>NC_064649.1:119633998-122033998 GCF_023864345.2 Schistocerca serialis cubense
GGGAGATACGGAAAGATTTCAATTAGATTACATCATGGTCAGACAGAGATTCCGAAATCAGATACTGGATTGTAAGGCGTACCCAGGAGCAGATATAGACTCAGATCACAATATAGTAGTGATGAAGAGTAGGCTGAAGTTCAAGACATTAGTCAGGAAGAATCAATACGCAAAGAAGTGGGATACGGAAGTACTAAGGAATGACGAGATACGTTTGAAGTTCTCTAACGCTATAGATACAGCAATAAGGAATAGCGCAGTAGGCAGTACAGTTGAAGAGGAATGGACATCTCTAAAAAGGGCCATCACAGAAGTTGGGAAGAAAAACATAGGTACAAAGAAGGTAGCTGCGAAGAAACCATGGGTAGCAGAAGAAATACTTCAGTTGATTGATGAAAGGAGGAAGTACAAACATGTTCCGGGAAAATCAGGAATACAGAAATACAAGTCGCTGAGGAATGAAATAAATAGGAAGTGCAGGGAAGCTAAGACGAAATGGCTGCAGGAAAAATGTGAAGACATCGAAAAAGATATGATTGTCAGAAGGACAGACTCAGCATACAGGAAAGTCAAACAACCTTTGGTGACATTAAAAGCAACGGTGGTAACATTAAGAGTGCAACGGGAATTCCACTGTTAAATGCAGAGGAGAGAGCAGATAGGTGAAAAGAATACATTGAAAGCCTCTATGAGGGTGAAGATTTGTCTGATGTGATAGAAGAAGAAACGGGAGTCGATTTAGAAGAGATAGGGGATCCAGTATTAGAATCGGAATTTAAAAGAGCTTTGGAGGACTTACGGTCAAATAAGGCAGAAGGGATAGATAACATTCCATCAGAATTTCTAAAATCATTGGGGGAAGTGGCAACAAAACGACTATTCACGTTGGTGTGTAGAATATATGAGTCTGGCGATATACCATCTGACTTTCGGAAAAGCATCATCGACACAATTCCGAAGACGGCAAGAGCTGACAAGTGCGAGAATTATCGCACAATCAGCTTAACAGCTCATGCATCGAAGCTGCTTACAAGAATAATCTACAGAAGAGTGGAAAAGAAAATTGAGAATGCGCTAGGTGAAGATCAGTTTGACTTTAGGAAAAGTAAAGGGACGAGAGAGGCAATTCTGACGTTACGGCTAATAATGGAAGCAAGGCTAAAGAAAAATCAAGACACTTTCATAGGATTTGTCGACCTGGAAAAAGCGTTCAGCAATATAAAATGGTGCAAGCTGTTCGAGATTCTGAAAAAGGAGGGGTAAGCTATAGGGAGAGACGGGTCATATACAATATGTACAACAACCAAGAGCGAATAATAAGAGTGGACGATCAAGAACGAAGTGCTCGTATTAAGAAGGGTGTAAGACAAGGCTGTAGCCTTTCGCCCCTACCCTTCAATCTGTACATCGAGGAAGTGTCTGTGTCTGTGAGGCGACCTCTGCAGAAAAAGGTTCGCATTAGTCTCTAGCAAGTTCTGTTTGTTTTGAAGAATTGTTTTCCTCTTGGTTGCGCCTGCAAGTGCTTGTGTATGTTATATGCTACACAGGGGTATCTGGAGTGTAGTCTGCCTGGCAGAGGCTGTCTGTGGCAGACGTAACACTAAGGGCAACACAGACACCCATGCCCGAGGGAGGACTCAAACCTCGATGGGGGAGCTGCGCAAACCATGGCAAGACGACCTAGACCGCACGGCTACCCCGCGTGGCTCAAGTCTTCAAAGGAGGCATTAGTGTAACGACTGAATTCACGACCTCCAGATATTTATGGATCTATATGACATTTTCGTTTATTTGGAGAGGTGCGTATTGGGCCTGAAGATGACATAGTGAAATGCTGAAACAGGTAGCCATCAAAATAAAATAAAATAACATCTTTAGTTACACAGCTATTGTTGAATTTCATTGACACTGACAACTACTTTACCAGCCGATGTTCTCTGTCCATGATTGGCCAACAAAATCGAATGTGATTATTTGTGCAAAAACTTTACTTAAATTTTTTCTTTAATTTTTTTTTTACTTTAGTAATAATAGTAAAAGCTAGTAATAATAGCGATTACTGTAGTAATAATTAAGTTCTCTTGAAATTGTGATTCACCTTATGTAATTAATTTGTCACTCTCGAAATGTAATTTTAAGTTTGTACTTTTTTTCTCTGTACACTTTTTTAAAGTTACAAGGGTCGTTCAATAAGTAATACCCCACATTCTTTTCTCAGAACATGTTTATTGTGAAGAGTCAGAATTTGGAGACAATATACCTCAACATGTCTTATGCATGTCCCATTTTTCTACATAGTCTCCATCACGTTATATGGCCGTACGCTAACGTTGTGGAACAGCATCTATTCCCTGCTGGCAAAAGCTCTTATTTCTTCCTACGTAGGTGGGTGTCAACAAAATATTTTCGCATTCGGAAGAGAAAGTTGGTGATCGAAATTTAGTAAATAGATTTCTCCGCAAAGAAAACAGCCTTTATTTCAGTGACTGTAACCCCAAATCGCGTATAATATCAGTGACACACTCAACCCTACTGCGCGATAACTCAAAACGAGCTGCCTGTCTTTGCACTTTTTTCGATGTCCTCCGTCAATCCTACCCAGTAAGCACACGACACCGCACAGCAATATTCAAGCAGAGGACAGACAGGCGCAATGTAGGCTGTCTCTTTAGTGGGTTTGTCGCATCTTCTAAGTGTTCGGCCAACAAAGGGCAGGCTTTGTTTTGCCTTCCCCACAATATTATCTATGTGGTCTTTCCAATTTAATTAACTTAGTATTAAGAAAACATTCTTAATCTTAAAAACGCGATTAAGACTGTTTTCTTGATACTAAGTTAATTTTATATCAATTGCTGTTTCTCCATAACCATATTGTCCAAACATCTTTCCAATTTAAGTTGCTCATAATTGTAATTACTAGGTATTTAGTCGAACTGACAGTCCTAAGATTTGTGCACTTTATCTTATAGCTAAAATTTATAGGATTTCTTTTAGTAGGCCTACCCATGTGGATGACCTCGCTCTTTTCTTTGTTTAGTGCCAATTGCCACCATACAGAAACTCTGTTTAGATCATTTTGTAATTGGAATTGATCGTCTGATGATTTTACTAGACGGTAAAATACAGCGTCATCTGCAAACAATCTAAGGGGGCTGCTCAGATTATCACCTAGATCATTTATGTAAATCAGGAACAGCACAGGGCCTACGACACTACCTTGCGGAACGCAAAATGTCACTTCTGTTCTACTCGATAATTTACCGTCTATCACTACGAACTGTGACCTCTCTGAGAGGAAATCACGAATCCAGTCACAAAACTGAGACAATACTCCATATGCACGCAATCTGATTAACAGTCGATTGTGAAGAACAATATCAAAAGCCTTCTGGAAATCTAGGAATATGGAATCGATCTGAGATCCCTTGTCAACAGCACTCATTACTTATTGGGAATAAAAAGCTAGCTGCGTTGCACAAGAACGATATTTTCTGAATCCTACGGGAAAGTACCTTTCGAACTGTATAAGGATCATTGGCTTTCTTGTACATTAAAAATCGGTCCGTCAATTTTCGTGTTCTCGTGTTAATATTATGATGACGTAAGAATTTTACACCCATCCATTTCGTAAGCAAACTGCGTTTGTCGAGCCAGGCACAGCGGAAAACTTCCGCTGGACCGCGCTGCCATCACGTATACGACGTTTAGGCATTGACGTCGCCAGACTCAAGATTGGCATTCGAATGGACGATACATGTGACGACGGCTTTACTCCTATATTTCTCACACTTAAGCAACGGCTCTGCCGCAGTGGATACACCAGTTCCCGTCAAATCACATGTCGGGCGTGGCCGGCACTTGGATGGGTGACCATCCGGGCCGCCATGCGCTGTTGCCATTTTTCGGGGTGCACTCAGCCTCGTGATGCCAATTGAGGAGCTACGCGACCGAATGGTAGCGGCTCCGGTCAAAGGAAACCATCATAACGACCGGGAGAGCGGTGTGCTGACCCCACGCCCCTCCTATCCGCATCCTCAGCTGAGGATGACACGGCGGCCGGATGGTCCCGATTGGCCACTTGTGGCCTGACGACGGAGTGCTTCTTACAATTTGGAACATGGTCTATGGAACGCCTACCTAAGAAGTAACGCTACCCAAGTGCCACCCGCCGATTCCGGTACGCTTTGAATATGGTGTAGTCTAACTCAAAATAAGAGACACGTGTTTTTTCATACGTGCCGAAGCAGCCGTTGACTCTCCCGAAAAAAACGCCGTTGTTATCTTTCTGAACACATGCCGTCGATACAGCAGCAGATATAACAAAAATGTTTAAACGTAATTTCCATGGTTGCTACTCTACTTTATAACAGTGCACTCACACCTTTAAACATTTCGATGTATTTCAAAATCTTCCCCTCACTTCACAATTTATGAAACGGTAAAAACTTTATGTGTGGTATATCTAATATTACATCTAACAACAAATTCACCATATATGAGAATGTGGCACAAGTCAGGTACAAGTCGCAAGTACTTCCACAGCATGTTCAAAAAGTCACTCCATATGATTGGTTCAAATAACTCTGAGCACTATGAGACTTAACGTCCGAGGTCATCAGTCCCCTAGAGCTTAGAACTACTTAAACCTAACTAACCTAAGGACATCACACACTTCCATGCTCGAGGCAGGATTCGAACCTGCTACTGTAGCGGTCCAGACTGAAGCGTCTAGAACCGCTGGGCCACACTAGCCGGCCCGTGCGACTGTTAGCCGCGCAAGCCGTATGCGACAGTGAATATACCGAAATGAAACTCAGTGAAATACAAGCTGTTAATTTATTGAATATTCGTTTTTACTTACAAATTTTCGCATCAAATGTTGAAAGTGTCCCCCCTGTTGTTGAATACTTCTTTGTGTTTACTTATTTTATCATTTCAAACACTGACCTACAGAATCTTCCCTGACATAGACAACTCAAACTTAACCTATTCATTTAATACCTGAATTATACATCCCAATGGAATCTGACTGCTGTACAATGACATCATGGCTTCAAATAATTAACGCAAAAGAATGGCCCTGAATTGGAAGAAATCCTAACAATAACCCATACTTTTCATAAGTCACTTACCTCTCAGAAAATATTCATAACACGAACTACAGCAATTATTGCAAGCAGCAACTACAGCCAGATAAATAAAATAATAAATAGGCTCTAACTACTAGGAGGCATATGGTTAGCGAAAGAAAGTGTTTGTTGGAGAGCAAACAATGTATTTAGCAGATTTTACCTTATTCATGTGACATCCAGTTCCAAAAATTATGTAGCTGTCAATAATTCTACTAATCAACCATTACCAACTACATCCATCCTCATTGTACAATGCATGTCTTACCAACACACCCCACAAAGGACACCTGTTCAAGTCGTTCGTTCGCTAACTGCTATCTGCTAATCCATCCAACCACAGAGTCACTCACCGAGGGTGCAGGACGCTGTCACCGATGTTAATACAGTCTACAGCGCTGCCAACATACTAACATACAGGATGTTTCAAAAATGACCGGTATATTTGAAACGGCAATAAAAACTAAACGAGCAGCGATAGACACACACCGTTTGTTGTAATATGCTTGGGACAACAGTACATTTTCAGGCGGACAAACTTTCGAAATTACAGTAGTTACAATTTTCAACAACAGATGGCGCTGCAAGTGATGTGAAAGATATAGAAGACAACACAGTCTGTGGGTGCGCCATTCTGTACGTTGTCTTTCTGCTGTAAGCGTGTGCTGTTCACAACGTGCAAGTGTGCTGTAGACAACATGGTATATTCCTTAGAACAGAGGAATTTTCTGGTGTTGGAATTCCACCGCCTAGAACACAATGTTGTTGCAACAAGACGAAGTTTTCAACAGAGGTTTAATGTAACCAAAGGACCGAAAAGCGATACAATAAAGGATCTGTTTGAAAAATTTCAATGGACTGGGAACGTGACGGATGAACGTGCTGGAAAGGTAGGGCGACCGCGTACGGCAACCACAGAGGGCAACGCACAGCTAGTGCAGCAGGTGATCCGACAGCGGCCTCGGGTTTCCGTTCGCCGTGTTGCAGCTGCGGTCCAAATGACGCCAACGTCCACGTATCGTCTCATGCGCCAGAGTTTACACCTCTATCCATACAAAATTCAAACGCGGCAACCCCTCAGCGCCGCTACCATTGCTGCACGAGAGACATTCGCTAACGATATAGTGCACAGGATTGATGACGGCGATATGCATGTGGGCAGCATTTGGTTTACTGACGAAGCTTATTTTTACCTGGACGGCTTCATCAATAAACAGAACTGGCGCATATGGGGAACCGAAAAGCCCCATGTTGCAGTCCCATCGTCCCTGCATCCTCAAAAAGTACTGGTCTGGGCCGCCATTTCTTCCAAAGGAATCATTGGCCCATTTTTCAGATCCGAAACGATTACTGCATCACGCTATCTGGACATTCTTCGTGAATTTGTGGCGGTACAAACTGCCTTAGACGACACTGTGAACACCTCGTGGTTTATGCAAGATGGTGCCCGGCCACATCGCACGGCCGACGCCTTTAATTTCCTGAATGAATATTTCGATGATCGTGTTATTGCTTTGGGCTATCCGAAACATACAGGAGGCGGTGTGGATTGGCCTCCCTATTCGCCAGGCATGAACCCCTGTGACTTCTTTCTGTGGGGACACTTGAAAGACCAGGTGTACCGCCAGAATCCAGAAACAATTGAACAACTGAAGCAGTACATCTCATCTGCATGTGAAGCCATTCCGCCAGACACGTTGTCAAAGGTTTCGGGTAATTTCATTCAGAGACTACGCCATATTATTGCTACGCATGGTGGATATGTGGAAAATATCGTACTATAGAGTTTTCCAGACCGCAGCGCCATCTGTTGTTGAAAATTGTAACTACTGTAATTTCGAAAGTTTGTCTGCCTGAAAATGTACTGTTGTCCCAAGCATATTGCAACAAACGGTGTATTTCTATCGCTGCTCGTTTAGTTTTTATTGCCGTTTCAAATATACCGGTCATTTTTGAAACACCCTGTATAAACAGGCTACTTATATAGTCCCGCTGCTCCCCTCAAAAAATTTTACAAAGTGTTTTGGGCAGTGGCCAACATTAAGTTGTTAAATTTTCTTATATTAACAATATCAAATAGATCAGATTCACAAAAAGTATAAGTAATAATCAGTTGATCAATAAAGTAAAAATTCCCCTCTCAGTCCCTAAAAACAGTTGTAATAATACGGGGTGTTCAAAAAGTCTCTCGGCCTGGTCGTATGATTGTTAGCCGTGCGTGCCGTATGCCGCAGTGAAAGTCAGTGAAATACATGTCATTAATTTATTGATTGAATATTCATTTTTACTTACAAATTTTCACATTAAATGTTGAAAGTGTCCCCCCTGTTGTTGAATACACAATTCAATTCGTCTAATAATGTTTCCAAACACAGGCTTTAACATTTCTTCTGTAACAGAAACAGTGAAAATGGATATTGCAGTTTTCAATTCGTCGATGGATTTTGGACGGTTTATATAGCAGTTGCTTTCGCAGAAGGAAAAGTCAGGTGGTGTTAGGTCAGCCGATCTTGAGGGCCAAAGTCGCTGTGAAATTATGCGATCACCAAAAACATCAGCAAGCAGTGACATTGAAACGCGAGCTGTATGTGCGGTTGCACCATCTTGTTGAAAGGAACCGTTCAGTATTTCACTTAACGCAAGTTCTCCTATGAATGGGTACAGAATATCACTGCAGTATCGTTGTGCGTTTATTGTTTCGTTGAAAAATATGGGACACACAATCCGACGTCTAGAAATTGCAATCCAATCTCCTATTTTCACAGAATGATGTGGTACCTCATGAAGACACAACGGATTTGCAGCACTCCACACACGAGAATTTTGCGAGTTCATGTACCCGGATAAACGAAACCACGCCTCATCAGTGAAAAACGTATCATTAAGAATATCCCTTCCATTTTGTTGAACGAAATTTTTGAACTATTGACAATAATGCAGTCTTTTGCCATGATCATTATTTTTCAGTTCTTGCACGATTGTCGCTTTGTATGGGAAAAGTTCTAATTTTTTCCTTACAGCTGTGTGGGCCGTTCTGACACTAACATCGATTTCCTGGGCGAGTTTTCTTATTAACTTGTTCGGACTCGTGGACATTTTATCGGAAATATCGAGTAGTTTATCCTCAGACAAAACGCTAGGACGACCACTTCGCCGCCCTGTGTGGCCGTGCGGTTCTAGGCGCTTCAGTTGGGAACCGCGTGACCGCCACGGTCGCAGGTTCGAATCCTGCCTCGGGCATGGATGTGTGTGATGTCCTTAGGTTAGTTAGGTTTAAGTAGTTCGAAGTTTTAGGGGACTGATGACCTCAGATGTTGAGTCCCATGGTGCTCAGAGCCATTTCAACCAACCACTTCTCGTTGCATCTGTCACTGAACTCGTAATTCGAAATTTGTTAATCAAATCTCGCACAATATCGCGATGTGGGAGTGTTGTCTCCGGGAAAACTGAAATAAATGTTTGACGAACTGAAACAGTGTATTTACCGTCAGCTACGAACACTTGTTCTACTAAAAACACACGTTCTCAATGGTTAGCATTTTAAAATTGACAAAAACGAAACTAACGAATAAAGGAACTAAACTTAAACGTTCACGTCAACACGTAACGACACACACCAACGACACTACTGACGCTGGCTGAGATAAACGAAACAGTCTAATGTTGGGGGAGTCCACATGAAGGGAAGTAACCCAGGCAGGCGAACAATCATACGGTACGCGCGACTAACAATGATACGGCAGAGAGACTTTTTGAACACCCAGTATATACCGCTATAGCCGGCCGGTGTGGCCGAGCGGTTCTAGGTGTTTCAGTCTGGAACCACGCGGCCGCTACGGTCGCAGATTGAATCCTGCCTCGGGCATGGCTGTGTGTGATGTCCTTAGGTTAGTTGGGTTTAAGTAGTTCTAAGATCTAGGGGACTGATGACCTCAGATGTTAAGTCCCATAGTGCTCAGAGCCATTTGAACCATATACCACTATACGCACCCTCTGTCCGCCGTATGACGCTTGTGATACATGGGGATGGTATTGTTTGCAATTTCACAGTGCAACAATATTGATTCCTGCAGTATTTAATTGAAACCTCTCTCTGTGAGTCCTGGAATAACCAACGTGGAGGTGGCGAGAGGCTCTTCCCGTTTCGTTTTTTCATGATCTTTGTTTTCTTTGTTTGTGGTTTGTTTTGTGTCGTTCCAAAATGTTCAAATTTGGGTGAGTTCCTAAGGGACCAAACTGCTGAGGTCATCGGTCCCTGGACTTACACACTAAGTAAACTAGCTTATGCTAAGAACAGCACACCCGTCCATGCCCGAGGGAGGACTCGAACCTCCGGCGGGAGGGGCCGCGCAATCCATGACATGGCGCCTCAAACCGCGCGGCCACTCCTCGCGGCTTGTTTCGTTTCTTTGGCTCTTTGGGTTTGGATGTTATGTTTGACATCTACTTCGTTATTTTACAGTATTTAGGTTGTATTGCAATATCTTCGAAAGTGCAGCAATGAGAGGATGTTGTATTATCCACTGCAAAGAAGTACTGCAGCCACATACATATTATACCCCACGCACATCTGATTATTGCAATGTTATTGCACAATTTACAGCACGTACCACAAGTTTTAAAGCAAAAATTAATAGGAAGTTCACATTTACCAGGTTTTGTGTCGTGTATCCGCTTTTGAACCACGAAGACCTAAACATGTTCACAAATGGAGAGGATGAAAACTGATTACGAATCAAAGATTGAATTTTCGGGATAATATTGCTCAAGTGCAAATTTAAGTCATAGCCATATAACAGGGTTACATCATGGTTGCACTTTGCGTTGTTAAGTATACAGGGTGATTCAAAAAGAATACCACAACTTTAAAAATGTGTATTTCATGAAAGAAACATAATATAACCTTCTGTTATACATCATTACAAAGAGTATTTAAAAAGGTTTTTTTTCACTCAAAAACAAGTTCAGAGATGTTCAATATGGCCCCCTCCAGACACACGAGCAATATCAACCCGATACTCCAACTCGTTCCACACTCTCTGTAGCATATCAGGCGTAACAGTTTGGATAGCTGCTGTTATTTCTCGTTTCAAATCTTCAATAGTGGCTGGGAGAGGTGGCCGAAACACCATATCCTTAACATAGCCCCATAAGAAAAAATCGCAGGGGCTAAGATCAGGGCTTCTTGGAGGCCAGTGATGAAGTGCTCTGTCACGGGCTGCCTGGCGGCCGATCCATCGCCTCGGGTAGTTGACGTTCAGGTTTCATAACTAACCTTTTTCGTAGGACTCTCCATACAGTTGATTGTGGAATTTGCAGCTCTCTGCTAGCTCTGCGAGTCAATTTTCCTGGGCTGCGAACAAATGCTTGCTGGATGCGTGCTACATTTTCATCACTCGTTATCGGCCGTCCAGAACTTTTCCCTTTGCACAAACACCCATTCTCTGTAAACTGTTTATACCAACGTTTAATACACCACCTATCAGGAGGTTTAACACCATACTTCGTTCGAAATGCACGCTGAACAACTGTCGTCGATTCACTTCTGCCGTACTCAATAACACAAAAAGCTTTCTGTTGAGCGGTCGCCATCTTAGCATCAACTGACGCTGACGCCTAGTCAACAGCGCCTCAAGCGAACAAATGTACAAGTAAATGAAACTTTATAGCTCCCTTAATTCGCCGACAGATAGAGCTTAGCTCTGCCTTTTGTCGTTGCAGAGTTTTAAATTCCTAAAGTTGTGGTATTCTTTTTGAATCACCCTGTACTATTAGATTTACTGCACATAAACTTTTTATCATTTCAAAAATTGTGAGGTGAGTGGAGTGTTTCGAAATATATCAAAATGTTTGAAGATACGATTGCACAGTTGTAAAGTACAGTGGCAACCATGAATATTATGATCCAACATTTTTGTTATATCTTCTAATGTTTCGACCACGTGTGCTCAGAAAGAAACCGAGTTTTCTTCGGAAGAATTTTCACCAGCGGTCGTATGGTCACCTATAAAAAGATACGTGTCTCATATTTTGAGCTAGACTACAAGATATTCGAAGTGTATCAGAATGGGCGAGTGGCATTTGAGTCGTGTTACTTGTAAGTAACCAGGCGCCAGTGGAACTGAGAATACAGGGATTTGTATTGGTACCTGAACTACCCTATGCCACACACCGTAAGCTAGCTTGTAGATGTAGGTGTAGCAGTGTTTTAGATGCAGAACTCCGCATTGCAGGGAGATTGGAAAACCATGCGAGAGTACTTCAATGCGAGATGCTTTTAATAATTTCCACAACGAAACTCTGTCTCGGAATCTGGCAGAAAACCCAAAGAGATTCTGGTCATACATAAAGCACACCAATGGCAAGACACAATCAATACCTTCACTGTGCGATAGCAACGGTGAAGTCACTGATGACGGTGCTACTAAAGCAGAGTTATTAAACACGGTTTTCCGAAACTCCTTCACCAAATAGGACGAAGTAAATATTCCTGACTTCTAATAAAGAACAACTGCCAAGATGAAAAATGTAGATATCCTCGGTGTAGCAAAGCAGCTTAAATCACTTAATAAAAGCAAGGCCTCCGGTCCAGATTGTATACCAGTCAGGTTCCTCTCACAGTATGCTGATACAATAGCCCCATATTTAGCAACCGCTCGCTCACAGAAAGGTCCATACCTAAAGACTGGAAACTTGCTCAAGTCACACCAATACCCAAAAAGGGAAGTAGGAGTAATCCGCTGAATTACAGGCCCATATCACTAACGTCGATTTGCAGTAGGGTTTTCGAACATATACTGTCTTCGAACATTGTGAAGTTCCTCGAAGGAAAGGATTTATTGACACACAGACTCAGAATGTATTGTTCTTGTGAAACACAACGAGCTCTTTATACTCATGAAGTAATAAGTGCTATCGACAGGGGATGTCAAATTGATTCGATATTTTTAGATTTCCAGAAGGCTTTTCACACCGTTCCTCACAAGCGTCTACTAATGAAACTGTGTTCCTATGGAATATCGCCTCAGTTGTGGACTTTCTTCGTGATTTCCTATCAGAAAGGTCACATTTCGTAGTAATAGACGGAAAGTCATCGAGTAAAGCAGAAGTAATATCCGGCGTTCCCCAAGGAAGTGTTATAGCCCCCCTATTGTTCCTGATCTATATTAACGACATTGGAAACAATCTGATAGTCCGTCTGAGATTGTTTGCAGATGATGCTGTCATTTACCGTCTTGTAAAGTCATCAGATGACCAAAACGAATTGCAAAATGATTTAGATAAGATATATGTATGGTGCGAAAAGTGACAATTGACCATGAATAAAGAAAAGTGTGAAGTAAACCAGATGACTAGTTAAAAAAATTCGCTAAATTTCGATTACGCGATAATTCACTCAAATATGAAGGCTGTAAATTCAGCTAAATACTTAAGGATTAAAATTACAAATAACCTAAATTCGTATGATCACATAGATAATGTTGTGAGTAGAGCAAACCAAAGACTGGGATTCACTGGCAGAACACTTAGAAGGTGTAACAGGTCTACTGAAGAGACTGCTTACACCACGCTTGTCTGCCCTATTCTGGAGTATTGCTGTGCGGTGTGGGATCCGCATCACGTGGGACTGACGGATGACATCGAAAGAGTACAAAGAAGGGCGGCTCGTTTTGTATTATCGCGAAATAGCGGAGATAGTGCCACAGACACGATAATTGAATTGGAGTGGCCATCATTAGAACAAAGGCGTTTTTCGTTGCGACGGGATCTTCTCATGATATTTCAATCACCATTCGGTTGACACCTACACAGGGAGAAATCATCATCACGATAAAATAAGAGAAATCAGGGATCGCACAGAAAAATTTAACTGCTCGTTTCTCCCGCGCGCCGTTCGAGCGTGGAACGGTTATAACGTCCCCAGTGAAATAATAAGAAAAGACTTAAAAAACAATATTTTTAAAGAAGAGACATTTAAAATTTGAATAATAAGTGGACACGAGCCACTCAGGCGAACATACATTTTTCTCTGCATTATAATACCTTCTCTTTGTAAGTTTCGAGGGCAAAGAAATACAACAAAATGATCTAAAGAGACGACAAGATACTCTCTTTTGTTAATTTTTTAGTCGTCTTCACTTCTTCGCTTGTCTTGGTTGCGTGTAGACTGACATCTTGCGAGTGCTGGCAAATGTAAGCATTTTTGTACTAATTAAGCAGATAATATATTGATTTAATATTGTTGTTCACTTTTTATTTGTAAGAGATGATTCCGATTTCACGTCCGCCTTCCTTGAATTAACCTGCATTCGAGTAATTTACAGTGCAACAAACGCAGCGGCCGATGCAGCCAACGACGCCATTACGTGGCGATATTAACTTATAAAATTAGCGGAAGCGAAAAACTTGTCCGCTATTAACATAATATACATTTTTCTCCACAGCCGCCTGACGTTGCAGAAAATCCGTAGCTTTAACATTCTTATTTTCAGTACCACAGACGAGAGCCAGAGCCAGGACTCCGACTACAATGCAGTGGTTAACGGAGGCAAGAAAAAATACTCTCGCGCGTGTGTGGGCTGCAATTTTAAATAATAACTAAAGATTTTTTGCTTTAAAGTGAGCCGACTAGCCGAGGAAATTAATATGAAAAGTTTATTCCGTTGTTCAACTTATATGTTCATGTTTTAGCGAGTCTAACGTTCATTAACGTAACAAATAATTTGTACTGTAGATTAATATTGTTAAAAAAGAGAACTTCACAAAAGCATTTAATTGTAAATCAAAATTGAACGAAATATCATTTTGATTAAGGCCCGCCGGTCGAAGTGGCAGATCGGTTCTAGGCGCTTCAGTCTGGAACCGCGCAGCCGCTACGGTCGCAGGTTCGAATCCTGCCTCGGGCATGGATGCGTGTGCTGTCCTTAGGTTGGTTAGGTTTAAATAGTTGTAAGTCTAGGGGACTGATGACCTCAGATGTTAAGTTGTTGTTGTTGTTGTTTTTGGGTAAGGAGACCAGACAGCGAGGTCATCGGTCTCATCGGATTAGGGAAGGATGGGGAAGGAAGTCGGCCGTGCCCCTTCAAAGGAACTGTTGTGAATTCGCAGGAGCCAATTCACGGGGTTTGGAGGAAGCCGAAAGGCACGCGTTTAAGCTCACGCAGACTGGCGTGAGGTCTGGAACAGGTAAAGTAATTATACTATCAAGAAAAGTACGTAGCTGCTGGAATACTTAACTTTAATCCATAATTGGTGAACATCGGTCTGACTGTACATGCATCCCAAGATAAATAACAAATGATAATGGCGCCTTGCTAGGTCGTAGCAAATGACGTAGCTGAAGGCTATGCTAACTATCGTCTCGGCAAATGAGAGCGTAATTTGTCAGTGAACCATCGCTAGCAAAGTCGGCTGTACAACTGGGGCGAGTGCTAGGAAGTCTCTCTAGACCTGCCGTGTGGCGGCGCTCGGTCTACAATCACTGACCGTGGCGACACGCGGGTCCGACGTATACTAACGGACCGCGGCCGATTTAAATGCTACCACCTAGCAAGTGTGGTGTCTGGCGGTGACACCACAGGGACCATCCCGGCATTTGCCTGGAGCGATTTAGGGAAATCATGGAAGACCTAAATCAGGATGTCCGGACGCGGGATTGAACCGTCGTCCTCCCGAATGCGAGTCCAGTGTGCTAGCCACTGCCCCACCTCGCTCGGTCAGATGTTAAGTCCCATAGTGCTTAGAGCCATTTGAACCATTTGATTAAGGCCCACCACGTAAGTCGGCAACTATCAACATTACCGATAAATAATATATTAAATTACGACGGCCGTTCGAGGATGGAGTGGTAGAGAGACAGCTTGAAGTTGATTCATTGAACCAAAAAAATTGCTCTGAGCACTATGGGACTTAACATCTGAGGTCATCAGTCTCCTAGAACTTAGAACCCATGCCCGAGGCAGGATTCGAACCTGCGACCGTAGCGGTCGCGCGGTTCCAGACTGAAGCGCCTAGAACCGCTTGGCCACACCGGCCGGCTTCATTGAAGCCTCTGCCAGCCACTTTATTGTGAATTGCAGAGTAATCACGTAGATGTAGATGTAAGCGGTTTTGTGAAGTTATTTCAACTTCCAGACGACGCAAATAGCTTTTTCTTGTGATATGAGCCGATAATGATATACCACGTGACTTGCGTCCCGTGTTTACCTTTCCTCCGAACGATACGGCAGCGGTGCCTCAACACGCCGCACGCGATGACGCGAAGGTCGCTGGGAAACGCCTACTGCTCCAGATGCTTGCTTACTCATCACAGGTAGCGAGATAAGTCGCGAGCCATGCAAAACAAGAATGAGAAAGGAGAGCGATTCTTACGCTGCAGGCGTGTGTTGGTTTCGCTTCTGCAGAATGACAGCCTCGCTTCCTCCCGAACTGCCGCGTGTGATGACGTCAGCATCGTGTAGAGATGCTGGTACTCCAGAAGTGTGTTTACTCATCATAGGTAGCGAGATAGGTCTTGTGGTGGTGGGGGGGGGGGGGGGGGGGCGAGGGAGGGAGGAGGTGGAGTGGGTGGTGGTGGGGGTACGATACGGTTAGGGCGATGGATGGACATTTCGGTCGGCTCTGCCTTTAAAACCACCCGCCCAGCTGCTAGTGGGTTAAGTTGTGTTGCGTCGGAGTATCTCGCAGGACTGTACCGTGCAGACACTGTGCTTGTCGGCCATGGCGATTGCCGGAATCCTGCTCGCTGTCATAGCCGTGGGGCTGCTCGCTTACTACGTCATCAAGGCGGCCTATGACAAGCCCCCCAACTTCCCACCAGGTACGTACCCAGTCTCACGGCGGTGAATTATTCTGACTAGGTGGTCGTAAGCTCCACAATTCGGAAATGTCATTATCTGTTGCGAAACACGACAGAAATAAGATGGGAAATGTACAGCTGCTGCAGAGTATGACAGTCAACCTTCCTATCCAACTTATTATTATTTCGCTTCGGTATGTAGAACCACTAGCTAGCTTTGAGGTTTGTTGTTGCTGTTGTTGTTGTTGTGGTCTCCAGTCCAAACACTTGTTTGATTCAGCTCTTCGCGCCACCTTACACTGTGCAGGCATCTTTGCCTCCAAATAGCTACTCCAGCCTACGTCCATTTGATTCACTGCATTCGATCCTCGTTTTTCCTTCTGCAATCTTTACCCACCAGTATTAAATTGACGAACTCTATATAGACACATCTGTGCTCAAGAGTGTACACATTGCAAATCAGTTATTCCTAAGAGAAAACTTCCGATACCAAATAATGTGTCACAAACTTACTTTCTTACACTCACGTATTTATCAAAGAACAATATTGCTGATAAAAATAGAACAGATATTAGTGGGTCTTTAAATAAATTAAATATTTTTATACACAAGGTGTACAACTTGGCTTCCGCCTTTTTTCCCCCAGCATTTGAGGCTTTAATGAAACAAATTGGTTACACTGGTATTATTCAAAGTATTTTCCATCGCTGTCCACTACTATCTCCCATCTTTCAGGCAGTGTACGAATTCCGCCTCGAAAAAATTCTTCATCTTTTGAAGCGATCCACGAATCGATACAATTTGTGACTTCTTCATGAGATCGGAAGTGTTGGTCAGCCGGCCGGAGTGGCCGAGCGGTTGTAGGCGCTACAGTCTGGAACCGCGCGACCGCTAGGTTTAAGTAGTTCTAAGTTCTAGGGGACTGTTGACCTCAGAAGTTCAGTCCCATAGTGCTCAGAACCATTTGAACCACATTTTGTTGGTCAGCCAGACCATGCGTCATTGATCTAAACAGGTTATAGCCAGAGGGAGCAATGTCTGGAGAATACGGCGGGTGGGGTAGGACTTTCCATTTTAACGTTCCCAAGTACGTTTTGACCTCTTTTGCAACGTGGGGTCGAGCGTTGTCGTGCTTCAAAATCACTATATCGTGCTTCTCGCTGTATTGCGTCCGTTTGTCTTTTAATGCTCTGCTCAAACGCATTAATTGCGTTCAATAACGAGCGCCTGTGATTGTTTCACTTGGTTTTAACACCTCATAGTACACAACGCCGAGCTGGTGCCACCAAATGCAGAACATGATCTTGAAGCCGTGAATATTCGGTTTGGCCGTCGACGTGGAAGCTTGGCCGGGATATCCCCCTGGTTTTTTGCGTTTAGGGTTATCGTAATGAACCCATTTTTCGTCCCCAGTCACACTGCGATGCAGAAATCCCTTCCGTTTTTGCCTCTGTAGCAACTGTTCACAAACACACAACGTCTCTTGGTTTCAGCTCACACGGGAGCCAAGTTCCTTCTTTCTGAATCATGCCCATAGTCTTGAGACGTTTTGAAATGGCTTGCTGTGTCACTGCCACTAATCGTGCCAATTCCTCTTGAGTTTGACGCGAGTCTCCACTCAGCAGTGTCTCCAATTCTGCATCTTCGAAAACATTCTCTCTTCCACCACTATGCCGGTCTACGACGTTAAAATCACCGTTCTTGAAGCGTTGAAACCACTCACATTCTTTCACTAATAGCATCCTTACCATACATACTTGAGAGCATTCGATGAGACTCAGCAGCTGTTTTCTTGATATTGAAACAAAACAGTAACACGTCCCGCAAATGACGAGAATTGGGCTCGTAAACTGACATTTTCAATCAAGAACAACTTTATGATGCAGACACAAATTGACTAATGTTTGAATGAGGTTATGTTGACCGAGGTCCAAGCTAACTGCCTGACCTCTGCGATCTGTTTCTTTCGACCGCTACTTACCGTTGTCGCCACCTATCGGCAAACGGCGGAAGCAAAGTTGTACACCTTGTAGAATCTTAGTTATAAAAATATGTCCCTATAAGGGGCGGGAGATCCAAAACTTTGCATTTGTGGGCGTTGCCCCAGTATATATGCTAAGTAGTACAACTCCAATGCGGATATATAAGCATCGACACGTAGGCAAGGGATTAGTGTAATATTCGTGTCATTCCGACGTGTGTGCCGCAAATGAGGAAGCGTTTACTATGACGACGTTATTACCAAATGCATACGCACAGAACCGACGTGCTGTTATTCTTTTCTTGGCTGCCGAAGGACAAACACCGGCAGATATCCACCGAAGAATGAAGAATGTGTCTGGGGCAGCATTTCTGTCGAAAACCACAGTTGTGGAAAATTGCGACAAGGGTTGCTGCTGCTTCGTGAATACGCAATTTGCCGGCGGCGGTGGTCTCGTGGTTCTAGGCGCGTAGTCCGGAACCGTGCGACTGCTACGGTCGCAGGTTCGAATCCTGCCTGGGGCATGGATGTGTGTGATGTCCTTAGGTTAGTTAGGTTTAAGTAGTTCTAAGTTCTAGGGGACTGATGACCACAGCAGTTGAGTCCCATAGTGCTCAGAGCCATTTGAACCATTTTTTGAATACGCACTTCCCAATATCGCAAATGTTACGTATGAGTTACAACAATTCAACTGGGAGACACTCGATTATCTGCCCTGTAGCCCTGATCTCTCCCTACGTAAGTATCACGACTTCGATCCCTTAAAAAAGGTCTCGAAGGGTCGACGATTCCTAGTGGACGAGGATGTGCAGCAAGCAGTTACCGAATTCTTCACACAGCAGGACACGGTTTTTACCAAACGGGTATCTTCAATCTGGTGTATCGGTGGGATTATTGCCTCAATGCTCACGGTGATTTTGCCTCATTGGCATATCGATTATAGGGTGTGCGGCCTTCGACAGGAAACTTTTTCGGCGCCCCTTACACGATTTCCTTTGTTAACAGTACACGTAGTCTGACTAGAGAGAAAAATTTTGCACCTTTTTGACAACATTACGATTTCAAGCTACTTTTCTTAAAGCCATGACCTTCGGAGCTCTTCAGTTATTTTAATAGTACAAAAATATGGGTGTAATGCTGGTATTAACATCAAGGCAAATCAGTAGTGTTTTGCAAATGTTATCTACGTTGTTATGTAATTGTTACATACTTCAATTAATCCCCAATCCAGCAAGTGTGCTGGAAAGGAAGTTTTGCTGCATCTCCGTCGCCTGTGCTTTGTAGTGGGATACCAATATCATAAAGGATCAATCATTTTTGTAATTCGAGTTTTCGTAAATTATGTGTTTCTTGAATATCAGTGTTGTTTCCATGTTCTGGTAACCCTGCAGAATATTTACGAACTGCTGTCTATAAGAGATTAGATTGTGGATCAGTGCAGGTGCCGGCCGGAGTGGCCGTGCGGTTCTAGGCGCTGCAGTATGGAACCGAGCGACCGCTACGGTCGCAGGTTCGAATCCTGCCTCGGGCATGGATGTGTGTGATGTCCTTAGGTTAGTTAGGTTTAAGTAGTTCTAAGTTCTAGGCGACTGATGACCTCAGAAGTTAAGTCGCATAGTGCTCAGAGCCATTTGAACCGTTCAGTGCAGGTTATTTGCGAGGCGTGGCCAATAAGAGATTAGATTATGAATCACTGCGCATCTAATTGCTTCGGTGTCTATCAGTATTGAATTATTACGTAGTTTTAACCATATTAGAAAATTTTAGGTTGTAATCAGACATTGCCAGTTGGATGAGGTTAATTCTATGTCAGTATCCCGGATAGTATAGAGAAGGTTGTCATTCCAATTACGAGTCTTAATCTATAACCCATAGTGTAAAAATATTGACTGGATTTCTCTATCCTAGCCCGTCGACTTTTGGGCATTGGCAGCCGATGTGATTATAAAATGAAAAGATCGATAGCACACAAAATGTGTTACACCATTAACCGACCCCTTCTCTTACGCTGCGCCATAAATTTCTTTCTTCTCCATCCAATTCAGTACCCGCTCATTAATTATTGGAAGTACCTGTCTAACCATTATAATTCTTTGGTGGCACAACATTTCGAAAGCTGCTACTGCCTTCTTGTCTGAACTGTTTATCGTTCACGTTTCATTTCCGTACAATACTAAACTACAGACCAATAGTTTCAGAAAAAAACTTGGTGATACTTAAATTTATACTCGATGCTAACAAATTCGTCCATTTCAAAAATGATTTTCTTGCTATTGGCAGCCTGCACTTTACATCGTCCCTACTTCGAACATCGGCAGCCATTTTGCTACCCAAATAGCAAAACTTTGATCCCTCATTTCCTAATCTCGTTTCCACAGAACCACCTGACTAAATTCATTCCGTTACCTTTGTCTTCCTCTGGTAACGTTCATCTTATAACATCATTTCAAGATACTGCCTATTCGCTTCTACTGCTCATCCAAGTCTATTGCCCTCTCAGAGAGAATTAGAACGTCATAGGCAGGACTTGAAGTTTTTTTTTATTTCTTCTCCCTGGCCTTTAATCCTCTTTTCACTTTTACCGCTGGTTTCCTTCAGAGCTTCCTCATTGTATTAATATCATCAGGGCTAAGCTACAACCCTATCTAACTTTTTTCTCAACTATTACCTCCCCTCCATGTCCATCGTTGTTATAACTACAGTTCAAGTCCTGTACAAGTAGTAGGTATACATTCGCTCCTTGTAGTTTACCCGGCTACCTACAGAAGCTCAAAGAGTATATCTCATTTAATATATACTTAAGGGGTAACATACTTAAGGGGTAACACCACTGTGACGGCCTAAGAAAAGCGCTTCTTTTTTTTTTATCACAAAGGAGTTTGTCGGGAAATATTACAGATTATCCTATTGAGCTTGAGGTGATCTGCGCCATACACTCTAACCGGTGCCACTTTGAATCTGGAAAAAGGAAAAAAAAATCTAAGTAATCTACATGAATGTAGCTAGTGAACCACACAGGGGATTTTAGAAATATTTATTTTTGTGTACTTGGCGAGTGTTTGAATAAAGTCATTTTATTTCCACCAAAAAACGGACAGTCATTTGGTAATAAATATTGTTTAAATTTACCTAATCGAAAATTCCCTACGTTGTTATTTCAAAGCTGTGGTTAAATTTTCAGTTAAAAAGATTAAAAATTGTTGGAGTTATACTACGTGTCGTTTCGAAAAATTGTACTGCGAGAAAAACGTGTTTGAAGTTTTGAAATGTGTTATAGACATGAACAGATGAAGAAATTCTACTGTTAGAAAACTCTTGCTAGTAATCCGCTATTCCAGTACTGGCTTGTCGTACTGTTGCCGTTCCGACAGAAATTATATCCAGTAGTTTATCATGGAACGGTTTAAATATCGGTCGAAGCAATTCCATGAAGGCACAAGACTGTACTATTTCATTTAACCCCACTCCAGACAGGCGCATTGCTACGACGATTCGACAGTTGATTTCACATACGTTCCGCATAGACTTATTACTTGGTATAACAACTTGTGAACGATTTGGACAAGCGACAATTATCATGGAGCCCAAGCCTCGAGTACCTCGTTCCTTCAACGTGATATCTGCATTGGAAGTTTTGCATTTCACGTATTCAAAAATAACAGAGCAGCCGGCAAGGATATTTACGATACTATAGCTCAATCCGAAATGCACATCCGACCGAAAACATATCCAGTAGTTTACCACAGAACGGTTGAAATTTCGGCCGAGGCAGTTCCATGAGCGAACAAAACGTTACAATCCCGTTAGCTCTGCTCCAGGCAACGGCATTGCTTGGACGATTCGACGGTTGATTTCATATGCGTTCCGTATAAACTTACTACTTGGTATAACGGCTCTGGACAGTCTGAACAAGCAATAATTATCGTGGAGCCCAAGCTTCGAAGACTTCGTTCTTGCAACGTGATTTCTGCAATGCAGTTTTTGCAGGACATAACTGTTGAGAAATAACAAAGAAAACAGCAAGAACATTTATAATCCTATAGCTCAATCCGTAATGCACATCAATATCCTTGTCACTGTCTTTCAATTTCGTAGCAGAGGCGCTGAGTCATTCTCTGAACTTCTCTCAGCCTCATATGTACTCTTCGGACGCTTTGATGACATACTTCTTCGACGACGCGTCGGATACGATATTTCCGCACCTTTTCTGTCCGAGTACACTTACTCATCACTCATTCTTACTTGAAAGACAAAAAAGTACACTATGAGATCACAAATAAACTATCATTCGAAAATACTGCACATAAATATCAAAATTCGAAGCGAATGAGTTGTTTTTTCGTACACGCATTGATCCCTGATTGCACCAAGCTACGTATCATTGCTCTGAAATGCTTGTAACTATACCCAGACACTACACGGGGTCTCGAGTTGGCACAGGTAGGTAGTTTTGGGTCATCCGAGGAGCTAGAGGAGCGGTTTGGAATTCCATAGAATACTTATTATTCAAGGATTAGAATTTTTGCCTCATATTTTAGAAGGTTCGAAGCATATTTTAAGCCAATAAAGAAATTGCTTGTTCGAAAATTCTGCTACCCGTTAAGGAAATCGAAATAAATTAATAAATATAAAAATTATGAATTTCTTCTGCGTTGATTAGTCACACTTTACGTCTCTAAACACTATTATTTAAAAATGTCCGCCCCGGGTAGCTGAGTGGTCAGCACGACAGAATATAAATCCTTAGGGCCCCGGTTCGATTCCCGGCTGTGTCGGAGATTTTCTCCGCTCGGGGACTGGGTGTTGTGTTGTCCTAATCATCATCATTTCATCGCCATCGACGAGCAAGTCGCCGAAGTGGCGTCAAATCGAAAGACTTGCAGCCGGCGAACGGCCTACCCGACGGAAGGCCCTAGTCACACGACATTTATATTTTATTTAAAAATTTAAAAAATCTTGTTTATCATTATCTAATAAAGGTGGGTTTATTGTCACTTAGTATCCATTTGCATGTTTCATAAATCATGTGAGGCGCAATTCTCAGTTACAGCAAATGACGTTGAATATTAGTTTAGCGGTATAGATCATGTCTCTTTTGTGAACAACAGTCTATTTCACAAAAACAAAAATTTAGCGCAACTGAATTAAAAGTAATGGAAAAAACTCAGTTTCATGATGATTACATACATTGTTAATATGTAGACACTTCAGTTTTTAATATCTAAATTGTCCAGCTACAACTTGTTTACCAACTCTGAGAAGGGAGTCTGTTACCACCGTTCATGTACGACATCTGAAAGTCGATAATGTCGACCGCTTTTGGCTGTGATTATACTTTCTACTTTCTTATGCCGCAATTGTTTTAAAATTTGATAAAATAATACGGCATACTTAGTACAAAATATCTTATGAAGTTTTCGTTGTATTTTCGATGTTTCTCTGTTTTGCTACATCCTGTAGTAATGCAGCAGCGGTAATGGTCCAGGTGCGTCTGTTTTCATCACTTAGTATTCATAGCTGGCCAGTAACCGGTACTAACACGTCCTTTATGTATTCGGTTGTAGTGTCTTGTCCGGAAGAAGCATCTCAGAAACAGGCTGGAAGATGAACACCAATATAAGTGAAACAAAGGCAATGGAATGTAGGCAAATTAGGCCAGATAATGTTGGGAAACTTAGATTAGGAAATGAGACGCTAAAAACAGTACACGAGATTTGGTATCTGACCAGCAAATAAACCGACAGCTACATGAATCAGGAGAATACAAAATGTTCACAGAAAATAGCAAAAGAAGCTTACTTCTGACAAAAAGAAGTGTGTTACCGTCGGAAATACAATTCAACTGCCAGAAAGTATTTTCTGATGGTATTCGCGTAGGTTGTAACCACGTTTGTGAGTAAAATATGGACTATAAACAATATGGGAAAAGTAGAAAAGACGGCATTTGAAATGTGGTGCTACATTAAAGTGCCTTTTACGTCACAACTTGATGTTAAGAAGAGCTACTTTGGTTCGTCCAAACCACAAACATCAGGGAACATGCAGTTCGGTAACACTTCTTTGGTAGGTGACAATTAACTTACATCTTCTCAGTGCTATTATGGCTATGTGTGTTCCACTTTAATATATAGTAACACTTTACTAAAATGTAAACCAATCGCGTATGAACACTACGTATTCACAAATTCACCTATACAGTAGAAGGATATATCCACTAGTATGAATTCTATATGTTTTTAAAACCGTTTCCAATATCTGTCATCACCTGAAATTCACGAGGGAGGCGGTCAACTAATTTTTATGTCTACATGCGTTTGCTCTATTCTTTGCAAGATAAAGATTAAGATGTGAGCTGAGAAATCGGCTTATACTTCTAGTCTTACATTTATGTACTCTGCCTTTGTTTTCAAAGAATGCCTGATTCCCCACAACAGACATCATACAAGGGTAAATGGCTTTTGCCTTAATTTTTCTAACAGTAACTTACATGAAGGCTGCGGACAACAGCAGACAGATTCCCTATAGCATATGTTTGTACAATGAATACTGCATGGCTCATTGCATACTGCTGCATACAATTACCCAAAGTAATGCTAATGACTGGAAGTACACAAAGTAATCCAATTACCTGTTGGTTTCAACACCAAAGTCATCACTTACACAGCTATAATAAAATGTGATTTCCAACTCAAGTTCTGCTCAATGCAGGAATCCTGAACAGTCAATTTAGCGTACTTTCTTTCCTACATTGTCTGTTGTTAATGTTGCTCATACATCCTGCCTAGCAGAGAACTGGATGAACTGAGAATCTTTCAAGTTAAGTTCAAAAATGGCTCTGAGCACTATGGGACTCAACTGCCCCCTAGAACTTAGAACTACTTAAACCTAACTAACCTAAGGACAACACACACATCCATATCCGAGGCACGATTCAAACCTGCGACCGTAGCGGTCACGCAGTTCCAGACTGTAGCGCCTAGAACCACACGGCCACTCCGGCCGGCTTCCAAGTTAAGTGATGTAGCATCATGACGAATAATGCAGTGCTTTTCTATGTACGTCATTAACGTTTTAACCAATCTCGAGCGGTTTCACTTGTAACACAGTGCCAGTGAAAACTATTTACTTTATGGATAAACTCTGTCAGATCTGATGCACATGCTGGTGAATACAAACCAACATATAGTGAGCAGACCGACTTTTATTCATAACACGTGCTTCAATTTTTCTTTCTTCTGCGGCTACATCCTTATTGGATATGTTATGGTGCATGAGTCATCAGTAAATAGCATTGGTTTTGGTTTATTGCTGTAACCTGGAAGGTCACTTGTGTATACAACAGAACATTGAACCCTGTATAACGCCAGTAGAAATTCGCGAAATCTCGATGGGAGATCTAACAAAATTCTTCGTTTTGACTTTTGTATTTTCAGTTACAGTCCAACAGTTATATAAAAATTATTTTTTTAGAAGGTTTTGAGAATGAAGTAAGTGAATCAGATCATTTATAATTAATATCTGTCATAAATTATTAATTGAATAAGAGCATGTTTTACTCTATGATGAAATCTTCTCGGGTTGACAGCCGAGTCAATGTGTTGTTCTCTAGCAACGTTTCAGCATGTTTCTCACTTTCCATCTTCAGGCGAAGTGTCAGGTTCACGTCTCGTCCGGATCTTTATAGCCACTGGCTTCTCTGCATCCTCGACGCCGGTCGAGCCAATCAGGAGCGAGCGGAATCGGCGCGGAGGGGACGTGAACCCGACACTTCGCCTGAAGATGGCAAATAAGAAACTTGCTGAAACGTTGCTGGAGAACAACACATTGACTCGGCTGTCAACCCGAGAAGATTTTATCATCGACATTCGCGGAGAAAGCCTGCATTCTCATATGTTTTAATCTGTTAGGGAAGTTACCTTGAGAAAGTGACGATTCCCGTGTGTGGCTGAGTACAAGAGCAGTGCCTGCTTAAAAATGGAAGTAGTTCAGCTAAGTTCATCTACGAGAATATTAATTATGACAATCTCCTCCAACACAATTCTAGTGGAGAATATTAAAAGTGAGAATGTAAGAGTTAAGCTTTTTTATCTCTGAGCCATCAAGAGAAATGGACAACGATATAACCACAAAACATAATTTCCTGTCTTATTGTCTGACTCCTGCTACCCCAGGATTTGTATTTATCAGAAAGCTAAGTTTTCATATTGGGGATCCACCAGGTGTAGCAATTATACATGTGCTTTTCAGCAGTATGTTTTTACATGCCTACCCTTCAGTATTTTTTTTCCAAAATAGTTGTGTTGTTTTGAATTTAGGAATGTTTCTCCCATGTATGGCAGATCCTCCTTACATAGTATTCCTTTTGCAGTGGGAGCTGCTAAATGACAATCATCAACATTTAATATTGCTACTGCTGCATTTAACTGGTGCTCAGTAATGGTCAATACACAGACTACAACCCCAATTTATAACGCTTTTAAACAAACTATTAGATTAATAGCTCTGTTTTCCAAACCTATAGTAAATTTGTTGAGTAATACTAAATGAAGTCTCCAGTTTGTCTTTCTCTGTGGTTTTCATAACTTCATAATTTTAATTTTGTTCAGTATAGTCTTTATAAATGGAGAAGTTAATCTACAAACATGAGCCCCTTCCACACTAATTGATAAGTTGAAGGAAGTTAGCGTAAGTGTTTCGAGTATATTTAAAAGTCACCTCAATCCCTTGTTACAATATTACTTAAAATAAGTGTGCCTTGAGATTCTATTCTTGGACCACTACATTTCTTAACAAAGACAGCTTTCAGGAATGAAATGGGAAGGACAATCTTTTAATGTAATAACAACTTCCTACTGTATATAATGAGTGTGCTAATTATTCTTCAAAAATTTGCGTAACATTTGTGATTTTAGTTTATCTATTGTCCTTACTATCCGCTAACTGAAAGATGTAAATGATAGTCAAATTTGTTTCGTTTCATTTAACTTCGGAGCATCCACAGTTCTTATTTTCGCCAAAATGTTCTACATCTGTGACTTTTTCTGAGTCACTGATACACTACCATGAATTACTAATGTTGTGTCTGCATATTCCCTTCACTCATAAATGATTTTGCAACTTCACATGTCAATAATTCATGAATAATTAGGATGGCTATGCAGTAGCCAATAATACCTTACAAAAGGAAGCCTGATACGAAAGTCTGTAAGAGGTAGACTGTAGACATCAAATAGGCAAGTACACTTTCTTAGAAATTCTGTCTAAAATTTATCACAATACCTGGACGATGATGTTCGCTGTTTTGGCCATGTTGTATATCTCAGATATTCGAAGCATACCACAATGTTATATGGGCTCATTATAACTGCCTCCATGAAAACGTCTTCCAAAGCTCATCGATCACGTAAATAAATAAATAAACGATGTTTTTCTAATGAAGTGTCTCAATATATAATAATTATCAAGAATTCCTACAGAGACCATTCACTGGTACACTCACCCATCCATCCATCGCTCACGCAAGTCCCATCTGTCAGACAGGAATTCTTCAGGGCAGTCCATATTAGAGACACGTTGTTTAAATGCTTTATGAGGTGTTGGGCTGTAATAACTGTTTGCTTGACTGCAGTTTTTGTTGAGAAATTCGATTTGTTGAGCCACAATACAATGATTCACATATTGGATCCTTTGAAAATGGCATAATACCGAAATGCACGATCTGTAAAGAAACCTATAAGAACTATGGTGAAGACAAAAATGTTATTGTAGTGCAGTCCATCTGACTGTCGCAATATTTTGCTACACATATGTAATACATACTCAATCTTGCAGGTCCCCCTAGAATACCAATATGGGGCAGCTACATCCAGCT
The DNA here is from genome assembly GCF_023864345.2 of Schistocerca serialis cubense. Lineage (NCBI taxonomy): Eukaryota > Metazoa > Arthropoda > Insecta > Orthoptera > Acrididae > Schistocerca > Schistocerca serialis. The sequence goes on from NC_064649.1 coordinate 119,661,778, forward strand.
GCTTCTGGAGAACTACAAGTTCCCGTATAAAGTGATGCACGCCTTCACGCGCCGCTACAAGTCCAAACTGGTGGGCTTCTACTTTGGGCCTCTTCCCGTGGTGGTCATCAGCGACTACGAGGCCGCCAAGGAGGCCTTGAACAACCCCGCTCTGCAGGGCCGGATATCCAATATCGCCATCAAGCACAGAATGCCACATAAGGAACTTGGTAAGTGCAGATTTAACTCACAATACCTTCTCTGGTCTGTAATAATATTCTTAAGTAATTCATCTAATAGAATACTGTTTACACACCAGTATCTATTATCATATGTTGTTGTGTGAATTATCCACACACAACAATAAAAGCTTTTAGAGTTTCCTACTAAAATTTATCATTATGAACTATGAAACTGTTGGGCCCCTTTGAAGTGCGGCTACCACAGTGTTCTCTCTGCAGACCACAGCTTTCATTGATAAAACTTCTAAAAAATCTGTTCATTACATTAAGATGGCTCTAAAATACCTCTTATTTGTAAATGATGCAAGCAACATTGTTAATAGTTGAAATATAATGTAAATGACTTAGTTGAAAGGGTTCATTTATGTTATTCATCTATCAGTGAAAAATATTTCTCCATTAGGAATAGCCCCAGTTAAAGAGATGTGTATTATACAGTAGCATGATGGAGGTGGAGGGCAGGCTTGCTGATGCACTGAAGTACAAGAGGCTAGCAAACACTGGACACAGCAAACTAAACTCGCCAACGGTGATGTTTACTGCGATCCCTATTCAATATCTGGAATAGTTATGGAACTGTAGGAGTTCTGGGAACAATTTGTTAATGCCAAATGGACGTGAGTTGCTAGCTGAAAGGTGTTATTTTTCATGTTCAAAATTAAGCTTTGTAGGTTTTGTGTGTGACATGAGAAAAAAATTATGTGTACTACCTGACGAGTTATACAATGATCTCACCAGACGTTCGAATCCTTCCTCGAGCATGGGCGTGTGTATTGTTCTTAGCATAAGTTAGTTTAAGTAGTGTGTAAGTGTAGGTATCTCAGCAATTTGGTCCCTTAGGAAGTCACACATATTTTATACAATATAATATAAATAAATATGTTGAAAGTTATAATAAACACAAAGTAGAAGATTCCAAAATATACAAAGAAATAATGAGCAATCAACGTTTAAATTTGTTGCTGTGTCAGATAGATACAAACGTCTCAAATATTAATTAGATAAGTTAGAATAAAATTAATCCTCAGAAAGAGTCAGGAAGTTGTAGCTGCATAAATATGCTAAAAAGGAACGAGTGTTCCACGTCTTGATTTGTTGCAGCATCAGGTAGACACACAAATATCATACATTACAAGAACACGTCCAATTCCCAACCATAAAGTCAAAAAGATAAAAAGTAATAATAGTTAACTGAAGCATGTAAGATAAATGAAAAAAAATAAGTCACTTATTTTTTACTAGTTCACCATCTAGCTTACGGATCACAATATAATGTATGTGGGTGCCAATACGTACATGTGGTACATGTGTTCTTTCCAGCTCTCTCAGAGAGCAGAGCAAAATGGACATGTTATTAGACGTGGATGTTCATTTTAAAATTTTCGTAATGGCGTGAGCAAAAAAAAAAAAAAAAAAAAGAGTATATAGATTCGAAAGTCACACGGAAAGTCTCTATGGATTCCTATCATAGCAGCAACAGATATTACTGCCACTGCAGATTGAGAGCCTACTCACTTGATATTCAATCTGGAAGATAGCTATGTCAGCTATATCAGAAGACCTATCACCGCAGAGGAGTAGAAGGTACACAAACGTCCAAGAGGAGCATGGTTTTATGGCTACTTCTGAGATAACAAATCAAAAGAATAAAAAGCAAAAAGGGCATATGGGGTGGATGATGAGTGCAGTGTGTCGGAAGAGACTATGGGGATCGAGTGAGTAATCAGCACGAAGGAAGGAAAGGTTTGAGAGTTCTAGAAAGTGACTAGACGCGTCATCGGATGTAGTATGGAGGGGCGTGTGGTTTCTTGACATTGGAACCGACAGTAATCGGTCGAGCACCTCTACAGTCGACCTCACGAGGCTGAGTGCACACTGCACCTGTCCACCCACCAAGGAACGACCCATGGCGGTACCCGGAATCGAACCCAGTCCACTGCTTGCCAGTCAGCTGTGATGAGTGCTCATCTACAGAGGCGGAAAAGTATATTTATGTGCTGTTGCACTATTAAACTGAGCAGCTAGTCTTATAGATGTTGAACAACTATGCATCGTATGGAAAAAATTAGAGGTAAAATATATTGTTACTTATTTGTAGTGAACCTTACATCACTCATTGTTGTTGATAATCACTAGGTCATGTTTTCTATTAAGATATTTAGGATATTATTCAGGTATTTAGAACGATGACCAAAATAATATTTATGTGGCGTTGCACAGTATTGACGTTCTATGCTGCTGTGAAGGGGTGCTAGAGAGGTATCTTGCACTGTTGTCTTTCCATGTCAGCGACATTTTATTCGAGGCAGCTCTGCAACACAGTCCTAATATATTCAAAACTCTTGAATTAAATATTTTAATCGTAAATAAACTAAACTAATAGTTAAATTTTTTGCATCGGATACTAAAAAATCTGGTGTGGATTCTGACTGTCGGGCTCTCCACTGTGCAGGCATCAACTTCCTGGAGGGCGAGGAGGCGATGGAGCAGCGCCGCTTCATGCTGAGGTACCTGCGTGACTTCGGCTTCGGGCGGCGATCCGACCGACTGGAAGCGGAGATAGAGTCCGAGATGAGGGAGCTGGTGGAGCTCATCCGCTGTGGCACCGGAGACAAGGTTGCTGTCCTACTTGTCCTGCCTCACTGCACTGCACACACTGTAGGGCTAAAAACGATCTGGCCCCAGGGGAGAGGTACAGGGAGACGGCACATCAACTGTTATAGCATAATAGCCCAGAATGACTATACAACTGTTATATTGACTACTAGCCCAAATGGTCTGGGAGATGAGGATAATGGACTGAAGGAGGTAGAAGTAGACTAAGGATGGGTCAAAGACCTCACGAGGATAGAAATAGAAATGGCTTTGTACAAGACGAAAGGAGGAAGTCACTGGGTGTGGAAGAAATAAATGCCGAAATGGTGAAACTGGCATGGGAGGTTGGGAAGCATTGGCTGTATTGTATGATGAGGGTGGTGTGATGAAATGAGGTGAAGACTTTGCGGGATTGTAAGAGGGCACTAATCAGCTGTGGATTCAAGAGAGAAAGAAGGAGGGATTGTAAAAACTACAGGGGAGTCACATTGATAGCACACTGTACCTAGGTATATGAAAAGATCCTGGAGAGCAGACTCTGAACGAGGGTCAAGAACAAATTGAGAGAGGAACAGCGTGGTTTCAGATCTGGGAGGCAAACTGTTGACCTCATTTTTCCAATGAGGGATTTCCAGGAGCACCATTATGAATTTGGGGAAGACTTCATCATGGCCTTCCTTGGTATAGAAAAGGCATTTGATAGTGTCTGTAGAAGGAAGGTCTAGGAAGCATTGGAAAAGAAGAGAGTGAAAAAAAGAGACAAGAAAGAGAGCGGAGGAGGTGTATTGTGTAGGTCTGAATTGTGTGAAAGTGGCAAATGAAAGGATGGGTTGGTTCCAGCAAAGGAGTTGTGTGAAATAGGGCAATGGATTGTCACCTCTCCTCTCCATTGTGATCTTGAATGAGATAATGATAAGGTGGCAGAAAAAACTGTAGAAGAAAAGATGAAAGCAATAATGTTTTGAAACGAAGGGATGATTTGCGGAAACAAGGAGGAAGACATTCAGGAACTGCTGCATGCTGGTGAGGAAACTTGAGACACTACGGAATGAAATTTAATGCAAACAGATCTTAAATTACAACTAAAAAAAAAAGATAAAAAGGCTTGAAGGTGAACAATTAATGAAGATGGAAAGTGTCAGTTACTTGGGAAACGTGACAGAGGAAAATGGAAGAAATCAGAGATGCGTGAAAGTGGCAGACAGGCAGAAGCACTGCTGCAAAATTTTAGGAGTCTGGTTTGGAAGAAAGATGTCCCAGGAAAAAAACAAAGAAGCGATATGTAGAAGTTACTACATTGCAATACTGATCTGTGCATCTGAAACAAGGATAATGAAGACAAGATAAGTAAATAGATTACAGGCATGTGAAATGAAGTTCCTCAGAAGTCATATGGCATTAAAAAGGAGAGATAGGGTGAGGAAAGAAGTGGTAAGGGAAATAATGAAGGAGGCACCATTTGCAGAGCAGGATAGAAATATCAAGAGTAATGTGGTATGGTGACCTAAAGAAAATGGAAAACAAGCGGATTACCAAGAAGATACACGAAATGACAAAGGGGTGTACAGCTGAAAGATGTGAAGGAATGTTTTGAAAAAAAGTGGTGAAGTCAGAAACAGAGTGAGTACATTAAGAGGGTGGAAAAACAGGACTAGATGGTGAGGCTTATACCCCAAACAGACCCAGCCTCGGGCTGGTAACAGATGATGATGATTAGTTGCAGTGTTTACAAAAAGTCCAGGCATTGTGAGAATGTCTCACAGAGTGCTCTGTAGTCATCGATTTTGTTCATTCTAAGGTGACTTGAAAGTAAGTGCCAGGACATCAGTTTTATAATGCTGTGTGTCACACTTCTCGAAAACAGTTTGCATGTGCTCTTTAGTGTAAAAGTATAAAACGTTTGTAACAGAGCTGCTTATTGCAAGTACATTGCAGATAATTGGTTGGTCCAACACTGCCGCATAGTGCAGAGGATCTCCTGAACGTTTTCCCCTCACCCCATCTTACCTGCTGACAAGTGCAACTAGTATAGGACACCCTCCAGGTAACCGAAATTGCACTCTTTCTGTACTTGCAAGGCAACGTGCTTTCAGTCAGTGCAGTACTGCCCAGCTGGCTGAGCCCACAGCCTGCAGGTCAGCTGATTCCATGTGCCCATTTTCCCATGGGCTGCATGCCTGTGGGCGTGTGAGATGGGACAGTCCACTGTATAAGTCTCAGGGTTGCTGGTTATATACTTCTCCATACAGATCCATTTCAATTTTATTGCTGTCATGATACACAATGTTCAGTAGTAAGAACACAATTTCTTGAAAGAAATAACGTTTTTTAAATAACTAATCAAGTAAAAATGCGAGTATTCAAGATTAATGTCAAATGAAAAAAACTTTAGTAATTATAGAACACCATTACTGAAGCATATAAGTTTTTCATTTATCAATCAAAAACAGATAAGAATGCTATGGGCGACTAATAAATGTTCTTAAAATATATTACACCTGCAGAATGAATTTTTAACTCTGCAGTGGAGTGTGTACTGATAGGAAACTTCTTGTGAATTTAAAGCTATGTGCCAGATCGAGACTCTAGCTCAGGACCTTTGCCTCAAGTGGGAAGTGCTACACCAACTGAGTTACAAAAGCATGACTGGTTAACAAACCATGACACCTCCTGTCGCCCTCAGGGCTTTATTTCCACCTGTATCTTGTCTGTACCTTCAAGACTCGCTGTGAGTCATCATTGGGTGGCTCAGTTAATAGAGCACTTCCCTGCAGAAGGCAAAAGTCCCGAGTTAGACTCTTAGTGTGGCACCCAGTTTTAATCCGCCAGCAATTTTTATGTTAAGACTATCTTAGTAGCATCGAATTTACTTACTTTTGGACTGTGGTTAAAAATCACAGCAGCCTCTCTTCACAAAACACAGCATTTACACACCATTTTCACAAACTAGAATTAAAATGAAAAGAGCAGTAAGACCACTATATTACTGGAAATCTCAGGACCACCCTCCTAGGTGTCACTTCAAAGCATGCAGACTATTGGCAGACATACCTTTACTGGGGTGCAGCATCTGCAACGTTTGTCAAGTATGCACTCAGTACCTGCATTGGACTCGGCCAACAACTAGTAATAGCTGTTGGTGGCAGTCACTGCTTGTACGCAGAACAAAGTCTTGAGCAACCTCCTAGCAGAACTGGAAGTGTGTCATATCAGGCTTAGAACCAAAGTGTCACACACACCTACATGTACATTTACATCTTCACATACATTTACAAATTTATCTGCATCTAGGATGCTCTCTCTCTCTCTCTCTCTCTCTCTCAGAGGTCTCCAAAATTTTGTCCGAGATTGTCCTTATATCTGACTAACCAGCTCTGATTGTCTCTCTTGCCACTCAAATAATTTGTTAGCATCCTTAATTGCTATTGTGTAACAATCATATTTCCCAATGTAAAAGAAACACACATACGTGAAAAATGTTCCATTCTAATAGTATTCACTTTTGTTTATTGTTTAGTTTCTCTAATATTGTACATTTTCGGTCCTGTTGAGATACAAATCATTTTGTTTTGGTTAGCACCTCTTTTGAACCGTCGTTACCTGGGTCAGCTGGTGTGAGAAAGCTATGGTCTGGTCTTTTTCGAAACTTTAGTGGTTGGAAATGTGCCTCCCTGTGTCTGCCAAGTCTGTTGAGAGAACTTGGTGGTGGCGCCATAGTACAGACATATTACTCACCAGTGAAGGCAGAGTCGGAAATAAAGCTATCATTAACTTCATACAGGATTTTGCTATATAGGAGTGGGGTAAAAATATTCAGGAAATTTTCAGAGGGTCACCACATTATCTACACTGTGAGAAGCTACAATGACTGTTCCGTAGGGTTCAATGCTGTTGCCAGTGCTTCTTATATCTGTAGGTATGAGATCCTATTTTATGTCAGATCTAGAGGTGATACTAATCCTTTTCACAGATGATATCAGCGTTATCAAAAAAAGATAGATCCAACAAAAACTGTCAGGAAGTTACCAACCTATTTTGCGTAAAAAACACTGTGTAAGCTTAGAAAATAAAATAATGCCCACTCAGTTTTATAAAGTAAAAAGGATAAGACAGTTTTATAAAAAGCTGTGTACAAACAAGAGCTTGGACAGGGGGAGTAGGTATGAGTTCTTTACTGGATGTGTGAATGAAAACTAGCAACTGGAAATTTGTATAGTGTATATGCTGAAACCTTTAAATTCAGCTACATTTGCCCTTAATAGGACTGTTAACTAGAGATTAGTGATTTAGCATATTGTTCTTGACTCATTTATAGATGTTCTACAGGGTATAAAATAGGTACCTCCACAGCCAGACACTGAGATTTCTTGAGCAGACTATTAGACAGCTAAGGATTGGGCAATATCTCAAGCAGTGAAGAACTATTGGATAGCGTAGGGTTGCAAACAGAGTAACTGCTGTTCAGTTTAAAGCTGTTCTTTGGTATGGGTGGATTTCAAAGGAATGAAACCATAATAATTTACTGAGATTACTTGCTGCCATACCTTAATGAGGTACATACACAAGTGAGCAGCTGTGACAAGCTGAAGCAGTATGCTGGAGGATGGTTAGAATGTAGTTACCTGCATTTAGTTGGTGCCATTTGGGACATGTTAGCGTGCCTCATGAAATGGCTCAAACCTCGAACAAATTACTAGCCCATCTCAATACGTTTTCCTCCAGAAACCCTTGAATAATGAAACTGGGAGACCATTAGCTATGAGGTAGTGATTTTTTTGGACACACTTGCCTTTCTAAAGCAACATTCAGATCAGGTTGATTTATTCGCTATATATTTACAGTTCACACTTGTAGATTTCCTTTAGATCATGAAGGGGTCAATCTCTCACCTAACACTGCTGTGTACAATGAAACATGGAGGATTAAGCATGTAGCACTGTACAGCGGAAGGGCAGAAAGTAACTGGTGACGTTTCGACAGGCTGTGATGCAACCGTCATCATACGGAGAAGGCTGCCGGCGTGTGCTGCTGCCCGACGCGCTGTTCCCCGGCTTCATCAATGGCTTCATGCCAGTGGTGGCTGGCAGCCGGCTGCCACGATCCGCTGACGGGACGTGCCGCCATCTTGGGCTGGCAGGCCTGCAGGCAGCCAGGGCTGGGGACGCCACTGGTGGTTTCCTCACGCTGCACCCCACACTCAGCAGCATCGCCCCCAAGATGTCCGGCTACTGGGACACGGTCGAGTCTGCCGAGAAGATCTTGGGTTACTTCCGTGTGAGTACTGGTGTACCTGTTACTCTGATCTCTCAGAAAGCCCTATGTTTGTAAAGTGAATGTAACAGAACGATATCAAGAGTATGTATGAGAGATCTCCAATCCACAATGGCGAAATAAAAGAAAAAGAATGTCCCACTTTCTAAGTATGTTAAAACAGTTTAATCTCTCTTCAAAAAAGGCAATGTCCTCACTTACTCACTCACTGAATTATCGTCACCCAGCCCACACCACTAAGGATAGAAAGTTCAAATTTGGAGAAGATGTGATCTTTAACTGTAAGCATGGTTTAACAAGGGATAGCTCCAAATTCCGCTCCTTAGAAGGTGAAACAGGGGATGAAAATCTTTGTGAAAATCTGTCGCAGTTAAGATTGGTCCTAAGAAAATTGGTATTTGGTTTCTCAGTAAGAAATAAAGAAATACATGTTTCACCATTTTTGAAATTTAGCCCCTATGGGGCTTTTTGAAAGAAAGTCATTATTTAAGACCTACTAAAGTCAAAAAAATTTTTATGCATGTGTGACTGCATATCAATATGTAAAACTACTGACGTTTCGGTCCTGTTGCAAGTGACCTTCTTCGTGTTTTTTTGTTTACAGTTAACAAAAACACCCTGAAGAAGGTCACTTGCAACAGTAAACAAAAACACCCTGAAGAAGTTCACTCGCAACAAGTAGTTTTACGTATTGACAATCCAGTTACAAACACAGAAAAATTTTATTGACTGTGACAATGGCCACAGAAACCTACACTTATATATAACTACTAAAGTATTTTTAAAGTTCCATAGGTGAAAACTTCTCAGTTAGAAATATAAATACATGTTTCACTGTTTGTTGGAAATTCAACCCTTGTGGGGGTGAAAGAGTAAATGAAAATTTTTATGGAAATATTTTATTATACAAGCATTCTCGAAACTAAGAAAATTTGTGCTTGGCTTCTCTCTCAGAAATAAAAAAAATAGGCATTTCACTGTTTTCGGAAATTCAACACCTAAGAGGGTAAAACAGGAGGTGAAAATTTTTAAGGAGATGTTTCGTTACATTAAAATTTTTTAAAAATCTGATTCTATGAAGAACTGGTTTTTCATTTCTTGCTTATATGTAATGAAATATTTGTTATGGGGTTAAAGTTTCTGCAGAAATATCACCACAAGAAAGCAAACAACATGTGTAACTAAACTTTGGACTGCAGTTACCGGAATCGCCTTTTTTTCAGAAATACATTCGGAAAAGATAATGCTTCTATGACCTTAATTAACATGAAAAGTTTAAAAGCTGTTGTAATTTGTGATTAACACAAAATTACGTTAAAGGAGAACAAAACAAAAAAATCTCTGCAGACCATAGAGCCTATGTAAGTGAAACAATGGGTGCCAAACTAGTTTAGACTGTTTAAAACAAATAATACATCAAACTGAAGGTGAACTAAATTAGTTTCTCTTACGAATGTTCAGCATGTGCACACTCCATTATAGGTGGCACACATCCAGTCTAAAATCCAATTCGTCCCACACTTTGGTTAATATGTCTAGTGTAGTGAAGCAATAGTGTGATGCAATTTAGATAATGGAACAGCGGAAATAAAATGTCATAATTTACTTGACATTTTGTATTATGTGAACTAATCAAATGATAGCAAGTTACAATGTTTCTCAAGAAACATTTACCTTCAGAATTATATTCGCAATCATATTTTTTTCTTTTGAAATAGAACTAATAGCATGACAACCTCTTAAAACTATTATGATGATGTGTTGTGACAGCTAAAATTTATTTGCATAATTTATAATCATATACGAAAATATTGTCACAGGAACTCAATTCTATCGTATATTCCTTTACAAATATTCATCAAGCGTTCTCAAACTAAAACGGTATCAAACGAATTGAAAATAAAAGTGGTGGTGTCGCAAAGTTTGTGTGACACATTTGTCTTCTCTCTTGGTCTGTTTCACTGTCACTGAGAGAATTACCGCCTTGTTTCTGAATGAGTCTTTACTTTCCCATAGATGGTCATTGTGCTGTGACAGTTATAACGTATCATTGATATTCGATGTCTGATAATTTTAAAAGTTATGCTTGAAATATCTTCCCTTCATCTTCCGTTTATCAGTTCGTGCTAGTCCAACTTATCGTTTATCTACATTTTACAGAAAGTCATCCAAGAACACGAGAAGACATACTCTGATGACCACATGAGGGACTTCATCGACAGATACCTCAAGGAGATAAAGGAGAGACAGAAGACAGGCGAACCCAGCACTTACTCCAGTAAGTAAACCAAAACTTAGTGATACACTACTAAACTACAGCTAAGAAGTGTATTGTATTTGTAGCCATTATGGTCAGAGGAACAGCAACCTCAAAAATCCTCACGAAGAAATGGTAAGTATATGTATACTTTATTAATGCAATATGGAGGCAAGTTTCTGTTATACAGTATAGAAGTAAATTTTTACCAGTAGTTTTCGAAAAATAAGTCCATTTACTATTCTAGTGGCAGGAAAACACTGAAATTGTAGTTCTTGTTGAGACAATGCGTTTCCTAGCTTTGGAGCTGACATCACGCTGACAGCCAGAAGAATCTTGTCAGTTACCCATCAAGAGAGATACTGGTTAGCAGCGTCTTTGAGAAACTGTAAGACGGCTGAGGTGAATAAGTCGAGTCACTCAGTCATAGGATCGGAAAGATGGTGTCCAATTTAGTGCGAATTTTTTCATATTTCTCACATCACTGAGGAGCAGAAAGAAAATACTTACGTAATTTTCAGTACTAGCTGTTCATTATTAAAAACACACTGGGCAACAGAATTCAGCCGAAATTGCTACAAAGGTAGCTACTTATTTTCGCCTGCCTTGTTAACAAATTTTTACTTTCAGCGAAGCGTGATCTGTGACGAATGTTGAGTAACACGCAAATATATTTTACAGACATTTTAAAGTTAGCTTCTGTTGCCGGAACGCAGCGGAGTTCGCACAATGTCATCTTACAATCATGTCAATTCAGTTGCACTTTTGACAGAAACCTGAAACAGCACCATATTAGTAAGAAAGTTACACGTGTTAACTTAATGGAAAAATTATCTCCATCTTACATGCAACACTTTGGGAAAAACTCGTTTCAAATTCTTGAACAATTTAGGAGATACAATGGATGTCAGTAATATTTTCATTTTCACTTATCGTTAGCGTGCGTGAGAGCGGAAGTGAACCCACTACATACAATTCTTTTTTCAAGACTGGACTTACATATAGATCTCCCCACAAGTTTAAAGAAAACTTCAACATTTTAGCTAAATTTCATATGCAGCAATGTACAACCTAACATGCACCAATCGTAAACTCATGGTGACTCCTATTTTTTATTGTAATCAATTCTAACTACACACTAAGACCACTAACGAAATGATACACTTCACCATGAAGCTGACGAATGATGCTACAGCATTTAAAATTTTCAGATTTTTGTACTTTAAAATCGTGTGAGAAAAACTGCAAAGCAGTCGCAGTATCTGCGACGCTCTATTCACAATGGCACTGCTCCACCTCCATTATTCCCTGTGTGGGCTTTAGACATACACTGAAGCGCCAAAGAAACTGGTATAGGCGTGCGTACTCAAATACAGAGGTGTGTAAACAGGCAGAATACGGCACTGTGGTTGGCCACGCCTAAATAAGACTAACTCTCTGGCGCAGTTTTTAGATCGATTAGTGCTGCTACAATGGCAGGTTATCAAGTGTTATGCGAGTTTAAACGTGGTGTTACAGTCGGTGCACGAGTGATGGGACACACATCTCCGAGGTAGCGATGAAGTGGGGATTTTCCCGTACGATCATTTCACGAGTGTACCATGAATATCAGGAATCCGGTAAAACATCGAATCTCCAACATCGCAGCAGCCGGAAAAAGATCCTACAAGAATGGGACCAATGAGGAGTGAAGAGAATCGTTCAACGTGACAGAAGTGCAAGCCTTCCGTAAATTGCGGCACATTTCTATACTGGACCATCAAAAAGTGTCAACGTACGAACCATTCAAAGAAACATCATCGATATGAGCTTTCGAAGGTGACGGTCCGCTCGTGTATCCCTGATGACCGCCCGACACAAAGACTTACACCTCATCTGGGTCCGTCAACACCGACTGTTGATGACTTCAAGCATGTTGCCTGGTAGGACGAGTCTCATTTCAAATTGTATCGAGCGGATGGACGTGTATGGATACGGAGACAACCTCATGAATCCATGGATCCTGCATGTCGCTGGGGACTGTTGAAGCTGGTGGAGGCTCTGTAATAGTGTGGGGCATGTGCACTTGGTGTGATATGGGACTCCTGATACGTCTGGATCAGACTCTGACTGGTGACACGTACGTAAGTGTCCTGTCTGATCACCTGCATCCATTCACGTTCTCCATTGAGACGGACTCGGGCAATTCGGGCAGGACACTGCGACACCCCACACATCCAGAATTGCTAGAGAGTGGCTCCAGGAACACTCTTCTGAGTTTGAACACTTCCGCTGGCCACCAGACTCCCAGTCACGAACATTATTGAGCATATCCTGGGATGCCTTGCAAAGTGCTGTTCAGAAGAGATCTCCTCTCCCTCATACTCTTACTGATTCATGGACAGCCCTGCAGGGTTCATGGTGTAAGTTCCCTCGAGCACTACTTCAGGCATTCGTCGAGCCCATGCCACGTCGTGTTGTGTCGCTTCTTTGTGCTCGCAGGGACCCTAGACGATATTAGGCAGCTGTACCAATTTCTTTGGCTCTTCAGTGTGTAACAGCACTAGACAGCGCAGTAGCCCAGCACACAGACTACTTTTTTCTTTGTGTTACAAGACTTACAGTATCTACGCTAGCTTGCGGAGTCCAGATCGACATCACCGTTTGGTGAGGACACAAAACTACAAGTAGTTATGACTGCTGTACTGGTGGAGGTGTGTGGTTAACCATCTGCCCGTGTCGTGTTTACAGCCGACCAGCTGGGCGTCATGATGTTCGACACGTTCCTGCCCTCGTCGATGGTGCAGTCCACGGTGCTGACCTGGGCCCTCATGTACGTCGCCTACTTCCCCGAGGTGCAGAAACGGGTGCAGCAGGAGCTCGACTCCGTCATCGGGCCTTCCAGGCTGCCCAACCTCAACGACCGCCCAAAGTGAGTCCCTCGCTAAACTCTTCTCCGGACAACCCTCTGACTATAGCTCAAAGTGGATCAAACCATCCTGTGGTCCAAATTAGTGGAGTGTTCTTGTAACCAACTCGCCTGATGATGCCTTAACACATTTGTTTTTGCACTCTTCATCAATTTTGCCAGTTTATTTTTCTCTGTGCTGATCCGTTTCCTAAATCCTTCTTCCATCATACGAATATTGTATGGAAGAAAACAGAATCCCTACACTTTACCTACTTCATGGTTCTCTAGCTTATCATGAATCTGATTGGGGTTCACCATTACTTTCGCTTTTACTGTTTACTGTCACTCAGTACTATGTGTTCATTAAACTGTTCATTTATTCAACAGGTCTTGTGCATTCTTGTTCCATTTTAATGAGCGCTGTAATGTCATCAGTCAGTCTTGTGACTGACCTCTTGTAATCCGAAGTTCTAGTTTCCACCTTTCCTTGTTCGATGTATAGACTGAAGAGCAGCGGCAAAATCCTGCATCCCTGCATATCACCCTTTTTAATCGAATCACTTCATTCACGGTCTTTCATTCTTATTGTTCTCACTTAATTCTTGTAAATATTGGATATTACTTGCTTTTCCTTCAACTAACATACATTTTTCTAAATTCAAACATCTTGCACAATTTTACATTGTGGAATGGTTTTCTCTGTATCAACAAATCCTAGGAGTGCTCCCATAAATACGAGTAATGTCAGAAATGCCCCTCTGGCTCAGGTGCATTTATCCCCCTCCTCCACTCAAAGCCGAACTGTAACTCATACATATGTATCATATATATATGAACTTACTGTAAATATTACCAAGCTGGCTAGAGCAGTGGTTAGTACAATGGACTCGTATTTGGGAGGCCATCTGTTCAAACCCGTGTCTGGACATCCTGGTTTAGGTTTTTGGTGATTTCCCTAAATCGCTTAATGCAGATGCTGGGATGGTTCCTTCTCTGTTTTTCCTTAATCCTAGCTTGGGCTCTGTCTCTGATGATCTCGTTGTCGACACGACTTTAAACCCTAATCTCCTCCTCCTCCTCCACTGTAGGCATTCCATTGTTGAGCTTTCAGGGCTACACTTTCCAACCATTACAGCCCACCCCTCATTTCTCCCACAAACTGCGGTGCTAGAGGTGTTTCATCAGCATGGTAAGTGTCATCTGATGGTAAATCACAAATGTATCAGAGTCACACATGTACCAAACCAAGATGAAGTTGCTGAAGGTGTTCAACACCTATGTTGGAAAAGACATAGACATGTATTTTCATTTTTGGAGATAGAGATTTGTGATATTCTTCGCATTTCCAGTTTTTCTAATTTGCTACACCTTTGTTTTGTAAGGAACTTACTTGTTCAAAACACTTTCATTCCTGTCCTCAGAACTCAAGGAAAGATCAAGAGTGAAACGTTTCTGCTATGTGAGAAAGCTTTTGGTGATTGGTTGGAGAGGTGGGCTTTCATGATGCTCTGCTCTGACTATATTACTGTCTTCCACAGCTTGCCCTACACGGAGGCGACGCTACGCGAGACGATGAGGTTCCAGACGCTGCTGCCGATCGGAATTCCCCACATGGCGCTGGACGACGCCAAGGTCAAGGGCTACAACATACCCAAGGTCAGTCCCAGTCACTACTCGCGGATCAGTGGTAGGGTGTATGACTGCAGAAAGGAAGTACATGGGGGGAGCTTATGAACTGAGATCAATGTGTTACTTCAAGAATAGCCACGAGGTGGAGACAAAACTTGCTGATACCATGCAGCGATGAAACAGGTACGGGGTGGCAATTATTGAACTATCCAAAAAGAAAAAAAAAACGTAAATTAGCTACAGACTACAGCGTGCTTACACATTATTCAAAATGTAAATGTCACTGCAGATATTTGGATTTAGGTTATGACATATTCGATATGCCTGTCATCATAGGCGATGATGTGATGCAGACAAATAGCGAAATTCTGCATGACCCGCTGAAATGTCGGAACATCGATGCTGTCGATGATCTCCTGAATGGCTGTTTTCAGCTGAGCAATGGTTTTGGGGTTCTGTACACCCTGTCTTTAATAGGCCCACACAAAAAGAAGGCGCATGTGTTCAGATCTGGACAATATGGTGGCCAATCGACGCCCATGCCAGTGGCCTCTGGGTCCTCAAAGTGCTCCTCCAAGACGTCAAACACTCTCTTCTTTCAGATGAAGTCGAGCTCCATCTTGCACGAACCACATCTGGTCGAAATAAGGATCACTTTGCATAATAGGGAAGAAATCACCTTCCAAACCCTTCACGTACCATTCGGTGGCCACTGTGCGATCAAGGAATATCGCACCAATATTGCATGACTGGACACTGTACATCACTGAGTCAGTCACTGAGTGTAAAGAGACTCCTCGACCGCGAAATGCGGATTCTTAGTCCCTCAAATATGCTCAGACATGCTGTACTGTCACTTTTCATGTGCAAGTGGACGACAACGGCAAGGTGTGTGTGCATGTGCATACCAATTCCCATTATACCCCTTGGGCAACCGTACAGTTGAACGTCCTAACGCAAACCATTCAGGAGTTATGACTATTTCATTTCATATAGTTCAATAATTGTCTTCCTATATGTGAAGTGGGCATAGAATAAATTCGAAGTGATAGACAATGTAGCATATAACAACAGCAATCAAAGATGTGTGAATGGATTTGAATCTCCACACCAGGCTGTTCAAGTATCTACATCTACATCTACATCCATAATCCGCAAGCTACCTGACGGTGTGTGGCGGAGGGTACCTTGCGTACCTCTATCGGTTCTCCCTTCTATTCCAGTCTCGTATTGTTCGTGGAAAGAAGGATTGTCGGTATGCGCCTGTGTGGGCTCTAATCTCTCTGATTTTATCCTCATGGTCTCTTCGCAAGATATACGTAGGAGGGAGCAATATACTGCTTGACTTTTCGGTGAAGATATGTTCTCGAAGCTTAAACAGAAGCCCGTACCGAGCTACTGAGCGTCTCTCCTGCAGAGTCTTCCACTGGAGTTTATCTATCATCTCCGTAACGCTTTCGCAATTACTAAATGATCCTGTAAGGAAGCGCGCTGCTCTCCGTTGGATCTTCTCTCTCTCCTCTATCAACCCTATCTGGTACGGATCCCACACTGGTGAGCAGTATTCAAATAGTGGGCGAACAAGCGTACTGTAACCTACTTCCTTTGTTTTCGTATTGCCTTTCCTTAGGATTCTTCTAATGAATCTCAGTCTGGCATCTGCTTTACCAACGATCAACTTTATATGATCATTCCATTTTACATCACTCCTAATGCGTACTCCCAGATAATTTATGGAATTAACTGCTTCCAGTTGCTGACCTGCTATATTGTAGCTAAATGATAAGGGATCTATCTTTCCATGTATTCGCAGCACATTACAGTTGTCTACATTGAGATTCAATTGCCATTCCCTGCACCATGCGTCAATTTGCTGCAGATCCTCCTGCATTTCAGTACAATTTTCCATTGTTACAACCTCTCGATATACCATAGCATCATCCGCAAAAAGCCTCAGTGAACTTGCGATGTCATCCACAAGGATGGCTGAATGGGCACAGATAGAAGGCAGGTAGGAATGGGGAAAAGGATGACACATGGGGCGATACTGCAGCTGGGCCGTAGCATAGTCCACTGGCCAAGCTTAGGGGATTAGAGATGACCAAGCAGGTCACACATGCTCACAACACATGCAAACTGGCTGCCTTGCGGGTTGCCTACACCACGCACCACAGTCAGCGGAAGAACTGCACGGCGCTCGGGCACACGTGCTCAGTGGTGCAGCCTCGCAACAGACCGCTCGACAAGAACAGCTCTGCCTGATCAACAGAATACGAAGTTAAAAACGTCGAGAAACATAACACGCAACTTCAGAATTTTCTCAACATTCTTCCAAACGTATGAAGGGAACTTTATGTTTTGACAGTTTCGTTATGGCCAAGAGAAGCCCAGTGTTGTATTACTACACAACAATGGATTTCAACCCGAGAGGGAAGTTTATTTAATTCAGAGTGACATTTGGAGAGAAGAGCAGCCTACATTTATCTAATCAGTATTGTATGCCAAATCGAGACTCGAACCTGGACCTTGATTTTCATGGACAATGGACCTACCAACTGAGCAGTCAGGCTGTGACTCACAACCCACTCTCATATTCACTTCCACCAGTAACTGACCCCTACTTTCTGAACTCCAGAGACGGTTATTCTATGAGCGGACACTGAATACCTTGTGGGATTAGCATTCTAGAGACAATTACTTATCCACAGCACATGGGAACGTTTCCAGGACGAATCGTCCACACTACAGTGAAATGTTCGCTGTTTTTTAAACTCCCTTACACATTAAACTTGCAACCCCTAGGTTGCAGCAACACCTTTCCCCCTCAATATTCTTTCTTTCAGTAGAGTTATTTTCACTTGATATGCAGGAGAACTGCTGTAAGGTTTGCAGAGTAGGAGAAAAGGGGATGCCGGAAGTGTACCTGTCAGTGCGGGTTGTGAGTCATGCTCGGATAGCTGAGTAGGTAAGAGCCAATGGAAGGTCTTGAGTCGGAGTCCGTGTGCAGCACAGAACAGCCTGCTGGGAAGATTCAAATCAGCACACCCTTCATTAGGTTCAGAAACGTTTATCTATTATCATATTTTCTGTCTGGGTCAAGCCACTTCTAAGAAACTAGATCATCCAGTGGATATGTGAGAAAGATGGGGAAACACCGAAGGAATCCCAGGTGGTGTGCCGCCGAAAGCGAGACGGAAAGTGTAGAGATATGCAACAGGGGGCGGGAGGGGGGTGGGTGAGGGGGGGGGGGGGGGGCTCCCTGACAAAAAAATGTGAATTCATAACAAAAAAATCCAAAGCTCTGTAATCTGTGCCAGTATGCCAGTCACATGTAAATGTGAGATATCCAAAGTTACTTACTGTTATCGCATCTTAAAAACCTCCTGAACTAAGGATACTCATCGAGTTAGTTTTTACTGTGAAACGTAGTAAGATGGTTAATATACATTAATTTCTTGTAACAGCACGTTGACTGTCCCAAACATATTAGTTTCAAAATTATGCAGATGAATCACGAATCTGAGCCAAGTACTTTTAGATGAGAGACTGGCGGTCGAAAATGAATATTGAAATATTTCATTGACACAAATTCCTTATGTCTCACATCAACATAACAGCACACCCTTCATTACGTTCAGATACGTTATTTCTATTATCATATTTTCGGTCTGGGTCAATCCGCTGTTAAGGAACGAGATCATCCAGTTGATATGTGAGAAATATGGGGAAACACTGAAGAAATCCAAGATGGTGTGCCGAAAGCTAGACGGAAAGTGTTGAGACATGCAACACACTCCGCCCCCCCCCCCCTCCCAGACAAAAATATGTGAAAACATAACAAAAAAATGCAAAGCTCTGTAATCTGTCCCACTATGCCAGTAAAATGTAAATGTGAGAAATTCAAAGTTACTGTGTAGTTGCTTACCATTAGCGCATCTTAAAAACCTCCTGAACTAAGTATACCCATCGAGTTAGTTTTTACTGTGAAAAGTATTAAGATGGTTAAAATACATTAATTTCTTGTAACAGTACGTTGACTGTCTCAAACATATTAGTTTCAAAATTATGCAGATGAATCGCGTATCTGAGCCAAATATTGAAATATTTCATTGACACAAATTCCTGATGTCTTACATCAACAACTTCAACTCACAGTACTTTTTCAAAGTCTCTGCTGCGTGAAAACATTAATTACAACATTACTAGCGATCGGTTCAATTCCGAAAATTCTGAAGGTATGTGGGATGAAATATAGGGACCGAAAATTTATTTGCATCTTGTACACCGACCAAACTGTAGATGTAAGAGTTGAAGGGCACGGAAAGGAAGCAGTAGTTCAGAAGTAAGTGAGATAGGGTTGTGGGCTACATCCAATGTTATTCAGTTTGTACACTCAAATAAACAGTTAAGGAAACCGTGGAGAAATTTGGAGAAGAAATTATGGTTCAAAGAGAAGAAATAAAAAGATTTGACGTTTGCCAATGGCAATGTAATTCTGTCAAAGACAGCAAAGGATGTGAGAGGTTATAAGATGAATAACTAAAAGTGAAGCAAAGGTAGTCGAATTGAATCAAGCGATGTGAAGGGAATTAGAGTAGGAAACGAGACTTTCAAAGTAGTTAATGGGTTTTGCTAGTTAGTCAGCAAAATTACTGATGAGGGCTGAAGTAGAGAGTATATAAAATGCAGGCTGGTAATACCAAGAAAATCATATCTCCAAAAGGGGAATTTATTAACATCTGATATCAGTTTAAATGTTAAGAAGTCTTTTCTGATAGTATTTGCTGCAGGGTAGCCATGCACAGAAGTGAACTGCGGTAAATAAGCAGTTCAGACAAGACGAGAACAGAAGCTTTTGTAGTGTGGTGCCACAGAAGAATGCTGAAGATTAGATGGGTAGATCGAGTAAATAATAGGGAGTTACAGGACAAAATTGGGGAAAAAAGAAATTTATGGGCATTTTGACTAAAAGACGGAATCGATTGACAGAACACATCGTCAGGCTTCGGAGATTAGTCTGATAATGCAGTGAATTGTGTGTGTGTGTGTGTGTGTGTGTGTGTGTGTGTGTGTGTTGAAGTGGGGGGAGTGGGAGGGAGGACTTACGTTTGAAGGGGGAGGCGTGAAGACTGTATGGAGACTCAAACGAATGTAGGTCGCAATAGGTATGCAGAGATGAAGAGGCTTGCACAGGATTGATTAGCATGCATTACAGCATTAAACCAGTCTTAGGACGGAAACCGGAACATAAACGTCAATTCCGAGGAAACTAACTGCGTCATGTAATCGTCAGATATTACTAGCTTAACAAAGAAATGGCGTCACTAAAAGGATGGCAAGACGATGGTAAGAACTTTTATTTCATAACAAAACATGTTTTCTTCAAATTGCCAAGTCTCTCAATGTTGGTATTTTTAAGTGGTAACCCTGGGTAATGCAATAAATGACAGAGTAGTTCTGTGTTACAGGGAACTGTAGTGGTGACCAACCTGTGGAGCATGCACATGGACAAGGACGTGTGGGGAGACCCAGATAGGTTCAGGCCAGACAGGTTCCTTGGCCCAGATGGGAAGATCACCAACAAGGACTACACTCTGCCATTTAGCACTGGTACGTACTCCTTCTTCCAGTATTTCCAATTTTGGAGCTACGATATCATATAAACAGACTACTTCGTCAATGCGGCAACCATAGATACGAGGTGCATTAAAGTTCTAAGGCCTCTGATTTTTTTTTCTAATTAACTACTCACCCGAAATCGATGAAACTGGCGTTACTTCTCGACGTAATCGCCCTGCAGACGTACACATTTTTCACAACGCTGACGCCATGATTCCATGGCAGCGGGGAAGGCTTCTTTAGGAGTCTGTTTTGACCACTCGAAAATCGCCGAGGCAATAGCAGCACGGCTGGTGAATGTGCGGCCACAGAGAGTGTCTTTCATTGTTGGAACAAGCCAAAAGTCACTAGGAGCCAGGTCAGGTGAGTAGGGAGCATGAGGAATCACTTCAAAGCTGTTATCACGAAGAAACTGTTGCGTAACGTTAGCTCCATGTGCAGCTGCGTTGTCTTGGTGAAACAGCACATGCGCAGCCCTTCCTGGACGTTTTTGTTGGAGTGCAGGAAGGACTTTGTTCTTCAAAACATTTTCGTAGGATGCACCTGTTACCGTACTGCCCTTTGGAACGCAATGGGTAAGGATTACGCCCTCGTTGTCCCAGAACATGGACACCATCATTTTTTGAGCACTGGCAGTTACCCGAAATTATTTTGGTGGCGGTGAATCTGTGTGCTTCCATTGAGCTGACTGGCGCTTTGTTTCTGGATTGAAAAATGGCATCCACGTCTCATCCATTGTCACAACCGACGAAAAGAAAGTCCCATTCGTGCTGTCGTTGTGCGTCAACATTGCTCGGCAACGTGCCACACGGGCAGCCGTGTGGTCGTCCGTCAGCATTTGTGGCACCCACCTGGATGACACTTTTCGCATTTTCAGGTCGTCATGCGGGATTGTGTGTACAGAACCCACAGAAATGCCAACTCTGGAGGCGATCTGTTCAACAGTCATTCGGCGATCCCCCAAAACAATTCTCTCCACTTTCTCGATCATGTCGTCAGACCGGCTTGTGCGAGCCCGAGGTTGTTTCGGTTTGTTGTCACACGATGTTCTGCCATCATTAAACTGTCGCACCCACGAACGCACTTTCGACACATCCATAACTCCGTCACCAGATGTCTCCTTCAAATGTCGATGAATTTCAATTGGTTTCACACCACGCAAATTCAGAAAACGAATGATTGCACGTTGTTCAAGTAAGGAAAACATCGCCATTTTAAGTTAAAACAGTTCTCATTCTCGCCGCTGGCGGTAAAATTCCATCTGCCGTACGGTGCTGCCATCTCTGGGACGTATTGACAATGAACGCGGCCTCATTTTAAAACAATGCGCATGTTTCTATCTCTTTCCAGTCTGGAGAAAAAAAAATCGGAGGCCTTAGAACTTGAATGCACATCCTACATCTAGAACCATAATCACCTGTATAAAAGTGCTTATACTTTGTAAACATATGACATCATAGCTCCAAAACTGTCAAATTACTCTCATAATAAAAGTATTTACTGCGTTACTTCAACAAATATAGAACGACAGTAAAAATACAGCTAAGAACGATGTTATATATACATGTCAATCTATCTAGACAATATATATGTAAGTAGTAATCCATGCTCAATGTCGTACCATAACATAAATATGTATAATGAGTATGTATAATGAAAATAACGTCACCCACACTGTACTGCAGTTCATTCGATAATGGCAGTTCATCTGAAACAAACCTATAGTTAAAGATAGACAAAAATAAATGTCACACAGCAGCGATTCTCGACAGTATTTGTAAATATGTCACCTGCTGAATTATACTAAGTTGCAGGTACTGTGAAACATAGAAAATAGGATTCTGAGGTAAACCCACTCATCCTTGAAGTCTCCGCATTAGTCGAACAGTGTTCAGTGATCAGTACTTTGCTTACTGAAGACGAAAAACCGCCTAAAGTCTTTTCTCGAATGATTTTACAGTATGGTGAAAGCTATATGAGCAACGGAAACTTTTCTAAGCAAGTGGAACAGTTCAAAAACGGTCGATCCTCAGTGACTGACAGCCAGTTGTAATGTCAATTGCCTCGCTAGAAAGCTTCAATGACGACATTATTGCTAAGGACCGATGTATAACAGTTTAACGTATAGCAAAGACAGTTGCAGGAAGTGTTGGCACAGTTCATAACGCAATCTATAACAAGCTCAAGTACAACAGAACAAGTGCAAAGTGGGTGCCGAAAGAGTTAACGCAACGACACAAGGAAACAAGATTCAGAGCGTGCACAGACTTGGAAAAACGCTATGAAAACGAAGGGTTTTTTTCTGCAAACATAATTTTCATTTGTTTGGTCCACTCAAGGAGCATTACGTTGAGGAAAAGTTCGGCAACGACGAGAAGGTAAAAGAATCTGTGGGGAAGTTGTTCAAACAACAAGACAGGGACTTCTTTGCGTCAGGTAGTACGAAAAAAATAGTTCATCGTTGGGAGAAACGTATTAATATGGGTGGGGATCATGTTTCGTACAAAAACACTGTTTTTTTCTACATCAATTGACCCCTAGTTATTGAATGTCCCTCGTACAAAGTTTTCCTTTGCTTTATATGTAGGCTTATCTTTCTAGCAGTTCTTTCGAGACTTCTAGAGTGTACTTTTTTTTGTTGTAATTATATCAATTGCAACTGCTATAGCAACCCCTGAACTGATGTGCCCAGGGCAGTTTCCCTCCTGTTGATGTCTGTACCTCTTATGACGTTTCCCAACGTTAATATTAAACACAAGGCAGGATAATGAATCTCCCCACCTTCCTCCATTTTTTGTAGTCACAGCACATCACAACATATTTTGTATCATTGACACTGGGTATTTTCCATAGTGGTTTGCACTCAGCAGTCCTCAGTAACGGTAGCAGTGGAATAATCATAACTTTAAAGCGACATCTCTTTACATGAAACTCAGCAAACAAACACCTGCTAGGGACGAGACACTTATGCCACGGTTGTCCATATTAATTTGTTATCGTCGCTTTTTGTCACACGTGCGATTACATCTCTCAGCCACTGTTTTGGGACGTCGAGAGAAAGTCACTGCACTGACATGGCTTTGTGTATACAGGGTGAGTCACCTAACATTACCGCTGGATATATTTCGTAAACCACATCAAATACTGACGAAACGATTCCACAGACCGAACGTGAGGAGAGGGGTTAGTGTAATTGGCTAATACAAACCATAAACAAATGCACGGAAATATGTTTTTTAACACAAACCTACGTTTTTTTAAATGGAACCCCGTTAGTTTTGTTAGCACATCTGAACATATAAACAAATAAACAAATACGTAATCAGCGCCGTTTGTTGCATTGTAAAATGTTAATTACATCCGGAGATATTGTAATCTAAAGTTGAATCTTGAGTACCACTCCTCCGCTGTTCGATCGTGTGTATCGGAGAGCACCGAATTACGTACGGATCCAAAGGGAACGGTGATGGACCTTAGGTACAGAAGAGACTGGAACAGCACATTACGTCCACATCCTAACACCTTTTTATTGATCTTTTTCACTGACGCACATGAACATTACCATGAGGGGTGAGGTACACGTACACACGTGGTTTCCGTTTTCAATTACGGAGTGGAATAGAGTGTGCCCCGACATGTCAGGCCAATAGATGTTCAATGTGGTGGCCCTTATATGCTGCACACAACTGCAATCTCTGGCGTAATGAATGTCGTACACGCCACAGTACATCTGGTGTAATGTCGCCGCAGGCTGCCACAATACGTTGTTTCATATCCTCTGGGGTTGTAGGCACATCACGGTACACATTCTCCTTTAACGTACCCCACAGAAAGACGCCGAGAGGTCTAAGATCAGGAGAACGGGCTGGCCAATTTATGCGTTCTCCACGTCCTATGAAACGCCCGTCGAACATCCTGTCAAGGGTCAGCCTAGTGTTAATTGCGGAATGTGCAGGGAATGTGCAGGTGCACCATCATGCTGATACCACATACGTCGACGCGTTTCCAGTGGGACATTTTCGAGCAACGTTGGCAGATCATTCTGTAGAAACGCGATGTATGTTGCAGCTGTTTGGACCCCTGCAATGAAGTGAGGACCAATGAGGTGGTCGCCAATGATTCCGCACCATACATTTACAGTCCACGGTCGCTGTCGCTCTACCTGTCTGACCCAGAGAGGATTGTCCACGGGCCAGTAACGCATGTTCCGTAGATTCACTGCCCCGTGGTTTGTGAAACCCACTGCATCGGTAAACAGGTAGAACTGCAACGCATTCTCCGTTAATGCCCATTGACAGAATTGCACTCGATGATTAAAGTCATCACCATGTAATTGCTGATGTAGCGACACATGAAAGGGGTGAAAGCGGTGACGATGCAGTATGCGCATGACACTACTTTGACTCAGTCCACCGGCTCTCGCAATGTCCCGTGTACTCATGTGTGGGTTCATGGCAACAGCAGCTAACACACCAACTGCACCCGCTTCTCCTGTGACGGGCCTGTTACGGACCCGTTTGCGTGCTACGACCATACCTGTTGCATACAGTTGGCGGTAGATGTTTTGCAAAGGGCGGCTCTTTGTACGGGTACCGTTCTGCATACACCCTGCAGGCTTCAGCTGCATTTCGTCGACACTCGCCATAGATGAGTATCTTCTCCGCCTTACACCATGGTCACAGTTCCTACAACACTACACTATCACAGACGTCTGGTAACACGGTGTACTACAGTTAGTCTGCGTGCGGAGACGAATGCAGAATAACAATAGCAGCAAGCGCTACATGCGGACACTGCGACAGCTAGACCAAACCACAACAGTGCACTACAGCCACACTCGTAAACTCGGTCGTCATCGTAAACATGTCCCTGCAGATGCTGCTCCCCGACCGTGGCCCGTGTTTGTTACAACACGCAACTGAACGTCAGAGGTTTCAAGCGTCAACTTTAGGTTACAATATCTCCGGATGTAATTAACATTTTACAATGCAAGAAACGGCACTGATTACGTATTTGTTTATATGTTCAGATGTGCTAACAAAACTAACGTGGTTACATTTTAAAAAACGTAGGTTTGTGTTAAAAAACATACTTCCGTGCATTTTTGTATGGTTTGTATTAATCAATTACACTAGCCCCTCTCCTCACGTTCGGTCTGTGGAATCGTTTCGTCAGTATTTGACGTGGCTTACGAAATATATCCAGTGATTACGTTAGGTGACTCACCCTGTATATTAAACAAATGATAGGATAATGAATCTCCCCGTCTTCCTCCATTTTTTTGTAGTCACAGCACTTCATAACATCGACATTGGGTGTTTTCCATAGTGGCTTGCACTGAGCAGTAACTTTAGAGTGACATGTCTTTACATGAAGTTCAGCAAGCAAACACCTGCTAGGAATGTAACATTTATGCCACACTTTTCCATATTAATGTGTTATCGTCTGCCGGCCGGAGCGGCCGAGAGGTTCTAGCCGCTGCAGTCTGGAACCGCGTGACCGCTACGGTCGCAGGTTCGAATCCAGCCTCGGGAATTGATGTGTGTGATGTCCTTAGGTTATTTAGGTTCAAGTAGTTCTAGGGGACATATGATCACAGCAGTTAAGTCCAATAGTGCTCAGAGCCATTTGAACCATTTTGTTATCGTCTCTTTTTGTCACACATGTGTGATTACATCTGTCGGCTACTGTTTTGGGACCTCTAAGGAAAGTCACTGCACTGACGGGTCTTGGTGTTGGCAGGCAAGCGCGTGTGCCCCGGGGAGACGTTCGCGCGGCAGAACATGTTCCTGATGCTGGCGACGATCCTGCAGAACTTCTTCATCCGGTCGGACGGGGTGCCGCCCCCGTGCATCAGCAACATCCCGGGGGTGGTCGAGACGCCGCCCGCCCTGTGGGTCGAGTTCCAGGCCCGATAGGTGCACCCTGCACCCTGCACCAGACTCCAGACTAACAAACAACACCGCCTGTCTCACAACACAGGCAGAAGGCGCATACGTGTTAAACATAGTGTCACTTTACAGTGAAAAAAAAAAAACATTTTTCCATGACATGAAATATGGAAATATTAGCCTTATTGCTAGCAAACAGATTCTGTTTCTTTATTGCTTTCCTATATATAGGAGGCATGACTTTTTCAAGTATGTGTCCTTTGTTTACAAAAAAACACATGTGTATTTTAAAACATTTTATACTTGCACCAAAGCTTGTACTGTAATTTAAATTTCAATAAAATTTTTCACTTGTATGAAGGCACTTATGACTACAAACAAAGGCACCCGAAATTCTTCCTTATAGAAATCTGCGACCGTACTTCTCGAGCAGCACTGAATGACCGTTGTGAGGTTATCGTCATTTTCTTGAGATAAAACGAACACACCTTGAACCTGCAGAAAACTCACTAGACGTGGACGAAATGCACCGTTGTGCTTCGCCGTCGACTTCCTGCACAAAATATTGGTAATGACATATGTTTTCCCCGGCCGGTGTGGCCGACCGCTTCTAGGCGCTTCAGTCTGGAACCGCGCGACCGCTACGGTTACTACCTGGCTTCCGCATGCAACATACCTATGTCACCAGTGACTACTAGTGTAGACACATACGGTTGCTGTCAACAAGTATGCACCTGAAGATGATGTTGTAACAACACATAAACTAGTTGCCAATAAAAGCAACACCTTAATACAGCTGGAGGAATTTCGTCATTTTTTAACATACCGGGTGATCAAAAAGTCAGTATAAATTTGAAAACTGAATAAATAATGTAGATAGAGAGGTACAAAGTGACACACATGCTTGGAATGACATGGGGTTTTATTAGAACAAAAAAAAAAAAATACAAAAGTTCAAAAAAATTTCCGACAGATGACGCTTCATCCGATCAGAATAGCAATAATTAGCATAACAAAGTAAGACAAAGCAAAGATGATGTTCTTTACAGGAAATGCTCAATATGCCCACCATCATTCCTCAACAATAGCTGTAGTCGAGGAATAATGTTGTGAACAGCACTGTAAAGCGTGTCCGGAGTTATGGTGAGGCATTGGCGTCGGATGTTGTCTTTGAGCATCCCTAGAGATGTCAGTCGATCACGATACAATTGCGACTTCAGGTAACCCCAGATATCGCACAGACTGAGGTCTGGGGACCTGGGAGGCCAAGCATGACGAAAGTGGCGGCTGAGCACACGATCATCACCAAACGACGCGCGCAAGAGATCTTTCACGCGTCTAGCAATACTTTTTTTGGTTGTAATAAAACCCCATCTCATTCCAAGCATGTGTGTCAATTTTTACCTCTATATCTACATTATTCCGTGATTTATTCAGTTTTCAAATTTATACTGACTTTTTGATCACCCGGTATGTTATACTAGCTGACGTCCCAAGTCACCCGTTTCAATTACGGATATACGAAGATTTGAACAGATGGTTGCCCACTTCAGAATACGTCAAACATCAGCATTGCCGTCTCTAAACGCCCTTCTTACCAATGCACAGGTCACGCAGTTTTCCCCATAAACTTCATTTGTCTGCCGGTGATAATCTGCACTGTAACGTCTTTCGCAGAGAGAAGACGAATCACTGTACGAATTTCGTACTCAGGACGGTTTTCAATTGTTGTTGTCTTCAGTCCAGAGCCTGGTTTGGTGCAGCTCTCCATGCTACTGTATCCTGTACAAGATTCTTCATCTCCAAGTAACTGCTGCAACCTACAGCCTTCTGAACCTGCTACGATTTTTACCCTCCACACAGCCCTCCAGTACTAAATTGGTGATCCCTTGAAGCCTCAGTACATATCCTACCAACCGATCCCTTCTTCTAGTTAAATTGTGCCACAAATTCCCCTTCTCCCCAATTCTGTTCAGTACCTCCTAATTAGTTAAGTGACCTGCCCATCAAATCTTCAGCATTCTTCTGTAGCACCATGTTGTGGATTGGCAAGACAGCCAATCCACTATAAGGAAGCCGAAAGGCACGCGTTTAAACTCATGCAGGCTGGCGTGAGGTCTGGAACAGGACAAGGAATTGAGACTAGCAAAAAACGTACGTATCTTCTAGAATACTTAACTTTAATCCATAACTGGTGAACATCGCTCTTGACGGTACATGTTTTACAGCATCAATAGTAACTGGTAATGGCGCCTTGCCAGGTCGTAGCAAATGACGTAGCTGAAGGCTATGCTAACTATCGTCTCGGCAAATGAGAGCGTAATTTGTCAGTGAACCATAGCTAGCAAAGTCGGCTGTACAACTGGGGCGAGTGCTAGGAAGTGTCTCTAGACCTGCCGTGTGGCGGCGCTCGGTCTGTAATCACTGATAGTGGCGACACGCGGGTCCGACGTATACTAATGGACCGCGGCCGATTTAAAGGGTACCACCTAGCAAGTGTGGTGTCTGGCGGTGGC
This sequence comes from Schistocerca serialis cubense, assembly GCF_023864345.2. Classification (NCBI taxonomy): domain Eukaryota; kingdom Metazoa; phylum Arthropoda; class Insecta; order Orthoptera; family Acrididae; genus Schistocerca; species Schistocerca serialis. The sequence goes on from NC_064649.1 coordinate 119,690,667, forward strand.
ACCACATTCCTCCCCCGCAAATCGGCGGACGGTTGTGGCATAAGGCTTCCGCCCGCCGTGGAGAGGACCCCATGTTGGCGTATGCGACGAGGTGGGGAGCCTAACAACAGGCGAGGCTGTGCCACCCGCACCCTGCCATTCGGTCCGAGGGGAGCTAGGAAACACCTGAAAACCTAGTCCAGGGTGCACGCCAACATGCGGTGTATGCGCCCGTAGGCGGAAGACAACTGGTCACGGGAAGCGATTGGCGGCGCGTGACCCAGAGAGGCGCCCGGCGGTTGCAGCGACGCGTCCACTGCGGGCGTCGCCGGCGGGAGAACAGGCGGCGGCGGCGACGGCGGCGCGCCGCCATGGGGCAAAATGGAAGGCAGCGTCGGTAACACCTGGGGCTGAGGCGAGCCAGTAGATGGATCCCCAGGGCGCTGACCGGACGGCAACGTCGCTGAAAGCAGATGGGGAGCGGCAGATTCCGTGCGACGACAGAGGCGCAGCTGATTGAGATGCCGACGCACCTCACCAGAGGCCCCCAAAACCAAATACATAGCGCGGCCGAGGCAGCGAAGAATGCGCCCTTCGTGCCAACGCCGTGAACCTCGATAGTTGCGGTAGTAGACAACGTCGCCTGGGGCAAAAGCAGGTGTCTGCCGCTGCACAGGAACCTGATGCGGCGGATGTAGCAAAGACATCAAGGTTCGATGAGGGCGACCGTGAAGCAACTCAGCCAGCGAGCGACCATCTCGGGGCTGAGAGCGATACGAGGACAATAAGAGCAATAACGCGTCCTCCCGAGAATTAGACTCTTTCAACTTCAACATCTGTGACTTGAAAGTCCTGACCAAACGTTCAGCGGCACCGTTTGACTGTGGCGAAAACCGCGCGGATGTCAGATGTTGAATACCATTGGCCTTGCAGAATGACTGAAATTCTGTGGACATGAATTGTGGGCCATTGTTGGAAACAATAGTCTGTGGAAGACCTTCAATGCAAAAGATAGCGGATAACGCTTGGATGGTGGCAGATGACGTTGTGGAAGACATCCGGAGAACAAAAGGAAAATTACTGAATGAATCTACCACAACCAACCATAGAGCATTCCAGAATGGACCAGCAAAATCGATGTGTAAGCGTTGCCAAGGGGAAGTGGCTTTTGGCCATGCAAAGAACGTCCGCGGTGGTGCGGATTGTTGTCCGGCACACGTCATGCAAGAAGAGCACATATTCGTAATCGCGGCATCGATTCCGAACCAAGTACAGTGCTGACGAGCAAGTTGTTCCGTTCTCACTATACCCCAGTGTCCTTGGTGGAGAAGCTGTAAGACAGAGGACTGTAACGAACGTGGGACCACGGCCCTGGACTGATAATTATCTCAACGCAACAGCAAAACACCACGGCGTACAAAAAGTCTCTCCTTGTGAGCAAAAAATCGGCGAACCAACGGATCCGCGATCCGTGACTTTGACAAGGGCCATTGAGTAGCAACAAAACGCAGAACGGGAGCAAGGACAGGGTCTGCAGCTGTGGCTGTAGCTACACGACGAAAATCAATCGGAAACGATTCGACCACGTCATCGGTTTCCGAATCAATGAACATGCAAGCAAGTTCGGAGGAATCGAATGCTCTATCCTCAGCAACAGGCAAAGAGGGCAACGCATCGGCGTTTCCGTGCTTAGCAGTGGACCGATACGAGATATCGTAGCGGTACTGCGAGAGGAAAATAGACCAGCGAATGAATTTCTGTGCTGTACGTGGAGGTACAGGCTTGTTCAGATGAAAAAGCGATGTCAAAGGTTTGTGGTCTGTGATGATGGTAAAGTGACGACCATACAAGAAATCATGAAACTTTGTAACACCAAATACGAGAGCCAATGCTTCTTTCTCGACCTGTGAATAATTTCTTTGCGCAGACGAGAGCAATTTGGACGCAAAGGCAATAGGGCGATCGTGCGAACCATCTTTGTGCGCAAGCACAGCACCGATCCCGAAATCCGATGCATCCACCATCAACAAAAGGGGTTTCTGGGGATCGAATGGCGTAAGGCAAGTATTGGAAAGCAACGCCGATTTCAACTGGCGAAAGGCGCGTTCGCATTCCGTCGTCCAGACGAACAGAACACCCTTACGGCGTAAGCGATGAAGCGGAGCTGAAATGGAAGAGGCGTGGCGCATATATCGGTTGTAATAATTAATTTTACCCTGCACACTCTGTAGCTGCTTCACATTCTGCGGCGAAGGCAAGTCTTGTATGGCACGGAGGTGCTCTGGACTGGGATGTATGCCTTGGGCATTGAGTACATGTCCCAGGTAGGGTAAGTCACGAGCAAAAAACACACATTTGTCCTTCCGCAAGCGAAGACCATTTTGTCGCAAGACCTGAAATAATGTTCTGAGATTGGCTAAATGTTCTTCGTCCATCTTTCCAGAGATCACAATATCGTCCAGATAGTTTGCTGCAGTAGGGACCGACGCACAAAAGGTTTGTCGATATTGCTGAAACAATGCAGGGGCGGATGCACACTCGAATGGCAGTCGTTTGAAGCGATACAAACCGAGATGCGTGTTAACCACCAAAACGCGCTGGGATTCTTCGTCCACCTGTATTTGCAAGTACGCATCTGCTATGTCCAACATCGAAAAATATTTACCCGGTCACATTTTGTCAAAAAGATCTTCCGGGTGGGGTAAAGGAAAAGTTGCAGTCACTAGTTGTGGATTCACTGTAGCTTTGAAGTCCACACAATTTTCCGGAATGTTTTGACAAAATTACTAAGGGTGATGCCCAGAGAGAAGCCTGCACACGTTCAATCACACCTTGTGATTCCAAATCGTGTAATGTTCTTGCTACCTCATCACGCAATGCGTGGGGAACATTGCGCGCTCTGAAAAATTTCGGCTGCGCATTTACTTTCAGTTCCAAATGTGCTTTATAGTTCTTAGCGCAACCAAGGCCCGGTGCAAAAATGTCTGCAAACTCTTCACATAGACGAGAAACACTGTCTGAAGGCACAGTCTGGTTCACTGATAGGACCTGACTGACTATAGACAAGTTAAACAACTGAAACAAATCGAAACCAAACAAGTTCACTGCAGAAGAAGAACGAAGGACGTACAATGACACAAGTTTTGTTTGTCCCTTGTATGTTGCAAGAAGGCTGCACTGTCCTAACACAGGGAGCCCGTGACCTGAATATGCAGTTAGCTTAACATTTGCGGCATGCAGCGGAGGTGTGCCCAGCCGTTTGTACATGTCTTGATTGATCAGTGAAACTGCAGCTCCGGTATCGAGCTGGAATGTTATCACGTTGCCGTTAATGTCCAAGTCTACAAAAAGTTTATTGTCCTGCTGACGACAAGAGCGACTGTCTCGTGCAACGTGAACAGACACTGGTACAGAAGCACTTGCGACTTGACGTGATTTCCGGCGACGTCGACGCACACTATTTGTGGGACGAACACAGTCACTGTTAGAGAGAGTGCCATTGGGCGAAGTGGAATGAACTACATGAATTTCCATGGGCGAAGTTTCACGAGCGGGAGTATCCTTGGTTCGATTCCGATTCCGGCGTGAAGCAAAGGGCCTGGAATGATTTTGAGCTTCCGATCAGAGCTTTTTCTGGCAAACACTTAGAACATGTCCTTTTTTATTACAGAAAAAGCAAATAGCCTGGCGTGACGGGCAATTCCCACGCGAATGTCTAGTAGCACACCACGGGCATGATTTCACTGCATTTGCTTGCTGGCGTGGTACACGTGGCTGAGAGCCAGGCGGCTTTGGCGCGGCCGGGCGCGAGGACTGTTTACTGTTCTGTGCAGCTCGCCCGGCGGGCCGGTTAACCTGACACACGGCTGGCGAAGTTTTGAAATGATTCCTGAGCAAAGTCAAGTGTGTCCTGCCGATCCAATATGTCCATCACTTGTTGAAGGGAGGGATTGACTAGTTTCAAAATATGTTCTCGTATACGAACATCAGAAACGTTCTGTGCAATTGCATCACGTACCATAGTATCTGAATAAGGGAGTCCACATTGACACTCAAAAGAACAATCCCTAGTAAGGCCTTGCAAAGTTGCAACCCACTCCCGATTAGTTTGACCAGCCGTACGTTTTGTACGAAAGAACGTATACCTTTTTGCAACTACATTGACTGATTCTTGGAAATATGCATCTAATGGAGACGAAATTTCTTCGTAGGACAGAGTTGCTACATTGCGTCGGGGAAACAATTTGACTATCACACGGTACGTTTGGACGCCGACGCACGCCAACAAAAAAGGCTGCCGCTGGTTACCTTGAATTCTGTAGGCGGCGAGATGGAATCCAAATTGGCGTGACCACTCAGTCCAGCTTTCCAGTGCAGCATCAAAAGGACGAAAAGGTGGTGCAACTGCGTGTTGTGGCTGCGGTAGCGGTGGGTCGGCGGCGGCCGCATCGTTTTGCAGTGCGTGTTGACCCTGGACGAGCTGTCCAAGGGCATCCAATAAGGATTGTGTCTGCTGATTCTGTAAGCGATAAAATTCGGACAGTACATCTGGAGATTGTGGCGAAGCCATGAAAGGTAAATCAATATATCAATACGAACGCAAAATCCTCATCGTCGTTTGTTGTAGACTGGCAAGACAGTCAATCCACAGTGACGGGTAACCGAAAGGCACGCGTTTAGCTCACGCAGGCTGGCGTGAGGTCTGGAACAGGTCAAGGTCTTATAGTAGCGAAAATAGTAAGTGATTTACGGAATACTTAACTTTAATCCATAATTGGTGAACATCGGTCTGATGGTACATGCATCACAAGATAAATAGCAAATGATAATGGCGCCTTGCTAGGTCGTAGCAAATGACGTAGCTGAAGGCTATGCTAACAATCGTCTCGGCAAATGAGAGCGTAATTTGTCAGTAAACCATCGCTAGCAAAGTCGGCTGTACACCTGGGGCGAGTGCTAGGAAGTCTCTCTAGACCTGCCGTGTGGCGGCGCTCGGTCTGCAATCACTGATAGGGGCGACACGCATTCGGGAGGACGACGGTTCAATCCCGTCTCCAGCCATCCTGCTGTAGGTTTTCTGTGAGTTCCCTAAATCGTTTCAGGCAAATGCCGGGATGGTTCCTTTGAAAGGGCACGGCCGATTTCCTTCCCAGTCCTTCCCTAACCCGAGCATCAGCTCTGTCTCTAATGACCTAGTTGTCGACGGGACGTTAAACACTAACCACCACCACCACTGATAGTGGCGACTCGCGGGTCCGATGTATACTAAAGGACCGCGGCCGATTTAACGGCTACCACCTAGCAAGTGTGGTGTCTGGCGGTGACACCACATTTACTGCATCCCTCGCATCCTCACATTGACGAATTAAACAGAAATTACGTCACGATGAAATACTATGGGTTCCATGCATTTTCGTTCCCAATCTAGGAACGTTTCTATGGCAATGACAGGATTTTCTATTGGGGTCGGGTATCTCCTTTCCAGTGCACATTTCTTTTTTACTGTATCCTTCACGGACTCACAATGACGAATTAACACAGACATTGCGTCGCAATGAAATAGTCTGGGTTCCATGCCACTCTTTCTCAATCTAGGAATGTTTCTACGGCAAAGACAGGATTTTCTTTTGGGGTCGAGTATCTCCTTTCCGATGAACTACTTCTTCTTTACTGTATCCCTCGCACCCTCAAATTGACGAAATAACACTGAAGTTGCGTCGCAATGAAATACCCTGGGTTCCATGCCTCCTCTTTCCCAATCTAGGAACGTTTCTACGGCAACGACAGGATTTTCTATTGGGTTTGCTTATCGCCTTTCCGATGCACTATTTCTTTTTTACTGTATCCCTCGCACCCTCACATAGACGAAAGAACACAAAAGTTACTTCGCAATGATATACTCTGTGTTCCATGCCTTCTCTTTCCCAATCTAGGAACGTTCCTACGGCAACGACAGGATTTCCTTTTTGGGTCGAGTATCTCATTTTAGATGCACTATTTCTACATTACTCTATCCCTCGCACCCTCACACTGACGAATTAACACAACAATTGCGTCGCAATGAAATACTCTGGGCTCCATGTCTTCTCTTTCCCAATCTAGGAACCTTTCTACGGCACTGAAAGGATTTCCTTTTGGGGTCGAGTATCTCCTTTCCGGTGCCCAATATCTTTTTTACTGTATCCCTGGCATCCTTACATTGATGAATTAACACAGAAATTGCGTCGCAATGAAATACAATGTGTTCCATGTCTTCTCTTTCCCAATCTAGGAACCTTTCTACGGCAACGACAGGATTTTCTTTTGGGGTCGAGTATCTCCTTTCCGAGCACTATTCCTTCTTCACTGTATCCCTCGCACACTCACATTGACGAATTAAATCAGATATAGCGTCGCAATGAAATAGTATGTGTTCCATGCCTTCTCTTTCCCAATCTAGGAATGTATCTATGACAATGGCAGGATTTTATTTTGGGGTCGAGTATCTCCATTCCGATGCACTATTTCTTCTTTACTGTATCTCTCGCACCCTCACATTCACGAATTAACACAGAAATTGCGTCGCAATAAAATACTGTGGCTTCCATGATTTCACTTCCCCAATGTAGGAAAGTTTCTACGGCAACGACAGAATTTTCTTTTGGGGTCGACTGTCTCCTTTCCGATGCACTATTTCTTCTTTACTGTATCCCTCGCAACCTCACATTGACGAATTACCACAGAAATTGCGTCGCAAGGAAATACTCTGCGTTCCATGCCTTCTCTTTCCCAAACCAGGTATGTTACTACAGCAAAGACAGAATTTTCTTTTGTGGTCGAGAATCTCCTTCCGATGCACTATTTCTTCTTTACTGTATCCCTTGCACCCTCATATTGACGAATTAACACAGAAATTGCGTCGCAATGAAATACTACAAGTTCCATGGCTTCTCTTTCCCAATCTATGAATATTTCTACGGCAACAACAGGATCTTCTTTTGGAGGCGTGTATCTCCTTTCTGTTGCAATATTTCTTCTTTACTGTATCTCTCACATCCTCACATTGACGAATTAACACGGAAATTGCGTCGCAATGAAATAGTCTGGGTTCCATGCCTTCTCTTTCCTAAATTGTGGAACGTTTCTACGACAACGACAGGATTTTCTTTTGGGGTCGAGTATCTCCTTTCCAATGCACTATTTTTTTTTTTTACTGTATCCTTCACACCCTCACATTCAGGAATTAACACAGAAATTGCGCCGCAATGATTTACTATGGGTTATATGCCTTCTGTTTTCCAATCTCGGAACGTTTCCACGGCAACGTATCTAGGCCAATGACAGGATTTTCTTTTCAGTTGTTATCTCCTTTCTGATGTATTATTTCTTTTTTTACTGTATCTTTCACACCCTCACATTGCCGGATTAACACAGACATCGCGCCACAATGAAATACTCTGGGTTCCATGCCGTCTCTTTCTCAATCTAAGAACGTTTCTACGGCAACAACAAGATTTCCTGTTGGGGTCGAATATCAGCTTTCCGATGCACTATTTCTTTTTTACTGTATCTCTCGCACCCTCACATTGACGAATTAACACAGACATTGCTGCGCAATTAAATTCTCTGGGTTCCATGCCTTCTCTTTCCCAATCTAGGAACGTTTCTACGGCAACGACAGCATTTACTATTGGGGTCGAGTATCTCCTTTCCGATGCACTATTTCCTCATTAATGTATCCCTCCCACTCTCACACCGACGAATTAATACAACAATTGCGCCGCAATGAAATACTCTGGGATTGATGACTTCTCTTTCCCAATTTACGAGCGTTTCTCCGGCAACGACAGAATTTTCTTTTGTGGTGGAGTATCTCCTTTCCGATCCACTATTTCTTTTCTACTAGCTCCCTGGCACCCTCACATTGATGAATTATCACAGAAATTCCGGCGCAATGAACTAGGCTGGTTTCATGCCTTCTCTTTTCCAATCTAGGAACGTTTCTAAGGAAACGACATGATCATCTTTTGGGGTCGAGTATCTCCTTTCTGATGCTCTATTTCTTTTTTACCGTATCCCTCTCATCCTTACATTGACGAATAAATACAGAAATTGCGCAGCAATGAAAGACTATGGCTTCCATGCATTCTCTTTCCCAATTTAGGAACATTTCTGCGGCAACGACAGGATTTTGTTTTGGGGCTGAATATCTCCTTTCCGATGTACTATTTCTTCTTTACTGTATCCCTCACACCCTCACATTGGCGAATTAACACAGAGATTGCGTCGCAATGAAATACTCAGGCTTGAATGCCCTCTATTTCCAGATCTAGGAACGTTTCTGCGGCAACGACAGGTTTTTCTTTTGGGGTCGAGTATCTCCTTGCCGATGCACTATATCTTCATTTCTGTATCCCTCGCACCCTCACACTGACGTATTAACACAACAATTGCGACGCAAGGATATGCCCTGTGTTCCATGCATTCTCTTTCCCAATCTAGGAACGTTTCAATGGGAACGACAGAATTTTATTTTGGGGTCGAGTATCTCCCTTCCGATGCACTATTTCTTTTTTACAGTATCCCTCAGACCCTCACATTGACGAAGAAATACAGAAATTGCGTCGCAATGAAATACTCTGGCTTCCATGCCTTCTCTTCCCCAATCTAGGAACGTTTCTACGGCAATGACAGGATTTTCTTTTGGGGTCGAATGTTTCCTTTCCGATGTACTATTTCTTCTGTAGTGTATCCCTCGCACCCTCACATTGACGAATTAACACAGAAATTGCGTCGCAATGAAATGCTCTCGCTTCCATGTCTTCTATTTCCCAATCTAGAATCTTTTCTACGGCAACAACTGGATTTTCTTTACGGGTCGAGTATCTCCCTTCCGATGCACTATTTCTTTTTTACTGTATCCCTTGCACCCACACATTGACGAATTAACACAGAAATTGCGTCGCAATGGAATACTCTGTGTTCCATGCCTTCTCTTTCCTAATCTAGTAACGTTTCTACGCCAACGACAAGATGTTCTTTTGGGGTCGAGTATCTCCTTTCTGATGCACTATTTTTTCTTTACTGTATCCCTCGCACCCTTAGATTGACGAATTGACACGGCGATTGCGTCGCAATGAAACACTCTGGTTTCCATGCCTTCTTTTTCCCAATCTAGGAACGTTACTACGGCAACGACAGGTTATTCTTTTGGGGTAGAGTATCTCCTTTCCGATGCACTATTTCTTCTTTACTGTATCCCTCGCACCCTCACATTGACGAATTTAGACAGAAATTGTGTCGCAATGAAATACTGTGTGCTCCATGCCTTCTCTTTCCCAATCTAGGAACGTTTCTGCGGCACCGACATGATTATCTTTTGGTGTCGAGTATCACCTTTCCGATGCACTGTATCTTCTTTACTGTATCCCTCGCATCCTCACATTGTCGAATTAGCACAGAAATTGCGTCGCAATGAAATGCTCTGAGTTCCCACCCTTCAATTTCCCAATCTAGGAACGTTTCTACGTCAACGACAGTATTTTCTTTTGGGGTCGTGTATCTCCTTTGCGATGCACTATTTCTTCTTTGCTGTATCCCTCGCAACCTCACATTGACGAATTAACACAGAAATTGTGTCGCAACGAAATACTCTGGGTTCCGTGTCTTCTCACTCCCAATCTAGGAACTTTTCTACGGCAACGACAAGAATTTGGTTTGAGGTCGAGTATCTTCTTTCCGATGCACTATTTCTTCTCTACGGTATCCCTCGCACCCTAACATTGACGATTTAAGACACAAATTGCGTCGCAATGAAATACTCTGGGATCCGTGCCTTCTCTTTCCAAATCTACGAACGTTTCTACGGGTACGACAGGATTTTCCGTTGGGGTCGAGTATCTCCTTTCCGATGCACTATTCCTTCTTTACTGTAAATCTCGCACCCTCACATTGACGATTTAACACAGATATTGGGTCCCGATAAAGTGCTATGGGTTTCATGGCTTCTCTTTCCCAATCTAGGAACGTTGCTACATCAGCGACAGGATTTTCTTTTGTGGTCGAGGATCTCGTTTCCGATGCACTGTTTCTTCTTTACTGTATCCCTCTCACCCTCACATTGACGAATTAATCCAGAAATTGCGTCGCAAGTAATCCGTATAGAAACAGTAAGAATATTAGCCAATGCAAAACCGCCGAATGTAATATAACTGTGGGTGAGAGAAGAGCTTTAAAACTCCTGAATGACCACGGTAGTATTTTGGTTCTCCCAGCTGACAAAGGAAGCGCAACGGTGGTTATGGATGTGGCCGACTATCGGAGTAAAATTACAGATCTGCTGGATCCGCATGCATATAGGAAGCTGAATAAGGACGCCACTAACAGCGTTCTCAGAACTGTGTCGCGGTTAATAAGAAAGTCCTCTATTGAAGAGAGTGTACAGAAAAGTCTCTGCAATTCGGTTGCGCTACCACCGAGGCTTGTTGGATTGCCCAAAATTCATAAAGAAAATGTGCCGTTAAGACCGATACTAAGTGCCATTGGTTCGCCCACCTACTCGTTAGCCAAGTTTTTGACAACGCTGCTAAATCCACATGTGGGCCGTTCAGACTCTTATATAAAGAATTCGACACATTTCATCAGCAGATTGAATGGCATAGTGGTCCAGCCGGAGGACATATTGGTCAGCTTCGATGTGGTATCGCTGTTTACCATGGTTCCACTTAATGATGTATTGGAACAGCTGGATCGAATTTTTCCTGCCGATATTTCAGAACTGTTTAAGTGTTGTTTGACGACCACATACTTCAAGTGGAATGAACAGTTTTATGAGCAAACGGATGGTGTGGCAATGGGAAGCCCCCTAAGTCCCGTAATTGCAAACTTCTTCATGGAGAAATTCGAAGAACAGGCCTTAGGTACTGCCAGCAAAAAACCAAATGTATGGTTCCGATACGTGGATGACACGTTTGTGCTGTGGAGACATGGTAGGGAGGAATTAAGCTGGTTCCACGACCATCTGAACAGTATAAACTCGAGAATTCAGTTTACAATGGAGGAGGAGGTAGACGGCAAGTTACATTTCCTCGATGTGATTGTTTTTAGAAACGAAAATGGTAGTTTGGGCCACTCAGTATACCGCAAACCCACGCACACGGACCGTTATTTGCACCGGGATTCGAACCACCACCCACAACAGAAGCGGGGTGTTATCAAGACGTTAGCGGACAGCGCTAGAAATATTTGTGAACCCGTGTTGCTCGACGCTGAGATGGAAGATCTCCACAATGCACTAAAGAAGAACGGATATTCGTCCACTGGAATAAAACGTGTGTTGAGGCACCCACGCAGAAATCAAACTGACGTACACGCTACTGCAAGATCTAAGGTTTTCCTGCCGTTTGTTAAAAATGTAACGGAAAGAATACGCAGGATCTTGACGGAGCGGAATATTACCGTAACTTACAAGCTCACCAGGAAGATACAGGAATACCTTAAGCCTGCCAAGGACGCTAGCAAACCACTGGAAAAAGCTGGAGTGTATAGGATCCCATGCGGCTGTGGTGGTGTTTATGTGGGTACCACTAAAAGAACTGTTTCTAAACGTTTGGAAGAGCACAAGGGCAATTGCAGAAGAGGAGAAACGGAACGATCAGCTATTGCGGAGCATGCTTTCCAGCCAGGGAACCACAATATTCGTTTCGAGGAGACGCAAGTACTAGCGGCCACAAGCGGATATTACGAAAGGCTCTACAGGGAGGCAATCGAAATCGCTAAACAGCCTAATAATTTCAACTGTAAGGAAGAGGGATTGAAATTAAACGGTATATGGATGCCGGTGTTAAAGAAGATGTGTACCACCCGCCCACTACTGGGTGATGGCAACGGCGATCGACGGCGACGGACAGCGGCCAATTGCACTGACGTTTTCAAAACACGTGACGTCACGCCGCGGCGCGGGAGCGCGCGGACACGGAATTTAGCGGCAGTCAGTAGCGAGCCAGTGTGTGTGTTTGACCTTCCAATGAGCTACGGACCCCCTTGAAGATGTCCTCTGCAGTCGCAGACGAAACGTTGGGAATCGACCCAGAATTCGTCAACCGACCACGGCATAACAGCCCGGATAATTATAATGGAAACGACAGGACTTTCTTTTGGGGTCAAGTATCTCCTTTCCGATGCACTATTTCTTCTTTACTGAAAATCACGCACCCTCACATTGACGAATGAACACAGAAATCGCGACAAAATTAAATACTATGGGTTACACGACTTCTATTTCCCAATCTAGGAACGTTTCTACCGCAACGACAGTATTTTCATTTGGGGTTGAGTATCACCTTTCCGATGCCCTATTTCTTCTTTACTGTATCCCTCGCAACCTCACATTGAAGAATTAACACAGAAATTGCGTCGACATGAAATACTATGCGTTCCATGGCTTCTCTTTCCCAATCTACGAACGTTTCTACGGCTACAACAGTAACTTCTTTTGGGGTCGAGTATCTCCTTTCTGATGCACTATTTCTTCTTTACTGTATCCCTCACACCCTCAAATTGACGAATTAACACGGAGATTTCGTCGCTATGAAATACTCTGGGTTCCATGCCATCTCAATCCCAAACTAGTAACGTTTCTACGGCAATGAATGGATTATCTTTGGGGGTCGAGTATCTCCTTTCAGATGCACTATTTCTTCTTTACTGTATCCCTCGCACCCTACCATTGACGAATTAACACAGAAATGGCGTCGCAATGAAATATTCTGTGGTTCATGCCTTCTCTTTCCCAATCTAGGAACGTTACTACAGCAACGACAGGATTTTCTTTGGCGTCGAGTATCTCCTTTCCGATGCACTATTTCTTCTTTAGTGTATCCCTCGAACCCTCACATTGACGAATTAACACAGGAATTGTGTCGCAAAGAAATACTCTTGGTTCCATGGCTACTCTTTCCCAATCTAGGAACGTTTCTACGGCAACGACCGAATTTTCTTTCGGGTTCGAGTATCTCCTTTTGCGATTCACTATTACATCAATACTGTATCCCTTGCAACATCACATTCACGAATTAACACAGAAATTGCGACCCCAATAAAATACTCTGGGTTCCATGACTTCTCATTCCCAATCTAGGAACGTTCCTATGGCAACGACCGGATTTTCTGTTGGGGTCGAGTATCTCCTTTGCGATGCACTATTTCTTCTTTACTGTATCCCTCTCACCCTCACATTGACGATTTAACACAGAAATTGTGTCGCAATGAAATACGCTGGGTTCCATGCCTTCTCTTTCACATTATAGGAACGTTTCTATAGCACCGACAAGATTTCGTTTTGGGGTCGGGTATCTCCTTTCCGATGCTCTATTTCTTCCTTACTGTATCCCTCGAACCCTCACATTAACGAATTAACACAGAAATTGCGACCCCAATAAAATACTCTGGGTTCCATGACTTCTCATTCCCAATCTAGGAACGTTCCTATGGCAACGACCGGATTTTCTGTTGGGGTCGAGTATCTCCTTTCCGATGCACTATTTCTTCTTTACTGTATCCCTCTCACCCTCACATTGACGAATTAACTCAGAAATTGCGTCGCAAGAAATCCGTATAGAAACAGTAAGAATATTAGCCAATGCAAAACCGCCGAAAAGTAATATAACTGTGGGTAAGGGAAGAGCTTTAAAACTCCTGAATGACGACGATAGGATTTTGGTTCTCCCAGCTGACAAAGGAAGCGCAACGGTGGTTATGGATGTGGCCGACTATCAGAGAAAAATTACGGATCTACTGGATCCGCAAGCATATAGGAAGCTGAATAAGGACCCCACTAACAACGTTCTCAGAACTGTGTCGCGGTTAATAAAAAACTCCTCCATTGAAGAGAGTGTACAGAAAAGTGTCTGCAATTCGGTTGCGCTACCACCGAGGCTTTATGGATTGCCCAAAATTCATAAAGAAAATGTGCCGTTAAGACCGATACTGAGTGCCATTGGTTCGCCCACCTACTCGTTAGCCAAGTTTTTGACTACGCTGCTAAATCCACATGTGTGCCGTTCGGACTCTTATATAAAGAATTCGACACATTTCATCAGCGTATTGAATGGCATAGTGGTCCAGCCGGAGGACATATTGGCCAGCTTCGATGTGGTATCGCTGTTTACCATGGTTCCACTTAATGATGTATTGGAACAGCTGGATCGAATTTTTCCTGCCGATATTTCGGAACTGTTTAAGTGTTGTTTGACGACCACATTCTTCAAGTGGAATGAACAGTTTTATGAGCAAACGGATGGCGTGGCTATGGGAAGCCCCCTAAGTCCCGTAATTGCAAACTTCTTTATGGAGAAATTCGAAGAACAGGCCTTAGGTACTGCCAGCAAAAAACCAAATGTATGGTTCCGATACGTGGATGACACGTTTGTGCTGTGGAGACATGGTAGGGAGGAATTAAGCTGGTTCCACGACCATCTGAACAGTATAAACTCGAGAATTCAGTTTACAATGGAGGAGGAGGTAGACGGCAAGTTACATTTCCTCGATGTGATTGTTTTTAGAAACGAAAATGGTAGTTTGGGCCACTCAGTATACCGCAAACCCACGCACACGGACCGTTATTTGCACCGGGATTCGAACCACCACCCACAACAGAAGCGGGGTGTTATCAAGACGTTAGCGGACAGCGCTAGAAATATTTGTGATCCTGAGTTGCTCGACGCTGAGATGGAACATCTCCACAATGCACTAATGAAGAACGGATATTCGTCCACCGAAATAAAACGTTGTTGAGGCACCCACGCAGAAATCAAACTGACGTACACGCTACTGCAAGATCTAAGGTTTACCTGCCGTTTGTTAAAAATGTAACGGAAAGAATACGGAGGATATTGACGAAGCGGAATATTACCGTAACTTACAAGCTCACCAGGAAGATACAGGAATACCTTAAGCCTAACAAGGACGCTCGCAAAACACTGGAAAAAGCTGGTGTGTATAAGATCCCATGCGGCTGTGGTGGTGTTTATGTGGGTACCACTAAAAGAACGGTTTCTAAACGTTTGGAAGAGCACAAGGGCAATTGCAGAAGAGGAGAAACGGAACGATCAGCTGTTGCGGAGCATGCTTTCCAGCCAGGGAACCACAATATTCGTTTCGAGGAGACGCAAGTACTAGCGGCGACAAGCGGATATTACGAAAGGCTCTACAGGGAGGCAATCGAAATCGCCAAACACCCTAATAATTTCAACCGAAAGGAAGAGGGATTGAAATTAAACGGTATATGGATGCCAGTGTTAGAGAAGATGTGTACCACCCGCCCACTACTGGGTGATGGCAACGGCGATTGACGGCGACGGACAGCGGCCAATTGCACTGACGTTTTCAAAACACGTGACGTCACGCCGCGGCGCGGGGGCGCACGGACACGGAATTTAGCGGCAGTCAGTAGCGAGCCAGTGTGTGTGTTGGACCTTCCAATGAGCTACGGACCCCCTTGAAGATGTCCTCTGCAGTCGCAGACGAAACGTTGGGAATCGACCCAGAATTCGTCAACCGACCACGGCATAACAGCCCGGATAATTATAATGGAAACGACAGGACTTTCTTTTAGGGTCACGTATCTCCTTTCCGATGCACTATTTCTTCTTTACAGCAAATCACACACCCTCACATTGACGAATGAACACAGAAATTGCGACAAAATTAAATACTATGGGTTACACGACTTCTATTTCCCAATCTAGGAACGTTTCTACCGCAACGACAGTATTTTCATTTGGGGTTGAGTATCACCTTTCCGATGCCCTATTTCTTCTTTACTGTATCCCTCGCAACCTCACATTGAAGAATTAACACAGAAATTGCGTCGACATGAAATACTATGCGTTCCATGGCTTCTCTTTCCCAATCTACGAACGTTTCTACGGCTACAACAGTAACTTCTTTTGGGGTCGATCATCTCCTTTCCGATGCACTATTTCTTCTTTCCCTCGAACCCTTACATTGCCTAATTAACACAGAAATTGCGTCGCAATGAAATACTCTAGGTTCCATGCCGTCTGTTTCCCAATCTAGGAACGTTTCTACGGCAACGACAGGATTTTCCTTTGGGGTAGACTATCTCCTTTCCGATGCACTATTTCTTCTTTACTGTATCCCTCGCACCCTCACATTGACGACTTAACACAGAAATTGCGTCGCTATTAAATTGTCTGTGTTCCATGCCTTCTCTTTCCAATATAGGAACGGCAAGTTTCTCTTTTGGGGTCGAGTCCCTCATTTCCGATGCACTATTTCTTTTTTATTTATCCAAACCGTCACATTGACGAATTAACACAGAAATTGCGTCGCAATGAAATAGCCTGGGTTCCATGCCTTCTCTTTCCCAATCTACGAACGTTTCTACGCCTACGAGAGAATTTTCTTTTGGGGTCGAGTATCTCTTTTCTGATGCTCTATTTCTTCTTTACTGTATCCCTCGCACCCTCACATTGACGAATTAACACAGAAATTGGGTCGCAATGAAATACTCTGGGTTCCATGCCTTGTCTTTAGCAATATATGAACGTTTCTACAGCAACGACAAGATTTTCTTTTGGAGTCGAGTATCTCCTTTCTGATGCACATTCATTACTGTATCCCTCGCACCCTCACATTTGTGAATTAACACAGAAATTGCGTCGCAATGAAATAATTTGGATTCCATGCCTTCTCTTTTCCAAACTAGGAACGTTTCTACGGACACGATAAGATATTCTTTTGGGAACGAGTATCTCCTTTCCGACGCACTATTTCTACTTTAATGTATCCCTCGCACCCTCACATTGCCGAATTAACAAAGAAATTGCATCGCAAAGAAATACTCTGGTTACCGTGCCTTCTCTTTCCCAATGTAGGAACGTTTCTACCACAACGACAAGAATTTCTTTTGGGGTCGTGTATCTCTTTTCCGATGTACTATTCTGCTTTAGTGAATCCCTTGAACCACCACATTGACGAATTAACACAGAAATTGTGTCACAATGAAATACTCTGGGTTCCATGCCTAATCATTCCCAATCTAGGAACGTTTCTACAGCAACGAAAGGATTTTCTTTTAGGGTCGAGTATCTCCTTTCCGATGCACTTTGTCTTCTTTACTGTATCCCTCGCACGCTCGCATTGACGATTTAACACAGAAATTGCGTCGCAATGAAATACTCTTGGTTCCAAGCCTTCTCTTTCCCAATTGTGGAACGTTTCTACGGCAACGACAGGATTTTCTTTTGGGGACGAGTGTCTCCTTTCCGGTGCACTATTTCTTCTTTACTGTATCCCGCGCACCCTCACATTGACGAATTATCACAGAAATAGCGTCGCAATGAAATACTCTGATTTCCATGCTTTTTCTTTCCCAATCTTGGAGCGTTTCTACGGCACTGACAGGATTTTCCATTGGGGTCGAGTATCTCCTTTCCGATGCACTTTCATTACTGTATACCTCGCACCCTCACATTGACGAATTAACACAGAAATAGCGTCGCAATAAAATACTCTGGGTTCCATGCCTTCTCTTTCCCAATATATGAACGTTTCTACAGCAACGACAAGATTTTCCTTTGGGTTCACGTATCTCCTTTTGGATGCACTATTTCTTCTTTACTGTATCCCGCAAACCCTCACATTGATGAGTAAACGCAGAAATTGCGTCGCAACGGATTACTCAGCGTTCCATTCCTACTCTTTCCCAATCTAGGAACGTTTCTACAGCATCGACAAGATTTTGTTTTGTGGTCACGAATCTCCTTTCCGATGTACTATTTCTTCTTTACTGTATCCCTCGCACACTTACATTGACGAATTAACACAGAAATTGTGTCGAAATCACATACTCTGCTTTCCATGCCTACTCTTTCCCAATCTAGGAACGTATCTACATTACCAATCAGATTTGTTTTGGGTTTGAGTATCTCCATTCCGATCCCCTATTTCTTCTTTACTGTATCCCTCGCATCCTTTCATTGACGATTTAACACAGAAATTACGTCGCAATTTACCACTCTGCGTTCCATGAATTCTCTTTCCCAATCTAGGAAGTTTCTATGGCACCGACAGGATTTTCTTGCGGGGTCACGGATCTCCTTTCCGATGCACTATTTCTTCTTTACTGTATCCCTCGCACCGTCGCATTGACGATTTAACACAGAAATTGCGTCGCAATGAAATACTCTTGGTTCCATGCTTTTCTTTCCCAATTTTGGAACGTTTGTACGGCAACGACAGAATTTTCTTTTGGGGTCGAGTATCTCCTTTTCGGTTCACTATTACTTCTATACTGTATCCCTTGCACCTTAACATTTGTCGAATTAACACAGAAATTGCGTAGAAATGAAGTACTCTGGGTTCCATGCCTCCTCATTCCCAGTCTAGGAACGTTTCTGTGGCAACGACAGGATTTTCTTTTCGGGTCGAGTATCTCCTGTCCGATGCACTATTTCTCCTTTACTGTATCCCTCGCACATACACATTGACGAATTAACACAGAAATTGTGACGCAATGGAATACTCTGTGTTCCATGCATTCTCTTTCCCAATAGAGTAACGTTTCTACAGCAACGATAACTGTTTCTTTTGGGGTCGAGTTTCTCCTTTCCGATGCACTATTTCTTCTTTACTGTATCCCTAGGACCCTCACATTGTCGAATTAACACAGAAATTGCTTCGCAATGAAATACTCGGCGTTCCATGCCTTCTCTTTCCCAATCTAGGAACGTTTCTACGGCAACGACAGGATTTTCTTTTGCGGTTGAGTATCTCCTTTCCGATTCACCATTTCTTCTTTACTGTATCCCTCGCACCCTGAAATTGATGTTTTAACACAGAAATTGTGTCGCAATGGATTACTCTCGGTTCCATGCCTTCTATTTCCCAATCTAGGAACGTTAGTATGGCAACGACAGGATTTTCTATTTGGGTCGAGTATATACTTTCTGATGCACTATTTCTTCTTTACTGTATCCATCGCACCCTCACAATGACGAATTAACACAGAAATTGCATCGAAATGAAATACTCTGTGTTCCATGCCTTCTATTTCCCAATCCAGGAACGTTTCTACGGCAACGACAGGATTTTCTTTTGCGGTCGAGTATCTCCTTTCCGATTCACCATTTCTTCTTTACTGTATCCCTCGCACCCTGAAATTGAAGTTTTAACACAGAAATTGTGTCGCAATGGATTACTCTCGGTTCCATGCCTTCTCTTTCCCAATCTAGGAACGTTTCTATGGCAATGACAGGATTTTCTTTTGGGGTCGAGTATCTCCTTTCCGATGCACTATTTCTTCTTTGCTGTATCCCTCGCACACTCACATTGACGAATTAAAACAGATATTGCGGTCAATGACGTACGTTGGGTTCCATGCCCTCTCTTTCCCAATTGATGAACGTTTCCACAGTAACGACAAGATTTTGTTTTGGCGTCGAGTATCTAATTTGCCATGCAGTATTTCTGCTTTACTATATCCCCCGCACCATCACATTGTCGAAATAACACAGAAATTGCGACGGAATGAAATACTCTGGGTTCCATGCCTTCTCTTTCGCAAACTATGAACGTTTCTACGGCAACGACATTATTTTCTTTTGGGGTCGAGTGTCTCCTTTCCGATGCTCTATTTCTTCTTTACTGTATCCCTTGCACCCTCACATTGACGAATTAACACAGAAATTGCGTCGAAATGAAAAACTCTGCCTTCCATGCCTTCTCTTTCCGAAACCAGGAACGTTTCTACGGCAACGACATGATTTTCTTTTAGGGATCGAGTATGTCCTTTCCGATTCACTATTTCATCTTTACTGTATCCCTTGCACAATAAAATTGACGAATTAACACAGAACTTGCATCGAAATCAAATACTCTGGGTTCCATGCCTTCTATTTCCCAATCCAGGAACGTTTCTATGGCAACGACAGGATTTTCTTTTGCGGTCGAGTATCTCCTTTCCGATTCACCATTTCTTCTTTACTGTATCCCTCGCACCCTGAAATTGATGTTTTAACACAGAAATTGTGTCGCAATGGATTACTCTCGGTTCCATGCCTTCTCTTTCCCAATCTAGGAACGTTTCTATGGCAATGACAGAATTTTCTTTTGGGGTCGAGTATCTCCTTTCCGAAGCACTACTTCTTCTTTACTGTTTCCCTCGCACACTCACATTAATGAATTAACAATGAAATAGCGTTTCAATGACATACTCAGGGTTCCATGCCGTCTCTTTCTATATCTAGGAATGTTTCTATAGCAACAATAAGATTTTGTTCTGGGGTCGAGTAACTAAATCACGATGCACTATTTCTTCTTTACTGTACCCCTCGCACCCTCACATTGACGAATTAATACAGTAGTTGTGTCGCAATGAAATACTCTGGGATCCATGCCTTCTCTTTCCGAATCTAGGTACGTTTCTACAGCAACAACAGGATTTTCTCTTGGGGTCGAGTTTATCATTTCCGATGCACTATTTCATCTTTCCTGTATCCCTTGCACCCTCAAATCGACGAATTAACACAAAAATCGCGTCGGAATGATATACTCTGTGATCCATGCCTTCTCTTTCCCAATTCATGAACGTTTCTACGGCAACGACAGGAATTTCTTTTGGGGTCAAGTATCTCCTTTCCGATTCACAATTTCATCTTTACTGTATCCCTTGCACCCTCAAATTGACGATTTAACACAGAAATTGCGTCGAAATGAAATACTCTGTGTGTCATGCCTTCAGTTTCTCAATCTAGGAACGTTTCTGCAGCAACAACAGGATTTTCTTTAGGGGTCGAGTATCTCCATTCCAATGCACTATTTCTTCTTTACTGTGTCCATCGGACCCTCAAATTGACGAATAGACACAAAAATCGAGTCGCAATGAAATATATCTGCTTTCCATTCATTCTCTTTCCAATGTAAGAACGTTTGTACGGCAATGCCAGGATTTTCTTTTGGGGTCGAGTATCTCCTTTCCGACGCACTATTTCATATTTACTGTATCCCTTGCTTCCTCAAATTGACGAATTAACACAGAAATTGCGTCGAAATAAAATATTCTGGGTTCCATGCCTTCTCTTTCTCAATCTAGGAACGTTTCTGCGGCAACAAAAGGATTTCCTTTTGGGCTCGAGTATATCGCTTCCGACGCACTATTTCATCTTTACAGTATCCCTTGCTCCCTCAAATTGACGAATTAACAGAAAAATCGCGTCGCAATGAAATACTCTGCGTTCCATCCATTCTCTTTCCCAATGTAAGAAAATTTGTACGGCAATGACAAGATATTCTTTGGGGGTCGAGTATCTCCTTCCCGATGCACTATTTCATCTTTACTGTAACCCTTGCACCCTCAAATTAACGAATTAACACAAAATCCGCGTCGCAATGAAATACTCGGCGTTCCATCCATTCTCTTCCTCAATGTAAGAACGTTTGTAAGGCAATGCCAAGATTTTCTTTTGGTGTCGAGTATATCCTTTCCGATTCACTATTTCTTCTCTACTGTATCCCTCGCACCCTTACATTGACGTATTAACACAGAAATTGTGTCGCAATGAAATACTCTCGGTTCCATGCCTTCCCTTTCCCAATCTAGGAAAGTTTCTATGGCACCGACAGGATTTTCTTTTGGCATCGAGTATCTCCTTTATATGCACTATTTCCTCTTTACCGTATCCCTTGCACCCTCACATTGACGAATTAACTCAGAAATTGCGTCGAAATGAAATACTATCGGTTCCATGCCTTCCCTTTCCCAATCTCGGAAAGTTTTTATGGCACCGACAGGATTTTCTTTTGGGGTCGAGTATCTCCTTTCCGATGCACTATTTCTTCTTTACTGCATCCCTCGCACACTCACATTGACAAATTTACGCGGAAATTGCGTCGTAATGAAATACTCTGTTTTCCATGCATTCTCTTTCCCAATCTAGGGTGTTTCTACGGCAACGAAAGGAATTTTTTTTGGGGTCGAGTATCTCCATTCCGATGCACTATTTCATCTTTACTGTATCCCTTGCACCCTCAAATTTACGAATTAACACAAAAATCGCGTCGCAATGAAATACTCTGCGTTCCATCCGTTCTCTTTCCTAATGTAAGAACGTTAGTACGGCAATGACAGGATTGTCTTTTGGGGTCGAGTATCTCCTTTCCGATGCACTATTTCATCTTTACTGTATCCCTTGCTACCTCACATTGACGAATTAACACAGAAATTACGTCGAAATGAAATAGTCTGGGTTCCTTGCATTCTCTTTCCCAATGTATGAAAGTTTCTATGCCACAGACAGGATTGTCTTTTGGGGCGAGTATCTCCTTTTCGATGAACTATTTCATCTTTACTGTATCCCTTGCGAGCTCACATTGACGAATTAACACAGAAATTGCGTCGAAATGAAATACTCTGGGTTCCATGCCTTCTCTTTCCCAATCTATGAAAGTTTCTATGGCACCGACAGGATTGTCTTTTGGGGTCGAGGATCTGCTCTCCGATGAACTATTTCATCTTTACTGTATCCCTTGCACCCTCACATTGACGAATTAATACAGAAAATGCGTCGAAATGTAATACTCTGGTTTCCATGCCTTCTCTTTACCAATCTATGAAAGTTTCCATGGCACCGACAGGATTTTCTTTTGGGGTCGAGTAACTCCTTTCCGATGCACTATTTCTTCTTTACTGTATCCCTCGCACCCTCACATTGACGAATTTACACAGAAATTGCGTCGTAATGAAATACTCTGTGTTCCATGCATTCTCTTTCCCAACCTAGGGCGTTTCTACGGCAACGACAGGATTTTTTTTTGGGGTCGAGTATATCCATTCCGATGCACTATTTCATCTTTACTGTATCCCTTGCACTCTCAAATTTACGAATTAGCACAAAAATCGCGTCGCAATGAAATACTCTGCGTATCATCCATTCTCTTTCCCAATGTAAGAACGTTAGTACGGCAATGACAGGATTGCCTTTTGGGGTCGAGGATCTGCTTTCCGATGAACTATTTCATCTTTACTGTATCCCTTGCACCCTCACATTGACGAATTAACACAGAAATTGCGTCGAAATGAAATACTCTGTGTTCCATGCTTTCCCTTTTCCAATCTATGAAAGTTTCTATGCCACCGACAGGATTGTCTTTTGGGGCGAGTATCTCCTTTTCGATGAACTATTTCATCTTTACTGTATCCCTTGCAACCTCACATTGACGAATTAACACAGAAATTGCGTCGAAATGAAATACTCTGGTTTCCATGCCTTCTCTTTCCCAATCTATGAAAGTTTCTATGGCACCGACAGGATTGTCTTTTGGGGTCGAGTATCTCCTTTTCGATGAACTATTTCACCTTTACTGTATCCCTTGCACCCTCACATTGACGAATTAATACAGAAATTGCGTCGAGATGTAATACTCTGGTTTCCATGCCTTCTCTTTCCCAATCTATGAAAGTTTCCATGGCACCGACAGGATTGTCTTTTGGGGTCGAGTATCTCCTTTCCGATGCACTATTTCTTCTTTACTGTATCCCTCGCACACTCACATTGACGAATTTACACAGAAATTGCGTCGTAATGAAATACTCTGTGTTCCATGCATTCTCTTTCCCAATCTAGGGCGTTTCTACGGCAACGACAGGATTTTTTTTTGGGGTCGAGTATCTCCATTCCGATGCACTATTTCATCTTTACTGTATCCCTTGCACCCTCAAATTTACGAATTAACACAAAAACGCCTCGCAATGAAATTTCTGCGTTCCATCCATTCTCTTTCCCAATGTAAGAACGTTAGTACGGCAAAGACAGGATTGTCTTTTGGGGTCGAATATCTCCTTTCCGATGAACTATTTCATCTTTACTGTATCCCTTGCTACCTCACATTGACGAATTAACACAGAAGTTGCGTCGAAATGAAATACTCTGGTTTCCTTGCAATCTCATTCCCAATGTATGAAAGTTTCTATGGCACCGCAAGGATTACCTTTTGGGGTCGAGTATCTCCTTTCGGATGCACTATTTCATCTTTACTGTATCCCTTGCACCCTCACATTGACTAATTACCACAGAAATTGCGTCGAAATGAAATACTCTGTGTTCCATGCTTTCTCTTTTCCAATCTATGAAAGTTTCTATGCCACCGACAGGATTGTCTTTTGGGGCGAGTATCTCATTTTCGATGCACTATTTCATCTTTACTGTATCCCTTGCTACCTCACATTGACGAATTAAAACAGAAATTGCGTCGAAGTGAAATACTCTGGGTTCCATGCCTTCTCTTTCCCAATGTATGAAAGTTTCTATGGCACCGACAGGATTTTCTTTTGGGGTCGAGTATCTCCTTTCCGATGCACTATTTCTTCTTTACTGTATCCCTTGCACCCTCACATTGACG
The DNA here is from genome assembly GCF_023864345.2 of Schistocerca serialis cubense. Classification (NCBI taxonomy): domain Eukaryota; kingdom Metazoa; phylum Arthropoda; class Insecta; order Orthoptera; family Acrididae; genus Schistocerca; species Schistocerca serialis. Next base: position 119,715,045 of record NC_064649.1, read on the forward strand.
AATTAACACAGAAATTGCGTCGAAATGTAATACTCTGGTTTCCATGCCTTCTCTTTCCCAATCTATGTAAGTTTCCATGGCACCGACAAGATTGTCTTTTGGGGTCGATTATCTCCTTTCCGATGCACTATTTCTTCTTTACTGTATCCTTCGCACAACACATTGACGAATTTACACAGAAATTGCGTCGTAATGAAATACTCTGTGTTCCATGCATTCTCTTTCCCAATCTAGGGCGTTGCTACGGCAACGACATGATTTTTTTTTGGGGTCGAGTATCTCCTTTCCGATGCACTATTTCATCTTTACTGTATCCCTTGCTACCTCACATTGACGAATTAACACAGAAATTACGTCGAAATGAAATACTCTGGGTTCCTTGCATTCTCTTTCAAAATGTATGAAAGTTTCTATGGCACCGCAAGGATTTTCTTTTGGGGTCGAGTATCTCCTTTCGGATGCACTATTTCATCTTTACTGTATCCCTTGCACCCTCACATTGACGAATTAACACAGAAATTGCGTCGAAATGAAATACTCTGTGTTCCATGCTTTCCCTTTTCCAATCTATGAAAGTTTCTATGCCACCGACAGGATTGTCTTTTGGGGCGAGTATCTCCTTTTTGATGAACTATTTCATCTTTACTGTATCCCTTGCACCCTCACATTGACGAATTAACACAGAAATTGCGTCGAAATGAAATACTCTGGTTTCCATGCCTTCTCTTTCCCAATCTATGAAAGTTTCCATGGCACCGACAGGATTTTCTTTTGGGGTCGAGTATCTCCTTTCCGATGCACTATTTCTTCTTTACTGTATCCCTCGCACACTCACATTGACGAATTTACACAGAACTTGCGTCGTAATGAAATACTCTGTGTTCCATGCATTCTCTTTCCCAATCTAGGGCATTTCTACGGCAACGACAGGATTTTTTTTTGGGGTCGAGTATCTCCATTCCGATGCACTATTTCTTCTTTACTGTATCCCTTGCACCCTCAAATTTACTAATTAACACAGAAATCGCGTCGCAATGAAATACTCTGCGTTCCATCCATTCTCTTTCCCAATGTAAGAACGTTAGTACGGCAATAACAGGATTGTCTTTTGGGGTCGAGTATCTCCTTTCCGATGCACTATTTCATCTTTACTGTATCCCTTGCTACCTCACATTGACGAATTAACACAGAAATTGCGTTGAAATGAAATACTCTGGGTTCCATGCCTTCTCTTTCCCAATGTATGAAAGTTTCTATGCCACCGACAGGATTGTCTTTTGGGGTCGAGTGTCTCCTTTCGGATGCACTATTTCATCTTTACTGTATCCCTTGCAACCTCACATAGACGAATTAACACAGAAATTGCGTCGAAATGAAATACTCTGGGTTCCATGTTTTCTCTTTCCCAATCTACGAAAGTTTCTATGGCACCGACAGGATTGTCTTTTGGGGTCGAGTATCTCTTTTACGTTGAACTATTTCATCTTTACTGTATCCCTTGCACCCTCACATTTACGAATCAATACAGAAATTGCGTCGAAATGTAATACTCTGGTTTCCATGCCTTCTCTTTCCCAATCTATGAAAGTTTCCATGGCACCGACAGGATTGTCTTTTGGGGTCGAGTATCTCCTTTTCGATGAACTATTTCATCTTTACTGTATCCCTTGCAACCTCACATTGACGAATTAACACAGAAATTGCGTCGTAATGAAATACTCTGTGTTCCATGCATTCTCTTTCCCAACTCTAGGGCGTTTCTACGGCAACGACAGGATTTTATTTTGGAGTCGAGTATCTCCATTCCGATGCACTATTTCTTCTTTACTGTATCCCTTGCACCCTCAAATTTACGAATTAACACAAAAATCGCGTCGCAATGAAATACTCTGCGTTCCATCCATTCTCTTTCCCAATGTAAGAACGTTAGTACGGCAATGACAGGATTGTCTTTTGGGGTCGAGTATCTCCTTTCCGATGCACTATTTCATCTTTACTGTATCCCTTGCTACCTCACATTGACGAATTAACACACATATTGCGTCGAAGTGAAATACTCTGGGTTCCTTGCATTCTGTTTCCCAATCTAGGGCGTTGCTACGGCGACGACAGGATTTTTTTTTGGGGTCGAGTATCTCCTTTCCGATGCACTATTTCATCTTTACTGTATCCCTTGCTACCTCACATTGACGAATTAACACAGAAATTACGTCGAAATGAAAAACTCTGGTTTCCTTGCATTCCTTTCCCAATGTATGAAAGTTTCTATGGCACCGCAAGGATTTTATTTCGGGGTCGAGTATCTCCATTCCGATGCACTATTTCATCTTTACTGTATCCCTTGCAAACTCAAATTTACGAATTAACACAGAAATCGCGTCGCAATGAAATACTCTGCGTTCCATCCATCCTCTTTCCCAATGTAAGAACGTTAGTACGGCAATGACAGGATTGTCTTTTGGGGCGAGTATCTCCTTTTCGATGAACTATTTCATCTTTACTGTATCCCTTGCAACCTCACATTGACGAATTAACACAGAAATTGCGTCGTAATGAAATACTCTGTGTTCCATGCATTCTCTTTCCCAATCTAGGTCGTTTCTACGGCAACGACAGGATTTTATTCTGGGGTCGAGTATCTCCATTCCGATGCACTATTTCTTCTTTACTGTATCCCTTGCACCCTCAAATTTACGAATTAACACAAAAATCGCGTCGCAATGAAATACTCTGCGTTCCATCCATTCTCTTTCCTAATGTAAGAACGTTAGTACGGAAATGACAGGATTGTCTTTTGGGGTCGAGTATCTCCTTTCCGATGCACTATTTCATCTTTACTGTATCCCTTGCTACCTCACATTGACGAATTAACACACATATTGCGTCGAAGTGAAATACTCTGGGTTCCTTGCATTCTGTTTCCCAATCTAGGGCGTTGCTACGGCGACGACAGGATTTTTTTTTGGGGTCGAGTATCTCCTTTCCGATGCACTATTTCATTTTTACTGTATCCCTTGCTACCTCACATTGACGAATTAACACAGAAATTACGTCGAAATGAAATACTCTGGGTTCCTTGCATTCTCTTTCCAAATGTATGAAAGTTTCTATGGCACCGCAAGGATTTTTTTTGGGGGTCGAGTATCTCCATTCCGATGCACTATTTCATCTTTACTGTATCCCTTGCACCCTCAAATTTACGAATTAACACAGAAATCGCGTCGCAATGAAATACTCTGCGTTCCATCCATTAACTTTCCCAATGTAAGAACGTTAGTACGGCAATGACAGGATTGTCTTTTGGGGTCGAGTATCTCCTTTCCGATGCACTATTTCATCTTTACTGTATCCCTTGCTACCTCACATTGACGAATTAACACACATATTGCGTCGAAGTGAAATACTTTGGGTTCCATGCCTTCTCTTTCCCAATGTATGAAAGTTTCTATGCCACCGACAGGATTGTCTTTTGGTGCGAGTATCTCCTTTTCGATGCACTATTTCATCTTTACTGTATCCCTTGCTACCTCACATTGACGAATTAACACAGAAATTGCGTCGAAGTGAAATACTCTGGGTTCCATGCCTTCTCTTTCATAATGTATGGAAGTTTCTATGCCACCGACAGGATTGTCTTTTGGGGTCGAGTGTCTCCTTTCGGATGCACTATTTCATCTTTACTGTATCCCTTGCACCCTCACATTGACGAATTAACACAGAAATTGCGTCGAAATGAAATACTCTGTGTTCCATGCTTTCCCTTTTCCAATCTATGAAAGTTTCTATGCCACCGACAGGATTGTCTTTTGGAGCGAGTATCTCCTTTTCGATTAACTATTTCATCTTTACTGTATCCCTTGCAACCTCACATTGACGAATTAACACAGAAATTGCGTCGAAATGAAATACTCTGGGTTCCATGCTTTCTCTTTCCCAATCTACCAAGCTTTCTATGGCACAGACAGGATTGTCTTTTGGGGTCGAGTATCTCTTTTTCGATGAACTATTTCATCTTTACTGTATCCCTTGCACTCTCACATTTACGAATTAATACAGAAATTGCGTCGAAATGTAATACTCTGTTTCCATGCCTTCTCTTTCCCAATCTATGAAAGTTTCCATGGCACCGACAGGATTGTCTTTTGGGGTCGAGTATCTCCTTTCCGATGCACTATTTCTTCTTTACTGTATCCCTCGCACACTCACATTGACGAATTTACACAGAAATTGCGTCGCAATGAAATACTCTGTGTTCCATGCATTCTCTTTCCCAATCTAGGGCGTTGCTAAGGCAACGACAGGATTTTTTTTTTAAGTCGAGTATCTCCTTTCCGATGCACTATTTCATCTTTACTGTATCCCTTGCTACCTCACATTGACGAATTAACACAGAAATTACGTCGAAATGAAATACTTTGGGTTCCTTGCATTCTCTTTCCCAATGTATGAAAGTTTCTATGGCACCGCAAGGATTTTCTTTTGGGGTCGAGTATCTCCTTTCGGATGCACTATTTCATCTTTACTGTATCCCTTGCACCCTCACATTGACGAATTAACACAGGAATTGCGTCGAAATGAAATACTCTGTGTTCCATGCTTTCCCTTTTCCAATCTATGAAAGTTTCTATGCCACCGACAGGATTGTCTTTTGGGGCGAGTATCTCCTTTTCAGTGAACCATTTCATCTTTACTGTATCCCTTGCAACCTCACATTGACGAATTAACACAGAAATTGCGTCGTAATGAAATACTCTGTGTTCCATGCATTCTCTTTCCCGATCTAGGGCGTTTCTACGGCAACGACAGGATTTTATTTTGGGGTCGAGGATCTCCATTCCGATGCACTATTTCTTCTTTACTGTATCCCTTGGACCCTCAAATTTTCGAATTAACACAAAAATCGCGTCGCAATGAAATACTCTGCGTTCCATCCATTCTCTTTCCCAATGTAAGAACGTTAGTACGGCAATGACAGGATTGTCTTTTGGGGTCGAGTATCTCCTTTCCGATGCACTATTTCATCTTTACTGTATCCCTTGCTACCTCACATTGACGAATTAACACACATATTGCGTCGAAGTGAAATACTCTGGGTTCCTTGCATTCTGTTTCCCAATCTAGGGCGTTGCTACGGCGACGACAGGATTTTTTTTTTGGGGTCGAGTATCTCCTTTCCGATGCACTATTTCATCTTTACTGTATCCTTTGCTACCTCACATTGACGAATTAACACAGAAATTACGTCGAAATGAAATACTCTGGGTTCCTTGCATTCTCTTTCCCAATGTATGAAAGTTTCTATGGCACCGCAAGGATTTTATTTGGGGGTCGAGTATCTCCATTCCGATGCACTATTTCATCTTTACTGTATCCCTTGCACCCTCAAATTTACGAATTAACACAGAAATCGCGTCGCAATGAAATACTCTGCGTTCCATCCATTCTCTTTCCCAATGTAAGAACGTTAGTACGGCAATGACAGGATTGTCTTTTGGGGTCGAGTATCTCCTTTCCGATGCACTATTTCATCTTTACTGTATCCCTTGCTACCTCACATTGACGAATTAACACACATATTGCGTCGAAGTGAAATACTCTGGGTTCCTTGCATTCTGTTTCCCAATCTAGGGCGTTGCTACGGCGACGACAGGATTTTTTTTTGGGATCGAGTATCTCCTTTCCGATGCACTATTTCATCTTTACTGTATCCCTTGCTACCTCACATTGACGAATTAACACAGAAATTACGTCGAAATGAAATACTCTGGGTTCCTTGCATTCTCTTTCCCAATGTATGAAAGTTTCTAAGGCACCGACAGGATTGTCTTTTGGGCTCTAGTGTCTCGTTTCGGATGCACTATTTCATCTTTACTGTATCCCTTGCACCCTCACATTGACGAATTAACACAGAAATTGCGTCGAAATGAAATACTCTGTGTTCCATGCTTTCCCTTTTCCAATCTATGAAAGTTTCTATGCCACCGACAGGATTGTCTTTTGGGGCGAGTATATCCTTTTCGATTAACTATTTCATCTTTACTGTATCCGTTGCAACCTCACATAGACGAATTAACACAGAAATTGCGTCGAAATGAAATACTCTGGGTTCCATGCTTTCTCTTTCCCAGTCTATGAAAGTTTCTATGGCACCGACAGGATTGTCTTTTGGGGTCGAGTATCTCTTTTTCGATGAACTATTTCATCTTTACTGTATCCCTTGCACCCTCACATTGACGAATTAATACAGAAATTGCGTCGAAATGTAATACTCTGGTTTCCACCCCTTCTCTTTCCCAATCTATGAAAGTTTCCATGGCACCGACAGGATTGTCTTTTGGGGTCGAGTATCTCCTTTCCGATGCACTATTTCTTCTTTACTGTATTCCTCGCACACTCACATTGACGAATTTACACAGAAATTGCGTCGTAATGAAATACTCTGTGTTCCATGCATTCTCTTTCCCAATCTAGGGCGTTGCTACGGCAACGACAGGATTTTTTTTTGGGGTCGAGTATCTCCTTTCCGATGCACTATTTCATCTTTACTGTATCCCTTGCTACCTCACATTGACGAATTAACACAGAAATTACGTCGAAATGAAATACTCTGGGTTCCTTGCATTCTCTTTCCCAATGTATGAAAGTTTCTATGGCACCGCAAGGATTTTCTTTTGGGGTCGAGTATCTCCTTTCGGATGCACTATTTCATCTTTACTGTATCCCTTGCACCCTCACATTGACGAATTAACACAGAAATTGCGTCGAAATGAAATACTCTGTGTTCCATGCTTTCCCTTTTCCAATCTATGAAAGTTTCTATGCCACCGACAGGATTGTCTTTTGGGGCGAGTATCTCCTTTTCGATGAACTATTTCATCTTTACTGTATCCCTTGCAACATCACATTGACGAATTAACACAGAAACGGCGTCGTAATGAAATACTCTGTGTTCCATGCATTCTCTTTCCCAATCTAGGGCGTTTCTACGGCAACGACAGGATTTTATTTTGGGGTCGAGTATTTCCATTCCGATGCACTATTTCTTCTTTACTGTATCCCTTGGACCCTCAAATTTACGAATTAACCCAAAAATCGCGTCGCAATGAAATACTCTGCGTTCCATCCATTCTCTTTCCCAATGTAAGAACGTTAGTACGGCAATGACAGGATTGTCTTTTGGGGTCGAGTATCTCCTTTCCGATGCACTATTTCATCTTTACTGTATCCCTTGCTACCTCACATTGACGAATTAACACAGATATTGCGTCGAAGTGAAATACTCTGGGTTCCATGACTTCTCTTTCCCAATGTATGAAAGTTTCTATGCCACCGACAGGATTGTCTTTTGGGTTCGAGTGTCTCCTTTCGGATGCACTATTTCATCTTTACTGTATCCCTTGCACCCTCACATTGACGAATTAACACAGAAATTGCGTCGAAATGAAATACTCTGGGTTCCATGCTTTCCCTTTTCCAATCTATGAAAGTTTCTATGCCACCGACAGGATTGTCTTTTGGAGCGAGTATCTCCTTTTCGATTAACTATTTCATCTTTACTGTATCCCTTGCAACCTCACATAGACGAATTAACACAGAAATTGCGTCGAAATGAAATACTCTGGGTTCCATGCTTTCTCTTTCCCAATCTACGAAACGTTCTATGGCACAGACAGGATTGTCTTTTGGGGTCGAGTATCTCTTTTTCGATGAACTATTTCATCTTTACTGTATCCCTTGCACTCTCACATTTACGAATTAATACAGAAATTGCGTCGAAATGTAATACTCTGGTTTCCATGCCTTCTCTTTCCCAATCTATGAACGTTTCCATGGCACCGACAGGATTGTCGTTTGGGGTCGAGTATCTCCTTTCCGATGCACTATTTCTTCTTTACTGTATCCCTCGCACACTCACATTGACGAATTTACACAGAAATTGCGTCGTAATGAAATACTCTGTGTTCCATGCATTCTCTTTCCCAATCTAGGGCAGTGCTAAGGCAACGACAGGATTTTTTTTTGGGGTCGAGTATCTCCTTTCCGATGCACTATTTCATCTTTACTGTATCCCTTGCTACCTCACATTGACGAATTAACACAGAAATTACGTCGAAATGAAATACTCTGGGTTCCTTGCATTCTCTTTCCCAATGTATGAAAGTTTCTATGGCACCGCAAGGATTTTATTTGGGGGTCGAGTATCTCCATTCCGATGCACTATTTCATCTTTACTGTATCCCTTGCACCCTCAAATTTACGAATTAACACAGAAATCGCGTCGCAATGAAATACTCTGCGTTCCATCCATTCTCTTTCCCAATGTAAGAACGTTAGTACGGCAATGACAGGATTGTCTTTTGGGGCGAGTATATCCTTTTCGATTAACTATTTCATCTTTACTGTATCCCTTGCAACCTCACATAGACGAATTAACACAGAAATTGCGTCGAAATGAAATACTCTGGGTTCCATGCTTTCTCTTTCCCAGTCTATGAAAGTTTCTATGGCACCGAGTGGATTGTCTTTTGGGGTCGAGTATCTCTTTTTCGATGAACTATTTCATCTTTACTGTATCCCTTGCACCCTCACATTGACGAATTAATACAGAAATTGCGTCGAAATGTAATACTCTGGTTTCCACCCCTTCTCTTTCCCAATCTATGAAAGTTTCCATGGCACCGACAGGATTGTCTTTTGGGGTCGAGTATCTCCTTTCCGATGCACTATTTCTTCTTTACTGTATCCCTCGCACACTCACATTGACGAATTTACACAGAAATTGCGTCGTAATGAAATACTCTGTGTTCCATGCATTCTCTTTCCCAATCTAGGGCGTTGCTACGGCAACGACAGGATTTTTTTTTGGGGTCGAGTATCTCCTTTCCGATGCACTATTTCATCTTTACTGTATCGCTTGCTACCTCACATTGACGAATTAACACAGAAATTACGTCGAAATGAAATACTCTGGGTTCCTTGCATTCTCTTTCCCAATGTATGAAAGTTTCTATGGCACCGCAAGGATTTTCTTTTGGGGTCGAGTATCTCCTTTCGGATGCACTATTTCATCTTTACTGTATCCCTTGCACCCTCACATTGACGAATTAACACAGAAATTGCGTCGAAATGAAATACTCTGTGTTCCATGCTTTCCCTTTTCCAATCTATGAAAGTTTCTATGCCACCGACAGGACTGTCTTTTGGGGCGAGTATCTCCTTTTCAATGAACTATTTCATCTTTACTGTATCCCTTGCAACCTCACATTGACGAATTAACACAGAAATTGCGTCGTAATGAAATACTCTGTGTTCCATGCATTCTCTTTCCCAATCTAGGGCGTTTCTACAGCAACGACAGGATTTTATTTTGGGGTCGAGGATCTCCATTCCGATGCACTATTTCTTCTTTACTGTATCCCTTGGACCCTCAAATTTACGAATTAACACAAAAATCGCGTCGCAATGAAATACTCTGCGTTCCATCCATTCTCTTTCCCAATGTAAGAACGTTAGTAAGGCAATGACAGGATTGTCTTTTGGGGTCGAGTATCTCCTTTCCGATGCACTATTTCATCTTTACTGTATCCCTTGCTACCTCACATTGACGAATTAACACACATATTGCGTCGAAGTGAAATACTCTGGGTTCCTTGCATTCTGTTTCCCAATCTAGGGCGTTGCTACGGCAACGACAGGATTTTTTTTTGGGGTCGAGTATCTCCTTTCCGATGCCCTATTTCATCTTTACTGTATCCCTTGCTACCTCACATTGACGAATTAACACAGAAATTACGTCGAAATGAAATACTCTGGGTTCCTTGCATTCTCTTTCCCAATGTATGAAAGTTTCTATGGCACCGCAAGGATTTTATTTGGGGGTCGAGTATCTCCATTCCGATGCACTATTTCATCTTTACTGTATCCCTTGCACCCTCAAATTTACGAATTAACACAGAAATCGCGTCGCAATGAAATACTCTGCGTTCCATCCATTCTCTTTCCCAATGTAAGAACGTTAGTACGGCAATGACAGGATTGTCTTTTGGGGTCGAGTATCTCCTTTCCGATGCACTATTTCATCTTTACTGTATCCCTTGCTACCTCACATTGACGAATTAACACACATATTGCGTCGAAGTGAAATACTCTGGGTTCCTTGCATTCTGTTTCCCAATCTAGGACGTTGCTACGGCGACGACAGGATTTTTTTTTGGGGTCGAGTATCTCCTTTCCGATGCACTATTTCATCTTTACTGTATCCCTTGCTACCTCACATTGACGAATTAACACAGAAATTACGTCGAAATGAAATACTCTGGGTTCCTTGCATTCTCTTTCCCAATGTATGAAAGTTTCTAAGGCACCGACAGGATTGTCTTTTGGGGTCGAGTGTCTCGTTTCGGATGCACTATTTCATCTTTACTGTATCCCTTGCACCCTCACATTGACGAATTAACACAGAAATTGCGTCGAAATGAAATACTCTGTGTTCCATGCTTTCCCTTTTCCAATCTATGAAAGTTTCTATGCCACCGACAGGATTGTCTTTTGGGGCGAGTATATCCTTTTCGATTAACTATTTCATCTTTACTGTATCCCTTGCACCCTCACATTGACGAATTAATACAGAAATTGCGTCGAAATGTAATACTCTGGTCTCCACCCCTTCTCTTTCCCAATCTATGAAAGTTTCCATGGCACCGACAGGATTGTCTTTTGGGGTCGAGTATCTCCTTTCCGATGCACTATTTCTTCTTTACTGTATCCCTCGCACACTCACATTGACGAATTTACACAGAAATTGCGTCGTAATGAAATACTCTGTGTTCCATGCATTCTCTTTCCCAATCTAGGGCGTTGCTACGGCAACGACAGGATTTTTTTTGGGGTCGAGTATCTCCTTTCCGATGCACTATTTCATCTTTACTGTATCGCTTGCTACCTCACATTGACGAATTAACACAGAAATTACGTCGAAATGAAATACTCTGGGTTCCTTGCATTCTCTTTCCCAATGTATGGAAGTTTCTATGGCACCGCAAGGATTTTCTTTTGGGGTCGAGTATCTCCTTTCGGATGCACTATTTCATCTTTACTGTATCCCTTGCACCCTCACATTGACGAATTAACACAGAAATTGCGTCGAAATGAAATACTCTGTGTTCCATGCTTTCCCTTTTCCAATCTATGAAAGTTTCTATGCCACCGACAGGATTGTCTTTTGGGGCGAGTATCTCCTTTTCGATGAACTATTTCATCTTTACTGTATCCCTTGCAACCTCACATTGACGAATTAACACAGAAACGGCGTCGTAATGAAATACTCTGTGTTCCATGCATTCTCTTTCCCAATCTAGGGCGTTTCTACGGCAACGACAGGATTTTATGTTGGGGTCGAGTATTTCCATTCCGATGCACTATTCCTCCTTTACTGTATCCCTTGCACCCTCAAATTTACGAATTAACACAAAAATCGCGTCGCAATGAAATACTCTGCGTTCCATCCATTCTCTTTCCCAATGTAAGAACGTTAGTACGGCAATGACAGGATTGTCTTTTGGGGTCGAGTATCTCCTTTCCGATGCACTATTTCATCTTTACTGTATCCCTTGCTACCTCACATTGACGAATTAACACAGAAATGACGTCGAAATGAAATACTCTGGGTTCCTTGCATTCTCTTTCCCAATGTATGAAAGTTTCTATGGCACCGCAAGGATTTTTTTTGGGGGTCGAGTATCTCCATTCCGATGCACTATTTCATCTTTACTGTATCCCTTGCACCCTCAAATTTACGAATTAACACAGAAATCGCGTCGCAATGAAATACTCTGCGTTCCATCCATTCTCTTTCCCAATGTAAGAACGTTAGTACGGCAATGACAGGATTGTCTTTTGGGGTCGAGTATCTCCTTTCCGATGCACTATTTCATCTTTACTGTATCCCTTGCTACCTCACATTGACGAATTAACACAGAAATTACGTCGAAATGAAATACTCTGGGTTCCATGCTTTCTCTTTCCCAATCTATGAAAGTTTCTTTGGCACCGACAGGATTGTCTTTTGGGGTCGAGTATCTCTTTTTCGATGAACTATTTCGTCTTTACCGTATCCCTTGTACCCTCACATTGACGAGTTGGAACTGAAATTGCGTCGAAATGTAATACTCTGGTTTCCATGCCTTCTCTTTCCCAATCTACGAAAGTTTCCATGGCACCGACAGGGTTGTCTGTTGGGGTCCAGTATCTCCTTTCCGATGCACTATTTCTTCTTTACTGTATTCCTCGCACACTCACAATGACGAATTTACACAGAAATTGCGTCGTAATGAAATACTCTGTGTTCCATGCTTTCTCTTTCCCAATCTAGGGCGTTGCTACGGCAACCACAGGATTTTTTTTTGGGGTCGAGTATCTCCTTTCGGATGCACTATTTCATCTTTACTGTATCCCTTGCACCCTCACATTGACGAATTAACACAGAAATTACGTCGAAATGAAAAACCCTGTGTTCCATGCTTTCCCTTTCCCAATCTATGAAAGTTTCTATGCCACCGACAGGATTGTCTTTTGGGGCGAGTATCTCCTTTTCCATGAACTATTTCATCTTTACTGTATCCCTTGCAACCTCACATTGACGAATTAACACAGAAATTGCGTCGAAATGAAATACTCTGGGTTCCATGCCTTCTCTTTCCCAATCTATCAAAGTTTCTATGGCACCGACGGGATTGTCTTTTGGGGTCGAGTATCTGCTTTCCAAAGAACTATTTCATCTTTACTGTATCCCTTGCACCCTCACATTGACGTTTTAATACAGAAATTGCGTCGAAATGAAATACTCTGTGTTCCATGCTTTCCCTTTTCCAATCTATGAAAGTTTCTATGCCACCGACAGGATTGTCTTTTGGGGCGAGTATCTCCTTTTCGATTAACTATTTCATCTTTACTGTATCCGTTGCAACCTCACATTGACGAATTAACGCAGAAATTGCGTCGAAATGAAATACTCTGGGTTCCATGCTTTCTCCTTCCCAATCTATGAAAGTTTCTATGGCACCGACAGGATTGTCTTTTGGGGTCGAGTATCTCTTTTTCGATGAACTATTTCGTCTTTACCGTATCCCTTGCACCCTTACATTGACGAATTAGTACAGAAATTGCGTCGAAATGTAATACTCTGGTTTCCATGCCTTCTCTTTCCCAATCTATGAAAGTTTCCATGGCACCGACAGGATTGTCTTTGGGGTCGAGTATCTCCTTTCCGATGCACTATTTCTTCTTTACTGTATTCCTCGCACACTCACATTGACGAATTTACACAGAAATTGCGTCGTAATGAAATACTCTGTGTTCCTTGCATTCTCTTTCCCAATGTATGAAAGTTTCTATGGCACCGCAAGGATTTTTTTTGGGGGTCGAGTATCTCCATTCCGATGCACTATTTCATCTTTACTGTATCCCTTGCACCCTCAAATTTACGAATTAACACAGAAATCGCGTCGCAATGAAATACTCTGCGTTCCATCCATTAACTTTCCCAATGTAAGAACGTTAGTACGGCAATGACAGGATTGTCTTTTGGGGTCGAGTATCTCCTTTCCGATGCACTATTTCATCCTTACTGTATCCCTTGCTACCTCACATTGACGAATTAACACAGAAATTACGTCGAAATGAAATACTCTGGGTTCCTTGCATTCTCTTTCCCAATGTATGAAAGTTTCTATGGCACCGCAAGGATTTTCTTTTGGGGTGGAGTATCTCCTTTCGGATGCACTATTTCATCTTTACTGTATCCCTTGCACCCCCACATTGACTAATTAACACAGAAATTGCGTCGAAATGAAATACCCTGTGTTCCATGCTTTCCCTTTTCCAATCTATGAAAGTTTCTATGCCACCGACAGGATTGTCTTTTGGGGCGAGTATCTCCTTTTCGATGAACTATTTCATCTTTACTGTATCCCTTGCAACCTCACATTGACGAATTAACACAGAAATTGCGTCGAAATGAAATACTCTGGATTCCATGCCTTCTCTTTCCCAATCTATCAAAGTTTCTATGGCACCGACAGGATTGTCTTTTGGGGTCGAGTATCTGCTTTCCAAAGAACTATTTCATCTTTACTGTATCCCTTGCACCCTCACATTGACGTTTTAATACAGAAATTGCGTCGATATGTAATACTCTGGTTTCCATGCCTTCTCTTTCCCAATCTATGAAAGTTTCCATGGCACCGACAGGATTGTCTTTTGGGGTCGAGTATCTCCTTTCCGATGCACTATTTCTTCTTTACTGTATCCCTCGCACACTCACATCGACGAATTTACACAGAAATTGCGTGGTAATGAAATACTCTGTGTTCCATGCATTCTCTTTCCCAATCTATGGCGTTTCTACGGCAACGACAGGATTTTTTTTTGGGGTCGAGTAACTCCATTCCGATGCACTATTTCTTCTTTACTGTATCCCTTGAACCCTGAAATTTACGAATTAACACAAAAATCGCGTCGCAATGAAATACTCTGCGTTCCATCCATTCTCTTTCCCAATGTAAGAACGTTAGTACGGCAATGACAGGATTGTCTTTTGGGGTCGAGTATCTCCTTTCCGATGCACTAGTTCATCTTTACTGTATCCCTTGCTACCTCACATTAACGAATTAACACAGAAATGACGTCGAAATGAAATACTCTGGGTTCCTTGCATTCTCTTTCCCAATGTATGAAAGTTTCTATGGCACCGCAAGGATTTTCTTTTGGGATCGAGTATCTTCTTTCGGATGCACTATTTCATCTTTACTGTATCCCTTGCACCCTCACATTGACGAATTAACACAGAAATTGCGTCGAAATGAAATACTCTGTGTTCCATGCTTTCCCTTTTCCAATCTATGAAAGTTTCTATGGCACCGACAGGATTGTCTTTTGGGGCGAGTATCTCCATTTCGATGAACTATTTCATCTTTACTGTATCCCATGCAACCTCACATTGACGAATTAACAGAGAAATTGCGTCGAAATGAAATACTCTGGGTTCCATGCCTTCTCTTTCCCAATCTATGAAAGTTTCTATGGCACCGACAGGATTGTCTTTTGGGGTGGAGTATCTGCTTTCCGATGAACTATTTCATCTTTACTGTATCCCTTGCACCCTCACATTGTCGAATTAATACAGAAATTGCGTCGATATGTAATACTCTGGTTTCCATGCCTTCTCTTTCCCAATCTATGAAAGTTTCCATGGCACCGACAGGATTGTCTTTTGGGGTCGAGTATCTCCTTTCCGATGCACTATTTCTTCTTTACTGTATCCCTCGCACACTCACATCGACGAATTTACACAGAAATTGCGTGGTAATGAAATACTCTGTGTTCCATGCATTCTCTTTCCCAATCTATGGCGTTTCTACGGCAACGACAGGATTTTTTTTTGGGGTCGAGTAACTCCATTCCGATGCACTATTTCTTCTTTACTGTATCCCTTGAACCCTGAAATTTACGAATTAACACAAAAATCGCGTCGCAATGAAATACTCTGCGTTCCATCCATTCTCTTTCCCAATGTAAGAACGTTAGTACGGCAATGACAGGATTGTCTTTTGGGGTCGAGTATCTCCTTTCCGATGCACTTTTTCATCTTTACTGTATCCCCTGCTACCTCACATTGACGAATTAACACACATATTGCGTCGAAGTGAAATACTCTGGGTTCCGTGCATTCTGTTTCCCAATCTAGGGCGTTGCTACGGCAACGACAGTATTTTTTTTTGGGGGCGAGTATCTCCTTTCCGATGCACTATTTCATCTTTACTGTATCCCTTGCTACCTCACATTGACGAATTAACACAGAAATTACGTCGAAATGAAATACTCTGGGTTCCTTGCATTCTCTTTCCCAATGTATGAAAGTTTCTATGGCACCGCAAGGATTTTTTTTGGGGGTCGAGTATCTCCATTCCGATGCACTATTTCATCTATACTGTATTACTTGCACCCTCAAATTTACGAATTAACACAGAAATCGCGTTGCAATGAAATACTCTGCGTTCCATCCATTCTCTTTCCCAATGTAAGAACGTTAGTACGGCAATGACAGGATTGTCTTTTGGGGTCGAGTATCTCCTTTCCGATGCACTAGTTCATCTTTACTGTATCCCTTGCTACCTCACATTAACGAATTAACACAGAAATGACGTCGAAATGAAATACTCTGGGTTCCTTGCATTCTCTTTCCCAATGTATGAAAGTTTCTATGGCACCGCAAGGATTTTCTTTTGGGATCGAGTATCTTCTTTCGGATGCACTATTTCATCTTTACTGTATCCCTTGCACCCTCACATTGACGAATTAACACAGAAATTGCGTCGAAATGAAATACTCTGTGTTCCATGCTTTCCCTTTTCCAATCTATGAAAGTTTCTATGGCACCGACAGGATTGTCTTTTGGGGCGAGTATCTCCATTTCGATGAACTATTTCATCTTTACTGTATCCCATGCAACCTCACATTGACGAATTAACACAGAAATTGCGTCGAAATGAAATACTCTGGGTTCCATGCCTTCTCTTTCCCAATCTATGAAAGTTTCTATGGCACCGACAGGATTGTCTTTTGGGGTGGAGTATCTGCTTTCCGATGAACTATTTCATCTTTACTGTATCCCTTGCACCCTCACATTGTCGAATTAATACAGAAATTGCGTCGATATGTAATACTCTGGTTTCCATGCCTTCTCCTTCCCAATCTATGAAAGTTTCCATGGCACCGACAGGATTGTCTTTTGGGGTCGAGTATCTCCTTTCCGATGCACTATTTCTTCTTTACTGTATCCCTCGCACACTCACATTGACGAATTTACACAGAAATTGCGTCGTAATGAAATACTCTGTGTTCCATGCATTCTCTTTCCCAATCTAGGGCGTTTCTACGGCAACGACAGGATTTTTTTTTTGGGTCGAGTATCTCCATTCCGATGCACTATTTCATCTTTACTGTATCCCTTGCTACCTCACATTGACGAGTTAACACACAAATTGCGTCGAAGTGAAATACTCTGGGTTCCTTGCATTCTCTTTCCCAATGTATGAAAGTTTCTATGGCACCGACAGGATTTTCTTTTGGGGTCGAGTATCTCCTTTCGGATGCACTATTTCCTTTTTACTGTATCCCTTGCACCCTCACATTGACGAATTAACACAGAAATTGCGTCGAAATGAAATATTCTGTGTTCCATGCTTTCCCTTTCCCAATCTATGAAAGATTCTATGCCACCGACAGGATTGTCTTTTGGGGGCGAGTATTTCCTTTTCGATGAACTATTTCTACTTTACTGTATCCCTTGCAACCTCACATTGACGAATTAACACAGAAATTGGGCCGAAATGAAATACTCTGGATTCCATGCCTTCTCTTTCCCAATCTATCAAAGTTTCTATGGCACCGACAGGATTGTCTTTTGGGGTCGAGTATCTGCTTTCCAAAGAACTATTTCATCTTTACTGTATCCCTTGCACCCTCACATTGACGTTTTAATACAGAAATTGCGTCGATATGTAATACTCTGGTTTCCATGCCTTCTCTTTCCCAATCTATGAAAGTTTCCATGGCACCGACAGGATTGTCTTTTGGGGTCGAGTATCTCCTTTCCGATGCACTATTTCTTCTTTACTGTATCCCTCGCACACTCACATCGACGAATTTACACAGAAATTGCGTCGTAATGAAATACTCTGTGTTCCATGCATTCTCTTTCCCAATCTATGGCGTTTCTACGGCAACGACAGGATTTTTTTTTGGGGTCGAGTATCTCCATTCCGATGCACTATTTCTTCTTTACTGTATCCCTTGAACCCTGAAATTCACGAATTAACACAAAAATCGCGTCGCAATGAAATACTCTGCGTTCCATCCATTCTCTTTCCCAATGTAAGAACGTTAGTACGGCAATGACAGGATTGTCTTTTGGGGTCGAGTATCTCCTTTCCGATGCACTTTTTCATCTTTACTGTATCCCTTGCTACCTCACATTGACGAATTAACACACATATTGCGTCGAAGTGAAATACTCTGGGTTCCGTGCATTCTGTTTCCCAATCTAGGGCGTTGCTACGGCAACGACAGTATTTTTTTTTGGGGGCGAGTATCTCCTTTCCGATGCACTATTTCATCTTTACTGTATCCCTTGCTACCTCACATTGACGAATTAACACAGAAATTACGTCGAAATGAAATACTCTGGGTTCCTTGCATTCTCTTTCCCAATGTATGAAAGTTTCTATGGCACCGCAAGGATTTTTTTTGGGGGTCGAGTATCTCCATTCCGATGCACTATTTCATCTTTACTGTATTACTTGCACCCTCAAATTTACGAATTAACACAGAAATCGCGTTGCAATGAAATACTCTGCGTTCCATCCATTCTCTTTCCCAATGTAAGAACGTTAGTACGGCAATGACAGGATTGTCTTTTGGGGTCGAGTATCTCCTTTCCGATGCACTAGTTCATCTTTACTGTATCCCTTGCTACCTCACATTGACGAATTAACACAGAAATGACGTCGAAATGAAATACTCTGGGTTCCTTGCATTCTCTTTCCCAATGTATGAAAGTTTCTATGGCACCGCAAGGATTTTCTTTTGGGATCGAGTATCTTCTTTCGGATGCACTATTTCATCTTTACTGTATCCCTTGCACCCTCACATTGACGAATTAACACAGAAATTGCGTCGAAATGAAATACTCTGTGTTCCATGCTTTCCCTTTTCCAATCTATGAAAGTTTCTATGGCACCGACAGGATTGTCTTTTGGGGCGAGTATCTCCATTTCGATGAACTATTTCATCTTTACTGTATCCCATGCAACCTCACATTGACGAATTAACACAGAAATTGCGTCGAAATGAAATACTCTGGGTTCCATGCCTTCTCTTTCCCAATCTATGAAAGTTTCTATGGCACCGACAGGATTGTCTTTTGGGGTGGAGTATCTGCTTTCCGATGAACTATTTCATCTTTACTGTATCCCTTGCACCCTCACATTGTCGAATTAATACAGAAATTGCGTCGATATGTAATACTCTGGTTTCCATGCCTTCTCCTTCCCAATCTATGAAAGTTTCCATGGCACCGACAGGATTGTCTTTTGGGGTCGAGTATCTCCTTTCCGATGCACTATTTCTTCTTTACTGTATCCCTCGCACACTCACATTGACGAATTTACACAGAAATTGCGTCGTAATGATATACTCTGTGTTCCATGCATTCTCTTTCCCAATCTAGGGCGTTTCTACGGCAACGACAGGATTTTTTTTTTGGGTCGAGTATCTCCATTCCGATCCACTATTTCATCTTTACTGTATCCCTTGCTACCTCACATTGACGAATTAACACACAAATTGCGTCGAAGTGAAATACTCTGGGTTCCTTGCATTCTCTTTCCCAATGTATGAAAGTTTCTATGGCACCGACAGGATTTTCTTTTGGGGTCGAGTATCTCCTTTCGGATGCACTATTTCCTTTTTACTGTATCCCTTGCACCCTCACATTGACGAATTTACACAGAAATTGCGTCGAAATGAAATACTCTGTGTTCCATGCTTTCCCTTTCCCAATCTATGAAAGATTCTATGCCACCGACAGGATTGTCTTTTGGGGGCGAGTATTTCCTTTTCGATGAACTAT
Source organism: Schistocerca serialis cubense (assembly GCF_023864345.2). Classification (NCBI taxonomy): domain Eukaryota; kingdom Metazoa; phylum Arthropoda; class Insecta; order Orthoptera; family Acrididae; genus Schistocerca; species Schistocerca serialis. Next base: position 119,734,732 of record NC_064649.1, read on the forward strand.
TTCTACTTTACTGTATCCCTTGCAACCTCACATTGACGAATTAACACAGAAATTGGGCCGAAATGAAATACTCTGGGTTCCATGCCTTCTCTCTCCCAATCTATGAAAGTTTCTATGGCACCAACAGGATTGTCTTTTGGGGTCGAGTATCTGCTTTCCGATGAACTATTTCATCTTTACTGTATCCCTTGCAACCTCACATTGACGAATTAACTCAGAAATTGCGTCGATATGTAATACTCTGGTTTCCATGCCTTCTCCTTCGCAATCTATGAAAGTTTCCATGGCACCGACAGGATTTTCTTTTGGGGTCGAGTATCTCCTTTCCGATGCACTATTTCTTCTTTACTGTATCCCTCGCACACTCACATTGACGAATTTACACAGAAATTGCGTCGTAATGAAATACTCTGTGTTCCATGCATTCTCTTTCCCAATCTAGGGCGTTTCTACGGCAGCGACAGGATTTTTTTTGGGGGTCGAGTATCTCCATTACGATGCACTATTTCATCTTTACTGTATCCCTTGCACCCTCAAATTTACGAATTAACACAAAAATCGCGTCGCAATGAAATACTCTGCGTTCCATCCATTCTCTTTCCCAATGTAAGAACGTTAGTACGGCAATGACAGGATTGTCTTTTGGGGTCGAGTATCTCCTTTCCGATGCACTATTTCATCTTTACTGTATCCCTTGCTACCTCACATTGACGAATTATCACAGAAATTACGTCGAAATGAAATACTCTGGGTTCCTTGCATTCTCTTTTCCAATGGTTGAAAGTTTCTATGGCACCGACGGGATTTTCTTTTGGGGTCGAGTATCTCCTTTGCGATGCACTATTTCGTCTTTACTGTATCCCTTGCACCCTCACATTGACGAATTAACACAGAAATTGCGTCGAAATGAAATACTCTGTGTTCCATGCTTTCCCTTTTCCAATCTATGAAAGCTTCTATGCCACCGACAGGATTGTCTTTTGGGGTCGAGTATCTGCTTTCCGATGAACTATTTCATCTTTACTGTATCCCTTGCAACCTCACATTGACGAATTAACACAGAAATTGCGTCGAAATGAAATACTCTGGGTTCCATGCCTTCTCTTTTCCAATCTTGAAAGTTCCTATGGCACCTACAGGATTTTCTTTTGGGGTCGAGTATCTCCTTTCCGATGCACTATTTCTTCTTTACTGTATCCCTGGCACACTCACATTGACGAATTTACACAGAAATTGCGTCGTAATGAAGTACTCTGTGTTCCATACCTTCTCTTTCCCAATCAACGATCGTTTCTATGGCAATGACAGGATTTGCTTTTTGGGTCGAGTATCTCCTTTCCGAAGCACAATTTCTTCTTTACTGTATCCCTTGCACCCTCACATTGACGAATTAACACAGAAATTGCGTCGAAATGAAATACTCGAGGGTCCATGCCTTTTATTACCCAATCTAAGGAAGTTTCTATGGCACCGACAGGATTTTCTTTTAGTGTCGAGTATCTCCTTCCTGATGCACCATTTCTTCTTTACCGTATCCCTCGTCCCCTCACATTGACAAATTAACACAGAAATTCCGTCGAATTGAAATACTCTGGGATCCATGCCATCTCTTTCGCAGTCTATGAAAGTTTCTATGGCACCGACAGGATTTTCTTTTGGGGTCGAGTATCTCCTTTCCGATGCACTATTTCCTCTCTACTGTATCCCTTGCACCATCAAATTGTCGAATTAACACAAAAATCGCGTCGCAATGAAATACTCTGCATTGCATCCATTCTCTTTCCCAATGTAAGACCGTTTCTACGGCAATGACAGGATTTTCTTTTGGGGACGAGTATCTCCTTTCCGATGCACTATTTCTTCTTTATCGCATCTCTCCCACTCTTACATTGACGAATTAACACAAAAATTGCGTCGAAATGAAATACTCTGTGTTCCATACCTTCTCTTTCCCAATCAAGAAACGTTTCTATGGCACCGACAGGATTTGCTTTTTGGGTCGAGTATCTCCTTTCCGATGCACAATTTCTTCTTTACTGTATCCCTTGCACCCTCACATTGACGAATTAACACAGAAATTGCGTCGAAATGAAATACTCAAGGGTCCATGCCTTTTATTACCCAATCTAAGGAAGTTTCTATGGCACCGACAGGATTTTCTTTTAGGTTCGAGTATCTCCTTCCTGATGCACCATTTCTTCTTTACCGTATCCCTCGTCCCCTCACATTGACAAATTAATACAGAAATTCCGTCGAACTGAAATACTCTGGGATCCATGCCATCTCTTTCGCAGTCTATGAAAGTTTCTATGGCACCGACAGGATTTTCTTTTGGGGTCGAGTATCTCCTTTCCGATTCACTATTTCCGCTCTACTGTATCCCTTGCACCCTCAAATTGACGAATTAACACAGAAATTGCGTCGAAAGGAAATACTCTGTGTTCCATACCTTCTCTTCCCAATCAAGGAACGTTACTATGGCACCGACAGGATTTGCTTTTTGGGTCGAGTATCTCTTTTCCGATGCACTATTTCTTCTTTACTGTATCCCTTGCACCCTCACATTGACAAATTAACACAGAAATTGCGTCGAAATGAAATACTCAAGGGTCCATGCCTTTTATTACCCAATCTAAGGAAGTTTCTATGGCACCGACAGGATTTTCTTTTGGGGTCGAGTATCTCCTTTCCGATGCACTATTTCCTCTCTACTGTATCCCTTGCACCCTCAAATTGTCGAATTAACACAAAAATCGCGTCGCAATGAAATACTCTGCATTGCATCCATTCTCTTTCCCAATGTAAGACCGTTTGTACGGCAATGACAGGATTTTCTTTTGGGGACGAGTATCTCCTTTCCGATGCACTATTTCTTCTTTATCGTATCCCTCCCACTCTTACATTGACGAATTATCACAAAAATTGCGTCGAAATGAAATACTCTGTGTTCCATACCTTCTCTTTCCCAAGCAAGGAACGTTTCTATGGCGCCGACAGGATTTTCTTTTTGGGTCGAGTATCTCCTTTCCGATGCACTATTTCTTCTTTACTGTATCCCTTGCACCCTCACATTGACGAATTAACACAGAAATTGCGTCGAAATGAAATACTCTGGGTTCCATGCCTTCTCTTTCCCAATCTAGGAAAGTTTCTATGGCACCGACAGAAATTTCTTTTGGGGTCGAGTATCTACTTTCCGATGCGCTATTTCTTCTTTACCGTATCCCTAGCACATTCACATTGACGTATTAACACAGAAATTGCGTTGAAATGAAATACCTTGTGTTCCATGCCTTCTCCTTCCAAATGTAAAAAAGTTTCTATGGCACCGACAGGATTTCCTTTTGGGGTTGAGTGTCTCCTTTCCGATGCACTGTTTCATCTTTACTGTATCCCTTGCACCCTCCCATTGACGAATTAACACATAAATTGAGTCGAAATGAAATACTCTGGGTTCCATACTTTCTCTTTCCCAACGTAGGAAAGTTTCTATGGCACCTACAGGATTTTCTTTTGGGTTCGAGTATCTGCTTTCCGATGCACTATTTCATGTTTACTGTATCCCTTGCACCCTCACATTGACGAATTAACACATAAATTGGGTCGAAATGAAATACTCTGGGTTCCATACCATGTCTTTCCCAATCTAGGAAAGTTTCTATGGCACCAACTGGATTTTCTTTTGGGGTCGAGTATCTTCTTTCCGATGCACTATTTCTTCCTTACCGTATCCCTCGCATCCTCACATTGACGAATTAACAGAGAAATTGCGTCGAAATGAATTACTCTGGGTTCCATACCATGTCTTTCCCAATCTAGGAAAGTTTCTATGGAACCGACTGAATTTTCTTTTGGGGTCGTGTATCTTCTTTCCGATGCACTATTTCTTCCTTACAGTATCCCTCGCACCCTCACATTGTTGAATTAACACAGAAATTGCGTCGAAATGAAATACTCTGTGTTCGATACGTTTTCCTTCCCAATCTAGGAAAGTTTCTATGGCTCACACAGAATTTTTTTTGGGGTCCAGTATCTCCTTTTCGATGCACTATTTCATCTTTACTGTGTCCCTTGCACCCTCACATTGAGAATTAACACAGAAATAGCGTGGAAATAAAATACTCTGGGTTCCATGCCTTCTCTTTCCTGATCTAGGAAAGTATCTATGGCACCCACACGATTTTCTTTTGGGGTCGAGTATTTCCTTTCCGGTGCACTATTTCTTCTTTATCGTATCCCTCGCACCCTCACATTGACAAATTAACACAGAAATTGCGTCGAAATGAAATACTCTTGGTTCCATACCTTCTATTTCCCAATCTAGGAACGTTTCTATGACACCGACAGGATTTTCTTTTGTTGTCGAGTATCTCCTTTCTGATGCACTATTTCATCTTTACTGTATCTCTTGCACCCTCACATTGACGAATTAACGCAGAAATTGCATCGAAATGAAATACTCTGTGTTCCATACCTTCTCTTTCCCAATCTAGGAAAGTTTCTATGGCACCGTCATGTTTTTCTTTTGGGGTCGAGTAACTCCTTTCCGATGCACAATTTCTTCTTTACCGTATCCCTCGCACCCTCACATTGACGAATTATCACAGAAATTGCGTCGAAATGAAATACTCTGGGTTCCACATCTTCTCTCACCCAATCTAGCAATGTTTCTATGGCACCGACAGGATTTTCTTTTGGGGTCGGGTATCTCTTTTCCGATGCACTGTTTCTTGTTTACCGTATCCCTTGCACCCTCACATTGTCGAATTAACACAGAAAGTGCGTCGAAATGAAATACTCTGGGTTCCACACCTTCTCTCACCCAATCTAGCAATGTTTCTATGGCACCGTCATGTATTTCTTTTGGGGTCGAGTATCTCCTTTCCAATGCACAATTTCTTCTTTACCGTATCCCTCGCACCCTCACATTGACGAATTATCACAGAAAATGCGTCGAAATGAAATACTCTAGGTTCCATGCCTTCTCTTTCCCAATTTAGGAAAGTTTCTATGGCACCGACAGGATTTTCTTTTGGGGTCGAGTATCTCCTTTCCGATGCACTATTTCTTCTTTACCCTATCCCTCGCACCCTCACATTGACGAATTAACACAGAAATTGCGTCGAAATGAAATACGGTGGGTTCCATGCCTTCTCTCACCCAATCTAGGAAAGTTTCTATGGCACCGACAGGATTTTCTATTGGGGTCGAGTATCTCCTTTCCGATGCACTATTTCATTTTTACTGGATCCCTAGCAATCTCACATTCACGAATTAACACAGAAATTGCGTCTAAATGAAATACTCTGGGTTCCATGCCTTCTCTTTCCCAAACTAGGAATGTTTCTATGGCACCGACAGGATTTTCTTTTGGGGTCGAGTATTTCCTTTCCGATGCACTAATTCATTTTAACCGACTCCCTTGCACCCTCACATTGACGAATTAACACAGAAATTGCGTCGTAATGAAATACTCTGGGTTCTGTACCTTGTCTTTCCCAATCTAGGAAAGTTTCTATGGCACCGACAGGATTTTCTTTTGGGGTCGAGTATCTGCTTTCCGATGCACTATTTCTTGTTAACCGTATCCCTTGCACCCTCACATTGATTAATTAACACAGAAATTTCGACGAAATGAAATACTCTGGGTTCTGTACCTTGTCTTTCTCAACCTAGGAAAGCTTCTATGGCACCGATAGGATTTTCTTTTGGGGTCGAGTATATCTTTCCGATGCACTATTTGATCTTTACTTCATCCCTTGCACCCTCGCAATGACGAATTAACACAGAAATTGCGTCGAAATGAAATACTCAGGGTTCCATACCATGTCATTCCCAATCTAGGAAAGTTTCTGTGGCACCGACAGGATTTTCTTTTGGGGTCGAGTATCTCCTTTCCGATGCACTATTTCTTATTTACCGTATCCCTCGCTCCCTCACATTGACGAATTAACACAGAAATTGCGTCGAAATGAAATACTCTAGGTTCCATGCCTTCTCTTTCCCAATTTAGGAAAGTTTCTATGGCACCGACAGGATTTTCTTTTGGGGTCGAGTATCTCCTTTCCGATGCAGTATCTCTTCTTTACGGTATCCCTCGCACCCTCACATTGACGAATTATCACAGAAATTGCGTCGAAATGATATACTCTGTGTTCCACACCTTCTCTCACCCAATCTAGGAAAGTTTTTATGGCACCGAGAGGTTTCTCTTTTGGGGTCGAGTATCTCCTTTCCGATGCGCTATTTCATTTTTACTGGATCCCTAGCAAGCTCACATTCACGAATTAACACAGAAATTGCGCCTAACTGAAATACTCTGGGTTCCATGCCCTCCCTTTCCCAAACTAGGAATGTTTCTATGGCACCGACAGGATTTTCTTTTGGGGGTCGAGTATCTCCTTTCCGATGCACTATTTCTTCTTAACCGTATCCCTTGCACCCTCACATTGACGAATTAACACAGAAATTGCGTCGAAATGAAATACTCTGGGTTCTGTACCTTGTACTTCCCAATCTAGGAAAGTTTCTATGGCATCGACAGGATTTTCTTATGGGGTCGAGTATCTTCTTTCCGATGCATTATTTTATCTTTACCGTATGACTTGCACCCTCACATTGACAAATTAAGATAGAAATTGTGTCGAGATGAAATACTATGTGTTCCACACCATCTCTCACCCAATCTAGGAAATTTTCTATGGCACCGACAGGATTTTCGTTTGGGGTCGAGTATCTCCTTTCCGGTGCACTATTTCATTTTTACTGGATGCCTAGCAAGCTCACAATGACGAATTAACACAGAAATTGCGTCTACATGAAATACTCTGGGTTCCATGCCTTCTCTCACCCAATCTAGCAATGTTTCTATGGCACCGACAGGATTTTCTTTTGGCGTCGAGTATCTCCTTTCCGATGCACTATTCCTTCTTAACCGTATCCCTTGCACCCTCACATTGACGAATTAACACAGAAATTGCGTCGAAATGAAATACTCTGGGTTCCACACCATCTCTCACCCAATCTAGGAAAGTTTTTATGGCACCGAGAGGTTTCTCTTTTGGGGTCGAGTATCTCCTTTCCGATGCACCATTTCTTCTTTACCGTATCCCTCGCACCCTCACATTGACGAAATATCACAGAAATTGCGTCGAAATGAAATACTCTGTGTTCCACACCATCTCCTCCCAATCTAGGAACGTTTCTATGGCACCGACAGGTTTTTCTTTTGGTGTCGAGTATGTACTTTCCGATGCACAATTTCTTCTTTACCGTATCCCTCGCACCCTCACATTGACGAATTATCACAGAAATTGCGTAGAAATGAAATACTCTTGGTTCCACACCTTCTCTCACCCGACAGGATTTTCTTTTGGGGTCGAGTATCTCCTTTCCGATGCACAATTTCTACTTTACCGTATCCCTTGCACCCTCGCATTGACGAATTATCACAGAAATTGCGTAGAAATGGAATACTCTTGGTTCCACACCTTCTCTCACCCAATCTAGGAAAGTTTCTGCGGCACCGACAGGATTTTCTTTTGGGGTCGAGTATCTCCTTTCCGATGCACTATTTGATCTTTACCGTATCCCACGCACCCTTACATTGACGAATTATCACAGAAATTGCGTCGAAATGATATACTCTGGGTTCCACACCTTCTCTCACCCAATCTAGGAAAGTTTCTATGGCTCCGAGAGGTTTTTTTTTGGGGTCGAGTATCTCCTTTCCGATGCACAATTTCTTCTTTACCGTATCCCTCGCGCCCTCACATTGACGAATTATCACAGAAATTGCGTCGAAATGAAATACTCTGGGTTCCACACCTTTTCTCACCCAATCTAGGAGAGTTTCTATGGCACCGACAGGTTTTTCTTTTGGGGTCGAGTATCTCCTTTCCGATGCTGTATTTCTTCTTTACGGTATCCCTCGCACCCTCGCATTGACGAATTATCACAGAAATTGCGTCGGAATGAAATACTCTGTGTTCCACACCTACTCTCACCCAATCTAGGAAAGTTTCTATGGCACCGACAGGTTTCTCTTTTGGGGTCGAGTATCTCCTTACCGGTGCACCATTTCTTCTTAACCGTATCCCTCACACCCTCGCATTGACGAAATATCACAGAAATTGCGTCGAAATGAAATACTCTGGGTTCTGTACCTTGTCTTTCCCAATCTAGGAAAGTTTCTATGGCACCGACAGGATTTTCTTTTGGGGTCGAGTATCTCTTTCCGATGCACTATTTCGTTTTTACTGCATCCCTTGCACCCTCACATTGACGAATCAAACAGAAATTGCGTCGAATGAAATACTCTGGGTTCCATACCATGTCTTTCCGAATCTAGGAAAGTTTCAATGGCACCGACAGGATTTTCTTTTGGGGTCGAGTGTCTCCTTTCCGATGCACTGTTTCGTCTTTACTGTATCCCTTGCACCCTCCCATTGACGAATTAACACAGAAATTGAATCGAAATGAAATACTCTGGGTTCCATACCTTCTCTGTCCCAATGTAGGAAAGTTTCTATGGCACCAACAGGATTTTCTTTTGGGGTCGAGTATCTGCTTTCCGATGCACTATTTCATGTTTACTGTATCATTTGTACCCTCGCGTTGACGAATTAACACAGAAATTGCGTCGAAATGAAATACTCTGGGTTCCATGCCTTCTCTTTCCCAATCTAGGAAAGTTTCTATGGCACCGACAGGATTTTCTTTTGGGGTCGAGTATCTCCTTTCCGATGCACTATTTCATCTTTACTGTATCCCTTGCAGCCTCACATTGCCGAATTAACACAGATATTGCGTCGAAATGAATTACTCTGGGTTCCATACCATGTCTTTCCCAATCTAGGAAAGTTTCTATGGCACCGACTGGATTTTCTTTTGGGTCGAGTATCTTCTTTCCGATGCACTATTTCTTCCTTACCGTATCTCTCGCATCCTCACATTGACGAATTAACACAGAAATTGCGTCGATATGAAATCATCTGGGTTCCATGCCTTCTCTTTCCCAATCTAGGAAAGTTTCTATGGCAAACACAGGATTTTCTTTTGGGGTCGAGTATCTCCTTTCCGATGCACTATTTCTTCTTTACCGTATCCCTCGCACCCTCACATTGACGAATTAACACAGAAATTGCGTCGAAATGAAAAACTCTGTGTTCGATACGTTTATCTTCCCAATCTATTAAAGTTTCTGTGGCTCACACAGGATTTCTTTCGGGTCCAGTAGTTCCTTTCCGATGCACTGTTTCATCATTACTGTGTCCCTTGCACCCTCACATTGAAGAATTAACACAGAAATTGCGTGGAAATGAAATACTCTGGGTTCCATGCCTTCTCTTTCCCAATCTAGGAAAGTTTCTATGGCCCCCCCGCAGGATTTTCTTTTGGGGTCGAGTATCTCCTTTCCGATGCACTATTTCTTCTTTACCGTATCCCTCGCACCCTCACATTGACGAATTAACACAGAAATTGCGTCGAAATGAAATACCCTGTGTTCCACACCATCTCTCACCCAATCTAGGAAAGTTTTTATGGCACCGAGAGGTTTCTGTTTTGGGGGTCGAGTATGTCCTTTCCGATGCACCATTTCTTCTATACCGTATCCCTCGCACCCTCACATTGACGAAATATCAAAGAAATTGCGTCGAAATGAAATACTCTGTGTTCCACACCATCTCCACCCAATCTAGGAATGTTTCTATGGCACCGACAGGTTTTTCTTTTGGTGTCGAGTATGTACTTTCCGATGCACAATTTCTTCTTTACCGTATCCCTCGCACCCTCACATTGACCAATTATCACAGAAATTGCGTAGAAATGAAATACTCTTGGTTCCACACCTTCTCTCACCCGACAGGATTTTCTTTTGGGGTCGAGTATCTCCTTTCCGATGCACAATTTCTTCTTTACCGTATCCCTCGCACCCTCGCATTGACGAATTATCACAGAAATTGCGTAGAAATGGAATACTCTTGGTTCCACACGTTCTCTCACCCAATCTAGGAAAGTTTCTACGGCACCGACAGGATTTTCTTTTGGGGTCGAGTATCTCCTTTCCGATGCACTATTTGATCTTTATCGTATCCCACGCACCCTTACATTGACGAATTATCACAGAAATTGCGTCGAAATGAAATACTCTGGGTTCCACACCTTCTCTCACCCAATCTAGGAAAGTTTCTATTGCTCCGACAGGTTTTTTTTTGGGGTCGAGTATCTCCTTTCCGATGCACAATTTCTTCTTTACGGTATCCCTCGCACCCTCGCATTGACGAATTATCACAGAAATTGCGTCGGAATGAAATACTCTGTGTTCCACACCTTCTCTCACCCAATCTAGGAAAGTTTCTATGGCACCGACAGGTTTCTCTTTTGGGGTCGAGTATCTCCTTTCCGGTGCACCATTTCTTCTTTACCGTATCCCTCGCACCCTCACATTGACGAAATATCACAGAAATTGCGTCGAAATGAAATACTCTGGGTTCTGTACCTTGTCTTTCCCAATCTAGGAAAGTTTCTATGGCACCGACAGGATTTTCTTTTGGGGTCGAGTATCTCCTTTCCGATGCACTATTTCTTCTTTACCGTATCCCTCGCACCCCCACATTGACGAATTATCACAGAAATTGCGTCGAAATGAAATACTCTGGGTTCCATGCTTTCTCTTTCCCAATGTAGGAAAGTTTCTGTGGCACCGACAGGATTTTCTTCTGGGGTCGAGTATCTCCTTTCTGATGCACTATTTCTTCTTAACCGTATCCCTTGCACCCAACATTGACGAATTGACACAGAAACTGCGTCGAAATGAAATACTCTGTGTTCCATAACTTCTCTATCCCAGTCTAGGAAAGTTTCTATGGCACCGACAGGTTGTTCCTTTAGGGTCGAGTAACTCCTTCCGATGCACAATTTCTTCTTTACCGAATCCCTCGCACCCTCACATTGACGAATTATCACAGAAATTGCGTCGTAATAAAATACTCTGGGTTCCACACCTTCTCTCACCCAATCTAGCAATGTTTCTATGTCACCGACAGGATTTTCTTTTGGGGTCGAGTATCTCCTTTCCGATGCACTATTTATTCTTTACCGTATCCCTTGCACCCTCACATTGTCGAATTAACACAGAGATTGCGTCGAAATGAAATACTCTTTGTTCCACACCTTCTCTCACCCAATCTAGGAATGTTTCTATGGCACCGACAGGTTTTTCTTTTGGGGCCGAGTATCTCCTTTCCGATGCACAATTTCTTCTTTACCGTATCCCTCGCACCCTCACATTTGACGAATTATCACAGAAATTGCGTCGAAATGAAATACTTTGGGTTCCACACCTTCTCTCACCCAATCTAGGAAAGTCTCTATGGAACCGAGAGGATTTTCTTTTGTGGTCGAGTATTTCCTTTCCGATGCACTATTTGATCTTTACCGTATGACTAGCAAAATCACATTGACGAATTAAGACAGAAATTGCGTCGAAATGAAATACTCTGGGTTCCACACCTTCTCTCACCCAGTCTAGGAAAGTTTCTTTGGCACCGACAGGATTTTCTTTTGGGGTCGAGTATCTCCTTTCCGATGCACTATTTGATCTTTACCGTATCCATCGCACCCTTACATTGACGAATTATCACAGAAATTGCGTCGAAATGAAATACTATGGGTTCCACAACTTCTCTCACCCAATCTAGGAATGTTTCAATGGCTCCGACAGGTTTTTTTTTTGGGGTCGAATATCTCGATTCCGATGCACAATTTCTTCTTTACCGTATCCCTAGCACCCTCACATTGACGAATTATCAGAGAAATTGCGTCGAAATGAAATACTCTGGGTTCCACACCTTCTCTCACTTAATCTAGGAAAGTTTCTATGGCACCGACAGGTTTTTCTTTTGGGGTCGAGTATCTCCTTTCCGATGCACAATTTCTTCTTTACCGTATCCCTCGCACCCTCACATTGACGAATTATCACAGAAATTGCGTCGAAATTAAATACTCTGTGTTCCACACTTCATTCACCCAATCTAGGAAAGTTTCTATGGCACCGACAGGATTTTCTTTTGGGGTCGAGTATCTCCTTTCAGATGCACTATTTGATCTTTACCGTATCCCTCGCACCCTCACATTGACGAATTATCACAGAAATTGCGTCGAAATGAGACACTCTGTGTTCCACACCTTCTCTCACCGAATCTAGGAAAGCATCTATGGCTCCGACAGATTTCTTTTTGGGGTCGAGTATCTCCTTTCCAATGCACAATTTCCTCTTTACCGTATCCCTCGCTCCCACACATTGACTAATTATCACAGAAATTGCGTCGAAATGAAATACTCTGGGCTCCACACCTTCTCTCACCCAATCTAGCAATGTTTCTATGGCACCGACAGGATTTTCTTTTGTGGTCGAGTATCTCCTTTCCGATGCACTATTTCTTCTTTACCGTGTTCCTTGCAGCCTCACATTGTCGAATTAACACGGAAATTGCGTCGAAATGAAATACTCTGGGTTCCACACCTTCTCTCACCCAATCTAGGAAAGTTTCTATGGCACGGACAGATTTTTCTCTTGGGGTAGAGTATCTCCTTTCCGATGCACAATTTCTTCTTTACCGTATCCCTCGCACCCTCACATTGACGAATTATCACAGAAATTGCGTCGAAGTGAAATACTCTGGGTTCCACACCTTCTCGCACCCAATCTAGGAAAGTTTCTACGGCACCGACAGGATTTTCTTTTGGGGTCGAGTATCTCCTTTCCGATGCACTATTTGATCTTTACCGCATGACTTGCACCCTCACATTGACGAATTAAGACAGAAATTGCGTCGAAATAGAAATACTCTGTGTTCCACACCATCTCTCACCCAATCTAGGAAAGTTTCTATGGCACCGACAGGTTTCTCTTTTGGGGTCGGGTATCTCCTTTCCGATGCACAATTTCTTCTTTATCGTATCCCTCGCACCCTCACATTGACGAATCATCACAGAAATTGCGTTGAAATGAAATACTCTGGGTTCCACACCTTCTCTCACCCAATCTAGGAAAGTTTCTATGGCACCGACAGGATTTTCTTTTGGGGTCGAGTATCTCCATTCCGATGCACTATTTGATCTTTACCGCATGACTTGCACCCTCACATTGACGAATTAAGACAGAAATTGCGTCGAAATAGAAATACTCTGTGTTCCACACCATCTCTCACCCAATCTAGGAAAGTTTCTATGGCACCGCCAGGTTTCTCTTTTGGGGTCGGGTATCTCCTTTCCGATGCACTATTTCGTTTTTACTGGATCCCTAGCCAGCTCACTTGAAGAATTAACACAGAAATTGCGTCTAAATGAAATACTCTAGGTTCCATGCCTTCTCTTTCCCATACTAGGAATGTTTCTATGGCACCTACAGGATTTTCTTTTGGGGTCGAGTATCTCCCTTCCGATGCACTATTTCTTCTTAACCGTGTCCCTTGCACCCTCACATTAACGAATTAACACAGACATTGCGTCGAAATGAAATACACTGGGTTCTGTACCTTGTCTTTCCCAATCTAGGAAAATTTCTATGGCACCGACAGGATTTTCTTTTGGGGTCGAGTATCTCTTTTCCGATGCACTATTTCTTCTTTACCGTATCCCTCGCACCCTCACATTGACGAATTATCACAGAAATTGCGTCGAAATGAAATACTCTGGGTTCCACACCTTCACTCACCCAATCTAGGGAAGTTTCTATGGCACCGACAGGATTTTCTTTTATGGATGAGTATCTCCTTTCTGATGCACTATTTCATCTTTACTGTATCTCTTGCACCCTCACATTGACGAATTAAGACAGAAATTGCTTCGAAATGAAATACTCTGTGTTCCATACCTTCTCTTTCCCTATCTAGGAAAGTTTCTATGGCACCGACACGTTTTTCTTTTAGGGTCGAGTAACTCCTTTCCGATGCACAATTTCATCTGTACCGTATCCCTTGAACCCTCACATTGTCGAATTAACACAGAAATTGCGTCGAAATGAAATACTCTGGGTTCCACACCTTCTCTCACCCAATCTAGGAATGTTTCTATGGCATGGACAGGTTTTTCTTTTGGGGTCGAGTATCTCCTTTCCGATGCACTATTTCTTCTTTTCTGGTTCCCTTGCACCCTCACATTGTCGAATTAACACAGAAATTGCGTCGAAATGAAATACTCTGGGTTCCACACCTTCTCTCACCCAATCTAGGAGAGTTTCTATGGCACCGACAGGTTTTTGTTTTGGGGTCGAGTATCTCCTCTCCGATGCACAATTTCCTCTTTTCCGGTTCCCTTGCACCTTCACATTGTCGAATTAACACAGAAATTGCGTGGAAATGAAATACTCTGGGTTCCACACCTTCTCTCACCCAATCTAGGAGAGTTTCTATGGCACCGACAGGTTTTTGTTTTGGGGTCGAGTATCTCCTCTCCGATGCACAATTTCTTCTTTACTGTATCCATCGCACCCTCACATTGACGAATTATCACAGAAATTGCGTCGAAATGAAATACTCTGGGTTCCACACCTTCTCTCACCCAATCTGGGAAAGTTTCTATGGCTCCGACAGGTTTTTTTTTTGGGGTCGAGTATCTCCTTTCCGAAGCACAATTTTTACTTTACCGTATCCCTCGCACCCTCACATTGACGAATTATCACAGAAATTGCGTCGAAATGAAATACTCTTGGTTCCACACCTTCTCTCACCCAACCTAGGAAAGTTTCTATGGCACCGACAGGTTTTTCTTTTGGGGTCGAGTATCTCCTTTCCGATGTAGTATTTCATCTTTACGGTATCCCTCGCAGCCTCACATTGACGAATTATCATAGAAATTGCGTCGAAATGAAATTCTCTGTGTTCCACACCTTCTCTCACCCGATCTAGGAGAGTTTCAATGGCACCGACTGTTTTTTCTTTTGGGGTCGAGTATCTCCTTTCCGATGCACCATTTCTTCTGTACCGTAACCCTCACACCCTCACATTGACGAATTATCACAGAAATTGCGTCGAAATGAAATACTCTGGGTTCCACACCATCTCTCACCCAATCTAGGAAAGTTACTATGGCACCGACAGGTTTTTCTTTTGGGGTCGAATATCTCCTTTCCGATGCACCCTCACATTGACGAATTATCACAGAAATTGCGACGAATTGAAATACTCTGGGTTCCACACCTTCTCTCACCCAATCTAGGGAAGTTTCTATGGCTCCGACAGGTTTTTCTTAGGGGTCGAGTATCTCCTTTCCGATGCACTATTTCTTCTTTACCGTATCCCTCACACCCTCACATTGACGAATTATCACAGAAACTGCGTCGAAATTAAATACTCTGTGTTCCACACTTCATTCACCCAATCTAGGAAAGTTTCTATGGCACCGACAGGATTTTCTTTTGGGGTCGAGTATCTCCTTTCAGATGCACTATTTGATCTTTACCGTATCCATCGCACCCTTACATTGACGAATTATCACAGAAATTGCGTCGAAATGAAATTCTATGGGTTCCACAACTTCTCTCACCCAATCTAGGAAAGTTTCAATGGCTCCGACAGGTTTTTTTTTTGGGGTCGAATATCTCGATTCCGATGCACAATTTCTTCTTTACCATATCCCTAGCACCCTCACATTGACGAATTATCAGAGAAATTGCGTCGAAATGAAATACTCTGGGTTCCACACCTTCTCTCACTTAATCTAGGAAAGTTTCTATGGCACCGACAGGATTTTCTTTTGGGGTCGAGTATCTCCTTTCCGATGCACAATTTCTTCTTTACCGTATCCCTCGCACCCTCACATTGACGAATTATCACAGAAATTGCGTCGAAATTAAATACTCTGTGTTCCACACTTCATTCACCCAATCTAGGAAAGTTTCTATGGCACCGACAGGATTTTCTTTTGGGGTCGAGTATCTCCTTTCAGATGCACTATTTGATCTTTACCGTATCCCTCGCACCGTCACATTGACGAATTATCACAGAAATTGCGTCGAAATGAGACACTCTGTGTTCCACACCTTCTCTCACCGAATCTAGGAAAGCATCTATGGCTCCGACAGATTTCTTTTTGGGGTCGAGTATCTCCTTTCCAATGCACAATTTCCTCTTTACCGTATCCCTCGCTCCCACACATTGACTAATTATCACAGAAATTGCGTCGAAATGAAATACTCTGGGCTCCACACCTTCTCTCACCCAATCTAGCAATGTTTCTATGGCACCGACAGGATTTTCTTTTGTGGTCGAGTATCTCCTTTCCGATGCACTATTTCTTCTTTACCGTGTTCCTTGCAGCCTCACATTGTCGAATTAACACGGAAATTGCGTCGAAATGAAATACTCTGGGTTCCACACCTTCTCTCACCCAATCTAGGAAAGTTTCTATGGCACGGACAGATTTTTCTCTTGGGGTAGAGTATCTCCTTTCCGATGCACAATTTCTTTTTTACCGTATCCCTCGCACCCTCACATTGACGAATTATCACAGAAATTGCGTCGAAATGAAATACTCTGGGTTCCACACCTTCTCGCACCCAATCTAGGAAAGTTTCTACGGCACCGACAGGATTTTCTTTTGGGGTCGAGTATCTCCTTTCCGATGCACTATTTGATCTTTACCGCATGACTTGCACCCTCACATTGACGAATTAAGACAGAAATTGCGTCGAAATAGAAATACTCTGTGTTCCACACCATCTCTCACCCAATCTAGGAAAGTTTCTATGGCACCGACAGGTTTCTCTTTTGGGGTCGGGTATCTCCTTTCCGATGCACAATTTCTTCTTTATCGTATCCCTCGCACCCTCACATTGACGAATCATCACAGAAATTGCGTTGAAATGAAATACTCTGGGTTCCACACCTTCTCTCACCCAATCTAGGAAAGTTTCTATGGCACCGACAGGATTTTCTTTTGGGGTCGAGTATCTCCATTCCGATGCACTATTTGATCTTTACCGCATGACTTTCACCCTCACATTGACGAATTAAGACAGAAATTGCGTCGTAATAGAAATACTCTGTGTTCCACACCATCTCTCACCCAATCTAGGAAAGTTTCTATGGCACCGCCAGGTTTCCCTTTTGGGGTCGGGTATCTCCTTTCCGATGCACTATTTCGTTTTTACTGGATCCCTAGCCAGCTCACTTGAAGAATTAACACAGAAATTGCGTCTAAATGAAATACTCTGGGTTCCATGCCTTCTCTTTCCCATACTAGGAATGTTTCTATGGCACCGACAGGATTTTCTTTTGGGGTCGAGTATCTCCCTTCCGATGCACTATTTCTTCTTAACCGTGTCCCTTGCACCCTCACATTAACGAATTAACACAGACATTGCGTCGAAATGAAATACACTGGGTTCTGTACCTTGTCTTTCCCAATCTAGGAAAATTTCTATGGCACCGACAGGATTTTCTTTTGGGGTCGAGTATCTCCTTTCCGATGCACTATTTCTTCTTTACCGTATCCCTCGCACCCTCACATTGACGAATTATCACAGAAATTGCGTCGAAATGAAATACTCTGGGTTCCACACCTTCACTCACCCAATCTAGGGAAGTTTCTATGGCACCGACAGGATTTTCTTTTATGGATGAGTATCTCCTTTCTGATGCACTATTTCATCTTTACTGTATCTCTTGCACCCTCACATTGACGAATTAAGACAGAAATTGCTTCGAAATGAAATACTCTGTGTTCCATACCTTCTCTTTCCCTATCTAGGAAAGTTTCTATGGCACCGACACGTTTTTCTTTTAGGGTCGAGTAACTCCTTTCCGATGCACAATTTCATCTGTACCGTATCCCTTGCACCCTCACATTGTCGAATTAACACAGAAATTGCGTCGAAATGAAATACTCTGGGTTCCACACCTTCTCTCACCCAATCTAGGAATGTTTCTTTGGCATGGACAGGTTTTTCTTTTGGGGTCGAGTATCTCCTTTCCGATGCACTATTTCTTCTTTTCTGGTTCCCTTGCACCCTCACATTGTCGAATTAACACAGAAATTGCGTCGAAATGAAATACTCTGGGTTCCACACCTTCTCTCACCCAATCTAGGAGAGTTTCTATGGCACCGACAGGTTTTTGTTTTGGGGTCGAGTATCTCCTCTCCGATGCACAATTTCCTCTTTTCCGGTTCCCTTGCACCTTCACATTGTCGAATTAACACAGAAATTGCGTGGAAATGAAATACTCTGGGTTCCACACCTTCTCTCACCCAATCTAGGAAAGTTTCTACGGCACCGACAGGATTTTCTTTTGGGGTCGAGTATCTCCTTTCCGATGCACAATTTCTTCTTTACTGTGTCCTTCGCACCCTCACATTGACGAATTATCACAGAAATTGCTGCGAAATGAAATACTCTGGGTTCCACACCTTCTCTCACCCAATCTAGGAAAGTTTCTATGGCACCGACAGGTTTTTCTTTTGGGGTCGAGTATCTCCTTTCCGATGCACTATTTCTTCTTTACCGTATCCCTCACACCCTCACATTGACGAATTATCACAGAAACTGCGTCGAAATGAAATACTCTGTGTTCCACACCTTCTCTCACCCAATCTAGGAAAGTTTCTACGGCACCGATAGGATTTTCTTTTGGGGTCGAGTATCTCCTTTCCGATGCACAATTTCTTCTTTACTGTGTCCTTCGCACCCTCACATTGACGAATTATCACAGAAATTGCTGCGAAATGAAATACTCTGGGTTCCACACCTTCTCTCACCCAATCTAGGAAAGTTTCTATGGCACCGACAGGTTTTTTTGGGGGTCGAATATCTCCATTCCGATGCACAATTACTTCTTTACCGTATCCCTCGCACCCTCACATTGACGAATTATCACAGAAATTGCGTCGAAATGAAATACTCTGGGTTCCACACCTTCTCTCACCCAATCTAGGAAAGTTTCTACGGCACCGACAGGATTTTCTTTTGGGGTCGAGTATCTCCTTTCCGATGCAAAATTTCTTCTTTACTGTGTCCTTCGCACCCTCACAATGACGAATTATCACAGAAATTGCGTCGAAATGAAATACTCTGGGTTCCACACCTTCTCTCACCCAATCTAGGAAAGTTTCTATGGCACCGACAGGTTTTTTTGGGGGTCGAGTACCTCCTTTCCGATGCTCAATTTCTTCTTTACCGTACCCCTCGCACCCTCACATTGACGAATTAACACAGAAATTGCGTGGAAATGAAATACTCTGGGTTCCACACCTTCTCTCACCCAATCTGGGAAAGTTTCTATGGCTCCGACAGGTTTTTTTTTTGGGGTCGAGTATCTCCTTTCCGAAGCACAATTTCTACTTTACCGTATCCCTCGCACCCTCACATTGACGAATTATCACAGAAATTGCGTCGAAATGAAATACTCTTGGTTCCACACCTTCTCTCACCCAACCTAGGAAAGTTTCTATGGCACCGACAGGTTTTTCTTTTGGGGTCGAGTATCTCCTTTCCGATGTAATATTTCATCTTTACGGTATCCCTCGCAGCCTCACATTGACGAATTATCATAGAAATTGCGTCGAAATGAAATTCTCTGTGTTCCACACCTTCTCTCACCCGATCTAGGAGAGTTTCAATGGCACCGACTGTTTTTTCTTTTGGGGTCGAGTATCTCCTTTCCGATGCACCATTTCTTCTTTACCGTAACCCTCACACCCTCACATTGACGAATTATCACAGAAATTGCTTCGAAATGAAATACTCTGGGTTCCACACCATCTCTCACCCAGTCTAGGAAAGTTACTATGGCACCGACAGGTTTTTCTTTTGGGGTCGAATATCTCCTTTCCGATGCACCCTCACATTGACGAATTATCACAGAAATTGCGTCGAATTGAAATACTCTGGGTTCCACACCTTCTCTCACCCAATCTAGGGAAGTTTCTATGGCTCCGACAGGCTTTTCTTTGGGGTCGAGTATCTCCTTTCCGCTGCACAATTTCTTCTTTAGAGTATCCCTCGCACCCTCACATTGACGAATTATCACAGAAATTGCGTCGAAATGAAATACTCTGGGTTCCACACCATCTCCCGCCTAACCTTGGAAAGTTTCTTTGGCTCCGACAGGTTTTTTTTGGGGGTCGAATATCACCAGTCCGATACACAATTTCTTCTTTACCGTATCCCTCGCACCCTCACATTGTCGAATTATCACAGAAATTGCGTCGAAAAGAAATATTCTGGGTTCCACACCTTCTCTCACCCAATCTAGGAAAGTTTCTATGGCACCGACAGGTTTTTCTTTTGGGGTCGAGTATCTCCTTTCCGATGCACTATTTCTTCTTTACCGTATCCCTCACACCCTCACATTGACGAATTATCACAGAAACTGCGTCGAAATGAAATACTCTGTGTTCCACACCTTCTCTCACCCAATCTAGGAAAGTTTCTACGGCACCGACAGGATTTTCTTTTGGGGTCGAGTATCTCCTTTCCGATGCACAATTTCTTCTTTACTGTGTCCTTCGCACACTCACATTGACGAATTATCACAGAAATTGCTGCGAAATGAAATACTCTGGGTTCCACACCTTCTCTCACCCAATCTAGGAAAGTTTCTATGGCACCGACAGGTTTTTTTGGGGGTCGAATATCTCCATTCCGATGCACAATTACTTCTTTACCGTATCCCTCGCACCCTCACATTGACGAATTATCACAGAAATTGCGTCGAAATGAAATACTCTGGGTTCCACACCTTCTCTCACCCAATCTAGGAAAGTTTCTACGGCACCGACAGGATTTTCTTTTGGGGTCGAGTATCTCCTTTCCGATGCACAATTTCTTCTTTACTGTGTCCTTCGCACCCTCACAATGACGAATTATCACAGAAATTGCGTCGAAATGAAATACTCTGGGTTCCACACCTTCTCTCACCCAATCTAGGAAAGTTTCTATGGCACCGACAGGTTTTTTTGGGGGTCGAGTACCTCCTTTCCGATGCTCAATTTCTTCTTTACCGTACCCCTCGCACCCTCACATTGACGAATTATCACAGAAATTGCGTCGAAATGAAATGCTCTGGGCACCACACCTCCTCTCGCCCAATCTTAGAAAGTTTCTATGGCTCCGACAGGTTTTTTTTGGGGATCGAATATCTCCATTCCGATGCCAATTTCTTCTTTACCGTATGCCTCACACCCTCACATTGACGAATTATCACAGACATTGCGTCGAAATGAAATATTCTGGGTTCCAAACCTTCTCTCACCCAATCTAGGAAAGTTTCTATGGCACCGACAGGTTTTTCTTTTGGGGTCGAGTATCTCCTTTCCGATGCACTATTTCTTCTTTACCGTATTCCTCGCACCCTCACATTGACGAATTATCACAGAAATTGCGTCGAAATGAAATACTCTGTGTTCCATAACTTCTCTTTCCCTATCTAGGAAAGTTTCTATGGCACCGACACGTTTTTCTTTTAGGGTCGAGTAACTCCATTCCGATGCACAATTTCATTTGTACCGTATCCCTTGCACCCTCACATTGTCGAATTAACACAGAAATTGTGGCGAAATAAAATACTCTGGGTTCCAGACCTTCTCTCACCCAATCTAGGAATGTTTCTATGGCATGGACAGGTATTTCTTTTGGGGTCGAGTATCTCCTTTCCGATGCACAATTTTTTCTTTACCGTATCCCTCGCACCCTCACATTGACGAATTATCACAGAAATTGCGTCGAAATGAAATACTCTGCGTTCCACACCTTCACTCACCCAATCTAGGGAAGGTTCTATGGCACCGACAGGATTTTCCTTTAGGGATGAGTATCTCCGTTCTGATGCACTATTTCATCTTTACTGTATCTCTTGCACCCTCACATTGACGAATTATCACAGAAATTGCGTCGTAATAAAATACTCTGGGTTCCACACCTTCTCTCACCCAATCTTGCAATGTTTCTATTGCACCGATAGGATTTTCTTTTGGGGTCGAGTATCTCCTTTCCGATGCACTATTCCTTCTTTTCAGTTTCCCTTGCACCCTCACATTGTCGAATTAACACAGAAATTGCGTCGAAATGAAATACTCTGGGTTCCACACCTTCTCTCACCCAATCTAGGAGAGTTTCTATGGCACCGACAGGTTTTTGTTTTGGGGTCGAGTATCTCCTCTCCGATGCGCAATTTCTTCTTTTCCGGTTCCCTTGCACCTTCACATTGTCGAATTAACACAGAAATTGCGTCGAAATGAAATACTCTGGGTTCCACACCTTCTCTCACCCAATCTAGGAGAGTTTCTATGGCACCGACAGGTTTTTGTTTTGGGGTCGAGTATCTCCTTTCCGATGCACAATTTCTTCTTTACCGTATCCATCGCACCCTCACATTGACGAATTATCACAGAAATGGCGTCGAAATGAAATACTCTGGGTTCCACACCTTCTCTCACCCAATCTAGGAAAGTTTCTATGGCTCCGACAGGTATTTCTTTTGGGGGTCGAATATCTCCATTCCGATGCCAATTTCTTCTTTACCGTATGCCTCACACCCTCACATTGACGAATTATCACAGAAATTGCGTCGAAATGAAATATTCTGGGTTCCACACCTTCTCTCACCCAATCTAGGAAAGTTTCTATGGCACCGACAGGATTTTCTTTTGGGGTCGAGTATCTCCTTCCGATGCACTATTTCATCTTTACTGCATCCCTTGCACCCTCACATTGACGAATTAAAACAGAAATTGCGTCGAAATGAAATACTCTGTGTTCCATAACTTCTCTTTCCCTATCTAGGAAAGTTTCTATGGCACCGACACGTTTTTCTTTTAGGGTCGAGTAACTCCATTCCGATGCACAATTTCATTTGTACCGTATCCCTTGCACCCTCACATTGTCGAATTAACACAGAAATTGCGGCGAAATAAAATACTCTGGGTTCCAGACCTTCTCTCACCCAATCTAGGAATGTTTCTATGGCATGGACAGGTTTTTCTTTTGGGGTCGAGTATCTCCTTTCCGATGCACAATTTTTTCTTTACCGTATCCCTCGCACCCTCACATTGACGAATTATCATAGAAATTGCGTCGAAATGATATACTCTGCGTTCCACACCTTCACTCACCCAATCTAGGGAAGGTTCTATGGCACCGACAGGATTTTCTTTTAGGGATGAGTATCTCCGTTCTGATGCACTATTTCATCTTTACTGTATCTCTTGCACCCTCACATTGACGAATTATCACAGAAATTGCGTCGTAATAAAATACTCTGGGTTCCACACCTTCTCTCACCCAATCTAGCAATGTTTCTATTGCACCGATAGGATTTTCTTTTGGGGTCGAGTATCTCCTTTCCGATGCACTATTTCTTCTTTTCAGTTTCCCTTGCACCCTCACATTGTCGAATTAACACAGAAATTGCGTCGAAATGAAATACTCTGGGTTCCACACCTTCTCTCACCCAATCTAGGAGAGTTTCTATGGCACCGACAGGTTTTTGTTTTGGGGTCGAGTATCTCCTCTCCGATGCGCAATTTCTTCTTTTCCGGTTCCCTTGCACCTTCACATTGTCGAATTAACACAGAAATTGCGTCGAAATGAAATACTCTGGGTTCCACACCTTCTCTCACCCAATCTAGGAGAGTTTCTATGGCACCGACAGGTTTTTGTTTTGGGGTCGAGTATCTCCTTTCCGATGCACAATTTCTTCTTTACCGTATCCATCGCACCCTCACATTGACGAATTATCACAGAAATGGCGTCGAAATGAAATACTCTGGGTTCCACACCTTCTCTCACCCAATCTAGGAAAGTTTCTATGGCTCCGACAGGTTTTTCTTTTGGGGGTCGAATATCTCCATTCCGATGCCAATTTCTTCTTTACCGTATGCCTCACACCCTCACATTGACGAATTATCACAGAAATTGCGTCGAAATGAAATATTCTGGGTTCCACACCTTCTCTCACCCAATCTAGGAAAGTTTCTATGGCACCGACAGGATTTTCTTTTGGGGTCGAGTATCTCCTTCCGATGCACTATTTCATCTTTACTGCATCCCTTGCACCCTCACATTGACGAATTAAGACAGAAATTGCGTCGAAATGAAATACTCTGTGTTCCATAACTTCTCTTTCCCTATCTAGGAAAGTTTCTATGGCACCGACACGTTTTTCTTTTAGGGTCGAGTAACTCCTTTCCGATGCACAATTTCATTTGTACCGTATCCCTTGCACCCTCAAATTGTCGAATTAACACAGAAATTGCGTCGAAATAAAATACTCTGGGTTCCACACCTTCTCTCACCCAATCTAGGAATGTTTCTATGGCATGGACAGGTTTTTCTTTTGGGGTCGAGTATCTCCTTTCCGATGCACAATTTTTTCTTTACCGTATCCCTCGCACCCTCACATTGACGAATTATCACAGAAATTGCGTCGAAATGAAATACTCTGCGTTCCACACCTTCTCTCACCCAATCTAGGGAAGGTTCTATGGCACCGACAGGATTTTCTTTTAGGGATGAGTATCTCCTTTCTGATGCACTATTTCATCTTTACTGTATCTCTTGCACCCTCACATTGACGAATTATCACAGAAATTGCGTCGTAATAAAATACTCTGGGTTCCACACCTTCTCTCACCCAATCTAGCAATGTTTCTATTGCACCGATAGGATTTTCTTTTGGGGTCGAGTATCTCCTTTCCGATGCACTATTTCTTCTTTTCAGTTTCCCTTGCACCCTCACATTGTCGAATTAACACAGAAATTGCGTCGAAATGAAATACTCTGGGTTCCACACCTTCTCTCACCCAATCTAGGAGAGTTTCTATGGCACCGACAGGTTTTTGTTTTGGGGTCGAGTATCTCCTCTCCGATGCGCAATTTCTTCTTTTCCGGTTCCCTTGCACCTTCACATTGTCGAATTAACACAGAAATTGCGTCGATATGAAATACTCTGGGTTCCACACCTTCTCTCACCCAATCTAGGAGAGTTTCTATGGCACCGACAGGTTTTTGTTTTGGGGTCGAGTATCTCCTTTCCGATGCACAATTTCTTCTTTACCGTATCCATCGCACCCTACCATTAACGAATTATCACAGAAATGGCGTCGAAATGAAATACTCTGGGTTCCACACCTTCTCTCACCCAATCTAGGAAAGTTTCTATGGCTCCGACAGGTTTTTTTTTTTGGGGTCGAGTATCTCCTTTCCGAAGCACAATTTCTTCTTTACCGTATCCCTCGCACCCTCACATTGACGAATTATCACAGAAATTGCGTCGAAATGAAATACTCTTGGTTCCACACCTTCTCTCACCCAATCTAGGAAAGTTTCTATGGCACCGACAGGTTTTTCTTTTGGGGTCGAGTATCTCCTTTCCGATGTAGTATTTGTTATTTACGGTATCCCTCGCAGCCTCACATTGACGAATTATCATAGAAATTGCGTCGAAATGAAATTCTCTGTGTTCCACACCTTCTCTAAGCCAATCTAGGAGAGTTTCTATGGCACCGACAGGTTTTACTTTTGGGGTCGAGTATCTCCTTTCCGATGCACCATTTCTTCATTACCGTAACCCTCACACCCTCACATTGACGAATTATCACAGAAATTGCGTCGAAATGAAATACTCTGGGTTCCACACCATCTCTCACCCAATCTAGGAAAGTTTCTATGGCACCGACAGGTTTTTCTTTTGGGGTCGAGTATCTCCTTTCCGATGCACCCTCACATTGACGAATTATCACAGAAATTGCGTCGAAATGAAATACTCTGTGTTCCACACTTCATTCACCCAATCTAGGAAAGTTTCTATGGCACCGACAGGATTTTCTTTTGGGGTCGAGCATCTCCTTTCCGATGCACTATTTGATCTTTACCGTGTTCCTTGCAGCCTCACATTGTC
Source organism: Schistocerca serialis cubense (assembly GCF_023864345.2). Classification (NCBI taxonomy): domain Eukaryota; kingdom Metazoa; phylum Arthropoda; class Insecta; order Orthoptera; family Acrididae; genus Schistocerca; species Schistocerca serialis. The sequence goes on from NC_064649.1 coordinate 119,760,630, forward strand.
GAATTAACACGGAAATTGCGTCGAAATGAAATACTCTGGGTTCCACACATTCTCTCACCCAATCTAGGAAAGTTTCTCTTGCACCGACAGGTTTTTCTTTTGGGGTCGAGTATCTCCTTTCCGATGCACTGTTTCTTCTTTACCGTATCCCTCGCTCCCACACATTGACTAATTATCACAGAAATTGCGTCGAAATGAAATACTCTGGGCTCCACACCTTCTCTCACCCAATCTAGCAATGTTTCTATGGCACCAACAGGATTTTCTTTTGTGGTCGAGTATCTCCTTTCCGATGCACTATTTCTTCTTTACCGTGTTCCTTGCAGCCTCACATTGTCGAATTAACACGGAAATTGCGTCGAAATGTAATACTCTGGGTTCCACACCTTCTCTCACCCAATCTAGGAAAGTTTCTATGGCACCGACAGGTTTTTCTTTTGGGGTCGAGTATCTCCTTCCCGATGCACTATTTCTTCTTTACCGTATCCCTCGCACCCTCACATTGACGAATTATCACAGAAATTGCGTCGAAATGAAGTACTCTGGGTTCCACACCTTCTCTCAAGCAATCTAGGAAAGTTTCTATGGCAACGACAGATTTTTCTCTTGGGCTAGAGTATCTCCTTTCCGATGCACAATTTCTTCTTTACCGTATCCCTCGCACCCTCACATTGACGAATTATCACAGAAATGGCGTCAAAATGAAATACTCTGGGTTCCACACCTTCATTCACCCAATCTAGGAAAATTTCTAAGGCACCGACAGGATTTTCTTTTGGGGTCGAGTATCTCCTTTCCGATGCACTATTTGATCTTTTCCGTATACCTCGCACCCTCACATCGACGAATTATCACAGAAATTGCGTCGAAATGAAACACTCTGGGTTCCACACCTTCCCTCACCCAATCTAGGAAAGCATCTATGGCTCCGACAGGTTTTTTTTTTGGGGTCGAGTATCTCCTTTCCAATGCACAATTTCTTCTTTACCGTATCCCTCGCACCCACACATTGACGAATTATCACAGAAATTGCCTCGAAATGAAATACTCTGGGTTCCACACCTTCTCTCACCCAATCTAGCAATGTTTCTATGGCACCGACAGGATTTTCTTTGTGGTCGAGTATCTCCTTTCCGATGCACTATTTCTTCTTTACCGTATCCCTTGCACCCTCACATTGTCGAATTAACACAGAAATTGCGTCGAAATGAAATACTCTGGGTTCCACACCTTCTCGCACCCAATCTAGGAAAGTTTCTACGGCACCGACAGGATTTTCTTTTGGGGTCGAGTATCTCCTTTCCGATGCACTATTTGATCTTTACCGCATGACTTGCACCCTCACATTGACGAATTAAGACAGAAATTGCGTCGAAATAGAAATACTCTGTGTTCCACACCATCTCTCACCCAATCTAGGAAAGTTTCTATGGCACCGACAGGTTTCTCTTTTGGGGTCGGGTATCTCCTTTCCGATGCACAGTTTCTTCTTTACCGTATCCCTCGCACCCTCACGTTGACGAATCATCACAGAAATTGCGTTGAAATGAAATACTCTGGGTTCCACACCTTCTCTCACCCAATCTAGGAAAGTTTCTATGGCACCGACAGGATTTTCTTTTGGGGTCGAGTATCTCCTTTCCGATGCACTATTTGATCTTTACCGCATGACTTGCACCCTCACATTGACGAATTAAGACAGAAATTGCGTCGAAATAGAAATACTCTGTGTTCCACACCATCTCTCACCCAATCTAGGAAAGTTTCTATGGCACCGACAGGTTTCTCTTTTGGGGTCGGGTATCTCCTTTCCGATGCACTATTTCATTTTTACTGGATCCCTAGCCAGCTCACATTGAAGAATTAACACAGAAATTGCGTCTAAATGAAATACTCTGGGTTCCATGCCTTCTCTTTCCCAAACTAGGAATGTTTCTATGGCACCGACAGGATTTTCTTTTGGGGTCGAGTATCTCCTTTCCGATGCACTATTTCTTCTTAACCGTGTCCCATGCACCCTCACATTGACGAATTATCACAGAAATTGCCTCGAAATGAAATACTCTGGGTTCCACACCTTCACTCACCCAATTTAGGGAAGTTTCTATGGCACCGACAGGATTTTCTTTTAGGGATGAGTATCTCCTTTCTGATGCACTATTTCATCTTTACTGTATCTCTTGCACCCTCACATTGACGAATTAAGACAGAAATTGCGTCGAAATGAAATACTCTGTGTTCCATACCTTCTCTTTCCCTATCTAGGAAAGTTTCTATGGCACCGACACGTTTCTCTTTTAGGGTCGAGTAACTCCTTTCCGATGCACAATTTCATCTGTACCGTATCCCTTGCACCCTCACATTGTCGAATTAACACAGAAATTGCGTCGAAATGAAATACTCTGGGTTCCACACCTTCTCTCACCCAATCTATGAATGTTTCTATGGCATGGACAGGTTTTTCTTTTGGGGTCGAGTATCTCCTTTCCGATGCACTATTTCTTCTTTTCCGGTTCCCTTGCACCCTCACATTGTCGAATTAACACAGAAATTGCGTCGAAATGAAATACTCTGGGTTCCACACCTTCTCTCACCCAATCTAGGAGTGTTTCTATGGCACCGACAGGTTTTTGTTTTGGGGTCGAGTATCTCCTCTCCGATGCACAATTTCCTCTTTTCCGGTTCCCTTGCACCTTCACATTGTCGAATTAACACAGAAATTGCGTCGAAATAAAATACTCTGGGTTCCACACCTTCTCTCACCCAATCTAGGAGAGTTTCTATGGCACCGACAGGTTTTTGTTTTGGGGTCGAGTATCTCCTCTCCGATGCACAATTTCTTCTTTACCGTATCCATCGCACCCTCACATTGACGAATTATCACAGAAATTGCGTCGAAATGAAATACTCTGGGTTCCACACCTTCTCTCACCCAATCTGGGAAAGTTTCTATGGCTCCGGCAGGTTTTTTTTTTGGGGTCGAGTATCTCCTTTCCGAAGCACAATTTCTTCTTTACCGTATCCCTCGCACCCTCACATTGACGAATTATCACAGAAATTGAGTCGAAATGAAATACTCTTGGTTCCACACCTTCTCTCACCCAATCTAGGAAAGTTTCTATGGCACCGACAGGTTTTTCTTTTGGGGTTGAGTATCTCCTTTCCGATGTAGTATTTCATCTTTACGGTATCCCTCGCAGCCTCACATTGACGAATTATCACAGAAATTGCGTCGAAATGAAATACTCTGGGTTCCACACCATCTCTCACCCAATCTAGGAAAGTTACTATGGCACCGACAGGTTATTCTTTTGGGGTCGAGTATCTCCTTTCCGATGCACCATCACATTGACGAATTATCACAGAAATTGCGTCGAATTGAAATACTCTGGGTTCCACACCTTCTCTCACCCAATCTAGGGAAGTTTCTATGGCTACGACAGGTTTTTCTTTGGGGTCGAGTATCTCCTTTCCGATGCACAATTTCTTCTTTACCGTATCCCTCGCACCCTCACATTGACGAATTATCACAGAAATTGCGTCGAAATGAAATACTCTGGGTTCCACACCATATCTCGCCTAACCTTGGAAAGTTTCTATGGCTCCGACAGGTTTTTTTTGGGGGTCGATTATCACCATTCCGATACACAATTTCTTCTTTACCGTATCCCTCGCTCCCTCACATTGTCGAATTATCACAGAAATTGCGTCGAAATGAAATACTCTGGGTTCCACACCTTCTCTCACCCAATCTAGGAAAGTTTCTATGGCACCGACAGGTTTTTTTGGGGGTCGAATATCTCCATTCCGATGCACAATTTCTTCTTTACCGTATCCCTCGCACCCTCACATTGACGAATTATCACAGAAATTGCGTCGAAATGAAATACTCTTGGTTCCACACCTTCCCTCACCCAATCTAGGAAAGCATCTATGGCTCCGACAGGTTTTTTTTTTGGGGTCGAGTATCTCCTTTCCAATGCACAATTTCTTCTTTACCGTATCCCTCGCACCCACACATTGACGAATTATCACAGAAATTGCCTCGAAATGAAATACTCTGGGTTCCACACCTTCTCTCACCCAATCTAGCAATGTTTCTATGGCACTGACCGGATTTTCTTTGTGGTCGAGTATCTCCTTTCCGATGCACTATTTGATCTTTACCGCATGACTTGCACCCTCACATTGACGAATTAAGACAGAAATTGCGTCGAAATAGAAATACTCTGTGTTCCACACCATCTCTCACCCAATCTAGGAAAGTTTCTATGGCACCGACAGGTTTCTCTTTTGGGGTCGGGTATCTCCTTTCCGATGCACTATTTCATTTTTACTGGATCCCTAGCCAGCTCACATTGAAGAATTAACACAGAAATTGCGTCTAAATGAAATACTCTGGGTTCCATGCCTTCTCTTTCCCAAACTAGGAATGTTTCTATGGCACCGACAGGATTTTCTTTTGGGGTCGAGTATCTCCTTTCCGATGCACTATTTCTTCTTAACCGTGTCCCTTGCACCCTCACATTAACGAATTAACACAGACATTGCGTCGAAATGAAATACTCTGGGTTCTGTACCTTGTCTTTCCCAATCTCGGAAAGTTTCTATGGCACCGACAGGATTTTCTTTTGGGGTCGAGTATCTCCTTTCCGATGCACTATTTCTTCTTTACCGTATCCCTCGCACCCTCACATTGACGAATTATCACAGAAATTGCGTCGAAATGAAATACTCTGGGTTCCACACCTTCACTCACCCAATTTAGGGAAGTTTCTATGGCACCGACAGGATTTTCTTTTAGGGATGAGTATCTCCTTTCTGATGCACTATTTCATCTTTACTGTATCTCTTGCACCCTCACATTGACGAATTAAGACAGAAATTGCGTCGAAATGAAATACTCTGTGTTCCATACCTTCTCTTTCCCTATCTAGGTAAGTTTCTATGGCACCGACACGTTTCTCTTTTAGGGTCGAGTAACTCCTTTCCGATGCACAATTTCATCTGTACCGTATCCCTTGCACCCTCACATTGTCGAATTAACACAGAAATTGCGTCGAAATGAAATACTCTGGGTTCCACACCTTCTCTCACCCAATCTATGAATGTTTCTATGGCATGGACAGGTTTTTCTTTTGGGGTCGAGTATCTCCTTTCCGATGCACTATTTCTTCTTTCCCGGTTCCCTTGCACCCTCACATTGTCGAATTAACACAGAAATTGCGTCGAAATGAAATACTCTGGGTTCCACACCTTCTCTCACCCAATCTAGGAGTGTGTCTATGGCACCGACAGGTTTTTGTTTTGGGGTCGAGTATCTCCTCTCCGATGCACAATTTCCTCTTTTCCGGTTCCCTTGCACCTTCGTATTGTCGAATTAACACAGAAATTGCGTCGAAATGAAATACTCTGGGTTCCACACCTTCTCTCACCCAATCTAGGAGAGTTTCTATGGCACCGACAGGTTTTTGTTTTGGGGTCGAGTATCTCCTCTCCGATGCACAATTTCTTCTTTACCGTATCCATCGCACCCTCACATTGACGAATTATCACAGAAATTGCGTCGAAATGAAATACTCTGGGCACCACACCTTCTCTCGCCCAATCTTAGAAAGTTTCTATGGCTCCGACAGGTTTTTTTTGGGGGTCGAATATCTCCATTCCGATGCCAATTTCTTCTTTACCGTATGCCTCACACCCTCACATTGACGAATTATCACAGAAATTGCGTCGAAATGAAATATTCTGGGTTCCAAACCTTCTCTCACCCAATCTAGGAAAGTTTCTATGGCACCGACAGGTTTTTCTTTTGGGGTCGAGTATCTCAATTCCGATGCACTATTTCTTCTTTACCGTATTCCTCGCACCCTCACATTGACGAATTATCACAGAAATTGCGTCGAAATGAAATACTCTGGGTTCCACACCTTCTCTCACCCAATCTAGGAAAGTTTCTATGGCACCGACAGGATTTTCTTTTGGGGTCGAGTAACTCCTTCCGATGCACTATTTCATCTTTACTGCATCCCTTGCACCCTCACATTGACGAATTAAGACAGAAATTGCGTCGAAATGAAATACTCTGTGTTCCATAACTTCTCTTTCCCTATCTAGGAAAGTTTCTATCTCACCGACACGTTTTTCTTTTAGGGTCGAGTAACTCCTTTCCGATGCACAATTTCATCTGTACCGTATCCCTTGCACCCTCACATTGTCGAATTAACACAGAAATTGCGTCGAAATAAAATACTCTGGGTTCCACACCTTCTCTCACCCAATCTAGGAATGTTTCTATGGCATGGACAGGTTTTTCTTTTGGGGTCGAGTATCTCCTTTCCGATGCACAATTTCGTTTTTACCGTATCCCTCGCACCCTCACATTGACGAATTATCACAGAAATTGCGTCGAAATGAAATACTCTGGGTTCCACACCTTCACTCACCCAATCTAGGGAAGGTTCTATGGCACCGACAGGATTTTCTTTTAGGGATGAGTATCTCCTTTCTGATGCACTATTTCATCTTTACTGTATCTCTTGCACCCTCACATTGTCGAATTAACACAGAAATTGCGTCGAAATAAAATACTCTGGGTTCCACACCTTCTCTCACCCAATCTAGGAGAGTTTCTATGGCACCGACAGGTTTTTGTTTTGGGGTCGAGTATCTCCTCTCTGATGCGCAATTTCTTCTTTTCCGGTTCCCTTGCACCTTCACATTGTCGAATTAACACAGAAATTGCGTCGAAATGAAATACTCTGGGTTCCACACCTTCTCTCACCCAATCTAGGAGAGTTTCTATGGCACCGACAGGTTTTTGCTTTGGGGTCGAGTATCTCCTCTCCGATGCACAATTTCTTCTTTACCGTATCCATCGCACCCTCACATTGACGAATTATCACAGAAAATGCGTCGAAATGAAATACTCTGGGTTCCACACCTTCTCTCACCCAATCTAGGAAAGTTTCTATGGCTCCGACAGGTTTTTTTTTTGGGGTCGAGTATCTCCTTTCCGAAGCACAATTTCTTGTTTACCGTATCCCTCGCACCCTCACATTGACGAATTATCACAGAAATTGCGTCGAAATGAAATACTCTTGGTTCCACACCTTCTCTCACCCAATCTAGGAAAGTTTCTATGGCTCCGACAGGTTTTTCTTTTGGGGTCGAGTATCTCCTTTCCGATGTAGTATTTGTTATTTACGGTATCCCTCGCAGCCTCACATTGACGAATTATCATAGAAATTGCGTCGAAATGAAATTCTCTGTGTTCCACACCTTCTCTAACCCAATCTAAGAGAGTTTCTATGGCACCGACAGGTTTTACTTTTGGGGTCGAGTATCTCCTTTCCGATGCACCATTTCTTCATTACCGTAACCCTCACACCCTCACATTGACGAATTATCAGAGAAATTGCGTCGAAATGAAACACTCTGGGTTCCACACCATCTCTCACCCAATCTAGGAAAGTTTCTATGGCACCGACAGGATATTATTTTGGGGTCGAGTATCTCCGTTCCGATGCACTATTTGAACTTTACCGTATGACTTGCACCCTCACATTGACGAATTAAGACAGAAATTGCGTCGAAATGAAATACTCTGGGTTCCACACCTTCTCTCACCCAATCTAGCAATGTTTCTATGGCACCGACAGAATTTTCTTTTGGGGTCGAGTATCTCCTTTCCGATGCACTATTTCGTCTTTACCGTATCCCTTGCACCCTCACATTGTCGGATTAACACAGAAATTGCGTCGAAATGAAATACTCTGGGTTTCACACCTTCTGTCACCCATTCTAGGAATGTTTCTATGGCACCAACAGGTTTTTCTTTTGGGGTCGAGTATCTCCTTTCCGATGCACAATTTCTTCTTTACCGTATCCCTCGCACCATCACATTGACGAATTATCACAGAAATTGCGTCGAAATGAAATACTCTGGGTTCCACACCTTCTCTCACCCAATCTAGGAAAGTTTCTATGGCACCGACAGGATTTTCTTTTGGGGTCGAGTATCTCCTTTCCGATGCACAATTTCTTCTTTACCATGTCCCTCGCACCCTCACATTGACGAATTATCACCGAAATTGCATCGAAATGAAATACTCTGGGTTCCACACCTTCTATCACATGCACCGACAGGTTTTTTTTGGGGGTCGAATATCTCCATTCCGATGCACAATTTCTTCTTTACCATATCCCTCGCACCCTCACATTGACGAATTATCACAGAAATTGCGTCGAAATGAAATACTCTGGGTTCCACACCTTCTCTCACCCAATCTAGGAAAGTCTCTATGGCACCGACAGGTTTTTCTTTTGGGGTCGAGTATCTCCTTTCCGATGCAGTATTTCTTCTTTAGGGTATACCTCGCACCCTCACATTGAGGAATTATCATAGAAATTGCGTCGAAATGAAATTCTCTGTGTTCCACACCTTCTCTCACCCAATCTAGGAAAGTTTCTATGGCACCGACAGGTTTTTCTTTTGGGGCGAGTATCTCCTTTCCGATGCACCATTTCTTCTTTACCGTATCCCTCACACCCTCACATTGACGAATTATCACATAAATTGCGTCGAAATGAAGTACTCTAGGTTCCACACCTTCTCTCACCCAATCTAGGAAAGTTTCTATGGCACCGACAGGTTTTTCTTTAGGGGTCGAGTATCTCCTTTCCGATGCACCCTCACATTGACGAATTATCACAGAAATTGCGTCGAAATGAAATATTCTGGGTTCCTCACCTTCTCTCACCCAATCTAGGAAAGTTTCTATGGCACAGACAGGTTTTTCTTTTGGGGTCGAGTATCTCCTTTCCGATGCACTATTTCTTGTTTACCGTATCCCTCGCACCCTCACATTGACGAATTATCACAGAAATTGCGTCGTAATGAAATACTCTGGGTTCCACACCTTCTCTCACCCAATCTAGGAAAGTTTCTATGGCTCCGACAGGTTTTTTTTTTGGGGTCGAGTATCTCCTTTCCGATGCACTATTTCGTCTTTACCGTATCCCTTGCACCCTCACATTGTCGGATTAACACAGAAATTGCGTCGAAATGAAATACTCTGGGCTCCACACCTTCTGTCACCCATTCTAGGAATGTTTCTATGGCACCAACAGGTTTTTCTTTTGGCGTCGAGTATCCCCTTTCCGATACACAATTTCTTCTTTACCGTGTCCCTCGCACCCTCACATTGACGAATTATCACAGAAATTGCGTCGAAATGAAATACTCTGGGTTCCAGAACTTCTCTCACCCAATCAAGCAATGTTTCTATGGCACCGACAGAATTTTCTTTTGGGGTCGAGTATCTCCTTTCCTATGCACTATTTGATCTTTACCGTATGTCTTGCACCCTCACATTGACGAATTAAGACAGAAATTGCGTCGAAATGAAATACTCTGGGTTCCACACCTTCTCTCACCCAATCTAGCAATGTTTCTATGGCACCGACAGAATTTTCTTTTGGGGTCGAGTATCTCCTTTCCGATGCACTATTTCGTCTTTACCGTATCCCTTGCACCCTCACATTGTCGGATTAACACAGAAATTGCGTCGAAATGAAATACTCTGGGCTCCACACCTTCTGTCACCCATTCTAGGAATGTTTCTATGGCACCAACAGGTTTTTCTTTTGGCGTCGAGTATCCCCTTTCCGATACACAATTTCTTCTTTACCGTGTCCCTCGCACCCTCACATTGACGAATTATCACAGAAATTGCGTCGAAATGAAATACTCTGGGTTCCAGAACTTCTCTCACCCAATCAAGCAATGTTTCTATGGCACCGACAGAATTTTCTTTTGGGGTCGAGTATCTCCTTTCCTATGCACTATTTGATCTTTACCGTATGACTTGCACCCTCACATTGACGAATTAAGACAGAAATTGCGTCGAAATGAAATACTCTGGGTTCCACACCTTCTCTCACCCAATCTAGCAATGTTTCTATGGCACTGACAGGATTTTCTTTTGGGGTCGAGTATCTCCTTTCCGATGCACAACTTCTTCTTTACTGTATCCCTCGCACCCTCACATTGACGAATTATCACAGAAATTGCGTCGAAATGAAATACTCTGGGTTCCACACATTCTCTCACCCAATCTAGGAGAGTTTCTACGGCACCGACAGGTTTTTCTTTTGGCGTCGAGTATCTCCTTTCCGATGCACAATTTCTTCTTTACCGTATCCCTCGCACCCTCACATTGACGAATTATCACAAAAATTGCGTCGAAATGAAATACTCTGGGTTCCACACCTTCTCTCACCCAATCTAGGAAAGTTTCTATGGCACCGACAGGTTTTTCTTTTGGGGTCGAGTATCTCCTTTCCGATGCACAACTTCTTCTTTACCGTATTCCTCGCACCCTCACATTGACGAATTATCACAGAAATTGCGTCGAAATGAAATACTCTGGGTTCCACACTTTCTCTCACCCAATCTAGGAGAGTTTCTACGGCACCGACAGGATTTTCCTTTGGGGTCGAGTATCTCATTTCCGATGCACTATTTCTTCTTTACCGTATCCCTCGCACCCTCACATTGCCGAATTATCACAGAAATTGCGTCGAAATGAAATACTCTGGGTTCCACACCTTCTCTCACCCAATCTAGGAAGGTTTCTATGGCACCGACAGGTTATTCTTTTGGGGCGAGTATATCCTTGCCGATGCACTATTTTATCCTTACTGTATCCCTTACACCCTCAATTTGACGAACTAACACGAAAATGGCGTCGCAATGAAATACTCTGCGTTCCATCCATTCTCTTTCGCAATGTATGAACGTTTGTACGGCAATGACGAGATTTTCTTTTGGGGTCGAGTGTCTCCTTTCCGATGCACTATTTTATCCTTACTGTATCCCTTCCACCCTCAATTTGACGAATTAACACAAAAATCGCGGCCCAATGAAATGCTCTGCGTTCCATCCATTCTTTTTCCCAACGTAAGAACGTTTGTACGGCAATGACAAGGTTTTCATTTGGTGTCGAGTACCTCGATTCCAAAGCACTATTTCTTCTTTACTGTATCCCTTGCACCATCAAATTGACGAATTAACACAAAAATCACGTCGCAATGAAATACTCTGCGTTCCATTCATTCTCTTTCCCAGTGTAAGATGGTTTGTACGGCAATGACAAGATTTTCTTTTGGGGTCGTGTATCCCATTTCCGATGCACTATTGCATCTTTACTGTATCCCTTGCACCCTCAAATTGACGAATTAACACAAAAATCGCGTCGCAATGTAATACTCTGCGTTCCATCCATTCTCTTTCCCAATGTAAGAACGTTTGTACGGTAATGACAGGATTTTCTTTTGGGGTCGAGTTTCTCCTTTGCGATGCACTGTTTTATCTTTACTGTATCCCTTGCACCCTCAAATTGACGAATTAACACAAAAATCGCGTCGCAATGAAATACTCTGCGTTCCATCCATTCTCTTTCCCAAGGTAAGAACGTTTGTACGGCAATGACACGGATTTCTTTTGGGGTCGAGTACCTCGATTCCGATGCACTATTTCTTCTTAACTGTATCCCTTGCACCCTCAAATTGACGAATTAACACAAAAATCGCGTAGCAATGTAATACTCTGCATTCCATTCATTCTCTTTCCCAATGTAAGTATGTTTGCACGGCAATGACAAGGCTTTCTTTTAGGGTCGAGTATCTCCATTCCGATGCACTATTTCATCTTTACTGTATCCCTTGTACCCTCAAATTGACGAATTAACACAAAAATCGCGTCGCAATGAAATCCTCTGCGTTCCATCCATTCTCTTTCGCAATGTAAGAACGTTTGTACTGCAATGACAGGAGTTTCTTTTGGGGTCGAGTATCTCCTTTCCGATGCACTATTTCATCTTTACTGTATCCCTTGCACCCTCAAATTGACGAATTAACACAAAAATCGCGTCGCAATGAAATCCTCTGCGTTCCATCCATTCACTTTCCCAATGTAAGAACGTTTGTACGGCAACGACAGGATTTTCTTTTGGGGTCGAGTATCTCCTTTCCGATGTACTATTTCATCTTTACTGTATCCCTTGCACCCTCAAATTGACGAACTAACACAAAAATCGCGTCGCAATGAAATCCTCTGCGTTCCATCCATTCTCTTTCCCAATGTAAGAACGTTTGTACGGCAATCACAGGATTTTCTTTTGGGGTCGAGTATCTCCTTTCTGATGCACTACTTCATCTTTACTGTGTCCCTTGCAGCCTCAAATTGACGAATTAACACAAAAATCGCGTCCCAATGAAATACTCTGCATTCTCTTTCCCAATGTAAGAACGTTTGTACGGCAATGACAAGGTTTTCTTTTAGGGTCGAGTATCTCCATTCCGATGCACTATTTCATCTTTAATGTATCCCTTGCACCCTCAAATTAACACAAAAATCGCGTCGCAATAAAATCCTCTGCGTTCCATCCATTCTCTTTCCCAATGTAGGAACGTTTGTACTGCAATGACAGGATTTTCTTTTGGCGTCGAGTATCTCCTTTCTGATGCACTAATTCATCTTTACTGTATCCCTTGCACCCTCAAATTGACGAATTAACACAAAAATCGCATCGCAATGAAATCCTCTGCGCTCCATCCATTCTCTTTCCCAAAGTAAGAACGTTTGTACTGCACAGATAGGATTATCTTTTGGGGTCGAGTATGTACTTTCCGATGCACTATTTCATCTTTACTGTATCCCTTGCACCCTCAAATTGACGAATTAACACAAAAATCGCTTCGCAATGAAATCCTCTGCGTTCCATCCATTCTCTTCCCCATTGTAAGATCGTTTGTACGGCAATGACAGGATTGTCTTTTGGGATCGAGTATCTCCTTTCCGATGCACTATTTCATCTTTACTGTATCCCTTGCACCCTCAAATTGACGAATTAACACAAAAATCGCGTCGCAATGAAATACTCTTCGTTCCATCCAATCTCTTCCCCAATGTAAGAACGTTTGTACGGCAATGACAGGATTTTCTTTTGGGGTCGAGTAAATCCTTTCCGATGCACTATTTCATCTTTACTGTATCCCTTGCACCCTCAAATTGAAGAATTAACACAAAAATCGCGTCGCAATGAAATACTCTTCGTTCCATCCATTCTCTTTCCCAATGTAAGAACGTTTGTACGGCAATGACAAGGTTTTCTTTTAGGGTCGAGTATCTCCATTCCGATGCACTATTTCATCTTTAATGTATCCCTTGCACCCTCAAATTGACGAATTAACACAAAAATCGCGTCGCAATAAAATCCTCTGCGTTCCATCCATTCTCTTTCCCAATGTAAGATGGTTTGTACTGGAATGACAGGATTTTCTTTTGGGGTCGAGTATCTCCTTTCCGATGCACTAATTCATCTTTACTGTTTCCCTTGCACCCTCAAATTGACGAATTAACAAAAAAATCGCGTCGCAATGAAATCCTCTGCGTTCCATCCATTCTCTTTCCCAATGTAAGAACGTTTGTGCGGCAATGACAGGATTTTCTATTGGGGTCGAGTATCTCCTTTCCAATGCCCTATTTCATCTTTACTGTATCCCTTGCACCCTCAAATTGACGAATTAACACCAAAATCGCGTCGCAATGATATCCTCTGCGTTCCATCCATTCTCTTAAACAATGTAAGAAAGTTTGTACTGCAATGACAGGATTTTCTTTTGGGGTCGAGTATCTCCTTTCCGTTGCACTATTTCATCTTTACTGTATCCCTTGCACCCTCCAATTGACGAATTATCACAAAAATTGCGTCGCATTGAAATCCTCTGCGTTCCATCCATTCTCTTCCCCAATGTAAGAACGTTTGTGCGGCAATGACAGGATTTTCTATTGGGGTCAAGTATCTCCTTTCCGATGCCCTTTTTTTATCTTTACTGTATCCCTTGCACCCTCAAATTGACGGACTAACACAAAAATCGCGTCGCAATGAAATCCTCTGCGTTCCATCCATTCTCATTCCCAATGTAAGAACGTTTGTACGGCAATGACAGGATTTTCTTTTGGGGTCGAGTATCTCCTTTCCGATGCACTATTTCATCTTTACTGTATCCCTTGCACCCTCAAATTGACGAATTAACACAAAAATCGCGTCCCAATGAAATACTCTGCGTTCCATCCATTCTCTTTCCCAATGTAAGAACGTTTGTACGGCAATGACAGGATTTTCTTTTGGGGTCGAGTATCTCCTTTCCGATGCACTGTTTTATCTTTACTGTATCCCTTGCACCCTCAAATTGACGAATTAACACCAAAATCGCGTCGCAATGATATCCTCTGCGTTCCATCCATTCTCTTAAACAATGTAAGAAAGTTTGTACTGCAATTACAGGATTTTCTTTTGGGGTCGAGTATCTCCTTTTCGTTGCACTATTTCATCTTTACTGTATCCCTTGCACCCTCCAATTGACGAATTATCACAAAAATTGCGTCGCATTGAAATCCTCTGCGTTCCATCCATTCTCTTTCCCAATGTAAGAACGTTTGTACGGCAATGAAAGGATTTTGTAATGGGGTCGAGTATCTCCTTTCCGATGCACTATTTCATCTTTACTGTTTCCCTTGCACCCTCAAATTGACGAATTAACACAAAAATCGCGGGGCAATGAAATCCTCTGCGTTCCATCCATTCACTTTCCCAATGTAAGAACGTTTGTACGGCAATGACGGGATTTTCTTTTGGGTTCGAGTATCTCCTTTCCGATGCACTGTTTTATCTTTACTGTATCCCTTGCACCCTCAAATTGACGAATTAACACAAAAATCGCCGGGCAATGAAATCCTCTGCGTTCCATCTATTCTCTTTCCCAATGTAAGAACGTTTGTACGGCAATTACAATATTTTCTTTTGGGGTCGAGTATCTCCTTTCCGATGCACTATTTTATCCTTACTGTATCCCTTACACCCTCAATTTGACGAACTAACACGAAAATGGCGTCGCAAGAAATACTCTGCGTTCCATCCATTCTCTTTCGCAATGTAAGAACGTTTGTACGGCAATGACAAGGTTTCTTTTAGGGTCGAGTATCTGAATTCCGATGCACTATTTCATCTTTGCTGTATCCCTTGAACCCTCAAATTTACGAATTAACACAAAAATCGCGTCGCAATGAAATACTCTGCGTTCCATCCATTCTCTTTTCCAATGTAAGAACGTTTGTTCGGCAATGACAAGATTTTCTTTTGGGGTCAAGTATCTCCTTTCCGATGCACTATTTCATCTCTACTGTATCCCTTGCACATTCAAATTGACGAATTAACACAAAAATCGCGTCGCAATGAAATCCTCTGCGTTCCATCCATTCTCTTCCCCAATGTAAGAACGTTTGTACGGCAATGACAGGATTTTCTTTTGGGATCGAGTATCTCGTTTCCGATGCACTATTTCATCTTTACTGTATCCCTTGCACCCTCAAATTGACGAATTAACACAAAAATCGCGTGGCAATGAAATACTCTTCGTTCCATCCATTCTATTCCCCAATGTAAAAACGTTTGTACGGCAATGACAGGATTTTCTTTTGGGGTCGAGTTTCTCCTTTCCGATGCACTATTTCATCTTTACTGTATCCCTTGCACCCTCAAATTGACGAATTAACACAAAAATCGCGTCGCAATGAAATACTCTTCGTTCCATCCATTCTCTTTCCCAATGTAAGAACGTTTGTATGGCAATGTCAAGGTTTTCTTTTAGGGTCGAGTATCTCCATTCCGATCCACTATTTCATCTTTAATGTATCCCTTGCACCCTCAAATTGACGAATTAACACAAAATTCGCGTCGCAATGAAATACTCTGCGTTCCATCCATTCTCTTTCCCAATGTAAGAACGTTTGTACTGCAATGACAGGATTTTCTTTTGGGGTCGAGTATCTCCTTTCCGATGCACTAATTCATCTTTACTGTATCCCTTGCACCCTCAAATTGACGAATTAACACAAAAATCGCGTCGCAATGAAATCCTCTGCGTTCCATCCATTCTCTTTCCCAATGTAAGAACGTTTGTACTGCACTGACAGGATTTTCTTTTGGGGTTGAGTATCTCCATTCCGATCCACTATTTCATCTTTAATGTATCCCTTGCACCCTCAAATTGACGAATTAACACAAAAATTGCGTCGCAATGAAATACTTTACGTTCTATCCATTCTCTTTTCCAATGTAAGAACGTTTGTACGGCAATGACAAGGTTTTCTTTTAGGGTCGAGTATCTCCATTCCGATGCACTATTTCATCTTTACTGTATCCCTTGCACCCTCAAATTCTACATCTACATCTACATCTATACTCCGCAAGCCACCTTACGGTGTGTGGCGGAGGGTACTTATTGTACCACTATCTGATCCCCCCTTCCCTGTTCCATTCACGAATTGTGCGTGGGAAGAACGACTGCTTGTAAGTCGCCGTATTTGCTCTAATTTCTCGGATCTTTTCATTGTGATCACTACGCGAGATATATGTGGGCGGTAGTAATATGTTGCCCATCTCTTCCCGAAATGTGCTCTCTCGTAATTTCGATAATAAATCTCACCGTATTGCGTAACGCCTTTCTTGAAGTGTCCGCCACTGGAGCTTGTTCAGCATCTCCGTAACGATCTCGCGCTGACTAAATGTCCCCATGACGAATCGCGCTGCTTTTCGCTGGATCATGTCTATCTCTTCTATTAATCCAACCTGGTAAGGGTCCCATACTGATGAGCAATACTCAAGAATCGGACGAACAAGCGTTTTGTAAGCTACTTCTTTCGTCGATGAGTCACATTTTCTTAGAATTCTTCCTATGAATCTCAACCTGGCGCCTGCTTTTCCCACTATTTGTTTTATGTGATCATTCCACTTCAGATCGCTCCGGATAGTAACTCCTAAGTATTTTACGGTCGTTACCGCTTCCAATGATTTACCACCTATGGCATAATCGTACTGGAATGGATTTCTGCCCCTATGTATGCGCATTATATTACATTTATCTACGTTTAGGGAAAGCTGCCAGCTGTCGCACCATGCATTAATCCTCTGCAGGTCCTCCTGGAGTACGTACGAGTCTTCTGATGTTGCTACTTTCTTGTAGACAACCGTGTCATCTGCAAATAGCCTCAGGGAGCTACCGATGTTGTCAACTAAGTCATTTATGTATTTGACGAATTTGACGAATTAACACAAAAATCGCGGCGCAATGAAATCCTCTGCGTTCCATCCATTCGCTTTCCCAATGTAAGAACGTTTGTACTGCACTGACAGGATATTCTTTTGGGGTCGAGTATCTCCTTTCCGATGCACTAATTCATCTTTACTGTATCCCTTGCACCCTCAAATTGACGAATTAACACAAAAATCGCGTCGCAATGAAATCCTCTGCGTTCCATCCATTCTCTTTCCCAATGTAAGAACGTTTGTACTGCACTGACAGTATTTTCTTTTGGGGTCGAGTATCTCCTTTCCGATACACTATTTCATCTTTACTGTATCCCTTGCACATTCAAATTGACGAATTAACACAAAAATCGCGTCGCAATGAAATAATCTGCGTTCCATCTGTTCTCTTTCCCAATGTAAGAACGTTTGTACGGCAATTAGAAGATTTTCCTTTGGGGTCCAGTATCTCCTTTCCGATGCACTATTTTATCCTTACTGTATCCCTTACACCCTCAATTTGACGAACTAACACGAAAATGGCGTCGCAATGAAATACTTTGCGTTCCATCAATTTACTTTCGCAATGTAAGAACGTTTGTACGGCAATGACAATGTTTTCTTTTGGGGTCGAGTATCTCCATTCCGATGCACTATTTCATCTTTGCTGTATCCCTTGAACCCTCAAATTGACGAATTAACACAAAAATCGCGTCGCAATGAAATACTCTGCGTTCCATCCTTTCTCTTTTCCAATGTAAGAACGTTTGTTTGGCAATGACAATATTTTCTTTTGGGGTCGAGTATCTCGTTTCCAATGCACTATTTTATCTTTAATGTATCCCTTCCACCCTCAAATTGACGAATTAACACAAAAATCGCGTCCCAATGAAATACTCCGCGTTCCATCCTTTCTCTTTCCCAATGTAAGAACGTTTCTACTTAAATTACAAGATTTTCTTATGGGGTCGAGTATCTCCTTTCCGATGCACTATTTTAGCTTTAATGTATCCCTTGCACTCTCAAATAAACGAATTAACACAAAAATCGCGTCGCAATGATATACTCTGCGTTCCATCCATTCTCTTTCCCATCGTAAGAATGTTTGTACGGCAATGACAAAGCTTTCTTTAGGGTCGAGTATCTCCATTCCGATGCACTGTTTCATCTTTGCTGTATCACTTGCACCCTCAAATTGACGAATTAACACAAAAATCGCGTCCCAATGAAATACTCTGCGTTCCATCCATTCTCTTTCCCAATGTAAGAACGTTTGTACTTAAATTACAAGATTTCCCTATGGGGTCGAGTATCTCCTTTCCGATGCACTATTTCATCTTTACTGTATCCCTTGCACCCTCAATTTGACGAATTAACACAAAAATCGCGTCGCAATGAAATCCTCTGCGTTCCATCCATTCTCTTTCCCAATGTAAGAACGTGTGTACTGCAATGACAGGATTTTCGTTTGGGGTCGAGTATCTCCTTTCCGATGCACTAATTCATCTTTACTGTATCCCTTGCACCCTCAAATTGACGAATTAACACAAAAATCGCGTCGCAATGAAATACTCTTCGTTCCATCCATTCTCTTTGCCAATGTAAGAACGTTCGTACTGCACTGACAGGATTTTCTTTTGGGGTCGAGTATCTCCTTTCCGATGCACTATTTCATCTTTACTGTATCCCTTGCACCCTCAAATTGACGAATTAACACATAAATCGCGTCGCAATGAAATCCTCTGCGTTCCATCCATTCTCTTCCACAATGTAAGAACGTTTGTACTGCAATGACAGGATTTTCTTTTGGGGTCGAGTATCTCCTTTCCGATGCACTATTTCATCTTTACTATATCCCTTGCACCCTCAAATTGACGAATTAACACAAAAATCGCGTCGCAATGAAATCCTCTGCGTTCCATCCATTCTCCTTCCCAATGTAAGAACGTTTGTACGGCAATGACAGGATTTTCTTTTGGGGTCGAGTATCTTCTTTCCGATGCACTATTTCATCTTTACTGTATCCCTTGCACCCTCAAATTGACGAATTAACACAAAAATCGCGTCCCAATGAAATACTCTGCGTTCCATCCATTCTCTTTCCCAATGTAAGAACGTTTGTACTGCACTGACAGGACCTTCTTTTGGGGTCGAGTATCTCCCTTCCGATGCACTGTTTTATCTTTACTGTATCCCATGTACCCTCAAATTGACGAATTAACACAAAATTCGCGTCGCAATGAAATACTCTGCGTTCCATCCATTCTCTTTCCCAATGTAAGAACGATTGTACGGCAATGAAAGGATTTTCTTTTGGGGTCGAGTATCTCCTTTCCGAAGCACTATTTCATCTTTACTGTATCCCTTGCACCCTCAAATTGACGAATTAACACAAAAATCGCGGCGCAATGAAATCATCTGCGTTCCATCCATTCTCTTTCCCAATGTAAGTACGTTTGTACGGCAATTACAAGATTTTCTTTTGGGGTCGAGTATCTCCTTTCCGATGCACTATTTTATCCTTACTGTATCCCTTACACCCTCAATTTGACGAACTAACACGAAAATGGCGTCGCAATGAAATACTCTGCGTTCCATCCATTTTCTTTCGCAATGTAGGGACGTTTGTACGGCAATGACAAGATTTTCTTTGGGGTCGAGTATCTCCTTTCCAATGCACTATTTTATC
Organism: Schistocerca serialis cubense; assembly: GCF_023864345.2. Taxonomy (NCBI): domain Eukaryota; kingdom Metazoa; phylum Arthropoda; class Insecta; order Orthoptera; family Acrididae; genus Schistocerca; species Schistocerca serialis. The sequence goes on from NC_064649.1 coordinate 119,780,472, forward strand.
TTTACCGTATCCCTTCCACCCTCAAATTGACGAATTAACACAAAAATCGCATCCCAATGAAATACTCTGCGTTCCATCCATTCTCTTTTCTCATGTAAGAACGTTTGTACTTCAATTAAAAGATTTTCTTATGGGGACGAGTATCTCCTTTCCGATGCACTATTTTAACTTTAATGTATAACTTGCACTCTCAAATATACGAATTAACACAAAAATCGCGTCGCAATGAAATACTCTGCGGTCCATCCATTCTCTTTCCCGTCGTAAGAATGTTTGTACGGCAATGAGAAGGTTTTCTTTTAGGGTCGAGTATCTCCATTCCGATGCACTGTTTCATCTTTGCTGTATCACTTGCACCCTCAAATTGACGAATTAACACAAAAATCGCGTCGCAATGAAATCCTCTGCGTTCCATCCATTCTCTTTCCCAATGTAAGAACGTTTGTACTGCAATGACAGGATTTTTTTTGGGGTCGAGTATCTCCTTTCCGATGCACTAATTCATCTTTACTGTATCCCTTGCAGCTTCAAATTGACGAATTAACACAAAAATCGCGTCGCAATAAAATCCTCTGCGTTCCATCCATTCTCCTTCCCAATGTAAGAACGCTTGTACTGCACTGACAGGATTATCTTTTGGGGTCGAGTATCTCCTTTCCGATGCACTATTTCATCTTTACTGTATCCCTTGCACCCTCAAATTGACGAATTAACTCCAAAATCGCGTCTTAATGAAATTCTCTGCGTTCCATCCATTCTCTTCCACAATGTAAGAACGTTTGTACTGCAATGACAGGATTTTCTTTTGGGGTCGAGTATCTCCTTTCCGATGCACTATTTCATCTTTACTGTATCCCTTGCACCCTCAAATTGACGAATTAACACAAAAATCGCGTCGCATTGAAATCCTCTGCGTTCCATCCATTCTCTTCCCCAATGTAAGATCGTTTGTACGGCAATGACAGGATTTCCTTTTGGGTTCGAGTATCTCCTTTCCGGTGCACTATTTCATCTTTACTGTCTCCCTTGCACCCTCAAATTGACGAATGAACACAAAAATCGCGTCGCAATGAAATACCCTTCGTTCCATCCATCTCTTTACCAAGGTAAGAACGTTTGTACGGCAATGACAAGGTTTTCTTTTGGGGTCGCGTATGTCCTTTCCAATGCACTATTTTATCTTTACCGTATCCCTTCCACCCTCAAATTGACGAATTAACACAAAAATCGCGTCCTAATGAAATACTCTGCGTTCCATCCATTCTCTTTCCCAATGTAAGAACGTTTGTACTTCACTAACAAGATTTTCTTATGGGGTCGAGTAACTCCTTTCCGATGCACTATTTTAACTTTAATGTATTCCTTGCACTCTCAAATAAACGAATTAACACAAAAATGGCGTCGCAGTGAAATACTCTGCGTTCCATCCATTCTCTTTCCCGTCGTAAGAATGTTTGTACGGCAATGACAAGGTTTTCTGTTAGGGTCGAGTATCTCCATTCCGATGCACTGTTTCATCTTTGCTGTATCACTTGCACCCTCACATTGACGAATTAACACAAAAATCGCGTCGCAATTAAATACTTTGCGTCCCATCCATTCTCTTTCCCAATGTAAGAACATTTGTACGGCTATGTGAAGATTTTCTTTTGGGGTCGAGTATCTCCTTTCCGATGCGCTATTTCTTCTTTACTGTATCCCTTGCACCCTCAAATTGACGAATTAACACAAAAATCACGTCGCAATGAAATACTCTTCGTTCCATCCATTCTCTTCCCCAATGTAAGAACCATTCTACGGCAATGACAGGATTTTCTTTTGGGGTCGAGTACCTCCATTCCGATGCACTATTTCATCTTTACTGTATCCCTTGCACCCTCAAATCGACGAATTAACACAAAAATCGCGTTGCAGTGAAATACTCTTCGTTCCATCCATTCTCTTTCCCAATGTAAGAACGTTTGTACGGCAATGACAAGGTTTTCTTTTAGGGTCGAGTATCTCCATTCGGATGCACTGTTTCATCTTTGCTGTATCCCTTGCACCCTCAAATTGACGAATTAACACAAAAATCGCGTCGCAATGAAATCCTCTGCGTTCCATCCATTCTCTTTAACAATGTAAGAACGTTTGTACTGCAATGACAGGATTTTCTTTTGGGGTCGAGTATCTCCTTTCCGATGAACTAATTCATATTTACTGTATCCCTTGCACCCTCAAATTGACGAATTAACACAAAAATCGCTTCGCAATGAAATCCTCTGCGTTCCATCCCACCTCCTTCCCAATGTAAGAACGTTTGTACTGCACTGACAGGATTTTCTTTTGGGGTCGAGTATCTCCTTTCCGATGCACTATTTCATCTTTACTGTATCCCTTGCACCCTCAAATTGACGAATTAACACCAAAATCGCGTCGCAATGAAATTCTCTGCGTTCCATCCATTCTCTTCCACAATGTAAGAACGTTTGTACTGTAATGACAGGTTTTTCTTTTGGGTACGAGTATCTCCTTTCCGATGCACTATTTCATCTTTACTGTATCCCTTGCACCCTCAAATTGACGAATTAACACAAAAATCGCGTCGCATTGAAATCCTCTGCGTTACATCCATTCTCTTCCCCAATGTAAGAACGTTTGTACGGCAATGACAGGATTTAAGTTTGGTGTCGAGTATCTCCTTTCCGGTGCACGATTTCATCTTTACTGTCTCCCTTGCACCCTCAAATTGACGAATTAACACAAAAATCACGTCGCAATGAAATACCCTTCGTTCCATCCATTCTCTTTCCCAAGGTAAGAACGTTTGTACGGCAATGACAAGGTTTTCTTTTGGCGTCGAGATCCTCCATTCCGATGCGCTATTTCTTCTTTACTGTATCCGTTGCCCCCTCGAATTGACGAATTAACACAAAAATCGCGTCGCAATGAAATACTCTGCATTCCATTCATTCTCTTTCCCAATGTAAGAATGTTTGTACGGCAATGACAATGTTTTCTTTTAGGGTCGAGTATCTCCATTCCGATGCACTATTTCATCTTTAATGTATCCCTTGCACCCTCAAATTGACGAATTAACACCAAAATCGCGTCGCAATAAAATCCTCTGCGTTCCATCCATTCTCTTTCCCAATGTAAGAACGCTTGTACTGGAATGACAGGATTTTCTTTTGGGGTCGAGTATCTCTTTTCCGATGCACTAGTTCATCTTTACTGTATCCCTTGCACCCTCAAATTGACGAATTGACACAAAAATCGCGTCGCAATGAAATCCTCTGCGTTCCATCCATTCTCTTCCCCATGTAAGAACGTTTGTACTGCACTGACAGGATTTTCTTTTGGGGTCGAGTATCTCCTTTCCGATGCACTATTTCATCTTTACTATATCCCTTGCACCCTCAAATTGACGAATTAACACCAAAATCGCGTCGCAATGAAATCCTCTGCGATCCATCCATTCTCTTCCACAATGTAAGAACGTTTGTACTGTAATGACAGGTTTTTCTTTTGGGTACGAGTATCTCCTTTCCGATGCACTATTTCATCTTTACTGTATCCCTTGCACCCTCAAATTGACGAATTATCACAAAAATCGCGTCGCAATGAAATACTCTGCATTCCATTCATTCTCTTTCCCAATGTAAGAATGTTTGTACGGCAATGACAATGTTTTCTTTTAGGGTCGAGTATCTCCATTCCGATGCACTATTTCATCTTTAATGTATCCCTTGCACCCTCAAATTGACGAATTAACACAAAAATCGCGTCGCAATAAAATCCTCTGCGTTCCATCCATTCTCTTTCCCAATGTAAGAACGCTTGTACTGGAATGACAGGATTTTCTTTTGGGGTCGAGTATCTATTTTCCGATGCACTAGTTCATCTTTACTGTATCCCTTGCACCCTCAAATTGACGAATTGACACAAAAATCGCGTCGCAATAAAATCCTCTGCGTTCCATCCATTCTCTTTCCCATGTAAGAACGTTTGTACTGCACTGACAGGATTTTCTTTTGGGGTCGAGTATCTCCTTTCCGATGCACTATTTCATCTTTACTATATCCCTTGCACCCTCAAATTGACGAATTAACACCAAAATCGCGTCGCAATGAAATCCTCTGCGATCCATCCATTCTCTTCCACAATGTAAGAACGTTTGTACTGGAATGACAGGATTTTCTTTTGGGGTCGAGTATCTCCTTTCCGATGCACTATTTCATCTTTACTGTATCCCTTGCACCCTCAAATTGACGAATTATCACAAAAATCGCGTCGCATTGAAATCCTCTTCGTTCCATCCATTCTCATCCCCAATGTAAGAACGTTTGTACGGCAATGACAGGATCTTCTTTTGGGGTAGAGTATCTACTCTCCGATGCACTATTTCGTCTTTACTGTATCCCTTGCACCCTAAAATAGACGAATCAACACAAAAATCGCGTAATAATGAAATCCTCTGCGTTCCATCCATTCTCTTTCCCAATGTAAGAACGTTTGTACTGCACTGACAGGATTTTCTTTTGGGGTCGAGTATCTCCTTTCCGATGCACTATTTCATCTTTACTATATCCCTTGCACCCTCAAATTGACGAATTATCACAAAAATCGCGTCGCAATGAAATACTCTGCGATCCATCCATTCTCTTCCACAATGTAAGAACGTTTGTACTGGAATGACAGGATTTTCTTTTGGGGTCGAGTATCTCCTTTCCGATGCACTATTTCATCTTTACTGTATCCCTTGCACCCTCAAATTGACGAATTATCACAAAAATCGCGTCGCATTGAAATCCTCTTCGTTCCATCCATTCTCATCCCCAATGTAAGAACGTTTGTACGGCAATAACAGGATCTTCTTTTGGGGTAGAGTATCTACTCTCCGATGCACTATTTCGTCTTTACTGTATCCCTTGCACCCTAAAATAGACGAATCAACACAAAAATCGCGTAATAATGAAATCCTCTGCGTTCCATCCATTCTCTTCCCCATGTAAGAACGTTTGTACTGCACTGACAGGATTTTCTTTTGGGGTCGAGTATCTCCTTTCCGATGCACTATTTCATCTTTACTATATCCCTTGCACCCTCAAATTGACGAATTAACACCAAAATCGCGTCGCAATGAAATCCTCTGCGATCCATCCATTCTCTTCCACAATGTAAGAACGTTTGTACTGTAATGACAGGTTTTTCTTTTGGGTACGAGTATCTCCTTTCCGATGCACTATTTCATCTTTACTGTATCCCTTGCACCCTCAAATTGACGAATTATCACAAAAATCGCGTCGCAATGAAATACTCTGCATTCCATTCATTCTCTTTCCCAATGTAAGAATGTTTGTACGGCAATGACAATGTTTTCTTTTAGGGTCGAGTATCTCCATTCCGATGCACTATTTCATCTTTAATGTATCCCTTGCACCCTCAAATTGACGAATTAACACAAAAATCGCGTCGCAATAAAATCCTCTGCGTTCCATCCATTCTCTTTCCCAATGTAAGAACGCTTGTACTGGAATGACAGGATTTTCTTTTGGGGTCGAGTATCTCTTTTCCGATGCACTAGTTCATATTTACTGTATCCCTTGCACCCTCAAATTGACGAATTGACACAAAAATCGCGTCGCAATAAAATCCTCTGCGTTCCATCCATTCTCTTTCCCATGTAAGAACGTTTGTACTGCACTGACAGGATTTTCTTTTGGGGTCGAGTATCTCCTTTCCGATGCACTATTTCATCTTTACTATATCCCTTGCACCCTCAAATTGACGAATTAACACCAAAATCGCGTCGCAATGAAATCCTCTGCGATCCATCCATTCTCTTCCACAATGTAAGAACGTTTGTACTGGAATGACAGGATTTTCTTTTGGGGTCGAGTATCTCCTTTCCGATGCACTATTTCATCTTTACTGTATCCCTTGCACCCTCAAATTGACGAATTATCACAAAAAATCGCGTCGCATTGAAATCCTCTTCTTCGCCGGCCGCGGTGGTCTCGCGGTTCTAGGCGCGCAGTCCGGAACCGCGCGACTGTTACGGTCGCAGGTTCGAATCCTGCCTCGGGCATGGATGTGTGTGATGTCCTTAGGTTAGTTAGGTTTAACTAGTTCTAAGTTCTAGGGGACTGATGACCTAAGATGTTAAGTCCCATAGTGCTCAGAGCCATTTTTGAAATCCTCTTCGTTCCATCCATTCTCATCCCCAATGTAAGAACGTTTGTACGGCAATGACAGGATCTTCTTTTGGGGTAGAGTATCTACTCTCCGATGCACTATTTCGTCTTTACTGTATCCCTTGCACCCTAAAATAGACGAATCAACACAAAAATCGCGTAATAATGAAATCCTCTGCGTTCCATCCATTCTCTTCCACAATGTAAGAACGTTTGTACTGCACTGACAGGATTTTCTTTTGGGGTCGAGTATCTCCTTTCCGATGCACTATTTCATCTTTACTATATCCCTTGCACCCTCAAATTGACGAATTAACACCAAAATCGCGTCGCAATGAAATCCTCTGCGATCCATCCATTCTCTTCCACAATGTAAGAACGTTTGTACTGTAATGACAGGTTTTTCTTTTGGGTACGAGTATCTCCTTTCCGATGCACTATTTCATCTTTACTGTATCCCTTGCACCCTCAAATTGACGAATTATCACAAAAATCGCGTCGCAATGAAATACTCTGCATTCCATTCATTCTCTTTCCCAATGTAAGAATGTTTGTACGGCAATGACAATGTTTTCTTTTAGGGTCGAGTATCTCCATTCCGATGCACTATTTCATCTTTAATGTATCCCTTGCACCCTCAAATTGACGAATTAACACAAAAATCGCGTCGCAATGAAATCCTCTGCGATCCATCCATTCTCTTCCACAATGTAAGAACGTTTGTACTGTAATGACAGGTTTTTCTTTTGGGTACGAGTATCTCCTTTCCGATGCACTATTTCATCTTTACTGTATCCCTTGCACCCTCAAATTGACGAATTATCACAAAAATCGCGTCGCATTGAAATCCTCTTCGTTCCATCCATTCTCATCCCCAATGTAAGAACGTTTGTACGGCAATGACAGGATCTTCTTTTGGGGTAGAGTATCTACTCTCCGATGCACTATTTCGTCTTTACTGTATCCCTTGCACCCTAAAATAGACGAATCAACACAAAAATCGCGTAATAATGAAATCCTCTGCGTTCCATCCATTCTCTTTCCCAATGTAAGAACGTTTGTACTGCACTGACAGGATTTTCTTTTGGGGTCGAGTATCTCCTTTCCGATGCACTATTTCATCTTTACTATATCCCTTGCACCCTCAAATTGACGAATTAACACCAAAATCGCGTCGCAATGAAATCCTCTGCGATCCATCCATTCTCTTCCACAATGTAAGAACGTTTGTACTGGAATGACAGGATTTTCTTTTGGGGTCGAGTATCTCCTTTCCGATGCACTATTTCATCTTTACTGTATCCCTTGCACCCTCAAATTGACGAATTATCACAAAAATCGCGTCGCATTGAAATCCTCTTCGTTCCATCCATTCTCATCCCCAATGTAAGAACGTTTGTACGGCAATGACAGGATCTTCTTTTGGGGTAGAGTATCTACTCTCCGATGCACTATTTCGTCTTTACTGTATCCCTTGCACCCTAAAATAGACGAATCAACACAAAAATCGCGTAATAATGAAATCCTCTGCGTTCCATCCATTCTCTTCCCCATGTAAGAACGTTTGTACTGCACTGACAGGATTTTCTTTTGGGGTCGAGTATCTCCTTTCCGATGCACTATTTCATCTTTACTATATCCCTTGCACCCTCAAATTGACGAATTAACACCAAAATCGCGTCGCAATGACATCCTCTGCGATCCATCCATTCTCTTCCACAATGTAAGAACGTTTGTACTGTAATGACAGGTTTTTCTTTTGGGTACGAGTATCTCCTTTCCGATGCACTATTTCATCTTTACTGTATCCCTTGCACCCTCAAATTGACGAATTATCACAAAAATCGCGTCGCAATGAAATACTCTGCATTCCATTCATTCTCTTTCCCAATGTAAGAATGTTTGTACGGCAATGACAATGTTTTCTTTTAGGGTCGAGTATCTCCATTCCGATGCACTATTTCATCTTTAATGTATCCCTTGCACCCTCAAATTGACGAATTAACACAAAAATCGCGTCGCAATAAAATCCTCTGCGTTCCATCCATTCTCTTTCCCAATGTAAGAACGCTTGTACTGGAATGACAGGATTTTCTTTTGGGGTCGAGTATCTCTTTTCCGATGCACTAGTTCATCTTTACTGTATCCCTTGCACCCTCAAATTGACGAATTGACACAAAAATCGCGTCGCAATAAAATCCTCTGCGTTCCATCCATTCTCTTTCCCATGTAAGAACGTTTGTACTGCACTGACAGGATTTTCTTTTGGGGTCGAGTATCTCCTTTCCGATGCACTATTTCATCTTTACTATATCCCTTGCACCCTCAAATTGACGAATTAACACCAAAATCGCGTCGCAATGAAATCCTCTGCGATCCATCCATTCTCTTCCACAATGTAAGAACGTTTGTACTGGAATGACAGGATTTTCTTTTGGGGTCGAGTATCTCCTTTCCGATGCACTATTTCATCTTTACTGTATCCCTTGCACCCTCAAATTGACGAATTATCACAAAAATCGCGTCGCATTGAAATCCTCTTCGTTCCATCCATTCTCATCCCCAATGTAAGAACGTCTGTACGGCAATGACAGGATCTTCTTTTGGGGTAGAGTTTCTACTCTCCGATGCACTATTTCGTCTTTACTGTATCCCTTGCACATTAAAATAGACGAATCAACACAAAAATCGCGTAATAATGAAATCCTCTGCGTTCCATCCATTCTCTTCCACAATGTAAGAACGTTTGTACTGCACTGACAGGATTTTCTTTTGGGGTCGAGTATCTCCTTTCCGATGCACTATTTCATCTTTACTATATCCCTTGCACCCTCAAATTGACGAATTAACACCAAAATCGCGTCGCAATGAAATCCTCTGCGATCCATCCATTCTCTTCCACAATGTAAGAACGTTTGTACTGTAATGACAGGTTTTTCTTTTGGGTACGAGTATCTCCTTTCCGATGCACTATTTCATCTTTACTATATCCCTTGCACCCTCAAATTGACGAATTAACACAAAAATCGCGTCGCAATGAAATACTCTGCATTCCATTCATTCTCTTTCCCAATGTAAGAATGTTTGTACGGCAATGACAATGTTTTCTTTTAGGGTCGAGTATCTCCATTCCGATGCACTATTTCATCTTTAATGTATCCCTTGCACCCTCAAATTGACGAATTAACACAAAAATCGCGTCGCAATAAAATCCTCTGCGTTCCATCCATTCTCTTTCCCAATGTAAGAACGCTTGTACTGGAATGACAGGATTTTCTTTTGGGGTCGAGTATCTCTTTTCCGATGCACTAGTTCATCTTTACTGTATCCCTTGCACCCTCAAATTGACGAATTGACACAAAAATCGCGTCGCAATAAAATCCTCTGCGTTCCATCCATTCTCTTTCCCATGTAAGAACGTTTGTACTGCACTGACAGGATTTTCTTTTGGGGTCGAGTATCTCCTTTCCGATGCACTATTTCATCTTTACTATATCCCTTGCACCCTCAAATTGACGAATTAACACCAAAATCGCGTCGCAATGAAATCCTCTGCGATCCATCCATTCTCTTCCACAATGTAAGAACGTTTGTACTGGAATGACAGGATTTTCTTTTGGGGTCGAGTATCTCCTTTCCGATGCACTATTTCATCTTTACTGTATCCCTTGCACCCTCAAATTGACGAATTATCACAAAAATCGCGTCGCATTGAAATCCTCTTCGTTCCATCCATTCTCATCCCCAATGTAAGAACGTTTGTACGGCAATGACAGGATCTTCTTTTGGGGTAGAGTATCTACTCTCCGATGCACTATTTCGTCTTTACTGTATCCCTTGCACCCTAAAATAGACGAATCAACACAAAAATCGCGTAATAATGAAATCCTCTGCGTTCCATCCATTCTCTTTCCCAATGTAAGAACGTTTTTACGGCAATGACAGGATTTTCTTTTGGGGTCGAGTACCTAATTTCCGATGCACTATTTCATCTTTACTGCATCCCATGTACCCTCAAATTGACGAATTAACACAAAAACCGCGTCGCAATGAAATACTCTGCATTCCATTCATTCTCTTTCCCAATGTAAGAACGTTTCTACGGCAATGACAAGGTTTTCTTTTAGGGTCGAGTATCTCCATTCCGATGCACTATTTCATTTTTAATGTATCCCTTGCACCCTCAAATTGACGAATTAACACAAAAATCGCTTCGCAATGAAATCCTCTGCGTTCCATCCATTCTCTTTCCCAATGTAAGAACGTTTGTACGGCAATGACAGGATTTTCTTTTGGGGTCGAGTATCTCCTTTCCGATGCACTATTTCATCTTTACTGTATCCATTGCACCCACAAATTGACGAATTAACACAAAAATCGCGTCCCAATGAAATGCTCTGCGTTCCATCCAATCTCTTTCCCAATGTAAGAACGTTTCTACGGCAATTACAAGATTTTCTTATGGGGTCGAGTATCTCCTTTCCGATGCAATATTTTAACTTTAATGTATGCCTTGCACTCTCAAATATACGTATTAACACAAAAATCACGTCGCAATGAAATCCTCTGCGTTCCATCCATTCTCTTTCCCAATGTAAGAACGTTTCTACGGCAATGACAAGGTTTTGTTTTAGGGTCGAGTATCTCCATTCCCATGCACTATTTCATCTTTACTGTATCCCTTGCACCCTCAAATTGACGAATTAACACAAAAATCGCGTCGCAATGATATACTCTGCGTTCCATCCATTCTCTTTCCCAATGTAAGAACGTTTGTACGGCAATGAGAGGATTTTCTTTTGGGGTCGAGTACCTCCATTCCGATGCGCTATTTCTTCCTTACTGTATCCCTTGCACCCTCAAATTGACGAATTATCACAAAAATCGCGTCGCAATGAAATACTCTGCATTCCATTCATTCTCTTTCCCAATGTAAGAACGTTTCTACGGCAATGACAAGGTTTTATTTTAGGGTCGAGTATCTCCATTCCGATGCACTATTTCATTTTTAATGTATCCCTTGCACCCTCAAATTGACGAATTAACACAAAAGTCGCGTCGCAATGAAATCCTCTGCGTTCCATCCATTCTCTTTCCCGATGTAAGAACGTTTGTACTGCAATGACTGGATTTTCTTTTGGGGTCGAGTATCTCCTTTCCGATGCACTATTTCATCTTTACTGTATCCCTTGCACCGTCAAATTGATGAATTATCACAAAAATCGCGTCGCATTGAAATCCTCTGCGTTCCATCCATTCTCATCCCCAATGTAAGAACGTTTGTACGGCAATGACAGGATCTTCTTTTGGGGTAGAGTATCTACTCTCCGATGCACTATTTCATCTTTACTGTATCCCTTGCACCCTCAAATTGACGAATTAACACAAAAATCGCGTAATAATGAAATCCTCTGCGTTCCATCCATTCTCTTTCCCATTGTAAGAACGTTATTACGTCAATGACAGGATTTTCTTTTGGGGTCGAGTACCTCCTTTCCGATGCACTATTTCATCTTTACTGTATCCCTTGCACCCTCAAATTGACGAATTAACACAAAAATCGCGTCCCCAGTGAAATACTCTGCGTTCCATCCATTCACTTTCCAAATGTAAGAACGTTTGTACGACAATGACATGATTTTCTTTTGGGGTCGAGTATCTGCTTTCCGATGCACTGTTTTATCTTTACTGTATCCCTTGCACCCTCAAATTGACGAATTAACACAAAAATCGCTTCGCAATGAAATCCTCTGCGATCCATCCATTCTCTTTCCCAATGTAAGAACGTTTGTACGGCAATGACAGGATTTTCTTTTGGGGTCGAGTATCTCCTTTCCGATGCACTATTTCATCTTTACTGTATCCATTGCACCCTCAAATTGACGAATTAACACAAAAATCGCGTCCCAATGAAATGCTCTGCGTTCCATCCAATCTCTTTCCCAATGTAAGAACGTTTCTACGGCAATTACAAGATTTTCTTGTGGGGTCGAGTATCTCCTTTCCGATGCAATATTTTAACTTTAATGTATGCCTTGCACTGTCAAATATACGTATTAACACAAAAATCACGTCGCATGAAATCCTCTGCGTTCCATCCATTCTCTTTCCCATCGTAAGAATGTTTGTACGGTAATGACAAGGTTTCCTTTTAGGGTCGAGTATCTCCTTTCCGATGTACTATTTCATCTTTACTGTATCCCTTGCACCCTCAAATTGACGAATTAACACAAAAATCGCGTCGCATTGAAATCCTCTGCGTTCCATCCATTCTTTTCCCCAATGTAAGAACGTTTGTACGGCAATGACAGGATTTTCTTTTGGGGTCCAGTATCTCCTTTCCGGTGCACTATTTCATCTTTACTGTCTCCCTTGCACCCTCAAATTGACGAATTAACACAAAAATCGCGTCGCAATGAAATACCCTTCGTTCCATCCATTCTCTTTCCCAAGGTATGAACGTTTGTACGGCAATGACAAGGTTTTCTTTTGGGGTCGAGTACCTCCATTCCGATGCGCTATTTCTTCTTTAATGTATCCCTTGCACCCTCAAATTGACGAATTAACACAAAAATCGCGTCGCAATGAAATACTCTGCGTTCCATCCACTCTCTTTACCAAGGTAAGAACGTTTGTACGGCAATGACACGGTTTTCTTTTGGGGTCGAGTACCTCCATTGCGATGCGCTATTTCTTCTTTACTGTATCCCTTGCACCCTCAAATTGACGAATTAACACCAAAATCGCGTCGCAATGAAATCCTCTGCGTTCCATCCATTCTCTTTCCCAATGTAAGAACGTTTGTACGGCAATGACAAGGTCTTCTTTTAGGGTCGAGTAACACATTCCGATGCACTATTTCATCTTTACTGTCTCCCTTTCACCCTCAAATTGACGAATTAGCACAAAAATCGCGTCGCAATGAAATCCTCTGTGTTCCATTATTTTCTCTTTCCCAATGTAGGAACGTTTGTACGGCAATGACAGGATTTTCTTTTGGTGTCGAGTATCTCCATTCCGATGCACTATTTCTTCTTTACTGTATCCCTTGCACCCTCAAATTGACGAATTAACACAAAAACCGCTTCGCAATGAAATCCTCTGCGTTCCATCCATTCTCTTTCCCAATGTAAGAACGTTTCTACGGCAATGACAAGGTTTTGTTTTAGGGTCGAGTATCTCCATTCCGATGCACTATTTCATCTTTACTGCATCCCTTGCACCCTCAAATTGACGAATTAACACAAAAATCGCGTCGCAATGATATACTCTGCGTTCCATCCATTCTCTTTCCCAATGTAAGAACGTTTGTACGGCAATGACAGGATTTTCTTTTGGGGTCGAATACCTCCATTCCGATGCGCTATTTCTTCTTTAATGTATCCCTTGCACCCTCAAATTGACGAATTAACACAAAAATCGCGTCGCAATGAAACCCTTCGTTCCATCCATTCTCTTTCCCGAGGTAAGGACGTTCGTACGGCAATGACAAGGTTTTCTTTTGGGGTCGAGTACCTCCATTCCGATGCGCTATTTCTTCTTTACTGTATCCCTTGCACCCTCAAATTGACGATCTAACACAAAAATCGCGTCGCAATGAAATACTCTGCATTCCTTTCATTCTGTTTCCCAATGTAAGAACGTTTCTACGGCAATGACAGGATTTCCCTTTGGGGTCGAGTTTCTCCTTTCCGATGCACTGTTTTATCTTTACTGTATCCCTTGCACCCTCAAATAGACGAATTAACACAAAAATCGCGTCGCAATGAAATACTCTGCGTTCCATCCACTCTCTTTACCAAGGTAAGAACGTTTGTACGGCAATGACACGGTTTTCTTTTGGGGTCGAGTACCTCCATTTCGATGCGCTATTTCTTCTTTACTGTATCTCTTGCACCCTCAAATTGACGAATTAACACCAAAATCGCGTCGCATTGAAATCCTCTGCGTTCCATCCATTCTCTTTCCCAATGTAAGAACGTTTGTACGGCAATGACAAGGTCTTCTTTTAGGGTCGAGTATCTACATTCCGATGCACTATTTCATCTTTACTGTATCCCTTTCACCCTCAAATTGGCGAATTAACACAAAAATCGCGTCGCAATGAAATCCTCTGCGTTCCATTATTTTCTCTTTCCCAATGTAAGAACGTTTGTACGGCAATGACAAGGTCTTCTTTTAGGGTCGAGTAACACATTCCGATGCACTATTTCATCTTTACTGTCTCCCTTTCACCCTCAAATTGACGAATTAGCACAAAAATCGCGTCGCAATGAAATCCTCTGCGTTCCATTATTTTCTCTTTCCCAATGTAGGAACGTTTGTACGGCAATGACAGGATTTTCTTTTGGGGTCGAGTATCTCCATTCCGATGGACTATTTCTTCTTTACTGTATCCCTTTCACCCTCAAATTGGCGAATTAACACAAAAATCGCGTCGCAATGAAATCCTCTGCGTTCCATTATTTTCTCTTTCCCAATGTAGGAACGTTTGTACGGCAATGACAGGATTTTCTTTTAAGGTCGAGTATCTCCATTCCGATGCACTATTTCTTCTTTACTGTATCCCTTGCACCCTCAAATTGACGAATTATCACAAAAATCGCGTCGCATTGAAATCCTCTGCGTTCCATCCATTCTCTTTTCCCAATGTAAGAACGTTTGTACGGCAATGACAAGGTCTTCTTTTAGGGTCGAGTATCTACATTCCGATGCACTATTTCATCTTTACTGTCTCCCTTTCACCCTCAAATTGACGAATTAGCACAAAAATCGCGTCGCAATGAAATCCTCTGTGTTCCATTATTTTCTCTTTCCCAATGTAGGAACGTTTGTACGGCAATGACAGGATTTTCTTTTGGTGTCGAGTATCTCCATTCCGATGCACTATTTCTTCTTTACTGTATCCCTTGCACCCTCAAATTGACGAATTAACACAAAAACCGCTTCGCAATGAAATCCTCTGCGTTCCATCCATTCTCTTTCCCAATGTAAGAACGTTTCTACGGCAATGACAAGGTTTTGTTTTAGGGTCGAGTATCTCCATTCCGATGCACTATTTCATCTTTACTGCATCCCTTGCACCCTCAAATTGACGAATTAACACAAAAATCGCGTCGCAATGATATACTCTGCGTTCCATCCATTCTCTTTCCCAATGTAAGAACGTTTGTACGGCAATGACAGGATTTTCTTTTGGGGTCGAATACCTCCATTCCGATGCGCTATTTCTTCTTTAATGTATCCCTTGCACCCTCAAATTGACGAATTAACACAAAAATCGCGTCGCAATGAAACCCTTCGTTCCATCCATTCTCTTTCCCGAGGTAAGGACGTTCGTACGGCAATGACAAGGTTTTCTTTTGGGGTCGAGTACCTCCATTCCGATGCGCTATTTCTTCTTTACTGTATCCCTTGCACCCTCAAATTGACGATCTAACACAAAAATCGCGTCGCAATGAAATACTCTGCATTCCTTTCATTCTGTTTCCCAATGTAAGAACGTTTCTACGGCAATGACAGGATTTCCCTTTGGGGTCGAGTTTCTCCTTTCCGATGCACTGTTTTATCTTTACTGTATCCCTTGCACCCTCAAATAGACGAATTAACACAAAAATCGCGTCGCAATGAAATACTCTGCGTTCCATCCACTCTCCTTACCAAGGTAAGAACGTTTGTACGGCAATGACACGGTTTTCTTTTGGGGTCGAGTACCTCCATTTCGATGCGCTATTTCTTCTTTACTGTATCTCTTGCACCCTCAAATTGACGAATTAACACCAAAATCGCGTCGCATTGAAATCCTCTGCGTTCCATCCATTCTCTTTCCCAATGTAAGAACGTTTGTACGGCAATGACAAGGTCTTCTTTTAGGGTCGAGTATCTACATTCCGATGCACTATTTCATCTTTACTGTATCCCTTTCACCCTCAAATTGGCGAATTAACACAAAAATCGCGTCGCAATGAAATCCTCTGCGTTCCATTATTTTCTCTTTCCCAATGTAAGAACGTTTGTACGGCAATGACAAGGTCTTCTTTTAGGGTCGAGTAACACATTCCGATGCACTATTTCATCTTTACTGTCTCCCTTTCACCCTCAAATTGACGAATTAGCACAAAAATCGCGTCGCAATGAAATCCTCTGCGTTCCATTATTTTCTCTTTCCCAATGTAGGAACGTTTGTACGGCAATGACAGGATTTTCTTTTGGGGTCGAGTATCTCCATTCCGATGGACTATTTCTTCTTTACTGTATCCCTTTCACCCTCAAATTGGCGAATTAACACAAAAATCGCGTCGCAATGAAATCCTCTGCGTTCCATTATTTTCTCTTTCCCAATGTAGGAACGTTTGTACGGCAATGACAGGATTTTCTTTTAAGGTCGAGTATCTCCATTCCGATGCACTATTTCTTCTTTACTGTATCCCTTGCACCCTCAAATTGACGAATTATCACAAAAATCGCGTCGCATTGAAATCCTCTGCGTTCCATCCATTCTCTTTCCCAATGTAAGAACGTTTGTACGGCAATGACAAGGTCTTCTTTTAGGGTCGAGTATCTACATTCCGATGCACTATTTCATCTTTACTGTCTCCCTTTCACCCTCAAATTGACGAATTAGCACAAAAATCGCGTCGCAATGAAATACTCTGCGTTCCATCCATTCTCTTTCCCAATGTAAGAACGTTTGTACGGCAATGACAGGATTTTCTTTAGGGGTCGAGTATCTCCTTTCTGATGCACTATTTCAACTTCACTGTATCCCTTGCACCCTCAAATTGACGAATTAACACAAAAATCGCGTCGCAATGAAATCCTCTGCGTTCCATCCATTCTCTTCCCAATGTAAGAACGTTTGTACGGCACTGACAGGATTTTCTTTTGGGGTCGAGTATCTCATTTCCGATGCACTGTTTTATCTTTACTGTATCCCTTGCACCCTCAAATTGACGAATTGACACAAAACTCGCGTCGCTATGAAATCCTCTGCGTTCCATGCATTCTCTTTCCCAATGTAAGAACGTTTGTACGGCATTGACAGGATTTTCTTTAGGGTCGAGGATTTCCTTTCCGATGCACTATTTCATCTTTACTGTATCCCTTGCACCCTCAAATTGACGAATTAACACATAAATCGCGTCGCAATGAAATCCTCAGCGTTCCATCCATTCTCTTTCCCAATGTAAGAACGTTTGTACGGCAATGACAGGATTTTCTTTTGGGGACGAGTTTCTCCTTTCCGATGCACTGTTTTATCTTTACTGTATCCCTTGCACCCTCAAATTGACGAATTAACACAAAAATCGCGTCGCAATGAAATACTCAGTGTTCTATCCATTCCCTTTCCAAAGGTAAGAAAGTTTGTACGGCAATGACACGGTTTTCTTTTGGGGTCGAGTACCTCCATTCCGATGCACTATTTCTTCTTTACTGTATCCCTTGCACCCTAAAATTGACGAATTAACACAAAAATCGCGTCGCTATGAAATCCTCTGCGTTCCATCCATTCTCTTTCCCAATGTAAGAACGTTTGTACGGCAATGACAAGGTTTTCATTTATGGTCGAGTATCTCCATTCCGATGCACTATTTCATCTTTACTGTATCCCTTGCACCCTCAAATTGACGAATGAACACAAAAATCGCGTCGCAATGAAATCCTCTGCGTTCCATCCATTCTCTTGCCCAATGTAAGAACGTTTGTACGGCAATGACAAGGTTTTCTTTTAGGGTCGAGTATCTCCATTCCGATGCACTATTTCATCTTTACTGTATCCCTTGCACCCTCAAAGTGACGAATTAACACAAAAATCGCGTTGCAATGAAATCCCCTGCGTTCCATCCATTCTCTTTCCCAATGTAAGAACGTTTGTACGGCAATGACAGGATTTACTTTTGGGGTCGAGTATCTCCTTTCCGATGCACTGTTTTATCTTTACCGTATCCCTTGCACCCTCAAATTGACGAATTAACACAAAAATCGCGTCGCAATGAAATACTCTGCGTACCATCCATTCTCTTTCCCAAGGTAAGAACGTTTGTACGGCAATGACAAGGTTTTCTTTTGGGGTCGAGTACCTCTATTCCGATGCACTATTTCTTCTTTACTGTATCGCTTGCAACCTCAAATTGACGAATTAACACAAAAATCGCGTCGCAATGAAATAATCTGCGTTCCATCTGTTCTGTTTCCCAATGTAAAAACGTTTGTACGGCAATTACAAGATTTTCTTTTAGGGTCGAGTATCTCCATTCCGATGCACTATTTCATCTTTACTGTATCCCTTGCACCCTGAAATTGACGCATTAACACAAAAATCGCGTCGCAATGAAATAATCTGCGTTCCATCTGTTCTGTTTCCCAATGTAAAAACGTTTGTACGGCAATTACAAGATTTTCTTTTGGGGTCGAGTATCTCCTTTCCGATGCACTATTTTATCCATACTGTATCCCTAACACCCTCAATTTGACAAACTGACACGAAAATGGCGTCGCAATGAAATACTCTGCGTTCCATCCATTCTCTTTCGCAATGTAAGAACGTTTGTACGGCAATGACAATGTTTTCTTTTGGGGTCGAGTATCTCCATTCCGATGCAATATTTCATCTTTGCTGTATCCCTTGAACCCTCAAATTGACGAATTAACACAAAAATCGCGTCGCAATGAAATACTCTGCGTTCCATCCATTCTCTTTTCCAATGTAAGAACGTTTGTACGGCAATGACAAGATTTTCTTTTGGGGTCGAGTATCTCCTTTCCAATGCACTATTTTATCTTTACCGTATCCCTTCCACCCTCAAATTGACGAATTAACACAAAAATCGCGTCCCAATGAAATACTCTGCGTTACATCCATTCTCTTTCCCAATATAAGAACGTTTGTACGGCAATTACAAGATTTTCTTTTGGGGTCGAGTATCTCCTTTCCGATGCACTATTTTAACTTTAATGTATCCCTTGCACTCTCAAATAAACGAATGAACACAAAAATCGCGTCGCAATGAAATCCTCTGCGTTCCATCCATTCTCTTTCCCATTGTAAGAACGTTTGTACTGCAATGACAGGATTTTCTTTTGGGGTCGAGTATCTCCTTTCCAATGCACTATTTTATCTTTACCGTATCCCTTCCATTCTCAAATTGACAAATTAACACAAAAATCGCGTCCCAATGAAATACCCTGCGTTCCATCCATTCTCTTTCCCAATGTAAGAACATTTGTAAGGCTATGTGAAGATTTTCTTTTGTGGTCGAGTATCTC
This sequence comes from Schistocerca serialis cubense, assembly GCF_023864345.2. Lineage (NCBI taxonomy): Eukaryota > Metazoa > Arthropoda > Insecta > Orthoptera > Acrididae > Schistocerca > Schistocerca serialis. The sequence continues at coordinate 119,799,914 of NC_064649.1, forward strand.
CTTTCCGATGCGCTATTTCTACTTTACTGTATCCCTTGCACCCTCAAATTGACGAATTAACACCAAAATCGCGTCGCAATGAAATCCTCTGCGTTCCATCCATCCTCTTACCCAATGTAAGAACGTTTGTACTGCAATGACAGGATTTTCTTTTGGGGTCGAGTATCTCCTTTCCGAAGCACTATTTCATCTTTACTGTATCCCTTGCACCCTCAAATTGACGAATTAACACAAAAAACGCGTCGCAATGAAATACTTTTCGTTCCATCCATTCTCTTTCCCAATGTAAGAACGTTTGTACTGCAATGATAGGATTTTCTTCTGGTGTCGAGTATCACCTTTCCGATGCACTAATTCATCTTTACTGTATCCGTTGCACCCTCAAATTGACGAATTAACACCAAAATCGCGTCGCAATGAAATCCGCTGCGTTCCATCCATTCTCTTCCCCAATGTAAGAACGTTTGTACTGCAATGACAGGATTTCCTTTTGGGGTCGAGTATCTCCTTTCCGATGCACTATTTCATCTTTACTGTATCCCTTGCACCCTCAAATTGACGAATTAACACAAAAATCGCGTCGCAATGAAATCCTCTGCGTTCCATCCATTCTCTTCCCCAATGTAAGAACGTTTGTACGGCAATGACAGGATTTTCTTTTGGGGTCGAGTATCTCCTTTCCGATGCACTATTTCATCTTTACTGTATCCGTTGCACCCTCAAATTGACGAATTAACACAAAAATCGCGTCGCAATGAAATATTCTGCGTTCCATCTGTTCCCTTTCCCAATGTAAGAACGTTTGTACGGCAATTACAAGATTTTCTTTTGGGGTCGAGTATCTCCTTTCCGATACACTATTTTATCCTTACTGTATCCCTTGCACCCACAATTTGATGAATTAACAAGAAAAAGGCGTCGCAATGAAATACTCTGCGTTCCATCCATTCTCTTTCCCAAGGTAAGAACGTTAGTACGGCAATGACAAGGTTTTCTTTTGGGGTCGAGTACCTCCATTCCGATGCACTATTTCTTCTTTACTGTATCCCTTGCACCCTCAAATTGACGAATTAACACAAAAAACGCGTCGCAATGAAATACTTTTCGTTCCATCCATTCTCTTTCCCAATGTAAGATCGTTTGTACGGCAATGACAAGGTCTTCTTTTAGGGTCGAGTATCTCCATTCCGATGCACTGTTTCATCTTTAATGTATCCCTTGCACCCTCAAATTGACGTATTAACACAAAAATCGCGTCGCAATGAAATCCTCTGCGTTCCATCCATTCTCTTTCCCAATGTAAGAACGTTTGTACTGCACTGACAGGATTTTCATTTGGGGTCGAGTATCTCCTTTCCGATGCACTATTTCATCTTTACTGTATCCCTTGCACCCTCCAATTGACGAATTAACACCAAAATCGCGTCGCAATGAAATCCCCTGCGTTCCATCCATTCTCTTCCCCAATGTAAGAACGTTTGTACTGCAATGACAGGATTTCCTTTTGGGGTCGAGTATCTCCTTTCCGATGCACTATTTCATCTTTACTGTATCCCTTGCACCCTCAAATTGACGAATTAACACAAAAATCGCGTCGCAATGAAATCCTCTGCGTTCCATCCATTCTCTTCCCCAATGTAAGAACGTTTGTACGGCAATGACAGGATTTTCTTTTGGGGTCGAATATCTCCTTTCCGACGCACTATTTCATCTTTACTGTATCCGTTGCACCCTCAAATTGACGAATTAACACAAAAATCGCGTCGCAATGAAATATTCTGCGTTCCATCTGTTCCCTTTCCCAATGTAAGAACGTTTGTACGGCAATTACAAGATTTTCTTTTGGGGTCGAGTATCTCCTTTCCGATACACTATTTTATCCTTACTGTATCCCTTGTACCCATAATTTGATGAATTAACACGAAAAAGGCGTCGCAATGAAATACTCTGCGTTCCATCCATTCTCTTTCCCAATGTAAGAACCTTAGTACGGCAATGACAAGGTTTTCTTTTGGGGTCGAGTACCTCCATTCCGATGCACTATTTCTTCTTTACTGTTTCCCTTGCACCCTCAAATTGACGAATTAACACAAAAAACGCGTCGCAATGAAATACTTTTCGTTCCATCCATTCTCTTTCCCAATGTAAGATCGTTTGTACGGCAATGACAAGGTCTTCGTTTAGGGTCGAGTATCTCCATTCCGATGCACTATTTCATTTTTAATGTATCCCTTGCACCCTAAAATTGACGAATTAACACAAAAATCGCGTCGCAATGAAATGCTCTGCATTCCATCCATTCTCTTTCCCAATGTAAGAACGTTTGTACTGCAATAATAGGATTTTCTTCTGGTGTCGAGTATCACCTTTCCGATGCACTAATTCATCTTTACTGTATCCCTTGCACCCTCAAATTGACGTATTAACACAAAAATCTACATCTACATCTACATCTACATCTATACTCCGCGAGCCACCTTACGGTGTGTGGCGGAGGGTACTTATTGTACCACTATCTGATCCCCCCTTCCCTGTTCCATTCACGAATTGTGCGTGGGAAGAACGACTGCTTGTAAGTCTCCGTATTTGCTCTAATTTCTCGGATCTTTTAGTTGTGATGATTACGCGAGATATATGTGGGCGGTAGTAATATGTTGCCCATCTCTTCCCGGAATGTGCTCTCTCGTAATTTCGATAATAAACCTCTCCGTATTGCGTAACGCCTTTCTTGAAGTGTCCGCCACTGGAGCTTGTTCAGCATCTCCGTAACGCTCTCGCACTGACTAAATGTCCCCATGACGAATCGCGCTGCTTTTCGCTGGATCATGTCTATCTCTTCTATTAATCCAACCTGGTAAGGGTCCCATACTGATGAGCAATACTCAAGAATCGGACGAACAAGCGTTTTGTAAGCTACTTCTTTCGTCGATGAGTCACATTTTCTTAGAATTCTTCCTATGAATCTCAACCTGGCGCCTGCTTTTCCCACTATTTGTTTTATGTGATCATTCCACTTCAGATCGCTCCGGATAGTAACTCCTAAGTATTTTACGGTCGTTACCGCTTCCAATGATTTACCACCTATGGCATAATCGTACTGGAATGGATTTCTGCCCCTATGTATGCGCATTATATTACATTTATCTACGTTTAGGGAAAGCTGCCAGCTGTCGCACCATGCATTAATCCTCTGCAGGTCCTCGTGGAGTACGTACGAGTCTTCTGATGTTGCTACTTTCTTGTAGACAACCGTGTCATCTGCAAATAGCCTCACGGAGCTACCGATGTTGTCAACTAAGTCATTTATGTATATTGTAAACAATAAAGGTCCTATCACGCTTCTCTGCGGTACTCCCGAAATTACCTCTACATCTGCAGATTTTGAACCGTTAAGAATGACATGTTGTGTTCTTTCTTCTAGGAAATCCTGAATCCAATCACAAACCTGGTCCGATATTCCGTAAGCTCGTATTTTTTTCACTAAACGTAAGTGCGGAACCGTATCAAATGCCTTCCTGAAGTCCAGGAATACGGCATCAATCTGCTCGCCAGTGTCTACGGCACTGTGAATTTCTTTGGCAAATAGGGCGAGCTGAGTTTCACATGATCTCTGTTTGCGTCGCAATGAAATCCTCTGCGTTCCATCCATTCTCTTTCCCAATGTAAGAACGTTTGTACTGCACTGACAGGATTTTCATTTGGGGTCGAGTATCTCCTTTCCGATGCACTATTTCATCTTTACTGTATCCCTTGCACCCTCCAATTGACGAATTAACACCAAAATCGCGTCGCAATGAAATCAGCTGCGTTCCATCCATTCTCTTTCCCAATGTAAGAACGTTTGTACGACAATGACAGGATTTTCTTTTGGGGTCGAGTATCTCCTTTCCGATGCACCATTACATTTTTACTGTATCCCTTGCACCCTCAAATTGACGCATTAACACAACAAAATCGCGTCGCAATGAAATATTCTGAGTTCCATATGTTCTCTTTCCCAATGTAAGAACGTTTGTTCGGCAATTACAAGATTTTCTTTTGGGGTCGAGAATCTCATTTCCGATGCACTATTTTATCCTTACTGTATCCCTTGCACCCTCAATTTGTCGAATTAACACGGAAATGGTGTCGTAATGAAATACTCTGCGTTCCATCCATTCTCTTTCCCAATGTAAGAAAGTTTGTACGGCAATGACAAGATTTTCTTTTGGGGTCGAGTATCTCCTTTCCGATGCACTATTTTATCTTTACCGTATCCCTTCCACCCTCAAATTGACGAATTAACACAAAAATCGCGTCGCAATGAAATACTCGGCGTTCCATCCATTCTCTTTCCCAACGTAAGAATATTTGTACGGCAATGACAAGGCTTTCTTTTGGGGTCGAGTATCTCCATTCCGATGCACTGTCTCATCTTTACTGTACCCTTGCACACTCAAATTGGCGAATTCACACAAAAATCGCGTCGCAATGAAATATTCTGCGTTTCATCTGTTCTCTTTCCCAAAGTAAGAACGTTTGTTCGGCAATTACAAGATTTTCTTTTGGGGTCGAGTATCTCCTTTCCGATGCACTATTTTATCCTTACTGTATCCCTTGTACCCTCAATCTGTCGAATTAACACGGAAATGGTGTCGCAATGAAATACTCTGCGTTCCATCCATTCTCTTTCCCAATGTAAGAACGTTTGTACGGCAATGACAAGATTTTCTTTTGGGCTCGAGTATCTCCTTTCCGATGCACTATTTTATCTTTACCGTATCCCTTGCACCCTCAAATTGACGAATTAACACAAAAATCGCGTCGCAATGAAATACTCTGCGTTCCATCCATTCTCTTTCCCAACGTAAGAATATTTGTACGGCAATGACAAGGCTTTCTTTTGGGGTCAAGTACCTCCATTCCGATCCACTATTTCTTCTTTACTGTATCCCTTGCACCCTCAAATTGACGAATTAGCACAAAAATCGCGTCGCAATGAAATACTCTGCATTCCATTCATTCTCTTTCCCAATGTAAGAACGTTTGTAGGGCTATGACAAGGTTTTCTTTTAGGGTCGAGTATCTCAATTCCGATGCACTATTTCATTTTTACTGTATCCCTTGCACCCTTAAATTGACGAATTAACACAAAAATCGCGTCGCAATGAAATGCTCTGCATTCCATCCATTCTCTTTCCCAATGTAAGAACGTTTGTACTGCAATGATAGGATTTTCTTCTGGTGTCGAGTATCTCCTTTCCGATGCACTAATTCATCTTTACTGTATCCCTTGCACCCTCAAATTGACGTATTAACACAAAAATCGCGTCGCAATGAAATCCTCTGCGTTCCATCCATTCTCTTTCCCAATGTAAGAACGTTTGTACTGCACTGACAGGATTTTCATTTGAGGTCGAGTATCTCCTTTCCGATGCACTATTCCATCTTTACTGTATCCCTTGCACCCTCAAATTGACGAATTAACACCAAAATCGCGTCGCAATGAAATCCCCTGCGTTCCATCCATTCTCTTCCCCAATGTAACAACGTTTGTACTGCAATGACAGGATTTTCTTTTGGGGTCGAGTATCTCCTTTCCGATGCACTATTTCATCTTTACTGTATCCCTTGCACCCTCAAATTGACGAATTAACACAAAAATCGCGTCGCAATGAAATCCTCTGCGTTCCATCCATTCTCTTCCCCAATGTAAGAACGTTTCTACGGCAATGACAGGAATTTCTTTTGGGGTCGAGTATCTCCTTTCCGATGCACTATTTCATCTTTACTGTATCCCTTGCACCGTCAAATTGACAAATTAACACAAAAATCGCGTCGCAATGAAATATTCTGCGTTCCATCTGTTCTCTTTCCCAATGTAAGAACGTTTGTACGGCAATTACAAGAATTTCTTTTGGGGTCGAGTATCTCCTTTCCGATACACTATTTTATCCTTACTGTATCCCTTGCACCCACAATTTGACGAATTAACAAGAAGATGGCGTCGCAATGAAATACTCTGCGTTCCATCCATTCTCTTTCCCAAGGTAAGAACGTTAGTACGGCAATGACAAGGTTTTCTTTTGGGGTCGAGTACCTCCATTCCGATGCACTATTTCTTCTTTATTGTATCCCTTGCACCCTCAAATTGACGAATTAACACAAAAATTGCGTCGCAATGAAATCCTCTGCGTTCCATCCTTTCTCTTTCCCAATGTAAGAACGTTTGTACGACAATGACAGGATTTTCTTTTGGGGTCGAGTATCTCCTTACCGATGCACCATTACATTTTTACTGTATCCCTTGCACCCTCAAATTGACGCATTAACACAACAAAATCGCGTCGCAATGAAATATTCTGCGTTCCATATGTTCTCTTTCCCAATGTAAGAACGTTTGTTCGGCAATTACAAGATTTTCTTTTGGGGTCGAGTATCTCCTTTCCGATGCACTATTTTATCCTTACTGTATCCCTTGCACACTCAATTTGTCGAATTAACACGGAAATGGTGTCGCAATGAAATACTCTGCGTTCCGTCCATTCTCTTTCCCAATGTAAGAACGTTTGTACGGCAATGACAAGATTTTCTTTTGGGGTCGAGTATCTCCTTTCCGATGCACTATTTTATCTTTACCGTATCCCTTCCACCCTCAAATTGACGAATTAACACAAAAATCGCGTCGCAATGAAATACTCTGCGTTCCATCCATTCTCTTTCCCAACGTAAGAATATTTGTACGGCAATGACAAGGCTTTCTTTTGGGGTCGAGTATCTCCATTCCGATGCACTGTTTCATCTTTACTGTACCCTTGCACACTCAAATTGGCGAATTCACACAAAAATCGCGTCGCAATGAAATATTCTGCGTTTCATCTGTTCTCTTTCCCAATGTAAGAACGTTTGTTCGGCAATTACAAGATTTTCTTTTGGGGTCGAGTATCTCCTTTCCGATGCACTATTTTATCCTTACTGTATCTCTTGCACCCTCAATTTGTCGAATTAACACGGAAATGGTGTCGCAATGAAATACTCTGCGTTCCATCCATTCTCTTTCCCAATGTAAGAACGTTTGTACGGCAATTACAAGATTTTCTTTTGGGGTCGAGTATCTCCTTTCCGATGCACTATTTTATCTTTACCGTATCCCTTGCACCCTCAGATTGACGAATTAACACAAAAATCGCGTCGCAATGAAATACTCTGCGTTCCATCCATTCTCTTTCCCAACGCAAGAATATTTGTAAGGCAATGACAAGGCTTTCTTTTGGGGTCAAGTACCTCCATTCCGATGCACTATTTCTTCCTTTGTGTATCCCTTGCACCCTCAAATTGACGAATTAGCACAAAAATCGCGTCGCAATGAAATACTCTGCATTCCATTCATTCTCTTTCCCAATGTAAGAACGTTTGTAGGGCTATGACAAGGTTTTCATTTAGGGTCGAGTATCTCCATTCCGATGCACTATTTCATTTTTACTGTATCCCTTGCACTCTCAAATTGACGAATTAGCACAAAAATCGCGTCGCAATGAAATACTCTGCGTTCCATCCGTTCTCTTTCCCAATGTAAGAACATTTGTACGGCAATGACAAGATTTTCATTTGGGGCCGAGTATCTCCTTTCCGATGCTCTATTTCTTCTTTACTGTATCCATTGCAAACTCAAATTGACGAATTAACACAAAAATCGCATCGCAATGAAACACTCTGCATTCCATTCATTCTCTTTCCCAATGTAACAACGTTTGTACGGCTGTGACAAGGTTTTCTTTTAGGGTCGAGTATCTCCATTCCGATGCACTATTTCATCTTTACTGTATCCCTTGCACCCTCATATTGACGAATTAACACAAAAATCGCGTCGCAATGAAATCCTCTGCGATCCATCCATTCTCTTTCCCAATGTAAGAACGTTTGTACGGCAATGACAGGATTTTCTTTTGGGGTCGAGTATCTCCTTTCCGATGCACTATTTCATCTTTACTGAATCCCTTGCACCCTCAAATTGACGAATTAACACAAAAATCGCGTCGCAATGAAATCCTCTGCGTTCCATCCATTCTCTTTCCCAATGTAAGAACGTTTGTACGGCAATGACAGGATTTTCTTTTGGGGTCGAGTATCTCCATCCGATGCACCGTTACATCTTTACTGTATCCCTTGCACCCTCAAATTGACGCTTTAACACAAACATCGCCTCGCAATGAAATATTCTGCGATCCATCTGTTCTCTTTCCCAATGTAAGAACACTTGTACGGCAATTACAAGATTTTCTTTTGAGGGCGAGTATCTCCTTTTCGATGCACTATTTTATCCTTACTGTATCCCTTGCACCCTCAATTAGTCGAATTAACACGAAAATGGCGTCGCAATGAAATACTCTGCGTTCCATCCATTCCCTTTCCCATTGTAAGAGCGTTTGTACTGCAATGACAAGGTTTTCTTTTCTGGTCGAGTATCTCTATTCCGATGCACTATTTCATCTTTACTGTACCCTTGCACCCTCAAATTGGCGAATTAACACAAAATCGTGTCGCAATGAAATACTCTCCGTTCCATCTATTCTCTTCCCCAATGTAAGAACATTTGTACGGCTATGATAAGATTTTCTTTTGGGGTTGAGTATCTCCTTTCCGATGCACTATTTTAGCTTTACTGTCTCCCCTGCACCCTCAAATTGACGAATTAACACAAAAATCGCGTCGCAATGAAATACTCTGCGTTCCATCCGTTCTCTTTCCCAATGTAAGAACATTTGTACGGCAATGACAAGATTTTCATTTGGGGCCGAGTATCTCCATTCCGATGCACTATTTCATCTTTACTGTATCCATTGCAAACTCAAATTGACGAATTAACACAAAAATCGCGTCGCAATGAAACACTCTGCATTCCATTCGTTCTCTTTCCCAATGTAAGAACGTTTGTACGGCTATGACAAGGTTTTCTTTTAGGGTCGAGTATCTCCATTCCGATGCACTATTTCATCTTTACTGTATCCCTTGCACCCTCAAATTGACGAATTAACACAAAAATCGCGTCGCAATGAAATCCTCTGCGTTCCATCCATTCTCTTTCCCAATGTAATAACGTTTGTAAGTCAATTCCAGGATTTTCTTTTGGGGTCGAGTATCTCCTTTCCGATGCACTATTTCATCTTTACTGTATCCCTTGCACCCTCTAATTGACGAACTAACACAAAAATCGCGTCGCAATGAAATCCTCTGCGTTCCATCCATTCTCTTTCCCAATGTAAGAACGTTTGTACGGCAATGACAATGTTTTCTTTTGGGGTCGAGTATCTCCATTCCGATGCACTATTTCATCTTTGCTGAATCCCTTGAACCCTCAAATTGACGAATGAACACAAAAATCGGGTCGCAATGAAATACTCTCCGTTCCATCCATTCTCTTTCCCAATGTAAGAACATTTGTACGGCTATGAGAAGAGTTTCTTTTGGGGTTGAGTATCTCCTTTCCGATGCACTATTTTATCCTTACTGTCTCCCTTGCACCCTCAATTTGTCGAATTAACACGACAATGGCATCGCAATGAAATACTCTGCGTTCCATCCACTCTCATTCCCTATGTAAGAACGTTTGTACGGCAATGACAGGATTTTCTTTTGGGGTCGAGTATCTCCTTTCCGATGCACCATTACATCTTTACTGTATCCCTTGCACCATCAAACGGACGCATTAACACAAAAATCGCGTCGCAATGAAATATTCTGCGTTCCATCTGTTCTCTTTCCCAATGTAAGAACGTTTGTACGGCAATTACATGATTTTGTATTGGGGTCGAGTATCTCCTTTTCGATGCACTATTTTATCCTTACTGTATCCCTTGCACCCTCAATTTGTCGAATTAACACGAAAATGGCGTCGCAATGAAATACTCTGCGTTCCATCCATTCCCTTTCCCATTGTAAGAACGTTTGTACTGCAATGACAAGGTTTTCTTTTCTGGTCGAGTATCTCCATTCCGATGCACTATTTCATTTTTACTATACCCTTGCACACTCAAATTGGCGAATTAACACAAAAATCGCGTCGCAATGAAATACTCTCCGTTCCATCCATTCTCTTTCCCAATGTAAGAACATTTGTACGGCTATGAGAAGAGTTTCTTTTGGGGTTGAGTATCTCCTTTCCGATGCACTATTTTATCCTTACTGTCTCCCTTGCACCCTCAAATTGACGAATTAACACAAAAATCGCGTCGTAATGAAATACTCTGCGTTCCATCCGTTCTCTTTCCCAATGTAAGAACGTTTGTACGGCAATGACAAGATTTTCATTTGGGGCCGAGTATCTCCTTTTCGATGCTCTATTTCTTCTTTACTGTAACCCTTGCAAACTCAAATTGATGAATTAACACAAAAATCGCGTCGCAATGGTATACTCTGCGTTTCATCCATTCTCTTTCGCAATGTAAGGACGTTCTTACGGCAATGACAAGATTTTCTTTTGGGGTCGAGTATCTCCATTCCGAAGCACTATTTCTTATTTGCTGTATCCGTTGCACCCTCAGATTGACGATTTAACACAGAAATCGCGTCGCAATGAGATACTCTGCGTCCCATCCATTCTCTTTCCCAATGTAACAACGTTTGTATGGGAATCACAAGATTTTCTTTTGGGGTCGAGTATCTCCTTTCCGATGCACTATTTAACTTTAATGTATCCCTTGCTCTCTCAAATAGACGAATTAACACAAAAATCGCGTCGCAATGAAATACTCTGCGTTCCATCCATTCTCTTTCCCATCGTAAGAATGTTTCTACGGCAATGACAAGGTTTTCTTTTAGGGTAGAGTATCTGCATTCCGATGCACAGTTTCTTCTTTACTGTATCACATGCACCCTCAAATTGACGGATTAACACAAAAATCGCGTAGCAATGAAATACCTTGCGCTCCATCCATTCCCTTTCCCAATGTAAGAACGTTTGTACGGCAATGACAAGGTTATCTTTTTTGATCGAGTATTTAAATTCCGATGCACTATTTCATCTTTACTGTACCCTTGCACACTCAAATTGACGAATTAACACAAAAAATCGCGTCGCAATTAAATCCTCTGCGTTCCATCCATTCTCTTTCCCAATGTAAAAACGTTTGTACGGCAATGATAGGATATTCTTTTGGGGTCGAGTATGTCCTTTCCGATGCACTATTTTATCCTTATGGTATCCCTTGCACCCTCAATTTGACGAATTAACACGAAAATGGCGTCGCAATGAAATACTCTGCGTTCCATCCACTCTCTTTCCCAAGGTAAGAACGTTAGTACGGCAATGACAAGGTTTTCTTTTGGGGTCGAGTACCTCCATACCGATGCCGTGTTTCATCTTTACTGTATCCCTTGCACACTCAAATTGACGAATTAACACAAAAATCGCGTCGCAATGAACTACTCTGCATTCCATTCATTCTCTTTCCCAATGTAAGAACGTTTGTACGGCAATGACAAGGTTTTCTTTTTTGGTCGAGTATCTCCGTTCCGATGCACTATTTCTTCTTTACTGTATCCCTCGCACCCTCATATCGACGACTTAACACAGGAGTTGTGTCTCAATGAAATACTCTGTGTTCCATGCCGTCTCTTTCCCAATCCAGTAACATTTCTGCGGCAACGGCAGGATTTTCTTTTGGGGTCGAGTATCTCCATTCCGATGCACTATTTCTTCTTTACTGTATCCCTCGCACCATCACATTGACGAATTATCACAGAAGTTGTGTCGCAATGAAATACTCTGGGTTCCATGCCTTCTCTTTCCCAATCAAGGAAAATATCTTCGGCAACTACAAAATTTGCTTTTGGGATCGAGTATCTCCTTTCCGATGCACTATTTCTTCTTTGATGTATCCCTCGCACCCTCATATTGACGAATTAAAACAGGAGTTGTCTCTCAATGAAATACTCTGTGTTCCATGCCGTCTCTTTCCCAATCCAGGAACATTTCTGCGGCAACGGCAGGATTTTCTTTTGGTGTCGAGTATCTCCATTCCGATGCACTATTTCTTCTTTACTGTATTCCTCGCACCCTCACATTGACGAATTAACACAGAAGTTGTGGCGCAATGAAATACCCTGGGTTCTATGCCTTCTCTCTCCCAATCCAGGAACGTTTCTACGGCCCGGACAGGATTTTCTTTTGGGGTCGAGTATCTCCTTTCCGATGCTCTATTTCTTCTATACTTTATCCCTGGGACCATCACATTGACGAATTACCACAGAAGTTGTGTCGCAATGAAATACTCTGGGTTCCATGCCTTCTCTTTCCTAACCACGAACGATTCTACGGAAACGACAGGATTTTCTTTTATAGCCGAGTATCTCCTTTCCGATGCACTATTTCTTCTTTACTGCATCCCTCGCACCCTCACATTGACGAATTAACACAGAAGTTGTGTCGCAATGAAACACTCTGGTTTCCATGCCTTCTCACTCCCAATCCAGGAACGTTTCTACGGCGACGACAGGATTTTCTTTTGGGGTCGAGTATCTACTTTCCGATGCGCTATTTTTTTTTTACTGAATCCCTCGCAGCCTCACAATGACGAATTAACACAGAAGTCGTGTCGCCATGAAATACTCTTGGTTCCATGCCTTCTCTTTCCCAATCCAGGAGCGTTTCTACGGCAACGACAGGATTTTCTTTTGGGGTCGAGTATCTCCTTTCCGATGCACTATTTCTTCTTTACTGTATCCCTCGCACCCTCACATTGACGAAATACCACAGAAGTTGTGTCGCAATGAACTACTCTGGGTTCCATGCCTACTCTTTCCCAATCCAGGAACGTTTCTACGGCAACGACAGGTACTTCTTTTGGGGTCGAGTATCTCCTTTCCGATGCAGTATTTCTTCTGTACTGTATCCCTCGCACCCTCACATTGACGAATTAACACAGAAGTTGTGTCGCAATGAAATACTCTGGGTTCCATGCCTTGTCTTTCCCAATCCAGGAACGTTTCAACGGCACCGACAGGATTCTCTTTTGGGGTCGAGTATCTCCTTTCCGATGCACTATTTCTACATTACTGTATCCCTCGCACCCTCACACTGGCGAATTAACACAGAGGTTGTGTCGCAATGAACTACTCTGGGTTCCATGCCTTCTCTTTCCCAATCCAGGAACGTTTCTATGGCATCGACCGGATTTTCTTTTCGGGCGAGTATCTCCATTCCGATGCACTATTTCTTCATTACTGTTTCCCTCGCACCCTCACATTGACGAATTAAAGCAGAAGTTGTGTCGCAATGAAATACTCTGGGTTCCATGCCTTCTCTTTCCCAATCAAGGAACGTTTCTACGGCAACGACAGGATTTTCTCTTGGGGTTGAGTATCTCTTTTCCGTTGCACCATTTCTTCTTTAGTGTGTCCCTCGCACCCTCACAATGACGAATTAACACAGAAGTTGTATCGCAATGAAATACTCTGGTTCCATGCCTTCTCTTTCTCAATCCAGGAACGTTTCTATGGCATCGACCGGATTTTCTTTTCGGGCGAGTATCCCCATTCCGATGCACTATTTCTTCATTACTGTTTCCCACGCACCCTCACATTGACGAATTAAAGCAGAAGTTGTGTCGCAATGAAATACTCTGGGTTCCATGCCTTCTCTATCCCAATCCAGGAACGTTTCTACGCAACGACAGGATTTTCTTTTGGGGTTGAGTATCTCCATTCCGATGCACTATTTCTTCTTTACTGTATCCCTCGCACCCTCACATTGACGAAATACTACAGAAGTTGTATCGCAATGAAATAATCTGGGTTCCACGCATTCTCTTTCCCAATCCAGGAACAATTCTACGGCAACGACCGGATTTTCTTTTGGGGTTGAGTATCTCCTTTCCGTTGCACCATTTCTTTTTTACTGTGTCCCTTGCACCCTCACACTGACGAATTAACACAGAGGTTGTGTCGCAATGAAATACTCTGGGTTCCATGCCTTCTCTTTCCCAATCCAGGGACGTTTCTACGGCAACGACAGGATTTTCTTTTGGGGTCGAGTATCTCCTTTCCGATGCACTATTTCTTCTGTACTGTATCCCTCGCACCCTCACATTGACGAATTAACACAGAAGTTGTGTCGCAATGAAATACTCTGGGTTCCATGCCTTCTCTTTCCCAATCCAGGAACGTTTCTACGGCAACGACAGGATTTTCTTTCGGGGTCGAGTTTCTCGTATCAGATGCACTATTTCTTCTTCACTGTATCCCTCGCACCCTCACATTGCGAAATACCACAGAAGTTGTATCGCAATGAAATACTATGGGTTCTATGCCTTCTCTTTCATAATCCAGGAACGTTTCTACGGCAACGATAGGATTTTCTTTTGGGGTCGAGAATCTCCTTTCCGATGCACTATTTCATCTTTATTGTATCCCTCGCACCCTCACATTGACGAATTAACACAGAAGTTGTGTCGCAATGAAATACTCTGGGTTCCATGCCTTCTCTTTCCCAATGCAGGAACGTTTCTATGGCATCGACCGCATTTTCTTTTCGGGCGAGTATCTCCATTCCGATGCACTATTTCTTCATTACTGTTTCCCTCGCACCCTGACATTGACGAATTAAAGCAGAAGTTGTGTCGCAATGAAATACTCTGGGTTCCATGCCTTCTCTTTCCCAATCCAGGAACGTTTCTTCGGCAATGACAGGATTTTCTTTTGGTGTCGAGTATCTCCTTTCCGTTGCACTATTTCTGCTTTACTGTGACCCTCGCACCCTCACGTTGACGAATTAACACAGAAGTTTTGTCGCAATGAAATACTCTGGGTTCCATGATTTCTCCTTCACAATCCAGGAACGTTTCCACGGCAACGAGAGGATTTTCTTTTGGGGTCGAATATCTCCTTAGCAATGCACTAATTCTTCTTCACTGTATCCCACGCTCCCTCACATTGAGGAATTAACACAGAAGTTGTGTCGCAATGAAATACCTTGGGTTCCATGCCTTCTTCTTCCCAATCCAGGACCATATCTTCGGCAACGACAGGATTTTCTTTTGGGGTGGAGCATCTGCTTTCCGATGCACTATTTCTTCTTTACTGTGTACTTCGCACCATCACATTGTCGAATTAACACAGAAGTTGTGTTGCAAAGAAATACTCTGGGTTCCATGCCTTCTCTTTCCCAATCCAGGAACGTTTCTACGGCAACGTCAGGATTTGTTTTGGGGTCGAGTAGCTCCTTTCCGATTCACTATTTCTTCTTTACTGTATACCTCGCACCCTCACATTGACGAATTAACTCAGAGGTTGTGTCGCAATGAAATACTCAGGATTCCTTGAATTCTCATTCCCAATCCAGGAACGTTTCTACGGCAACGACAGAATTTTCCTTTGGGGTCGAGTACCTCCTCTCCGATGCACTATTTCTTCTTTACTGCGAGGGCGCACGCTCACATTGACGAATTAACACAGAAGTTGTGTCGCAATGAAATACTCTGTGTTCCATGCCTTCTCCTACCCAGTCCAGGAACGTTTCTACGGCAACGACAGGATTTTCTTTTGGGGTCGAGTATCTCCTTATCGTTGCACTATTTCTGCTTTACTGTGACCCTCGCACCCTCACATTGACGAATTAACACGGAAGATGTGTCGCAATGAAATACTCTGGGTTCCGTGCCATCTCTTTCCCAATCCAGGAACGTTTCAACGGCAACGACAGGATTCTCTTTTGTGGTCGAGTATTTCCATTTAGATGCACTATTTCTTCTTTACTGTATCCCACGCTCCCTCACATTGAGGAATTAACACAGAAGTTGTGTCGCAATGAAATACTCTGGGTTCCATGCCTTCCCCTTCCCAATCCAGGACCGTTTCTTCGGCAACGTCAGGATTTCCTTTTGGGGTGGAGTATCTGCTTTCCGATGCACTATTTCTTCTTTACTGTATCCCTCGCACCATCAAATTGACGAATTAACACAGAAGTTGTGTTGCAATGAAATACTCTGGGTTCCATGCCTTCCCTTTCCCAATCCAGGAACGTTTCTACGGCAACAGCAGGATTTGTTTTGGGGTTGAGTAGCTCCTTTCCGATGCACTATTTCTTCGTTACTGTATCCCTCGCACCCTCACATTGACGAATTAGCACAGAGGTTGTGTCGCAATGAAATACTCTCGGTTCCATGCCTTCTCTTTCCCAATCCAGGAACCCTTCTACAGCAACGACAGGATTTTCTTTTGGGGTCGAGAATCTCCTTTCCGATGCATTGTTTTTTCTTTACTGTATCCCTCGCACCCTCACATTGACGAATTAAAGCAGAAGTAGTGTCGCAATGAAATACTCTGGGTTCCATGCCTTCTCTTTCCCAATCCAGGAACGTTTCTACGGCAAAGACAGGCTCTTTTTTGGGGTCGAGTATTTCCTTTCCGATGCACTATTTCTCCTTTACCGTATCCCTCGCACCCTCACATTGACGAGTTAACACGGAAGTTGTGTCGCAATGTAACACTCTTGCTTCCATGCCTTTTCTTTCCCAATCCAGGAAAGTATCTACGGCAACGACAGGATTTTCTTTTGGGGTCGAGTATCTGCTTTTCGATGCACTATTTGTTCTTTCCTTTATCCCTCGCACCCTCACATTGACGAATGAACACAGAAGTTGTGTCGCAATGAACTACTCTGGGTTCCAAGCCTTCTCTTTCCCAATCCAGGAATTTTTCTACGACAAGGACAGGATTTTCTTTTGGGGTCGAGTATCTCCTTTCCGATGCACTATTCCTTCATTACTGTGTCCCTCGCACCTTTACATTGACGAATTAACACAGAAGTTGTGTCGCAATGAAATGCTCTGGGTTCCGTGCACATCTCATTACCAATCCGGGAACGTTACTACGGCAACAACAGGATTTTCTTTTGGGGTCGAGTATCTCCTTTCCGGTGCACTATTTCTTCTTTACTGTATCCCTCGCACACTCACATTGACGAATTAACACAGAGGTTGCGTCGCAATGAAATACTCTGGGTTCCATGCCTTGTCTTTCCCAATCCAGGAACGTCTCAACGGCAGCGACAGGACTATCTTTCGGGGTCGAGTATCACCTTTCCGATGCACTATTTCTTCTTTACTGTATCCCTCACACCCTCTCATTGACGAATTAACACAGGAGTTGTGTCTCAATGAAATACTCTGTGTTCCATGCCTTCTCTTTCCCAATCAAGGAACATTTCTGCGGCAACGACAGGATTTTCTTTTGGGGTCGAGTATCTCCTTTTCGATGCACAATTTCTACTTTACTGTACCCCTCGCACCCTCACATTGACGGTTTGACACAGCAGTTGTGTGGCAATGAAATACCCTGGGTCCCATGCCTTCTCTTTCCCAATCCAGGAACGTTTCTACGGCAACGACAGGATTTTCCTTTGGTGTCGAGTATCTCCTTTCCGATGCACTATTTCTTCTTTACTGTAACCCTCGCACCATCACATTGACGAATTACCACAAAAGTTGTGCCGCAATAAAATACTCTGGGTTCCATGCCTTCTCTTTCCTAACCACGAGTGCTTCTACGGAAACGACAGGATTTTCTTTTGGGGTCGAGTATCTCCTTTCCAATGCACTATTTCTTCTTTACTGCAACCCTCGCACCCTCACATTAACGAATTAACACATAAGTTGTTTCGCAATGAAATTCTCTGGGTTCCATGCCTTCTCTTTCCCAATCCAGGAACGTTTCTCCGGCAACGACAGGATTTTCTTTTGGGGTCGAGTATCTACTTTCCGATGCACTATTTCTTCTTTACTGTATCCCTCTCACACTCACATTGACGAATTAACACAGAATTTGTGTCACAATGAAATACACTGGGTTCCATGCCTTACTTTCCCAATCCTGCAACGTTTCAGAGGCAACGACAGGAATTCCTTTTGGGGTCGAGTATCACCTTTCCAATGCACTATTTCTTCTCTACTGTATCCCTCGCACCCTCACATTGACGAATTAACACAGAAGTTGTGTCTAAATGGAATACTCTGGGTTTCATGCCTCCCCTTACCAAATCCAGGAACGTTTCTATGGCAACGACAGGATTTCCTTTTGGGGTCGAGTATCTCCATTCCGATGCACCATTTCTTCTTTACTGTATCCCTCGCACCCTGAAATTGACGAATTAACACAAAAATCTCGTCGCAATGAAATACTCTGGGTTACATGCATTCTCTTTCCCAATCCAGGAATATTTATACGGCAACGAAAGGATTTTCTTTTGGGGTCGAGTATCTCCATTACGATGCACTATTTCTTCTTTACTGTATCCCACGCACCCTCACATTGACGAATTAACACAGAAGTTGTATCGAAACGAAATACCCTGGGTTCAATGCCTTCTCATTCCTTATCCAGGAAGGTTTCTACTGCAACGACAGGATTTTCTTTTGCGGTCGAATATCTCCTTTCCGATGCACTATTTCTTCTTTACTGTATCCCTCGAACCGCCGCATTGACAAATAACACAGAAAATGCGTCGAAATGAAATCCTCCATGTTCCATGCCTTCTCTTTCCCAATCCAAGAACGTTTCTACAACAACGACAGGATTTTCTTTTGGGGTCGAGTATCTCCTTTCCGATGCACTATTTCTTCTTTACTGTATCCCTCGCACCCTGAAATTGACGAATTAACAGAAAAATCACGTCGCAATGAAATACTCCGCGTTCCATCCATTCTCTTCCCAATCTAGGAAGTTTCTAGGGCAATGACAGGATTTTTTTTTGGGGTCGAGTATCTCCTTTCCGATTTACTATTTCGCCTGTACTGTATCCCTCGCACCCTCACATTGACGAGTTAACACAGAAATTGCGTCGAAATGAAGTACTCTGGGTTCCATGACTTCTCTGTCCCAATCCAGGAACGTTTCTACGGCAACGACAGGATTTTCTTTTGGGGTCGTGTATCTCCTTTCCGATGCACTATTTCTTCTTTACCGTATCCCTCGTACCCTCACATTGACGAATAAACACAGAAATTGCGTCTAAATGAAATACTCTAGTTTCCATGCCTTCTCTTTCCCAATCCAGGAACGTTTCTACGGAAACGACAGGATTTTCTTTTGGGGTACAGTATCTCCTATCCATTTCACTATTTCTTCTTTACTGTATCCCTCGCCCCCTGAAATTGACGACTTAACACGAAAATTGCGTCGCAATGAAATACTCTGGGTTCGATTGATTCTCTTTCCCAATCTAAGTCGTTTCTACGGCAACGACAGGATTTTCGTTTGGGGTCGAGTATCTCCTTTCTGATGCACTATTTCTTCTTTACTGTATCCCTCGCACCCACACATTGACGAATTTACACAGAAGTTTCGTTGAAATGAAATACTCTGGGTTCCATGCCTTCTCTTTCCCAATCCAGGAACGATTCTACGGCAAAGACAGGATTTTCTTTTGGGTTCGAGTAACTTCTTTCCGATACACTATTTCTTCTTTACTGTATCCCTCGCACCCTGAAATTGACGAATTAACACAAAAATCGCGTAGCAATGAAATTCTCCGCGTTCCATCCATTCTCTTCCCAATCTAGGAAGTTCCTACGGCAATGACAGGATTTTTTTTTGGGGTCGAGTATCTCCTTTCCGATTTACTATTTTTCCTGTACTGTATCGCTCGCACCCTCACACTGACGATTTAACAAAGAAATTGCGTCGAAATGAAGTACTCTGGGTTCCATGACTTCTCTTTCCCAATCCACGAACGTTTGTACGGCAACGACAGGATTTTCTTTTGGGGTCGAGTATCCCCTTTCCGATGCACTATTTCTTCTTTACCGTATACCTCGCACCCTCACATTGACGAATAAACACAGAAATTGCGTCTAAATGAAATACTCTGGTTTCCATGCCTTCTCTTTCCCAATCCAGGAACGTCTCTACGGAAACGACAGGATTTTCTTTTGGGGTCCAGTATCTCCTTTCCATTGCACTATTCCTTCCTTACTGTATCCCTCGCACCCTGAAATTGACGAATTAACTCGAAAATTGCGTCGCAATGAAATACTCTGTGTTCGATTGATTCTCTTTCCCAATCTAAGTCGTTTCTACGGCAACGACAGGATTTTCGTTTGGGGTCGAGTATCTCCTTTCCGATGCACTCTTTCTTCTTTACTGTATCCCTCGCACCCACACATTGATGAATTTACACAGAAGTTTCGTTGAAATGAAATACTCTGGGTTCCATGCCTTCTCTTTCCCAAGCCCGGTACGACTCTACGGCAACGACAGGATTATCTTTTGGGTTCGAGTATCTCCGTTCCGATGCACTATTTCTTCTTTACTGTATCCCTCGCACCCACACATTGACGAATTTACACAGAAGTTTCGTAGAAATGAAATACTCTGGGTTCCATTTCTTCTCTTTCCCAATCCAGGAACGTTTCTACGGCAACGACAGGATTTTCTTTTGGGGTCGTGTATCTCCTTTCCGATGCACTATTTCTTCTTTACTGTATCCCTCACACCCTCACATTGACGAATTACCACAGAAATTGAGTCGAAATGGAATTCTCTGTGTTCCATGCATTCTCTTTCCCAATCCAGGAACGTTTCAACGGCAACGACTGGATTTTCTTTTGGGGTCGAGTATCTTCTTTCTGAAGCACTATTTCTTCTTTATCGTATCCCTCGCACCCTGAAAATGACGAATTAACACAACAATCGTGTCGCAATGAAATACTCTGGGTTCCATTCATTCCCTTTCCCAATCTAGGTCGTTTCTACGGTAACGACAGGATTTTTTTTTGGGATCGAGGGTTTCTATGGCAACGACAGCATTTTATTTTCGGGTCGAGTATCTCTTTTCCGATGCACTATTTCTCCTTTACCGTATCTCTCGCACCCTCACTTTGACGAATTTACACAGAAATTGCGTCGAAATGGAATACTCTGTGTTCCATGCATTCTCTTTCCCATTTCCAGGATCGTTTCTACGTCAACGACAGGAATTTCTTTTGGGGTCGTGTATCTCCTTTCCGATGCACTATTTCTTCTTTACCGCATCCCTCGCACTGTCACATTGACGAATTAACACAGAAATTGCGTCGAAATTTAATACTCTGGGTTCCATGCCTTCTCTTTCCCAATCCAGGAACGTTTCTACGCCAACGACAGGATTTTATTTTGGTGTCGAGTATCTCCTCTCAGATGCAGTATTTCTTCTTTACTGTATCCCTCGCACACTCACATTGACGAATTAACACAGAAATTGTGTCGAAATGAAATACTCTGGGTTCCATGCCTTCTCTTTCCCAATCCAGGAACGTTTCTACGGCGCCGCGAGGCTTTTATTCTGGGGTCGAGTGTCTCCTTTCCGACGCACTATTTCTTCTTTACTGTATCCCTCACACCCTCACATTGACGAATTACCACAGAAATTGCGTCGAAATGGAATTCTCTGTGTTCCATGCATTCTCTTTCCCAATCCAGGAACGTTTCTACGGCAACGACAGGATTTTATTTTGGTGTCGAGTATCTCCTTTCAGATGCACTATTTCTTCTTTACACTATCCCTCGCACTCTCACATTGACGAATTAACACAGAAGTAGTGACGTAATAAATACTGTCGGTTCCATGAATTCTCTTTCCCAACCCACGAACGTTTTCACGGCAACGACAGGATTTTCTTTGGGGGTCGAGTATCTCCTTTCCGATGCACTATTTCCTCCATACCGTATCCCTCTCACCCTGAAACTGACGAATCAACACAAAAATCGCGTCGCAATGAAATACTCTGGATTCCTTCAAATCTCCTTCCCAATCTAGGTCGTTTCTACGGCAACGACAGGATTTTCTTTTGGGGCCGAGTATCTCCTTTCCGGTGCACTATTTCATCTTTACTATATCCCTCGCACCCTCACATTGACGAATTAACACAGAAATTGCGCCGAAATGAAATTCCCTGGCTTCCATCCATTCTCTTTCCCAATCTAGGTCGTTACTACGGCAACGACAGGATTCTCTTGGGGGGTCGAGTATCTCCTTTCCGATGCACTATTTCTTCTTTACCGTATCAGTCGCACTACCACATTGACGAATTAACACAGAAATTGCGTCGAAATGAAATACTCTTGGTTCCAAGAATTCTCTTTCCCAACCCACGAACGTTTCCACGGCAACGACAGGATTTTCTTTTGGGGTCGAGTATCTCCTTTCCGATGCACTATTTCTTCTTTACTGTATCACTCGCACCCTCACATTGACGAATTAACACAGAAATTGCGTCGTAATGAAATCCTCTGGGTTCCATCCATTCTCTTTCCCAATCTAGGTCGTTTCTACGGCAACGACAGGATTTTTCTTTGGGGTCGAGTATCTCCTTTCCGATGCACTATTTCTTCTTTACTGTATCCCTTGCACCCTCACATTGACGAATTAACACAGAAATTCCGGCGAAATTAAATACTCTGTGTTACATGCATTCTGTTTCCCAATCCAGGATCTTTTCAACGGCAACGGCAGGATTTTCCGTTGGGGTCGAGTATCTCCTTTCCGATGCACTATTTCATCTTTACCGTATCTTTCGCACCCTGAAATTGACGAATCAACACAAAAATCGCGTCGCAATGAAATACTCTGGGTCCCATCCATTCTCTCTCCCAATCTAGGTAGTTTCCTCGGCAACGACAGGATTTTGTTTGGGGTCGAGTATCTCCTTTCCGATGCACTATTTCTCCTTTACCGTATCCCTCGCACCCTCACATTGACGAATTAACACAGAAATTGCGTCGAAATGAAATGCTTTGGGTTCCATGCCTTCTCTTTCCCAATCCAGGAACGTTTCTACGGCAACGACAGGATTTTTCTTTATGGTCGAGTATCTCCTTTCCGATGCACTATTTCTCCTTTACCGTATCCCTCGCACCCTCACATTGATGAATTAACACAGAAATTGCGTCGAAATGAAATACTCAGGGTTCCATGATTTCTCTTTCCCAATCCAGGAACGTTTCTACAGCAACGAAAGGATTTTCCTTTGGGGACGAGTATCTCCTTTCCGATGCACTATTTCTTCTTTATTGAGTTCCTCGCACCCCGAAATTGACGAATCAACACAAAAATCGCGTCGCAATGAAATACTCTTGGTTCCATGAATTCTCTTTCCCAACCCACAAACGTTTCGACGGCAACGACAGGATTTTCTTTTGTGGACGAATATCTCCTTTCCGATGCACTACTTCATCTTTACTGTATCCCTCGCACCCTCACATTGACGAATTAACACAGAAATTGCGACGAAATGAAATACTGTCGGTTCCATGAATTCTCTTTCCCAACCCACGAACGGTTCCACGGCAACGACATGATTTTCTATTGGGGTCGAGTATCTCCTTTCAGATGCACTATTTCTTCTTTACTGTATCCCTCGCACCCTCACACTGACGAATTAACACAGAAATTGCGTCGTAATGAAATACTCTGGCTTCATCCATTCTCTTTCCCAATCTAGGTCATTTCTACGGCAACGACAGGATTTTTCCTTGGGGTCGAGTATCTCCTTTCCGATGCACTATTTCATCTAGACTGTACCCCTCACGCCCTCCAATTGACGTATTAACTCAGAAATTCCGTCGAAATGAAATAATCTGTGTTCCATGCATTCTCTTTCCCAATCCAGGAACGTTTCAACGGCAACGATAGGTATTTCTTTTGGGGTCGAGTATCTCGTTTCCGATGCACTATTTCTTCTTTACCGTATCCCTCGCACCCTTAAGTTGACGAATTAACATTAAAATCGCGTCGGAATGAGATACACTGGGTCTCATTCATTCTCTTTCCCAATCAAGGTCTTTTCTACGGCAACGACAGGATTTTTTTTTTGGAATCGAGTAATTCCTTTCCAATGGACTATTTCTTCATTACTATATCCCTCGCACCCCCACATTAATGAATTAACACAAAAATTGAGTCGTAATGAAATACTCTGGGTTCCATCCATTCTCTTTCCCAATCTAGGTCGTATCTACAGCAAGGAGAGGATTTTTCTTTGGGGTCGAGTATCTCCTCTCCGATGCACAGCATCTTCGTTACTGTATCCCCCACACCTTCACATTGACGAATTAACACCGAAATTGGTTCGAAATGAAATACCCTGAGTTCCATCCATTCTCTTTCCCAATCTAGGTTGTTACTACGGCATCAACAGGATTTTTCTTGGGGGTCAAGTATCTCATTTCTGATGCACTATTTCTTCTTTACCGTATCCCTCGCTCCCTCACATTGACGAATTACCAAAGAAATTGTGTCGAAAAGAAATACTCTGGGTTCCAAGCCCTCTCTATCCCAATCCAGGAACATTTCTGTGGCAACGACAGGATTTTCCTTTGTGTTCGAGTATCTTTTTTCCGATGCACTATTTCTTCTTTACTGAATATCTCGCACCCTCACATTGACGAATTAACACAGAAGTAGTGTCCAAATGAGATACTCTGAGTTCCATGCCGTCTCTTTCCCAATCCAGGAACGTTTCTGCGGCAATGACAGGATTTTCTTTTGGGGTCGAGTATCTACTTTCCGATGCACTATTTCGTCTTTACCGTATCCCTCGCACTCTCACATTGACGAATAAACACAGAAATAGCGTCGAATTGAAATACTCTGGGTTCCATGCCCTCTCATTCCCAATCCAGTAACGTTTCTACAGCAACGACAGGATTCTCTTTTGGGGTCCAATATCTCCTTTCCGATGGACTATTCCCTCTTTTCCGTATCCCTCGCACCCTGAAATTGACGAATTAACACAAAAATTGCGTCGCAATTAAATACTCTGGGTTCGATTCATTATCTTTCCCAATCCTGGTCGTTTCTACGACAAGAACTGGATATTTTTTTTGTTGTCGAGTAACTCCTTTCCGATGCACGATTTCTTCTTTACCGTATCTCTCGTACCCTCACATAGACGAATTAACACAGAAATTGCGTCGAAATGAAATAATCTGTGTTCCATGCATTCTCTTTCCCAATCCAGGAACGTTTCAACGGCAACGATAGGAATTTCTTTTGGGGTCGAGTATCTCGTTTCCGATGCACTATTTCTTCTTTACCGTATCCCTCGCACCCTGAAATTGACGAATTAACATTAAAATCGCGTCGCAATGAAATACACTGGGTCCCATTCATTCTCTTTCCCAATCTAGGTCGTTTCTACGGCAACGACTGGACTTTTTTATTGGGTCGAGTATCTCCTTTCCGATGCACTATTTCTTCTGTAACGTATTCCTCGCACCCTCACATTGACGAATATACACAGAAATTGCGCGGAAATGAAATACTCTGGGTTCCATGCCTTCTCTTTCCTAATCCAGGAACGTTGCTACGTCAACGACAGGATTTTCTTTTACCGTTCAGTATCTCCTTTCCGATGCACTATTTCTTCTTTATCGTATCCCTCGCACCCTCACATTGACGATTTAAGATAGAAATTGCGACGAAATGAAATTCTCTGAGTTCCATGCCTTCTCTTTCCCAATCCAGGAACATTTCTACGGCAACGACCGGATTTTCTTTTGGGGTCGAGTATCTCCTTGCCGATGCACTATTTCCTCTTTACTGTATCCCTCGCACCCTCACATTGACGAATTAACACCGAAATTGCGTGGAAATGAAATTCTCTGAGTTCCATTACTTCTCTTTCCCAATCCAGGAACGTTTCTACGGCAACGACAGGATTTTCTTTTGGGTCGAGTATCTCTTTTCCGACGCACTATTTCTTCTTTACCGTATCCCTCGCACCCTCACATTGACGAATTAAGTCTGAAGTTGCGTCGAAATGAAATTCTCTGGGTTCCATGCCATCTCTTTCCCAATCCAGCAACGTTTCTACGGCAACGACAGGATTTTCTTTTTGGGTCGCTTATCTCCTTCACGATGCACTATTTCTTCTTTACCATATCCGTCGCACCCTCACATTGACGAATTGACACAGAAATTGCGTCGAAAAGAAATACTCTGCGTTCCATGCCTTCTCTTTTCCAATCCAGGAACGTTTCTACCTCAACGACAGGATTTTCTTTTTGGTCGAGTATCTCTTTTCCGATGCACTATTTCTTCTTTACTGTATCCCTCGCAGCCTCACATTGACGATTTAACACAGAAAGTGCGTCGCAATGTAATACTCTGAGTAGCAAGCCTTCTCTTTCAAAATCCAGGAACGTGTCTACGGCAGCAACAGGATTTTCTTTTGGGGTCGATTATCTCCATTCCGATGCACTATTTCTTCTTTACTGTATCCCTCGCACCCTCACATAGACGAATGAACACAGATATTGTGTCGAAATGAAATACTCTGGGTTCCATGCCTTCTCTTTCCCAATCTATTAACATTAATACGGCAACGACAGGATCATCTTTTGGGGGCGAGTATCTCCTTTCCGATGCACTATTTCTTCTTTACTGTTTCCTCGCACCCTCACATTGACGAATTAACACAGTAATTGCGTCGAAATGAAATACTCTGGGTTTCATGCCTTCTCTTTCCCAATCCAGGAACGTTTCTACAGCAACGACAAGATTTTCTCTTGTGGTCGAGTATCTCCTATCCTATCCACTATTTCTTGTTTAGCATATCCCTCGCACCCTCACATTGACGAATTAACACAGAAATTGCGTCGAAATGAATTACTCTGGGTTCCATGCCTTCTCTTTCCCAATCCAGGAACGATTTTACGGCAACGACAGGATTTTCTTTTGGGGTCGAGTATGTCCTTTCCGATAAACTATTTCTTCTCTACTGTTTCCCTCGCACCCTCACATTGACGAATTAGCACAGAAATTGCGTCGAAATGAAATACTCTGGGTTCCATGCCTTCTCTTCCCCATTCAACGACGTCTCTACGGCGACGACAGGATTTTTTTTTGGTGTTGAGTTTCACCTTTCCGATGCACTATTTCTTCTTTACCGTATCCCTCGCACCCTCACATTGGCGAATTAACACAGAAGTTGCGTCGCAATGAAATGCTATGGGTTCCATGCCTTCTCTTTCCCAATCCAGGAACGTTTCTATGGCAACGACAGGATTTTCTTTTGGGGTCGATTACCTCCTTTCCGATGCACTATTTCTTCTTTACTGTAACCCTCGCACCCTCACATTGACGATTTAAGACAGAAATTGCGTCGAAATGAAATACTCTGTGTGCCATGCCTTCTCTTTCCCAATCCAGGAACATTTCTACGGCAACGAGAGGATTTTCTTTTGGGGTCGAGTATCTCCTTTCCGATGCACTATTTCTTCTTTACTGTATCCCTCGCCCCCTCACATTGACGAATTAACACCGAAATTGCGTCGAAATGAAATTCTCTGGGTTCCATGACATCTCTTTCCCAATCCAGGAACGATTTTACGGCAACGACAGGATTTCCTTTTGGGGTCGAGTATGTCCTTTCCGATGCACTATTTCTTCTTTACTGTTTCCATCGCACCCTCACATTGACGAATTAACACAGAAATTGCGTCGAAATGAAATACTCTGTGTTCCATGCCTTCTCTTCCCCAATCAAGGAACGTCTTAACGGCAACGACAGGATTTTTTTTTTGGTGTTGAGTTTCACCTTCCGATGCACTATTTCTTCTTTACCGTATCCCTCGCACCCTCACATTGACGAAAAATCAAAAAAATTGAGTCGAAATGAAATACTCTGTGTTCCATGCTTCTCTTTCCCAATCCAGGAACATTTCTACGGCAACGACAGGATTTTCTTTTGGGGTCGTTTATCTCCTTCACGATGCACAATTTCTTCTTTACCATATCCCTCGCCCCCTCACATTGACGAATTAATACAGAAATTGCGTCGAAATGAAATACTCTGGGTTCCATGCCTTCTCTTTCCCAATCTATTAACATTAATACGGCAACGACAGGATCATCTTTTGGGGTCGAGTATCTCCTTTCCGATGCACTATTTCTTCTTTACTGTTTCCCTCGCACCCTCACATTGACGAATTAACACAGAAATTGAGTCGAAATGAAATACTCTGGGTTTCATGCCTTCTCTTTCCCAATCCAGGAACGTTTCTACAGCAACGACAAGATTTTCTCTTGGGGTCGAGTATCTCCTATCCTATCCACTATTTCTTGTTTACCATATCCCTCGCACCCTCACATTGACGAATTAACACAGAAATTGCGTCGAAATGAATTACTCTGGGTTCCATGCCTTCCCTTTCCCAATCCAGGAACGATTTTACGGCAACGACAGGATTTTCTTTTGGGGTCGAGTATGTCCTTTCCGATAAACTATTTCTTCTTTACTGTTTCCCTCGCACCCATACATTGACGAATTAGCACAGAAATTGCGTCGAAATGAAATACTCTGGGTTCCATGCCTTCTCTTCCCCATTCAACGACGTCTCTACGGCGACGACAGGATTTTTTTTTTGTGTTGAGTTTCACCTTTCCGATGCACTATTTCTTCTTTACCGTATCCCTCGCACCCTCACATTGGCGAATTAACACAGAAGTTGCGTCGCAATGAAATGCTATGGGTTCCATGCCTTCTCTTTCCCAATCCAGGAACGTTTCTATGGCAACGACAGGATTTTCTTTTGGGGTCGATTACCTCCTTTCCGATGCACTATTTCTTCTTTACTGTAACCCTCGCACCCTCACATTGACGATTTAAGACAGAAATTGCGTCGAAATGAAATACTCTGTGTGCCATGCCTTCTCTTTCCCAATCCAGGGACATTTCTACGGCAACGAGAGGATTTTCTTTTGGGGTCGCGTATCTCCTTTCCGATGCACTATTTCTTGTTTACTGTATCCCTCGCCCCCTCACATTGACGAATTAACACCGAAATTGCGTCGAAATGAAATTCTCTGGGTTCCATGACATCTCTTTCCCAATCCAGGAACGATTTTACGGCAACGACAGGATTTCCTTTTGGGGTCGAGTATGTCCTTTCCGATGCACTATTTCTTCTTTACTGTTTCCATCGCACCCTCACATTGACGAATTAACACAGAAATTGCGTCGAAATGAAATACTCTGGGTTCCATGCCTTCTCTTCCCCAATCAAGGAACGTCTCAACGGCAACGACAGGATTTTTTTTTTTGGTGTTGAGTTTTACCTTCCAATGCACTATTTCTTCTTTACCGTATCCCTCGCACCCTCACATTGACGAAAAATCAAAAAAATTGAGTCGAAATGAAATACTCTGTGTTCCATGCTTCTCTTTCCCAATCCAGGAACATTTCTACGGCAACGACAGGATTTTCTTTTGGGGTCGTTTATCTCCTTCACGATGCACAATTTCTTCTTTACCATATCCCTCGCCCCCTCACATTGACGAATTAATACAGAAATTGCGTCGAAATGAAATACTCTGGGTTCCATGCCTTCTCTTTCCCAATCTATTAACATTAATACGGCAACGACAGGATCATCTTTTGGGGTCGAGTATCTCCTTTCCGATGCACTATTTCTTCTTTACTGTTTCCTCGCACCCTCACATTGACGACTTAACACAGTAATTGCGTCGAAATGAAATACTCTGGGTTTCATGCCTTCTCTTTCCCAATCCAGGAACGTTTCTACAGCAACGACAAGATTTTCTCTTGGGGTCGAGTATCTCCTATCCTATCCACTATTTCTTGTTTACCATATCCCTCGCACCCTCACATTGACGAATTAACACAGAAATTGCGTCGAAATGAATTACTCTGGGTCCATGCCTTCTCTTTCCCAATCCAGGAACGATTTTACGGCAAGGACAGGATTTTCTTTTGGGGTCGAGTATGTCCTTTCCGATAAACTATTTCTTCTTTACTGTTTCCCTCGCACCCTCACATTGACGAATTAGCACAGAAATTGCGTCGAAATGTAATACTCTGGGTTCCATGCCTTCTCTTCCCCATTCAACGACGTCTCTACGGCGACGACAGGATTTTTTTTTGGTGTTGAGTTTCACCTTTCCGATGCACTATTTCTTCTTTACCGTATCCCTCGCACCCTCACATTGGCGAATTAACACAGAAGTTGTGTCGCAATGAAATGCTATGGGTTCCATGCCTTCTCTTTCCCAATCCAGGAACGTTTCTACGGCAACGACAGCATTTTCTTTTGGGGTCGAGTATCTAATTTCCGATGCACTATTTCTTCCTTACTGTATCCCTAGCAACCTCACATTGCCGAATTAACACAGAAATTGCGTCGAAATTAAATACTCTGTGTTCCATGCGTTCTCTTTCCCAATCCGGAAACATTTCTAAGGCAACGACAGGATTTTCTTTTGTGGTGGAGTATCTCCATTCCGTGGCACTATGTCTCCTTTACTGAATCCCTCGCACCCTCACATTGACGAATTAACACAGAAATAGCGTCGAAATGAAATACTCTGTGTTCCATGCATTCTCTTTCCCAATCCAGGAACGTGTCTACGGCAACGACAGGATTTTCTTTTGGGGTCGACTATCTCTTTCCGATGCACTATTTCTTCCTTACCGTATCCCTCGCACCCTCACATTGACGAATTAACACAGAAATATCGTCGAAATTAAATACTCTGTGTTCCATGCATTCTCTTTCCCAATCCAGGAACGTGTCTACGGCAACGACAGGATTTTCTTTAGGGGTCGAGTATCTCCTTTCCGACGCACTATTTCTTCTTTACTGTATCCCTCGCAACCTCACATTGACGATTTAACACAGAAATTGCGTCGCAATGAAATTCTCTGCGTTCCAGGCCTTCTCTTCCCATTCCAGGAACGTTTCTAAGGCTATGACAGGATTTTCTTTTGCGGTCGAGTATCTCCTTCACGATGCACTATTTCTTCTTTACCATATCCCTCGCACCCTCACATTGACGAATTGACACAGACATTGCGTTGAAACGAAATACTCTGGATTCCATGACTTCTCTTTCCCAATCCAGGAACGATTCTACGGCAACGACAGGATTTTCTTTTAGGGTCGAGTATCTCCTTTCCGATCCAGTATTTCTTTTTTACCGTATCCCTTGCACCCTCACAATGAAGAATTAACACAGAAATTGCGTCGAAAAGAAATACTCTGCGTTCCATGCCTTCTCTATCCCAATCCAGGAACGTTTCTACGGCAACGACAGGATTTTCTTTTTGGTCGAGTATCTCTTTTCCGATGCACTATTTCTTCTTTACTGTATCCCTCGCAGCCTCACATTGACGATTTAACACAGAAAGTGCATCGCAATGTAATACTCTGAGTTCCAAGCCTTCTGTTTCAAAATCCAGGAACGTTTCTACGGCCACGACAGGATTTTCTTTTGGGGTCGATTATCTCCTTTCCGATGCACTATTTCTTCTTTACTGTATCCCTCGCACCCTCACATAGACGAATGAACATAGATATTGTGTCGAAATGAAATACTCTGGGTTCCATGCCTTCTCTTTCCCAATCTATTAACATTAATACGGCAACGACAGGATCATCTTTTGGGGTCGAGTATCTCCTTTCCGATGCACTATTTCTTCTTTACTGTATCCCTCGCAGCCTCACATTGACGATTTAACACAGAAAGTGCGTCGCAATGTAATACTCTGAGTTCCAAGCCTTCTGTTTCAAAATCCAGGAACGTTTCTACGGCAACGACAGGATTTTCTTTTGGGGTCGATTATCTCCTTTCCGATAAACTATTTCTTCTTTACTGTTTCCCTCGCACCCTCACATTGACGAATTAGCACAGAAATTGCGTCGAAATGAAATACTCTGGGTTCCATGCCTTCTCTTCCCCATTCAACGACGTCTCTACGGCGACGACAGGATTTTTTTTTGGTGTTGAGTTTTACCATTCCGATGCACTATTTCTTCTTTACCGTATCCCTCGCACCCTCACATTGGCGAATTAACACAGAAGTTGTGTCGCAATGAAATGCTATGGGTTCCATGCCTTCTCTTTCCCAATCCAGGAACATTTCTACGGCAACGACAGGATTTTCTTTTGGGGTCGATTACCTCCCTTCCGATGCACTATTTCTTCTTTACTGTATCCCTCGCACCCTCACATTGACGATTTAAGACAGCAATTGCTTCGAAATGAAATACTCTGGGTGCCATGCCTTCTTTTTCCCAATCCAGGAACAGTTCAACGGCAACGACAGGATTATCTTTTGGGGTCGAGTATCTCCGTTCCGATGCACTATTTCTTATTTACTGTATCCCTCGCACCCTCACATTGACGAATTAACACCGAAATTGCGTCGAAATGAAATTCTCTGGGTTCCATGACTTCTCTTTCCCAATCCAGGAACGTCTCTATGGCAACGACAGGATTTTCTTTTGGGGTAGAGTATGTCCTTTCCGATGCACGATTTCTTCTTTACTGTTTCCATCGCACCCTCACATTGACGAATTAACACAGAAATTGCGTCGAAATGAATTACTCTGGGTTCCATGCCTTCTCTCTCCCAATCCAGGGACGTTTCTACGGCAACGACAGGATTTTCTTTTGGGGTCGTTTATCTCCTTCACGATGCACTATTTCTTCTTTACCGTATCCCTCGCACCCTCACATTGACGAATAATTTCTGAAATTGCGTCGAAATGAAATCCTCTGGGTTCCATGCCATCTCTTACCCAATCTAGGAATGTTTCTACTGCAAGACATTACTTTCTTTTGGGGTCGAGTATCTCCTTTCTGATGCACGATTTCTTCTTTACTGAATCCGTCGCACCCTCACATTGACGAATTAACACAGAATTAGCGACGAAATGAAATACTCTGTGTTCCATGCATTCTCATTCCCAATCCGGAAACATTTCTAAGGCAACGACAGGATTTTCTTTTGTGGTCGAGTATCTCCATTCCGTGGCACTATTTCTCCTTTACTGAATCCCTCGCACCCTCACATTGACGAATTAACACAGAATAAGCGTCGAAATGAAATACTCTGTGTTCCATGCATTCTCTTTCCCAATCTAGGAACGTGTCTAAGGCAACGACAGGATTTTCTTTTGGGATCGACTATGTCTTTCCGATGCACTATTTCTCCTTTACTGTATCCCTCGCACCCTCACATTGGCGAATTAACACAGAAATTGGGTCGAAATGAAATACCCTGGGTTTCATGCCTTCTCTTTAACAATCCAGGAACGTTTCTACGGCAACGACAGGATTTTCTTTTGGGGTCGACTATCACTTTTCCGATGCACTATTTCTTCATTACTGTATCCCTCGCACCCTCACATTGACGATTTAACACAGAAATTGCGTCGCAATGAAATACTCTGCGTTCCAGGCCTTCTCTTCCCATTCCAGGAACGTTTCTAAGGCTATGACAGGATTATCTTTTGGGGTCGAGTATCTCCTTTCCGATGCACTATTTCTTCTTTACTGTATCCCTCGCACCCTCAAATTGACGAATTAACACATAAGTTGCGTCGAAATGAAATAGTCTGTGTTCTTGCATTCTCTTTCTCAAGCCTGGAACATTTCTAAGGCAACGACAGGATTTTCTTCTGGGGTCGGCTATCTCTTTCCGATGCACTATTTCTTCTTTACGTATCCCTCGCACCCTCACATTGTCGAATTAACACATAAATTGCGTCGAAATGAAATACTCTGTGTTCCAAGGCTTCTCTTTCAAAATACAGGAACGTTTCTACGGCAACGACAGCATTTTCTTTTGGATTCGAGTATCTTTTTTGCGATGCACTATTTCTTCTTTACTGTATCCCTCGCACCCTCACATAGACGATTTAACACAGAAATTGCGTCGAAATGAAATACCCTGGGTTCCATGCCTTCTCTTTAACAATCCAGGAACGTTTCTACGGCAACAACAGGATTTTCTTATTGTTCGAGAATCTCTTTTCCGATGCACGATTTCTTCTTTACTGTATCCCTCGATCCCTCACATTGACGAATGAACACAGATATTGCGTCGAAAGGAAATACTCTGTGTTCCATGCCTTCTCTTTCCCAATCTATTAACATTAATACGGCAACGACAGGATTTTCTTTTGGGGTCGAGTATCTCCTTTCCGATGCACTATTTCTTCTTTACTGTATCCCTCGAACCCTCACATTGACAAATGAACACAGATATTGCGTCGAAAGGAAATACTCTGTGTTCCATGCCTTCTCTTTCCCAATCTATTAACATTAATACGGCAACGACAGGATTTTCTTTTGGAGTCGAGTATCTCCTTTCCGATGCACTATTTCTTCTTTACTGTATCCCACGAACCCTCACATTGACGAATTAACACAGAAATTGCTTCGAAATAAAATACTCTGTATTCCATGCCATCTCTTTAACAATCTATTAACATTAATACGGCAACGACAGGATTTTCTTTTGGGGTCGAGTTTTCCTTTCCGATGCACTGTTTCTTCTTTACTGTATCCCTCGCACCCTCACATTGTCGAATTAACACAAAATTTGCGTCGAAATGAAATACCCTGGGTTCCATGCCTTCTCGTTAACAATCCATTAACGTTTCTACAGCAACGACAGGATTTTCTTTTTGGTCGAGTATCTCTTTTCCGATGCATTATTTCTTCTTTACTTTATCCCTCGCACCCTCACATTGACGATTTAACACAGAAATTGCGTCGCAATGAGATACTCTGGGTTCCAAGCCTTCTCTTTGAGAATCCAAGAACGTTTCTACGGCAACGACAGGATTTTCTTTTGGGGGTCGAGTATCTCCTTTCCGTGCATTATTTCTTCTTTACTGTGTCCCTCGCACCCTCACATTGACGAATTGAGACAGAAATTGCGTCGAAATGAAATACTCTGCGTTCCATGCCTTCTCTTTCCCAATCCAGGAACGTTTCTACGGCAACGACATGATTTTCTTTTGGGGTCGAGTATCTCCTGTCTGATCCTTTATTTCTCCTTTACCGTATCCCTCGCACCCTCACATTGACGAATTAACACAGAAATTGCGTCGAAATGAAATACTCTGAGTTCCATGGATTCTCTTTCCCAATCCAGCAACGTTTCTACGGCAACAAGAGGAATTACTTTTGGGGTCGAGTATCTCCTTTCCAATGCACTATTTCTTCTTTACTGTATCCCTCGCATCCTCACATTGACGAATTAACACAGAAATTGCGTCGAAATGAAATACTCTGAGTTCTATGCCTTCTCTTTCCCAATCCAGGAACGTTTCTACGGCAACGAGAGGAGTTTTTTTGGGGTCGAGTATCTCCTTTCCGATGCACTATTTCTTCTTTACCGTATCCCTCGCACCCTCACATTTACAAATTAAGTCTGAAGTTGCGTCGAAATGAAATTCTCTGGGTTCCATGCCATCTCTTTCCCAATCCAGCAATGTTTCTACGGCAACGACAGGATTTTCTTTTTGGGTCGTGTATCTCCTTCACGATGCACTATTTCTTCTTTACCATATCCCTCGCACCCTCACATTGACGAATTGACACAGAAATTGCGTTGAAACGAACTACTCTGGATTCCATGCCTTCTCTTTCCCAATCCAGGAACGATTTTACGGCAACGACAGGATTTTCTTTTAGGGTCGAGTATCTCCTTTCCGATGCACTATTTCTTTTTTACCGTATCCCTTGCAACCTCACAATGATGAATTAACACAGAAATCACGTCGAAAAGAAATACTCTGGGTTCCATGCCTTCTCTTTCCCAATCCAGGAACGTTTCTACGGCAACGACAGGATTTTCCTTTTGGTCGAGTATCTCTTTTCCGATGCACTATTTCTTCTTTACTGTATCCCTCGCACCCTCACATTGACGATTTAAGACAGAAATTGCGTCGAAATGAAATACTCTGTGTGCCATGCCTTCTCTTTCCCAATCCAGGAACATTTCTACGGCAACGAGAGGATTTTCTTTTGGGGTCGAGTATCTCCTTTCCGATGCACTATTTCTTCTTTACTGTATCCCTCGCCCCCTCACATTGACGAATTAACACCGAAATTGCGTCGAAATGAAATTCTCTGGGTTCCATGACATCTCTTTCCCAATCCAGGAACGATTTTACGGCAACGACAGGATTTTCTCTTGGGGTCGAGTATCTCCTTTCCGATGCACTATTTCTTCTTTACTGTTTCCTCGCACCCTCACATTGACGACTTAACACAGTAATTGCGTCGAAATGAAATACTCTGTGTTTCATGCCTTCTCTTTCCCAATCCAGGAACGTTTCTACAGCAACGACAAGATTTTCTCTTGGGGTCGAGTATCTCCTATCCTATCCACTATTTCTTGTTTACCATATCCCTCGCACCCTCACATTGACGAATTAACACAGAAATTGCGTCGAAATTAATTACTCTGGGTTCCATGCCTTCTCTTTCCCAATCCAGGAACGATTTTACGGCAACGACAGGATTTTCTTTTGGGGTCGAGTATGTCCTTTCCGATAAACTATTTCTTCTTTACTGTTTCCCTCGCACCCTCACATTGACGAATTAGCACAGAAATTGCGTCGAAATGAAATACTCTGGGTTCCATGCCTTCTCTTCCCCATTCAACGACGTCTCTACGGCGACGACAGGATTTTTTTTTGGTGTTGAGTTTCACCTTTCCGATGCACTATTTCTTCTTTACCGTATCCCTCGCACCCTCACATTGGCGAATTAACACAGAAGTTGTGTCGCAATGAAATGCTATGGGTTCCATGCCATCTCTTTCCCAATCCAGGAACGTTTCTACGGCAACGACAGCATTTTCTTTTGGGGTGGAGTATCTAATTTCCGATGCACTATTTCTTCCTTACTGTATCCCTAGCAACCTCACATTGCCGAATTAACACAGAAATTGCGTCGAAATTAAATACTCTGTGTTCCATGCGTTCTCTTTCCCAATCCGGAAACATTTCTAAGGCAACGACAGGATTTTCTTTTGTGGTGGAGTATCTCCATTCCGTGGCACTATGTCTCCTTTACTGAATCCCTCGCACCCTCACATTGACGAATTAACACAGAAATAGCGTCGAAATGAAATACTCTGTGTTCCATGCATTCTCTTTCCCAATCCAGGAACGTGTCTACGGCAACGACAGGATTTTCTTTTGGGGTCGACTATCTCTTTCCGATGCACTATTTCTTCCTTACCGTATCCCTCGCACCCTCACATTGACGAATTAACACAGAAATATCGTCGAAATTAAATACTCTGTGTTCCATGCAATCTCTTTCCCAATCCAGGAACGTGTCTACGGCAACAACAGGATTTTCTTTAGGGGTCGAGTATCTCCTTTCCGATGCACTATTTCTTCTTTACTGTATCCCTCGCAACCTCACATTGACGATTTTACACAGAAATTGCGTCGCAATGAAATTCTCTGCGTTCCAGGCCTTCTCTTCCCATTCCAGGAACGTTTCTAAGGCTATGACAGGATTTTCTTTTGCGGTCGAGTATCTCCTTCACGATGCACTATTTCTTCTTTACCATATCCCTCGCACCCTCACATTGACGAATTGACACAGACATTGCGTTGAAACGAAATACTCTGGATTCCATGACTTCTCTTTCCCAATCCAGGAACGATTCTACGGCAACGACAGGATTTTCTTTTAGGGTCGAGTATCTCCTTTCCGATGCACTATTTCTTTTTTACCGTATCCCTTGCACCCTCACAATGAAGAATTAACACAGAAATTGCGTCGAAAAGAAATACTCTGCGTTCCATGCCTTCTCTATCCCAATCCAGGAACGTTTCTACGGCAACGACAGGATTTTCTTTTTGGTCGAGTATCTCTTTTCCGATGCACTATTTCTTCTTTACTGTATCCCTCGCAGCCTCACATTGACGATTTAACACAGAAAGTGCGTCGCAATGTAATACTCTGAGTTCCAAGCCTTCTGTTTCAAAATCCACGAACGTTTCTACGGCAACAACAGGATTTTCTTTTGGGGTCGATTATCTCCTTTCCGATGCACTATTTCTTCTTTACTGTATCCCTCGCACCCTCACATTGACGATTTAAGACAGAAATTGCGTCGAAATGAAATACTCTGGGTGCCATGCCTTCTCATTCCCAATCCAGGAACAATTCAACGGCAACGACAGGATTTTCTTTTGGGGTCGAGTATCTCCGTTCCGATGCACTATTTCTTATTTACTGTATCCCTCGCACCCTCACATTGACGAATTAACACCGAAATTGCGTCGAAATGAAATTCTCTGGGTTCCATGACTTCTCTTTCCCAATCCAGGAACGTCTCTATGGCAACGACAGGATTTTCTTTTGGGGTCGAGTATGTCCTTTCCGATGCACGATTTCTTCTTTACTGTTTCCATCGCACCCTCACATTGTCGAATTAACACAGAAATTGCGTCGAAATGAATTACTCTGGGTTCCATGCCTTCTCTCTCCCAATCCAGGAACGTTTCTACGGCAAAGACAGGATTTTCTTTTGGGGTCGTTTATCTCCTTCACGATGCACTATTTCTTCTTTACTGTATCCCTCGCACCCTCACATTGATGATTTAACACAGAAATTGCGTCGCAATGAAATACTCTGCGTTCCAGGCCTTCTCTTCCCATTCCAGGAACGTTTCTAAGGCTATGACAGGATTATCTTTTGGGGTCGAGTATCTCCTTTCCGATGCACTATTTCTTCTTTACTGTATCCCTCGCACCCTCACATTGACGAATTAACACATAAGTTGCGTCGAAATGAAATAGTCTGTGTTCTTGCATTCTTTTTCTCAAGCCAGGAACATTTCTAAGGCAACGACAGGATTTTCTTCTGGGGTCGGCTATCTCTTTCCGATGCACTATTTCTTCTTTACGTATCCCTCGCACCCTCACATTGTCGAATTAACACATAAATTGCGTCGAAATGAAATATTCTGTGTTCCAAGGCTTCTCTTTCAAAATACAGGAACGTTTCTACGGCAACGACAGCATTTTCTTTTGGATTCGAGTATCTTTTTTCCGATGCACTATTTCTTCTTTACTGTATCCCTCGCACCCTCACATTGACGATTTAACACAGAAATTGCGTCGAAATGAAATACCCTGGGTTCCATGCCTTCTCTTTAACAATCCAGGAACGTTTCTACGGCAACAACAGGATTTTCTTATTGTTCGAGAATCTCTTTTCCGATGCACGATTACTTCTTTACTGTATCCCTCGAACCCTCATATTGACGAATGAACACAGATATTGCGTCGAAAGGAAATACTCTGTGTTCCATGCCTTCTCTTTCCCAATCTATTAACATTAATACGGCAACGACAGGATTTTCTTTTGGGGTCGAGTATCTCCTTTCTGATGCACTATTTCTTCTTTACTGTATCCCTCGAACCCTCACATTGACAAATGAACACAGATATTGCGTCGAAAGGAAATACTCTGTGTTCCATGCCTTCTCTTTCCCAATCTATTAACATTAATACGGCAACGACAGGATTTTCTTTTGGGGTCGAGTATCTCCTTTCCGATGCACTATTTCTTCTTTACTGTATCCCACGAACCCTCACATTGACGAATTAACACAGAAATTGCGTCGAAATAAAATACTCTGTATTCCATGC
Source organism: Schistocerca serialis cubense (assembly GCF_023864345.2). Taxonomy (NCBI): domain Eukaryota; kingdom Metazoa; phylum Arthropoda; class Insecta; order Orthoptera; family Acrididae; genus Schistocerca; species Schistocerca serialis. Next base: position 119,839,362 of record NC_064649.1, read on the forward strand.
CATCTCTTTAACAATCTATTAACATTAATACGGCAAAGACAGGATTTTCTTTTGGGGTCGAGTTTTCCTTTCCGATGCACTATTTCTTCTTTACTGTATCCCTCGCACCCTCACATTGTCGAATTAACACAGAATTTGCGTCGAAATGAAATACCCTGGGTTCCATGCCTTCTCGTTAACAATCCGTTAACGTTTCTACAGCAACGACAGGATTTTCTTTTTGGTCGAGTATCTCTTTTCCGATGCATTATTTCTTCTTTACTTTATCCCTCGCACCCTCACATTGACGATTTAACACAGAAATTGCGTCGCAATGAAATACTCTGGGTTCCAAGCCTTCTCTTTGAGAATCCAAGAACGTTTCTACGGCAACGACAGGATTTTCTTTTGGGGGTCGAGTATCTCCTTTCCGTGCATCATTTCTTCTTTACTGTGTCCCTCGCACCCTCACATTGACGAATTGAGACAGAAATTGCGTCGAAATGAAATACTCTGCGTTCCATGCCTTCTCTTTCCCAATCCAGGAACGTTTCTACGGCAACGACATGATTTTCCTTTGGGGTCGTGTATCTCCTGTCTGATCCATTATTTCTCCTTTACCGTATCCCTCGCACCCTCACATTGACGAATTAACACAGAAATTGCGTCGAAATGAATTTGGGTTCCATGCCTTCTCTTTCCCAATCCAGGAACGTTTCTACAGCAACCACAGGAGTTTCTTTTGGCGTCGAGTATCTCCTTTCCGATGCACTATTTCTTCTTTACCGTATCCCTCGCACCCTCACATTGACGAATTAACACCGAAATTGCGTGGAAATGAAATTCTCTGAGTTCCATTACTTCTCTTTCCCAATCCAGGAACGTTTCTACGGCAACGACAGGATTTTCTTTTGGGGTCGAGTATCTCCTTTCCGATGCACTATTTCTTCTTTACCGTATCCCTCGCACCCTCACATTTACAAATTAAGTCTGAAGTTGCGTCGAAATGAAATTCTCTGGGTTCCATGCCATCTCTTTCCCAATCCAGCAATGTTTCTACGGCAACGACAGGATTTTCTTTTTGGGTCGTGTATCTCCTTCACGATGCACTATTTCTTCTTTACCATAACCCTCGCACCCTCACATTGACGAATTGACACAGAAATTGCGTTGAAACAAAATACTCTGGATTCCATGCCTTCTCTTTCCCAATCCAGGAACGATTCTACGGCAACGACAGGATTTTCTTTTAGGGTCGAGTATCTACTTTCCGATGCACTATTTCTTTTTTACCGTATCCCTTGCACCCTCACAATGAAGAATTAACACAGAAATCACGTCGAAAAGAAATACTCTGGGTTCCATGCCTTCTCTTTCCCAATCCAGGAACGTTTCTACGGCAACGACAGAATTTTCCTTTTGGCCGAGTATCTCTTTTCCGATGCACTATTTCTTCTTTACTGTATCCCTCGCAGCATCACATTGACGATATAACACAGAAAGTGCGTCGCAATGTAATACTCTGAGTTCCAAGCCTTCTCTTTCAAAATCCAGGAACGTTTCTATGGCAACGACAGGATTTTCTTTTGGGGTCGATTATCTCCTTTGCGATGCACTATTTCTTCTTTACTGTATCCCTCGCACCCTCACATTAACGAATGAACACAGATATTGCGTCGAAATGAAATACTCTGGGTTCCATGCCTTCTCTTTCCCAATCTATTAACATTAATACGGCAACGACAGGATCTTCTTCTGGGGTCGAGTATCTCCTATCCTATCCACTATTTCTTGTTTATCATATCCCTCGCACCCTCACATTGACGAATTAACGCAGAAATTGCGTGGAAATGAATTACTCTGGGTTCCATGCATTCACTTTCCCAATGAAGGAACGATTTAACGGCAACGACTGGATTTTCTTTTGGGGTCGAGTATGTCCTTTCCGATGCACTATTTCTTCTTTACTGTTTCCCTTGCACCCTCACATTGACGAATCAGCACAGAAATTGCGTCGAAATGAAATTCTCTGGGTTCCATGCCTTCTCTTCCCCATTCAAGGAACGTCTCTACGGCAACGACAGGATTTTTTTTTGGTGTTGAGTTTCACCTTTCCGATGCACTATTTCTTCTTTACCGTATCCCTCGCACCCTCACATTGACGAATTAACACAGAAGTTGTGTCGCAGTGAAATGCTATGGGTTCCATGCCTTCTCTATCCCAATCCAGGAACGTTTCTACGGCAACGACTGGATTTTCTTTTGGGGTCCATTACCTCCTTTCCGATGCACTATTTCTTCTTTACTGTATCCCTCGCACCAGCACATTGACGATTTAAGACAGAAATTGCGTCGAAATGAAACACTCTGGGTGCCATGCCTTCTCCTTCCCAATCCAGGAACAATTCAACGGCAACGACAGGATTTTCTTTTGGGGTCGAGTATCTCCTTTCCGATGCGCTATTTCTTATTTACTGTAACCCTCACACCCTCACATTGACGAATTAACACCGAAATTGCGTCGAAATGAAATTCTCTGGGTTCCATGACTTCTCTTTCCCAATCGAGGAACGATTCTACGGCAACGACAGGATTTTCTTTTAGGGTCGAGTATCTCCTTTCCCATGCACTATTTCTTTTTTACTGTATCCCTTGCACCCTCACATTGAAAAATTAACACAGATATTGCGTGGAAGTGAAATACTCTGGGTTCCATGCCTTCTCTTTCCCAATCCAGGAACGTTTCTACGGCAACGACAGCATTTTCTTTTGGGGTCGAGTATCTTATTTCCGACGCACTATTTCTTCCTTACTGTATCCCTCGCACCCTCACATTGAGGAATTAACCCAGAAATTGCGTCGAAATCAAATACTCTGTGTTATATACGTTCTCTTTCCCAATCCGGAAACATTTCTAAGGCAACGACAGGATTTTCTTTTGTGGTCGAGTATCTCCATTCCGTGGCACTATTTCTCCTTTACTGAATCCCTCACACCCTCACATTGACGAATTAACACAGAAATAGCGTCGAAATGAAATACTCTGTGTTCCATGCATTCTCTTTCCCAATCCAGGAACGTGTCTACGGCAACGACAGGATTTTCTTTTGGGGTCGACTATCTCTTTCCGATGCACTATTTCTTCCTTACCGTATCCATCGCACCCTCACATCGACGAATTAACACAGAAATTGGGTCGAAATGAAATACCCTGGGTTTCATGCCTTCTCTTTAACAATCCAGGAACGTTTCTACGGCAACGACAGGATTTTCTTTTGGGGTCGACTATCACTTTTCCGATGCACTATTTCTTCTTTACTGTATCCCTCGCACCCTCACATTGACGATTTAACACAGAAATTGCGTCGCAATGTAATACTCTGCGTTCCAGGCCTTCTCTTCCCATTCCAGGAACGTTTCTAAGGCTGTGACAGGATTATCTTTTGGTGTCGAGTATCTCCTTTCCGATGCACTATTTCTTCGTTACTGTATCCCTCGCACCCACACATTGACGAATTAACACATAAATTGCGTCGAAATGAAATAGTCGGTGTTCATGCATTCTCTTTCTCAAGCCAGGAACGGTTCTAAGGCAACGCCAGGATTTTCTTCTGGGGTCGGCTATCTCTTTCCAATGCACTATTTCTTCTTTACGTATCCCTCGCACCCTCACATTGTCGAATTAGCACATAAATTGCGTCGAAATGAAATACTCTGTGTTCCAAGGCTTTTCTTTCAAAATCCAGGAACGTTTCTACGGCAACGACAGGTTTTCTTTTGGGGTCCAGTATCTTTTTTCCGATGCACTATTTCTTCTTTACTGTATCCCTCGCACCCTCACATTGACGAATTAACACAGAAATTGCGTCGAAATGAAATACCCTGGGTTCCATGCCTTCTCTTTAACAATCCAGGAACGTTTCTACGGCAACGACAGGATTTTCTTATTGATCGAGTATCTCTTTTCCGATGCACGATTTCTTCTTTACTGTATCCCTCGCAACCTCACATTGACGATTTAACTCAGAAAATGCGTCGCAATAAAATACCCTGAGTTCCAAGCCTTCTCTTTCAAAATCCAGGAACGTTTCTACGGCAATAACAGGATTTTCTTTTGGGGTCGAGTATCTCCTTTTCGATTCACTATTTCTTCTTTACTGTATCCCTCGAACCCTCACATTGACGAATGAACACAGATATTGCGTCGAAAGGAAATACTCTGTGTTCCATGCCTTCTCTTTCCCAAAGTATTAACATTAATACGGCAACGACAGGATTTTCTTTTGGGGTCGAGTTTTCCTTTCCGATGCACTATTTCTTCTTTACTGTATCCCTCGCACCCTCACATTGTCGAATTAACACAGAATTTGCGTCGAAATGAAATACCCTGGGTTCTATGCCTTCTCGTTAACAATCCGTTAACGTTTCTACAGCAACGACAGGATTTTCTTTTTGGTCGAGTATCTCTTTTCCGATGCATTATTCCTTCTTTACTTTATCCCTCGCACCCTCACATTGACGATTTAACACAGAAATTGCGTCGCAATGAAATACTCTGGGTTCCAAGCCTTCTCCTTCAAAATCCAGGAACGTTTCTACGGCAACGACAGGATTTTCTTTTGGGGTCGAGTATCTTTTTTCCGATGCACTATTTCTTCTTTACTGTATCCCTCGCACCCTCACATTGACGATTTAACACAGAAATTGCGTCGAAATGAAATACTCTGTGTTCCATGCAGTCTCTTTCTCAAGCCAGGAACATTGCTAAGGCAACGACAGGATTTTCTTTTGGGGTCGGCTATCTCTTTCCGATGGACTATTTCTTCTTTACGTATCCCTTGCACCCCCACATTGTCGAATTAACACATAAATTGCGTCGAAATGAAATACTCTGTGTTCCAAGGCTCCTCTTTCAAAATCCAGGAACGTTTCTACGGCAACGACAGGATTTTCTTTAGGGGGCGAGTATGTCCTTTCCGATAAACTATTTCTTCTTTACTGTTTCCCTCGCACCCTTACATTGACGAATTAACACAGAAATTGCGTCGAAATGAAATACTCTGGGTTCCATGCCTTCTCTTCCACAATCAAGGTACGACTCTACGGCAACGACAGGATTTTTTTTTGGTGTTGAGTTTCACCTTTACGATGCACCATTTCTTCTTCACCGTATCCCTCGCACCCTCACATTGACGAATTAACACAGAAGTTGTGACGCAATGAAATGCTATGGGTTCCATGCCTTCTCTTTCCCAATCCAGGAACGTTTCTACGGCAACGACAGGATTTTCTTTTGGGGTTGAGTATCTCCTTTCCAATGCACTATTTCTTCTTTACTGTGTCCCTCGGACCCTCACATTGACGATTTATGACAGAAATTGCGTCGAAATGAAATTCTCTGAGTTCCATGCCTTCTCTTTCCCAATCCAGGAACATTTCTACGGCAACGACCGGATTTTCTTTTGGGGTCGAGTATCTCCTTGCCGATGCATTATTTCTTCTTTACTGTATCCCTCGCACCCTCACATTGACGAATTAACACCGAAATTGCGTTGAAATGAAATTCTCTGAGTTCCATTACTTCTCTTTCCCAATCCAGGAACGTTTCTACGGCAACGACAGGATTTTCTTTTGGGGTCGAGTATCTCCTTTCCCATGCAATATTTCTTTTTTACTGTATCCCTTGCACCCTCACATTGAAAAATTAACACAGATATTGCGTGGAAGTGAAATACTCTGGGTTCCATGCCTTCTCTTTCCCAATCCAGGAACGTTTCTACGGCAACGACAGCATTTTCTTTTGGGGTCGAGTATCTTATTTCCGACGCACTATTTCTTCCTTACTGTATCCCTCGCACCCTCACATTGAGGAATTAACCCAGAAATTGCGTCGAAATCAAATACTCTGTGTTATATACGTTCTCTTTCCCAATCCGGAAACATTTCTAAGGCAACGACAGGATTTTCTTTTGTGGTCGAGTATCTCCATTCCGTGGCACTATTTCTCCTTTACTGAATCCCTCACACCCTCACATTGACGAATTAACACAGAAATAGCGTCGAAATGAAATACTCTGTGTTCCATGCATTCTCTTTCCCAATCCAGGAACGTGTCTACGGCAACGACAGGATTTTCTTTTGGGGTCGACTATCTCTTTCCGATGCACTATTTCTTCCTTACCGTATCCATCGCACCCTCACATCGACGAATTAACACAGAAATTGGGTCGAAATGAAATACCCTGGGTTTCATGCCTTCTCTTTAACAATCCAGGAACGTTTCTACGGCAACGACAGGATTTTCTTTTGGGGTCGACTATCACTTTTCCGATGCACTATTTCTTCTTTACTGTATCCCTCGCACCCTCACATTGACGATTTAACACAGAAATTGCGTCGCAATGTAATACTCTGCGTTCCAGGCCTTCTCTTCCCATTCCAGGAACGTTTCTAAGGCTGTGACAGGATTATCTTTTGGTGTCGAGTATCTCCTTTCCGATGCACTATTTCTTCGTTACTGTATCCCTCGCACCCACACATTGACGAATTAACACATAAATTGCGTCGAAATGAAATAGTCGGTGTTCATGCATTCTCTTTCTCAAGCCAGGAACGGTTCTAAGGCAACGCCAGGATTTTCTTCTGGGGTCGGCTATCTCTTTCCAATGCACTATTTCTTCTTTACGTATCCCTCGCACCCTCACATTGTCGAATTAGCACATAAATTGCGTCGAAATGAAATACTCTGTGTTCCAAGGCTTTTCTTTCAAAATCCAGGAACGTTTCTACGGCAACGACAGGTTTTCTTTTGGGGTCCAGTATCTTTTTTCCGATGCACTATTTCTTCTTTACTGTATCCCTCGCACCCTCACATTGACGAATTAACACAGAAATTGCGTCGAAATGAAATACCCTGGGTTCCATGCCTTCTCTTTAACAATCCAGGAACGTTTCTACGGCAACGACAGGATTTTCTTATTGATCGAGTATCTCTTTTCCGATGCACGATTTCTTCTTTACTGTATCCCTCGCAACCTCACATTGACGATTTAACTCAGAAAATGCGTCGCAATAAAATACCCTGAGTTCCAAGCCTTCTCTTTCAAAATCCAGGAACGTTTCTACGGCAATAACAGGATTTTCTTTTGGGGTCGAGTATCTCCTTTTCGATTCACTATTTCTTCTTTACTGTATCCCTCGAACCCTCACATTGACGAATGAACACAGATATTGCGTCGAAAGGAAATACTCTGTGTTCCATGCCTTCTCTTTCCCAAAGTATTAACATTAATACGGCAACGACAGGATTTTCTTTTGGGGTCGAGTTTTCCTTTCCGATGCACTATTTCTTCTTTACTGTATCCCTCGCACCCTCACATTGTCGAATTAACACAGAATTTGCGTCGAAATGAAATACCCTGGGTTCTATGCCTTCTCGTTAACAATCCGTTAACGTTTCTACAGCAACGACAGGATTTTCTTTTTGGTCGAGTATCTCTTTTCCGATGCATTATTCCTTCTTTACTTTATCCCTCGCACCCTCACATTGACGATTTAACACAGAAATTGCGTCGCAATGAAATACTCTGGGTTCCAAGCCTTCTCCTTCAAAATCCAGGAACGTTTCTACGGCAACGACAGGATTTTCTTTTGGGGTCGAGTATCTTTTTTCCGATGCACTATTTCTTCTTTACTGTATCCCTCGCACCCTCACATTGACGATTTAACACAGAAATTGCGTCGAAATGAAATACTCTGTGTTCCATGCAGTCTCTTTCTCAAGCCAGGAACATTGCTAAGGCAACGACAGGATTTTCTTTTGGGGTCGGCTATCTCTTTCCGATGGACTATTTCTTCTTTACGTATCCCTTGCACCCCCACATTGTCGAATTAACACATAAATTGCGTCGAAATGAAATACTCTGTGTTCCAAGGCTCCTCTTTCAAAATCCAGGAACGTTTCTACGGCAACGACAGGATTTTCTTTAGGGGGCGAGTATGTCCTTTCCGATAAACTATTTCTTCTTTACTGTTTCCCTCGCACCCTTACATTGACGAATTAACACAGAAATTGCGTCGAAATGAAATACTCTGGGTTCCATGCCTTCTCTTCCACAATCAAGGTACGACTCTACGGCAACGACAGGATTTTTTTTTGGTGTTGAGTTTCACCTTTACGATGCACCATTTCTTCTTCACCGTATCCCTCGCACCCTCACATTGACGAATTAACACAGAAGTTGTGACGCAATGAAATGCTATGGGTTCCATGCCTTCTCTTTCCCAATCCAGGAACGTTTCTACGGCAACGACAGGATTTTCTTTTGGGGTTGAGTATCTCCTTTCCAATGCACTATTTCTTCTTTACTGTGTCCCTCGGACCCTCACATTGACGATTTATGACAGAAATTGCGTCGAAATGAAATTCTCTGAGTTCCATGCCTTCTCTTTCCCAATCCAGGAACATTTCTACGGCAACGACCGGATTTTCTTTTGGGGTCGAGTATCTCCTTGCCGATGCATTATTTCTTCTTTACTGTATCCCTCGCACCCTCACATTGACGAATTAACACCGAAATTGCGTTGAAATGAAATTCTCTGAGTTCCATTACTTCTCTTTCCCAATCCAGGAACGTTTCTACGGCAACGACAGGATTTTCTTTTGGGGTCGAGTATCTCTTTTCCGATGCACTATTTCTTCTTTACCGTATCCCTCGCACCCTCACATTGACGTTTTAAGTCTGAAGTTGCGTCGAAATGAAATTCTCTGGGTTCCATGCCATCTCTTTTCCAATCCAGCAATGTTTCTACGGCAACGACAGGATTTTCTTTTTGGGTCGCTTATCTCCTTCACGATGCACTATTTCTTCTTTACCATATCCGCCGCACCCTCACATTGACGAATTGACACAGAAATTGCGTTGAAACGAAATACTCTGGATTCCATGCCTTCTCTTTCCCAATCCAGGAACGATTCTACGGCAACGACAGGATTTTCATTTAGGGTCGAGTATCTCTTTTCCGATGCACGATTTCTTCTTTACTGTATCCCTCGCAACCTCACATTGACGATTTAACTCAGAAAATGCGTCGCAATAAAATACCCTGAGTTCCAAGCCTTCTCTTTCATAATCCAGGAACGTTTCTACGGCAATAACAGGATTTTCTTTTGGGGTCGAGTATCTCCTTTTCGATTCACTATTTCTTCTTTACTGTATCCCTCGAACCCTCACATTGACGAATGAACACAGATATTGCGTCGAAAGGAAATACTCTGTGTTCCATGCCTTCTCTTTCCCAATGTATTAACATTAATAAGGCAACGACAGGATTTTCTTTTGGGGTCGAGTTTTCCTTTCCGATGCACTATTTCTTCTTTACTGTATCCCTCGCACCCTCACATTGTCGAATTAACACAGAATTTGCGTCGAAATGAAATACCCTGTGTCCTATGCCTTCTCGTTAACAATCCGTTAACGATTCTACAGCAACGACAGGATTTTCTTTTTGGTCGAGTATCTCTTTTCCGATGCATTATTCCTTCTTTACTTTATCCCTCGCACCCTCACATTGACGATTTAACACAGAAATTGCGTCGCAATGAAATACTCTGGGTTCCAAGCCTTCTCCTTCAAAATCCAGGAACGTTTCTACGGCAACGACAGGATTTTCTTTTGGGGTCGAGTATCTTTTTTCCGATGCACTATTTCTTCTTTACTGTATCCCTCGCACCCTCACATTGACGATTTAACACAGAAATTGCGTCGAAATGAAATACTCTGTGTTCCATGCAGTCTCTTTCTCAAGCCAGGAACATTGCTAAGGCAACGACAGGATTTTCTTTTGGGGTCGGCTATCTCTTTCCGATGGACTATTTCTTCTTTACGTATCCCTCGCACCCCCACATTGTCGAATTAACACATAAATTGCGTCGAAATGAAATACTCTGTGTTCCAAGGCTTCTCTTTCAAAATCCAGGAACGTTTCTACGGCAACGACAGGATTTTCTTTAGGGGGCGAGTATGTCCTTTCCGATAAACTATTTCTTCTTTACTGTTTCCCTCGCACCCTTACATTGACGAATTAACACAGAAATTGCGTCGAAATGAAATACTCTGGGTTCCATGCCTTCTATTCCACAATCAAGGTACGTCTCTACGGCAACGACAGGATTTTTTTTTGGTGTTGAGTTTCACCTTTACGATGCACTATTTCTTCTTCACCGTATCCCTCGCACCCTCACATTGACGAATTAACACAGAAGTTGTGACGCAATGAAATGCTATGGGTTCCATGCCTTCTCTTTCCCAATCCAGGAACGTTTCTACGGCAACGACAGGATTTTCTTTTGGGGTTGAGTATCTCCTTTCCAATGCACTATTTCTTCTTTACTGTGTCCCTCGGACCCTCACATTGACGATTTATGACAGAAATTGCGTCGAAATGAAATTCTCTGAGTTCCATGCCTTCTCTTTCCCAATCCAGGAACATTTCTACGGCAACGACCGGATTTTCTTTTGGGGTCGAGTATCTCCTTGCCGATGCACTATTTCTTCTTTACTGTATCCCTCGCACCCTCACATTGACGAATTAACACCGAAATTGCGTTGAAATGAAATTCTCTGAGTTCCATTACTTCTCTTTCCCAATCCAGGAACGTTTCTACGGCAACGACAGGATTTTCTTTTGGGGTCGAGTATCTCTTTTCCGATGCACTATTTCTTCTTTACCGTATCCCTCGCACCCTCACATTGACGTTTTAAGTCTGAAGTTGCGTCGAAATGAAATTCTCTGGGTTCCATGCCATCTCTTTCCCAATCCAGCAATGTTTCTACGGCAACGACAGGATTTTCTTTTTGGGTCGCTTATCTCCTTCACAATGCACTATTTCTTCTTTACCATATCCGCCGCACCCTCACATTGACGAATTGACACAGAAATTGCGTTGAAACGAAATACTCTGGATTCCATGCCTTCTCTTTCCCAATCCAGGAACGATTCTACGGCAACGACAGGATTTTCATTTAGGGTCGAGTATCTCCTTTCCGATGTACTATTTCTTTTTTACCGTATCCCTTGCACCCTCACAATGAAGAATTAACACAGAAATTAAGTCGAAAAGAAATACTCTGCGTTCCATGCCTTCTCTTTCCCAATCCAGAAACGTTTCTACCTCAACGACAGGATTTTCTTTTTGGTCGAGTATCTCTTTTCCGATGCACTATTTCTTCTTTACTGTATCCCTCACAGCCTCACATTGACGATTCAACACAGAAAGTGCGTCGCAATGTAATACTCTGAGTTCCAAGCCTTTTCTTTCAAAATCCAGGAACGTTTCTACGGCAACGACAGGATTTTCTTTTGGGGTCGATTATCTCCTTTCCGAAGCACTATTTCTTCTTTACTGTATCCCTCGCACCCTCACATAGACGAATGAACACAGATATTGTGTCGAAATGAAATACTCTGGGTTCCATGACTTCTCTTTCCCAATCTATTAACATTAATACGGCAACGACAGGATCATCTTTTGGGGTCGAGTATCTCCTTTCCGATGCACTATTTCTTCTTTACTGCTTCCCTCGCACCCTCACATTGACGAATTAACACAGTAATTGCGTCGAAATAAGATACTCTGGGTTTCATGCCTTCTCTTTCCCAATCCAGGAACGTTTCTACAGCAATGACAAGATTTTCTCTGGGGGTCGAGTATCTCCTATCCTATCCACTATTTCTTGTTTACCATATCCCTCGCACCCTCACATTGACGAATTAACACAGAAATCGCGTCGAAATGAATTACTCTGGGTTCCATGCCTTCTCTTTCCCAATCCAGGAACGATTTTACGGCAACGACAGGATTTTCTTTTGGGGTCGAGTATGTCCTTTCCTATAAACTATTTCTTCTTTACTGTTTCCCTCGCACCCTCACATTGACGAATTAGCACAGAAATTGCGTCGAAATGAAATACTCTGGGTTCCATGCCTTCTCTTCCCCATTCAACGACGTCTCTACGGCGACGACAGGCTTTTTTTTTGGTGTTGAGTTTCACCTTTCCGATGCACTATTTCTTCTTTACCGTATCCCTCGTACCCTCACATTGGCTAATTAACACAGAAGTTGTGTCGCAATGACATGCTTTGGGTTCCATGCCTTCTCTTTCCCAATCCAGGAACGTTTCTACGGCAACGACATGATTTTCTTTTGGGGTCGATTACCTCCTTTCCGATGCACTATTTCTTCTTTACTGTAACCCTCGCACCCTCACATTGACGATTTAAGACAGAAATTGCGTCAAAATGAAATACTCTGGGTGCCATGCCTTCTCTTTCCCAATCCAGGAACATTTATACGGCAACGAGAGTATTTTCTTTTGGGGTCGAGTATCTCCTTTCCGATGCACTATTTCTTCTTTACTGTATCCCTCGCCCCCCCACATTGACGAATTAACACCGAAATTGCGTCGAAATGAAATTCTCTGGGTTCCATGACATCTCTTTCCCAATCCAGGAACGATTCTACGGCAACGACATGATTTCATTTTGGGGTCGAGTATGTCCTTTCCGATGCACTATTTCTTCTTTACTGTTTCCATCGCACCCTCACATTGACGAATTAACACAGAAATTGTGTCGAAATGAAATACTCTGGGTTCCATTCCTTCTCTTTCCCAATCTATTAACATTAATACGGCAACGACAGGATCATCTTTTGGGGTCGAGTATCTCCTTTCCGATGCACTATTCCTTTTTTACTGTATGCCTTGCACCCTCACATTGAAAAATTAACACAGAAATTGCGTCGAAATGAAATACGCTGGGTTCCATGCCTTCTCTTTCCCAGTCCAGGAACGTTTCTACGGCAACGACAGCATTTTCTTTTGGGGTCGAGTATCTAATTTCCGATGCACTATTTCTTCCTTACTGTATCCCTAGCAACCTCACATTGACGAATTAACACAGATATTGCGTCGAAATTAAATACTCTGTGTCCCATGCGTTCTCTTTCCCAATCCGGAAACATTTCTAAGGCAACGACAGGATTTTCTTTTGTGGTGGAGTATCTCCATTCCGTGGCGCTATGTCTCCTTTACTGAATCCCTCGCACCCTCACATTGACGAATTAACACAGAAATAGCGTCGAAATGAAATACTCTGTGTTCCATGCATTCTCTTTCCCAATCCAGGAACGTGTTTACGGCAACGACAGGATTTTCTTTAGGGGTCGTGTATCTCCTTTCCGATGCACTATTTCTTCTTTACTGTATCCCTCGCACCCTCACATTGACGATTTAATACAGAAATTGCGTCGAAATGAAATACTCTGGGTTCCATGCCTTCTCTTTCCCAGTCCAGGAACGTTTCTACGGCAACGACAACATTTCTTTTGGGGGGGAGTATGTCCTTTCCGATAAACTATTTCTTCTTCACTGTTTCCCTGGCACCCTCACATTGACGAATTAACACAGAAATTGCGTCGAAATGAAATACTCTGGGTTCCATGCCTTCTCTTCCACAATCAAGGAACGTCTCTATGGCAACGACCGGATTTTTTTTTGGTGTTGAGTTTCACCTTTCCGATGCACTACTTCTTCTTCACCGTATCCCTCGCACCCTCACATTGACGAATTAACACAGAAGCTGTGTCGCAATGAAATGCTATGGGTTCCATGCCTTCTCTTTCCCAATCCAGGAACATTTCTACGGCAACGACCGAATTTTCTTTTGGGGTCGAGTATCTCCTTGCCGATGCACTATTTCTTCATTACTGTATCCCTCGCACCCTCACATTGACGAATTAACACCGATATTGCGTGGAAATGAAATTCTCTGAGTTCCATTACTTCTCTTTCCCAATCCAGGAACGTTTCTACGGCAACGACAGGATTTTCTTTTGGGGTCGAGTATCTCTTTTCCGATGCATTATTTCTTCTTTACCGTATCCCTTGCACCCTCACATTGATGAATTAAGTCTGAAGTTGCGTCGAAATGAAATTCTCTGGGTTCCATGCCATCTCTTTCCCAATCCAGCAATGTTTCTACGGCAACGACAGGATTTTCTTTTTGGGTCGCTTATCTCCTTCACGATGCACTATTTCTTCTTTACCATATCCCTCGCACCCTCACATTGACGAATTGACACAGAAATTGCGTTGAAACGAAATACTCTTGATTCCATGCCTTCTCTTTCCCAATCCAGGAACGATTCTACGGCAACGACAGGATTTTCTTTTAGGGTCGAGTATCTCCTTTCCGATGCACTATTTCTTTTTTACCGTATCCCATGCACCCTCACAATGAAGAATTAACACAGAAATTGCGTCGAAAAGAAACACTCTGCGTTCCATGCCTCCTCTTTCCCAATCCAGGAACGTTTCTACGGCAACGACAGGATTTTCTTTTTGGTCGAGTATCTCTTTTCCGATGGACTATTTCTTCTTTAATGTATCCCTCGCAGACTCACATTGACGATTTAACACAGAAAGTGCGTCGCAATGTAATACTCTGAGTTCCAAGCCTTCTCTTTCAAAATCCAGATACGTTTCTACGGCAACGACAGGATTTTTTTTTGGGGTCGATTATCTCCTTTCCGATGCACTATTTCTTCTTTACTGTATCCCTCGCACCCTCACATAGACGAATGAACACAGATATTGTGTCGAAATGAAATACTCTGGGTTCCATGCCTTCTCTTTCCCAATCTATTAACATTAATACGGCAACGACAGGATCTTCTTTTAGGGTCGAGTATCTCCTTTCCGATGCACTATAACTTCTTTACTGTTTCCCTCGCACCCTCACATTGACGAATTAACACAGAAATTGCGTCGAAATGAAATACTCTGGGTTTCATGCCTTCTCTTTCCCAATCCAGGAACGTTTCTACAGCAACGACAATATTTTCTCTTGGGGTCGAGTATCTCCTATCCTATCCACTATTTCTTGTTTACCATATCCCTCGCACCCTCACATTGACGAATTAACACAGAAATTGCGTCGAAATGAATTACTCTGGGTACCATGCCTTCTCTTTCCCAATCCAGGAACGATTTTACGGCAACGACAGGATTTTCTTTTGGGGTCGATTACCTCCTTTCCGATGCACTATTTCTTCTTTACTGAATCCCTCGCACCCTCACATTGACGAATTAACACAGAATTAGCGTCGAAATGAAATACTCTGGGTTCCATGCATTCTCTTTCCCAATCCGGAAACATTTCTAAGGCAACGACAGGATTTTCTTTTGTGGTCGAGTATCTCCATTCCGTGGCACTATTTCTCCTTTACTGAATCCCTCGCACCCTCACATTGACGAATTAACACAGAAATAGCGTCGAAATGAAATACTCTGTGTACCATGCATTCTCTTTCCCAATCCAGGAACATGTCTACGGCAACGACAGGATTTTCTTTTGGGGTCGACTATCTCTTTCCGATGCACTATTTCTTCCTTACCGTATCCCTCGCACCCTCACATTGACGAATTAACACAGAAATTGGGTCGAAATGAAATACTCTAGGTTCCAAGCCTTCTGTTTCAGATTC
This sequence comes from Schistocerca serialis cubense, assembly GCF_023864345.2. Lineage (NCBI taxonomy): Eukaryota > Metazoa > Arthropoda > Insecta > Orthoptera > Acrididae > Schistocerca > Schistocerca serialis. The sequence continues at coordinate 119,854,888 of NC_064649.1, forward strand.
CAAGAACGTTTCTACGGCAACGACAGGATTTTCTTTTGGGGTCGACTATCACTTTTCCGATGCACTATTTCTTCTTTACTGTATCCCTCGCACCCTCACGTTGACGATATAACACAGAAATTGCATCGCAATGAAATACTCTGCGTTCCAGGCCCTCTCTTCCCATTCCAGGAACGTTTCTAAGGCTATGACAGGATTATCTTTTGGGGTCGAGTATCTCCTTTCCGATGCACTATTTCTTCTTTACTGTATCCCTCGCATCCTCACATTGACGAATTAACACATAAGTTGCGTCGAAATGAAATAGTCTGTGTTCTTGCATTCTCTTTCTCAAGCCAGGAACATTTCTAAGGCAACGACAGGATTTTCTTCTGGGGTCAGCTATCTCTTTCCGATGCACTATTTCTTCTTTACGTATCCCTCGCACCCTCACATTGTCGAATTAACACATAAATTGCGTCGAAATGAAATACTCTGTGTTCCAAGGCTTCTCTTTCAAAATACAGGAACGTTTCTACAGCAACGACAGGATTTTCTTTTGGGGTCGAGTATCTTTTTTCCGATGCACTATATCTTTTTTACTGTATCACTCGCACCCTCACATTGACGAATTAACACAGAAATTGCGTCGAAATGAAATACCCTGGGTTCCATGCCTTCCCTTTAACAATCCAGGAACGTTTCTACGGCAACGACAGGATTTTCTTATTGTTCGAGAATCTCTTTTCCGATGCACGATTTCTTCTTTACTGTATCCCTCGCAACCTCACATTGACGATTTAACTCAGAAAATGCGTCGCAATAAAATACCCTGAGTTCCAAGCCTTCTCTTTCAAAATCCAGGAACGTTTCTACGGCAATGACAGGATTTTCTTTTGGGGTCGAGTTTTCATTTCCGATGCACTATTTCTTCTTTACTGTATCCCTTGCACCCTCACATTGTCGAATTAACACAGAATTTGCGTCGAAATGAAATACCCTGGGTTCCATGCCTTCTCGTTAACAATCCATTAACGTTTCTACAGCAACGACAGGATTTTCTTTTTGGTCGAGTATCTCTTTTCCGATGCATTATTTCTTCTTTACTTTATCCCTCGCACCCTCACATTGACGATTTAACACAGAAATTGCGTCGCAATGAAATACTCTAGGTTCCAAGCCTTCTGTTTCAGATTCCAAGAACGTTTCTACGGCAACGACAGGATTTTCTTTTGGGGGTCGAGTATCTCCTTCCCGTGCAATATTTCTTCTTTACTGTGTCCCTCGCACCCTCACATTGACGAATTGACACACAAATTGCGTCGAAATGAAATACTCTGCGTTCCATGCCTTCTCTTTCCCAATCCAGGAACGTTTCTATGGCAACGACAGGATTTTCCTTTGGGGTCGAGTATCTCCTGTCTGATCCATTATTTCTCCTTTACCGTATCCCTCGCACCCTCACATTGACGAATTAACACAGAAATTGCGTCGAAATGAATTTGGGTTCCATGCCTTCTCTTTCCAAATCCAGGAACGTTTCTACAGCAACGACAGGAGTTTCTTTTGGCGTCGAGAATCTCCTTTCCGATGCACTATTTGTTCTTTACCGTATCCCTCGCACCCTCACATTGACAAATTAAGTCTGAAGTTGCGTCGAAATGAAATTCTCTGGGTCCCATGCCATCTCTTTCCCAATCCAGCAATGTTTCTACGGCAACGACAGGATTTTCTTTTAGGGTCGAGTATCTCCTTTCCGATGCACTATTTCTTTTTTCCGTATCCCTTGCACCCTCACAATGAAGAATTAACACAGAAATTGCGTCGAAAAGAAATACTCTGGTTTCCATGCCTTCTCTTTCCCAATCCAGGAACGTTTCTACGGCAACGACAGGATTTTCTTTTGGTCGAGTATCTCTTTTCCGATGCACTATTTCTTCTTTACTGCATCCCTCGCAGCCTCACATTGACGATTTAACACAGAAAAAGCGTCGCAATTTAATACTCTGAGTTCCAAGCCTTCTCTTTCAAAATCCAGGAACGTTTCTATGGCAACGACAGGATTTTCTTTTGGGGTCGATTATCTCCTTTCCGATGCACTATTTCTTCTTTACTGTATCCCTCGCACCCTCACATTAACGAATGAACACAGATATTGCGTCGAAATGAAATACTCTGGGTTCCATGCATTCTCTTTCCCAATCTATTAACATAAATACGGCAACGACAGGATCTTCTTTTGGGGTCGAGGATCTCCTTTCCGATGCACTATTTCTTCTTTACTGTATCCCTCGCACCCTCACATTGACGAATTAATACAGAAATTGCGTCGAAATGAAATACTCTGGGTTTCATGCCTTCTCTTTCCCAATCCAGGAACGTTTCTACAGCAACGACAAGATTTTCTCTTGGAGTCGAGTATCTCCTATCCTATCCACTATTTCTTGTTTACCATATCCCTCGCACCCTCACATTGACGAATTAACACAGAAATTGCGTCGAAATGAAGTACTCTAGGTTCCATGCCTTCTCTTTCCTAATCAAGGAATGATTTTACGGCAACGATAGGATTTTCTTTTGGGGTCGAGTATGTCCTTTCCGATGCACTATTTCTACTTTACTGTTTCCCTTGCACCCTCACATTGACGAATTAGCACAGAAATTGCGTCGAAATGAAATACTCTGGGTTCCATGCCTTCTCTTCCCCATTCAAGGAACGTCTCTACGGCAACGACAGGATTTTTTTTTGGTGTTGAGTTTCACCTTTCCGATGCACTATTTTTTCTTTACCGTATCCCTCGCACCCTCACATTGACGAATTAACACAGAAGTTGTGTCGCAGTGAAATGCTATGGGTTCCATGCCTTCTCTATCCCAATCCAGGAACGTTTCTACGTTAACGACTGCATTTTCTTTTGGGGTCGATTACCTCCTTTCCGATGCACTATTTCTTCTTTACTGTATCCCTCGCACCCTCACATTGACGATTTAAGGCAGAAATTGCGTCGAAATGAAATACTCTGGGTGCCATGCCTTCTCCTTCCCAATCCAGGAACAATTCAACGGCAACGACAGGATTTTCTTTTGGGGTCGAGTATCTCCTTTCCGATGCAATATTTCTTATTTACTGTATCCCTCGCACCCTCACATTGACGAATTAACACCGAAATTGCATCGAAATGAAATTCCTTGGGTTCCATGCCTTCTCTTTCCCAATCCAGGAACGATTCTACGGCAACGACAGGATTTTCTTTTAGGGTCGAGTATCTCCTTTCCGATGCACTATTTCTTTTTTACTGTATCCCTTGCACCCTCACATTGAAAAATTAACACAGAAATTGCGTGGAAGTGAAATACTCTGGGTTCCATGCCTTCTCTTTCCCAATCCAGGAACGTTTCTACGGCAACGACAGCATTTTCTTTTGGGGTCGAGTATCTAATTTCCGACGCACTATTTCTTCCTTACTGTATCCCTCGCACCCTCACATTGACGAATAAACACAGAAATTGCGTCGAAATCAAATACTCTGTGTTCCATACGTTCTCTTTCCCAATACAGAAACATTTCTAAGGCAACGAAAGGATTTTCTTTTGTGGTCGAGTATCTCCATTCCGTGGCACTATTTCTCCTTTACTGAATCCCTCGCACCCTCACATTGACGAATTAACACAGAAATAGTGTCGAAATGAAGTACTCTGTGTTCCATGCATTCTCTTTCCCAATCCAGGAACGTGTCTACGGCAACGACAGGACTTTCTTTTGGGGTCGACTATCTCTTTCCGATGCACTATTTCTTCCTTACCGTATCCCTCGCACCCTCACATTGACGAATTAACATAGAAATTGCGTCGAAATGGTATACTCTGGGTTCCATGCCTTCTCTTTCCCAATCCAGGAACGTCTCCACGGCAACGACAGGATATTCCTTTGGTGTCGAGTATCTCCTTTCCGATGCACTATTTCTTCATTACTGTGTCCCTCGCACCCTCACATTGACGAATTAACGCAGAAAATGCGTCGAAATGAAATACTCTGGGTTCCATGAATTCTCTTTCCCAATCCAGGAACGTTTCTACGGCAACGACAGGATTTTTTTTTTGGGGTTGAGTATCTCCTTTCCGATGCACTATTTCTTCCTTACTGTATCCCTCGCACCCTGAAATTGACTAATTAACACAGAAATTGCGGCGAAATGTAATACTCTGGGTTCCATGTCTTCTCTTTCCCAATCCAGGAACGTTTCCACGGCAATAACAGGATTTCGTTTTGGGGTCGAGCATCTTTTTCCAAAGCACTATATCTTCTTTGCTGTATCCCTCGCACCCCGAAATTGACGAATTCACACTAACATCGCGTCTCAAAGAAATACTCAGTGTTCCATTCATTCTCTTTCCCAATCTAGGTCGTTTCTACGGCAACGACAGGATTTTTTTATGGGGTCGAGTATCTCTTTCCGATGCACTATGTCTCCTTTAAAGTATCCCTCGCACCCTCAAATTGACGAAGTAACACAGAAATTGCTTCGAAATGAAATACTCTGGGTTCCATGCGTTCTCTTTCCCAATCCAAGAACGTTTCTACTGCAATGACAGGATTTTTTTTTTTGGGGTCGAATAACTCCTTTCCGATGTACTATTTCTCCATTTCTGTATCCCTCGCACCCTTACATTGACGAATTAACACAGAAATTGCGTCGAAATGAAATACTCAGGATTCCATGCCTTCTCTTTCCCAATCGAGGAACAATTCTACGGCAACGACAGGATTTTCTTTTGGGGTCGAGTATCTCCTTTCCGATGCACTATTGCTTCTTTTACGTATCCCTCCCACCTTCACATTGACGAAATAACAAAGAAATTGTGTCGCAATGAAATACTCTGATTCCATGCCTTCTCTTTCCCAATCCAGGAACGTTTCTACGGCAACGACAGGATTTCTTTTTGGGGTCGATTATCTCACTTCCAATGCACTATTTCTTCTTTACCGTATCCCTCGTACCCTCACATTGACGAATTAACACAGAAATTGCGTCGAAATTAAATACTCTAGGTTCCATTAATTTTCTTTCCCAACCCAGGAACGTTTCTACGGCAACGACAGGAATTTCCTATGTGGTCGAGTATCTCCTACGCACTATTTCATCCTTACTGTATCCCTCGCACCCTCACATTGACGAATTAACACAGAAATTGCTTCGAAATGAAATACTCTGGGTTCCATGCCTTCCTTTCCCTATCGAGGAACGTTTCTACGGCGACGACAGCAGTTTTTTTTTGTGTCGAGTATCTCCTTTCCAAAGCACTATTTCTTCTTAACCGTATTCATCACACCCTCACATTGACGAATAATCACAGATATTGCGTCGAAATGAAATACTCTGGGTTCCGTGCCTTCTCTTTCCCAATCCAGGAACGTTTCTGTAGCAACGACAAGATTTTTTTTTGGGGTCGAGTATGTCATCTCCGATGCAATACTTCTTATTTAGCGTATCCCTCGCTCTCTCACATTGACGAATTAACACAGAGATTGCGTCGAAATGGAATACTCTGGGTTCCATGCCTTCTCTTTCCCAATCCAGGAACGTTTCTGCAGCAACGACAGGATTATTTTTTGGGGTCGAGTATCTCCTTTCCGATGCACTATTTCTTCGTTACCGTATCCCTCGCACTGTCACATTGACGAATAAACACAGAAATTGCGTCGAAATGAAGTACTCTGGGTTCCATTCCTTCTCTTTCCCAATCCAGGAACGTTTCTACGGCAACGACAGGAAGTTTCTTTATGGTCAAGTATCTCCTTCCCGATACACTATTTCTTCTTTACCGTATCCCTCGCACCCTGAAATTGACGAACTAACACAGAAATTGCGTCGAAATGAAATACTCTGGGTTCCATGCCATGTCTTTCCCAATCTAGGAACGTTTCTATGGCAACGACAGGATTTTTATTTGGGGTCGAGTGTCTCCATTCCGATGCACTATTTAATCCTTACTGTATCCCTCGCTCCCTCACATTGACGAATTTACACAGAAATTGCGTTGAAATGAAATACTCTGGGTTCCATGCCATCTCTTTCCCAATCGAGGACCGTTTCTACGGCGATGACAGCATTTTTTTTTGGGGTCGAATATCCCCGTTCCGAAGCACTATTTCTTCTTAACCGTATCCATCGCACCCACACATTGACGAATAAACACAGAAAATGCGTCGAAATGAAATACTCTGGTTCCATGCCTTCTCTTTCCCAATCCAGGTACGTTTCTACGTCAACGGCAGGATTTTCTTTTAGGGTCCAGTATCTCCTTAACGATGCACTATTTCTTCTTTATCGTATCCCTCGCACCCTGAAACTGACGAATTTACACAAAAATTGCGTCGCAATAAAATACTCTGGGCCCCATTCACTGTCTTTCCCAATCTAGGTCGTACATACGGCGAAGACAAGATTTTTTTTTGGGGTCGAGTATCTCCTTTCCGATGCACTATTTCATCCCTACTCTATCCCTTGAACCCTCACATTAACGAATTGACACAGAAATTGCGTCGAAATGAAATACTCTGGTTTCCATGCCTTCTCTTTCCTAATCCAGGAACGTTTCTACGGCAACGACAGGATTTTTTTTTGGGTCGAGTATCTTAGTCCAATGCACTATTTCTTCTTTACTGTATCCCGCGCACCCAGAAATTGGCGAATTCACACAAACATCGCGTCGCAATGAAATACTCTGTGTTCCATTCATTCTCTTTCCCAATCTGATTTGTTTCTACGACGGCGACAGGATTTTTTTTTGGGGTCGAGTATCACCTTTCCGATGCACTATTTCATCCCTACTCTATCCCTTGAACCCTCACATTAACGAATTTACACAGAAATTGCGTCGAAATGAAATACTCTGGTTTCCATGCCTTCTCTTTCCTAATCCAGGAACATTTCTACGGCAATGGCAGGATTTTTTTTTGGGGTCGAGTATCTCCATTCCGATGCACTATTTCATCCTTACTGTATACCTCGCTCCCTCACATTGGCGCATTTACACAGATATGGCGTCGAAATGAAATACTCTGGGATCCATGCCTTCTCTTTCCCAATCCAGGAACGTTTCTACGGTAACGACAAGAATTTTTTTGGGCTCGAGTATCTCCTTTACGATGCTTTTCTTCTTCTTTACCGTATCCCTAGCAACCTCACATTGACGAATTAACACAGAAATTGTGTCGAAATGAAATACTCTGGGTTCCATGCCATCTTTTTCGCAATCCAGGAACGTTTCAGCGGCAACGACAGGATTTTTTTAGGGTTCGAGTATCTCCTTTCTGATGCACTATTTCTTCTTTACCGTATCCCTCGCACCCTCACATTGACGAATAAACACAGATATTGCGTCGAAATGAAATACTCTGGGTTCCATGTCTTCTCTTTCCCAATCCAGGTACGTTTGTACGGCAATGACAGTATTTTCTTTTGGGGTCGAGTATCTTCTTTCCGATGCACTATTTCATTTTTACTGTATCCTTTGCACCCTGAAATTGACGAATTAATACAGAAATTGCGTCGAAATGAAATACTCTGTGTACCATGCATTCTCTTTCCCATTCCAGGAACGTTTCTACGGCAACGACAGGAATTTTTTTTGGGGTCGAGTATCTCCATTCCGATGCATTATTTCTTCTTTACTGTATCCCTCGCACCCTCACATTGACGAATTAACACAGAAGTTGTGTCGTAATGAAATACTCGGGGATCCATGCCTTCTCGATCCCCATCCAGAAACGTTTCTACGGCAACGACAGGATTCTCCTTTGGGGTCGAGTATCTCCTTTCCGATGCAATATTTCTTCTTTACTGTGTCCCTCGCAATCTCACATTGACGAATTAACACTGAAGTTGTGTCGAAATGAAATACTCTGGTTTCCATGTCTTCTCTTTCCCAAACCAGGAACGTTTCTACGGCAACGACAGGAATTTCTGTTGGTGTCGAGTATCTCCTTTCCGATGCGCTATTTCTTCTTTACTGTATCCCTCGCACCCTCACATTGACGAACTGACACAGAAATTGCGTCGTAATGAAATTTCCTGGGTTCCATCCCTTCTCTTTCCCAATCTAGGTCGTTTCTACGGCAACGACAGGTTTTTTTTGGGGGTCCAGTATCTCCTTCCCGATGCACTATTTCTTCTTTACCGTATGCCTCACACCCTCATACTGACGAATTAGCACAGAAATTGCGTCGAAATGAAATACCCTGGGTTTCATGCCTTCTCTTTAACAATCCAGGAACGTTTCTACGGCAACGACAGGATTTTCTTTTTGGGTCGACTATCACTTTTCCGATGCACTATTTCTTCTTTACTGTATCCCTCGCACCCTCACATTGACGATTTAACACAGAAATTGCGTCGCAATGAAATACTCTGGGTTCCAGGCCTTCTCTTCCCATTCCAGGAACGTTTCTAAGGCTATGACAGGATTTTCTTATTGATCGAGTATCTCTTTTCCGATGCACTATTTCATCTTTACTGTATCCCTCGCACCCTCACACTGACGATTTAACTCAGAAAATGCGTCGCAATGAAATACCCTGAGTTCCAAGCCTTCTCTTTCAAAATCCAGGTACGTTTCTACGGCAACGACAGGATTGTCTTTTGGGGTTGAGTATCTCCTTTCCGATGCACTATTTCTTCTTTACTGTATCCCACGAACCCTGACATTGACGAAGTAACACAGAAATTGCGTCGAAATAAAATACTCTGTGTTCCATGCCATCTCTTTAACAATCTATTAACATTAATACGGCAACAACAGGATTTTGTTTTGGGGTCGAGTATTTCCTTTCCGATGCACTATTTCTTCTTTACTGTATCCCTCGCACGCTCACATTGTCGAATTAACACAGAAATTGCGTCGAAATGAAATTGGGTTCCATGCCTTCTCTTTCCCAATCCAGGAACGTTTCTACAGCAACGACAGGATTTTCTTTTGGGGTCGAGTATCTCCTCTCCGATGCACTATATCTTCTTTACTGTATCCCTCGCACCCCCACATTGACGAATTAACACAGAAATTGCGTCGAAATGAAATACTCTGTGTTCCATGCGTTCTCTCTCCCAATCCAGGAACGTTTCTACGGCAACGACAAGAATTTCTTTTGGGATCGAGTATCTCATTTCCGATCCATTATTTCTCTATTACCGTATCCCTCGCAACCTCACATTGACGAATTATAACAGAAATTGCTTCGAAATGAAATACTCTGGGTTCCATGCCTTCTCTTTCCCAATCCAGGAACGTTTCTACAGCAACGACAGGATTTTCTTTTGGGCCGAGTATCTCCTTTCCGATGCAATATTTCTTCATTACTGTGTCCCTCGCACCCTCACATTGTCGAATTACGCAGAAAATGCGTCGAAATGAAATACTCAGGGTTCCATGAATTCTCTTTCCCAATCCAGGAACGTTTCTACAGCAACGACAGGATTTTCTTTTGGGCCGAGTATCTCCTTTCCGATGCAATATTTCTTCATTACTGTGTCCCTCGCACCCTCACATTGTCGAATTACGCAGAAAATGCGTCGAAATGAAATACTCAGGGTTCCATGAATTCTCTTTCCCAATCCAGGAACGTTTCTACGGCAATGACAGGATTTTCTTTTGGGGTGAGTATCTCCTTTCCGATGCACTATTCCGTCTTTATTGTATCCCTCGCACCCTCACATTGACGAATTAATACAGAAATTGCGTCGAAATGAAATACTCTGAATTCCATGCCTTCTCTTTCCCAATCCAGGAACGTTACTACGGCAACGAGAGGATTTTCTTTTGGGGACGAATATCTCCTTTCCAATGCACTATTTCTTCTTTACTGTATCCCTCGCACCCTCACATTGACGAATTAACATAGAAATTGCGTCGAAATGGTATACTCTGGTTTCCATGCCATCTCTTTCCCAATCCAGGAACGTTTCCATGGCAACGACAGGATTTGCCTATGGTATCGAGTATCTCCTTTCCGATGCACTACATCTTCATTACTGTGTCCCTCGCACCCTCACATTGACGAATTAACACAGAAATTGCGTCGAAATGAAATACTCTGGGTTGCATGCCTTCTCATTCCCAATCCAGGAACGTTACTACGGCAATGTCAGGAATATCTTTCGGGGTGAGTATCTCCTTTCTGATGCACTATTTCTTCTTTTCCGTATATCTCGCTCCATCACATTAACGAATTAACACAGAAATTGCGTCGAAATGAAATACTCTGAGTTCCATGCATTCTCTTTCCCAATCCAGGAACGTTTCTACGGCAACGAGAGGATTTTTTTTGGGGTCGAGTATCTCCTTTCCGATGCACTATTTCTTCTTTAATGTATCCCTCGCACCCTCGCATTGACGAATTAACACAGAAATTGCGTCTAAATGAAACACTCTGTGTTCCATGCCTTCTCTTTCCCAATCCAGGAACGTTTCTACGGCAACGAGAGGATTTTTTTGGGGGTCGAGTATCTCCTTTCCGATGCAATATTTCTTCTTTACTGTATCCCTCGCACCCTCACATTGACTAATGAACACAGAAATTGCGTCGAAATGAAATACTCTGAGTTCCATGCCTTCTCTTTCCCAATCCAGGTACGTTTCTATGGCAAAGGCAGGATTTTTTTTGGGGTCGAGTATCTCCTTTCCGATGCACTATTTCTTCTTTACTGTAACCCTCACGCCCACACATTGACGAATTAACACAGAAATTGCGTCGAATTGAAATACTCTCAGTTCCATGCCTACTCTTTCCCAAACCAGGAACGTTTCTACGGCAACGGCACGATTGTTTTTGGGGACGAATATCTCCTTTACGATGCACTATTTCTTCTTTACTGTATCCCTCGCACCCTCACATTGACGAATTAACACAGAAATTGCGTCGAAATGAGAAACTCTGAGTTCCATGCCTTCTCTTTCCCAATCCAGGAACGTTTCCTCGGCAACGGCAGGATTTTTTTTGGGGTCGAGTATCTCCTTTTCGATGCACTATTTCTTGTTTACTGTACCCCTCGCACCCTCACATTGACGAATTAATACAGAAATTGCGTCGAAATGAAATTCTCTGAGTTCCATGCCGTCTCTTTCCCAATCCAGGAACGTTTCTACGGCAACGGCAGGATTTTTTTTGGGGTCCATTATCTTCTTTCTGATGCACTATTTCATCTTTACTGTATCCTTCGCACCCTCACATTGACGAATTAATACAGAAATTGCGTCGAAATGAAATACTCTGAGTTCCATGCCTTCTCTTTCCCAATCCAGGAACGTTTCTACGGCAACGGCAGGATTTTTTTTGGGGTCGAGTATCTCCTTTCTGATGCACTATTTCTTCTTTACTGTATCCCTCGCACCCTCACATTAACGAATGAACACAGATATTGCGTCGAAATGAAATACTCTGGGTTCCATGCCTTCTCTTTCCCAATCTATTAACATTAATACGGCAACGACAGGATCTTCTTTTGGGGTCGAGTACCTCCTTTCCGATGCACTATTTCTTCTTTACTGTATCCCTCGCACCCTCACATTGACGAATTAATACAGAAATTGAGTCGAAATGAAATACTCTGGGTTTCATGCCTTCTCTTTCCCAATCCAGGAACGTTTCTACAGCAACGACAAGATTTTCTCTTGGGGTCGAGTATCTCCTATCCTATCCACTATTTCTTGTTTACCATATCCCTCGCACCCTCACATTGACGAATTAACGCAGAAATTGCGTGGAAATGAATTACTCTGGGTTCCATGCCTTCTCTTTCCCAATCCAGGAATGTTTCTACGGCGACGAGAGGATTTTTTTGGGGGTCGAGTATCTCCTTTCCGATGCACTATTTCTTCTTTACTGTATCCCTCGCACCCTCACATTGACGAATTAACACAGAAATTGCGTCGAAATGAAGTACTCTGAGTTCCATGCCTTCTCTTTCCCAATCCAGGAACTTTTCTACGGCAACGAGAGGATTTTCTTTTGGGGTCGAGTATCTCCTTTCCGATGCACTATTTCTTCTTTACTGCATCCCTCGCACCCTCACATTGACGAATTAACACAGAAATTGCGTCGAAATGAAATACTCTGAGTTCCATGCCTTCTCTTTCCCAATCCAGGAATGTTTCTACGGCAACAAGAGGATTTTTTTGGGGGTCGAGTATCTCCTTTCCGATGCAATATTTCTTCTTTACTGTATCCCTCGCACCCTCACATTGACGAATTAACACAGAAATTGCGTCGAAATGAAATACTCTGAGTTCCATGCCTTCTCTTTCCCAATCCAGGTACGTTTCTACGGCAACGGCAGGATTTTTTTTGGGGTCGAGTATCTCCTTTCCGATGCACTATTTCTTCTTTACTGTGTCCCTCGCACCCTCACATTGACGAATTAACACAGAAATTGCTTCGAAATGAAATACTCTGAGTTCCATGCCTTCTCTTTCCCAATCCAGGAACGTTTCTATGGCAACGTGAGGAATTTCTTTTGGGGTCGAGTATCTCCTTTCCGATGCACTATTTCTTCTTTACTGTATCCCTCGCACCCTCACATTGACGAATTAACACAGAAATTCCGTCGAAATGAAATACTCTGAGTTCCATGCATTCTCTTTCCCAATCCAGGAACGTTTCTACGGCAACGAGAGGATTTTTTTTGGGGTCGAGTATCTCCTTTCCGATGCACCATTTCTTCTTTAATGTATCCCACGCACCCTCACATTGACGAATTAACACAGAAATTGCGTCGAAATGAAATACTCTGAGTTCCATGCCTTCTCTTTCCCAATCCAGGAACGTTTCTACGGCAACGGCAGGATTTTTTTTGGGGTCGAGTATCTCCTTTCCGATGCACTATTTCTTCTTTACTGTGTCCCTCGCACCCTCACATTGACGAATTGACACAGAAATTGCTCCGAAATGAAATACTCTGAGTTCCATGCCTTCTCTTTCCCAATCCAGGAACGTTTCTACGGCAACGAGAGGAATTTCTTTTGGGGTCGAGTATCTCCTTTCCGATGCACTATTTCTTCTTTACTGTATCCCTCGCACCCTCACATTGACGAATTAACACAGAAATTGCGTCGAAATGAAATACTCTGAGTTCCATGCCTTCTCTTTCCCAATCCAGGAACGTTTCTACGGCAATGAGAGGATTTTTTTTGGGGTCGAGTATCTCCTTTCCGATGCACTATTTCTTCTTTACTGTATCCCTCGCACCCTGACATTGACGAATTAACACCGAAATTGCGTCTAAATGAAACACTCTATGTTCCATGCCTTCTCTTTGCCAATCCAGGAACGTTTCTACGGCAACGAGAGGATTTTCTTTTGGGGTCGAGTATCTCCTTTCCGATGCACTATATCTTCTTTACTGTATCCCTCGCACCCTCACATTGACGAATTAACACAGAGATTGGGTCGAAATGAAATACTCTGAGTTCCATGCCTTCTCTTTCCCAATCCAGGAACGTTTCTACAGCAACGAGAGGATTTTCTTTTGGGGTCGAGTATCTCCTTTCCGATGCACTATTTCTTCTTTACTGTATCCCTCGCACCCTCACATTGACGAAATAGCACAGAAATTGCGTCGAAATGAAATACTCTGAGTTCCATGCCTACTCTTTCCCAATCCAGGAACGTTTCTACGGCAACGGCCGGATTTTTTCTGGGGTCGAGTATCTCCTTTCCGATGCACTATTTCTTCTTTACTGTATCCCTCGCACCCTGACATTGACGAATTAACACCGAAATTGCGTCTAAATGAAACACTCTATATTCCATGCCTTCTCTTTCCCAATCCAGGAACGTTTCTCTGGCAACGGCAGGATTTTTTTTGGGGTCGAGTATCTCCTTCCCGATGCACTATTTCTTCTTTACTGTATTCCTCGCACCCACACATTGACGAATTAACACAGAAATTGCGTCGAAATGAAATACTCTGAGTTCCATGCCTCCTCTTTCCCAATCCAGGAATGTTTCTACGGCAACGAGAGGATTTTCTTTTGGGGTCGAGTATCTCCTTTCCGATGCACTATTTCTTCTTTACTGTATCCCCCGCACCCTCACATTGACGAATTAACATAGAAATTGCGTCGGAATGAAATACTCTGAGTTCCATGCCTTCTAATTCCCAATCCTGGAACGTTTTGACGGCAACGGCAGGATATTATTTCGGGTCGGGTATGTCCTTTCCGATGCACTATTTCTTATTTACTGTATCCCTCGCACCCTCACATTGACGAATTAACACAGAAATTGCGTCGAAATGAAATACTCTGAGTTCCATGCCTTCTCTTTCCCAATCCAGGAGCGTTTCTACGGCAACGGCAGGATTTTTTTTGGGGTCTAGTATCTTCTTTCCGATGCACTATTTCTTCTTTACTGTATCCCTCGCACCCTCACATTGACGAATTAACACAGAAATTGCGTCGAAATGAAATACTCTGAGTTCCATGGATTCTCTTTCCCACTCCAGGAACGTTTCTACGGCAACAAGAGGAATTACTTTTGGGGTCGAGTATCTCCTTTCCAATGCACTGTTTCTTCTTTACTGTATCCCTCGCATCCTCACATTGACGAATTAACACAGAAATTGCGTCGAAATGAAATACTCTGAGTTCTATGCCTTCTCTTTCCCAATCCAGGAACGTTTCTACGGCAACGGGAGGATTTTTTTTGGGGTCGAGTATCTCCTTTCCGATGCACTATTTCTTCTTTACTGTATCCCTCGCACCCTCACATTCACGAATTAACACAGAAATTGCGTTGAAATGAAATACTCTGTGTTCCATGCCTTGTCTTTCCCAATCCAGGAACGTTTCTACGGCAACGAGAGGATTTTCTTTTGGGGTCGAGTATCTTTTTTCCGATGCACTATTGCTTCTTTACTGTATCCCTCGCACCCTCACATTGACGAATTAACACAGAAATTGCGTTGAAATGAAATACTCTGAGTTCCATGCCTTCTCCTTCCCAATCCTGGAACGTTTTGACGGCAACGGCAGGATATTATTTCGGGTCGGGTATGTCCTTTCCGATGCACTATTTCTTATTTACTGTATCCCTCGCACCCTCACATTGACGAATTAACACAGAAATTGCGTCGAAATGAAATACTCTGAGTTCCATGGATTCTCTTTCCCAATCCAGCAACGTTTCTACGGCAACAAGAGGAATTACTTTTGGGGTCGAGTATCTCCTTTCCAATGCACTATTTCTTCTTTACTGTATCCCTCGCATCCTCACATTGACGAATTAACACAGAAATTGCGTCGAAATGAAATACTCTGAGTTCTATGCCTTTTCTTTCCCAATCCAGGAACGTTTCTACGGCAACGAGAGGATTTTTTTTGGGGTCGAGTATCTCCTTTCCGATGCACTATTTCTTCTTTACTGTATCCCTCGCACCCTCACATTGACGAATTAACACAGAAATTGCGTCGAAATGAAATACTCTGAGTTCCATGCCTTCTCTTTCCCAATCCAGGAACGTTTCTACTTCAACGAGAGGATTTTCTTTTGGGGTCGAGTATCCCCTTTCCGATGCACTATTTCTTCTTTACTGTATCCCTCGCACCCTCACATTGACGAATTAACACAGAAATTGCGTCGAAATGAAATATTCTGAGTTCCCTGCCTTCTCTTTCTCAATCCAGGAACGTTTCTACGGCAATGGCAGGATTTTTTTTTGGGGTCGAGTATCTCCTTTCCGATGCACTATTTCTTCTTTACTGTATCCCTCGCACCCTCACATTGACGAATTAACACAGAAATTGCGTCGAAATGAAATACTCTGAGTTCCATGCCTTCTCTTTCCCAATCCAGGAGCGTTTCTGCGGCAACGGCAGGATTTTTTTTGGGGTCTAGTATCTTCTTTCCGATGCACTATTTGTTCTTTACTGTATCCCTCGCTCCCTCACATTGACGAATTAACACAGAAATTGCGTCGAAATGAAATACTCTGAGTTCCATGCCTTGTCTTTCCCAATCCAGGAACGATTCTACGGCAACGAGAGGATTTTTTTTGGGGTCGAGTATCTCCTTTCCGATGCACTATTTCTTATTTACTGTATCCCTCGCACCCTCACATTGACGAATTAACACAGAAATTGCGTCGAAATGAAATACTCTGAGTTCCATGCCTTCTCTTTCCCAATCCTGGAACGTTTCTACGGCAACGAGAGGATTTTCTTTTGGGGTCGAGTATCTCCTTTCCGATGCACTATTTCTTCTTTACTGTATCCCTCGCACCCTCACATTCACGAATTAACACAGAAATTGCGTTGAAATGAAATACTGTGTGTTCCATGCCTTGTCTTTCCCAATCCTGGAACGTTTCTACGGCAACGAGAGGATTTTCTTTTGGGGTCGAGTATCTCCTTTCCGATGCACTATTTCTTCTTTACTGTATCCCTCGCACCCTCAAATTGACGAATTAACAAAGAAATTGCGTCGAAATGAAATACTCTGAGTTCCATGCCTTCTCTTTCCCAATCCAGGAACGTTTCTACGCCAATGGCAGGATTTTTTTTTGGGGTCGAATATTTCCTTTCCGATGCACTATTTCTTCTTTACTGTATCCATCGCACCCTCACATTGACGAATTAACACAGAAATTGCGTCGAAATGAAATACTCTGAGTTCCATGGGTTCTCTTTCCCAATCCAGGAACGTTTCTACGGCAACAAGAGGAATTACTTTTGGGGTCGAGTATCTCCTTTCCAATGCACTATTTCTTCTTTACTGTATCCCTCGCATCCTCACATTGACGAATTAACACAGAAATTGCGTCGAAATGAAATACTCTGAGTTCTATGCCTTCTCTTTCCCAATCCAGGAACGTTTCTACGGCAACGAGAGGATTTTTTTTGGGGTCGAGTATCTCCTTTCCGATGCACTATTTCTTCTTTACTGTATCCCTCGCACCCTCACATTGACGAATTAACACAGAAATTGCGTCGAAATGAAATACTCTGAGTTCCCTGCCTTCTCTTTCCCAATCCAGGAACGTTTCTACTTCAACGAAAGGATTTTCTTTTGGGGTCTAGTATCTCCTTTCTGATGCACTATTTCTTCTTTACTGTATCCCTCGCACCCTCACATTGACGAATTAACACAGAAATTGCGTCGAAATGAAATACTCTGAGGTCCCTGCCTTCTCTTTCCCAATCCAGGAACGTTTCTACGGCAACGGAAGGATTTTTTTTGGGGTCCAGTATCTCCTTTTCGATGCGCTATTTCTTCTTTACTGTATCCCTCGCACCCTCACATTGACGAATTAACACAGAAATTGCGTCGAAATGAAATACTCTGAGTTCCATGCCTTCTCTTTCCCAATCCAGGAACGTTTCTACTGCAACGAGAGGATTTTCTTTTGGGGTCGAGTATCTCCTTTCCGATGCACTATTTCTTCTTTACTGTATCCCTCGCACCCTCACATTGACGAATTAACACAGAAATTTCGTCGAAATGAAATACTCTGAGTTCCATGCCTTCTCTTTCCCAATCCTGGAACGTTTCTACGGCAACGAGAGGATTTTCTTTTGGGGTCGAGTATCTCCTTTCCGATGCACTATTTCTTCTTTACTGTATCCCTCGCACCCTCACATTCACGAATTAACACAGAAATTGCGTTGAAATGAAATACTGTGTGTTCCATGCCTTGTCTTTCCCAATCCAGGAACGTTTCTACGGCAACGAGAGGATTTTCTTTTGGGGTCGAGTATCTCCTTTCCGATGCACTATTGCTTATTTACTGTATCCCTCGCACCCCCACATTGACGAATTAACACAGAAATTGCGTCGAAATGAAATATTCTGAGTTCCATGCCCTCTCTTTCCCAAACCAGGAACGTTTCTACGGCAACGAGAGGATTTTCTTTTGGGGTCGAGTATCTCCTTTCCGATGCACTATTTCTTCTTTACTGTATCCCTCGCACCCCCATATTGACGAATTAACACAGAAATTGCCTTGAAATGAAATACTCTCAATTCCATGCCTTCTGTTTCCCAATCCAGGAACGTTTCTACGGCAACGAGAGGATTTTCATTTGGGGTCGAGTATCTCCTTTCCGATGCACTATTTGTTCTTTACTGTATCCCTCGCACCCTCACATTGACGAATTAACACAGAAATTGCGTCGAAATGAAATACTCTGAGTTCCATGCCTTCTCCTTCCCAATCCTGGAACGTTTTGACGGCAACGGCAGGATATTATTTCGGGTCGGGTATGTCCTTTCCGATGCACTATTTCTTATTTACTGTATGCCTCGCACCCTCACATTGACGAATTAACACAGAAATTGCGTCGAAATGAAATACTCTGAGTTCCATGGATTCTCTTTCCCAATCCAGCAACGTTTCTACGGCAACAAGAGGAATTACTTTTGGGGTCGAGTATCTCCTTTCCAATGCACTATTTCTTCTTTACTGTATCCCTCGCATCCTCACATTGACGAATTAACACAGAAATTGCGTCGAAATGAAATACTCTGAGTTCTATGCCTTCTCTTTCCCAATCCAGGAACGTTTCTACGGCAATGGGAGGATTTTTTTTGGGGTCGAGTATCTCCTTTCCGATGCACTATTTCTTCTTTACTGTATCCCTCGCACCCTCACATTCACGAATTAACACAGAAATTGCGTTGAAATGAAATACTCTGTTTTCCATGCCTTGTCTTTCCCAATCCAGGAACGTTTCTACGGCAACGAGAGGATTTTCTTTTGGGGTCGAGTATCTTTTTTCCGATGCACTATTGCTTCTTTACTGTATCCCTCGCACCCTCACAATGACGAATTAACACAGAAATTGCGTCGAAATGAAATATTCAGAGTTCCATGCCCTCTCTTTCCCAATCCAGGAACGTTTCTACGGCAACGAGAGGATTTTCTTTTGGGGTCGAGTATCTCCTTTCCGATGCACTATTTCTTCTTTACTGTATCCCTCGCACCCTCACATTGACGAATTAACACAGAAATTGCGTTGAAATGAAATACTCTGAGTTCCATGCCTTCTCTTTCCCAATCCTGGAACGTTTTGACGGCAACGGCAGGATATTATTTCGGGTCGGGTATGTCCTTTCCGATGCACTATTTCTTATTTACTGTATCCCTCGCACCCTCACATTGACGAATTAACACAGAAATTGCGTCGAAATGAAATACTCTGAGTTCCATGGATTCTCTTTCCCAATCCAGCAACGTTTCTACGGCAACAAGAGGAATTACTTTTGGGGTCGAGTATCTCCTTTCCAATGCACTATTTCTTCTTTACTGTATCCCTCGCATCCTCACATTGACGAATTAACACAGAAATTGCGTCGAAATGAAATACTCTGAGTTCTATGCCTTCTCTTTCCCAATCCAGGAACGTTTCTACGGCAACGAGAGGATTTTTTTTGGGGTCGAGTATCTCCTTTCCGATGCACTATTTCTTCTTTACTGTATCCCTCGCACCCTCACATTGACGAATTAACACAGAAATGGCGTCGAAATGAAATACTCTGAGTTCCATGCCTTCTCTTTCCCAATCCAGGAACGTTTCTACTTCAACGAGAGGATTTTCTTTTGGGGTCGAGTATCCCCTTTCCGATGCACTATTTCTTCTTTACTGTATCCCTCGCACCCTCACATTGACGATTTAACACAGAAATTGCGTCGAAATGAAATATTCTGAGTTCCCTGCCTTCTCTTTCTCATTCCAGGAACGTTTCTACGGCAATGGCAGGATTTTTTTTTGGGCTCGAGTATCTCCTTTCCGATGCACTATTTCTTCTTTACTGTATCCCTCGCACCCTCACATTGACGAATTAACACAGAAATTGCGTCGAAATGAAATACTCTGAGTTCCATGCCTTCTCTTTCCCAATCCAGGAGCGTTTCTACGGCAACGGCAGCATTTTTTTTGGGGTCTAGTATCTTCTTTCCGATGCACTATTTGTTCTTTACTGTATCCCTCGCTCCCTAACATTGACGAATTAACACTGAAATTGCGTCGAAATGAAATACTCTGAGTTCCATGCCTTGTCTTTCCCAATCCAGGAACGATTCTACGGCAACGAGAGGATTTTTTTTGGGGTCGAGTATCTCCTTTCCGATGCACTATTTGTTCTTTACTGTATCCCTCGCACCCTCACATTGACGAATTAACACAGAAATTGCGTCGAAATGAAATACTCTGAGTTCCATGCCTTCTGTTTCCCAATCCAGGAACGTTTCTACGGCAACGAGAGGATTTTCTTTTGGGGTCGAGTGTCTCCTTTCCGATGCACTATTTATTCTTTATTGTATCCCTCGCACCCCCGCATTGACGAATTAACACAGAAATTGCGTCGAAATGAAATACTCTGAGTTCCATGCCTTTTCTTTCCCAATCCAGGAACGTTTCTACGGCAACGAGAGGATTTTTTTTTGGGTTCGAGTTTCTCCTTTCCGATGCACTATTTCTTCTTTACTGTATCCCTCGCACCCTCAAATTGACGAATTAACACAGAAATTGCGTCGAAATGAAATACTCTGAGTTCCGTGCCTTCTCTTTCCCAATCCAGGAACGTTTCTACGGCAATGGCAGGATTTTTTTTTGGGGTCGAGTATTTCCTTTCCGATGCACTATTTCTTCTTTACTGTATCCATCGCACCCTCACATTGACGAATTAACACAGAAATTACGTCGAAATGAAATACTCTGAGTTCCATGGATTCTCTTTCCCAATCCAGGAACGTTTCTACGGCAACAAGAGGAATTACTTTTGGGGTCGAGTATCTTCTTTCCAATGCACTATTTCTTCTTTACTGTATCCCTCGCATCATCACATTGACGAATTAACACAGAAATTGCGTCGAAATGAAATACTCTGAGTTCTATGCCTTCTCTTTCCCAATCCAGGAACGTTTCTACGGCAACGAGAGGATTTTTTTTGGGGTCGAGTATCTCCTTTCCGATGCACTATTTCTTCTTTACTGTATCCCTCGCACCCTCACATTGACGAATTAACACAGAAATTGCGTCGAAATGAAATACTCTGAGTTCCATGCCTTCTCTTTCCCAATCCAGGAACGTTTCTACTTCAACGAAAGGATTTTCTTTTGGGGTCTAGTATCTCCTTTCTGATGCACTATTTCTTCTTTACTGTATCCCTCGCACCCTCACATTGACGAATTAACACAGAAATTGCGTCGAAATGAAATACTCTGAGGCCCCTGCATCCTCTTTCCCAATCCAGGAACGTTTCTACGGCAACGGCAGGATTTTTTTTGGGGTCCAGTATCTCCTTTTCGATGCGCTATTTCTTCTTTACTGTATCCCTCGCACCCTCACATTGACGAATTAACACAGAAATTGCGTCGAAATGAAATACTCTGAGTTCCATGCCTTCTCTTTCCCAATCCAGGAACGTTTCTACGGCAACGAGAGGATTTTCTTTTGGGGTCGAGTATCTCCTTTCCGATGCACTATTTCTTCTTTACTGTATCCCTCGCACCCTCACATTGACGAATTAACACAGAAATTGCGTCGAAATGAAATACTCTGAGTTCCATGCCTTCTCTTTCCCAATCCAGGAACGTTTCTACGGCAACGAGAGGATTTTCTTTCGGCGTCGAGTATCTCCTTTCCGATGCACTATTTCTTCTTTACTGTATCCCTCGCACCCTCACATTCACGAATTAACACAGAAATTGCGTTGAAATGAAATACTGTGTGTTCCATGCCTTGTCTTTCCCAATCCAGGAACGTTTCTACGGCAACGAGAGGATTTTCTTTTGGGGTCGAGTATCTCCTTTCCGATGCACTATTGCTTCTTTACTGTATCCCTCGCACCCTCACATTGACGAATTAACACAGAAATTGCGTCGAAATGAAATATTCTGAGTTCCATGCCCTCTCTTTCCCAATCCAGGAACGCTTCTACGGCAACGAGAGGATTTTCTTTTAAGGTCGAGTATCTCCTTTCCGATGCACTATTTCTTCTTTACTGTATCCCTCGCACCCCCATATTGACGAATTAACACAGAAATTGCCTTGAAATGAAATACTCTCAGTTGCATGCCTTCTGTTTCCCAATCCAGGAACGTTTCTACGGCAACGAGAGGATTTTCATTTGGGGTCGAGTATCTCCTTTCCGATGCACTATTTGTTCTTTACTGTATCCCTCGCACCCTCACATTGACGAATTAACACAGAAATTGCGTCGAAATGAAATACTCTGAGTTCCATGCCTTCTCTTTCCCAATCCAGGAACGTTTCTATGGCAACGAGAGGATTTTCTTTTGGGGTCGAGTATCTCCTTTCCAATGCACTATTTCTTCTTTACTGTAACCCTCGCACCCTCACATTGACGAATTAACACAGAAATTGCGTCGAAATGAAATACTCTGAGTTCCATGCCTTCTCTTTCCCAATCCAGGAACGTTTCTACTTCAACGAGAGGATTTTCTTTTGGGGTCGAGTATCTCCTTTCTGATGCACTATTTCTTCTTTACTGTATCCCTCGCACCCTCACATTGACGAATTAACACAGAAATTGCGTCGAAATGAAATACTCTGAGTTCCCTGCCTTCTCTTTCCCATTCCAGGAACGTTTCTACGGCAACGGCAGGATTTTTTTTGGGGTCCAGTATCTCCTTTTCGATGCACTTTCTTCTTTACTGTATCCCTCGCACCCTCACATTGACGAATTAACACAGAAATTGCGTCGAAATGAAATACTCTGAGTTCCATGCCTTCTCTTTCCCAATCCAGGAGCGTTTCTACGGCAATGGCAGGATTTTTTTTGGGGTCTAGTATCTTCTGTCCGATGCACTATTTCTTCTTTACTGTATCCATCGCACCCTCACATTGACGAATTAACACAGAAATTGCGTCGAAATGAAATACTCTGAGTTCCATGCCTTCTCTTTCCCAATCCAGTAACGTTTCTACGGCAATGAGAGGATTTTCTTTTGGGGTCGAGTATCTCCTTTCCGATGCACTATTTCTTCTTTACCGTATCCCTCGCACCCTCACATTGACGAATTAACACAGAAATTGCGTCGAAATGAAATACTCTGAGTTCCATGCCTTGTCTTTCCCAAACCAGGAACGATTCGACGGCAACGAGAGGATTTTTTTTGGGGTCGAGTATCTCCTTTCCGATGCACTATTTGTTCTTTACTGTATCCCTCGCACCCTCACATTGACGATTTAACACAGAAATTGCGTGGAAATGAAATACTCTGAGTTCCATGCCTTCTGTTTCCCAATCCAGGAACGTTTCTACGGCAACGAGAGGATTTTCTTTTGGGGTCGAGTGTCTCCTTTCCGATGCACTATTTCTTCTTTATTGTATCCCTCGCACCCTCGCATTGACGAATTAACACAGAAATTGCGTCGAAATGAAATACTCTGAGTTCCATGCCTTCTCTTTCCCAATCCAGGAACGTTTCTACGGCAACGAGAGGATTTTTTTTGGGGTCGAGTATCTCCTTTCCGATGCACTATTTCCTCTTTACTGTATCCCTCGCACCCTCAAATTGACGAATTAACACAGAAATAGCGTCGAAATGAAATACTCTGAGTTCCATGCCTTCTCTTTCCCAATCCAGGAACGTTTCTACGGCAATGGCAGGATTTTTTTTTGGGGTCGAGTATCTCCTTTCCGATGCACTATTTCTTCTTTACTGTATCCATCGCACCCTCACATTGACGAATTAACACAGAAATTGCGTCGAAATGAAATACTCTGGGTTCCATGCCTTCTCTTTCCCAATCCAGGAACGTTTCTACGGCAACAAGAGGAATTACTTTTGGGGTCGAGTATCTCCTTTCCAATGCACTATTTCTTCTTTACTGTATCCCTCGCATCCTCACATTGACGAATTAACACAGAAATTGCGTCGAAATGAAATACTCTGAGTTCTATGCCTTCTCTTTCCCAATCCAGGAACGTTTCTACGGCAACGAGAGGATTTTTTTTGGGGTCGAGTATCTCCTTTCCGATGCACTATTTCTTCTTTACTGTATCCCTCGCACCCTCACATTGACGAATTAACACAGAAATTGCGTCGAAATGAAATACTCTAAGTTCCATGCCTTCTCTTTCCCAATCCAGGAACGTTTCTACGGCAACGGCAGGATTTTTTTTGGGGTCCAGTATCTCCTTTTCGATGCGCTATTTCTTCTTTACTGTATCCCTCGCACCCTCACATTGACGAATTAACACAGAAATTGCGTCGAAATGAAATACTCTGAGTTCCATGCCTTCTCTTTCCCAATCCAGGAACGTTTCTACGGCAACGAGAGGATTTTCTTTTGGGGTCGAGTATCTCCTTTCCGATGCACTATTTCTTCTTTACTGTATCCCTCGCAACCTCACATTGACGAATTAACACAGAAATTGCGTCGAAATGAAATACTCTGAGTTCCATGCCTTCTCTTTCCCAATCCAGGAACGTTTCTACGGCAACGAGAGGATTTTCTTTTGGGGTCGAGTATCTCCTTTCCGATGCACTATTTCTTCTTTACTGTATCCCTCGCACCCTCACATTCACGAATTAACACAGAAATTGCGTTGAAATGAAATACTCTGTGTTCCATGCCTTGTCTTTCCCAATCCAGGAACGTTTCTACGGCAACGAGAGGATTTTCTTGTGGGGTCGAGTATCTCCTTTCCGATGCACTATTGCTTCTTTACTGTATCCATGGCAAACTCACATTGACGAATTAACACAGAAATTGCGTCGAAATGAAATATTCTGAGTTCCATGCCCTCTCTTTCCCAATCCAGGAACGTTTCTACGGCAACGGGAGGATTTTCTTTTGGGGTCGAGTATCTCCTTTCCGATGCACTATTTGTTTCTTTACTGTATCCCTCGCACCCCCACATTGACGAATTAACACAGAAATTGCCTTGAAATGAAACACTCTGAGTTCCATGCCTTCTGTTTCCCAATCCAGGAACGTTTCTACGGCAACGAGAGGATTTTCATTTGGGGTCGAGTATCTCCTTTCCGATGCACTATTTGTTCTTTACTGTATCCCTCGCACCCTCACATTGACGAATTAACACAGAAATGGCGTCGAAATGAAATACTCTGAGTTCCATGCCTTCTCTTTCCCAATCCAGGAACGTTTCTATGGCAACGAGAGGATTTTCTTTTGGGGTCGAGTATCTCCTTTCCAATGCACTATTTCTTCTTTACTGTATCCCTCGCACCCTCACATTGACGAATTAACACAGAAATTGCGTCGAAATGAAATACCCTGAGTTCCATGCCTTCTCTTTCCCAATCCAGGAACGTTTCTACGGCAACGGCAGGATTTTTTATGGGGTCGAGTATCTCCTTTCCGATGCACTATTTCCTCTTTACTGTATCCCTCGCACCCTCACATTGACGAATTAACACAGAAATTGCGTCGAAATGAAATACTCTGAGTTCCATGCCGTCTCTTTCCCAATCTAGGAACGTTTCTACGGCAACGAGAGGACTCTTTTTGGGGTCGAGTATATCATTTCCGATGCACTATTTCTTCTTTACTGTATCCCTCGCACCCTCACATTGACGAATTAACACAGAAATTGCGTCGAAATGAAATACTCTGAGTTCCCTGCTTTCTCTTTCCCAATCCAGGAACGTTTCTACGGCAACGGCAGGATTTTTTTTGGGGTCGAGTATCTCCTTTCCGATGCACTGTATCTTCTTTACTGTATCCCTCGCACCCTCACATTGACGAATTAACACAGAAATTGCGTCGAAATGAAATACTCTGAGTTCCATGCCTTCTCTTTCCCAATCCAGGAACGTTTCTACGTGCAACGAGAGGATTTTCTTTTGGGGTCGAGTATCTCCTTTCCGATGCACTATTTCTTCTTTACTGTATCCCTCGCACCCTCACATTGACGAATTAACACAGAAATTGCGTCGAAATGAAATCGAGTTCCATGCCTTCTCTTTTCCAATCCTGGAACGTTTCTACGGCAACGAGAGGATTTTTTTTGGGTCGAGTATCTCCTTTCTGATGCACTATTTCTTCTTTACTGTATCCCTCGCACCCTCACATTGACGAATTAACACAGAAATTGCGTCGAAATGAAATACTCTGAGTTCCATGCCTTCTCTTTCCCAATCCAGGAGCGTTTCTACGGCAACGAGAGGATTTCTTTTGGGGTCGAGTATCTCCTTTCCGATGCACTATTTCTTCTTCACTGTATCCCTCGCACCCTCACATTGACGAATGAACACAGAAATTGCGTCGAAATGAAGTACTCTGAGTTCCATGCCTTCTCTTTCCCAATCCAGGAACGTTTCTACGGCAACGAGAGGATTTTCTTTGGGGTCGAGTATCTCCTTTCCGATGCACTATTTCTACTTTACTGTTACCCTCGCACCCTCACATTGACGAATTAACACAGAAATTGCGTCGAAATGAAATACTCTGAGTTCCATGCCTTGTGTTTCCCAATCCAGTAACGATTCTATGGCAACGAGAGGATTTTTTTTGGGGTCGAGTATCTCCTTTCCGATGCACTATTTCTTCTTTACTGTATCCCTCGCTCCCTCACATTGACGAATTAACACAGAAATTGCGTCGAAATCAAATACTCTGAGTTCTATGCCTTCTCTTTCCCAATCCAGGAACGTTTCTACGGCAACGAGAGGATTTTCTTTTGGGGTCGAGTATCTCCTTTCCGATGCACTATTTCTTCTTTACTGTATCCCACGCACCCTCACATTGACGAATTAACACAGAAATTGCGTCGAAATGAAATACTCTGAGTTCCATGCCTTCTCTTTTCCAATCCAGGAACGTTTCTACGGCAACGAGAGGATTTTCTTTTGGGGTCGAGTATCTCCTTTCCGATGCACTATTTCTTCTTTACTGTATCCCTCGCACCCTCACATTGACGAATTAACACAGAAATTGGGTCGAAATGAAATACTCTGAGTTCCATGCCTTCTCTTTCCCAATCCAGGAGCGTTTCTACGGCAACGAGAGGATTTCTTTTGGGGTCGAGTATCTCCTTTTCCATGCACTATTTCTTCTTCACTGTATCCCTCGCACCCTCACATTGACGAATTAACACAGAAATTGCGTCGAAATGAAGTACTCTGAGTTCCATGCCTTCTCTTTCCCAATCCAGGAACGTTTCTACGGCAACGAGAGGATTTTCTTTGGGGTCGAGTATCTCCTTTCCGATGCACTATTTCTAAGTTACTGTATCCCTCGCACCCTCACATTGACGAATTAACACAGAAATTGCGTCGAAATGAAATACTCTGAGTTCCATGCCTTGTCTTTCCCAATCCAGGAACGATTCTATGGCAACGAGAGGATTTTTTTTGGGGTCGAGTATCTCCTTTCAGATGCAATATTTCTTCTTTACTGTATCCCGCGCTCCCTCACATTGACGAATTAACACAGAAATCTCGTCGAAATGAAATACTCTGAGTTCCATGCCTTCTCTTTCCCAATCCAGGAACGTTTCTACAGCAACGAGAGGATTTTCTTTTGGGGTCGAGTATCTCCTTTCCGATGCACTATTTGTTCTTTACTGTATCCCTCGCACCCTCACATTGACGAATTAACACAGAAATTGCGTCGAAATGAAATACTCTGAGTTCCATGCCTTCTCTTTCCCAATCCAGGAACGTTTCTATGGCAACGAGAGGATTTTCTTTTGGGGTAGAGTATCTCCTTTCCAATGCACTATTTCTTCTTTACTGTATCCCTCGCACCCTCACATTGACGAATTAACACAGAAATTGCGTCGAAATGAAATACTCAGAGTTCCATGCCTTCTCTTTCCCAATCCACGAACGTTTCTACGGCAACGGCAGGATTTTTTTTGGGGTCGAGTATCTCCTTTCCGATGCACTATTTCCTCTTTACTGTACCCCTCGCACCCTCACATTGACGAATTAACACAGAAATTGCGGCGAAATGAAATACTCTGAGTTCCATGCCGTCTCTTTCCCAATCTAGGAACGTATCTACGGCAACGAGAGGACTCTTTTTGGGGTCGAGTATCTCATTTCCGATGCACTATTTCTTCTTTACTGTATCCCTCGCACCCTCACATTGACGAATTAACACAGAAATTGCGTGGAAATGAAATACTCTGAGTTCCCTGCCTTCTCTTTCCCAATCCAGGAACGTTTCTACGGCAATGGCAGGATTTTTTTTGGGGTCGAGTATCTCCTTTCCGATGCACTATTTCTTCTTTACTGTATCCTCGCACCCTCACATTGACGAATTAACACAGAAATTGCGTCGAAATGAAATACTCTGAGTTCCATGCCTTCTATTTCTTAATCCAGGAACGTTTCTACGGCAACGAGAGGATTTTCTTTTGGGTTACGAGTATCTCCTTTCCGATGCACTATTTCTTCTTTACTGTATCCCTCGCACCCTCACATTGACGAATTAACACAGAAATTGCGTCGAAATGAAATACTCTGAGTTCCATGCCTTCTCTTTCCCAATCCAGGAACGTTTCTACGGCAACGAGAGGATTTTCATTTGGGTTCGAGTATCTCCTTTCCGATGCACTATTTCTTCTTTACTGTATCCCTCGCACCCTCACATTGACGAATTAACACAGAAATTGCGTCGAAACGAAATTGAGTTCCATGCCTTCTCTTTTCGAATCCAGGAACGTTTCTACGGCAACGAGAGGATTTTCTTTTGGGGTCGAGTATCTCCTTTCCGATGCACTATTTCTTCTTTACTGTATCCCATGCACCCTCACATTGACGAATTAACACAGAAATTGCGTCGAAATGAAATACTCTGAGTTCCATGCCTTCTCTTTCCCAATCCAGGAGCGTTTCTACGGCAACGAGAGGATTTCTTTTGGGGTCGAGTATCTCCTTTCCCATGCACTATTTCTTCTTCACTGTATCCCTCGCACCCTCACATTGACGAATTAACACAGAAATTGCGTCGAAATGAGGTACTCTGAGTTCCATGCCTTCTCTTTCCCAATCCAGGAACGTTTCTACGGAAACGAGAGGATTTTCTGTGGGGTCGAGTATCTCCTTTCCGATGCACTATTTCTACTTTACTGTTACCCTCGCACCCTCACATTGACGAATTAACACAGAAATTGCGTCGAAATGAAATACTCTGAGTTCCATGCCTTGTCTTTCCCAATCCAGGAACGATTCTATGGCAACGAGAGGATTTTTTTTGGGGTCGAGTATCTCCTTTCCGATGCACTATTTCTTCTTTACTGTATCCCTCGCTCCCTCACATTGACGAATTAACACAGAAATTGCGTCGAAATCAAATACTCTGAGTTCCATGCCTTCTATTTCCCAATCCAGGAACGTTTCTACGGCAACGAGAGGATTTTCTTTTGGGGTCGAGTATCTCCCTTCCGATGCACTAATTCTTCTTTACTGTATCCCTCGCACCCTCACATTGACGAATTAACACAGAAATTGCGTCGAAATGAAATACTCTGAGTTCCATGCCTTCTCTTTCCCAATCCAGGAACGTTTCTACGGCAACGAGAGGATTTTCTTTTGGGGTCGAGTATCTCCTTTCCGATGCACTATTTCTTCTTTACTGTATCCCTCGCACCCTCACATTGACGAATTAACACAGAAATTGCGTCGAAATGAAATTGAGTTCCATGCCTTCTCCTTTCCAATCCAGGAACGTTTCTACGGCAACGAGAGGATTTTCTTTTGGGGTCGAGTATCTCCTTTCCGATGCACTATTTCTTCTTTACTGTATTCCTCGCACCCTCACATTGACGAATTAACACAGAAATTGCGTCGAAATGCAATACTCTGAGTTCCATGCCTTATTCCCAATCCAGGAGCGTTTCTACGGCAGCGAGAGGATTTCTTTTGGGGTCGAGTATCTCCTTTCCCATGCACTATTTCTTCTTCACTGTATCCCTCGCACCCTCACATTGACGAATTAACACAGAAATTGCGTCGAAATGAAGTACTCTGAGTTCCATGCCTTCTCTTTCCCAATCCAGGAACGTTTCTACGGCAACGAGAGGATTTTCTTTGGGGTCGAGTATCTCCTTTCCGATGCACTATTTCTACTTTACTGTATCCCTCGCACCCTCACATTGACGAATTAACACAGAAATTGCGTCGAAATGAAATACTCTGAGTTCCATGAATTGTCTTTCCCAATCCAGGAGCGATTCTATGGCAACGAGAGGATTTTTTTTGGGGTCGAGTATCTCCTTTCCGATGCAATATTTCTTCTTTACTGTATCCCGCGCTCCCTCACATTGACGAATTAACACAGAAATTGCGTCGAAATGAAATACTCTGAGTTCCATGCCTTCTCTTTCCCAATCCAGGAACGTTTCTACGGCAACGAGAGGATTTTCTTTTGGGGTTGAGTATCTCCTTTCTTATGCACTTTTTGTTCTTTACTGTATCCCTCGCTCCCTCACATTGACGAATTAACACAGAAATTGCGTCGAAATGAAATACTCTGAGTTCCATGCTTTCTCTTTCCCAATCCAGGAACGTTTCTACGGCAGCGAGAGGATTATCTTTTGGGGTCGAGTATCTTCTTTCCCATGCACTATTTCTTCTTTACTGTACCCCTTACACCCTCACATTGGCGAATTAACACAGAAATTGCGACGAAATAAAATA
This sequence comes from Schistocerca serialis cubense, assembly GCF_023864345.2. Classification (NCBI taxonomy): domain Eukaryota; kingdom Metazoa; phylum Arthropoda; class Insecta; order Orthoptera; family Acrididae; genus Schistocerca; species Schistocerca serialis. Next base: position 119,885,499 of record NC_064649.1, read on the forward strand.
CTCTGAGTTCCATGCCTTCTCTTTCCCAATCCAGGAACGTTTCTACGGCAACGAGAGGATTTTCTTTTGGGGTCGAGTATCTCCTTTCCGATGCACTATTTCTTCTTTACTGTGTCGCTCGCACCCTCACATTGACGAATTAACACAGAAATTGCGTCGAAATGAAATACTCTGAGTTCCATGCCTTCTCTTTTCCAATCCAGGAACGTTTCTACGGCAACGAGAGGATTTTCTTTTGGGGTCGAGTATCTCCTTTCCGATGCACTATTTCTTCTTTACTGTATCCCTCGCACCCTCACATTGACGAATTAACACAGAAATTGGGTCGAAATGAAATACTCTGAGTTCCATGCCTTCTCTTTCCCAATCCAGGAGCGTTTCTACGGCAACGAGAGGATTTCTTTTGGGGTCGAGTATCTCCTTTTCCATGCACTATTTCTTCTTCACTGTATCCCTCGCACCCTCACATTGACGAATTAACACAGAAATTGCGTCGAAATGAAGTACTCTGAGTTCCATGCCTTCTCTTTCCCAATCCAGGAACGTTTCTACGGCAACGAGAGGATTTTCTTTGGGGTCGAGTATCTCCTTTCCGATGCACTATTTCTAAGTTACTGTATCCCTCGCACCCTCACATTGACGAATTAACACAGAAATTGCGTCGAAATGAAATACTCTGAGTTCCATGCCTTGTCTTTCCCAATCCAGGAACGATTCTATGGCAACGAGAGGATTTTTTTTGGGGTCGAGTATCTCCTTTCAGATGCAATATTTCTTCTTTACTGTATCCCGCGCTCCCTCACATTGACGAATTAACACAGAAATCTCGTCGAAATGAAATACTCTGAGTTCCATGCCTTCTCTTTCCCAATCCAGGAACGTTTCTACAGCAACGAGAGGATTTTCTTTTGGGGTCGAGTATCTCCTTTCCGATGCACTATTTGTTCTTTACTGTATCCCTCGCACCCTCACATTGACGAATTAACACAGAAATTGCGTCGAAATGAAATACTCTGAGTTCCATGCCTTCTCTTTCCCAATCCAGGAACGTTTCTATGGCAACGAGAGGATTTTCTTTTGGGGTAGAGTATCTCCTTTCCAATGCACTATTTCTTCTTTACTGTATCCCTCGCACCCTCACATTGACGAATTAACACAGAAATTGCGTCGAAATGAAATACTCAGAGTTCCATGCCTTCTCTTTCCCAATCCACGAACGTTTCTACGGCAACGGCAGGATTTTTTTTGGGGTCGAGTATCTCCTTTCCGATGCACTATTTCCTCTTTACTGTACCCCTCGCACCCTCACATTGACGAATTAACACAGAAATTGCGGCGAAATGAAATACTCTGAGTTCCATGCCGTCTCTTTCCCAATCTAGGAACGTATCTACGGCAACGAGAGGACTCTTTTTGGGGTCGAGTATCTCATTTCCGATGCACTATTTCTTCTTTACTGTATCCCTCGCACCCTCACATTGACGAATTAACACAGAAATTGCGTGGAAATGAAATACTCTGAGTTCCCTGCCTTCTCTTTCCCAATCCAGGAACGTTTCTACGGCAATGGCAGGATTTTTTTTGGGGTCGAGTATCTCCTTTCCGATGCACTATTTCTTCTTTACTGTATCCTCGCACCCTCACATTGACGAATTAACACAGAAATTGCGTCGAAATGAAATACTCTGAGTTCCATGCCTTCTATTTCTTAATCCAGGAACGTTTCTACGGCAACGAGAGGATTTTCTTTTGGGTTACGAGTATCTCCTTTCCGATGCACTATTTCTTCTTTACTGTATCCCTCGCACCCTCACATTGACGAATTAACACAGAAATTGCGTCGAAATGAAATACTCTGAGTTCCATGCCTTCTCTTTCCCAATCCAGGAACGTTTCTACGGCAACGAGAGGATTTTCATTTGGGTTCGAGTATCTCCTTTCCGATGCACTATTTCTTCTTTACTGTATCCCTCGCACCCTCACATTGACGAATTAACACAGAAATTGCGTCGAAACGAAATTGAGTTCCATGCCTTCTCTTTTCGAATCCAGGAACGTTTCTACGGCAACGAGAGGATTTTCTTTTGGGGTCGAGTATCTCCTTTCCGATGCACTATTTCTTCTTTACTGTATCCCATGCACCCTCACATTGACGAATTAACACAGAAATTGCGTCGAAATGAAATACTCTGAGTTCCATGCCTTCTCTTTCCCAATCCAGGAGCGTTTCTACGGCAACGAGAGGATTTCTTTTGGGGTCGAGTATCTCCTTTCCCATGCACTATTTCTTCTTCACTGTATCCCTCGCACCCTCACATTGACGAATTAACACAGAAATTGCGTCGAAATGAGGTACTCTGAGTTCCATGCCTTCTCTTTCCCAATCCAGGAACGTTTCTACGGAAACGAGAGGATTTTCTGTGGGGTCGAGTATCTCCTTTCCGATGCACTATTTCTACTTTACTGTTACCCTCGCACCCTCACATTGACGAATTAACACAGAAATTGCGTCGAAATGAAATACTCTGAGTTCCATGCCTTGTCTTTCCCAATCCAGGAACGATTCTATGGCAACGAGAGGATTTTTTTTGGGGTCGAGTATCTCCTTTCCGATGCACTATTTCTTCTTTACTGTATCCCTCGCTCCCTCACATTGACGAATTAACACAGAAATTGCGTCGAAATCAAATACTCTGAGTTCCATGCCTTCTATTTCCCAATCCAGGAACGTTTCTACGGCAACGAGAGGATTTTCTTTTGGGGTCGAGTATCTCCCTTCCGATGCACTAATTCTTCTTTACTGTATCCCTCGCACCCTCACATTGACGAATTAACACAGAAATTGCGTCGAAATGAAATACTCTGAGTTCCATGCCTTCTCTTTCCCAATCCAGGAACGTTTCTACGGCAACGAGAGGATTTTCTTTTGGGGTCGAGTATCTCCTTTCCGATGCACTATTTCTTCTTTACTGTATCCCTCGCACCCTCACATTGACGAATTAACACAGAAATTGCGTCGAAATGAAATTGAGTTCCATGCCTTCTCCTTTCCAATCCAGGAACGTTTCTACGGCAACGAGAGGATTTTCTTTTGGGGTCGAGTATCTCCTTTCCGATGCACTATTTCTTCTTTACTGTATTCCTCGCACCCTCACATTGACGAATTAACACAGAAATTGCGTCGAAATGCAATACTCTGAGTTCCATGCCTTATTCCCAATCCAGGAGCGTTTCTACGGCAGCGAGAGGATTTCTTTTGGGGTCGAGTATCTCCTTTCCCATGCACTATTTCTTCTTCACTGTATCCCTCGCACCCTCACATTGACGAATTAACACAGAAATTGCGTCGAAATGAAGTACTCTGAGTTCCATGCCTTCTCTTTCCCAATCCAGGAACGTTTCTACGGCAACGAGAGGATTTTCTTTGGGGTCGAGTATCTCCTTTCCGATGCACTATTTCTACTTTACTGTATCCCTCGCACCCTCACATTGACGAATTAACACAGAAATTGCGTCGAAATGAAATACTCTGAGTTCCATGAATTGTCTTTCCCAATCCAGGAGCGATTCTATGGCAACGAGAGGATTTTTTTTGGGGTCGAGTATCTCCTTTCCGATGCAATATTTCTTCTTTACTGTATCCCGCGCTCCCTCACATTGACGAATTAACACAGAAATTGCGTCGAAATGAAATACTCTGAGTTCCATGCCTTCTCTTTCCCAATCCAGGAACGTTTCTACGGCAACGAGAGGATTTTCTTTTGGGGTTGAGTATCTCCTTTCTTATGCACTTTTTGTTCTTTACTGTATCCCTCGCTCCCTCACATTGACGAATTAACACAGAAATTGCGTCGAAATGAAATACTCTGAGTTCCATGCTTTCTCTTTCCCAATCCAGGAACGTTTCTACGGCAGCGAGAGGATTATCTTTTGGGGTCGAGTATCTTCTTTCCCATGCACTATTTCTTCTTTACTGTACCCCTTACACCCTCACATTGGCGAATTAACACAGAAATTGCGACGAAATAAAATACTCTGAGTTCCATGCCTTCTCTTTCCCAATCCAGGAACGTTTCTACGGCAACGAGAGGATTTTCTTTTGGGGTCGAGTATCTCCTTTCCGATGCACTATTTCTTCTTTACTGTGTCGCTCGCACCCTCACATTGACGAATTAACACAGAAATTGCGTCGAAATGAAACACTCTGAGTTCCATGCCTTCTCTTTCCCAATCCAGGAGCGTTTCTACGGCAACGAGAGGACTTTCTTTTGGGGTCGAGTATCTCCTTTCTTATGCACTTTTTGTTCTTTACTGTATCCCTCGCTCCCTCACATTGACGATTTAACACAGAAATTGCGTCGAAATGAAATACTCTGTGTTCCATACCTTCTCTTTCCCAATCCAGGAACGTTTCTACGGCAACAAGAGGATTTTCTTTTGGGGTCGAGTATCTCCTTTCCGATGCACTATTTCTTCTTTACTGCATCCCTCGCACCCTCACATTGACGAATTAACACAGAAATTGCGTCGAAATGAAATACTCTGAGTTCCATGCCTTCTCTTTCCCATTCCAGGAACGTTTCTACGGCAACGAGAGGATTTTCTTTTGGGGTCGAGTATCGCCCTTCTGATGCACTATTTCTTCTTTACTGCATCCCTCGCACCGTCACATTGACGAATTAACACAGAAATTGCGACGAAATGAAATACTCTGAGTTCCATGCCTTCTCTTTCCCAATCCAGGAACGTTTCTACGGCAACGAGAGGATTTTCTTTTGGGGTCGAGTATCTCCTTTCTGATGCACTATTTCTTCTTTACTGTATCCCTCGCACCCTCACATTGACGAATTAACACAGAAATTGCGTCGAAATGAAATACTCTGAGTCCCATGCCTTCTCTTTCCCAATCCAGGAACGTTTCTACGGCAACGAGAGGATTTTCTTTTGGGGTCGAGTATCTCCTTTCCGATGCACTATTTCCTCTTTACTGTATCCCTCGCACCCTCACATTGACGAATAAACACAGAAATTGCGTCGAAATGAAATACTCTGAGTTCCATGCCTTCTCTTTCCCAATCCAAGAACGTTTCTACGGCAACGGTAGGATTTTTTTTGGGCTCGAGTATCTCCCTTCCGATGCACTATTTCTTCTTTACTGTATCCCTCGCACCCTCACATTGACGAATTAACCCAGAAATTGCGTCGAAATGAAATACTCTGAGTTCCATGCCTTCTCTTTCCCAATCCAGGAACGTTTCTACGGCAACGAGAGGATTTTCTTTTGGGGTCGAGTATCCCCTTTCCGATGCACTATTTCTTCTTTACTGTATCCCTCGCACCCTCACATTGACGAATTAACACAGAAATTGAGACGAAATGAAATGCTCTGAGTTCCATGCCGTCTCTTTCTCAATCGAGGAACGTTTCTACGGCAACGAGAGGATTTTTTTTGGGGTCGAGTATCTCCTTTCCGATGCACTATTTCTTCTTTACTGTATCTCTCGCACCCTCACATTGACGAATTAACGCAGAAATTGCGTCAAAATGAAATACTCTGAGTTCCATGCCTACTCTTTCCCAATCCAGGAACGTTTCTGCGGCAACGAGAGGATTTTCTTTTGTGGTCGAGTATCACCTTTCCGATGCACTGTTTCTTCTTTACTGTATTCCTCGCACCCTCACATTGACGAATTAACAAAGAAATTGCGTCGCAATGAAATACTCTGTGTTCCATGCCTTGTCTTTCCCAATCCAGGAACGTTTCTACGGCAACGAGAGGATTTTCTTTTGGGGTCGAGTATCTCCTTTCCGATGCACTATTTCTTCTTTACTGTATCCCTCGCACCCTCACATTGACGAATTAACACAGAAATTGCGTCGAAATGAAATACTCTGAGTCCCATGCCTTCTCTTTCCCAATCCAGGAACGTTTCTACGGCAGCGTGAGGATTTTCTTTTGGGGTCGAGTATCTCCTTTCCGATGCATTATTTCTTCTTTACTGTATCCCTCGCACCCTCACATTGGCGAATTAACACAGAAATTGCGACGAAATGAAATACTCTGAGTTCCATGTCTTCTCTCTCCCAATCCAGGAAAATTTCTACGGCAACGAGAGGATTTTCTTTTGGGGTCGAGTATCTCTTTTCCGATACACTATTTCTTCTTTACTGTATCCCTCGCACCCTCACATTGACGAATTAACACAGAAATTGCGTCGAAATGAAACACTCTGAGTTCCATGCCTTCTCTTTCCCAATCCAGGAACGTTTCTACGGCAACGAGAGGATTTTCTTTTGGGGTCGAGTATCTCCTTTCCGATGCACTATTTCTTCTTTACTGTATCCCTTGCACCCTCACATTGACGGATTAACACAGAAATTGCGTCGCAATGAAATACTCTGTGTTCCATGCCTTCTCTTTCCCAATCCAGGAACGTTTCTACGGCAACGAGAGGATTTTCTTTTGGGGTCGAGTATCTCCTTTCCGATGCACTATTTCTTCTTTACTGTATCTCTCGCACCCTCACATTGACGAATTAACACAGAAATTGCGTCGAAATGAAATACTCTGAGTTCCATGCCTTCTCTTTCCCAATCCAGGAACGTATCTACAGCTACGAGAGGATTTTCTTTTGGGGTCGAGTATCTCCTTTCCGATGCAATATTTCTTCTTTACTGTATCCCTCGCACCCTCACATTGACGAATTAACACAGAGATTGCGTCGAAATGAAATACTCTGTGTTCCATGCCTTCTCTTTCCCAATCCAGGAACGCTTCTACGGCAACGAGAGGATTTTTTTTGGGGTCGAGTATCTCCTATCCGATGCACTATTTCTTCTTTACTGTATCCCTCGTACCCTCACATTGACGAATTAACGCAGAAATTGCGTCGAAATGAAATACTCTGAGTTCCATGAATTCTCTTTCCCAATCAAGGAACGTTTCTGCGGCAACGAGAGGATTTTCTTTTGGGGTCGAGTATCTCCTTTCCGATGCACTATTTCTTCTTTACTGTATTCCTCGCACCCTCACATTGACGAATTAACAAAGAAATTGCGTCGAAGTGAAATACTCTGAGTTCAATGCCTTCTCTTTCCCAATCCAGGAACGTTTCTACGGCAACGGCAGGATTTTTTTTGGTGTCGAGTATCTCCTTTCCGATGCACTATTTCTTCTTTACTGTATCCCTCGCACCCCCACATTGACGAATTAACACAAAAATTGCGTCGAAATGATATACTCTGAGTTCCATGCCTTCTCTTTCCCAATCCAGGAACGTTTCTACGGCAACGAGAGGATTTTCTTTTGGGGTCGAGTATCTCCTTTCCGATGCACTATTTCTTCTTTACTGTATCCCTCGCACCCTCACATTGACGAATTAACACTGAAATTGCGTCGCAATGAAATACTCTGTGTTCCATGCCGTCTCTTTCCCAATCCAGGAACGTTTCTACGGCAACGAGAGGATTTTCTTTTGGGGTCGAGTATCTCCTTTCCGATGCACTATTTCTTCTTTACTGTATCCCTCGCACCCTCACATTGACGAATTAACACAGAAATTGCGTCGAAATGAAATACTCTGAGTCCCATGCCTTCTCTTTCCCAATCCAGGAACGTTTCTACGGCAGTGTGAGGATTTTCTTTTGGGATCGAGTATCTCCTTTCCGATGCATTATTTCTTCTTTACTGTATCCCTCGCACCCTCACATTGGCGAATTAACACAGAAATTGCGACGAAATGAAATACTGTGAGTTCCATGTCTTCTCTCTCCCAATCCAGGAAAATTTCTACGGCAACGAGAGGATTTTCGTTTGGGGTCGAGTATCTCTTTTCCGATACACTATTTCTTCTTTACTGTATCCCTCGCACCGTCAAATTGACGAATTAACACAGAAATTGCGTCGAAATGAAACACTCTGAGTTCCATGCCTTCTCTTTCCCAATCCAGGAACGTTTCTACGGCAACGAGAGGATTTTCTTTTGGGGTCGAGTATCTCCTTTCTGATGCACTATTTCTTCTTTACTGTATCCCTTGCACCCTCACATTGACGAATTAACACAGAAATTGCGTCGAAATGAAATACTCTGAGTTCCATGCCTTCTCTTTCCCAATCCAGGAACGTTTCTACGGCAACGAGAGGATTCTCTTTTATGGTCGAGTATCTCCTTTCTGATGCACTATTTCTTCTTTACTGTATCCCTTGCACCCTCACATTGACGAATTAACACAGAAATTGCGTCGAAATGAAATACTCTGAGTTCCATGCCTTCTCTTTCCCAATCCAGGAACGTTTCTACGGCAACGGCAGGTTTTTTTTGGGGTCGAGTATCTCCTTTCCAATGCACTATTTCTTCTTTACTGTATCCCTAGCACCCTCACATTGACGAATTAACAGAGAAATTGCGTCGCAATTAAATACTCTGTGTTCCATGCCTTCTCTTTCCCAATCCAGGAACGTTTCTACGGCAACGAGAGGATTCTCTTTTATGGTCGAGTATCTCCTTTCCGATGCACTATTTCTTCTTTACTGTATTCCTCGCTCACTCACATTGACGAATTAACACAGAAATTGCGTCGAAGTGAAATACTCTGAGTTCCATGCCTTCTCTTTCCCAATCCAGGAACGTTTCTAAGGCAGCGAGAGGATTTTCTTTTGGGGTCGAGTATCTCCTTTCCGATGCGCTATTTCTTCTTTGCTGTTTCCCTCGCACCCTCACATTGACGAAGATACGCAGAAATTGCGTCGAAATGAAATACTCTGAGTTCCATGCCTTCTCTTTCCCAATCCAGGAACGTTTCTGCGGCAACGAGAGGATATTCTTTTGGGGTCGAGTAGCTCCTTTCCAATGCACTATTTCTTCTTTACTGTATTCCTCGCACCCTCACATTGACGAATTAACACAGAAATTGCGTCGAAGTGAAATACTCTGAGTTCCATGCCTTCTCTTTCCCAATCCAGGAACGTTTCTACGGCAACGGCAGGATTTTTTTTGGTTTCGAGTATCTCCTTTCCGATGCACTATTTCTTCTTTACTGTATCCCTCGCACCCTCACATTGACGAATTAACACAGAAATTGCGTCGAAATGATATACTCTGAGTTCCATGCCTTCTCTTTCCCAATCCAGGAACGTTTCTACGGCAACGAGAGGATTTTCTTTTGGAGTCGAGTATCTCCTTTCCGATGCACTATTTCTTCTTTACTGTATCCCTCGCACCCTCACATTGACGAATTAACACAGAAATTGCGTCGAAATGAAATACTCTGTGTTCCATGCCTTCTCTTTCCCAATCCAGGAACGTTTTTACGTCAACGAGAGAATTTTCTTTTGGGGTCGAGTATCTCCTTTCCGATGCACTATTTCTTCTTTACTGTATCCCTCACACCCTCACATTGACGAATTAACACAGAAATTGCGTCGAAATGAAATACTCTGAGTTCCATGCCTTCTCTTACCCAATCCAGGAACGTTTCTACGGCAGCGAGAGGATTTTCTTTTGGGGTCGAGTATCTTTTTTCCGATGCACTATTTCTTCTTTACTGTATCCCTCTCACCCTCACATTGGCGAATTAACACAGAAATTGCGACGAAATGAAATACTCTGAGTTCCATGCCTTCTCTTTCCCAATCCAGGAACGTTTCTACGGCAACGAGAGGATTTATTTTGGGGTCGAGTATCTGCTTTCCGATGCGCTATTACTTCTTTACTGTATCCCTCGCACCCTCACATTGACGAATTAACACAGAAATTGCGTCGAAATGAAATACTCTGAGTTCCATGCCTTCTCTTTCCCAATCCACGAACGTTCCTACGGCAACGAGAGTATTTTCTTTTGGGGTCGAGTATCTCCTTTCCGATGCACTATTTCTTCGTTACTGTATCCCTCGCACCCTCACATTGACGAAATAACACAGAAATTGCGTCAAAATGAAATACTCTGAGTTACATGCCTTCTCTTTCCCAATCCAGGAACGTTTCTATGGCAACGAGAGGATTTTCTTTTGGGGTCGAGTATCTCCTTTCCGATGCACTATTTCTTCTTTACTGTATCCCTCGCACCCTCACATTGACGAATTAACACAGAAATTGTGTCGAAATGAAATACTCTGTGTTCCATGCCTTCTGTTTCCCAATCCAAGAACGTTTCTACGGCAACGGTAGGATTTTTTTTGGGCTCGAGTATCTCCTTTCCGATGCACTATTTCTTCTTTACTGTATCCCTCGCACCCTCACATTGACGAATTAACACAGAAATTGCGTCGAAATGATATACTCTGAGTTCCATGCCTTCTCTTTCCCAATCCAGGAACGTTTCTACGGCAACGAGAGGATTTTCTTTTGGAGTCGAGTATCTCCTTTCCGATGCACTATTTCTTCTTTACTGTATCCCTCGCACCCTCACATTGACGAATTAACACAGAAATTGCGTCGAAATGAAATACTCTGTGTTCCATGCCTTCTCTTTCCCAATCCAGGAACGTTTTTACGTCAACGAGAGGATTTTCTTTTGGGGTCGAGTATCTCCTTTCCGATGCACTATTTCTTCTTTACTGTATCCCTCGCACCCTCACATTGACGAATTAACACAGAAATTGCGTCGAAATGAAATACTCTGAGTTCCATGCCTTCTCTTACCCAATCCAGGAACGTTTCTACGGCAGCGAGAGGATTTTCTTTTGGGGTCGAGTATCTTTTTTCCGATGCACTATTTCTTCTTTACTGTATCCCTCTCACCCTCACATTGGCGAATTAACACAGAAATTGCGACGAAATGAAATACTCTGAGTTCCATGCCTTCTCTTTCCCAATCCAGGAACGTTTCTACGGCAACGAGAGGATTTATTTTGGGGTCGAGTATCTGCTTTCCGATGCACTATTACTTCTTTACTGTATCCCTCGCACCCTCACATTGACGAATTAACACAGAAATTGCGTCGAAATGAAATACTCTGAGTTCCATGCCTTCTCTTTCCCAATCCAGGAACGTTCCTACGGCAACGAGAGTATTTTCTTTTGGGGTCGAGTATCTCCTTTCCGATGCACTATTTCTTCGTTACTGTATCCCTCGCACCCTCACATTGACGAAATAACACAGAAATTGCGTCAAAATGAAATACTCTGAGTTACATGCCTTCTCTTTCCCAATCCAGGAACGTTTCTATGGCAACGAGAGGATTTTTTTTTGGGGTCGAGTATCTCCTTTCCGATGCACTATTTCTTCTTTACTGTATCCCTCGCACCCTCACATTGACGAATTAACACAGAAATTGCGTCAAAATGAAATACTCTGAGTTCCATGCCTTCTCTTTCCCCATCCAGGAACGTTTCTACGGCAACGAGAGGATTTTCTACTGGGGTAGAGTATCTCTTTTCCGATGCACTATTTCTTCTTTACTGTATTCCTCGCACCCTCACATTGACGAATTAACACAGAAATTGCGTCGAAATGAAATACTCTGAGTTCCATGCCTTCTCTTTCCCAATCGAAGAACGTTTCTACGGCAACGAGAGGATTTTTTTGGGGTCGAGTAACTCCTTTCCATTGCACTATTTCTTCTTCACTGTATCCCTCGCACCCTCACTTTGGCGAATAATCACAGAAATTGCGTCGAAATGAAATACTCTGAGTTCCATGCCTTCACTTTCCCAATCCAGGAACGTTTCTACGGCAACGAGAGGATTTATTTTTGGGGTCGAGTATCTCCTTTCCGATGCACTATTTCGTCTTTACTGAATCCCTCGCACCCTCACATTAACGAATTAACACAGAAATTGCGTCGAAATGAAATACTCTGAGCTCCATGCCTTCTCTTTCCCAATCCAGGAACGTTTCTACGGCAACGAGAGGATTTTCTTTTGGGGTCGAGTATCTCCTTTCCGATGCACTATTTCTTCTTTATTGTATCCCTCGCACCCTCACATTGACGAATTAACACAGAAATTGCGTCGAAATGAAATACTCTGAGTTCCATGCCTTCTCTTTCCAAATCCAGGAACGTTTCTACGGCAACGAGAGGATTTTTTTTTGGGGTCGAGTATCTCCTTCCCGATGCACTATTTCTTCTTTACTGTATCCCTCGCACCCTCACATTGACGAATTAACACAGAAATTGCGTCGAAATGAAATACTCTTAGTTCCATGCCTTCTCTTTCCCAATCCAGGAACGTTTCTACGGCAACGAGAGGATTTTCTTTTGGGGTCGAGTATCTCCTTTCCGATGCACTTTTTCTACTTTATTGTATCCCTCGCACCCTCATATTGACGAATTAACACAGAAATTGCGTCGAAATGAAATACTCTGAGTTCCATGCCCTCTCTTTCCCAATCCAGGAACGTTTCTACGGCAACGGCAGGATTTATTTTGGGGTCGAGTATCTGCTTTCCGATGCACTATTACTTCTTTACTGTATCCCTCGCACCCTCACATTGACGAATTAACACAGAAATTGCGTCGAAATGAAATACTCTGAGTTCCATGCCTTCTCATTCCCAATCCAGGAACGTTCCTACGGCAACGAGAGGATTTTCTTTTGGGGTCGAGTATCTCCTTTCCGATGCACTATTTCTTCTTTACTGTATCCCTCGCACCCTCACATTGACGAAATAACACAGAAATTGCGTCAAAATGAAATACTCTGAGTTACATGCCTTCTCTTTCCCAATCCAGGAACGTTTCTACGGCAACGAGAGGATTTTCTTTTGGGGTCGAGTATCTCCTTTCCGATGCACTATTTCCTCTTTACTGTATCCCTCGCACCCTCACATTGACGAATTAACACAGAAATTGTGTCGAAATAAAATACTCTGTGTTCCATGCCTTCTGTTTCCCAATCCAAGAACGTTTCTACGGCAACGGTAGGATTTTTTTTGGGCTCGAGTATCTCCTTTCCGATGCACTATTTCTTCTTTACTGTATCCCTCGCACCCTCACATTGACGAATTAACACAGAAATTGCGTCGAAATGAAATACTCTGAGTTCCATGCCTTCTCTTTCCCAATCCAGGAACGTTTCTACGGCAGCGAGAGGATTCTTTTTGGGGTCGAGTATCTCCTTTCCGATGCACTATTTCTTCTTTACTGTATCCCCCGCACCCTCACATTGACGAATAAACACAGAAATTGCGTCGAAATGAAATACTCTGAGTTCCATGCCTTCTCTTTCCCAATCCAGGAACGTTTCTACGGCAACGGGAGGATTTTTTTTTGGGGTCGAGTATCTCCTTTCCGATGCACTATTTCTTCTTTACTGTATCCTTCGCACCCTCACATTGACGAAATAACACAGAAATTGCGTCGAAATGAAATACTCTGAGTTCCATTCCTTCTCTTTCCCAATCCAGGAACGTTTCTACGGCAACGAGAGGATTTTCTTTTGGGGTCGAGTATCTCCTTTCCGATGCACTATTTCTTCTTTACTGTATCCCTCGCAACCTCACATTGACGAATTAACACAGAAATTGCGTCAAAATGAAATACTCTGAGTTCCATGCCTTCTCTTTCCCAATCCAGGAACGTTTCTACGGCAACGAGAGGATTTTCTTCTGGGGTAGAGTATCTCCTTTCCGATGCACTATTTCTTCTTTACTGTATTCCTCGCACCCTCACATTGACGAATTAACACAGAAATTGCGTCGAAATGAAATACTCTGAGTTCCATGCCTTCTCTTTCCCAATCGAAGAACGTTTCTACGGCAACGAGAGGATTTTTTTGGGGTCGAGTAACTCCTTTCCGATGCACTATTTCTTCTTCACTGTATCCCTCGCACCCTCACATTGGCGAATAATCACAGAAATTGCGTCGAAATGAAATACTCTGAGTTCCATGCCTTCACTTTCCCAATCCAGGAACGTTTCTACGGCAACGAGAGGATTTATTTTTGGGGTCGAGTATCTCCTTTCCGATGCACTATTTCGTCTTTACTGTATCCCTCGCACCCTCACATTAACGAATTAACACAGAAATTGCGTCGAAATGAAATACTCTGAGCTCCATGGCTTCTCTTTCCCAATCCAGGAACGTTTCTACGGCAACGAGACGATTTTCTTTTGGGGTCGAGTATCTCCTTTCCGATGCACTATTTCTTCTTTATTGTATCCCTCGCACCCTCACATTGACGAATTAACACAGAAATTGCGTCGAAATGAAATACTCTGAGTTCCATGCCTTCTCTTTCCAAATCCAGGAACGTTTCTACGGCAACGAGAGGATTTTTTTTTGGGGTCGAGTATCTCCTTTCCGATGCACTATTTCTTCTTTACTGTATCCCTCGCACTCTCACATTGACGAATTAACACAGAAATTTCGTCGAAATGAAATACTCTGAGTTCCATGCCTTCTCTTTCCCAATCCAGGAACGTTTCTGCGGCAACGAGAGGATTTTCTTTTGGGGTCGAGTATCTCCTTTCCGATGCACTATTTCTTCTTTATTGTATCCCTCGCACCCTCATATTGACGAATTAACACAGAAATTGCGTCGAAATGAACTACTCTGAGTTCCATGCCTTCTCTTTCCCAATCCAGGAACGTTTCTACCGCAACGGCAGGATTTATTTCTGGTCGAGTATCTGCTTTCCGATGCACTATTACTTCTTTACTGTATCCCTCCCACCCTCACATTGACGAATTAACACAGAAATTGCGTCGAAATGAAATACTCTGAGTTCCATGCCTTCTCTTTCCCAATCCAGGAACGTTTCTACGGCAACGAGGGGATTTTCTTTTGGGGTCGAGTATCTCCTTTCCGATGCGCTATTTCTTCTTTACTGTATCCCTCACACCCTCACATTGACGAATTAACACAGAAATTGCGTCGAAATGAAATACTCTGAGTTCCATGCCTTCTCTTTCCCAATCCAAGAACGTTTCTACGGCAACGGTAGGATTTTTTTTGGGCTCGAGTATCTTCTTTCCGATGCACTATTTCTTCTTTACTGTATCCCTCGCACCCTCACATTGACGAATTAACACAGAAATTGCGTCGAAATGAAATACTCTGAGTTCCATGCCTCCTCTTTCCCAATCCAGGAACGTTTCTACGGCAACGAGAGGATTTTCTTTTGGGGTCGAGTATCCCCTTACCGATGCACTATTTCTTCTTTACTGTATCCCTCGCACCGTCACATTGACGAATTAACACAGAAATTGCGACGAAATGAAATACTCTGAGTTCCATGCCTTCTCTTTCCCAATCCAGGAACGTTTCTACGGCAACGAGAGGATTTTTTTTGGGGTCGAGTATCTCCATTCCTTTGCACTATTTCTTCTTTACTGTATCCCCTGCACCCTCACATTGACGAATAAACACAGAAATTGCGTCGAAATGAAATACTCTGAGTTCCATGCCTTCTCTTTCCCAATCCAAGAACGTTTCTACGGCAACGGTAGGATTTTTTTTGGGCTCGAGTATCTCCTTTCCGATGCACTATTTCTTCTTTACTGTATCCCTCGCACCCTCACATTGACGAATTAACACAGAAATTGCGTCGAAATGAAATACTCTGAGTTCCATGCCTTCTCTTTCCCAATCCAGGAACGTTTCTACGGCAGCGAGAGGATTCTTTTTGGGGTCGAGTATCTCCTTTCCGATGCACTATTTCTTCTTTACTGTATCCCCCGCACCCTCACATTGACGAATAAACACAGAAATTGCGTCGAAATGAAATACTCTGAGTTCCATGCCTTCTCTTTCCCAATCCAGGAACGTTTCTACGGCAACGAGAGGATTTTTTTTTGGGGTCGAGTATCTCCTTTCCGATGCACTATTTCTTCTTTACTGTATCCTTCGCACCCTCACATTGACGAATTAACACAGAAATTGCGTCGAAATGAAATACTCTGAGTTCCATGCCTTCTCTTTCCCAATCCAGGAACGTTTCTACGGCAACGAGAGGATTTTCTTTTGGTGTCGAGTATCTCCTTTCCGATGTACTATTTCTTCTTAACTGTATCCCTCGCATCCTCACATTGACGAATTAACACAGAAATTGCGTCGAAATGAAATACTCTGAGTTCCATGCCTTCTCTTTCCCAATCCAGGAACGTTTCTACGGCAACGAGAGGATTTTCTTTTGGGGTCGAGTATCTCCTTTCCGATGCACTATTTCTTCTTTACTGTATCCCTCGCACCCTCACATTGACGAATTAACACAGAAATTGCGTCAAAATGAAATACTCTGAGTTCCATGCCTTCTCTTTCCCCATCCAGGAACGTTTCTACGGCAACGAGAGGATTTTCTACTGGGGTAGAGTATCTCCTTTCCGATGCACTATTTCTTCTTTACTGTATTCCTCGCACCCTCACATTGACGAATTAACACAGAAATTGCGTCGAAATGAAATACTCTGAGTTCCATGCCTTCTCTTTCCCAATCGAAGAACGTTTCTACGGCAACGAGAGGATTTTTTTGGGGTCGAGTAACTCCTTTCCATTGCACTATTTCTTCTTCACTGTATCCCTCGCACCCTCACATTGACGAATTAACACAGAAATTGCGTCGAAATGAAATACTCTGAGTTCCATGCCTTCTCTTTCCCCATCCAGGAACGTTTCTACGGCAACGAGAGGATTTATTTTTGGGGTCGAGTATCTCCTTTCCGATGCACTATTTCGTCTTTACTGAATCCCTCGCACCCTCACATTAACGAATTAACACAGAAATTGCGTCGAAATGAAATACTCTGAGCTCCATGCCTTCTCTTTCCCAATCCAGGAACGTTTCTACGGCAACGAGAGGATTTTCTTTTGGGGTCGAGTATCTCCTTTCCGATGCACTATTTCTTCTTTATTGTATCCCTCGCACCCTCACATTGACGAATTAACACAGAAATTGCGTCGAAATGAAATACTCTGAGTTCATTGCCTTCTCTTTCCAAATCCAGGAACGTTTCTACGGCAACGAGAGGATTTTTTTTTGGGGTCGAGTAACTCCTTTCCATTGCACTATTTCTTCTTTATTGTATCCCTCGCACCCTCACATTGACGAATTAACACAGAAATTGCGTCGAAATGAAATACTCTGAGTTCCATGCCTTCTCTTTCCCAATCCAGGAACGTTTCTACGGCAACGAGAGGATTTTCTTTTGGGGTCGAGTATCTCCTTTCCGATGCACTATTTCTTCTTTACTGTATCCCTCGCACCCTCACATTGACGAATTAACACAGAAATTGCGTCAAAATGAAATACTCTGAGTTCCATGCCTTCTCTTTCCCCATCCAGGAACGTTTCTACGGCAACGAGAGGATTTTCTACTGGGGTAGAGTATCTCCTTTCCGATGCACTATTTCTTCTTTACTGTATTCCTCGCACCCTCACATTGACGAATTAACACAGAAATTGCGTCGAAATGAAATACTCTGAGTTCCATGCCTTCTCTTTCCCAATCGAAGAACGTTTCTACGGCAACGAGAGGATTTTTTTGGGGTCGAGTAACTCCTTTCCATTGCACTATTTCTTCTTCACTGTATCCTTCGCACCCTCACATTGACGAATTAACACAGAAATTGCGTCAAAATGAAATACTCTGAGTTCCATGCCTTCTCTTTCCCCATCCAGGAACGTTTCTACGGCAACGAGAGGATTTTCTACTGGGGTAGAGTATCTCCTTTCCGATGCACTATTTCTTCTTTACTGTATTCCTCGCACCCTCACATTGACGAATTAACACAGAAATTGCGTCGAAATGAAATACTCTGAGTTCCATGCCTTCACTTTCCCAATCCAGGAACGTTTCTACGGCAACGAGAGGATTTATTTTTGGGGTCGAGTATCTCCTTTCCGATGCACTATTTCGTCTTTACTGAATCCCTCGCACCCTCACATTAACGAATTAACACAGAAATTGCGTCGAAATGAAATACTCTGAGCTCCATGCCTTCTCTTTCCCAATCCAGGAACGTTTCTACGGCAACGAGAGGATTTTCTTTTGGGGTCGAGTATCTCCTTTCCGATGCACTATTTCTTCTTTACTGTATCCTTCGCACCCTCACATTGACGAATTAACACAGAAATTGCGTCGAAATGAAATACTCTGAGTTCCATGCCTTCTCTTTCCCAATCCAGGAACCTTTCTACGGCAACGAGAGGATTTTCTTTTGGTGTCGAGTATCTCCTTTCCGATGTACTATTTCTTCTTAACTGTATCCCTCGCATCCTCACATTGACGAATTAACACAGAAATTGCGTCGAAATGAAATACTCTGAGTTCCATGCCTTCTCTTTCCCAATCCAGGAACGTTTCTACGGCAACGAGAGGATTTTCTTTTGGGGTCGAGTATCTCCTTTCCGATGCACTATTTCTTCTTTACTGTATCCCTCGCACCCTCACATTGACGAATTAACACAGAAATTGCGTCAAAATGAAATACTCTGAGTTCCATGCCTTCTCTTTCCCCATCCAGGAACGTTTCTACGGCAACGAGAGGATTTTCTACTGGGGTAGAGTATCTCCTTTCCGATGCACTATTTCTTCTTTACTGTATTCCTCGCACCCTCACATTGACGAATTAACACAGAAATTGCGTCGAAATGAAATACTCTGAGTTCCATGCCTTCTCTTTCCCAATCGAAGAACGTTTCTACGGCAACGAGAGGATTTTTTTGGGGTCGAGTAACTCCTTTCCATTGCACTATTTCTTCTTCACTGTATCCCTCGCACCCTCACATTGACGAATTAACACAGAAATTGCGTCGAAATGAAATACTCTGAGTTCCATGCCTTCTCTTTCCCCATCCAGGAACGTTTCTACGGCAACGAGAGGATTTATTTTTGGGGTCGAGTATCTCCTTTCCGATGCACTATTTCGTCTTTACTGAATCCCTCGCACCCTCACATTAACGAATTAACACAGAAATTGCGTCGAAATGAAATACTCTGAGCTCCATGCCTTCTCTTTCCCAATCCAGGAACGTTTCTACGGCAACGAGAGGATTTTCTTTTGGGGTCGAGTATCTCCTTTCCGATGCACTATTTCTTCTTTATTGTATCCCTCGCACCCTCACATTGACGAATTAACACAGAAATTGCGTCGAAATGAAATACTCTGAGTTCATTGCCTTCTCTTTCCAAATCCAGGAACGTTTCTACGGCAACGAGAGGATTTTTTTTTGGGGTCGAGTATCTCCTTTCCGATGCACTATTTCTTCTTTATTGTATCCCTCGCACCCTCACATTGACGAATTAACACAGAAATTGCGTCGAAATGAAATACTCTGAGTTCCATGCCTTCTCTTTCCCAATCCAGGAACGTTTCTACGGCAACGAGAGGATTTTCTTTTGGGGTCGAGTATCTCCTTTCCGATGCACTATTTCTTCTTTACTGTATCCCTCGCACCCTCACATTGACGAATTAACACAGAAATTGCGTCAAAATGAAATACTCTTAGTTCCATGCCTTCTCTTTCCCCATCCAGGAACGTTTCTACGGCAACGAGAGGATTTTCTACTGGGGTAGAGTATCTCCTTTCCGATGCACTATTTCTTCTTTACTGTATTCCTCGCACCCTCACATTGACGAATTAACACAGAAATTGCGTCGAAATGAAATACTCTGAGTTCCATGCCTTCTCTTTCCCAATCGAAGAACGTTTCTACGGCAACGAGAGGATTTTTTTGGGGTCGAGTAACTCCTTTCCATTGCACTATTTCTTCTTCACTGTATCCTTCGCACCCTCACATTGACGAATTAACACAGAAATTGCGTCAAAATGAAATACTCTGAGTTCCATGCCTTCTCTTTCCCCATCCAGGAACGTTTCTACGGCAACGAGAGGATTTTCTACTGGGGTAGAGTATCTCCTTTCCGATGCACTATTTCTTCTTTACTGTATTCCTCGCACCCTCACATTGACGAATTAACACAGAAATTGCGTCGAAATGAAATACTCTGAGTTCCATGCCTTCACTTTCCCAATCCAGGAACGTTTCTACGGCAACGAGAGGATTTATTTTTGGGGTCGAGTATCTCCTTTCCGATGCACTATTTCGTCTTTACTGAATCCCTCGCACCCTCACATTAACGAATTAACACAGAAATTGCGTCGAAATGAAATACTCTGAGCTCCATGCCTTCTCTTTCCCAATCCAGGAACGTTTCTACGGCAACGAGAGGATTTTCTTTTGGGGTCGAGTATCTCCTTTCCGATGCACTATTTCTTCTTTATTGTATCCCTCGCACCCTCACATTGACGAATTAACACAGAAATTGCGTCGAAATGAAATACTCTGAGTTCATTGCCTTCTCTTTCCAAATCCAGGAACGTTTCTACGGCAACGAGAGGATTTTTTTTTGGGGTCGAGTATCTCCTTCCCGATGCACTATTTCTTCTTTACTGTATCCCTCGCACCCTCACATTGACGAATTAACACAGAAATTGCGTCGAAATGAAATACTCTTAGTTCCATGCCTTCTCTTTCCCAATCCAGGAACGTTTCTACGGCAACGAGAGGATTTTCTTTTGGGGTCGAGTATCTCCTTTCCGATGCACTTTTTCTTCTTTATTGTATCCCTCGCACCCTCATATTGACGAATTAACACAGAAATTGCGTCGAAATGAAATACTCTGAGTTCCATGCCCTCTCTTTCCCAATCCAGGACGTTTCTACGGCAACGGCAGGATTTATTTTGGGGTCGAGTATCTGCTTTCCGATGCACTATTACTTCTTTACTGTATCCCTCGCACCCTCACATTGACGAATTAACACAGAAATTGCGTCGAAATGAAATACTCTGAGTTCCATGCCTTCTCATTCCCAATCCAGGAACGTTCCTACGGCAACGAGAGGATTTTCTTTTGGGGTCGAGTATCTCCTTTCCGATGCACTATTTCTTCTTTACTGTATCCCTCGCACCCTCACATTGACGAAATAACACAGAAATTGCGTCAAAATGAAATACTCTGAGTTACATGCCTTCTCTTTCCCAATCCAGGAACGTTTCTACGGCAACGAGAGGATTTTCTTTTGGGGTCGAGTATCTCCTTTCCGATGCACTATTTCCTCTTTACTGTATCCCTCGCACCCTCACATTGACGAATTAACACAGAAATTGTGTCGAAATGAAATACTCTGTGTTCCATGCCTTCTGTTTCCCAATCCAAGAACGTTTCTACGGCAACGGTAGGATTTTTTTTGGGCTCGAGTATCTCCTTTCCGATGCACTATTTCTTCTTTACTGTATCCCTCGCACCCTCACATTGACGAATTAACACAGAAATTGCGTCGAAATGAAATACTCTGAGTTCCATGCCTTCTCTTTCCCAATCCAGGAACGTTTCTACGGCAGCGAGAGGATTCTTTTTGGGGTCGAGTATCTCCTTTCCGATGCACTATTTCTTCTTTACTGTATCCCCCGCACCCTCACATTGACGAATAAACACAGAAATTGCGTCGAAATGAAATACTCTGTGTTCCATGCCTTCTCTTTCCCAATCCAGGAACGTTTCTACGGCAACGAGAGGATTTTTTTTTGGGGTCGAGTATCTCCTTTCCGATGCACTATTTCTTCTTTACTGTATCCTTCGCACCCTCACATTGACGAATTAACACAGAAATTGCGTCGAAATGAAATACTCTGAGTTCCATGCCTTCTCTTTCCCAATCCAGGAACGTTTCTACGGCAACGAGAGGATTTTCTTTTGGGGTCGAGTATCTCCTTTCCGATGCACTATTTCTTCTTTACTGTATCACTCGCACCCTCACATTGACGAATTAACACAGAAATTGCGTCAAAATGAAATACTCTGAGTTCCATGCCTTCTCTTTCCCAATCCAGGAACGTTTCTACGGCAACGAGAGGATTTTCTTCTGGGGTAGAGTATCTCCTTTCCGATGCACTATTTCTTCTTTACTGTATTCCTCGCACCCTCACATTGACGAATTAACACAGAAATTGCGTCGAAATGAAATACTCTGAGTTCCATGCCTTCTCTTTCCCAATCGAAGAACGTTTCTACGGCAACGAGAGGATTTTTTTGGGGTCGAGTAACTCCTTTCCGATGCACTATTTCTTCTTCACTGTATCCCTCGCACCCTCACATTGGCGAATAATCACAGAAATTGCGTCGAAATGAAATACTCTGAGTTCCATGCCTTCACTTTCCCAATCCAGGAACGTTTCTACGGCAACGAGAGGATTTATTTTTGGGGTCGAGTATCTCCTTTCCGATGCACTATTTCGTCTTTACTGTATCCCTCGCACCCTCACATTAACGAATTAACACAGAAATTGCGTCGAAATGAAATACTCTGAGCTCCATGGCTTCTCTTTCCCAATCCAGGAACGTTTCTACGGCAACGAGACGATTTTCTTTTGGGGTCGAGTATCTCCTTTCCGATGCACTATTTCTTCTTTATTGTATCCCTCGCACCCTCACATTGACGAATTAACACAGAAATTGCGTCGAAATGAAATACTCTGAGTTCCATGCCTTCTCTTTCCAAATCCAGGAACGTTTCTACGGCAACGAGAGGATTTTTTTTTGGGGTCGAGTATCTCCTTTCCGATGCACTATTTCTTCTTTACTGTATCCCTCGCACTCTCACATTGACGAATTAACACAGAAATTGCGTCGAAATGAAATACTCTGAGTTCCATGCCTTCTCTTTCCCAATCCAGGAACGTTTCTGCGGCAACGAGAGGATTTTCTTTTGGGGTCGAGTATCTCCTTTCCGATGCACTATTTCTTCTTTATTGTATCCCTCGCACCCTCATATTGACGAATTAACACAGAAATTGCGTCGAAATGAACTACTCTGAGTTCCATGCCTTCTCTTTCCCAATCCAGGAACGTTTCTACCGCAACGGCAGGATTTATTTCTGGTCGAGTATCTGCTTTCCGATGCACTATTACTTCTTTACTGTATCCCTCGCACCCTCACATTGACGAATTAACACAGAAATTGCGTCGTAATGAAATACTCTGAGTTCCATGCCTTCTCTTTCCCAATCCAGGAACGTTTCTACGGCAACGAGGGGATTTTCTTTTGGGGTCGAGTATCTCCTTTCCGATGCGCTATTTCTTCTTTACTGTATCCCTCGCACCCTCACATTGACGAATTAACACAGAAATTGCGTCGAAATGAAATACTCTGAGTTCCATGCCTTCTCTTTCCCAATCCAAGAACGTTTCTACGGCAACGGTAGGATTTTTTTTGGGCTCGAGTATCTTCTTTCCGATGCACTATTTCTTCTTTACTGTATCCCTCGCACCCTCACATTGACGAATTAACACAGAAATTGCGTCGAAATGAAATACTCTGAGTTCCATGCCTCCTCTTTCCCAATCCAGGAACGTTTCTACGGCAACGAGAGGATTTTCTTTTGGGGTCGAGTATCCCCTTACCGATGCACTATTTCTTCTTTACTGTATCCCTCGCACCGTCACATTGACGAATTAACACAGAAATTGCGACGAAATGAAATACTCTGAGTTCCATGCCTTCTCTTTCCCAATCCAGGAACGTTTCTACGGCAACGAGAGGATTTTTTTTGGGGTCGAGTATCTCCATTCCTTTGCACTATTTCTTCTTTACTGTATCCCCTGCACCCTCACATTGACGAATAAACACAGAAATTGCGTCGAAATGAAATACTCTGAGTTCCATGCCTTCTCTTTCCCAATCCAGGAACGTTTCTACGGCAACGAGAGGATTTTTTTTTGGGGTCGAGTATCTCCTTTCCGATGCACTATTTCTTCTTTACCGTATTTCTCGCACCATTACATTGACGAATTAACACAGAAATTGCGTCGAAATGAAATACTCTGCGTTCCATGCATTCTCTTTCCTAATCCAGGAACGTTTCTACGGCAACGACAGCACTTTCTTTTGGGGTCGAGTATCTCATTTCCGAAGCACTATTTCTTCTTTACCGTATGCCTCGCACCCTCACATTGACGAATTAACACAGAAATTGCGTCGAAATAAATACTCGGAGTTCCATGCCTTGTCTTTCCCAATCCAGGAACGTTTCTACGGCAACGAGAGGATTTTGTTTTGGGGTCGAGTATCTCCTTTCCGATGCACTATTTCTTCTTTACTGTATTCCTCGCACCCTCACATTGACGTATAAACGCAGAAATTGCGTCAAAATGAATAACTCTGAGTTCCATGCCTTCTCTTTCCCAATCCAGGAACGTTTCTACGGCACCGAGAGGATTTTCTACTGGGGTAGAGTATCTCCTTTCCGATGCACTATTTCTTCTTTATTGTATCCCTCGCACCCTCACATTGACGAATTAACACAGAAATTGCTTCGAAATGACATACTCTGAGTTCCATGCCTTCTCCTTCCCAATCCAGGAACGTTTCTACGGCAACGGCAGGATTTGTTTTGGGGTCGAGTATCTGCTTTCCGATGCACTATTATTTCTTTACTGTATCCCTCGCACCCTCACATTGACGAATTAACACAGAAATTGCGTCGAAATGAAATACTCTGAGTTCCATGCCTTCTCTTTCCCAATCCAGGAACGTTTCTACGACAACGAGAGGATTTTCTTTTGGGGTCGAGTATCTCCTTTCCGATGCACTATTTCTTCTTTACTGTATCCCTCGCACCCTCACATTGACGAATAAACGCAGAAATTGCGTCAAAATGAATAACTCTGAGTTCCATTGCCTTCTCTTTCCCAATCCAGGAACGTTTCTACGGCACCGAGAGGATTTTCTACTGGGGTAGAGTATCTCCTTTCCGATGCACTATTTCATCTTTACTGTATCCCTCGCACCTTCACATTGACGAATTAACACAGAAATTGCGTCGAAATGAAATACTCTGAGTTCCATGCCTTCTCCTTCCCAATCCAGGAACGTTTCTACGGCAATGGCAGGATTTTTTTTGGGGTCGAGTATCTCCTTTCCGATGCACTATTTCTTCTTTACTGTATCCCTCGCACCCTCACATTGACGAATTAACACAGAAATTGCGTCGAAATGAAATACTCTGAGTTCCATGCCTACTCTTTCCCAATCCAGGAACGTTTCTACGGCAGAGGAGGATTTTTTTTGGGGTCGAGTATCTCCTTTCCGATGCACTATTTCTTCTTTACTGTATCCCTCGCACAACCACATTGACGAATTAACACAGAAATTGCGTCGAAATGAAATACTCTGAGTTCCATGCCTTCTCTTTCAAAATCCAGGAACGTTTCTACGGCAACGAGAGGATTTTCTTATGGAGTCGAGTATCCCCTTTCCGATGCACTATCTCTTCTTTACTGTATCCCTCGCACCCTCACATTGACGAATTAACACAGAAATTGCGTCGAAATGAAATATACTGAGTTCCATGCCAATCCAGGATCGTTTCTACGGCAGCGGCAGGATTTTTCTTGGGGTCGAGTATCTCCTTTCCGATGCACTATTTCTTCTTTACTGTATCCTTCGCACCCTCACATTGACGATTTAACACAGAAATTGCGCCGCAATGAAATACTCTGAGTTCCATGCCTTCTCTTTCCCGTTCCAGGAACGTTTCTACGGCAACGAGTGGATCTTGTTTTGGGGTCGAGTATCTGATTTCCGATGCACTATTTCTTCTTTACTGTATCCCTCGCACCCTCAAATTGCCGAATTAACACAGAATTTGCGTCGAAATGAAATTCTCTGTGTTCCATGCCTTCTGTTTCCCAATCCAGGAACGTTTTACGGCAACGAGAGGATTTTCTTTTGGGGTTGAGTATCTCCTTTCCGATGCACTATTTCTTCTTTACTGTATCCCTCGCTCCCTCACATTGACAAATTAACACAGAAATTGCGTCGAAATGAAATACTCTGAGTTCCATGCCTTCTATTTTTCCCAATCCAGGAACGTTTCTACGGCAACGAGAGGATTTTCTTTTGGGGTCGAGTATCTCCTTTCCGATGCACTATTTCTTATTTACTGTATCCCTCGCACCCTCACAATGACGTATTAACACAGAAATTGCGTCGAAATGAAATACTCTGAGTTCCATGCCTTCTCTTTCCCAAACCAGGGACGTTTCTACGGCAACGAGAGGATTTTCTTTTGGGGTCGAGTATCTCCTTTCCGATGCACTATTTCTTCTTCACTGTATCCCTCGCACCCTCACATTGACGAATTAACACAGAAATCGCGTCGAAATGAAATACTCTGAGTTCCATGACTTCTCTTACCCAATCCAGGAACGTTTCTACGGCAACGGCAGGATTTTCTTTTGGGTTCGAGTATCTCCTTTCCGATGCACTATTTCTGCTTTACTGTATCCCTCGCACCCTCACATTGACGAATTAACACAGAAATTGCGTCGAAATGAAATACTCTGATTTCCATGCCATCTATTTTTCCCAATCCAGGATCGTTTCTACGGCAACGAGAGGATTTTCTTTTGGGGTCGAGTATCTCCTTTCTGATGCACTATTTCTTCTTTACTTTATCCCTCGCACCCTCACACTGACGAATTGACACAGAAATTGCGTCGAAATGAAATACTCTGTGTTCCATGCATTCTCTTTCCCAATCCAGGATCGTTTATACGGCAACGGCAGGATTTTTTTTGGGGTCGAGTATCTCCTTTCCGATGCACTATTTCTTCTTTACTGTATCCCTCGCACCCTCACATTGACGAATTAACACAGAAATTGCGTCGAAATGAAATACTCTGTGTTCCATGCCTTCTCTTTCCCAATCCAGGAACGTTTCTACGGCAACGAGAGGAATTTCTTTTGGGGTCAAGTATCTCCTTTCCGATGCACTATTTCTTCTTTACTGTATCCCTCGCACCCTCACATTGACGAATTAACACAGAAATTGCGTCGAAATGAAATACTCTGAGTTCCATGCCTTCTCATTCCCAATCCAGGATCGTTTTTACGGCAACATGAGGATTTTCTTTCGGGGTCGAGTATCTCCTTTCCGATGCACTATTTCTTCTTTACTGAATCCCTCGCACCCTCACATTGACGAATTAACACAGAAATTGCGTCGAAATGAAATACTCTGAGTTACATGCCTTTTCTTTCCCAATCCAGGAACGTTTCTACGGCAACGAGAGGATTTTCTTTTGGGGTCGAGTATCTCCTTTCCGATGCACTATTTCTTCTTTACTGTATCCCTCGCACCCTCACATTGACGATGTACACAGAAATTGCGTCGAAATGAAATACCCTGAGTTCCATGCCTTCTCTTTCCCAATCCAGGAACGGTTCTACGGCAACGGCAGGATTTTTTTTGGGGTCGAGTATCGCTTTTCCGATGCACTATTTCTTCTTTACTGTATCCCTCGCACCCTCACATTGACGAATTAACACAGAAATTGCGTCGAAATGAAGTACTCTGAGTTCCATGCCTTCTCTTTCCCAATCCAGGAACGTTTCTACGGCAACGAGAGTATTTTCTTTTGGGGTCGAGTATTTCCTTTCCGATGCACTATTTCTTCTTTACTGTATCCCTCGCATCCTCACATTGACGAATTGACACAGAAATTGCGTCGAAATGAAATACTCTGTGTTCCATGCCTACTCTTTCGCAATCCAGGAACGTTTCTACGGCAACGAGAGGATTTTCTTTTGGTGTCGAGTATCTCCTTTCCGATGCACTATTTCTTCTTAACCGTATCCCTCGCATGCTCACATTGACGAATTAACACAGAAATTGCGTCGAAATGAAATACTCTGTGTTCCATGCC
The DNA here is from genome assembly GCF_023864345.2 of Schistocerca serialis cubense. Taxonomy (NCBI): domain Eukaryota; kingdom Metazoa; phylum Arthropoda; class Insecta; order Orthoptera; family Acrididae; genus Schistocerca; species Schistocerca serialis. The sequence continues at coordinate 119,913,151 of NC_064649.1, forward strand.
TTCTCTTTCCCAATCCAGGAACGTTTCTACGGCAACGACAGCACTTTCTTTTGGGGTCGAGTATCTCATTTCCGAAGCACCATTTCTTCTTTACCGTATCCCTCGCACCCTCACATTGACGAATTAACACAGAAATTGCGTCGAAATGAAATACTCGGAGTTCCATGCCTTCTCTTTCCCAATCCAGGAACGTTTCGACGGCAACGAGAGGATTTTGTTTTGGGGTCGAGTATCTCCTTTCCGATGCACTATTTCTTCTTTATTGTATCCCTCGCACCCTCACATTGACGAATTAACACAGAAATTGCTTCGAAATGACATACTCTGAGTTCCATGCCTTCTCTTTCCCAATCCAGGAACGTTTCTACGGCAACGGCAGGATTTGTTTTGGGGTCGAGTATCTGCTTTCCGATGCACTATTATTTCTTTACTGTATCCCTCGCACCCTCACATTGACGAATTAACACAGAAATTGCGTCGAAATGAAATACTCTGAGTTCCATGCCTTCTCTTTCCCAATCCAGGAACGTTTCTACGACAACGAGAGGATTTTCTTTTGGGGTCGAGTATCTCCTTTCCGATGCACTATTTCTTCTTTACTGTATCCCTCGCACCCTCACATTGACGAATAAACGCAGAAATTGCGTCAAAATGAATAACTCTGAGTTCCATTGCCTTCTCTTTCCCAATCCAGGAACGTTTCTACGGCACCGAGAGGATTTTCTACTGGGGTAGAGTATCTCCTTTCCGATGCACTATTTCATCTTTACTGTATCCCTCGCACCCTCACATTGACGAATTAACACAGAAATTGCGTCGAAATGAAATACTCTGAGTTCCATGCCTTCTCCTTCCCAATCCAGGAACGTTTCTACGGCAATGGCAGGATTTTTTTTGGGGTCGAGTATCTCCTTTCCGATGCACTATTTCTTCTTTACTGTATCCCTCGCACCCTCACATTGACGAATTAACACAGAAATTGCGTCGAAATGAAATACTCTGAGTTCCATGCCTACTCTTTCCCAATCCAGGAACGTTTCTACGGCAGAGGAGGATTTTTTTTGGGGTCGAGTATCTCCTTTCCGATGCACTATTTCTTCTTTACTGTATCCCTCGCACAACCACATTGACGAATTAACACAGAAATTGCGTCGAAATGAAATACTCTGAGTTCCATGCCTTCTCTTTCAAAATCCAGGAACGTTTCTACGGCAACGAGAGGATTTTCTTATGGAGTCGAGTATCCCCTTTCCGATGCACTATCTCTTCTTTACTGTATCCCTCGCACCCTCACATTGACGAATTAACACAGAAATTGCGTCGAAATGAAATATACTGAGTTCCATGCCAATCCAGGATCGTTTCTACGGCAACGGCAGGATTTTTCTTGATGTCGAGTATCTCCTTTCCGATGCACTATTTCTTCTTTACTGTATGCTTCGCACCCTCACATTGACGATTTAACACAGAAATTGCGCCGCAATGAAATACTCTGAGTTCCATGCCTTCTCTTTCCCGTTCCAGGAACGTTTCTACGGCAACGAGTGGATCTTCTTTTGGGGTCGAGTATCTGATTTCCGATGCACTATTTCTTCTTTACTGTATCCCTCGCACCCTCAAATTGCCGAATTAACACAGAATTTGCGTCGAAATGAAATACTCTGTGTTCCATGCCTTCTCTTTCCCAATCCAGGAACGTTTTACGGCAACGAGAGGATTTTCTTTTGGGGTTGAGTATCTCCTTTCCGATGCACTATTTCTTCTTTACTGTATCCCTCGCTCCCTCACATTGAAAAATTAACACAGAAATTGCGTCGAAATGAAATACTCTGAGTTCCATGCCTTCTATTTTTCCCAATCCAGGAACGTTTCTACGGCAACGAGAGGATTTTCTTTTGGGGTCGAGTATCTCCTTTCCGATGCACTATTTCTTATTTACTGTATCCCTCGCACCCTCACAATGACGAATTAACACAGAAATTGCGTCGAAATGAAATACTCTGAGTTCCATGCCTTCTCTTTCCCAAACCAGGGACGTTTCTACGGCAACGAGAGGATTTTCTTTTGGGGTCGAGTATCTCCTTTCCGATGCACTATTTCTTCTTCACTGTATCCCTCGCACCCTCACATTGACGAATTAACACAGAAATCGCGTCGAAATGAAATACTCTGAGTTCCATGACTTCTCTTACCCAATCCAGGAACGTTTCTACGGCAACGGCAGGATTTTCTTTTGGGTTCGAGTATCTCCTTTCCGATGCACTATTTCTGCTTTACTGTATCCCTCGCACCCTCACATTGACGAATTAACACAGAAATTGCGTCGAAATGAAATACTCTGATTTCCATGCCATCTATTTTTCCCAATCCAGGATCGTTTCTACGGCAACGAGAGGATTTTCTTTTGGGGTCGAGTATCTCCTTTCTGATGCACTATTTCTTCTTTACTTTATCCCTCGCACCCTCACACTGACGAATTGACACAGAAATTGCGTCGAAATGAAATACTCTGTGTTCCATGCCTTCTCTTTCCCAATCCAGGATCGTTTATACGGCAACGGCAGGATTTTTTTTGGGGTCGAGTATCTCCTTTCCGATGCACTATTTCTTCTTTACTGTATCCCTCGCACCCTCACATTGACGAATTAACACAGAAATTGCGTCGAAATGAAATACTCTGTGTTCCATGCCTTCTCTTTCCCAATCCAGGAACGTTTCTACGGCAACGAGAGGAATTTCTTTTGGGGTCAAGTATCTCCTTTCCGATGCACTATTTCTTCTTTACTGTATGCCTCGCACCCTCACATTGACGAATTAACACAGAAATTGCGTCGAAATGAAATACTCTGAGTTACATGCCTTTTCTTTCCCAATCCGGGAACGTTTCTACGGCAACGAGAGGATTTTCTTTTGGGGTCGAGTATCTCCTTTCCGATGCACTATTTCTTCTTTACTGTATCCCTCGCTCCCTCACATTGACGATGTACACAGAAATTGCGTCGAAATGAAATACCCTGAGTTCCATGCCTTCTCTTTCCCAATCCAGGAACGGTTCTACGGCAACGGCAGGATTTTTTTTGGGGTCGAGTATCGCTTTTCCGATGCACTATTTCTTCTTTACTGTATCCCTCGCACCCTCACATTGACGAATTAACACAGAAATTGCGTCGAAATGAAGTACTCTGAGTTCCATGCCTTCTCTTTCCCAATCCAGGAACGTTTCTACGGCAACGAGAGTATTTTCTTTTGGGGTCGAGTATTTCCTTTCCGATGCACTATTTCTTCTTTACTGCATCCCTCGCATCCTCACATTGACGAATTGACACAGAAATTGCGTCGAAATGAAATACTCTGTGTTCCATGCCTACTCTTTCCCAATCCAGGAACGTTTCTACGGCAACGAGAGGATTTTCTTTTGGTGTCGAGTATCTCCTTTCCGATGCACTATTTCTTCTTAACTGTATCCCTCGCATGCTCACATTGACGAATTAACACAGAAATTGCGTCGAAATGAAATACTCTGTGTTCCATGCCTTCTCTTTCCCAATCCAGGAACGTTCCTACGGCAACGTGAGGATTTTCTTCTGGGGTCGAGTATCTCCTTTCCGATGCACTATTTCCTCTTTACTGTATCCCTCGCACCCTCACATTAACGAATTAACACAGAAATTGCGTCGAAATGAAATACTCTGAGTTCCCTGCCTGCTCTTTCCCAATCCAGGAACGTTTCTACGGCAACGAGAAGATTTTCTTTTGGGGTCGAGTATCTCCTTTCCGATGCACTATTTCTTCTTTACTGTATCCCTCGCACCCTCACATTGACGAATTAACACAGAAATTGCGTCGAAATGAAGTACTCTGAATTCCATGCCTTCTCTTTCCCAATCCAGGAACGTTTCTACGGCAACGAGAGGATTTTCTTTTGGGGTCGGGTATCTCCTTTCAGATGCACTATTTCTTCTTTACTGTATCCCTCGCACCCTCACATTGACGAATTAACACAGAAATTGCGGCGAAATGAAATACCTTAAGTTCCATGCCTTCTCTTTCCCATTCCAGGAACGTTTCGACGGCAACGGCAGGATATTTTTTGGGGTCGAGTATCGCCTTTCCGATGCACCTTTTCTTCTTTACTGTATCCCTCGGACCCTCACATTGACGAATTAACACAGAAATTGCGTCGAAATGAAATTCTCTGAGTTCCATGCCTTCTCTTCCCAATCCAGGAACGTTTCTATGGAAACGAGAGGATTTTCTTTTGGGGTCGAGTATCTCCTTTCCGATGCACTATTTCTTATTTACTGTATCCCTCGCACCCTCACAATGACGAATTAACACAGAAATTGCGTCGAAATGAAATACTCTGAGTTCCATGCCTTCTCTTTCCCAAACCAGGGACGTTTCTACGGCAACGAGAGGATTTTCTTTTGGGGTCGAGTATCTCCTTTCCGATGCACTATTTCTTCTTCACTGTATCCCTCGCACCCTCACATTGACGAATTAACACAGAAATTGCGTCGAAATGAAATACTCTGAGTTCCATGACTTCACTTACCCAATCCAGGAACGTTTCTACGGCAACGGCAGGATTTTCTTTTGGGTTCGAGTATCTCCTTTCCGATGCACTATCTCTGCTTTACTGTATCCCTCGCACCCTCACATTGACGAATTAACACAGAAATTGCTTCGAAATGAAATACTCTGAGTTCCATGCCATCTATTTTTCCCAATCCAGGATCGTTTCTACGGCAACGAGAGGATTTTCTTTTGGGGTCGAGTATCTCCTTTCTGATGCACTATTTCTTCTTTACTTTATCCCTCGCACCCTCACACTGACGAATTGACACAGAAAATGCGTCGAAATGAAATACTCTGTGTTCCATGCCTTCTCTTTCCCAATCCAGGATCGTTTATACGGCAACGGCAGGATTTTTTTTGGGGTCGAGTATCTCCTTTCCGATGCACTATTTCTTCTTTACTGTATCCCTCGCACCCTCACATTGACGAATTAACACAGAAATTGCGTCGAAATGAAATACTCTGTGTTCCATGCCTTCTCTTTCCCAATCCAGGAACGTTTCTACGGCAACGAGAGGATTTTCTTTTGGGGTCAAGTATCTCCTTTGCGGTGCACTATTTCTTCTTTACTGTATCCCTCGCACCCTCACATTGACGAATTAACACAGAAATTGCGTCGAAATGAAATACTCTGAGTTCCATGCCTTCTCTTTCCCAATCCAGGAACGTTTCTACGGCAACCTGAGGATTTTCTTTTGGGGTCGAGTATCTCCTTTCCGATGCACTATTTCTTCTTTACTGAATCCCTCGCACCCTCACATTGACGAATTAACACAGAAATTGCGTCGAAATGAAATACTCTGTGTTACATGCCTTTTCTTTCCCAATCCAGGTACGTTTCTACGGCAACGAGAGGATTTTCTTTTGGGGTCGAGTATCTCCTTTCCGATGCACTATTTCTTCTTTACTGTATCCCTCGCACCCTCACATTGACAATGTACACAGAAATTGCGTCGAAATGAAATACCCTGAGTTCCATGCCTTCTCTTTCCCAATCCAGGAACGGTTCTACGGCAACGGCAGGATTTTTTTTGGGGTCGAGTATCGCTTTTCCGATGCACTATTTCTTCTCTACTGTATCCCTTGCACCCTCACATTGACGAATTAACACAGAAATTGCGTCGAAATGAAATACTCTGAGTTCCATGCCTTCTCTTTCCCAATCCAGGAACGTTTCTACGGCAACGAGAGTATTTTCTTTTGGGGTCGAGTATCTCCTTTCCGATGCACTATTTCTTCTTTACTGTATCCCTCGCACCCTCACATTGACGAATTAACACAGAAATTGCGTCGAAATGAAATACTCTGTGTTCCATGCCTTCTCTTTCCCAATCCAGGAACGTTCCTACGGCAACGTGAGGATTTTCTTCTGGGGTCGAGTATCTCCTTTCCGATGCACTATTTCCTCTTTACTGTATCCCTCGCACCTTCACATTGACGAATTAAAACAGAAAATGCGTCGAAATGAAATACTCTGTGTTCCATGCCTTCTCTTTCCCAATCCAGGAACGTTTCTACGGCAACGAGAGGATTTTCTTTTGGGGTCGAGTATCTCCTTTCCGATGCACTATTTCTTCTTTACTGTATCCCTCGCACCCTCACATTGACGAATTAACACAGAAATTGCGTCGAAATGAAATACTCTGAGTTCCATGCCTGCTCTTTCCCAATCCAGGAACGTTTCTACGGCAACGAGAAGATTTTCTTTTGGGGTCGAGTATCTCCTTTCCGATGCACTATTTCTTCTTTACTCTATCCCTCGCACCCTCAAATTGACGAATTAACACAGAAATTGCGTCGAAATGAAGTACTCTGAATTCCATGCCTTCTCTTTCCCAATCCAGGAACGTTTCTACGGCAACGAGAGGATTTTCTTTTGGGGTCGGGTATCTCCTTTCAGATGCACTATTTCTTCTTTACTGTATCCCTCGCACCCTCACATTGACGAATTAACAATGAAATTGCGGCGAAATGAAATACCTTAAGTTCCATGCCTTCTCTTTCCCATTCCAGGAACGTTTCGACGGCAACGGCAGGATTTTTTTTGGGGTCGAGTATCGCCTTTCCGATGCACCTTTTCTTCTTTACTGTATCCCTCGGACCCTCACATTGACGAATTAACACAGAAATTGCGTCGAAATGAAATTCTCTGAGTTCCATGCCTTCTCTTCCCAATCCAGGAACGTTTCTACGGAAACGAGAGGATTTTCTTTTGGGGTCGAGTATCTCCTTTCCGATGCACTATTTCTTCTTTACTGTATCCCTCGCACCCTCACATTGACGAATTAACACAGAAATTGCGCCGAAATGAAATACTCTGTGTTCCATGTCTTCTCTTTCCCAATCCAGGAACATTTCTACGGCAACGAGAGGATTTTCTTTTGGGGTCGAGTATCTCCTTTCCGATGCACTATTTCTTCTTAACTGTATCCCTCGTACCCTCACATTGACGAATTAACACAGAAATTGCGTCGAAATGAAATACTCTGTGTTTCATGACTTCTCTTTCCCAATCCGGGAACGTTTCTACGGCAACGAGAAGATTTTCTTTTGCGGTCGAGTATCTCCTTTCCGATGCACTATTTCTTCTTTACTGTATCCCTCGCACCCTAACATTGACGAATTAACACAGAAATTGCGTCGAAATGAAATACTCTGTGTTCCATACCTTCTCTTTCCCAATCCAGGAACGTTTCTACGGCAACAGCGGGATTATTTTTGGGGTCGAGTATCTCCTTTCCGATGCACTATTTCTTCTTCACTGTATCCCTCACACCCTCAAATTGACGAATTAACACAGAAATTGCGTCGAAATGAAATACTCTGAGTTCCATGCCTTGTCTTTCCCAATCCAGGAACGTTTCTATGGCAACGAGAAGATTTTCTTTTGGGGTCGAGTATCTCCTTTCCGATGCACTATTTCTCCTTTACTGTATCCCTCGCACCCTCACATTGACGAAATAACACAAAAATTGCGTCGAAATGAAATACTCTGTGTTCCATGCCTTCTCTTTTCCAATCCAGGATCGTTTCTACGGCAACGAGAGGATTTTCTTTTGGGGTCGAGTATCTTCTTTCCGATGCACTATTACTTCTTTGCTGTATCCCTCGCACCCTCACATTGACGAAATAACACAAAAATTGCGTCGAAATGAAATACTCTGTGTTCCATGCCTTCTCTTTTCCAATCCAGGATCGTTTCTACGGCAACGAGAGGATTTTCTATTGGGGTCGAGTATCTCCTTTCCGATGCACTATTTCTTCTTTACTGTATCCCTCGCACCCTCACATTGACGAATTAACACAGAAATTGCGTCGAAATGAAATACTCTGAGTTCCATGCCTGCTCTTTCCCAATCCAGGAACGTTTCTACGGCAACGAGAAGATTTTCTTTTGGGGTCGAGTATCTCCTTTCCGATGCACTATTTCTTCTTTACTGTATCCCTCGCACCCTCAAATTGACGAATTAACACAGAAATTGCGTCGAAATGAAGTACTCTGAATTCCATGCCTTCTCTTTCCCAATCCAGGAACGTTTCTACGGCAACGAGAGGATTTTCTTTTGGGGTCGGGTATCTCCTTTCAGATGCACTATTTCTTCTTTACTGTATCCCTCGCACCCTCACATTGACGAATTAACACAGAAATTGCGGCGAAATGAAATACCTTAAGTTCCATGCCTTCTCTTTCCCATTCCAGGAACGTTTCGACGGCAACGGCAGGATTTTTTTTGGGGTCGAGTATCGCCTTTCCGATGCACCTTTTCTTCTTTACTGTATCCCTCGGACCCTCACATTGACGAATTAACACAGAAATTGCGTCGAAATGAAATTCTCTGAGTTCCATGCCTTCTCTTCCCAATCCAGGAACGTTTCTACGGAAACGAGAGGATTTTCTTTTGGGGTCGAGTATCTCCTTTCCGATGCACTATTTCTTCTTTACTGTATCCCTCGCACCCTCACATTGACGAATTAACACAGAAATTGCGCCGAAATGAAATACTCTGTGTTCCATGTCTTCTCTTTCCCAATCCAGGAACGTTTCTACGGCAACGAGAGGATTTTCTTTTGGGGTCGAGTATCTCCTTTCCGATGCACTATTTCTTCTTCACTGTATCCCTCGCACCCTCACATTGACGAATTAACACAGAAATTGCGTCGAAATGAAATACTCTGTGTTTCATGACTTCTCTTTCCCAATCCGGGAACGTTTCTACGGCAACGAGAAGATTTTCTTTTGCGGTCGAGTATCTCCTTTCCGATGCACTATTTCTTCTTTACTGTATCCCTCGCACCCTCACATTGACGAATTAACACAGAAATTGCGTCGAAATGAAATACTCTGTGTTCCATGCCTTCTCTTTCCCAATCCAGGAACGTTTCTACGGCAACAGCAGGATTATTTTTGGGGTCGAGTATCTCTTTTCCGATGCACTATTACTTCTTTACTGTATCCCTCGCACCCTCACATTGACGAATTAACACAGAAATTGCGTCGAAATGAAATACACTGAGTTCCATGCCTTCTCTTTCCCCATCCAGGTACGTTTCTACGGCAACGAGAGGATTTTCTCTTGGGGTCGAGTATCTCCTTTCCGATGCACTATTTCTTCTTTACTGTATCCCTCGCACCCTCACATTGACGAATTAACAAAGAAATTGCGTCGAAATGAAATACTCTGAGTTCCATGCCTTCTCTTTCCCAATCCAGGAACGTTTCTACGGCAACGAGAGAATTTTCTTTTGGGGTCAAGTATATCCTTTCCGATGCACTATTTCTCCTTTACTGTATCCCTCGCACCCTCACATTGACGAACTAACACAGAAATTGCGTCGAAATGAAATACTCTGAGTTCCATGCCTTCCGTTTCCCAATCCAGGAACGTTTCTACGGCAATGGCAGGATTTTTTTTGGGGTCGAGTATCGCCTTTCCGTTGCACTATTTCTTCTTTACTCTATCCCTCGCACCCTCACATTGACGAATTAAAACAGAAATTGCGTAGAAATGAAATACTCTGTGTTTCATGCCTTCTCTTTCCAAATCCAGGATCGTTTCTACGGCAACGAGAGGATTTTCTTTTGGGGTCGAGTATCTCCTTTCCGATGCACTATTTCTTCTTTACTGTATCCCTCGCACCCTCACATTGACGAATTAACACAGAAATTGCGTCGAAATGAAATACTCTGTGTTCCATGCCTTCTCTTTCCCAATCCAGGATCGTTTCTACGGCAACGGCAGGATTTTTTTTGGGGTCGAGTATCTCCTTTCCGTTGCACTATTTCTTCTTTACTGTATCCCTCGCACCCTCACATTGACGAATTAACACAGAAATTGCGTCGAAATGAAATACTCTGTGTTCCATGCCTTCTCTTTCCCAATCCAGGAACGTTTCTACGGCAACGAGAGGATTTCCTTTTGGGGTCGAGTATCTCCTTTCCGATGCACTATTTCTTCTTTACTGTATCCCTCGCACCCTCACATTGACGAATCAACACAGAAATTGCGTCGAAATGAAATACTCTGTGTTCCATGCCTCCTCTTTCCCAATCCAGGAACGTTTCTACGGCAACGAGAGGATTTTCTTTTGGGGTCGAGTATCTCCTTTCCGATGCACTACTTTTTCTTTACTGTATCCCTCGCACCATCACATTGACGAATTAACACAGAAATTGCGTCGAAATGAAATACCCTGAGTTCCATGCCTTCTCTTTCCCAATCCAGGAACGTTTCTACGGCAACGGCAGGATTTTTTTTGGGGTCGAGTATCGCCTTTCCGATGCACTATTTCTTCTTCACTGTATCCCTCGCACCCTCACATTGACGAATTAATACAGAAATTGCGTCGAAATGAAATCCTCTGAGTTCCATGCCTTCTCCTTCCCAATCCAGGAACGTTTCTATGGCAACGAGAGGATTTTCTTTTGGGGTCGAGTATCTCCTTTCCGATGCACTATTTCATCTTTACTGTATCCCTCGCACCCTCACATTGACGAATTAACACAGAAATTGCGTCGAAATGAAATACTCTGAGTTCCATGCCTTCTCTTTCCCAATCCAGGAACGTTTCTACGGCAACGGGAGGATTTTCTTTTGGGGTCGAGTATCTCCTTTCCGGTGCACTATTTCTTCTTTACTGTATCCCTCGCACCCTCACATTGACGAATTAACACAGAAATTGCGGCGAAATGAAATACCTTAAGTTCCATGCCTTCTCTTTCCCATTCCAGGAACGTTTCGACGGCAATGGCAGGATTTTTTTTGGGGTCGAGTATCGCCTTTCCGATGCACCTTTTCTTCTTTACTGTATCCCTCGGACCCTCACATTGACGAATTAACACAGAAATTGCGTCGAAATGAAATTCTCTGAGTTCCATGCCTTCTCTTCCCAATCTAGGAACGTTTCTACGGAAACGAGAGGATTTTCTTTTGGGGTCGAGTATCTCCTTTCCGATGCACTATTTCTTCTTTACTGTATCCCTCGCACCCTCACATTGACGAATTAACACAGAAATTGCGCCGAAATGAAATACTCTGTGTTCCATGTCTTCTCTTTCCCAATCCAGGAACGTTTCTACGGCAACGAGAGGATTTTCTTTTGGGGTCGAGTATCTCCTTTCCGATGCACTATTTCTTCTTAACTGTATCCCTCGCACCCTCACATTGACGAATTAACACAGAAATTGCGTCGAAATGAAATACTCTGTGTTTCATGACTTCTCTTTCCCAATCCGGGAACGTTTCTACGGCAACGAGAAGATTTTCTTTTGCGGTCGAGTATCTCCTTTCCGATGCACTATTTCTTCTTTACTGTATCCCTCGCACCCTCACATTGACGAATTAACACAGAAATTGCGTCGAAATGAAATACTCTGTGTTCCATGCCTTCTCTTTCCCAATCCAGGAACGTTTCTACGGCAACAGCAGGATTATTTTTGGCGTCGAGTATCTCCTTTCCGATGCACTATTTCTTCTTTACTGTATCCCTCGCACCCTCAAATTGACGAATTAACACAGAAATTGCGTCGAAATGAAATACTCTGAGTTCCATGCCTTGTCTTTCCCAATCCAGGAACGTTTCTATGGCAACGAGAAGATTTTCTTTTGGGGTCGAGTATCTCCTTTCCGATGCACTATTTCTTCTTTACTGTATCCCTCGCACCCTCACATTGACGAAATAACACAAAAATTGCGTCGAAATGAAATACTCTGTGTTCCATGCCTTCTCTTTCCCAATCCAGGATCGTTTCTACGGCAACGAGAGGATTTTCTTTTGGGGTCGAGTAACTCCTTTCCGATGCACTATTACTTCTTTGCTGTATCCCTCGCACCCTCACATTAACGAATTAACACAGAAATTGCGTCGAAATGAAATTCTCTGTGTTCCATGCCTTCTCTTTCCCAATCCAGCAACATTTCTACGGCAACGGCAGGATTTTTTTTGGGGTCGAGTATCTCTTTTCCGATGCACTATTTCTTCTTTACTGTATCCCTCGCACCCTCACATTGACGAATTAACACAGAAATTGCGTCGAAATGAAATACTCTGAGTTCCATGCCTTCTCTTTCCCCATCCAGGAACGTTTCTACGGCAACGAGAGGATTTTCTTTTGGGGTCGAGTATCTCCTTTCCGATGCACTATTTCTTCTTTACTGTGTCCCTCGCACCCTCACATTGACGAATTAACAAAGAAATTGCGTCGAAATGAAATACTCTGAGTTCCATGCCTTCTCTTTCCCAATCCAGGAACGTTTCTACGGCAACGAGAGAATTTTCTTTTGGGGTCAAGTATCTCCTTTCCGATGCACTATTTCTCCTTTACTGTATCCCTCGCACCCTCACATTGACGAATTAACACAGAAATTGCGTCGAAATGAAATACTCTGAGTTCCGTGCCTTCCCTTTCCCAATCCAGGAACGTTTCTACGGCAACGAGAGGATTTTCTTTTGGGGTCGAGTATCTCCTTTCCGATGCACTACTTTTTCTTTACTGTATCCCTCGCACCATCACATTGACGAATTAACACAGAAATTGCGTCGAAATGAAATACCCTGAGTTCCATGCCTTCTCTTTCCCAATCCAGGAACGTTTCTACGGCAACGGCAGGATTTTTTTTGGGGTCGAGTATCGCCTTTCCGATGCACTATTTCTTCTTCACTGTATCCCTCGCACCCTCACATTGACGAATTAATACAGAAATTGCGTCGAAATGAAATCCTCTGAGTTCCATGCCTTCTCCTTCCCAATCCAGGAACGTTTCTATGGCAACGAGAGGATTTTCTTTTGGGGTCGAGTATCTCCTTTCCGATGCACTATTTCTTCTTTACTGTATCCCTCGCACCCTCACATTGACGAATTAACACAGAAATTGCGTCGAAATGAAATACTTTGAGTTCCATGCCTTCTCTTTCCCAATCCAGGAACGTTTCTACGGCAACGAGAGGATTTTCTTTTGGGGTCGAGTATCTCCTTTCCGATGCACTATTTCTTCTTTACTGTATCCCTTGCACCCTCACATTGGCGAATTAACACAGAAATTGCGTTGAAATGAAATACTCAGAGTTCCATGCCTTCTCTTTCCCAATCCAGGAACGTTTCTACGGCAACGAGAGGATTTTCTTTTGGGGTCGAGTATCTCCTTTCCGATGTACTATTTCTTCTTTACTGTATCCCTCGCACCCTCACTTGACGAATTAACACAGAAATTGCGTCGAAATGAAATACTCTGTGTTCCATGCCTTCTCCTTCCCAATCCAGGAACGTTTCTACGGCAACGAGAGGATTCTCCTTTGGGGTCGAGTATCTCGTTTCCGATGCACTATTTCTTCTTTACTGTATCCCTCGCACCCTCACATTGACGAATTAACACAGAAATTGCGTCGAAATGAAATACTCTGAGTTCCATGCTTTCTCTTTCCCAATCCAGGAACGTTCCTATGGCAACGGCAGGATTTTCTTTTGGGGTCGAGTATCTCCTTTCCGATGCACTATTTCTTCTTTACTGTATCCCTCGCACCCTCACATTGAAGAATTAACACAGAAATTGCGTCGAAATGAAATACTCTGAGTTCCATGCCTTCTCTTTCCCAATCCAGGAACGTTTCTACGGCAACGAGAAGATTTTCTTTTGGGGTCGAGTATCTCCTTTCCAATGCACTATTTCTTCATTACTGTATCCCTCGCACCGTCACATTGACGAATTAACACAGAAATTGCGTCGAAATGAAATACTCTGTGTTCCATGCCTTCTCTTTCCCAATCCAGGATCGTTTCTACGGCAACGAGAGGATTTTCTTTTGGGGTCGAGTATCTCCTTTCCGATGCACTATTTCTTCTTAACTGTATACCTCGCACCCTCACGTTGACGAATTAACACAGAAATTGCGTCGAAATGAAATTCTCTGTGTTCCATGCCTTCTCTTTCCCAATCCAGGAACGTTTCTACGGCAACGGCAGGATTTTTTTTGGGGTCGAGTACCTTTTTTCCGATGCACTATTTCTTCTTTACTGTATCCCTCGCACCCTCACATTGACGAATTAACACAGAAATTGCGTCGAAATGAAATACTCTGAGTTCCATGCCTTCTCTTTCCCAATCCGGGAACGTTTCTATGGCAACGAGAGAATTTTCTTTTGGGGTCGAATATCTCCTTTCCGATGCACAATTTCTTCTTTACTGTATCACTCGCACCCTCACATTGACGAATTAACACAGAAATTGCGTCGAAATGAAATACCCTGAGTTCCATGCCTTCTCCTTCCCAATCCTGGAACGTTTCTACGGCAACGGCAGGATTTTTTTTGGGGTCGAGTATCGCCTTTCCGATGCACTATTTCTTCTTCACTGTATCCCTCGCACCCTCACATTGACGAATTAACTTAGAAATTGCATCGAAATGAAATACTCTGTGTTCCATGCCTTCTATTTCCGAATCCAGGAACGTTTCTACAGCAACGAGAGGATTTCTTTTGGGGTCGAGTATCTCCTTTCCGATGCACTATTTCTTCTTTACTGTATCCCTCGCACCCTCACATTGACGAATTAACACAGAAATTGCGTCGAAATGAAATACTCTGTGTTCCATGCCTTATCTTTCCCAATCCAGGAACGTTTCTACGACAACGGCAGGATTTTCTTTGGGGTCGAGTATCTCTTTTTTGATGCACTATTTCTTCTTTACTGTATCCCTCGCACCCTCACATTGACGAATTAACACAGAAATTGCGTCGAAATGAAATACTCTGTGTTCCATGCCTTCTCTTTCCCAATCCAGGAACGTCTCTACGGCAACGAGAGGATTTTCTTTTGGGATCGAGTATCTCCTTTCCGATGCACTATTTCTTCTTTACTGTATCGCTCGCACCCTCACATTGACGAATTACCACAGAAATTGCGTCGAAATTAAATACTCTGAGATCCATGCCTTCTCTTTCCCAATCCAGGATCGTTTCTACGGCAACGAGAGGATTTTCTTTTGGGGTCGAGTATCTCCTTTCCGATGCACTATTTCTTCTTCACTGTATCCCTCGCACACTCACATTGACAAATTAACACAGAAATTGCGTCGAAATGAAATACTCTGAGTTCCATGCCTTCTCTTTCCCAATCCAGGAACGTTTCTACGGCAACGAGAGGATTTTCTTTTGGGGTCGAGTATCTTCTTTCCGATGCACTATTTCTTCTTCACTGTATCCCTCGCACCCTCACATTGACGAATTAACACAGAAATTGCGTCGAAATGAAATACTCTGTGTTCCATGCCTTCTCTTTCCCAATCCAGGAACGTTTCTACGGCAACGAGAGGATTTCTTTTGGGGTCGAGTATCTCCTTTCCGATGCACTATTTCTTCTTTACTGTATCCCTCGCACCCTCACATTGACTAATTAACACAGAAATTGCGTCGAAATGAAATACTCTGTGTTCCATGCCTTATCATTCCCAATCCAGGAACGTTTCTACGACAACGGCAGGATTTTCTTTGGGGTCGAGTATCTCTTTTCTGATGCACTATTTCTTCTTTACTGTATCCCTCGCACCCCCACATTGACGAATTAACACAGAAATTGCGTCGAAATGAAATACTCTGTGTTCCATGCCTTCTCTTTCCCAATCCAGGAACGTTTCTACGGCAACGAGAGGATTTTCTTTTGGGGTCGAGTATCTCCTTTCCGATGCACTATTTCTTCTTTACTGTATCCCTCGCACCCTCACATTGCCGAAAAACACAGAAATTGCGTCGAAATGAAATACTCTGAGTTCCATGCCTTCTCTTTCCCAATCCAGGAACGTTTCTATGGCAACGGCAGGAATTTTTTTTTTTGGGGTCGAGTATCGTCTTTCCGATGCACTATTTCTTCTTTACTGTATCCCTCGCACCCTCACATTGACGAATTAACACAGAAATTGCGTCGAAATGAAATACTCTGGGTTCCATGCCTTCTCTCTCCTAATCCAGTAACGTTTCTACGTCAACGACACTATTTTCCTTTGGGGTAGAGTATATCCTTTCCGATGCACTATTCCGTCTTTATTGAATCCCTCGCACCATCACATTGACGTATTAACACATAAATTGCGTCAAAATGAAATACTCTGGGTTCCATGCCTTCTCTTTCCCAATCCAGGAACGTTTCTACGGCAATGACAATATTTTCTTTTTCGGTCGAGTATCTCCTTTCCGATCCACTATTTCTTGTTTACTGTATCCCTCGTACCCCCACATTGACGATATAACAGAGAAATTGCGTCGAAATGGTATACTCTGGGTTCCATGCCTTCTCTTTCCCAATCCAGGAACGTTTCTACAGCTACGACAGGATTTTCTTTTGGGGTCGAGTATCTCCTTTCCGATGCACTATTTCTTCATTACTGTGTCCCTCGCACCCTCACATTGACGAATTAACACAGACATTGCGTCGAAATGAAATACTCTGGGTTTTATGCCTTCTCTTTCCTAATCCAGGAACGTTTCTACGGCAACGACACTATTTTCTTTTGGGGTCGAGTATCTCCTTTCCGATGCACTATTCCGTCTGTATTGTGTCCCTCGCACCCTCACATTGACGAATTAACACAGAAATTGCGTCAAAATGAAATACTCTGAGTTCCATGCCTTCTCTTTCCCAATCCAGGAACGTTTCTACGGCTACGAGAGGATTTTCTTTTGGGGTCGAGTATATCCTTTCCGATGCACTATTCCATCTTTATTGAATCCCTCGCACCATCACATTGACGAATTAACACATAAATTGCGCCAAAATGAAATACTCTGAGTTCCATGCTTTCTCTTTCCAAATCCAGGAACGTTTCTATGGCAACGGCAGGATTTTCTTTTGGGGTCGAGTATCTCCTTTCCGATGCACTATTTCTTCTTTACTGTATCCCTCGCACCCTAACATTGAAGAATTAACACAGAAATTGCGTCGAAATGAAATACTCTGTGTTCCATGCCTTCTCTTTCCCAATCCAGGAACGTTTCTACGGCAACGAGAGGATTTTCTTTTGGGATCGAGTATCTCCTTTCCGATGCACTATTTCTTCTTTACTGTATCGCTCGCACCCTCACATTGACGAATTACCACAGAAATTGCGTCGAAATTAAATACTCTGAGATCTATGCCTTCTCTTTCCCAATCCGGGAACGTTTCTACAGCAACGAGAGGATTTTCTTTTGGGGTCGAGTATCTCCTTTCCCATGCACTGTTTCTTCTTTACTGTATCCCTCGCCCACTTACATTGACAAATTAACACAGAAATTGCGTCGAAATGAAATACTCTGAGTTCCATGCCTTCTCTTTCCCAATCCAGGAACGTTTCTACGGCAACGAGAGGATTTTCTTTTGGGGTCGAGTATCTCCTTTCCGATGCACTATTTCTTCATTACTGTATCCCTCGCACCCTCACATTGCCGAATTAACACAGAAATTGCGTCGAAATGAAATACTCTGAGTTCCATGCTTTCTCTTTCCCAATCCAGGAACGTTTCTACGGCAACGAGAGGATTTTCATTTGGGGTCGAGTATCTCCTTTCCGATGCACTATTTCTTCTTTACTGTATCCCTCGCACCCTCACATTGACGAATTAACACAGAAATTGCGTCGAAATGAAATACTCTGAGTTCCATGCCTTCTCTTTCCCAATCCAGGAACGTTTCTACGGCAACGAGAGGATTTTCTTTTGGGGTCGAGTATCTTCTTTCCGATGCACTATTTCTTCTTTACTGTATCCCTTGCACCCTCACATTGACGAATTAACACAGAAATTGCGTCGAAACGAAATACTCTGAGTTCCATGCCATCTTTTTCCCATTCCAGGAACGTTTCTATGGCAACGAGAGGATTTTCTTTTGGGGTCGAGTATCTCCTTTCCGATGCACTATTTCTTCTTTACTGTATCCCTCGCACCCTCACATTGACGAATTAAGACAGAAATTGCGTCGAAATAAAATACTCTGAGTTCCATGCCTTCTCTTTCCCAATCCAGGAACGTTTCTATGGCAACGGCAGGATTTTCTTTTGGGGTCGAGTATCTCCTTTCCGATGCACTATTTCTTCTTCACTGTATCCCTCGCACCCTCACATTGACGAATTAACTTAGAAATTGCATCGAAATGAAATACTCTGTGTTCCATGCCTTCTATTTCCGAATCCAGGAACGTTTCTACAGCAACGAGAGGATTTCTTTTGGGGTCGAGTATCTCCTTTCCGATGCACTATTTCTTCTTTACTGTATCCCTCGCACCCTCACATTGACGAATTAACACAGAAATTGCGTCGAAATGAAATACTCTGTGTTCCATGCCTTATCTTTCCCAATCCAGGAACGTTTCTACGACAACGGCAGGATTTTCTTTGGGGTCGAGTATCTCTTTTTTGATGCACTATTTCTTCTTTACTGTATCCCTCGCACCCTCACATTGACGAATTAACACAGAAATTGCGTCGAAATGAAATACTCTGTGTTCCATGCCTTCTCTTTCCCAATCCAGGAACGTCTCTACGGCAACGAGAGGATTTTCTTTTGGGATCGAGTATCTCCTTTCCGATGCACTATTTCTTCTTTACTGTATCGCTCGCACCCTCACATTGAC
This sequence comes from Schistocerca serialis cubense, assembly GCF_023864345.2. NCBI lineage: Eukaryota > Metazoa > Arthropoda > Insecta > Orthoptera > Acrididae > Schistocerca > Schistocerca serialis. The sequence goes on from NC_064649.1 coordinate 119,931,822, forward strand.
GAATTACCACAGAAATTGCGTCGAAATTAAATACTCTGAGATCCATGCCTTCTCTTTCCCAATCCAGGATCGTTTCTACGGCAACGAGAGGATTTTCTTTTGGGGTCGAGTATCTCCTTTCCGATGCACTATTTCTTCTTCACTGTATCCCTCGCACACTCACATTGACAAATTAACACAGAAATTGCGTCGAAATGAAATACTCTGAGTTCCATGCCTTCTCTTTCCCAATCCAGGAACGTTTCTACGGCAACGAGAGGATTTTCTTTTGGGGTCGAGTATCTTCTTTCTGATGCACTATTTCTTCTTCACTGTATCCCTCGCACCCTCACATTGACGAATTAACACAGAAATTGCGTCGAAATGAAATACTCTGTGTTCCATGCCTTCTCTTTCCCAATCCAGGAACGTTTCTACGGCAACGAGAGGATTTCTTTTGGGGTCGAGTATCTCCTTTCCGATGCACTATTTCTTCTTTACTGTATCCCTCGCACCCTCACATTGACTAATTAACACAGAAATTGCGTCGAAATGAAATACTCTGTGTTCCATGCCTTATCATTCCCAATCCAGGAACGTTTCTACGACAACGGCAGGATTTTCTTTGGGGTCGAGTATCTCTTTTCTGATGCACTATTTCTTCTTTACTGTATCCCTCGCACCCCCACATTGACGAATTAACACAGAAATTGCGTCGAAATGAAATACTCTGTGTTCCATGCCTTCTCTTTCCCAATCCAGGAACGTTTCTACGGCAACGAGAGGATTTTCTTTTGGGGTCGAGTATCTCCTTTCCGATGCACTATTTCTTCTTTACTGTATCCCTCGCACCCTCACATTGCCGAAAAACACAGAAATTGCGTCGAAATGAAATACTCTGAGTTCCATGCCTTCTCTTTCCCAATCCAGGAACGTTTCTATGGCAACGGCAGGATTTTTTTTGGGGTCGAGTATCGTCTTTCCGATGCACTATTTCTTCTTTACTGTATCCCTCGCACCCTCACATTGACGAATTAACACAGAAATTGCGTCGAAATGAAATACTCTGAGTTCCATGCCTTCTCTTTCCCAATCCAGGAACGTTTCTACGGCAACGAGAGGATTTTCTTTTGGGGTCGAGTATCTCCTTTCCGATGCACTGTTTCTTCTTTACTGTATCCCTCGCACCCTCACATTGACGAATTAACACAGAAATTGCATCGAAATGAAATACTCTGGGTTCCATGCCTTCTCTCTCCTAATCCAGTAACGTTTCTACGTCAACGACACTATTTTCCTTTGGGGTAGAGTATATCCTTTCCGATGCACTATTCCGTCTTTATTGAATCCCTCGCACCATCACATTGACGTATTAACACATAAATTGCGTCAAAATGAAATACTCTGGGTTCCATGCCTTCTCTTTCCCAATCCAGGAACGTTTCTACGGCAATGACAATATTTTCTTTTTCGGTCGAGTATCTCCTTTCCGATCCACTATTTCTTGTTTACTGTATCCCTCGTACCCCCACATTGACGATATAACAGAGAAATTGCGTCGAAATGGTATACTCTGGGTTCCATGCCTTCTCTTTCCCAATCCAGGAACGTTTCTACAGCTACGACAGGATTTTCTTTTGGGGTCGAGTATCTCCTTTCCGATGCACTATTTCTTCATTACTGTGTCCCTCGCACCCTCACATTGACGAATTAACACAGAAATTGCGTCGAAATGAAATACTCTGGGTTTTATGCCTTCTCTTTCCTAATCCAGGAACGTTTCTACGGCAACGACACTATTTTCTTTTGGGGTCGAGTATCTCCTTTCCGATGCACTATTCCGTCTGTATTGTGTCCCTCGCACCCTCACATTGACGAATTAACACAGAAATTGCGTCAAAATGAAATACTCTGAGTTCCATGCCTTCTCTTTCCCAATCCAGGAACTTTCTACGGCTACGAGAGGATTTTCTTTTGGGGTCGAGTATATCCTTTCCGATGCACTATTCCGTCTTTATTGAATCCCTCGCACCATCACATTGACGAATTAACACATAAATTGCGCCAAAATGAAATACTCTGAGTTCCATGCTTTCTCTTTCCAAATCCAGGAACGTTTCTATGGCAACGGCAGGATTTTCTTTTGGGGTCGAGTATCTCCTTTCCGATGCACTATTTCTTCTTTACTGTATCCCTCGCACCCTAACATTGAAGAATTAACACAGAAATTGCGTCGAAATGAAATACTCTGTGTTCCATGCCTTCTCTTTCCCAATCCAGGAACGTTTCTACGGCAACGAGAGGATTTTCTTTTGGGATCGAGTATCTCCTTTCCGATGCACTATTTCTTCTTTACTGTATCGCTCGCACCCTCACATTGACGAATTACCACAGAAATTGCGTCGAAATTAAATACTCTGAGATCTATGCCTTCTCTTTCCCAATCCAGGAACGTTTCTACAGCAACGAGAGGATTTTCTTTTGGGGTCGAGTATCTCCTTTCCCATGCACTATTTCTTCTTTACTGTATCCCTCGCCCACTTACATTGACAAATTAACACAGATATTGCGTCGAAATGAAATACTCTGAGTTCCATGCCTTCTCTTTCCCAATCCAGGAACGTTTCTACGGCAACGAGAGGATTTTCTTTTGGGGTCGAGTATCTCCTTTCCGATGCACTATTTCTTCATTACTGTATCCCTCGCACCCTCACATTGCCGAATTAACACAGAAATTGCGTCGAAATGAAATACTCTGAGTTCCATGCTTTCTCTTTCCCAATCCAGGAACGTTTCTACGGCAACGAGAGGATTTTCATTTGGGGTCGAGTATCTCCTTTCCAATGCACTATTTCTTCTTTACTGTATCCCTCGCACCCTCACATTGACGAATTAACACAGAAATTGCGTCGAAATGAAATACTCTGAGTTCCATGCCTTCTCTTTCCCAATCCAGGAACGTTTCTACGGCAACGAGAGGATTTTCTTTTGGGGTCGAGTATCTTCTTTCCGATGCACTATTTCTTCTTTACTGTATCCCTTGCACCCTCACATTGACGAATTAACACAGAAATTGCGTCGAAACGAAATACTCTGAGTTCCATGCCATCTTTTTCCCATTCCAGGAACGTTTCTATGGCAACGAGAGGATTTTCTTTTGGGGTCGAGTATCTCCTTTCCGATGCACTATTTCTTCTTTACTGTATCCCTCGCACCCTCACATTGACGAATTAAGACAGAAATTGCGTCGAAATAAAATACTCTGAGTTCCATGCCTTCTCTTTCCCAATCCAGGAACGTTTCTATGGCAACGGCAGGATTTTCTTTTGGGGTCGAGTATCTCCTTTCCGATGCACTATTTCTTCTTTACTGTATCCCTCGCACCCACACATTGACGAATTAACACTGAAATTGTGTCGGAATGAAAGACTCTGAGTTCCATGCCTTGTCTTTCCCAATCCAGGAACGTTTCTACGGCAACGAGAGGATTTTCTTTTGGGGTCGAGTATCTCCTTTCCGATGCACTATTTCTACTTTTCTGTATCCCTCGCACCCTCAAATTGACGAATTAACACAGAATTTGCGTCGAAATGAAATACTCTGAGTTCCATGCCGTCTCTTTCCCAATCCAGGAACGTTTCTACGGCAACGAGAGGATTTTCTTTTCGGGTCGAGTATCTCCTTTCCGATGCACTATTTCTTCTTTACTGTATCCCTCGCTCCCTCACATTGACGAATTAACACAGAAATTGCGTCGAAATGAAATACTCTGTGTTCCATGCCTTCTATTTCCCAATCCAGGAACGTTTCTACGGCAACGGCATGATTTTTTTTGGGGTCGAGTACCTCTTTTCCGATGCACTACTTCTTCTTTACTGTATCCCTCGCACCCTCACATTGACGAATTAACACAGAAATAGCGTCGAAATGAAATACTCTGAGTTCCATGCCTTCTCTTTCCCAATCCAGGAACGTTTCTACGGCAACGAAAGGATTTTCTTTTGGGGTCGAGTATCTCCTTTCCGATGCACTATTTCTTCTTTACTGTATCCCTCGCACCCTCACATTGACGAATTAACACTGAAATTGCGTCGAAATGAAATACTCTGAGTTCCATGCCCTCTCTTTCCCAATCCAGGAACGTTTCTACGGCAACGAGCGAATTTTCTTTTGGGGTCGAGTATCTAATTTCCGATGCACTATTTCTCCTTTACTGTATCCCTCGCACCCTCACATTGACGAATTAACACAGAAATTGCGTCGAAATGAAATACTCTGTGTTCCATGCCTTCTCTTTCCCAATCCAGGAACTTTTCTACGGCAACGAGAGGATTTTCTTTTGGGGTCGAGTATTTCCTTTCCGATGCACTATTTCTTCTTAACAGTATCCCTCGCACCCTCACATTGACGAATTAACACAGAAACTGCGTCGAAATGAAATACTCTGTGTTCCATGCCTTCTCTTTCCCAATCCAGGAACGTTTCTACGGCAACGAGAGGATTTCTTTTGGGGTCGAGTATCTCCTTTCCGATGCTCTATTTCTTCTTTACTGTATCCCTCGCACCCTCACATTGACGAATTAACACAGAAATTGCGTCGAAATGAAATACTCTGTGTTCCATGCCTTATCTTTCCCGATCCAGGAACGTTTCTACGACAACAGCAGGATTTTCTTTGGGGTCGAGTATCTCTTTTCTGATGCACTGTTTCTTCTTTACTGTATCCCTCGCACCCTCACATTGACGAATTAACACAGAAATTGCGTCGAAATGAAATACTCTGTGTTCCATGCCTTCTCTTTCCCAATCCAGGAACGTTTCTACGGCAACGAGAGGATATTCTTTTGGGATCGAGTATCTCCTTTCCGATGCACTATTTCTTCTTTACTATATCGCTCGCACCCTCACATTGACGAATTACCACAGAAATTGCGTCGAAATTAAATACTCTGAGATCCATGCCTTCTCTTTCCCAATCCAGGAACGTTTCTACGGCAACGAGAGGATTTTCTTTTGGGGTCGAGTATCTCCTTTCCGATGCACGATTTCTTCTTCTTTACTGTATCCCTCGCACACTCACATTGACAAATTAACACAGAAATTGCGTCGAAATGAAATACTCTGAGTTCCATGCCTTCTCTTTCCCAATCCAGGAACGTTTCTACGGCAACGAGAGGATTTTCTTTTGGGGTCGAGTATCTTCTTTCCGATGCACTATTTCTTCTTTACTGTATCCCTTGCACCCTCACATTGACGAATTAACACAGAAATTGCGTCGAAATGAAATACTCTGAGTTCCATGCCTTCTCTTTCCCAATCCAGGAACGTTTCTACGGCAACGAGAAGATTTTCTTTTGGGGTCGAGTATCTCCTTTCCAATGCACTATTTCTTCATTACTGTATCCCTCGCACCCTCACATTGACGAATTAACACAGAAATTGCGTCGAAATGAAATACTCTGTGTTCCATGCCTTCTCTTTCCCATTCCAGGAACGTTTCTACGGCAACGAGAGGATTTTCTTTTGGGATCGAGTATCTCCTTTCCGATGCACTATTTCTTCTTTACTGTATCGCTCGCACCCTCACATTGACGAAATACCACAGAAATTGCGTCGAAATTAAATACTCTGAGATCTATGCCTTCTCTTTCCCAATCCAGGAATGTTTCTACAGCAACGAGAGGATTTTCTTTTGGGGTCGAGTATCTCCTTTCCGATGCACTATTTCTTCTTTACTGTATCCCTCGCCCACTTACATTGACAAATTAACACAGAAATTGCGTCGAAATGAAATACTCTGAGTTCCATGCCTTCTCTTTCCCAATCCAGGAACGTTTCTACGGCAACGAGAGGATTTTCTTTTGGGGTCGAGTATCTCCTTTCCGATGCACTATTTCTTCATTACTGTATCCCTCGCACCCTCACATTGCCGAATTAACACAGAAATTGCGTCGAAATGAAATACTCTGAGTTCCATGCTTTCTCTTTCCCAATCCAGGAACGTTTCTACGGCAACGGCAGGATTTTTTTTGGGGTCGAGTATCGGCTTTCCGATGCACTATTTCTTCTTTACTGTATCCCTCGCACCCTCACATTGACGAATTAAAACAGAAATTGCGTCGAAATGAAATACTCTGTGTTCCATGCCTTCTCTTACCCAATCCAGGAACGTTTCTACGGCAACGAGAGGATTTTCATTTGGGGTCGAGTATCTCCTTTCCGATGCACTATTTCTTCTTTACTGTATCCCTCGCACCCTCACATTGACGAATTAACACAGAAATTGCGTCGAAATGAAATACTCTGAGTTCCATGCCTTCTCTTTCCCAATCCAGGAACGTTTCTACGGCAACGAGAGGATTTTCTTTTGGGGTCGAGTATCTTCTTTCCGATGCACTATTTCTTCTTTACTGTATCCCTTGCACCCTCACATTGACGAATTAACACAGAAATTGCGTCGAAACGAAATACTCTGAGTTCCATGCCATCTTTTTCCCATTCCAGGAACGTTTCTATGGCAACGAGAGGATTTTCTTTTGGGGTCGAGTATCTCCTTTCCGATGCACTATTTCTTCTTTACTGTATCCCTCGCACCCTCACATTGACGAATTAAGACAGAAATTGCGTCGAAATAAAATACTCTGAGTTCCATGCCTTCTCTTTCCCAATCCAGGAACGTTTCTATGGCAACGGCAGGATTTTCTTTTGGGGTCGAGTATCTCCTTTCCGATGCACTATTTCTTCTTTACTGTATCCCTCGCACCCACACATTGACGAATTAACACTGAAATTGTGTCGGAATGAAATACTCTGAGTTCCATGCCTTGTCTTTCCCAATCCAGGAACGTTTCTACGGCAACGAGAGGATTTTCTTTTGGGGTCGAGTATCTCCTTTCCGATGCACTATTTCTTCTTTTCTGTATCCCTCGCACCCTCACATTGACGAATTAACACAGAATTTGCGTCGAAATGAAATACTCTGAGTTCCATGCCGTCTCTTTCCCAATCCTGGAACGTTTCTACGGCAACGAGAGGATTTTCTTTTGGGGTCGAGTATCTCCTTTCCGATGCACTATTTCTTCTTTACTGTATCCCTCGCTCCCTCACATTGACGAATTAACACTGAAATTGCGTCGAAATGAAATACTCTGTGTTCCATGCCTTCTCTTTCCCAATCCAGGAACGTTTCTACGGCAACGGCATGATTTTTTTTGGGGTCGAGTATCTCTTTTCCGATGCACTATTTCTTCTTTACTGTATCCCTCGCACCCTCACATTGACGAATTAACACAGAAATAGCGTCGAAATGAAATACTCTGAGTTCCATGCCTTCTCTTTCCCAATCCAGGAACGTTTCTACGGCAACGAGAGGATTTTCTTTTGGGGTCGAGTATCTCCTTTCCGATGCACTATTTCTTCTTTTCTGTATCCCTCGCACCCTCACATTGACGAATTAACACAGAATTTGCGTCGAAATGAAATACTCTGAGTTCCATGCCGTCTCTTTCCCAATCCAGGAACGTTTCTACGGCAACGAGAGGATTTTCTTTTGGGGTCGAGTATCTCCTTTCCGATGCACTATTTCTTCTTTTCTGTATCCCTCGCACCCTCACATTGACGAATTAACACTGAAATTGTGTCGAAATGAAATACTCTGAGTTCCATGCCTTCTCTTTCCCAATCCAGGAACGTTTCTATGGCAACGGCAGGATTTTCTTTTGGGGTCGAGTATCTCCTTTCCGATGCACTATTTCTTCTTTACTGTATCCCTCGCACCCACACATTGACGAATTAACACTGAAATTGTGTCGGAATGAAATACTCTGAGTTCCATGCCTTGTCTTTCCCAATCCAGGAACGTTTCTACGGCAACGAGAGGATTTTCTTTTGGGGTCGAGTATCTCCTTTCCGATGCACTATTTCTTCTTTTCTGTATCCCTCGCACCCTCACATTGACGAATTAACACAGAATTTGCGTCGAAATGAAATACTCTGAGTTCCATGCCGTCTCTTTCCCAATCCAGGAACGTTTCTACGGCAACGAGAGGATTTTCTTTTGGGGTCGAGTATCTCCTTTCCGATGCACTATTTCTTCTTTACTGTATCCCTCGCTCCCTCACATTGACGAATTAACACAGAAATTGCGTCGAAATGAAATACTCTGTGTTCCATGCCTTCTCTTTCCCAATCCAGGAACGTTTCTACGGCAACGGCATGATTTTTTTTGGGGTCGAGTATCTCTTTTCCGATGCACTATTTCTTCTTTACTGTATCCCTCGCACCCTCACATTGACGAATTAACACAGAAATAGCGTCGAAATGAAATAGTCTGAGTTCCATGCCTTCTCTTTCCCAATCCAGGAACGTTTCTACGGCAACGAGAGGATTTTCTTTTGGGGTCGAGTATCTCCTTTCCGATGCACTATTTCTTCTTTACTGTATCCCTCGCACCCTCACATTGACGAATTAACACTGAAATTGCGTCGAAATGAAATACTCTGAGATCCATGCCTTCTCTTTCCCAATCCAGGAACGTTTCTACGGCATCGAGCGAATTTTCTTTTGGGGTCGAGTATCTAATTTCCGATGCACTATTTCTCCTTTACTGTATCCCTCGCACCCTCACATTGACGAATTAACACAGAAATTGCGTCGAAATCAAATACTCTGTGTTCCATGCCTTCTCTTTCCCAATCCAGGAACTTTTCTACGGCAACGAGAGGATTTTCTTTTGGGGTCGAGTATTTCCTTTCCGATGCACTATTTCTTCTTAACTGTATCCCTCGCACCCTCACATTGACGAATTAACACAGAAACTGCGTCGAAATGAAATACTCTGTGTTCCATGCCTTCTCTTTCCCAATCCAGGAACGTTTCTACGGCAACGAGAGGATTTCTTTTGGGGTCGAGTATCTCCTTTCCGATGCTCTTTTTCTTCTTTACTGTATCCCTCGCACCCTCACATTGACGAATTAACACAGAAATTGCGTCGAAATGAAATACTCTGTGTTCCATGCATTATCTTTCCCAATCCAGGAACGTTTCTACGACAACAGCAGGATTTTCTTTGGGGTCGAGTATCTCTTTTCTGATGCACTGTTTCTTCTTTACTGTATCCCTCGCACCCTCACATTGACGAATTAACACAGAAAATGCGTCGAAATGAAATACTCTGTGTTCCATGCCTTCTCTTTCCCAATCCAGGAACGTTTCTACGGCAACGAGAGGATATTCTTTTGGGATCGAGTATCTCCTTTCCGATGCACTATTTCTTCTTTACTATATCGCTCGCACCCTCACGTTGACGAATTACCACAGAAATTGCGTCGAAATTAAATACTCTGAGATCCATGCCTTCTCTTTCCCAATCCAGGAACGTTTCTACGGCAACGAGAGGATTTTCTTTTGGGGTCGAGTATCTCCTTTCCGATGCACGATTTCTTCTTCTTTACTGTATCCCTCGCACACTCACATTGACAAATTAACACAGAAATTGCGTCGAAATGAAATACTCTGAGTTCCATGCCTTCTCTTTCCCAATCCAGGAACGTTTCTACGGCAACGAGAGGATTTTCTTTTGGGGTCGAGTATCTCCTTTCCGATGCACTATTTCTTCTTTACTGTATCTCTCGCACCCTCACATTGACGAATTAACACAGAAATTGCGTCGAAATGAAATACTCTGAGTTCCATGCCTTCTCTTTCTCAATCCAGGAACGTTTCTACGGCAACGGCAGGATTTTCTTTTGCGTCGAGTATCTCCTTTCCGATGCACTATTTCTTCTTTACTGTATCCCTCGCACCCTCACATTGACGAATTAACACTGAAATTGCGTCGAAATGAAATACTCTGAGTTCCATGCCTTCTCTTTAACAATCCAGGAACGTTTCTAGGGCAACGAGAGGATTTTCTTTTGTGGTCGAGTATCTCCTTTCCGATGCACTATTTCTTCTTTTCTGTATCCCTCGCACCCTCACATTGACGAATTAACACAGCATTTGCGTCGAACTGAAATACTCTGAGTTCCTAGCCGTCTCTTTCCCAATCCAGGAACGTTTCTACGGCAACGAGATGATTTTCTTTTGGGGTCGAGTATCTACTTTCCGATGCACTATTTCTTCTTTACTGTATCCCTCACTCCCTCACATTGACGAATTAACACAGAAATTGCGTCGAAATGAAATACTCTGTGTTCCGTGCCTTCTCTTTCCCAATTCAGGAACGTTTCTATGGCAACGAGAGGATTTTCTTTTGGGGTCGAGTATCTCCTTTCCGATGCACTATTTCTTCTTTACTGTATCCCTCGCACCCTCACATTGACGAATTAACACAGAAATTGCGTCGAAATGAAATACTCTGAGTTCCATGCCTTCTCTTTCCCAATCCAGGAACTTTTCTACAGCTACGAGAGGATTTTCTTTTCGGGTCGAGTATCTCCTTTCCGATGGAATATTTCTTCTTTACTGTATCCCTCGCACCCTCACATTGACGAATTAACCCAGAAATTGCGTCGAACTGAAATACTCTGTGTTCCATGCCTTCCCTTTCCCAATCCAGGAACGTTTCTACGGCAACGAGAGGATTTTCTTTTGGGGTCGAGTATCTCCTTTCCGATGCACTGTTTCTTCTTTATTGTATCCCTCGCACCCTCACATTGCCGAATTAACACAGAAATTGCTTCGAAATGAAATACTCTGTGTTCCATGCCTTCTCTCTCCTAATCCAGGAACGTTTCTACGTCAACGACACTTTTTTCTTTTGGGGTCGAGTATCTCCTTTCCGATGCACTATTCCGTCTTTATTGAATCCCTCGCACCATCACATTGACGAATTAACACAGAAATTGCGTCAAAATGAAATACTCTGGGTTCCATGCCTTCTCTTTCCCAATCCAGGAACGTTCCTACGGCAATGACAATATTTTCTTTTTGGGACGAGTATCTCCTTTCCGATCCACTATTTCTTGTTTACTGTATCCCTCGCACCCCCACATTGACGATATAACAGAGAAATTGCGTCGAAATGGTATACTCTGGGTTCCATGCATTCTCTTTCCCAATCCAGGAACGTTTCTATGGCAACGAGAGGATTTTCTTTCGGGTTCGAGTATCTGAGTATCTCCTTTCCGATGTACTATTTCTTCATTACTGTATCCCTCGCACCCTCACATCGACGAATTAACACAGAAATTGCGTCGAAATGAAATACTCTGTGTTCCATGCCTTCTCTTTCCCAATCCAGGAACGTTTCTACGGCAACGAGAGGATTCTCTTTTGGGGTCGAGTATCCCCTTTCCGATGCACTATTTCTTCTTTACTGTATCCCTCGCACCCTCACATTGACGAATTAACACAGAAATTGCGTCGATATGAAATACTCTGAGATCCATGCCTTCTCTTTCCCAATCCAGGAACGTTTCTATGGCAACGGCAGGATTTTCTTTTGGGGTCGAGTATCTCCTTTCCGATGCACTATTTCTTCTTTACTGTATCCCTCGCACCCTCACATTGACGAATTAACAAAGAAATTGCGTCGAAATGAAATACTCTGAGTTCCATGCCTTCTCTTTCCCAATCCAGGAACGTTTCTACGGCAACGAGAAGATTTTCTTTTGGGGTCGAGTATCTCCTTTCCAATGCACTATTTCTTCATTACTGTATCCCTCGCATCCTCACATTGACGAATTAACACAGAAATTGCGTCGAAATGAAATACTCTGAATATCTCCTATCCGATGCACTGTTTCTTCTTTACTGTATCCCTCGCACCCTCACATTGACGAATTATCATAGAAATTGCGTCGAAATGGTATACTCTGGGTTCCATGCATTCTCTTTCCCAATCCAGGAACGTTTCTACAGCAACGACAGGATTTTCTTTTGGTGTCGAGTATCTCCTATCCGATGCACTATTTCTTCATCATTGTGTCCCTCGCACCCTCACATTGACGAATTAACACAGAAATCGCGTCAAAATGAAATACTCTGGGTTCCATGCTTTCTCTTTCCCAGTCCAGGAACGTTTCTACGGCAACGAAAGGATTTTCTTTTGGGGTCGAGTATCTCCTTTCCGATGCACTATTTCTTCATTACTGTGTCCCTCGCACCCTCACATTGACGAATTAACACAGAAATTTCGTCGAAATGAAATACTCAGGGTTCCATGCCTTCTCTTTCCTAATCCAGGAACGTTTCTACGGCAACGACACTATATTCTTTTGGGGTCGAGTATCTCCTTTCTGATGCACTATTCCGTCTTTATTGTATCCTTCTCACCCTCACATTGACGAATTAACACAGAAATTGCGTCGAAATGAAATACTCTGGGTTCCATGCCTTCTCTCTCCTAATCCAGGAACGTTTCTACGGCAACGACACTATTTTCTTTTGGGGTCGAGTATCTCCTTTCCGATGCACTATTTCTTCTTTACTGTATCCCTCGCACCCTCACATTGACGAATTAACATAGAAATTGCGTCGAAATGGTATACTCTGGGTTCAATGCCTTCTCTTTAACAATCCAGGAACGTTTCCACGGCAACGACAGGATTTTCCTTTGGTGTCGAATATCTCCTTTCCGATGCACTATTTCTTCATTACTGTGTCCCTAGCACCCTCACATTGACGAATTAACACAGAAATTGCGTCGAAATGCAATACTCTGGGTTCCATTCCTTTTCATTCCCAATCCAGGAACGTTTCTACGGCAATGACAGGATTTTCTTTTGGGGTGAGTATCTCCTTTCCGATGCACTATTTCTTCTTTACCGTATATCTCGCACCATCACATTGACAAATTAACACAGAAATTGCGTCGAAATGAAATACTCTGGGTTCCATACCCTCTCTTTCCCAATCCAGGAACGTTTCTACGGCAATGACAGGATTTTCTTTTGGGGTCGAGTATCTGCTTTCCGACCCACTATTTCTTTTTTATTGAATCCTTCGCACCCTTACATTGACGAATTAACACAGAAATTGCGTCAAATTGAAATACTCTGGGTTCCATGCCTTCTCTTTCCCAATCCAGGAACGTTTCTACGCCAACGACACGATTTTCTTTTGGGGTCGAGTATCTCCTTTCCGATGCACTATTTCTTCATTACTGTGTCCCTCGCACCCTCACATTGATGAATTAACACAGAAATTGCGTCGAAATGAAATACTCTGTGTTCCATGCCTTCTCTTTCCCAATCCAGGGACGTTTCTACGGCAACGGCAGGATTTTCTTTTGGGTCGAGTATCTCCTTTCCGATGCACTATTTCTTCTTTACTGTATCCCTCGCACCCTCACATTGACGAATTAACACTGAAATTGCGTCGAAATGAAATACTCTGAGTTCCATGCCTTCTCTTTAACAATCCAGGAACGTTTCTACGGCAACGAGAGGATTTTCTTTTGGGGTCGAGTATATCCTTTCCGATGCACTATTTCTTCTTTTCTGTATCCCTCGCACCCTCACATTGACGAATTAACACAGAATTTGCGTCGAACCGCAATACTCTGAGTTCCTAGCCGTCTCTTTCCCAATCCAGGAACGTCTCTACGGCAACGAGATGATTTTCTTTTGGGGTCGAGTATCTACTTTCCGATGCACTATTTCTTCTTTACTGTATCCCTCGCTCCCTCACATTGACGAATTAACACAGACATTGCGTCGAAATGAAATACTCTGTGTTCCATGCCTTCTCTTTCCTAATTCAGGAACGTTTCTACGGCAACGAGAGGATTATCTTTTGGGGTCGAGTATCTCCTTTCCGATGCACTATTTCTTCTTTACTGTATCCCTCGCACCCTCACATTGACGAATTAACACACAAATTGCGTCGAAATGAAATACTCTGAGTTCCATGCCTTCTCTTTCCCAATCCAGGAACGTTTCTACAGCTACGAGAGGATTTTCTTGTGGGGTCGAGTATCTCCTTTCCGATGCAATATTTCTTCTTTACTGTATCCCTCGCACCCTCACATTGACGAATTAACACAGAAATTGCGTCGAACTGAAATACTCTGTGTTCCATGCCTTCTCTTTCCCAATCCAGGAACGTTTCTACGGCAACGAGAGGATTTTCTTTTGGGGTCGAGTATCTCCTTTCCGATGCACTGTTTCTTCTTTATTGTATCCCTCGCACCCTCACATTGACGAATTAACACAGAAATTGCTTCGAAATGAAATACTCTGGGTTCCATGCCTTCTCTCTCCTAATCCAGGAACGTTTCTACGTCAACGAAACTATTTTCTTTTGGGGTCGAGTATCTCCACAGGAACGTTTCTACGGCAATGACAGGATTTTCTTTTGGGGTGGGTATCTCCTTTCCGATGCACTATTTCTTCTTTACCGTATATCTCGCACCATCACATTGACAAATTAACACAGAAATTGCGTCGAAATGATATACTCTGGGTTCCATACCCTCTCTTTCCCAATCGAGGAACGTTTCTACGGCAATGACAGGATTTTCTTTTGGTGTCGAGTATCTGCTTTCCGACCCACTTATTCTTTTTTACTGAATCCTTCGCACCCTTACATTGACGAATTAACACAGAAATTGCGTCAAATTGAAATACTCTGTGTTCCATGCCTTCTCTTTCCCAATCCAGGAACGTTTCTACGGCAATGACAGGATTTTCTTTCGGGGTGAGCATCTGCTTTCCGATGCACTAATTCATCTTTACCGTATTTCTCGCACCATCACATTGACGAATTAACACAGAAATTGCGTCGAAATGAAATACTCTGGGTTCCATGCCTTCTCTCTCCTAATCCAGGAACGTTTCTACGGCAACGACACTATTTTCTTTTGGGGTCGAGTATCTCGTTTCCGATGCACTATTCCGTCTGTATAGTATCCCTCGCACCCTCACATTGACGAATTAACACAGACATTGCGTCAAAATGAAATACTCTGGGTTCCATGCTTTCTCTTTCCCAATCCAGGAACGTTTCTACGGCAACGAAAGGATTTTCTTTTGGGGTCGAGTATCTCCTTTCCGATGCACTATTTATTCATTACTGTGTCCCTCGCACCCTCACAATGACGAATTAACACAGAAATTGCGTCGAAATGAAATACTCTGGGTTCCATGCCTTCTCTTTCCTAATCTAGGAACGTTTCTACGGCAACGACACTATTTTCTTTTGGGGTCGAGTATCTCCTTTCCGATGCACTATTCCTTCCGTCTTTATTGTATCCTTCGCACCCTCACACTGACGAATTAACACAGAAATTAATTCGAAATGAAATACTCTGGGTTCCATGCCTTTTCTCTCCTAATCCTGGAACGTTTCTACGGCAACGACACTATTTTCTTTTGGGGTCGAGTATCTCCATTCCGATGCACTATTCCGTCTTTATTGAATCCCTCGCACCATCACATTGACGAATTAACACAGAAATTGCGTCAGAATGAAATACTCTGGGTTCCATGCCTTCTCTTTCCCAATCCAGGAACGTTTCAACAGCAATGACAATATTTTCTTTTTGGGTCGAGTATCTCCTTTCCGATGCACTATTTCTTGTTTACTGTAACCCTCGCACCCCCACATTGACGATATAACAGAGAAATTGCATCGAAATGAAATGCACTGTGTTCCATGCATTCACATTCCTACTCGAGGAACGTTTCTACGGCAATGACACTATTTTCTTTTGGGGTCGAGTATCTCCTTTCCCATGCACTATTCCGTCTTTATTGTATCCCTCGCACCCTCACATTGACGAATTAACACAGAAATTGCGTCGAAATGAAATACTCTGGGTTCCATGCCTTCTCTTTCCCAATCCAGGAACGTTTCTACGCCAACAACAGGATTTTCTTTTGTGGTCGAGTATCTCCATTCCGATGCACTATTACGTCTTTATTGTATCCCTCGCACCCTCACAATGACGAATTAACACAGAAATTGCGTCAAAATGAAATACTCTGGGTTCCATTCCTTCTCTTTCCCAACCCAGGAACGTTTCTACGGCAACGACAGGATTTTCTTATGGGGTCGAATATCTCCTTTCCAATGCACTATTACATCTTCACTGTATCCCTCCCGCCTCACATTGACGAATTAACACAGAAATTGCGTCGAAATGAAATACTCTCAGTCCCATACCTTCTCTTTCCCAATCCAGGAACGTTTCTACGGCAAGGGGAGGATTTTCTTTTGGGATCGAATATCTCCTTTCCGATGCACTATTTCTTCTTTATTCTATCCCTCGCACCCTCACATTGACGAATTAACATAGAAATTGCGTCGAAATGGTATACTCTGGGTTCCATGCCTTCTCTTTCCCAATCCAGGAACGTTCCTACGGCAACGACAGGATTTTCTTTTGGGGTCGAGTATCTCCTTTCCGATCCACTATTTCTTTTTTCCGGATCCCTCGCACCCTCACATTGACGAATTAACACAGAAATTGCGTCATATTGAAATACTCTGGGTCCCATGCCTTCTCTTTCGCAATCCAGGTACGTTTATACGGCAACGACAGGATATTCATTCGGTGTCGAGTATCTCCTTTCCGATGCACTATTTCTTCATCACTGTGTCCCTCGCAAACTCACATTGACGAATTAACACAGAAATTGCGTCGAAATGAAATACTCTGTTTTTCAGGCCTTCTCATTCCCAATCCAGGATCGTGTCTAAGGCAATGACAGGATTGTCTTTTGGGGTCGAGTATCACCTTTCGGATCCACTATTTCTTTTTCCTGGATCCCTCGCACCCTCACATTGACGAATTAACACAGAAATTGCGTCAAATTGAAATACTATGGGTTCCATGCCTTCTCTATCCCAATCCAGGAACGTTTCTACGCCAACGACAGGATTTTCTTTAGGTGTCGAGTATCTCCTTTCCGATGCACTTTTTCTTCATTACTGTGTCCCTCGCACCCTCACATTGACGAATTAACACAGAAATTAAGTCGAAATGAAATACTCTGGGTTCCATGAATTCTCTTTCACAATCCAGGAACGTTTCTACGGCAATGACAGGATTTTCTTTTGGGGTGGGTATCTCCTTTCCGATGCACTATTTCTTCTTTACCGTATATCTCGCACCATCACATTGACAAATTAACACAGAAATTGCGTCGAAATGATATACTCTGGGTTCCATACCCTCTCTTTCCCAATCGAGGAACGTTTCTACGCCACTGACAGGATTTTCTTTTGGGGTCGTGTATCTCCTTTCCGATGCACTATTCCGCCTTTATTGTATCCCTCGCACCCTCACATTGACGAATTATCATAGTAATTGCGTCTAAATGAAATACTCTGGGTTCCATGCCTTCTCTTCCCTAATCCAGGAACGTTTCTACGGCAACGACACTATTTTCTTTTGGGATCGATTATCTCCTTTCCGATGCACTATTCCAGCTTTATTGTATCCCTCGCAACCTCACATTGACGAATTAACACAGAAATTGCGTCGAAATGAAATACTCTGGGTTCCATGCCTTCTCTTTCCTAATCCAGGAACGTTTCTACGGCAACGACACTATTTTCATTTGGGGTCGAGTATCTCCTTTCCGATGCACTATTCCGCCTTTATTGAATCAATTGCACCCTCACATTGACGAATTAACACAGAAATTGCGTCAAAATGAAATACTCTGGGTTCCATGCCTTCTCTTTCAAAATCCAGGAACGTTTCTACGGCAATGGCATGATTTTCTTTTGGGGTCGAGTATCTCCTTTCCGATCAACTATTTCTTCTTCACTGTATCCTTCGCACCCTCACATTGACGAATTAACACAGAAATTGCTTCGAAATGAAATACTCTGTGTTCCATGCCTTCTCTCTCCTAATCCAGGAACGTCTCTACGGCAACGAGAGGATTTTCTTTTGGGGTTCGAGTACCTTCTTTCCGATGCACTATTTCTTCATTACTGTGTCCCTCGCACCCTCCGATTGACGAAATAACACAGAAATTGCGTCGAAATGAAATACTCTTGGTTCCATGCCTTCTATTTCCCAATCCAGGAACGTTTCTACGGCAACGACAGGATTTTCTTTTGTGGTCGAGTATCTCCTTTCCGATGCACTATCCCGTCTTTATTGTATCCCTCGCACCCAAACATTGACGAAATATCACAGAAATTGCGTCAAATTAATAAACTCTGGGTTCCATGCCTTCTCCTTCCCAATTCAGGAATGTTTCTACGGCAACGACAGGATTCTCTCTTGGGGTCGAATATCTCCTTTCCGATGCACTATTTCTTCTTTACTGTATCCCTCGCACCGTCACATTGACGAATTTACACAGAATTTGCGTCGAAATGATATACTCTGGGTTCAGTGCCTTCTCTTTCCCAATCCAGGAACGTTCCTACGGCAACGAGAGGATTTTCTTTTGGGGTCGAGTATCTCCTTTCCGATCAACTATTTCTTCTTCACTGTATCCCTCGCACCCCCACATTGACGAAATAACACAGAAATTGCGTCGAAATGAAATACTCTGGGTTCCATGCCTTCTATTTCCCAATCCAGGAACGTTTCTACGACAACGAGAGGATTTTCTTTTGGGGTTCGAGTACCTTCTTTCCGATGCACTATTTCTTCATTACTGTGTCCCTCGCACCCTCAGATTGACGAATTAACACAGAAATTGCGTCGAGATGAAATACTCTGGGTTCCATGACTTCTCTTTCCCAATCAAGGAACGTCTCTACGGCAATGACAGGATTTTCTTTTGGGGTGAGTATCTCCTTTCAGATGCACTATTTCTTCTTTACCGTATATCTCCAACCATCACATTGACGCATTAACACAGAAATTGCGTCGAATTGAAATACTCTGGGTTCCATGCCTTCTCTTTCCCAATCCAGGAACGTTTCTACGGCAACGACAGGATTTTCTTTTGGGGTCGAGTATCTCCTTTCCGATGCACTATTTCATCTTCACTGTATCCCTCGCACCCTCACATTGACGAATTAACACAGAAATTGCGTCGAAATGAAATACTCTCAGTTCCATGCCTTCTCTTTCCCAATCCAGGAACGTTTCTAAGGCAAGGAGAGGATTTTCTTTTGGGATCGAATATCTCCTTTCCGATGCACTATATCTTCTTTACTGTATCCCTCGCACCCTCACATTGACGAATTAACATAGAAATTGCGTCGAAATGGTATACTCTGGGTTCCATGCCTTCTCTTTCCCAATCCAGGAACGTTTCTACGGCAACGACAGGATTTTCTTTTGGGGTCGAGTATCTCCTTTCCGATCCACTATTTCTTCTTTCTGGATCCCTCGCACCCTCACATTGACGAATTAACACAGAAATTGCGTCAAATTGATATACTCTGGGTTCCATGCCTTCTCTTTCCCAATCCAGGTACGTTTATACGGCAACGACAGGATATTCTTTTGGTGTCGAGTATCTCCTTTCCGATGCACTATTTCTTCATTACTGTGTCCCTCGCATCCTCACATTGACGAATTAACACAGAAATTATGTCGAAATGAAATACTCTGGGTTCCATGCCTTCTCTTTCCCAATCCAGGAGCGTTTCTACAGCAACGACAGGATTTTCTTTTGGTGTCGAGTATCTCCTTTCCGATGCACTATTTCTTCATTACTGTGTCCCTAGCACCCTCACATTGACGAATTAACACAGAAATTGCGTCGAAATGAAATACTCTTATTTTCAGGCCTTCTCATTCCCAATACAGGAACATTTCTACGGCAATGACAGGATTGTCTTTTGGGGTCGAGTATCTCCTTTCCGATCCACTATTTCATTTTTCTGGATCCCTCGCACCCTCATATTGACGAATTAACACAGAAATTGCGTCAAATTGAAATACTCTGGGTTCCATGCCTTCTCTTTCCCAATCCAGGAACGTTTCTACGCCAACGACAGGATTTTCTTTTGGGGTCGAGTATCTCCTTTCCGATACACTATTCCGTCTTTATTGTATCCCTCGCACACTCAAATTGACGAATTGACACAGAAATTGCGTCAAATTGAAATACTCTGGTTTCCATGCCTTCTCTTTCCCAATCCAGGTACGTTTATACGGCAACGACAGGATATTCTTTTGGTGTCGAGTATCTCCTTTCCGATGCACTATTTTTTCATTACTGTGTCCCTCGCACCCTCACATTGATGAATTAACACAGAAATTATAACGAAATGAAATACTCTGTGTTCCATGCCTTCTCTTTCCCAATCCAGGAACGTTTCTACGGCAATGACAGGATTTTCTTTTGGGGTGAGTATCTCCTTTCCGATGCACTATTTCTTCTTTACCGTATACCTCGCACCATCACATTGACGAATTAACACAGAAATTGCGTCGAAATGAAATACTCTGGGTTCCATGCCTTCTCTTTCCCAATCCATGAACGTTTCTACGCCAACGACAGGATTTTCTTTTGGGATCGAGTATCTCCTTTCCGATGCACTATTCCAGCTTTATTGTATCACTCGCACCCTCACATTGACGAATTAACTCAGAAATTGCGTCGAAATGAAATACTCTGGGTTCCATGCCATCTCATTCCTAATCCAGGAACGTTCCTACGGCAACGAGAGGATTTTCTTTTGGGGTCGAGTATCTCGTTTCCGATGCACTATTACCTCTTTACTGTATCCCCCGCACCTTCACATTGACGAATTAATATAGAAATTGCGTCGAAATGGTATATTGTGGGTTCCATGCCTTCTCTTTCGCAATCCAGGAACGTTTCTACGGCAACGACAGGATTTTCTTTTGGGGTCGAGTATCTCCTTTCCGATGCACTGTGTCCCTCGCACCCTCACATTGACGAATTAACACAGAAATTTCGTCGAATAGATATACTCTGGGTTCCATGCCTTCTCTTTCCCAATCCAGGAACGTTTCTACAGCAACGACACGATTTTCTTTTGGGGTTGAGGATCTCCTTTCAGATGCACTATTTCTTCTTTACCGTATATCTCGCACCATCACATTGACGAATTAACACAGAAATTGCGTCAAAATGAAATACTCTGTGTTCCTTGCATTCTCTTTCCAAATCCAGGAACGTTTCTACGGAAACGACAGGATTTTCTTTTGGGGTCGTGTATCTTCTTTCCGACGCACTATTTCTTCTTTACCGTATATCTCGCAACATCACATTAACGAATTAATACAGAAATTGCGTCGAAATGAAATGTTCTGGGTTTCATGCATTCTCTTTCCCAATCCAGGAACGTTTCTACGGCAACGACAGCATTTTCTTTTGGGGTCGAGTATCTGCTTTTCGATGCACTATTTCTTCTTTACCGTATATCTCGCACCATCACATTGATGTATTAACACAGAAATTGTGTCGAATTGAATTACTCTGTGTTCTATCCCTTCTCATTCCCAATCCAGGAACGTTTCTACGGCAACGACAGGATTTTCTTTTGGGGTCGAGTATCTCCTTTCCGATTCACTATTTCTTCTTTACTGTATATCTCGCACAATCACATTGACGAATTAACACAGAAATTGCGTCGAAATGAAATACTCTGTGTTCCATGCCTTCTCTTTCCCAATCCAGGAACGTTTCTACGGCAACGACAGGACTTTCTTTTGGGGTCGAGTATCTCCTTTCCGATGCACTATTTCTTCTTTACTGTATCCCTCGCACCCCCACATTGGCGAATTAACACAGAAATTGCGTCGAATTGAAATACTCTGTGTTCCATGCATTCTCTTTCCCAATCCAGGAACGTTTCTACGGCAACGACAAGATTTTCTTTTGGGGTCGAGTATCTCGTTTCCGATGCACTATTTCCTCTTGACTGTATCCCTCGCACCCTCACATTGATGAATTAACATAGAAATTGCGTCGAAATGGTATACTCTGGGTTCCATGCCTTCTCTTTCGCAATCCAGGAATGTTTCTACGGCAACAACAGCAATTTCTTTTGGTGTCGAGTATCTCGTTTCCGATGCACTGTGTCCCTCGCACCCTCACATTGACGAATTAACACAGAAATTGCGTCGAAATGAAATACTCTGGGTTCCATGCATTCTCTTTCCCAATCCAGGAACGTTTCTACACAACGACAGCATTTTCTTTTGGGGTCGAGTATCTCCTTTCCGATGCACTATTTCTTCTTTACCGTATATCTCGCACCATCACATTGATGTATTAACACAGAAATTGCGCCGAATAGAATTACTCTGTGTTCTATCCCTTCTCATTCCCAATCCAGGAACGTTTCTACGGCAACGACAGGATTTTCTTTTGGGGTCGAGTATCTCCTTTCCGATTCACTATTTCTTCTTTACCGTATATCCCGCACAATCACATTGACGAATTAACACAGTAATTGCGTCGAAATGAAATACTCTGTGTTCCATGCATTCTCTTTCCCAATCCAGGAACGTTTCTACGGCAACGACAAGACTATCTTTTGGGGTCGAGTATCTCCTTTCCGATGCACCATTTCTTCTTTACTGTATCCCTCGCGCCCCCACATTGACGAATTAACACAGAAATTGCGTCGAATTGAAATACTCTGTGTTCCATGCATTCAATTTCCCAATCCAGGAACGTTTCTACGGCTACGACAGGACTTTCTTTTGGGGTCGAGTATCTCCTTTTCGATGCACTATTTCTTCTTTACTGTATCCCTCGCACCGTCACATTGACGAATTAACGCAGAAATTGCGTCGAAATGATATACTCCTGATTCCATGCCTTCTCTTTCCCAATCCAGGAACGTTTCTACGGGAACGACAAGATTTTCTTTTGGGGTCGAGTATCTCGTTTCCGATGCACTATTTCCTCTTTACTGTATCCCTCGCACCCTCACATTGATGAATTAACATAGAAATTGCGTCGAAATGGTATACTCTGGGTTCCATGCCTTCTCTTTCCCAATCCAGGAACGTTTCTACGGCAACGACAGGAGTTTCTTTTAGGGTCGAGTATCTCCTTTCCGATGCACTATTTCTTCATTACCGTGTCCCTCGCACCCTCACATTGACGAATTAACACAGAAATTGCCTCAAAATGAAATACTCTGTCTACCATGCCTTCTCTTTCCCAATCCAGGAACGTTTCAACGGCAACGACAAGATTCTCTTTTGGGGTCGAGTCTCTCCGTTCCGATGCAGTATTTCTTCTTTACTGTATCCCTCGCACCCCCACATTGACGAATTAACACAGAAATTGCGTCGAAATGAAATACTCTGTGTTCCATGAATTCTCTCTCCCAATCCAATAACGTTTCTACGGCCATGACAGGATTTTCTTTTGGGTTCGAGTATCTCCTTTCCGATGCACTATTTCTTCTTTACTGTATCCCTCGTACCCCCACATTGACGAATTGACACAGAAATTGCGTCGAAAGGAAATACTCTGTGTTCCATGCATTCTCTTTCCCAATCCAGGAACGTTTCTACGGCTACGACTGGATTTTCTTTTGGGGGCGAGTATCTCCTTTCCGATGCACTATTTCTTCTTTACTGTATCGCTCGCACCCCCACATTGACGAATTAACACAGAAATTGCGTCGAAATGAAATACCCTGTGTTCCATGCATTCTCTTTCGCATCCAGGAACGTTGCTACGGCAACGACAGGAATTTCTTTTGGGGTCGAGTATCGCCTTTCCGATGCACTATTTCCTCTTTACCGTACATCTCGCACCATCACATTGACGAATAAACACAGAAATTGCGTCGAAATGAAATACTCTGTGTTCCATGCATTCTCTTTCCCAATCCAGGAACGTTTCTACGGCAACGACAAGATTTTCTTTTGGGGTCGAGTATCTCCTTTCCGATGCACTATTTCTTCTTTACTGTATCCCTCGCACCCCCACATTGACGAATTAACACAGAAATTGCTCGAATTGAAATACTCTGTGTTCCATGCATTCTATTTCCCAATCCAGGAACGTTTCTACGGCTACGACAGGATTTTCTTTTTTAGTCGAGTATCTCCTTTCCGATGCACTATTTCTTCTTTACTGTATCCCTCGCACTGTCACATTGACGAATTAACACAGAAATTGCGTAGAAATGATATACTCTGTGTTCCATGCCTTGTCTTTCAAAATCCATTAACGTTTCTATGGCAACGACAGGATTTTCTTTTGGGGTCGAGTATCTCGTTTCCGATGCACTATTTCCTCTTTACTGTATCCCTCGCACCCTCACATTGGCGAATTAACATAGAAATTGCGACGAAATGGTATACTCTGGGTTCCATGCCTTCTCTTTCGCAATCCAGGAACGTTTCTACGGCAACGACAGGATTTTCTTTTGGTGTCGAGTATCTCCTTTCCGATGCACTGTGTCCCTCGCACCCTCACATTGACGAGTTAACACAGAAATTGCGTCGAAATGAAATACTCTGTGTTCCATGCATTCTCATTCCCAATCCAGGAGCGTTTCTACGGCTATGACAGGAATTTCTTATGGGGTCGAGTATTTCCTTTTCGATGCACTATTTCTTCTTTACCGTATATCTCCCACCATCACATTGATGTATTAACACAGAAATTGCGTCGAATTGAATTACTCTGTGTTCTATCCCTTCTCATTCCCAATCCAGGAACGTTTCTACGGCAACGACAGCTATTCTTTTGGGGTCGAGTATCTCCATTCCGATTCACTATTTCTTCTTTACCGCATATCTCGCACAATCACATTGACGAAATAACACAGAAATTGCGTCGAAATGAAATACTCTGTGTTCCATGCATTCTCTTTCCCAATCCAGGAACGTTTCTACGGCAACGACAAGACTTTCTTTTGGGGTCGAGTATCTCCTTTCCGATGCACTATTTCTTCTTTACTGTATCCCTCGTACCCCCACATTGACGAATTGACACAGAAATTGCGTCGAAAGGAAATACTCTGTGTTCCATGCATTCTCTTTCCCAATCCAGGAATGTTTCTACGGCTACGACTGGATTTTCTTTTGGGGGCGAGTATCTCCTTTCCGATGCACTATTTCTTCTTTACTGTATCGCTCGCACCCCCACATTGAAGAATTAACACAGACATTGCGTCGAATTAAAATACTCTGGGTTCCATGAATTCTCTTTCCGAATCCAGTAACGTTTCAGCGGCAATTACTGGATTTTCTTTTGGGGTCGAGTATCTAATTTTCGATGCACTATTTCTTCTTTACTATATCCTTCGCACCCTCACATTAACGAATTAACACAGAAATTGCGTCAAATTGAAATACTCTGTGTTCCATGCTTTCTTTTTCCCAATCCAGGAACGATTCTACGCCAACGACAGGATTTTCTTTTTGGGTCGAGTATCTCCTTTCCGATGCACTATCCTGTCTTTATTGTATCCCTCGCACCCTCACATTGACGAATTAACACAGAAATTGGGGCAAAATGAAATACTATGGGTACCATGGCTTCTCTTTCCCAATCCAGAATCATATCTACAGCAATGACACGATTTTCTTTTGGGGTCGAGAATCTCCTTTCAGCTGCACTATTTCTTCTTTACCGTATATCTCGCACCATCACATTGACGAATTAACACAGAAATCGCGTCGAATTGAAATACTCTGTGTTCTATTCCTTCTCTTTCCCAATCCAGGAACGTTTCTACGGCAACGACAAGAATTTCTTCTCGGGTCGAGTATCTCCTTTCCGATGGACTACTTCTTCTTTACTGTATCCCTCACACCAATACATTGACGAATTAACACAGAAATTGCGTCGAAATGAAATACTCTGTGTTCCATGCATTCTCTTTCCCAATCCAGGAACGATACTACGACAACGACAGGATTTTCTTTTGGGGTCGAGTATCTGCTTTCCGATGCACTATTTCTTCTTTACTGTATCCCTTGCACCCCCACATTGACGAATTAACACAGAAATTGCGTCGAAATGAAATACTCTGTGTTCCATGCATTCTCTTTCGCAATCCAGGAACGTTTCTACGGCAACGACAGGATTTTCTTTTGGGGTCGGGTATCTCCTTTCCGATGCACTATTTCTTCTTTACTGTATTTCTCGCACCCTAACATTGACGAATTAACATACAAATTGGGTCGAAATGGTATACTCTGGGCTCAATGCATTCTCTTTCCCAATCCAGGAACCTTTCTACGGCAACGACAGGATTTTCTTTTGGTGTCGAGTATCTCCTTTGCGATGCTTTATTTCTTCATTACTGTGTCCCTCACACCCTCACATTGACGAATTAACACAGAAATTGCGTCGAAATGAAATACTCTGTGTTCCATGCATTCTCTATCCCAATCCAGGAACGTTTCTACGGCAACGACAGGATTTTCTTTTGGGGTCGAGTATGTCCTTTCCGATGCACTATTTCTTCTTTACCGTATAGCTCGCATCATCACATTGATGTATTAACACAGACATTGCGTCGAATTGAAATACTCTGGGTCCCATGCCTTCTCTCTCCGAATCCAGGAACGTTTCAGCGGCAATGACTGGATTTTCCTTTGGGGTCGAGTATCTAATTTTCGATGCACTATTTCTTCTTTACCATATCCCTCGCACCCTCACATTAACGAATTAACACAGAAATTGCGTCAAATTGAAATACTCTGTGTTCCGAGCTATCTCTTTCCCAATCCAGGAACGATTCTACGCCAACGACAGGATTTTCTTTTTGGGTCGAGTATCTCCTTTCCGATGCACTATCCTGTCTTTATTGTATCCCTCGCACCCTCACATTGACGAATTAACACAGACATTGGGGAAAAATGAAATACTCTGGGTACCATGCCTTCTCTTTCCAAATCCAGGAACGTTTCTACGGCAACGACAAGATTTTCTTTTGGGGTCGAGTCTCTCCTTTACGATGCACTATTTCTTCTTTGCTGTATCCCTCGCACCCCCACATTGACGAATTAACACAGAAATTGCGTCGAAATTAAATACTCTGTGTTAAATGCATTCTCTTTCCGAATCCAGCAACTTTTCTACGGCAACGACAGGATTTTCTTTTGGAGGCGATTATCTTCTTTCCGATGCACTATTTCTTCTTTACTGTATCCCTCGTACCCCACATTGACGAATTAACACAGAGATTGCGTCGAAATGAAATACTCTGTCTTCCATGCATTCTCTTTCAAAATCCAGGAACGTTTCTACGGCAACGACAGGATTTTCTTTTGGGGTCGATAATCTCCTTTCCGATGCACTATTTCATCTTTACTGTATCCCTCGCACCCCCACATTGACGAATTAACACAGAAACTGCGTCGAATTGAAATACTATGGTTTCCATGCCTTCTCTTTCCCAATTCAGGAACGTTTCCACAGCAACGACTGGATTTTCTTTTGGGGTCGAGTATCTCCATTCCAATGCACTATTTCTTCTTTACCGTATATCTCGCACCATCACATTGACGAATTAACAGAGAAATTGCGTCGAAATAAAATACTCTGTGTTCCATGCATTCTCTGTCCCAATCCAATAACGTTTCTACGGCAACGACAAAAATTTCTTTTGGGGTCGAGTATCTCCATTCCGATGCACTATTTCTTCTTTACCGTATATCTCGCACCATCACAGTGACGAATTAACACAGAAATTGCGTCGAAATGAAATACTCTGTGTTCCATGCATTCTCTTCCCAATCCAGGAACGTTTCTACGGCAACGACATCATGTTCTTTTGGGGTCGAGTATCTCCTTTCTGATGCACTATTTCTTCGTTACTGTATCCCTCGCACCGTCATATTGACGAATTAACACAGAAATTGCGTCGAAATGATATACTCTGGGTTCCATGCCTTCTCTTTCCCAATCCAGGAACGTTTCTACGGCAACGAGAGGATTCTCTTTTGGGGTCGGGTATCTCGTTTCCGATGCACTATTTCTTCTTTATTGTATCCCTCGCACCCTCACGTTGTCGAATTAACATAGAAATTGCGTCGAAATGAAATACTCTGCGTTCCATTCAATCTCTTTCCCAATCCAGGAACGTATCTACGGCAACGACAGGAATTTCTTTTGGATTCGAGTATCTCCTTTCCGATGCAGTATTTCTTCCTTACAGTATATCTCGTACCATCACATTGACAAATTAACACGGAAATTGCGTCCAAATGAAGTACTCTGTGTTCCATGTATCCTCCTTTCCAATCCAGGAACGTTTTTACGGCAACGACAGGATTTTCTTTTGGGGTCGAGTATCTCCTTTCCGATGCACTATTTCTTCGTTACTGTATCCCTCGCACCCCCACATTGACGAATTAACACAGAAATTGCGTCGAAATGAAATACCTTGGGTTCAATGCCTTCTCTTTCCCAATCCACGAACCTTTCTACGGCAACGACAGGATTTTATTTTGGAGTCGAGTATCTCCTTTCCGATGCACTATTTTTTCTGTACCGTATATCTCGCACCATCCCATTGACGAATTAACACAGAAATTGCGTCTAAATGAAATACTCTGTGTTCCATGCATTCTCTTTCCCAATCCAGGAACGTTTCTACGGCAACGACAGGATTTTCTTTTGGGGTCGAGTAAGTCCTTTCCGATGGACTATTTCTTCTTTACCGTATATCTCGCACCATCACATTGACGAATTAACACAGAAATTGCGTCGAAATGAAATTCTCTGTGTTCCATGCATTCTCTTTCCCAATCCATTAACGTTTCTACAGCAACGACACGATTTTCTTTTGGGGTCGAGTATCTCCATTCCGATGCACTATTTCCTCTTTACCGTATATCTCGCACCATCACATTGACGAATTAACACAGAAATTGCATCGAACTGAAATACTCTGTGTTCCATGCATTCTCTTTTCCAATCCAGGAACGTTTCTACGGCAACGACAGGATTTTCTTTTGGGGTCGAGTATCTCCTTTCCGATGCACTATTTCCTCTTTACCGTATATCTCGCACCATCACATTGACGAATTAACACAGAAATTGCGTCGAAATGAAATACTCTGTGTTCCATGCATTCTCTTTCCCAATTCAGGAACCTTTCTACGGGAACGACAGGATTTTCTTTTGGGGTCGAGTATCTAATTTCCGATGCACTATTTCTTCTTTACTGTATCTCTCGCACCCCCACATTGACGAATTAACACAGAAATTGCGTCGAAATGAAATACCTTGGGTTCCATGCCTTCTCTTTCCCAATCCAGGAACCTTTCTACGGCAACGACAGGATTTTATTTTGGAGTCGATTATCTCCTTTCCGATGCACTATTTCTTCTTTACCGTATATCTCGCACCATCACATTGACGAATTAACACAGAAAAATCGTCGAAATGAAATACTCTGTGTTCCATGCATTCTCTTTCCCATTCCAGGAACGTTTCTACGACAACGACAGGATTTTCTTTTGGGGTCGAGTATCTCCTTTCTGATGCACTATTTCTTCTTCACTGTATCTCTCACACCCTATCATAGACGCATTAACACAGAAATTGCGTCGAAATTAAATACTCTGTGTTCCATGCATTCTCTTTCCCAATCCAGGAACGTATCTACGGCAATGACAGGATTTTATTATGGGGTCGAGTATCTCCTTTACGATGCACTATTTCTTCTTTACTGTATCCCTCGCCCCCTCACATTGACGAATTAACATGGAAATTGCGTCGAAATAATATACTCTGTGTTCCATGCCTTCCCTTTCCGAATCCAGGAACGTTTCTACGGCAACGACAGGATATTCTTTTGGGGTTCAAGTATATCCTTTCCGATGCACTATTTCCTCCTTACTGTATCCCTCGCTACCTCATATAGACGCATTAACACAGAAATTGCATCGAAATTAAATACTCTCTGTTCCATGGAATCTCTTTCCCAATCCAGGTACGTTTCTACGGCAACGACAGGATTCTGTTTTGGGGTCGAGTATCTCGTTTCCGATGCACTATTTCTTCTTTACCGTATCCCTCGCACCCCCACACTGACGATTTAACACAGAAATTGCGTCGAAATTAAATATTCTGTGTTCCATGCATTCTCTTTCCCAATCCAGGAACCTTTCTCTGCCAACGACAGGAGTTTATTTTGGGGTCGAGTAACTCCTTTCCGATGGACTATTTCTTCTTTACCGTATATCTCGCACCATTACATTGACGAATTAACACAGAAATTGCGTCGAAATGAAATTCTCTGTGTTCCATGCATTCTCTTTCCCAATCCAGGAACGTTTCCACAGCAACGACACGATTTTCTTTTGGGGTCGAGTATCTCCATTCCGATGCACTATTTCCTCTTTACCGTATATCTCGCACCATCACATTGACGAATTAACACAGAAATTGCGTCGAACTGAAATACTCTGTATTCTATCCCTTCTCTTTCCCAGTCCAGGAACGTTCCTACGGCAACGACGGGATTTTCCTTTGGGGTCGAGTATCTCCTTTCCGATGCACTATTTCTTCTTTACCGTATCCCTCGCACCCCCACATTGACGACTTAACACAGAAATTGCGTCGAAATGAAATATTCCGTGTTCCATGCATTCTCTTTCCCAATCCAGGAACATTTCTACAGCAACGACACGATTTTCTTTTGGGGTCGAGTATCTCCATTCCGATGCACTATTACCTCTTTACCGTATATCTCGCACCATCACATTGACGAATTAACACAGAAATTGCGTCGAAATGAAATACTCTGTGTTCCATGCATTCTCTTTCCCAATCCAGGAACGTTTCTACAGCAACGACACGATTTTCTTTTGGGGTCGAGTATCTCCATTCCGATGCACTATTTCCTCTTTACCGTATATCTCGCACCATCAGATTGACGAATTAACACAGAAATTGCGTCGAAATGAAATACTCTGTGTTCCATGCATTCTCTTTCTCAATCCAGGTACGTTTCTATGGCAACGACAGGATTTTCTTTTGGGGTCGAGTATCTCGTTTCCGATGCACTATTTCTTCTTTACCGTATCCCTCGCACCCCCACACTGACGATTTAACACAGAAATTGCGTCGAAATTAAATATTCTGTGTTCCATGCATTCTCTTTCCCAATCCAGGAACCTTTCTCCGCCAACGACAGGAGTTTATTTTGGGGTCGAGTAACTCATTTCCGATGGACTATTTCTTCTTTACCGTATATCTCGCACCATTACATTGACGAATTACCACAGAAATTGCGTCGAAATGAAATTCTCTGTGTTCCATGCATTCTCTTTCCCAATCCAGGAACGTTTCCACAGCAACGACACGATTTTCTTTTGGGGTCGAGTATCTCCATTCCGATGCACTATTTCCTCTTTACCGTATATCTCGCACCATCACATTGACGAATTAACACAGAAATTGCGTCGAACTGAAATACTCTGTATTCTATCCCTTCTTTTTCCCAGTCCAGGAACGTTCCTACGGCAACGACGGGATTTTCCTTTGGGGTCGAGTATCTCCTTTCCGATGCACTATTTCTTCTTTACCGTATCCCTCGTACCCCCACATTGACGACTTAACACAGAAATTGCGTCGAAATGAAATATTCTGTGTTCCATGCATTCTCTTTGCCAATCCAGGAACATTTCTACAGCAACGACACCATTTTCTTTTGGGGTCGAGTATCTCCATTCCGATGCACTATTACCTCTTTACCGTATATCTCGCACCATCACATTGACGAATTAACACAGAAATTGCGTCGAAATGAAATACTCTGTGTTCCATGCATTCTCTTTCCCAATCCAGGAACGTTTCTACAGCAACGACACGATTTTCTTTTGGGGTCGAGTATCTCCATTCCGATGCACTATTTCCTCTTTACTGTATATCTCGCACCATCAGATTGACGAATTAACACAGAAATTGCGTCGAAATGAAATACTCTGTGTTCCATGCATTCTCTTTCTCAATCCAGGTACGTTTCTATGGCAACGACAGGATTTTCTTTTGGGGTCGAGTATCTCCTTTCCGATGCACTATTTCTTCCTTACAGTATATCTCGTACCATCACATTGACGAATTAACACAGAAATTGCGCCGAAATGAAATACTCTGTGTTCCATGCATTCTCTTTCCCAATGCAGGAACGTTTCTACGGCAACGACAGGATTTTCTTTTGGGGTCGAGTATCTCCTTTCCGATGCACTATTTCTTCTTGACTGTATCCCTCGCACCCCCACATTGACGAATTAACACAGAAATTGCGTCGAAATGAAATACCTTGGGTTCCATGCCTTCTGTTTCCCAATTCAGGAACCTTTCTACGGCAACGAAAGGATTTTCTTTTGGGGTCGAGTATCTCCTTTCCGATGCACTATTTCTTCTTTACTGTATCCCTCGCACCCCCACATTGACAAATTAACACAGAAATTGCGTCGAAATGAAATACCTTGGGTTCCATGCCTTCTCTTTCCCAATTCAGGAACATTTCTACGGCAACGACAGGATTTTCTTTTGGGGTCGAGTATCTCCTTTCTGATGCACTATTTCTTCTTTACTGTATCTCTCACACCCTAACATAGACGCATTAACACAGAAATTGCTTCGAAATTAAATACTCTGTGTTCCATGCATTCTCTTTCCCAATCCAGGAACGTATCTACGGCAATGACAGGATTTTATGTTGGGGTCGAGTATCTCCTTTACGATGCACTATTTCTTCTTTACTGTATCCCTCGCCCCCTCACATTGACGAATTAACACGGAAATTGCGTCGAGATAATATACTCTGTGTTCCATGCCTTCCCTTTCCCAATCCAGGAACGTTTCTACGGCAACGTCAGGATATTCTTTTGGGGTTCAAGTATATCCTTTCCGATGCACTATTTCCTCCTTACTGTATCCCTCGCTACCTCATATAGACGCATTAACACAGAAATTGCATCGAAATTAAATATTGTCTAATCCATGGAATCTCTTTCCCAATCCAGGTACGTTTCTACGGCAACGACAGGATTCTGTTTTGGGGTCGAGTATCTCGTTTCTGATGCACTATTTCTTCTTTGCTGTATCCCTCGCACCCCCACATTGACGATTTAACACAGAAA
The DNA here is from genome assembly GCF_023864345.2 of Schistocerca serialis cubense. NCBI lineage: Eukaryota > Metazoa > Arthropoda > Insecta > Orthoptera > Acrididae > Schistocerca > Schistocerca serialis. Next base: position 119,964,724 of record NC_064649.1, read on the forward strand.
TTGTGTCGAAATGAAATACTCTGCGTTCCATGCACCCTCTTTCCCAATCCAGGAACGTTTCTACGGCAACGACAGGATTTTCTTTTGAGGTCGAGTATCTGCTTTCCGATGCACTATTTCCTCTTTACCGTATATCTCGCGCCATCACATTGACGAATTAACACAGAAATTGCGTCGAAATGAAGTACTCTGTGTTCCATGCATTCTCTTTCCCAATCCAGGAACGTTTCTATGGTAACGACAGGATTTTCCTTTGGGGGTCGAGTATCTCCTTTCCGATGCACTATTTCTTCTTTGCCGTGTTTCTCGGACCATTACATTGACGAATTAACACAGAAATTGCGTAGAAATGAAATACTCTGTGTTCCATGCATTCTCTTTCTCAATCCAGGTACGTTTCTATGGCAACGACAGGATTTTCTTTTGGGGTCGAGTATCTCCTTTCCGATGCACTATTTCTTCCTTACAGTATATCTCGTACCATCACATTGACGAATTAACACAGAAATTGCGCCGAAATGAAATGCTCTGTGTTCCATGCATTCTCTTTTCCAATCCAGGAACGTTTCTACGGCAACGACAGGATTTTCTTTTGGGGTCGAGTATCTCCTTTCCGATGCACTATTTCTTCCTGACTGTATCCCTCGCACCCCCACATTGACGAATTAACACAGAAATTGCGTCGAAATGAAATACCTTGGGTTCCATGCCTTCTGTTTCCCAATTCAGGAACCTTTCTACGGCAACGACGGGATTTTCTTTTGGGGTCGAGTATCTCCTTTCCGATGCACTATTTCTTCTTTACTGTATCCCTCGCACCCCCACATTGACGAAGTAACACAGAAATTGCGTCGAAATGAAATACTCTGTGTTCCATGCCTTCTCGTTCCCAATTGAGGAACGTTTCTACGCCAACGACAGGGTTTTCTTTTAAGGTCGAGTATCTCCTTTCTGATGCACTACTCCATTATTATTGTATCCCTCGCACCCTCACTTTGACGAATTAACACAGAAATTGCGTCAAAATGAAATACTCTGAAGTCCATGCCATCTCATTCCCAATCCAAGAACGTTTCTACGGCTACGACAGGATTTTATTTTGGGGTCGAGTATCTCCTTTCCGATGCACTATTTCTTCTTTATCGTATCCCTGGCACCGTCACATTGACGAATTAACATAGAAATTGTGTCGAAATGATATTATCTGTGTTCCATGCATTCTCTTTCCCAATCCAGGTACGTTTCTACGCCAACGACAGCATTAACAATTGGGGTCGAGTATCTCCATTCCGATGCACTATTTCTTCTTTACCGTATCCCTCACACCCTCACATTGACGAATTAACACAGAAATTTCGTCGAAATGAAATACTCTGGGTTCCATGCCATCTCTTTCCCAATCCAGGAACGTTTCTACTGCAACGACAGGATTTTCTTTTGGGGTCGAGTATCTCCCTTCCGATTAACTATTTCTATTTTACTGCATCCCTCGCACCCTCACATTGACGAATTAACACAGAAATTGCGTCAAATTGTAATACTCTGGGTTCCATGCCTTCTCTTTCCCAATCCAGGAACGTTTCCACGCCAACGACAGGATTTTCTTTTGGGGTCGAGTATCGTCTTTGCGATGCACTATTCCGCCTTTGTTTAATCCCTTGGAATCTCACATTGACGAATTAACACAGAAATTGCGTCAATATGAAATACTCAGGGTTCCATGCCTTCTCTTTCCCAATCCAGGAACGTTTTTACGGCAACGACAGGATTTTCTTTTGGGGTCGAGTATCTCCTTTCCGATCCACTATTTCTTTTTTACTGTATCCCTCGCACCCCCACATTGACGAATTAACACAGAAATTGCGTCGAAATGAAATACCCTGTCTTCCATGGATTCTCTGTCCCAATCCAGGAACGTTTCTACGGCAACGACAGTATTTTCTTTTGGGCTCGAGTCTCTCCTTTCCGATGCACTATTTATTCTTTACTGAACCTTTCGCACCCTCACATTGACGAATTAACACAGAAATTGCGTCGAAATGAAATACTCTGGGTTCCATGCGTTCTCTTTCCCAATCCAGGAACGTTTCTACGGCAATGACATTATTTTCTTTTGGGGTGAGTATCTCCTTTCCGATGCACTATTTCTTCTTTATCGTATATCTCGCACCATCACATTGACGAATTAACACAGAAATTGCGTCGAAATGAAATTCTCTGAGTTCCATGACTTCTCTTTCCCAATCCAGGAACGTTTCTACTACAACGACAGGATTTTCTTTTGCGGTCGAGTAACTCCTCTCCGATGCTCTATTTCTTCATTACCATATCTCTCGCACCCCCACATAGACGAATTAACACAGAAATTGCGTCGAAATGAAATACTCTGTGTTCCATGCATTCTCTTTCCCATTCCGGGAACTTTTCTACGGCAACGACAGGATTTTCTTTTGGGGTTGAGTATCTCCTTTCTGATGCACTATTTCTTCTTTACTGTATCTCTCACACCCTAACATAGACGCATTAACACAGAATTTGCGTCGAAATTAAATACTCTGTGTTCCATGCATTCTCTTTCCCAATCCAGGAACGTTTCTACAGCAATGACAGGATTTTCTTTTGGGGTCGAGTATCTCCTTTACGATGCACTATTTCTTCTTCACTGTATCCCTCGCACCCCCACATTGACGAATTAGCACAGAAATTGCGTCGGAATAATATTCTCTGTGTTCCATGCCTTCTCTTTCCCAATCCAGGAACGTTTCTACGGCAACGACAGGATTTTCATTTCAGGTCGAATATATAATTTCCGATGCACTATTTCCTCTTTACTGTATCCCTCGCTACCTCATGTAGACGCATTAACACAGAAATTGCATTGAAATTAAATACTCTGTGTTCCATGGAATCTCTTTCCCAATCCAGGTACGTTTCTACGGCAACGACAGGATTTTGTTTTTGGGTCGAGTATCTCGTTTACGATGCACTATTTCTTCTTTACCGTATCCCTCGCACCCCCACATTGACGAATTAGCACAGAAATTGTGTCGAAATGAAATACCCTTTTTTCCATGCATTCTCTTTCCCAATCCAGGAATGTTTCTACGGCAACGACAGGATTTTCTCTTGAGGTCGAGCATCTCATTTCCGATGCACTATTTCCTCTTTACCGTATATCTCGCACCATCACATTGACGAATTAACACAGAAATTGCGTCGAAATGAAGTACTCTGTATTCCATGCATTCTCTTTCCCAATCCAGGAACGTTTCTACGGCAACGACAGGATTTTCTTTTGGGGTCGACTCTCTCCTTTCCGATGCACTATTTCTTCGTTACTGTATCCCTCCCACCCCCACATTGACGAATTAACACAGAAATTGCGTCGAAATGAAATACTCTGCGTTCCATGCATTCTCTTTCCCAATTCAGGAACGTTTCTACACCAACGACAGGATTTTATTTTAGGGTCGAGTATCTCATTTCTGATGCCCTATTCCATCATTATTGTATGCCTCTCACCCTCACATTGACGAATTAACACTGAAATTGCGTCGAAATGAAATACTCTGTGTTCCATGCATTCTCTTTCCCAATCCAGGAACGTTTCTACGACATCGACAGCATTATCTTTTGGGGTCAAGTATCTTCATTCCGATGCACTATTTCTTCTTTACCGTATCCCTCGCACCCTCACATTAACGAATTATCACAGAAATTGCGTCGAAATGAAATACTCTGGGTTCCATGCCATTTCTTTCCCAATCCAGGAACGTTTCTACGGCAACGACAGGATTTTTTTTTGGGGTCGAGTATCTCCTTTCCGATTAACTATTTCTATTTTACTATATCCCTCGCACCCTCACATTGACGAATTAACACAGAAATTGCGTCAAAATGAAATACTCAGTGTTCCATGCATTCTCTTTCTCAATCCAGGAACGTTTCTACGGCAACGACAGGATTTTCTTTTGGGGTCGAGTATCTCCTTTCCGATCCACTATTTCTTTTTTACTGTTTCCCTTGAACCCCCACATTGACGAATTAACACAGAAATTGGGTCGAAATGAAATACCCTGTCTTCCATGGACTCTCTTTCCCAATCCAGGAACGTTTCTACGGCAACGAGAGGATTTTCTTTTGGGGTCGAGTATCTCCTCTCCGATGCACTATTTCTTCTTTACTGTATCCCTCGCACCCTCACATAGAAGAATTAACACAGAAATTGCGTCGAAATGAAATACTCTGTGTTCCATGCAATCTCTTTCCCATTTCAGGAACGTTTCTACGGCAACGACAGGATTTTCTTTTGGGGTCGAGTGTCTCCTTTCCGATGCACTATTTCTTCTTTACTGTATCTCTCACACCCTAACACTGACGCATTAACACAGAAATTGCGTCGAAATTAAATACTCTGTGTTCCATGCATTCTCTTTCCCAATCCAATAACGTTTCTACGGCAACGACAGGATTTTCTTTTGGGGTCGAGTATCTCCTTTACGATGCACTATTTCTTCTTTACTGTATCCATCGCCCCCTCACATTGACGAATTAACACGGAAATTGTGTCGAAATGAAATACTCTGTGTTCCATGCCTTCCCTTTCCCAATCCAGGAACGTTTCTACGGCTACGACAGGATTTTCTTTTGGGGTCGATTATATACATTCCGATGCACTATTTCCTCTTTACTGTATCCCTCGCTACCTCATATAGACGCATTAACACAGAAATTGCATCGAAATTAAATACTCTGTGTTCCATGGAATCTCTTTCCCAATCCAGGTACGTTTCTACGGCAACGACAGGATTTTGTTTTGGGGTTGAGTATCTCGTTTCCGGTGCACTATTTCTTCTTTACCGTATATCTCGCACCATCACATTGACGAATTAACACAGAAATTGCGTCGAAATGAAGTACTCTGTGTTCCATGCCTTCCCTTTCCCAATCCAGAATCGTTTCTACGGCAACGACACGATTTTCTTTTGGGGTCGAGTATCTCCTTTCCGATGCATTATTTCTTCTTTATCGTATATCTCGCACCATCACATTGATGAATTAACACAGAAATTGCGTCGAAATGTAATTCTCTGGGTTCCATGCCTTCTCTTTCCCAATCCAGGAACGTTTCTACGGCAACGACCGGATTTTCTTTTGGAATCGAGTATCTCCTTTCCGATGCACTATTTCTTCTTTACTGTATCCCTCGCACCCCCACATTGACGAATTAAAACAGAAATTGCGTCGAAATGAAATACTCTGTTTTCCATGCATTCTCTTTCCCATTCCAGGAACGTTTCTACGGCACCGACAGGATTTTCTTTTGGGGTCGAGTATCTCCTTTCTGATGCACTATTTCTTCTTTACTGTATCTCTAACAGCGTAACATAGACGCATTAACACAGAAATTGCGTCGAAATTAAATACTCTGTGTTCCATGCATTCTCTTTCCCAATCCAGAAACGTTTCAACGGCAACGAGAGGATTTTCTTTTGGGGTCGAGTATCTCCTTTCCGATGCACTATTTCTTCTTTACTGTATCCCTCGCCCCCTCACATTGACGAATTAACACGGAAATTGTGTCGAAATAATATACTCTGTGTTCCATGCCTTCCCTTTCCCAATCCAGGAACGTTTCTACGGCAACGACAGGATCTTCATTTGGGGTCGAGTATATCCTTTCCGATGCACTATTTCCTCTTTACTGTATCCCTCGCTACCTCATATAGACGCATTGACACAGAAATTGCATCGAAATTAAATACTCTGTGTTCCATGGAATCTCCTTCCCAATCCAGGTACGTTTCTAAGGCAACGACAGGATTTTGTTTTGGGGTCGAGTATCTCGGTTCCGATCCACTATTCCTTCTTTAGCGTATATCTCGCACCATCACATTGACGAATTAACACAGAAATTGCGTCGAAATGGAGTATTCTGTGTTCCATGCATTCTCTTTCCCAATCCAGGAACGTTTCTACGGCAACGACACGATTTTCTTTTGGGGTCGAGTATCTCCTTTCCGATGGACTATTTCTTCTTTACTTTATCCCTCGCACCCTCACATTGACGAACTAACACAGAAATTGTATCTAAATGAAATACTCTGGGTTCCATGCTCTCTCTTTCCCAATCCAGGAACGTTTCTACGGCAACGAGAGGATTTTCTTTTGGGGTCGAGTATCTCCTTTCTGATGCACTATTTCTTCTTTACTGTATCTCTAACACCCTAACATAGACGCATTAACACAGAAATTGCGTCGAAATTAAATACTCTGTGTTCCATGCATTCTCTTTCCCAATCGAATCACGTTACTACGGCAATGACAGGATTTTCTTTTGGCGTCGAGTATCTCCTTTACGATGCATTATTTCTTCTTTACTGTATCCCTCGCCCCCTCACATTGACGAATTAACACGGAAATTGTGTCGAAATGAAATACTCTGTGTTCCATGCCTTCCCTTTCCCAATCCAGGAACGTATCTACGGCAACGACTGGTTTTTCTTTTGGGGTCGAGTATGTCCTTTCCGATGCACTATTTCCTCTTTACTGTATTCCTCGCACCCTCATATAGACGCATTAACACAGAAATTGCGACGAAATTAAATTCTCTGTGTACCATGCATTTTCTTTCCCAATCCAGGTACGTTTCTACGGCAACGACAGGATTTTCTTTTGGTGTCGATTATCTCCTTCCGAAACACTATTTCTTCATTCCTGTGTCCCTCGCACCCTCACATTGACTAATTAACGCAGAATTTGCGTCGAAATAAAATACTCTGGGTTCCATGCCTTCTCTTTCCCAATCCAGGAACGTTTGTATGGCAATGACACTATTTTCTTTTGGTTCGAGTATCTCCTTTCCGATGCACTATTTCTTCTTTATCGTAAATCTCGCACCATCACATTGACGAATTAACACTGAAATTGCGTCGAAATGAAATTCTCTGGGTTCCATGCCTTCTCTTTCCCAATCCAGGAACGTTTCTACTACAACGACAGGATTTTCTTTTGCGGTCGAGTATCTCGTTTCTGATGCACTATTTCTTCTTTACCGTATCCCTCGCACCCTCACATAGCCGAATTAACACAGAAATAGCGTAGAAATGAAATACTCTGTGTTCCATGCATTCTCCTTCCCATTCCAGGAACGTTTCTATGGCAACGACAGGATTTTCTTTTGGTGTGGATTATCTCCTTTCCGAAACATTATTTCTTCATTACTGTGTCCCTCGCACCCTCACATTGACGAATTATCACAGAAATTGTGTCGAAATAAAATACTCTTGGTTCCATGCCCTCTCTTTCCCAATCCAGTAACGTTTCTACGGCAATGACACTATTTTCTTTTGGGGTGAGTATCTCCTTTCCGATGCACTATTTCTTCTTTATCGTAGATCTCGCACCATCACATTGACGAATTAACACAGAAATTGCGAAGAAATGAAATTCTCTGGGTTGCATGCCTTCTCTTTCCCAATCCAGGATCGTTTCTACGGCAACTTCAGGATTTTCTTTTGGTGTCGATTATCTCCTTTTCGAAACACTACTTCTTCATTACTGGGTCCCTCACACCCTCACATTGACGAATTAACACAGAAATTGCGTCGAAATGAAATTCTCTGTGTTCCATGCCTTCTCTTTCCCAATCCATGAACGTTTCTACTACAACGACAGGATTTTCTTTTGCGGTCGAGTAACTCTTCTCCGATGCACTATTTCTTCTTTACCGTATCCCTCGCACCCTCATATAGCCGAATTAACACAGAAATTGCGTCGAAATGAAATACTCTGTGTTCCATGCATTCTCTTTCCCAATCCAGGAACGTTTCTACGGCAATGACAGGATTTTCTTTTGGGGTCGAGTATCTGTTTTACGATGCACTATTTCTTCTTTATTGTATCCCTCGCCCCCTCACATTGACGAATTAACACGGAAATTGCGTCGAAATAATATACTCTTTGTTCCATGCCTTCCCTTTCCCAATCCAGGAACGTTTCTACGGCAACGACAGGATTTTCATTTGGGGTCGAGTATATCCTTTCCGATGCACTATTTCCTCTTTACTGTATCCCTCGCTACCTCATATAGACGCATTAACACAGAAATTGCGTCGAAATTAAATACTCTGTGTTCCATGGAATCTCTTTCCCAATCCAGGTACGTTTCTATGGCAACGACAGGATTTTGTTTTGGGGTCGAGTATCTCGTTTCCGATACACTATTTCTTCTTTACCGTATTTCTCGCACCATCACATTGACGAATTAACACAGAAATTGCGTCGAAATGAAGTACTCTGTGTTCCATGCCTTCCCTTTCCCAATCCAGAATCGTTTCTACGGCAACGACACGATTTTCTTTTGGGGTCGAGTATCTCCTTCCCGATGCACTTTTTCTTCTTTATCGTATATCTTGCACCATCACGTTGACGAATTAACACAGTAATTGCGTCGAAATGAAATTCTCTGGGTTCCATGCCTTCTCTTTCCCAACCCAGGAACGTTTCTACTACAACGACAGGATTTTCTTTTGCCGTCGAGTATCTCCTTTCTGATGCACTATTTCTTCTTTACCGTGTCCCTCACACCCTCACATTGACGAATTAACAGAGAAATTGCGTCGAAATGAATTACTATGTGTTCCATGCATTCTCTTTCCCAATCCAGGAACGTTTCTACGGCAACGAGAGGATTTTATTTTGGGGTCGAGCATCTCGTTTCCGATGCACTATTTCTCCTTTACTGTATCCCTCGCCCCCTCACATTGACGAATTAACAGAGAAATTGGGTCGAAATGAAATACTCTGTGTTCCATGCATTCTCTTTCCCATTCCAGGAACGTTTCTACGGCACCGACAGGATTTTGTTTTCGGGTCGAGTATCTCCTTTCCGATGCACTATTTCTTCTTTACTGTATATCTCACACCCTAACATAGACGCATTAACACAGAAATTGCGTCGAAATTATATACTGTGTGTTGCATGCATTCTCCTTCTCAATCCAATAACGTTTCTACGGCAACGACAGGATTTTCTTTTGGGGTCGAGTATCTCCTTAACGATGCACTATTTCTTCTTTACTGTATCCCTCGCCCCCTCACATTGACGAATTAACACAGAAATTGCGTCGAAATGAAATACTCTGTGTTCCATGCATTCTCTTACCCAATCCAGGTACGTTTCTACGGCAACGACAGGATTTTCTTTTGGGGTCGAGTATCTCGTTTCCGGTGCACTGTTTCTTCTTTACCGTATATCTTGCACCATCACATTGACAAATTAACACACAAATTGCGTCGAAATGAAGTACTCTGTGTTCCATGCATTCTCTTTCCCAATCCAGGAAAGTTTCTACGGCAACGACACGATTTTCTTTTGGGGTCGAGTAATCCTTTCCGATGGACTATTTCTTCTTTACTGTATCCCTCCCACCCCTACATTGACGAATTATCATAGCAGTTGCGTCGAAATGGGATACTCTGCGTTTCATGCATTCTCTTTCCCAATCCAGGAACGTTTCTATGGCAACGACAGGATTTACTTTTGGTGTCGATTATCTCCTTTCCGAAACACTATTTCTTCATTACTGTGTCCCTCGCACCCTCACATTGACGAATTAACGCAGAAATTGCGTCGAAATAAAATAGTCTGGGTTCCATGCCTTCTTCTTCCCAATCCAGGAACGTTTCTACGGCAATGACATTATTTTCTTTTGGGGTGGGTATCTCCATTCTGATGCACTATTTCTTCTTTATCGTAAAGATCGCACCATCACATTGACGAATTAACACAGAAATTACGTCGAAATGAAATTCTCTGGGTTCCATGCCTTCTCTTTCCCAATCCAAGAACGTTTCCACTACAACGACAGGATTTTCTTTTGCGGTCGAGTATCTCCTTTCCGATGCACTATTTCTTCTTTACCGTATCCCTCGCACCCTCACATAGGCGAATTAACACAGAACTTGCGTCGAAATGAAATACTCTGTGTTCCATGCATTCTCTTTCCTACTCCAGGAACGTTTCTATGGCAACGACAGGATTTTCTTTTGGTGTCGATTATCCCCTTTCCGAAACACTATTTCTTCATTATTGTGTCCCTCGCACCCTCACATTGACGAATTAACACAGAAATTGCGTCGAAATGAATTTCTCTGGGTAGCATGCCTTCTCTTTCCCAATCCAGGAGCGTTTCTACTACAACGACAGGATTTTCTTTTGCGGTCGAGTATCTGATGCACTATTTCTCCTTTACCATATCCCTCGCAACCTCACATAGACGAATTAACACAGAAATTGCGTCGAAATGAAATACTCTGTGTTCCATGCATTCTCTTTCCCATTCCAGGAACGTTTCTACTGCAACGACAGGATTTTCTTTTGGGGTCGAGTATCTCCTTTCCGATGCACTATTTCTTCTTTACTGTATCTCTCACACCCTAACATAGACGCATTAACACAGAAATTGCGTCGAAATGAAATTCTCTGGGTTCCATGCCTTCTCTTTCCCAATCCAGGAACGTTTCTACTACAACGACAGGATTTTCTTTTGCGGTCGAGTATCTCCTTTCCGATGGACTATTTCTTCTTTACTGTATCCCTCCCACCCCCACATTGACGAATTAACACAGAAATTGCGTCGAAATGAAATGCTCTGGGTTCCATGCCTCCTCTTTCAAATCCAGGAACGTTTCTATGGCAACTTCAGGATTTTCTTTTGGTGTCGATTATCTCCTTTCCGAAACACTATTTCTTCATTACTGTGTCCCTCGCACCCTCACATTGACGAATTAACACAGAAATTGCGTCGAAATAAAATACTCTGGGTTCCATGCCTTCTCTTTCCCAATCCAGGAACGTTTCTACAGCAATAACATTTTTTTCTTTTGGGATGAGTATCTCTCTTCCGATGCACTTTTTCTTCTTTATCGTATATCTCGCACCATCACATAGACGAATTAACACAGAAATGGCGTCGAAATGAAATACTCTGTGTTCCATGCATTCTCTTTCCCATTCCAGGAACGTTTCTACGGCAACGACAGGATTTTCTTTTGGTGTCGAGTATCACCTTTCCGATGCACTATTTCTTCTTTACTGTATCTCTCACACCCTAACATAGACGCATTAACACAGAAATTGCGTCGAAATTAAATACTCTGTGTTCCATGCATTCACTTTCCCAATCCAGGAACGTTTCTACGGCAACAACAGGATTTTCTTTTGGGGTCGAGTATTTCGTTTCCGATGCACTATTTCTTCTTTACCGTATATCTCGCACCATCACATTGAGGAATAACACAGAAATTGCGTCGAAATGAAGTACTCTGTGTTCCATGCATTCTCTTTCCCAATCCAGGATCGTTTCTACGGCAACGACACGATTTTCTTTTGGGGTCGAGTATCTCCTTTCTGATGGACTATTTCTTCTTTACTTTATCCCTCGCACCCTCACATTGACGAACTAACACAGAAATTGCATCTAAATGAAATACTCTGGGTTCCATGCTTTCTCTTTCCCAATCCAGGAACGTTTCTATGGCAACGACAGGATTTTTTTTGCGGTCGAGTAACTCCTCTCCGATGCACTATTTCTCCTTTACTGTATCCCTCGCACCTTCACATAGACGAATTAACACAGAAATCGCGTCGAAATGAAATAATCTGTGCTCCATGCATTCTCTTTCCCATTCCAGGATCGTTTCTATGGCAATGACAGGATTTCCTTTTGGGGTCGAGTATCTCCTTTCCGGTGCACTATTTCTTCTTTACTCCATCTCTCACACCCTAACATAGACGCATAAACACAGAAATTGCGTCGAAATTAAATACTCTGTGTTCCATGCATTCCCTTTCCCAATCCAGGAACGTTTCTACGGCAACGACACGATTTTCTTTTGGGGTCGAGTATCTCCTTTCCGATGGACTATTTCCTCTTTGCCGTATATCTTGCACCGTCACATTGACGAATTAATACAGAAGTTGCGTCGAAATGAAATACTCTGTGTTCCATGCCTTCTCTTTCCCAATCCAGAAACGTTTCAATGGCAACGACAGGATTTTATTTTGGGGTCTAGTATCTCTGTTCCGTTGCACTATTTCTTCTTTACCGTTTCCCTCGCACCCTTACATTGACGAATTAACACAGAAATTGCGTCGAAATGAAATACTCTGGGTTCCATGCCATCTCTTTCCCAATCCAGGAATATTTCTACGGCAATGACAGAATTTTCTCTTGGGTCGAGTATCTGCTTTGCGATATACTATTTCTTCTCTACCGTATCCGTCGCACCCACACATTGACGAATAAACACAGACATTGCGTCGAAATGAAATACTCTGGGTTCCATGCCTTCTCTTTCCCAATCCAGAAACGTTTCTACTACAACGACAGGATTTTCTTTTGGGTTCGAGTATCTCCTTTCCGATGCACTATTCCGTCTTTATTGTATCCCTCGCACCCTCACATTGACGAATAAACACAGAAATTGCGTCGAAATGAAATACCTTGGGTTCCATGCCTTCTGTTTCCCAGTTCAGGAACCTTTCTACGGCAACGACAGGATTTTCTTTTGGGGTCGAGTATCTCCTTTCCGATGCACTATTTCTTCTTTACTGTATCCCTCGCACCCCCGCATTGACAAATTAACACAGAAATTGCGTCGAAATGAAATACCTTGGGTTCCATGCCTTCTCTTTCCCAATTCAGGAACCTTTCTACGGCAACGACAGGATTTTCTTTTGGGGTCGAGTATCTCCTTTCTGATGCACTATTTCTTCTTTACTGTATCTCTCACACCCTAACATAGACGCATTAACACAGAAATTGCTTCGAAATTAAATACTCTGTGTTCCATGCATTCTCTTTCCCAATCCAGGAACGTATCTACGGCAATGACAGGATTTTATGTTGGGGTCGAGTATCTCCTTTACGATGCACTATTTCTTCTTTACTGTATCCCTCGCCCCCTCACATTGACGAATTAACACGGAAATTGCGTCGAGATAATATACTCTGTGTTCCATGCCTTCCCTTTCCCAATCCAGGAACGTTTCTACGGCAACGTCAGGATATTCTTTTGGGGTTCAAGTATATCCTTTCTGATGCACTATTTCCTCCTTACTGTATCCCTCGCTACCTCATATAGACGCATTAACACAGAAATTGCATCGAAATTAAATATTGTCTAATCCATGGAATCTCTTTCCCAATCCAGGTACGTTTCTACGGCAACGACAGGATTCTGTTTTGGGGTCGAGTATCTCGTTTCTGATGCACTATTTCTTCTTTGCTGTATCCCTCGCACCCCCACATTGACGATTTAACACAGAAATTGTGTCGAAATGAAATACTCTGCGTTCCATGCACTCTCTTTCCCAATCCAGGAACGTTTCTACGGCAACGACAGGATTTTCTTTTGAGGTCGAGTATCTGCTTTCCGATGCACTATTTCCTCTTTACCGTATATCTCGCGCCATCACATTGACGAATTAACACAGAAATTGCGTCGAAATGAAGTACTCTGTGTTCCATGCATTCTCTTTCCCAATCCAGGAACGTTTCTATGGCAACGACAGGATTTTCCTTTGGGGGTCGAGTATCTCCTTTCCGATGCACTATTTCTTCTTTACCGTGTTTCTCGGACCATTACATTGACGAATTAACACAGAAATGGCGTAGAAATGAAATACTCTGTGTTCCATGCATTCTCTTTCTCAATCCAGGTACGTTTCTATGGCAACGACAGGATTTTCTTTTGGGGTCGAGTATCTCCTTTCCGATGCACTATTTCTTCCTTACAGTATATCTCGTACCATCACATTGACGAATTAACACAGAAATTGCGCCGAAATGAAATGCTCTGTGTTCCATGCATTCTCTTTTCCAATCCAGGAACGTTTCTACGGCAACGACAGGCTTTTCTTTTGGGGTCGAGTATCTCCTTTCCGATGCACTATTTCTTCTTGACTGTATCCCTCGCACCCCCACATTGACGAATTAACACAGAAATTGCGTCGAAATGAAATACCTTGGGTTCCATGCCTTCTGTTTCCCAATTCAGGAACCTTTCTACGGCAACGACGGGATTTTCTTTTGGGGTCGAGTATCTCCTTTCCGATGCACTATTTCTTCTTTACTGTATCCCTCGCACCCCCACATTGACGAATTAACACAGAAATTGCGTCGAAATGAAATACCTTGGGTTCCATGCCTTCTCTTTCCCAATTCAGGAACCTTTCTACGGCAACGACAGGATTTTCTTTTCGGGTCGAGTATCTCCTTTCTGATGCACTATTTCTTCTTTACTGTATCTCTCACACCCTAACATAGACGCATTAACACAGAAATTGCGTCGAAATTAAATACTCTGTGTTCCATGCATTCTCTGTCCCAATCCAGGAACGTATCTACGGCAATGACAGGATATTATGTTGGGGTCGAGTATCTCCTTTACGATGCACTATTTCTTCTTTACTGTATCCCTCGCCCCCTCACATTGACGAATTAACACGGAAATTGCGTCGAGATAATCTACTCTGTGTTCCATGCCTTCCCTTTCCCAATCCAGGAACGTTTCTACGGCAAAGTCAGGATATTCTTTTGGGGTTCAAGTATATCCTTTCCGATGCACTATTTCCTCCTTACTGTATCCCTCGCTACCTCATATAGACGCATTAACACAGAAATTACATCGAAATTAAATATTCTCTAATCCATGGAATCTCTTTCCCAATCCAGGTACGTTTCTACGGCAACGACAGGATTCTGTTTTGGGGTCGAGTATCTCGTTTCTGATGCACTATTTCTTCCTTACCGTATCCCACGCACCCCCACATTGACGATTTAACACAGAAATTGCGTCGAAATGAAATAATCTGCGTTCCATGCACTCTCTTTCCCAATCCAGGAACGTTTCTACGGCAACGACAGGATTATCTTTTGAGGCAGAGTATCTGCTTTCCGATGCACTATTTCCTCTTTACCGTATATCCCGCGCCATCACATTGACGAATTAACACAGAAATTGCGTCGAAATGAAGTACTCTGCGTTCCATGCATTCTCTTTCCCAATCCAGGAACGTTTCTACGGCAACGACAGCACTTTCTTTTGGGGTCGAGTATCTCATTTCCGAAGCACTATTTCTTCTTTACCGTATCCCTCGCACCCTCACATTGACGAATTAACACAGAAATTGCGTCGAAATGAAATACTCTGTGTTCCATGCCTTCTCGTTCCCAATTGAGGAACGTTTCTACGCCAACGACAGGGTTTTCTTTTAAGGTCGAGTATCTCCTTTCTGATGCACTATTCCATTATTATTGTATCCCTCGCACCCTCACTTTGACGAATTAACACAGAAATTGCGTCAAAATGAAATACTCTGAAGTCCATGCCATCTCATTCCCAATCCAAGAACGTTTCTACGGCTACGACAGGATTTTATTTTGGGGTCGAGTATCTCCTTTCCGATGCACTATTTCTTCTTTATCGTATCCCTGGCACCGTCACATTGACGAATTAACATAGAAATTGTGTCGAAATGATATTATCTGTGTTCCATGCATTCTCTTTCCCAATCCAGGTACGTTTCTACGCCAACGACAGCATTAACAATTGGGGTCGAGTATCTCCATTCCGATGCACTATTTCTTCTTTACCGTATCCCTCACACCCTCACATTGACGAATTAACACAGAAATTTCGTCGAAATGAAATACTCTGGGTTCCATGCCATCTCTTTCCCAATCCAGGAACGTTTCTACAGCAACGACAGGATTTTCTTTTGGGGTCGAGTATCTCCTTTCCGATTAACTATTTCTATTTTACTGCATCCCTCGCACCCTCACATTGACGAATTAACACAGAAATTGCGTCAAATTGTAATACTCTGGGTTCCATGCCTTCTCTTTCCCAATCCAGGAACGTTTCCACGCCAACGACAGGATTTTCTTTTGGGGTCGAGTATCGTCTTTGCGATGCACTATTCCGCCTTTGTTTAATCCCTTGGAATCTCACATTGACGAATTAACACAGAAATTGCGTCAATATGAAATACTCAGGGTTCCATGCCTTCTCTTTCCCAATCCAGGAACGTTTTTACGGCAACGACAGGATTTTCTTTTGGGGTCGAGTATCTCCTTTCCGATCCACTATTTCTTTTTTACTGTATCCCTCGCACCCCCACATTGACGAATTAACACAGAAATTGCGTCGAAATGAAATACCCTGTCTTCCATGGATTCTCTGTCCCAATCCAGGAACGTTTCTACGGCAACGACAGTATTTTCTTTTGGGCTCGAGTCTCTCCTTTCCGATGCACTATTTATTCTTTACTGAACCTTTCGCACCCTCACATTGACGAATTAACACAGAAATTGCGTCGAAATAAAATACTCTGGGTTCCATGCGTTCTCTTTCCCAATCCAGGAACGTTTCTACGGCAATGACATTATTTTCTTTTGGGGTGAGTATCTCCTTTCCGATGCACTATTTCTTCTTTATCGTATATCTCGCACCATCACATTGACGAATTAACACAGAAATTGCGTCGAAATGAAATTCTCTGAGTTCCATGACTTCTCTTTCCCAATCCAGGAACGTTTCTACTACAACGACAGGATTTTCTTTTGCGGTCGAGTAACTCCTCTCCGATGCTCTATTTCTTCATTACCATATCTCTCGCACCCCCACATAGACGAATTAACACAGAAATTGCGTCGAAATGAAATACTCTGTGTTCCATGCATTCTCTTTCCCATTCCGGGAACTTTTCTACGGCAACGACAGGATTTTCTTTTGGGGTTGAGTATCTCCTTTCTGATGCACTATTTCTTCTTTACTGTATCTCTCACACCCTAACATAGACGCATTAACACAGAATTTGCGTCGAAATTAAATACTCTGTGTTCCATGCATTCTCTTTCCCAATCCAGGAACGTTTCTACAGCAATGACAGGATTTTCTTTTGGGGTCGAGTATCTCCTTTACGATGCACTATTTCTTCTTCACTGTATCCCTCGCACCCCCACATTGACGAATTAGCACAGAAATTGCGTCGGAATAATATTCTCTGTGTTCCATGCCTTCTCTTTCCCAATCCAGGAACGTTTCTACGGCAACGACAGGATTTTCATTTCAGGTCGAATATATAATTTCCGATGCACTATTTCCTCTTTACTGTATCCCTCGCTACCTCATGTAGACGCATTAACACAGAAATTGCATTGAAATTAAATACTCTGTGTTCCATGGAATCTCTTTCCCAATCCAGGTACGTTTCTACGGCAACGACAGGATTTTGTTTTTGGGTCGAGTATCTCGTTTACGATGCACTATTTCTTCTTTACCGTATCCCTCGCACCCCCACATTTACGAATTAGCACAGAAATTGTGTCGAAATGAAATACCCTTTTTTCCATGCATTCTCTTTCCCAATCCAGGAATGTTTCTACGGCAACGACAGGATTTTCTCTTGAGGTCGAGCATCTCATTTCCGATGCACTATTTCCTCTTTACCGTATATCTCGCACCATCACATTGACGAATTAACACAGAAATTGCGTCGAAATGAAGTACTCTGTATTCCATGCATTCTCTTTCCCAATCCAGGACCCTTTCTACGGCATCGACAGGATTTTCTTTTGGGGTCGACTCTCTCCTTTCCGATGCACTATTTCTTCGTTACTGTATCCCTCCCACCCCCACATTGACGAATTAACACAGAAATTGCGTCGAAATGAAATACTCTGCGTTCCATGCATTCTCTTTCCCAATTCAGGAACGTTTCTACACCAACGACAGGATTTTATTTTAGGGTCGAGTATCTCATTTCTGATGCCCTATTCCATCATTATTGTATGCCTCCCACCCTCACACTGACGAATTAACACTGAAATTGCGTCGAAATGAAATACTTTGTGTTCCATGCATACTCTTTGCCAATCCCGGAACGTTTCTATGGCAACGAACGGATTTCATTTTGGGGTCGAGTATCTCCTTTCCGTTGCACTATTTCTTCTTTACCGTATATCTCGCACCGTCACATTGACGAATTAACACAGAAATTGTTTCGAAATGATATACTCTGTGTTCCATGCATTCTCTTTCCCAATCCATGAACGTTTGTACGGCATCGACAGCATTATCATTTGGGGTCGAGTATCTTCATTCCGATGCACTATTTCTTTTTTACTGTATCCCTCGCACCCCCACATTGACGAATTGACACAAAAATTGCGTCGAACTGAAATACTCTGCGTTCTATGCATTCTCTTTCCCAATCCAGGAACGTTTCTACGGCAACGACAGGATTTTCTTTTGAGGTCGAGTATCTGCTTTCCGATGCACTACTTCTTCTTTGCCGTATATCTCGCACCATCACATTGACGAATTAACACAGTAATTGCGTCGAAATGAAGTACTCTGTGTTCCATGCATTCTCTTTCCCAATCCAGGAACGTTTCTACGGCAACGACAGGATTTTCTTTTGGGGTCGACTCTCTCCTTTCCGATGCACTATTTCTTCGTTACTGTATCCCTCCCACCCCCACATTGACGAATTAACACAGAAATTGCGTCGAAATGAAATACTCTGCGTTCCATGCATTCTCTTTCCCAATTCAGGAACGTTTCTACACCAACGACAGGATTTTATTTTAGGGTCGAGTATCTCATTTCTGATGCCCTATTCCATCATTATTGTATGCCTCTCACCCTCACATTGACGAATTAACACTGAAATTGCGTTGAAATGAAATACTCTGTGTTCCATGCATTCTCTTTCCCAATCCAGGAACGTTTCTACGACATCGACAGCATTATCTTTTGGGGTCAAGTATCTTCATTCCGATGCACTATTTCTTCTTTACCGTATCCCTCGCACCCTCACATTAACGAATTATCACAGAAATTGCGTCGAAATGAAATACTCTGGGTTCCATGCCATTTCTTTCCCAATCCAGGAACGTTTCTACGGCAACGACAGGATTTTTTTTTGGGGTCGAGTATCTCCTTTCCGATTAACTATTTCTATTTTACTATATCCCTCGCACCCTCACATTGACGAATTAACACAGAAATTGCGTCAAAATGAAATACTCAGTGTTCCATGCATTCTCTTTCTCAATCCAGGAACGTTTCTACGGCAACGACAGGATTTTCTTTTGGGGTCGAGTATCTCCTTTCCGATCCACTATTTCTTTTTTACTGTTTCCCTTGAACCCCCACATTGACGAATTAACACAGAAATTGGGTCGAAATGAAATACCCTGTCTTCCATGGACTCTCTTTCCCAATCCAGGAACGTTTCTACGGCAACGAGAGGATTTTCTTTTGGGGTCGAGTATCTCCTCTCCGATGCACTATTTCTTCTTTACTGTATCCCTCGCACCCTCACATAGAAGAATTAACACAGAAATTGCGTCGAAATGAAATACTCTGTGTTCCATGCAATCTCTTTCCCATTTCAGGAACGTTTCTACGGCAACGACAGGATTTTCTTTTGGGGTCGAGTGTCTCCTTTCCGATGCACTATTTCTTCTTTACTGTATCTCTCACACCCTAACACTGACGCATTAACACAGAAATTGCGTCGAAATTAAATACTCTGTGTTCCATGCATTCTCTTTCCCAATCCAATAACGTTTCTACGGCAACGACAGGATTTTCTTTTGGGGTCGAGTATCTCCTTTACGATGCACTATTTCTTCTTTACTGTATCCATCGCCCCCCCACATTGACGAATTAACACGGAAATTGTGTCGAAATGAAATACTCTGTGTTCCATGCCTTCCCTTTCCCAATCCAGGAACGTTTCTACGGCAACGACAGGATTTTCTTTTGGGGTCGATTATATACATTCCGATGCACTATTTCCTCTTTACTGTATCCCTCGCTACCTCATATAGACGCATTAACACAGAAATTGCATCGAAATTAAATACTCTGTGTTCCATGGAATCTCTTTCCCAATCCAGGTACGTTTCTACGGCAACGACAGGATTTTGTTTTGGGGTTGAGTATCTCGTTTCCGGTGCACTATTTCTTCTTTACCGTATATCTCGCACCATCACATTGACGAATTAACACTGAAATTGCGTCGAAATGAAGTACTCTGTGTTCCATGCCTTCCCTTTCCCAATCCAGAATCGTTTCTACGGCAACGACACGATTTTCTTTTGGGGTCGAGTATCTCCTTTCCGATGCATTATTTCTTCTTTATCGTATATCTCGCACCATCACATTGATGAATTAACACAGAAATTGCGTCGAAATGTAATTCTCTGGGTTCCATGCCTTCTCTTTCCCAATCCAGGAACGTTTCTACGGCAACGACCGGATTTTCTTTTGGAATCGAGTATCTCCTTTCCGATGCACTATTTCTTCTTTACTGTATCCCTCGCACCCCCACATTGACGAATTAAAACAGAAATTGCGTCGAAATGAAATACTCTGTTTTCCATGCATTCTCTTTCCCATTCCAGGAACGTTTCTACGGCAACGACAGGATTTTCTTTTGGGGTCGAGTATCTCCTTTCTGATGCACTATTTCTTCTTTACTGTATCTCTAACAGCGTAAAATAGACGCATTAACACAGAAATTGCGTCGAAATTAAATACTCTGTGTTCCATGCATTCTCTTTCCCAATCCAGAAACGTTTCAACGGCAACGAGAGGATTTTCTTTTGGGGTCGAGTATCTCCTTTCCGATGCACTATTTCTTCTTTACTGTATCCCTCGCCGCCTCACATTGACGAATTAACACGGAAATTGTGTCGAAATAATATACTCTGTGTTCCATGCCTTCCCTTTCCCAATCCAGGAACGTTTCTACGGCAACGACAGGATCTTCATTTGGGGTCGAGTATATCCTTTCCGATGCACTATTTCCTCTTTACTGTATCCCTCGCTACCTCATATAGACGCATTGACACAGAAATTGCATCGAAATTAAATACTCTGTGTTCCATGGAATCTCCTTCCCAATCCAGGTACGTTTCTAAGGCAACGACAGGATTTTGTTTTGGGGTCGAGTATCTCGGTTCCGATCCACTATTCCTTCTTTAGCGTATATCTCGCACCATCACATTGACGAATTAACACAGAAATTGCGTCGAAATGGAGTATTCTGTGTTCCATGCATTCTCTTTCCCAATCCAGGAACGTTTCTACGGCAACGACACGATTTTCTTTTGGGGTCGAGTATCTCCTTTCCGATGGACTATTTCTTCTTTACTTTATCCCTCGCACCCTCACATTGACGAACTAACACAGAAATTGTATCTAAATGAAATACTCTGGGTTCCATGCTCTCTCTTTCCCAATCCAGGAACGTTTCTACGGCAACGAGAGGATTTTCTTTTGGGGTCGAGTATCTCCTTTCTGATGCACTATTTCTTCTTTACTGTATCTCTAACACCCTAACATAGACGCATTAACACAGAAATTGCGTCGAAATTAAATACTCTGTGTTCCATGCATTCTCTTTCCCAATCCAATCACGTTACTACGGCAATGACAGGATTTTCTTTTGGCGTCGAGTATCTCCTTTACGATGCATTATTTCTTCTTTACTGTATCCCTCGCCCCCTCACATTGACGAATTAACACGGAAATTGTGTCGAAATGAAATACTCTGTGTTCCATGCCTTCCCTTTCCCAATCCAGGAACGTATCTACGGCAACGACTGGTTTTTCTTTTGGGGTCGAGTATGTCCTTTCCGATGCACTATTTCCTCTTTACTGTATTCCTCGCACCCTCATATAGACGCATTAACACAGAAATTGCGACGAAATTAAATTCTCTGTGTACCATGCATTTTCTTTCCCAATCCAGGTACGTTTCTACGGCAACGACAGGATTTTCTTTTGGTGTCGATTATCTCCTTCCGAAACACTATATCTTCATTCCTGTGTCCCTCGCACCCTCACATTGACTAATTAACGCAGAATTTGCGTCGAAATAAAATACTCTGGGTTCCATGCCTTCTCTTTCCCAATCCAGGAACGTTTGTATGGCAATGACACTATTTTCTTTTGGTTCGAGTATCTCCTTTCCGATGCACTATTTCTTCTTTATCGTAAATCTCGCACCATCACATTGACGAATTAACACTGAAATTGCGTCGAAATGAAATTCTCTGGGTTCCATGCCTTCTCTTTCCCAATCCAGGAACGTTTCTACTACAACGACAGGATTTTCTTTTGCGGTCGAGTATCTCGTTTCTGATGCACTATTTCTTCTTTACCGTATCCCTCGCACCCTCACATAGCCGAATTAACACAGAAATTGCGTAGAAATGAAATACTCTGTGTTCCATGCATTCTCCTTCCCATTCCAGGAACGTTTCTATAGCAACGACAGGATTTTCTTTTGGTGTGGATTATCTCCTTTCCGAAACATTATTTCTTCATTACTGTGTCCCTCGCACCCTCACATTGACGAATTATCACAGAAATTGTGTCGAAATAAAATACTCTTGGTTCCATGCCCTCTCTTTCCCAATCCAGTAACGTTTCTACGGCAATGACACTATTTTCTTTTGGGGTGAGTATCTCCTTTCCGATGCACTATTTCTTCTTTATCGTAGATCTCGCACCATCACATTGACGAATTAACACAGAAATTGCGTCGAAATGAAATTCTCTGGGTTGCATGCCTTCTCTTTCCCAATCCAGGATCGTTTCTATGGCAACTTCAGGATTTTCTTTTGGTGTCGATTATCTCCTTTTCGAAACACTACTTCTTCATTACTGGGTCCCTCACACCCTCACATTGACGAATTAACACAGAAATTGCGTCGAAATGAAATTCTCTGTGTTCCATGCCTTCTCTTTCCCAATCCATGAACGTTTCTACTACAACGACAGGATTTTCTTTCGCGGTCGAGTAACTCTTCTCCGATGCACTATTTCTTCTTTACCGTATCCCTCGCACCCTCATATAGCCGAATTAACACAGAAATTGCGTCGAAATGAAATACTCTGTGTTCCATGCATTCTCTTTCCCAATCCAGGAACGTTTCTACGGCAATGACAGGATTTTCTTTTGGGGTCGAGTATCTGTTTTACGATGCACTATTTCTTCTTTATTGTATCCCTCGCCCCCTCACATTGACGAATTAACACGGAAATTGCGTCGAAATAATATACTCTTTGTTCCATGCCTTCCCTTTCCCAATCCAGGAACGTTTCTACGGCAACGACAGGATTTTCATTTGGGGTCGAGTATATCCTTTCCGATGCACTATTTCCTCTTTACTGTATCCCTCGCTACCTCATATAGACGCATTAACACAGAAATTGCGTCGAAATTAAATACTCTGTGTTCCATGGAATCTCTTCCCCAATCCAGGTACGTTTCTATGGCAACGACAGGATTTTGTTTTGGGGTCGAGTATCTCGTTTCCGATGCACTATTTCTTCTTTACCGTATATCTCGCACCATCACATTGACGAATTAACACAGAAATTGCGTCGAAATGAAGTACTCTGTGTTCCATGCCTACCCTTTCCCAATCCAGAATCGTTTCTACGGCAACGACACGATTTTCTTTTGGGGTCGAGTATCTCCTTCCCGATGCACTTTTTCTTCTTTATCGTGTATCTTGCACCATCACGTTGACGAATTAACACAGTAATTGCGTCGAAATGAAATTCTCTGGGTTCCATGCCTTCTCCTTCCCAACCCAGGAACGTTTCTACTACAACGACAGGATTTTCTTTTGCCGTCGAGTATCTCCTTTCTGATGCACTATTTCTCCTTTACTGTATCCCTCGCCCCCTCACATTGACGAATTAACAGAGAAATTGCGTCGAAATGAAATACTCTGTGTTCCATGCATTCTCTTTCCCATTCCAGGAACGTTTCTACGGCAACGACAGGATTTTGTTTTCGGGTCGAGTATCTCCTTTCCGATGCACTATTTCTTCTTTACTGTATATCTCACACCCTAACATAGACGCATTAACACAGAAATTGCGTCGAAATTATATACTGTGTGTTGCATGCATTCTCCTTCTCAATCCAATAACGTTTCTACGGCAACGACAGGATTTTCTTTTGGGGTCGAGTATCTCCTTAACGATGCACTATTTCTTCTTTACTGTATCCCTCGCCCCCTCACATTGACGAATTAACACAGAAATTGCGTCGAAATGAAATACTCTGTGTTCCATGCATTCTCTTACCCAATCCAGGTACGTTTCTACGGCAACGACAGGATTTTCTTTTGGGGTCGAGTATCTCGTTTCCGGTGCACTGTTTCTTCTTTACCGTATATCTTGCACCATCACATTGACAAATTAACACACAAATTGCGTCGAAATGAAGTACTCTGTGTTCCATGCATTCTCTTTCCCAATCCAGGAAAGTTTCTACGGCAACGACACGATTTTCTTTTGGGGTCGAGTAATCCTTTCCGATGGACTATTTCTTCTTTACTGTATCCCTCCCACCCCTACATTGACGAATTATCATAGCAGTTGCGTCGAAATGGGATACTCTGCGTTTCATGCATTCTCTTTCCCAATCCAGGAACGTTTCTATGGCAACGACAGGATTTACTTTTGGTGTCGATTATCTCCTTTCCGAAACACTATTTCTTCATTACTGTGTCCCTCGCACCCTCACATTGACGAATTAACGCAGAAATTGCGTCGAAATAAAATAGTCTGGGTTCCATGCCTTCTTCTTCCCAATCCAGGAACGTTTCTACGGCAATGACATTATTTTCTTTTGGGGTGGGTATCTCCATTCCGATGCACTATTTCTTCTTTATCGTAAAGATCGCACCATCACATTGACGAATTAACACAGAAATTACGTCGAAATGAAATTCTCTGGGTTCCATGCCTTCTCTTTCCCAATCCAAGAACGTTTCCACTACAACGACAGGATTTTCTTTTGCGGTCGAGTATCTCCTTTCCGATGCACTATTTCTTCTTTACCGTATCCCTCGCACCCTCACATAGGCGAATTAACACAGAACTTGCGTCGAAATGAAATACTCTGTGTTCCATGCATTCTCTTTCCTACTCCAGGAACGTTTCTATGGCAACGACAGGATTTTCTTTTGGTGTCGATTATCCCCTTTCCGAAACACTATTTCTTCATTATTGTGTCCCTCGCACCCTCACATTGACGAATTAACACAGAAATTGCGTCGAAATGAATTTCTCTGGGTAGCATGCCTTCTCTTTCCCAATCCAGGAGCGTTTCTACTACAACGACAGGATTTTCTTTTGCGGTCGAGTATCTGATGCACTATTTCTCCTTTACCATATCCCTCGCAACCTCACATAGACGAATTAACACAGAAATTGCGTCGAAATGAAATACTCTGTGTTCCATGCATTCTCTTTCCCATTCCAGGAACGTTTCTACTGCAACGACAGGATTTTCTTTTGGGGTCGAGTATCTCCTTTCCGATGCACTATTTCTTCTTTACTGTATCTCTCACACCCTAACATAGACGCATTAACACAGAAATTGCGTCGAAATGAAATTCTCTGGGTTCCATGCCTTCTCTTTCCCAATCCAGGAACGTTTCTACTACAACGACAGGATTTTCTTTTGCGGTCGAGTATCTCCTTTCCGATGGACTATTTCTTCTTTACTGTATCCCTCCCACCCCCACATTGACGAATTAACACAGAAATTGCGTCGAAATGAAATGCTCTGGGTTCCATGCCTCCTCTTTCAAATCCAGGAACGTTTCTATGGCAACTTCAGGATTTTCTTTTGGTGTCGATTATCTCCTTTCCGAAACACTATTTCTTCATTACTGTGTCCCTCGCACCCTCACATTGACGAATTAACACAGAAATTGCGTCGAAATAAAATACTCTGGGTTCCATGCCTTCTCTTTCCCAATCCAGGAACGTTTCTACAGCAATAACATTTTTTTCTTTTGGGATGAGTATCTCTCTTCCGATGCACTTTTTCTTCTTTATCGTATATCTCGCACCATCACATAGACGAATTAACACAGAAATGGCGTCGAAATGAAATACTCTGTGTTCCATGCATTCTCTTTCCCATTCCAGGAACGTTTCTACGGCAACGACAGGATTTTCTTTTGGTGTCGAGTATCACCTTTCCGATGCACTATTTCTTCTTTACTGTATCTCTCACACCCTAACATAGACGCATTAACACAGAAATTGCGTCGAAATGAAATTCTCTGGGTTCCATGCCTTCTCTTTCCCAATCCAGGAACGTTTCTACTACAACGACAGGATTTTCTTTTGCGGTCGAGTATCTCCTTTCCGATGGACTATTTCTTCTTTACTGTATCCCTCCCACCCCCACATTGACGAATTAACACAGAAATTGCGTCGAAATGAAATGCTCTGGGTTCCATGCCTCCTCTTTCAAATCCAGGAACGTTTCTATGGCAACTTCAGGATTTTCTTTTGGTGTCGATTATCTCCTTTCCGAAACACTATTTCTTCATTACCGTTTCCCTCGCACCCTTACATTGACGAATTAACACAGAAATTGCGGTGAAATGAAATACTCTGGGTTCCATGCCATCTCTTTCCCAATCCAGGAATATTTCTACGGCAATGACAGAATTTTCTCTTGGGTCGAGTATCTGCTTTGCGATATACTATTTCTTCTCTACCGTATCCGTCGCACCCACACATTGACGAATAAACACAGACATTGCGTCGAAATGAAATACTCTGGGTTCCATGCCTTCTCTTTCCCAATCCAGAAACGTTTCTACTACAACGACAGGATTTTCTTTTGGGTTCGAGTATCTCCTTTCCGATGCACTATTCCGTCTTTATTGTATCCCTCGCACCCTCACATTGACGAATAAACACAGAAATTGCGTCGAAATGAAATACTCTGGGTTCCATGCCTTCTCTTTCCCAATCCAGGAACGTTTCCACGGCAACGACAGGATTTTCTTTTGGGGTCGAGTATCTCCATTCCGATGCACTATTTCTTCTTTACCGTATCCCTCGCACCCCCACATTGACGAATTGACACAGAAATTGCGTCGAAATGAAATACTCTGCGTTCCATGCCTTCTCATTCCCAATTCAGGAACGTTTCTACGGCAACGACAGCATTTTGTTTTGGGGTCGAGTATCTCTTTTCCCATGCACTATTCCGTCTTTATTGTATCCCTCGCACCCTCACATTGACGAATAAACACAGACATTGTGACGAAATGAAATACTCTGGGTTCCATGCCTTCTCTTTCCCAATCCAGAAACGTTTCTACGCCAACGACAGGATTTTCTTTTGGGGTCGAGTATCTCTTTTCCGATGCACTATTCCGTCTTTATTGTGTCCCTCGCACCCTCACATTGACGAATAAACACAGACATTGTGACGAAATGAAATACTCTGGATTCCATGCCTTCTCTTTCCCAATCCAGAAACGTTTCTACGGCAACGACAGGAGTTTATTTTGGGGTCGAGTATCTCCTTTCCGATGCACTATTCCGTCTTTATTGTATCCCTCGCACCCTCACATTGGCGAATAAACACAGTAATTGCGTCGAAATGAAATACTCTGGGTTCCATGCTATTTCTTTCGCAATCCAGGAACGTTTCTACGCCTACGACAGGATTTTCTTTTGGGGTCGAGTATCTCCTTTCTGATGCACTATTTCTTCATTACTGTGTCCCTCGCACCCCCACATTGACGAATTAACACAGAAATTGCGTCGAAATCAAATACTTTGTGTTCCATGCATTCTCTTTTACAATCCAGGAACGTTTGTATGGCAACGACAGGATTTTATTTTGGGGTCGAGTATCTCCTTTCCGTTGCACTATTTCTTCTTTACCGTATTCGTCGCACCCCCACATTGACGAATTAACACAGAAATTGCGTCGAAATGAAATACTTTGGGTTCCATGCCTTCTCATTCCCAATCCTGAAACGTTTCTACGGCAAAGACAGGACTTTCTTTTGGGGTCGAGTATCTCCTTTCCGCTGCACTATTCCGTCTTTATTGTATCCCTCGCACACTCACATTGACGAATAAACACAGACATTGCGTCGAAATGAAATACTCTGGGTTCCATGCCTTCTCTTTCCCAATCCACAAACGTTTCTACGCCAACGACTGGATTTTATTTTGGGGTCGAGTATCTCCTTTCCGTTGCACTATTTCTTCTTTACCGTATCCGTCGCACCCCCACATT
The DNA here is from genome assembly GCF_023864345.2 of Schistocerca serialis cubense. Taxonomy (NCBI): domain Eukaryota; kingdom Metazoa; phylum Arthropoda; class Insecta; order Orthoptera; family Acrididae; genus Schistocerca; species Schistocerca serialis. The sequence continues at coordinate 119,992,898 of NC_064649.1, forward strand.
GACGAATTAACACAGAAATTGCGTCGAAATGAAATACTCTGTGTTCCATGCATTCTCTTTTCCATTCCAGGAACGTTTCTTCGGCAACGACAGGATTTTCTTTTGGTGTCGATTATCTCCTTTCCGAAACACTATTTCTTCATTACTGTGTCCCTCACACCCTCACATTGACGAATTAACACAGAAATTGCGTCGAAATAAAATACTCTGGGTTCCATGGCTTCTCTTTCCCAATCCAGGAACGATTCTATGGCAATGACATTATTTTCTTTTGGGGTGAGTATCTCCTTTCCGATGCACTATTTCTTCTTTATCGTATATCTCGCACCATCACATTGACGAATTAACACAGAAATTGCGTTGAAATGAAATTCTCTGGGTTCCATGCCTTCTCTTTCCCAATCCAGGAACGTTTCTACTACAACGACAGTATTTTCTTTTGCGGTCGAGTATCTAATTTCCGATGCACTATTTCCCCTTTACCGTATCCCTCGCTCCCTCACATAGACGAATTAACACAGAAATGGCGTCGAAATGAAGTACTCTGTGCTCCATGCACTCTCTCTTCCATTCCAGGAACGTTTCTACGGCAACGACAGGATTTTCTCTTGGGGTCGAGTATCTCCTTTCCGATGCACTATTTCGTCTTTACTGTATCTCTCACACCCTAACATTGACGCATTAACACAGAAATTGCGTCGAAATGAAATTCTCTGATTTCCATGCCTTCTCTTTCCCAATCCAGGAACGTTTCTACTACAACGACAGGGTTTTCTTTTGCGGTCGAGTATCTCTTTTCCGATGGACTATTTCCTATTTACTGTATCCCTCCCACCCCCACATTGACGAATTAACACAGAAATTGCGCTGAAATGAAATTCTCTGGGTTCCATGCCTTCGCTTTCCCAATCCAGGAACGTTTCTACTACAACGACAGTATTTTCTTTTACGGTCGAGTATCTCCTTTCCGATGCACTATTTCTTCTTTACCGTATCCCTCGCACCCACACATAGACCTATTAACACAGAAATTGCGTGGGAATGAAATACTCTGTGTTCCATGCATTCTCTTTTTCATTCCAATAACGTTTCTACGGCAACGACAGGATTTTCCTTTGGGGTCGAGTATCTCCATTCCGATGCACTATTTCTTCTTTATCGTAAAGATCGCACCATCACATTGACGAATTAACACAGAAATTACGTCGAAATGAAATTCTCTGGGTTCCATGCCTTCTCTTTCCCAATCCAAGAACGTTTCCACTACAACGACAGGATTTTCTTTTGCGGTCGAGTATCTCCTTTCCGATGCACTATTTCTTCTTTACCGTATCCCTCGCACCCTCACATAGGCGAATTAACACAGAACTTGCGTCGAAATGAAATACTCTGTGTTCCATGCATTCTCTTTCCTACTCCAGGAACGTTTCTATGGCAACGACAGGATTTTCTTTTGGTGTCGATTATCCCCTTTCCGAAACACTATTTCTTCATTATTGTGTCCCTCGCACCCTCACATTGACGAATTAACACAGAAATTGCGTCGAAATGAATTTCTCTGGGTAGCATGCCTTCTCTTTCCCAATCCAGGAGCGTTTCTACTACAACGACAGGATTTTCTTTTGCGGTCGAGTATCTGATGCACTATTTCTCCTTTACCATATCCCTCGCAACCTCACATAGACGAATTAACACAGAAATTGCGTCGAAATGAAATACTCTGTGTTCCATGCATTCTCTTTCCCATTCCAGGAACGTTTCTACTGCAACGACAGGATTTTCTTTTGGGGTCGAGTATCTCCTTTCCGATGCACTATTTCTTCTTTACTGTATCTCTCACACCCTAACATAGACGCATTAACACAGAAATTGCGTCGAAATGAAATTCTCTGGGTTCCATGCCTTCTCTTTCCCAATCCAGGAACGTTTCTACTACAACGACAGGATTTTCTTTTGCGGTCGAGTATCTCCTTTCCGATGGACTATTTCTTCTTTACTGTATCCCTCCCACCCCCACATTGACGAATTAACACAGAAATTGCGTCGAAATGAAATGCTCTGGGTTCCATGCCTCCTCTTTCAAATCCAGGAACGTTTCTATGGCAACTTCAGGATTTTCTTTTGGTGTCGATTATCTCCTTTCCGAAACACTATTTCTTCATTACTGTGTCCCTCGCACCCTCACATTGACGAATTAACACAGAAATTGCGTCGAAATAAAATACTCTGGGTTCCATGCCTTCTCTTTCCCAATCCAGGAACGTTTCTACAGCAATAACATTTTTTTCTTTTGGGATGAGTATCTCTCTTCCGATGCACTTTTTCTTCTTTATCGTATATCTCGCACCATCACATAGACGAATTAACACAGAAATGGCGTCGAAATGAAATACTCTGTGTTCCATGCATTCTCTTTCCCATTCCAGGAACGTTTCTACGGCAACGACAGGATTTTCTTTTGGTGTCGAGTATCACCTTTCCGATGCACTATTTCTTCTTTACTGTATCTCTCACACCCTAACATAGACGCATTAACACAGAAATTGCGTCGAAATGAAATTCTCTGGGTTCCATGCCTTCTCTTTCCCAATCCAGGAACGTTTCTACTACAACGACAGGATTTTCTTTTGCGGTCGAGTATCTCCTTTCCGATGGACTATTTCTTCTTTACTGTATCCCTCCCACCCCCACATTGACGAATTAACACAGAAATTGCGTCGAAATGAAATGCTCTGGGTTCCATGCCTCCTCTTTCAAATCCAGGAACGTTTCTATGGCAACTTCAGGATTTTCTTTTGGTGTCGATTATCTCCTTTCCGAAACACTATTTCTTCATTACCGTTTCCCTCGCACCCTTACATTGACGAATTAACACAGAAATTGCGTCGAAATGAAATACTCTGGGTTCCATGCCATCTCTTTCCCAATCCAGGAATATTTCTACGGCAATGACAGAATTTCCTCTTGGGTCGAGTATCTGCTTTGCGATATACTATTTCTTCTCTACCGTATCCGTCGCACCCACACATTGACGAATAAACACAGACATTGCGTCGAAATGAAATACTCTGGGTTCCATGCCTTCTCTTTCCCAATCCAGAAACGTTTCTACTACAACGACAGGATTTTCTTTTGGGTGCGAGTATCTCCTTTCCGATGCACTATTCCGTCTTTATTGTATCCCTCGCACCCTCACATTGACGAATAAACACAGAAATTGCGTCGAAATGAAATACTCTGGGTTCCATGCCTTCTCTTTCCCAATCCAGGAACGTTTCCACGGCAACGACAGGATTTTCTTTTGGGGTCGAGTATCTCCATTCCGATGCACTATTTCTTCTTTACCGTATCCCTCGCACCCCCACATTGACGAATTGACACAGAAATTGCGTCGAAATGAAATACTCTGCGTTCCATGCCTTCTCATTCCCAATTCAGGAATGTTTCTACGGCAACGACAGCATTTTGTTTTGGGGTCGAGTATCTCTTTTCCCATGCACTATTCCGTCTTTATTGTATCCCTCGCACCCTCACATTGACGAATAAACACAGACATTGTGACGAAATGAAATACTCTGGGTTCCATGCCTTCTCTTTCCCAATCCAGAAACGTTTCTACGCCAACGACAGGATTTTCTTTTGGGGTCGAGTATCTCTTTTCCGATGCACTATTCCGTCTTTATTGTGTCCCTCGCACCCTCACATTGACGAATAAACACAGACATTGTGACGAAATGAAATACTCTGGATTCCATGCCTTCTCTTTCCCAATCCAGAAACGTTTCTACGGCAACGACAGGAGTTTATTTTGGGGTCGAGTATCTCCTTTCCGATGCACTATTCCGTCTTTATTGTATCCCTCGCACCCTCACATTGGCGAATAAACACAGTAATTGCGTCGAAATGAAATACTCTGGGTTCCATGCTATTTCTTTCGCAATCCAGGAACGTTTCTACGCCTACGACAGGATTTTCTTTTGGGGTCGAGTATCTCCTTTCTGATGCACTATTTCTTCATTACTGTGTCCCTCGCACCCCCACATTGACGAATTAACACAGAAATTGCGTCGAAATCAAATACTTTGTGTTCCATGCATTCTCTTTTACAATCCAGGAACGTTTGTATGGCAACGACAGGATTTTATTTTGGGGTCGAGTATCTCCTTTCCGTTGCACTATTTCTTCTTTACCGTATTCGTCGCACCCCCACATTGACGAATTAACACAGAAATTGCGTCGAAATGAAATACTTTGGGTTCCATGCCTTCTCATTCCCAATCCTGAAACGTTTCTACGGCAAAGACAGGACTTTCTTTTGGGGTCGAGTATCTCCTTTCCGCTGCACTATTCCGTCTTTATTGTATCCCTCGCACACTCACATTGACGAATAAACACAGACATTGCGTCGAAATGAAATACTCTGGGTTCCATGCCTTCTCTTTCCCAATCCACAAACGTTTCTACGCCAACGACTGGATTTTATTTTGGGGTCGAGTATCTCCTTTCCGTTGCACTATTTCTTCTTTACCGTATCCGTCGCACCCCCACATTGACGAATTAACACAGAAATTGCGTCGAAATGAAATACTCTGTGTTCCATGCATTCTCTTTTCCATTCCAGGAACGTTTCTTCGGCAACGACAGGATTTTCTTTTGGTGTCGATTATCTCCTTTCCGAAACACTATTTCTTCATTACTGTGTCCCTCACACCCTCACATTGACGAATTAACACAGAAATTGCGTCGAAATAAAATACTCTGGGTTCCATGGCTTCTCTTTCCCAATCCAGGAACGATTCTATGGCAATGACATTATTTTCTTTTGGGGTGAGTATCTCCTTTCCGATGCACTATTTCTTCTTTATCGTATATCTCGCACCATCACATTGACGAATTAACACAGAAATTGCGTTGAAATGAAATTCTCTGGGTTCCATGCCTTCTCTTTCCCAATCCAGGAACGTTTCTACTACAACGACAGTATTTTCTTTTGCGGTCGAGTATCTAATTTCCGATGCACTATTTCCCCTTTACCGTATCCCTCGCTCCCTCACATAGACGAATTAACACAGAAATGGCGTCGAAATGAAGTACTCTGTGCTCCATGCACTCTCTCTTCCATTCCAGGAACGTTTCTACGGCAACGACAGGATTTTCTCTTGGGGTCGAGTATCTCCTTTCCGATGCACTATTTCGTCTTTACTGTATCTCTCACACCCTAACATTGACGCATTAACACAGAAATTGCGTCGAAATGAAATTCTCTGATTTCCATGCCTTCTCTTTCCCAATCCAGGAACGTTTCTACTACAACGACAGGGTTTTCTTTTGCGGTCGAGTATCTCTTTTCCGATGGACTATTTCCTGTTTACTGTATCCCTCCCACCCCCACATTGACGAATTAACACAGAAATTGCGCTGAAATGAAATTCTCTGGGTTCCATGCCTTCGCTTTCCCAATCCAGGAACGTTTCTACTACAACGACAGTATTTTCTTTTACGGTCGAGTATCTCCTTTCCGATGCACTATTTCTCCTTTACCGTATCCCTCGCACCCACACATAGACCTATTAACACAGAAATTGCGTGGGAATGAAATACTCTGTGTTCCATGCATTCTCTTTTTCATTCCAATAACGTTTCTACGGCAACGACAGGATTTTCCTTTGGGGTCGAGTATCTCCTTTCCGATGCACTATTTCCTCTTTACTGTATCTCTCACACCCTGACATAGACGCATTTACACAGAAATTGCGTCGAAATGAAATTCTCTGGGTTCCATGCCTTCTCTTTCCCAATCCAGGAACGTTTCTACTACAACGACAGGATCATCTTTTGCGGTCGAGTATCTCTTTTCCGATTGACTATTTCTTCTTTACTCTATCCCTCCCACCCCCACATTGACGAATTAACACAGAAATTGCGTCGAAATGAAATACTCTGGGTTCCATGGCTCCTCTTTCCCAATCCAGGAACGTTTCTATGGCAACGACAGGATTTTGTTTTGGTGTCGATTATCTCCTTTCCGAAACACTATTTCTTCATTACTGTGTCCCTCGCACCCTCACATTGACGAATTAACACAGAAGTTGCGTCAAAATAAAATACTCTGGGTTCCATGCCTTCCCTTACCCAATCCTGGAACGTTTCTACGGCAATGACATTATTTTCTTTTGGGGTGAGTATCTCCTTTCCGATGCACTTTTTCCTCTTTATCGTATATCTCGCACCATCACATTGACGAATTAACACAGAAATTGCGCCGAAATGAAATTCTCTGGGTTCCATGCCTTCTCTTTCCCAATCCAGGAACGTTTCTACTACAATGACAGGATTTTCTTTTGCGGTCGAGTATCTCCCTTCCGATGCACTATTTCTTCTTTACCGTATCCCTCGCACCCTCACATAGACGAATTAACACAGAAATTGCGCCGAAATGAAATTCTCTGGGTTCCATGCCTTCTCTTTCCCAATCCACGAACGTTTCTACGGCAACGACAGGATTTTCTTTTGGGGTCGAGTATATCCTTTCCGACGCACTATTACCTCTTTACTCTATCTTTCGCTACCTCATATAGACGCACTAACACAGAAATTGCATCGAAATTAAATACTCTGTGTTCCATGGATTCTCTTTCCAAATCCAGGTACGTTTCTACGGCAAAGACAGGATTTCCTTTTGGGGTCGAGTATCTCGTTTCCGATGCACTATTTCTTCTTTACCGTATATCTCGCAAAATCACATGGACGAATTAACACAGAAATTGCGTCGAAATGAAATACTCTGTGTTCCATGGATTCTCTTTCCCAATCCAGGAACGTTTCTACGGCAACGACAGGATTTTCTTTTGGGGTTGAGTATCTCCTTTACGATGCATTATTTCCTCTTTACTGTATCCCTCACCCCCTCACATTGACGAATTAACACAGAATTTGCGTCGAAATGAAGTACTCTGTGTTCCATGCATTCTCTTTCCCATTCCAGGAACGTTTCTACGGCAACGACAGGATTTTCTTTCGGGGTCGAGTATCTCCTTTCCGGTGCACTATTTCTTCTTTACTGTATCTCTCACACCCTAACATAGACGCATTAACACAGAAATTGCGTCGAAATTAAATACTCTGTGTTCCATGCACTCTCTTTCCCAATCCAGGAACGTTTCTAGGGCAACGACAGGATTTTCTTTTGGGTTCGAGTATCTCCTTTACGATGCACTATTTCTTCTTTACTGTATCCCTCGCCCCCTCACATTGACGATTTAACACAGAAATTGCGTCGAAATATTATATTCTGTGTTACATGCCTTCCCTTTCCCAATTCAGGAACGTTTCTACGGCAACGACAGGATTTTCTTTTGGGGTCGAGTACATCCTCTCCGATGCACTATTTCCTCTTAACTGTATCCCTCGCTACCTCATATAGACGCATTAACACAGATATTGCGTCGAAATTAAATACTCTGTGTTCCATGGATTCTCTCTCCCAATCCAGGTACGTTTCTACAGCAACGACAGCATTTTCTTTTGGGGTCGAGTATCTCGTTTCCGATGCACTATTTCTTCTTTTCCGTATATCTCGCACCATCACATTGACGAATTAACACAGAAATTGCGTCGAAATGAAATACTCTGTGCTCCATGCATTCTCTTTCCCATTCCAGGAACGTTTCTACGGCAACGACAGGATTTTCTTTCGGGGTCGAGTATCTCCTTTCCGGTGCACTATTTCTTCTTTAATGTATCTCTCACACCCTAACATAGACGCATTAACACAGAAATTGCGTCGAAATTAAATACTCTGTGTTCCATGCACTCTCTTTCCCAATCCAGGAACGTTTCTAGGGCAACGACAGGATTTTCTCTTGGGGTCGAGTATCTCCTTTCCGATGCACTATTTCTTCTTTACTGTATCTCTCACACCCTAACATAGACGCATTAACACAGAAATTGCGTCGAAATGAAATTCTCTGATTTCCATGCCATCTCTTTCCCAATCCAGGAACGTTTCTACTACAACGACAGGGTTTTCTTTTGCGGTCGAGTATCTCCTTTCCGATGCACTATTTCTCCTTTACCGTATCCCTCGCACCCACACATAGACGAATTAACACAGAAATTGCGTGGAAATGAAATACTCTGTGTTCCATGCATTCTCTTTTCCATTCCAGGAACGTTTCTACGGCAACGACACGATTTTCTTTTGGGGTCGAGTATCTCCTTTCCGATGGACTATTTCATCTTTACTGTATCCCTCGCAACCTGACATTGACGAACTAACACAGAAATTGCATCTAAATGAAATACTGTGTGCCACATGCTTTCTCTTTCCCAATCCAGGAACGTTTCTACGGCAACGACAGGATTTTCGTTTGCGGCCGAGAAACTCCTCTGCGATGCACTATTTCTTCTGTACTGTATCCCTCGCACCCTCACATAGATGAATTAACACAGAAATTGCGTCGAAATGAAATACTCTGTGTTCCATGCATTCTCTTTCCCATTCCAGGAACGTTACTACGGCAAGGACAGGATTTCCTTTTGGGGTCGAGTATCTTGTTTCCGATGCACTATTTCTTCTTTACCGTATATCTCGCAAGATCACATGGACGAATTAACACAGAAATTGCGTCGAAATGAAATACTCTGTGTTCCATGGATTCTCTTTCCCAATCCAGGAACGTTTCTACGGCAACGACAGGATTTTCTTTTGCGGTCGAGTATCTCCTTTCCGGTGCACTATTTCTCCTTCACTGTATCTCTCACACCCTAACATAGACGCATTAACACAGAAATTGTGTCGAAATGAAATACTCTGTGTTCCATGCCTTCCCTTTCCCAATCCAGGAACGTTTCTACGGCAACGACAGGATTTTCTTTTGGGGTCGAGTATCTCCTTTCCGATGGACTATTTCTTCTTCACTGTATCCCTCCCGCCCCCACATTGACGAATTAACATAGAAATTGCGTCGAAATGGAATACTCTGCGTTTCATGCATTCTCTTTCCCAATCCAGGAACGTTTGTACGGCAACGACATAATTTTCTTTTGCGGTCGAGTATCTCCTTTCCGATGCACTATTTGTTCTTTACCGTATCCCTCGCACCCCCACATTGACGAATTGACACAGAAATTGCGTCGATATGAAATTCTCTGCGTTCCATGCATTCTCTTTCCCAATCCAGGAACGTTACTACGGCAACGATAGAAGTTTCTTTTGAGATCGAGTATCTGCTTTCCGATGCCCTATTTCCTCTTTACCGTATATCTCGCACCATCACATTGTCGAATTAACACAGATATTGCGTCGAAATGAATACTCTGTGTTCCATGCATTCTCTTTCCCAATCCAGGTACGTTTCTAAGGCAACGACAGGATATTCTCTTGGGGTCGAGTATCTCCTTTCCGATGCACTAATTCTTCTCTACCGTATATCTCGCACCATCACATTGACGAATTAATACAGAAATTGCGTCGAAATGAAATACTCCGTGTTCCATGCATTCTCTTTCCCAATCCAGGAACGTTTCTACGGCAATGAGATGATTTATCTTTTGGTGTCTAGTATCTCGTTTCCGATGCACTATTTCTGCTTTATCGTATATCTCGCACCATCACATTGACGAATTAACGCAGAAATTGCGTCGAAATGAAGTACTCTGTGTTCCATGCATTCTCTTTCCCAATCCAGGAGCGTTTCTACGGCAACGACAGCATTTTCATTTGGGGTCGAGAATCTCCTTACCGATGCACTATTTCTTCTTTACCGTATCCCTCTCACCCTCACATTGACGAATTAACACAGAAATTGCGTCGAATTGAAATACTCTGAGTTCCATGCCTCCTCTATCCCAATTCAGGAACGTTTCTACGCCAACGACAGGATTTTATTTTGGGGTCGCGTATCTCCTTTCTGATGCACTATTCCATCTTTGTTGTATCCGTCGCACCCTCACATTGACGAATTAACACAGAAATTGCGTCAAAATGAAATACTCTGTGTTCCATGCCTTCTCATTCCCAATCCAGGAATGTTTCTACGGCTACGGCAGGATTTTCTTTTGGGGTCGAGTATCTCCTTTCCGATGCACTATTTCTTCATTACTGTGTCCCTCGCACCCCCACATTGACGAATTAACACAGAAATTGCGTCGAAATGAAATACTTTGTGTTCCATGCATTCTCTTTCCCAATCCAGGAACGTTTCTATGGCAACGACAGGATTTTATTTTGGGGTCGAGTATCTCATTTCCGTTGCACTATTTCTTCTTTACCGTATATCTCGCACCATCACATTGACGAATTAACACAGGAATTGTGTCAAATTGATATACTCTGTGTTCCATGCATTCTCTTTCCCAATCCAGGAACGTTTCTGTGGCAACGACAGCATTTTCATTTGGGTTCGAGTATCTCCTTTCCGATGCACTATTTCTTCTTTACCGTATGCCTCGCACCCTCACATTGACGAATTAACACAGAAATTGCGTCGAAATGAAATTTTCTTTGTTCCATTCCATCTCTTTCCCAATCCAGGACGTTTCTACGGCAACGACAGGATTTTCTTTTGGGGTCGAGTATCTCCTTTGCGATACACTATTTCTTCTTTACCGTATCTGTCGCACCCACACATTGACGAATAAACACAGACATTGCGTCGAAATGAAATATTCTGGGTGTCATGCCTTCTCATTCCCAATCCAGGAACGTTTCTGCGCCTATGACAGGATTTTCTTTTGGGGTCGAGTATCTCCTTTCCGATGCACTATTCCGTCTTTATTGTATCCATCGCACCCTCATATTGACGAATAAACACAGAAATTGCGTCGAAATGAAATACTCTGGGTTCCATGCCTTCCCTTTCCCAATCCGGGAACGTTTCTACGGCAACGACAGGGTTTTCTTTTGGGGTCGAGTATCTCCTTTCCGATGCACTATTCCGTCTTTGTTGTATCCCTCGCACCCTCACATTGTCGAATAAACACAGAAATTACGTCGAAATGAAATACTCTTGGTTCCATGCCTTCTATTTCCCAATCCAGGAACGTTTCTACGGCAACGACAGGATTTTCTTTTGGGGTCGAGTATCTCCTTTGCGATGCACTATTTCTCCTTTACCGTATCCGTCGCACCCTCACATTGACGAATAAACACAGAAATTGCGTCGAAATGAAATACTCTGGGTTCCATGCCTTCTCTTTCCCAATCCAGGAACGTTTCTACGGCAACGACAGGATTTTCCTTGGTGGTCGAGTATCTCCTTTGCGATACACTATTTCTTCTTTACCGTAACCGACGCACCCACACATTGACGAATAAACACAGACATTGCGTCGAAAAGAAATACTGTGGGTGTCATGCCTTCTCTTTCCCAATCCAGGAACGTTGCTACGCCAACGACAGGATTTTCTTTTGGGGTAGAGTATTTCCATTCCGTAGCAATATTCCGTCTTTATTGTATCCCTCGCACCCTCACATTGACGAATTAACTTAGGAATTGCGTCAAAATGAAATACACTGAGTTCCATGCCTTCTCTTTCCCAATCCAGGAACGTTTCCACGGCAACGACAGGATTTTCTTTTGGGGTCGAGTCTCTCCTTTCCGATGCACTATTCCGTCTTTATTGTATACCTCGCACCCTCACATTGACGAATTAACACAGAAATTGCATTGAAATGAAATACTCTGCGTTCCATGCCTTCTCTTTAACAATCCAGGAACGTTTCTACGGCAACGACAGGATTTTCTTTTGGGGTCGAGTATCTCCTTTCTGATGCACTATTCCGTCTTTATTGTATCCCTCTCACCCTCACATTGACGAATAAACACAGAAATTGCGTCAAAATTAAATACTCTGGGTTCCATGCCTTCTCATTCCCAATCCAGGAATGTTTCTACGGCAACGACCGGATTTTCTGTTGGGGTCGAGTATCTGTCTTTATTGTATCCCTCGCACCCTCACATTGACGAATTAACACAGAAATTGCGTAAAAATGAAATACTCTGGGTTCCATGAATTCTCTTTCCCAATCCAGGATCGTTTCTACGCCAACGGCAGGCTTTTCTTTTGGGGTTGAGTATCTCCTTTGCGATGCACTATTCCATCTTTATTGTATCCCTCGCATCCTCACATTGACAAATTAACACAGAAACTGAGTCAAAATAAAATACTCAGGGTTCCATGCGTTCTCTTTCCCAATCCAGGAACGTTTCTACGCCAACGACAGGATTTTCTTTTGGGGTCGAGTCTCTCCTTTCCGATGCACTATTTCTTCTTTACTGTATCCCTCGCACCCTCACATTGACGAATTAACACAGAAATTGCGTCGAAATGAAATTCTCTGTGTTCCATGCCTTCACTTTCCCAATTCAGGAACGTTTCTACGGCAGCGACAGGATTTTCTTTTCGAATCGAGTAACTCCTTTCTGATGCACCATTTCTACTTTACTGCATCCCTCGCACCCCCACATTGACGAATTAAAACAGAAATTGCGTCGAAATGAAATACTCTTTGTTCCATGCATTCTCTTTCCCAATCCAGGATCGTTTCTACGCCATCGACAGGCTTTTATTTTGGGATCGAGTATCTCCTTTGCGATGCACTATTCCATCTTTATTGTATTCCTCGCACCCTCACATTGACAAATTAACACAGAAACTGCGTCAAAATGAAATACTCAGGGTTCCATGCCTTCTCTTTCCCAATCCAGGAACGTTTCTACGGCAACGACTTGATTTTCTTTTGGGGTCGAGTCTCTCCTTTCCGATGCACTATTCCGTCTTTATTGTATCCCTCGCACCCTCACATTGACGAATAAACACAGAAATTGCATCGAAATGAAATACTCTGTGTTCCATGGTTTCTCTCTCCCAATCCAGGAACGTGTCTACGGCAACGACAGGATTTTCTTTTGGGGTCGAGTATCTCCTTTCCGATGAACTATTCCGTCTTTATTGTATCCCTCGCACCCTCACATTGACGAATTAACACAGAAATTGCGTCATAATGAAATACTCAGGGTTCCATGCCTTCTCTTTCCCAATCCAGGAACGTTTCTACGGCAATGACAAGATTTTCTTTTGGGTTCGAGTATCTCCTTTCCGATCCACTATTTCTTTTTTACTGTATCCCTCGCACCCCCACATTGACGAATTAACACAGAAATTGCGTCGAAATGAAATACTCTGTCTTCCATGCATTCTCTTTCCCAAACCAGGAACGTTTCTACGACAACGACAGAATTTTCTTTTGGGGTCGAGTCTCTCCTTTCCGATGCACTATTGCCTCTTTACTGTATCCCTCGCACCCTCACATTGACGAATAAACACAGAAATAGCGACGAAAAGAAATTCTCTGGGTTCCATGCCTTCACTTTCCCAATCCAGGAACGTTTCTACGGCAACGACAGGATTTTCTTTTGGAATCGAGTATCTCCTTTCCGATGCACTATTTCTACTTTACTGTATCCCTCGCACCCCCACATTGACGAATTAAAACAGAAATTGCGTCGAAATGAAATACTCTTTGTTCCATGGATTCTCTTTCCCAATCCAGGAACGTTTCTACGGCAACGACAGGATTTCCTTTTGGGGCCGAGTATCTCCTTTCCGTTGCACTATTTCTTCTTTACTGTATCCCTCGCACCCTCACATTGACTAATTAACTCAGAAAGTGCGTCAAAATGAAATACTCAGCGTTCCATGCCTTTCTCTTTCCCAATCCAGGAACGTTTCTACGGCAACGACAAGATTTTCTTTTGGGGTCGTGTATCTCCTTTCCGATCCACTATTTCTTTTTTACTGTATCCCTCGCACCCCCACATTGACGAATTAACACAGAAATTGCGTCGAAATGAAATACTCTGTCTTCCATACATTCTCTTTCCCAAACCAGGAGCGTTTCTACGGCAACGACAGAATTTTCTTTTGGGGTCGAGTCTCTCCTTTCCGATGCACTATTTCTTGTTTACTGTATCCCTCGCACCCTCACATTGACGAATAAACACAGAAATTGCGACGAAAAGAAATTCTCTGGGTTCCATGCCTTCACTTTCCCAATCCAGGAACGTTTCTACGGCAACGACAGGAGTTTCTTTTGGAATCGAGTATCTCCTTTCCGATGCTCTATTTCTACTTTACTCTATGCCTCGCACCCTCACATTGACGAATTAAAACAGAAATTGCGTCGAAATGGAATACTCTTTGTTCCATGCATTCTCTTTCCCAATCCAGGAACGTTTCTACGGCAACGACAGGATTTTCGTTTGGGGCAGAGTATCTCCTTTCCGTTGCACTATTTCTTCTTTACTGTATCCCTCGCACCCTCACATTGACGAATTAACACAGAAATTGCGTCGAAACGAAATGGTCTGAGTTCCATGTCTTCTCTTTCCCAATGCAGGAACGTTTCTACGGCAACGAGAGGATTTTCTTTTGGGGTCTTGTATCTCCTTTCCGATGCACTATTTCTTCTTTACTGTATCGCTCACACACTCACATTGACGAATTAACATAGAAATTGGGTCGAAATGGAGTACTCTGTATTCCATGCCTTCTCTTTCCCAATCCAGGATCGTTTCTATGGCAACGACAGGATTTTCTTTTGTTGTCGATTATCTCCTTTCCGAAACACTATTTTTTCATTACTGTGTCCCTCGCACCCTCACATTGACGAATTAACACAGAAATTGCGTCGAAATAAAATACTCTGGGTTCCATGCCTTCTCCTTCCCAATCCAGGAACGTTTCTACGGCAATGACAGGATTTTCTATTGGGGTGAGTATCTCCTTTCCGATGCACTATTTCTTCTTTACCGTATATCTCGCACCATCACATTGACGAATTAACACAGAAATTGCGTCGAATTGAAATACTCCGGGTTCCATGCCTCCTCATTCCCAATCCAAGAACGTTTCTACGTCAATGACAGGATTTTCTTTTGGGGTCGAGTATCTCCTTTCCGATCCACTATTTCTTTTATACTGTATCCCTCGCACCCTCACATTGACAAATTAACACAGAAATTGCGTCAAATTGACATACTCTGGGTTCCATGCCTTCTCTTTCCCAATCCAGGAACGTTTCTATGGCAACGACAGGATTTTCTTTTGGGGTCGAGTATCTCCTTTACGATCCACTATTTCTTTTTTACTGTATCCCTCGCACCCCCACATTGACGAATTAACACAGAAATTGCGTCGAAATGAAATACTCTGTCTTCCATGCATTCTCTTTCCCAATCCAGGAACGTTTCTACGGCAACGACAGGATTTTCTTTTGGGATTGAGTCTCTCCTTTCCGATGCACTATTTCTTCTTTACTGTATCCCTTGCACCCTCACATTGACGAATTAACACAGAAATTGCGTCGAAATGAAATTCTCTGGGTTCCATGCCTTCACTTTCCCAATTCAGGAACGTTTCTACGGCAGCGACAGGATTTTCTTTTGGAATCGAGTATCTCCTTTCTGATGCACCATTTCTACTTTACTGTATCCCTCGCACCCCCACATTGACGAATTAAAACAGAAATTGCGTCGAAATGAAATACTCTTTGTTCCAAGCATTCTCTTTCCCAATTCAGGAACGTTTCTACGGCAACGACAGGATTTTATTTTGGGTTCGAGTATCTCCTTTCCGTTGCACTATTTCTTCTTTGCCGTATATCTCGCACCATCACATTGACGAATTAACACAGAAATTGTGTCGAATTGATATACTCTGTGTTCCATGCATTCTCTTTCCCAATCCAGGATCGTTTCTACGCCAACGACAGGCTTTTATTTTGGGATCGAGTATCTCCTTTGCGATGCACTATTCCATCTTTATTGTATCCCTCGCACCCTCACATTGACAAATTAACACAGAAACTGCGTCAAAATGAAATACTCAGTGTTCCATGCCTTCTCTTTCCCAATCCAGGAACGTTTCTACGGCAACGACTTGATATTCTTTTGTGGTCGAGTCTCTCCCTTCCGATGCACTATTCCGTCTTTATTGTATCCCTCGCACCGTCACTTTGACGAATAAACACAGAAATTGCGTCGAAATGAAATACTCTGTGTTCCATGCCTTCTCTCTCCCAATCCAGGAACGTTTCTACGGCAACGACAGGATTTTCTTTTGGGGTCGAGTGTCTCCCTTCCGATGAACTATTCCGTCTTTATTGTATCCCTCGCAACCTCACATTGACGAATAAACACAGAAATTGCGTCGAAATGAAATACGCTGGGTTCCATGCCATCTCTTTCCCAATGCAGGAACGTTTCTACGGCAACGACAGGATTTTCTTTTGGGGTCGAGTATCTCCTTTGCGATGCACTATTTCTTCTTCACCGTATCCGTCGCACCCTCACATTGACGAATAAACACAGAAATTGCGTCGAAATGAAATACTCTAGGTTCCATGCTTTCTCTTTCCCAACCCAGGAACGTTTCTACGCCAACGACAGGATTTTCTTTTGGGGTCGAGTATCTCCTTTCCGATGCACTATTCCGTCTTTATTGTATCCCCCGCACCCTTACATTGACGAATTAACACAGAAATTGCGTCAAAATGAAATACTCAGGGTTCCATGCCTTCTCTTTCCCAATCCAGGAACGTTTCTACGGCAACGACAACATTTTCTTTTGGGGTCGAGTATCTCCTTTCCGATCCACTATTTCTTCTTTACTGTATCCCTCGCACCCCCACATTGACGTATTGACCCAAAAATGGCGTCGAAATGAAATACTCTTTGTTCCATGCATTCTCTTTCCCAATCCAGGAACGTTTCTACGGCAACGACAGGATTTTCTTTTGGGGCCGAGTATCTCCTTTCCGAAGCACTATTTCTTCTTTACTGTATCCCTCGCACCCTCACATTGACGAATTAACACAGAAATTGCGGCGAAATGAAATGGTCTGAGTTCCATGCCTTCTCTTTCCCAATCCAGGAACGTTTCTACGGCAACGACAGGATTTTCTTTTGGGGTCTTGTATCTCCTTTCCGATGCACTATTTCTTCTTTACTGTATCCCTCACACCCTCACATTGACGAATTAACATAGAAATTGGGTCGAAATGGAGTACTCTGTATTCCATGCCTTCTCTTTCCCAATCCAGGATCGTTTCTATGGCAACGACAGGAATTTCTTTTGGTGTCGATTATCTCCTTTCCGAAACACTATTTTTTCATTACTGTGTCCCTCGCACCCTCACATTGACGAATTAACACAGAAAGTGCGTCGAAATAAAATACTCTGGGTTCCATGCCTTCTCCTTCCCAATCCAGGAACGTTTCTACGGCAATGACAGGATTTTCTATTGGGGTGAGTATCTCCTTTCCGATGCACTATTTCTTCTTTACCGTATATCTCGCACCATCACATTGACGAATTAACACACAAATTGTGTCGAATAGATATACTCTGTGTTCCATGCATTCTCTTTCCCAATCCAGGAACGTTTCTATGGCAACGCCAGCATTTTCATTTGGGCTCGAGTATCTCCTTTCCGATGCTCTATTTCTTCTTTACCGTATCCCTCGCACCCTCACAGTGACGAATTAACACAGAAATTGCGTCGAAATGAAATACTCTGGGTTCCAAGCCATCTCTTTCCCAATCCAGGAACGTTTCTACGGCAACGACTGGATTTTCTTTTGGGGTCGAGTATCTCCTTTGCGATGCACTATTTCTTTTTTACTGTATCCGTCGCACCCACACATTGACGAATAAACACAGACATTGCGTCGAAATGAAATACTCTGGGTGTCATGCTTTCTCTTTCCCAATCCAGGAACGTTTCTACGCCAACGACAGGTTTTCTTTTGGGGTCGAGTATCTCCTTTCCGATGCACAATTCCGTCTCTATTGTATCCCTCGCACCCTCACATTGACGAATAAACACAGAAATTGCGTCGAAATGAAATACTCTGGGTTCCAATCCCTCTCTTTCCCAATCTAGGAACGTTTCTACGACAACGAGTGCATTTTCTTTTGGGGTCGAGTCTCTCCTTTCCGATGCACTATTCCGTCTTTATTGTATTCCTCGCACCCTCACATTGAAGAATAAACACAGAAATTGCGTCGAAATGAAATACTCTGGGTTCCATGCCTTCTCTTTGCCAATCCAGGAACGTTTCTACGGCAACGACAGGATTTTCTATTGGAATCGAGTATCTCCTTTCCGATGCACTATTTCTACTTTACTCTATCCCTCGCACCCCCACAATGACGAATTGAAACAGAAATTGCGTCGCAATGAAATACTCTTTGTTCCAAGCATTCTCTTTCCCAATCCAGGAACGTTTAGACGGCAACGACAGTATTTTCTTTTGGGGTCGAGTATCTCCTTTCCGATGCACTATTTCTTCTTTACTGCATCCCTCGCACCCTCACATTGACGAATTAACATAGAAATTGGGTCGAAATGGAGTACTCTGCGTTCCATGCCTTCTCTTTGCCAATCCAGGATCGTTTCTATGGCAACGACAGGATTTTCTTTTGGTGTCGTATATCTCCTTTCCGAAACACTATTTCTTCATTACTGTGTCCCTAGCACCCTCACATTGACGAATTAACACAGAATTAGCGTCGAAATAAAATACTCTGGGTTCCATGACTTCTCCCTTCCAATCCAGGAACGTTTCTACGGCAATGACAGGATTTTCTTTTGGGGTGAGTATCTCCTTTCCGATGCACTATTTCTTCTTTACCGTATATCTCGCACCATCACATTGACGAATTAACACAGAAATTGCGTCAAAATTGAAATACTCTTTGTTCCAATCATTCTCTTTCCCAATCCAGGAACGTTTCTACTACAACGACAGGATTTCCTTTCGTGGTCGAGTAACTCCTCTCCGATGCACTATTTCTTCTTTACTGTATCCCTCGCACCCTCACATAGACGAATTAACACAGAAATTGCGTCGAAATGAAATACTCTGTGTTCCATGCATTCTCTTTCCCATTCCAGGAACGTTTCTACGGCAACGACAGGATTTTCTTTTGGGGTCGAGTATCTCCTTTCCGATGCACTATTTCTTCTTTACTGTATCTCTCGCACCCACACATAGACGCATTAACACAGAAATTGCGTCGAAATTAAATACTCTGTGTTCCATGCATTCTCTTTCCCAATCCAGGAACGTTTCTACGGCAACGACAGGATTTTCGTTTGGGGTCGAGTATCTCCTTTCCGATGCACCATTTCTCCTTTACTGTATCCCTTGCACCCTCACATTGACGAAATAACACAGAAATTGCGTCTAAATGAAGTACTCTGTGTTCCATACATTCTCTTTCCCAATCCTGGAACGTTTCCACGGCAAAGACAGGATTTTCTTTTGGGCTCGAGTATCTCCTTTCCGATGCACCATTTCTTCTTTACTGTATCTCTCGCACCCTCACAATGACGAATTAACACAGAAATTGAGTCGAAATGAAATACTCTGTGTTCCATGCATTCTCTTTCCCAATCCAGGAACGTTTCTACGGCAACAACAGGATTTTCTTTTGGGGTCGAGTATGTCCTTTCCGATGCACTATTTCTTCTTTGCTGTATCCCTCGCACCCTCACATTGACGAATTAACGCAGAAAATGCGTCGAAATGAAATATTATGTGTCCCATGCATTCTCTTTCCCGATCCAGGAACGTTTCTACGGCATCGACAAGATTTTCTTTTTGGGTCGAGTATCTCCTTTCCGATGCACTATTTCTTCTTTACTGTATCCCTCGCAGCCTCACATTGACGAAGTAACACAGAAATTGCGTCGAAATGAAATACTCTGTGTTACATGCATTCTCTTTCCCATTCCAGGAACGTTTCTACCGCAACAACACGATTTTCTTTTGGGGTCGAGTATCTCCTTTCCGATGCTTTATTTCTTCTTTACTGTATCCCTCGCACCCTGACATTGACGAATTAACACAGAAATTGCGTCGAAATGAAATACTCTGGGTTTAATGCATTCTCTTTCCCAATCCAGGAACGTTACTACGGCAACGACAGGATTTTCTTTTGCGGTCGAGTATCACCTTTCCGATGCACTATTTCTTCTTTACCATATATCTCGCACCATCACATTGACGAATTAACACAGAAATTGCGTCGAAATGAAACACTCTGTGTTCCATGCATTCTCATTCCCAATCCAGGAACGCATCTACGGCAACGACAAGATTTTCTTTTGGGGTGAGTATCTCCTTTCCGATGCACTATTTCTTCTTTACCGTATATCTCGCACCATCACATTGAAGAATTAACACAGAAATTGCGTCAAATTGAAATACTCTGGGTTCCATGCATTTTCTTTCCCAATCCAGGAACGTTTCTACTACAAGGACAGGAATTTCTTTCGTGGTCGAGTAACTCCTCTCCGATGCACTATTTCTCCTTTACTGTATCCCTCGCGCCCTCACATAGACGAATTAACACAGAAATTGCGTCGAAATGAAATATTCTGTGTTCCATACATTTTCTTTCCCAATCCTGGAACGTATCCACGGCAACGACAGGATTTTCTTTTGGGATCGAGTATCTCCTTTCCGATGCACTATTACTTCTATCCCGTATCCCGCGCACCCTCACATTGACGAATAAGCACAGAAATTGCGTCGCAATGAAATTCTCTAGGTTCCATGCCATCTCGTTCCCAATCCAGAAACGTTTCTACGGCAACGACAGGATTTTCTTTTGGGGTCGAGTAACTCCTTTCCGATGCACTATTACTTCTTTCCCGTATCCCTCGCACCCTTACATTGACGAATAAACACAGAAATTGCGTCGAAATGAAATACTCTGGATTCCATGCGTTCTCTTTCCCAATCCAGAAACGTTTCTAAGCCAACGACAGGATTTTCTTTTGGGGTCGAGTATCTCCTTTCCGATGCACTATTCCGTCTTTATTGTATCCCTCGCACCCTCACATTGACGAATTAACACAGAAATTGCGTCGAAATGAAATACTCCGAGTTCCATGCTTTCTCTTTCCCTATCCAGGAACGTTTCTACGGCAACGACAGGATTTTCTTTTGGGGTCGAGTATCTCCTCTCCGATGCACTATTTCTTCTTTACCGTATCCCTCGTACCCTCACATTGACGAAAACACAGAAATTGGGTCGAATTGAAGTACTCTGGGTTCCATGCCTTCTCTTTCCCAATCCAGGAACGTTTCTACGGCAATGACAGGATTTTCTTTTGGGGTCGAGTATCTCCTTTCCGATCCACTATTTCTTTTTTACTGTATCCCTCGCACCCTCACATTGACGAATTAACACAGAAATTGCGTCAAATTGAACTACTCTGTTTTCCATGCATTCTCTTTCACAATCCAGGAGCGTCTCTACGGCACCAACAGGATTTTCTTTTGGGGCCGAGTATCTCCTTTCCGATGCACCATTTCTTCCTTACTGTATCCCTCGCACCCTCACATAGACGCATTAACACAGAAATTGCGTCGAATTTAAATATTCTGTGTTCCATGCATTCTCTTTCCCAATCCAGGAGCGTTTCTACGGCAACGACAAAATTTTCTTTTGGGGTCGAGTATCTCCTTTCCGATCCACTATTACTTTTTTACTGTATCCCTCGCACCCTCACATTGACAAATTAACACAGAAATTGCGTCAAATTGAAATACTCTGGGTTCCATGCTTTCTCTTTCCCAATCCAGGAACGTTTCTACTACAACCACAGGATTTTCTTTTGCTGTCGAGTTACTCCTCTCCGATGCACTATTTCTTCTTTACTGTATCCCTCGCACCCTCATAAAGACGAATTAACACAGAAATTGCGTCGAAATGAAATACTCTGTGTTCCATGCATTCTCTTTCCCATTCCAGGAACGTTTCTACGGCAACGACAAAATTTTCTTTTGGGGTCGAGTATCTCCTTTCCGATCCACTATTTCTTTTTTACTGTATCCCTCGCACCCTCACAAGGACGAATTAACACAGAAATAGCGTCGAATTTAAATACTCTGTGTTCCATGCATTCTCTTTCCCAATCCAGGTGCGTTTCTACGGCAACGAGAGGATTTTCTTTTGGGGTCGAGTATCTCCTTTCCGATGCACTATTTCTACTATACTGTATCCCTCGCACCCTCACATTGAGGAATTAACACAGAAATTGCGTCGAATTGAAATACTCCGGGTTCTATGCCTCCTCATTCCCAATCCAGGAACGTTTCTACGGCAATGACAGGATTTTCTTTTGGGGTCTAGTATCTCCTTTCCGATCCACTATTTCTTTTTCACTGTATCCCTCGCACCCTCACATTGACAAAATAACACAGAAATTGCGTCAAATTGAAATACTCTGGGTTCCATGCATGCTCTTTCCCAATCCGGGAACGTTTCTACGGCAACAACAGGATTTTCTTTTGGGGTCGAGTATCTCCTTTCCGATGCACCGTTTTTCCTTTACTGTATCCCTCGCACCCTCACATTGACGAAATAACGCAGAAATTGCGTCTAAATGAAGTACTCTGAGTTCCATACATTCTCTTTCCCAATCCAGGAACGTCTCCACGGCAACGACAGGATTTTCTCTTGGGGTCGAGTATCTCCTTTCCGATGGACCATTTCTTCTTTACTGTATCCCTCGCACCCTCACAATGACGAATTAAACACAGAAATAGCGTCGAAATGAAATACTCTGTGTTCCATGCATTCTCTTTCACAATCCAGGAACGATTCTACGGCACCGACGGGATTTTCCTTTGGGGTCGAGTACCTCCTTTCCAATGCACTATTTCTTCTTTACTGTATCCCTCGCACTCTCACATTGACGAAGTAACACAGAAATTGCGTCGAAATGAAATACTCTGGTTTCAATACATTCTTTTACCCAATCCAGGAACGTTTCCACGGCAACGACAGGATATTCTTTTGGGGTCGAGTATCTCCTTTCCGATGCACCATTCCTTCTTTACTGTATCCCTCGCACCCTCACATAGACGCATTAACACAGAAATTGCTACGAATTTAAATACTCTGAATTCCATGCATTCTCTTTCCCAATCCAGGAGCGTTTCTACGGCAACGACATAATTTTCTTTTGGGGTCGTGTATCTCTTTTCCGATGCACTATTTCTTCTTTACTGTATCCCTCGCACCCTCACATTGACGAATTAACGCAGAAATTGTGTCGAAATGAAATACTCTGTGTTCCATGCATTCTCTTTAACAATCCATTTACATTTCTAAGGCAACGACAGTATTTTCTTTTGGTGACGAGTATCTCCTTTCCGTTGCACTATTTCATCTTTACTGTATCCCCCGCCCCCTCACATTGACGAATTATCACGGAAATTACGCCGAAATGAAACACTCTGTGTTCCATGCCATACCTTTCCCAATCCAGGAACGTTTCTACGGCCACACCCGGATTTTCTTTTGGGGTCGCGTATCTCCTTTCCGATGCACTATTTCTTCTTTACCGTATCCCTCGCACCCTCACATAGACGCATTAACACAGAAATTGCGTCGAAATTAAATACTCTGTGTTCCATGCATTTTCTTTCCCAATCCAGGACCGTTTCTACGGCAACGACAGGATTTTCTTTTGGGATCGAGTAGCTCCATTTCGATGCACTATTTCTTCTTTACTGTATCCCTCGCACCCTCACATTAACGAATTAACGTAGAAATTGCGTCTAAATGAAATACTCTGTGCCCCATGCATAATCTTTCCCAATCCAGGAACGTTTCTACGGAAACGACAAGATTTTCTTTTGGGGTCAAGTACCTCCTTTCCGATGCACTATTTCTTCTTTACTGTATCCCTCGCACCCTCACATTCAGGAATTAACACAGAAATTGCGTCGAAATGAAATACTCTGTGTCCAATGCATTCTCTATCAAAATCCAGGAACGTTTGTACGGCAGCGACAGGATTTTCTTTTGGGGTCGAGTACCTGCTTTCCAATGCACTATTTCTTCTTTACTGTATCATTCGCACTCTCACATTGACGAAGTAACACAGAAATTACGTCGAGATGACATACTCTGTGTTCCATACATTCTCTTTCCCAATCCAGGAACGTTTCCATGGCAACGACAGGATTTTCTTTCGGGGTCGAGTATCTCCTTTCCGATGCAGCATTTCTTCTTTACTGTATCCCTCGCACCCACACATAGAAGCATTAACACAGAAATTGCGTCGAATTTAAGTACTCTGTGTTCCATGCATTCTCTTTCCCAATCCAGGAACGTTTCTACGGCAACGACAGGATTCTCTTTTGGGGTCGAGTATCTCCTTTCCGATGCAGTATTTCTTCTTTACTGTATCCCTCGCACCCTCACATTGACGAATTAACGCAGAAATTGCGTCGAAATGAAGTACTCTGTGTTCCATGCCTTCCCTTTCCCAATCCATGAACGTTTCTATTGCAACGACAAGATTTTGGTTCGGGGTCGAGTATCTCCTTTACGTTGCACTATATCTTCTTTACTGTATCACTCGCCCCCTCACATTGACGAATTAACACGGAAATTGCGACGAAATGAAATTCTCTGTGATCCATGCCTTACCGTTCCCAATCCAGGAACGTTTCTACGGCAACAACAGGATTTTCTTTTGGGGTCGAGTATCTCCTTTCCGATGCACTATTTCTTCTTTACTGTATCCCTCGCACCCTGACAGTGACGAATTAACACAGAAATTGCGTCGAAATGAAATACTCTTGGTTCCATGCATTCTCTTTCCCAATCCAGGAACGTTTCTACGGCAACGACAGTATTTTCTTTTGGGGTCGAGTATCTCCTTTCCGATGCACTATTTCTTCCTTACTGTATCTCTCGCACCCTCACATTGACGAATTAACAGAGAAATTGCGTCGAAATGAAACACTCTGTGTTCCATACATTCTCTTTCCCGATCCAGGAACGTTTCCACGGCAACGACCTGATTTTCTGTTGAGGTCGAGTATCTCCTTTCCGATGCACCATTTCTTCTTTACTGTATCTCTCGCACCCTCACAATGACGAATTAACACAGAAGTTGAGTCGAAATGAAATACTCTGTGTTCCATGCATTCTCTTTCCCAATCCAGGAACGTTTCTACGGCAACAACAGGATTTTCTTTTGGGGTCGAGTATGTCCTTTCCGATGCACTATTTCTTCTTTGCTGTATCCCTCGCACCCTCACATTGACGAATTAACGCAGAAAATGCGTCGAAATGAAATATTATGTGTCCCATGCATTCTCTTTCCCGATCCAGGAACGTTTCTACGGCATCGACAAGATTTTCTTTTTGGGTCGAGTATCTCCTTTCCGATGCACTATTTCTTCTTTACTGTATCCCTCGCAGCCTCACATTGACGAAGTAACACAGAAATTGCGTCGAAATGAAATACTCTGTGTTACATGCATTCTCTTTCCCATTCCAGGAACGTTTCTACCGCAACAACACGATTTTCTTTTGGGGTCGAGTATCTCCTTTCCGATGCTTTATTTCTTCTTTACTGTATCCCTCGCACCCTGACATTGACGAATTAACACAGAAATTGCGTCGAAATGAAATACTCTGGGTTTAATGCATTCTCTTTCCCAATCCAGGAACGTTACTACGGCAACGACAGGATTTTCTTTTGCGGTCGAGTATCACCTTTCCGATGCACTATTTCTTCTTTACCATATATCTCGCACCATCACATTGACGAATTAACACAGAAATTGCGTCGAAATGAAACACTCTGTGTTCCATGCATTCTCATTCCCAATCCAGGAACGCATCTACGGCAACGACAAGATTTTCTTTTGGGGTGAGTATCTCCTTTCCGATGCACTATTTCTTCTTTACCGTATATCTCGCACCATCACATTGAAGAATTAACACAGAAATTGCGTCAAATTGAAATACTCTGGGTTCCATGCATTTTCTTTCCCAATCCAGGAACGTTTCTACTACAAGGACAGGAATTTCTTTCGTGGTCGAGTAACTCCTCTCCGATGCACTATTTCTCCTTTACTGTATCCCTCGCGCCCTCACATAGACGAATTAACACAGAAATTGCGTCGAAATGAAATATTCTGTGTTCCATACATTTTCTTTCCCAATCCTGGAACGTATCCACGGCAACGACAGGATTTTCTTTTGGGATCGAGTATCTCCTTTCCGATGCACTATTACTTCTATCCCGTATCCCGCGCACCCTCACATTGACGAATAAGCACAGAAATTGCGTCGCAATGAAATTCTCTAGGTTCCATGCCATCTCGTTCCCAATCCAGAAACGTTTCTACGGCAACGACAGGATTTTCTTTTGGGGTCGAGTAACTCCTTTCCGATGCACTATTACTTCTTTCCCGTATCCCTCGCACCCTTACATTGACGAATAAACACAGAAATTGCGTCGAAATGAAATACTCTGGATTCCATGCGTTCTCTTTCCCAATCCAGAAACGTTTCTAAGCCAACGACAGGATTTTCTTTTGGGGTCGAGTATCTCCTTTCCGATGCACTATTCCGTCTTTATTGTATCCCTCGCACCCTCACATTGACGAATTAACACAGAAATTGCGTCGAAATGAAATACTCCGAGTTCCATGCTTTCTCTTTCCCAATCCAGGAACGTTTCTACGGCAACGACAGGATTTTCTTTTGGGGTCGAGTATCTCCTCTCCGATGCACTATTTCTTCTTTACCGTATCCCTCGTACCCTCACATTGACGAAAACACAGAAATTGGGTCGAATTGAAGTACTCTGGGTTCCATGCCTTCTCTTTCCCAATCCAGGAACGTTTCTACGGCAATGACAGGATTTTCTTTTGGGGTCGAGTATCTCCTTTCCGATCCACTATTTCTTCTTTACTGTATCCCTCGCACCCTCACATTGACGAATTAACACAGAAATTGCGTCAAATTGAACTACTCTGTTTTCCATGCATTCTCTTTCACAATCCAGGAGCGTCTCTACGGCACCAACAGGATTTTCTTTTGGGGCCGAGTATCTCCTTTCCGATGCACCATTTCTTCCTTACTGTATCCCTCGCACCCTCACATAGACGCATTAACACAGAAATTGCGTCGAATTTAAATATTCTGTGTTCCATGCATTCTCTTTCCCAATCCAGGAGCGTTTCTACGGCAACGACAAAATTTTCTTTTGGGGTCGAGTATCTCCTTTCCGATCCACTATTTCTTTTTTACTGTATCCCTCGCACCCTCACATTGACAAATTAACACAGAAATTGCGTCAAATTGAAATACTCTGGGTTCCATGCTTTCTCTTTCCCAATCCAGGAACGTTTCTACTACAACCACAGGATTTTCTTTTGCTGTCGAGTTACTCCTCTCCGATGCACTATTTCTTCTTTACTGTATCCCTCGCACCCTCATAAAGACGAATTAACACAGAAATTGCGTCGAAATGAAATACTCTGTGTTCCATGCATTCTCTTTCCCATTCCAGGAACGTTTCTACGGCAACGACAAAATTTTCTTTTGGGGTCGAGTATCTCCTTTCCGATCCACTATTTCTTTTTTACTGTATCCCTCGCACCCTCACAAGGACGAATTAACACAGAAATAGCGTCGAATTTAAATACTCTGTGTTCCATGCATTCTCTTTCCCAATCCAGGTGCGTTTCTACGGCAACGAGAGGATTTTCTTTTGGGGTCGAGTATCTCCTTTCCGATGCACTATTTCTACTATACTGTATCCCTCGCACCCTCACATTGACGAATTAACACAGAAATTGCGTCGAATTGAAATACTCCGGGTTCTATGCCTCCTCATTCCCAATCCAGGAACGTTACTACGGCAATGACAGGATTTTCTTTTGGGGTCTAGTATCTCCTTTCCGATCCACTATTTCTTTTTCACTGTATCCCTCGCACCCTCACATTGACAAAATAACACAGAAATTGCGTCAAATTGAAATACTCTGGGTTCCATGCATGCTCTTTCCCAATCCGGGAACGTTTCTACGGCAACAACAGGATTTTCTTTTGGGGTCGAGTATCTCCTTTCCGATGCACCGTTTTTCCTTTACTGTATCCCTCGCACCCTCACATTGACGAAATAACGCAGAAATTGCGTCTAAATAAAGTACTCTGAGTTCCATACATTCTCTTTCCCAATCCAGGAATGTCTCCACGGCAACGACAGGATTTTCTCTTGGGGTCGAGTATCTCCTTTCCGATGGACCATTTCTTCTTTACTGTATCCCTCGCACCCTCACAATGACGAATTAAACACAGAAATAGCGTCGAAATGAAATACTCTGTGTTCCATGCATTCTCTTTCACAATCCAGGGACGTTTCTACGGCACCGACGGGATTTTCCTTTGGGGTCGAGTACCTCCTTTCCAATGCACTATTTCTTCTTTACTGTATCCCTCGCACTCTCACATTGACGAAGTAACACAGAAATTGCGTCGAAATGAAATACTCTGGTTTCAATACATTCTCTTACCCAATCCAGGAACGTTTCCACGGCAACGACAGGATATTCTTTTGGGGTCGAGTATCTCCTTTCCGATGCACCATTCCTTCTTTACTGTATCCCTCGCACCCTCACATAGACGCATTAACACAGAAATTGCTACGAATTTAAATACTCTGAATTCCATGCATTCTCTTTCCCAATCCAGGAGCGTTTCTACGGCAACGACATAATTTTCTTTTGGGGTCGTGTATCTCCTTTCCGATGCACTATTTCTTCTTTACTGTATCCCTCGCACCCTCACATTGACGAATTAACGCAGAAATTGTGTCGAAATGAAATACTCTGTGTTCCATGCATTCTCTTTAACAATCCATTTACATTTCTAAGGCAACGACAGTATATTCTTTTGGTGACGAGTATCTCCTTTCCGTTGCACTATTTCATCTTTACTGTATCCCCCGCCCCCTCACATTGACGAATTATCACGGAAATTACGCCGAAATGAAACACTCTGTGTTCCATGCCATACCTTTCCCAATCCAGGAACGTTTCTACGGCAACACCCGGATTTTCTTTTGGGGTCGCGTATCTCCTTTCCGATGCACTATTTCTTCTTTACCGTATCCCTCGCACCCTCACATAGACGCATTAACACAGAAATTGCGTCGAAATTAAATACTCTGTGTTCCATGCATTTTCTTTCCCAATCCAGGACCGTTTCTACGGCAACGACAGGATTTTCTTTTGGGATCGAGTAGCTCCTTTTCGATGCACTATTTCTTCTTTACTGTATCCCTCGCACCCTCACATTAACGAATTAACGTAGAAATTGCGTCTAAATGAAATACTCTGTGCCCCATGCATAATCTTTCCCAATCCAGGAACGTTTCTACGGAAACGACAAGATTTTCTTTTGGGGTCAAGTACCTCCTTTCCGATGCACAATTTCTTCTTTACTGTATCCCTCGCACCCTCACATTGAGGAATTAACACAGAAATTGCGTCGAAATGAAATACTCTGTGTCCAATGCATTCTCTATCAAAATCCAGGAACGTTTGTACGGCAGCGACAGGATTTTCTTTTGGGGTCGAGTACCTGCTTTCCAATGCACTATTTCTTCTTTACTGTATCATTCGCACTCTCACATTGACGAAGTAACACAGAAATTACGTCGAGATGACATACTCTGTGTTCCATACATTCTCTTTCCCAATCCAGGAACGTTTCCATGGCAACGACAGGATTTTCTTTTGGGGTCGAGTATCTCCTTTCCGATGCAGCATTTCTTCTTTACTGTATCCCTCGCACCCACACATAGAAGCATTAACACAGAAATTGCGTCGAATTTAAGTACTCTGTGTTCCATGCATTCTCTTTCCCAATCCAGGAACGTTTCTACGGCAACGACAGGATTCTCTTTTGGGGTCGAGTATCTCCTTTCCGATGCAGTATTTCTTCTTTACTGTATCCCTCGCACCCTCACATTGACGAATTAACGCAGAAATTGCGTCGAAATGAAGTACTCTGTGTTCCATGCCTTCCCTTTCCCAATCCATGAACGTTTCTATTGCAACGACAAGATTTTGTTTCGGGGTCGAGTATCTCCTTTACGTTGCACTATATCTTCTTTACTGTATCACTCGCCCCCTCACATTGACGAATTAACACGGAAATTGCGACGAAATGAAATTCTCTGTGATCCATGCCTTACCGTTCCCAATCCAGGAACGTTTCTACGGCAACAACAGGATTTTCTTTTGGGGTCGAGTATCTCCTTTCCGATGCACTATTTCTTCTTTACTGTATCCCTCGCACCCTGACAGTGACGAATTAACACAGAAATTGCGTCGAAATGAAATACTCTTGGTTCCATGCATTCTCTTTCCCAATCCAGGAACGTTTCTACGGCAACGACAGTATTTTCTTTTGGGGTCGAGTATCTCCTTTCCGATGCACTATTTCTTCCTTACTGTATCTCTCGCACCCTCACATTGACGAATTAACAGAGAAATTGCGTCGAAATGAAACACTCTGTGTTCCATACATTCTCTTTCCCGATCCAGGAACGTTTCCACGGCAACGACCTGATTTTCTGTTGAGGTCGAGTATCTCCTTTCCGATGCACCATTTCTTCTTTACTGTATCTCTCGCACCATCACATTGACGAATTACCACAGAAATTGCGTCGAAATGAAATACTCTGTGTTCCATGCATTCTCCTTCTCAATCCAGGAACGTCTCTACGGCAACGACAGGACTTTCTTTTGGGGTCGAGTATCTCGTTTCCGATGCACTATTTCTTCTTTACTGTATAACTCGCACCCTCACATTGACGAATTAACGCAGAAATTGCGTCGAAATGAAATATTCTGTGTTCCATGCATTCTCTTTACCAATCAAGTAACGTTTCTACGCCAACGATAGGATTTTCTTTTGGGGTCGAGTATCTCCTCCCGATGCACTATTTCTTCTTTACTGTAACCCTCACACCCTCACATTGACGATTTTACACTGGAATTGCGTCGAAATGGGATACTCTGTGTTCGATGCCTTCCCTTTCCCAATCCAGGATCGTATCTTCGGCAACGACAGGATTTTCCTTTGGCGTCGAGTATCTTCTTTCTGATGCACTATTGCTTCTTTACTGTATCCCTCGCACCCTCACATTGTCGAATTAACACAGAAATTGCGTCGAAATGAAATACTCTGTGTTCCATGCCTTCCCTTTCCCAATCCAGGAACGTTTCTACAGCAACGACAGGATTTTCTTTTGGAATCGAGTATCTCTTCCCGATGCACTATTCCTTCTTTACTGTATCCCTCCCACCCTCTCATTGATGAATTAACACAGAAATTTCGTCGAAATGAAATACTCTGCGTTCTTTGCATTCTCTTTCCCAATCCTGGATCGTTTCTACGGCAACGACAGGATTTTCTTTTGGGTCGAGTATCTCCTTTCCGATGCACTATTTCTTCTTTATTGTATCCCTCGCACCCTCACATTTATGAATCAACACAGAAATTGCGTCGAAATGAAATACTCTGGGTTCAATGCATTCTCTATCCCAATCCAGGAACGTCTCTATGGCAACGACATTATCTTCTTTTGGGGTCGTGTATCTTCTTTCTGATGCACTATTTGTTCTGTACTGTATGCCTCGCACCCTCACATTGACGAATTAACACAGAAATTGCGTCGAAATGAAATACTCTGTGTTCCGTACCTTCCCTTTTTACAATCCAGGAACGTTTCTACGGCAACGACAGGATTTTTTTTTGGGGTCGAGTATCTCCTTTCCAATGCACTATCTCTTCTTTACTGGATCCCACGCACCCTCACATTGACGAATTAACACAGAAATTGCGTCGAAATGAAATACTCTGTCTTCCATACATTCTCTTTCCCAATCCAGGAACGTTTCTACGGCAACGACATGATTTTGTTTTGGGGTCGTGTATCTCCTTTCCGATGCACCATTTCTTATTTACTGTATCTCTCGCACCCTCACATTGACGAATTAACTCTGAAATTGCGTCGAAATAAAATACTCTGTGTTCCATGCATTCCCTTTCCCAATCCAGAAACGTTTCTACGGCAACAACAATTGTTCTTTTGTGGTCGAGTATCTCCTTTCCGATGCACTATTCCTTCTTTACTGTATCCCTCACACCCTTACATTCACGAATTAACACAGAAATTGCGTCGAAATGAAATACTCTGTGTTCCATGCATTCGCTTTCCCAAACCAGGAACGTTTCTACGGCAACGACATGATTTTCTTTTGGGCTCGAGTATCTCCTTTCCGATGCACAATTTCTTCTTTACTGTATCCCTCGCACCCTCACATTCACGAATTAACACAGAAATTGCGTCGAAATGAAATACTCTGTGTTCCATGAATTCTCTTTCCCAATCCAATAACGTTTCTACGGCAACAACAGGATTTTCTTTTGGAGGCGAGTATCTCCTTTTCGATGCACTATTTCTTCTATACTGTATCCCTCGCAACCTCACATTGACGAATTAATACAGATATTGCGTCGAAATGAAATACTCTGGGTTCCATGCCCTTCCTTTCCCAATCCAGGGACGTTTGTATGGCAACGTCAGGATTTCCTTTTGGGGTCGAGTATCTCTTTTCCGATGCACAATTTCTTATTTACTGTATACCTTGCACCCTCACATAGGCGAATTTACACAGAAATTGCGTCGATATGAAATACTCTGTGTTCCATGAATTCTCTTTCCCAATCCAGTAACGTTTCTACGGCAACAACAGAGTTTTCTTTTGGGGTCGAGTATCTCCTTTCCGATGCACTATTTCTTCTATGCTGTATCCCTCGCAACCTCACATTGACGAATTAACACAGAAATTGCGTCGAAATGAAATACTCTGGGTTCCATGCCTTCCCTTTCCCAATCCAGGAACGTTTCTACAGCAACGACAGGATTTTCTTTTGGGATCGAGTATCTCTTCCCGATGCACTATTCCTTCTTTACTGTATCCCTCCCACCCTCTCATTGATGAATTAACACAGAAATTTCGTCGAAATGAAATACTCTGCGTTCTTCGCATTCTCTTTCCCAATCCTGGAACGTTTCTACGGCAACGACAGGATTTTCTTTTGGGGTCGAGTATCTCCTTTCCGATGCACTATTTCTTCTTTACTGTATCCCTCGCACCCTCACATTTATGAATCAGCACAGAAATTGCGTCGAAATGAAATACTCTGGGTTCAATGCATTCTCTATCCCAATCCAGGAACGTCTCTATGGCAACGACATTATCTTCTGTTGGGGTCGTGTATCTTCTTTCTGATTCACTATTTCTTCTGTACTGTATTCCTCGCACCCTCACATAGACGAATTAACACAGAAATTGCGTCGAAATGAAATACTCTGTGTTCCGTACCTTCCCTTTCCCAATCCAGGAACGTTTCTACGGCAACGACAGGATTTTTTTTTTGGGGTCGAGTATCTCCTTTCCAATGCACTATCTCTTCTTTACTGGATCCCACGCACCCTCACATTGACGAATTAACACAGAAATTGCGTCGAAATGAAATACTCTGTCTTCCATACATTCTCTTTCCCAATCCAGGAACATTTCTACGGCAACGACATGATTTTCTCTTGGGGTCGTGTATCTCCATTCCGATGCACCATTTCTTATTTACTATATGTCGCGCACCCTCACATTGACGAATTAACTCTGAAATTGCGTCGAAATAAAATACTCTGTGTTCCATGCCTTCCCTTTCCCAATCCAGAAACGTTTCTACGGCAACAACATGATTTTCTTTTGTGGTCGAGTATCTCCTTTCCGATGCACTATTTCTTCTTTACTGTATCCCTCGCACCCTCACATTCACGAATTAACACAGAAATTGCGTCGAAATGAAATACTCTGTGTTCCATGCATTCTCTTTCCCAATCCAGGAACGTTTCTACGGCAACGACATGATTTTCTTTTGGGCTCGAGTATCTCCTTTCCGATGCAATATTTCTTCTTTACTGTATCCCTCGCACACTCACATTCACGAATTAACACAGAAATTGCGTCGAAATGAAATACTCTGTGTTCCATGAATTCTCTTTCCCAATCCAATAACGTTTCTACGGCAACAACAGGATTTTCTTTTGGAGGCGAGTATCTCCTTTTCGAAGCACAATTTCTTCTATACTGTATCCCTCGCAACCTCACATTGACGAGTTAATACAGATATTGCGTCGAAATGAAATACTCTGGGTTCCATGCCTTCCCTTTCCCAATCCAGGGACGTTTGTATGGCAACGTCATGATTTCCTTTTGGGGTCGAGTATCTCTTTTCCGATGCACAATTTCTTATTTACTGTATACCTTGCACCCTCACATAGGCGAATTTACACAGAAATTGCGTCGATATGAAATACTCTGTGTTTCATGAATTCTCTTTCCCAATCCAGTAACGTTTCTACGGCAACAACAGTGTTTTCTTTTGGGGTCGAGTATCTCCTTTCCGATGCACTATTTCTTCTATGCTGTATCCCTCGCAACCTCACATTGACGAATTAACACAGAAATTGCGTCGAAATGAAATACTCTGGGTTCCATGCCTTCCCTTTTCCAATCCAGGGACGTTTGTATGGCAACGTCAGGATTTTCTTTTGGGGTCGAGTATCTCTTTTCCGATGCACAATTTCTTATTTACTGTATCCCTCGCACCCTCACATTGGCGAATTTACACAGAAATTGCATCGAAATGAAATGCTCTGTGTTCCATGCATTCTCTCTCCCAATCCAGGAACGATTCTATGGCAACGACAGGATTTTTTTTTGGGGTCGAGTATCTCCTTTCCAATGCACTATTTCTTCTTTACTGGATCCCTCGCACCCTCACATTGACGAATTAACACAGAAATTGCGTCGAAATGAAATACTCTGTCTTCCATACATTCTCTTTCCCAATCCAGGAACGTATCTACGGCACCAACATGATTTTCTTTTTGGGTCGTGTATCTCCTTTCCGATGCACCATTTCTTCTTTACTGTATCTCTCGCACCCTCACATTGACGAATTAACTCTGAAATTGCGTCGAAATGAAATACTCTGTGTTCCATGCCTTCCCTTTCCCAATCCAGTAACGTTTCAACGGCCACGACATGATTTTCTTTAGGGGTCGAGTATCTCCTTTCCGATGCACTATTCCTTCTTTACTGTATCCCTCGCACCCTCACATTCACGAATTAACAGAGAAATTCCATCGAAATGATATACTCTGGGTTCCATGCCTTCCCTTTCCCAATCCAGGGACGTTTGTATGGCAACGTCAGGATTTACTTTTGGGGTCGAGTATCTCACTTCCGATGCACAATTTCTTATTTACTGTATCCCTCGCACCCTCACATAGGCGAATTTACACAGAAATTGCGTCGAAATGAAATACTCTGTGTTCCATGCATTCTCTTTCTCAATATAGTAACGTTTCTACGGCAACGACAGGATTTCTTTTTGGGGTTGAGTATCTCCTTTCCACTGCACTATTTCTTTACTGGATCCCTCGCACCCTCACATTGACGAATTAACACATAAATAGCGTCGAAATGAAATATTCTGTCTTCCATACATTCTCTTTACCAATCCAGGAACGTTTCTACGCCAACGACAGGATTTTCTTTTGTTGTCGAGTATCTCTTCCCGATGCACTATTTCTTCTTTACTGTATCCCTCACCCCTCACATTGACGAATTAACACAGAAATTGCGTCGAAATGAAATACTCTGTGTTCGATGCCTTCCCTTTCCCAATGCAGGAACGTATCTACGGCAACGAGAGGATTTTCCTTTGGGGTCGAGTATCTTCTTTCTGATGCACTATTGCTTCTTTACTGTATCCCTCGCACCCTCACATTGACGAATTAACACAGAAATTGCGTCGAAATGAAATACTCTGCGATCTATGCATTCTCTATCTCAATCCTGGAAGGTTTCTACGGCAACGACAGGATTTTCTTTTGGGGTCGAGTATCTCCTTTCCGACGCACTATTTCTTCTTTACTGTATCCCTCGCACCCTCACATTTATGAATCAACACAGAAATTGCGTCGAAATGAAATACTCTGAGTTCAATGCATTCTATATCCCAATCCAGGAACGTTTCTATGGCAACGACATTATTTTCTTTTGGGGTCGTGTATCTTTTTTCCGATGCACTATTTCTTCTGTACTGTATCCCTCGCACCCTCACATTGACGAATTAACACAGAAATTGCGTCGAAATGAAATACTCTGTGTTCCATGCAATCCCTTTTTCAATTCTGGAACATTTATATAGCAACGACAGGATTTGGGGTCGAGTCTCTCCTTTCCGATGCACTATATCATCTTTACTGCATCCCTTGCACCCTCACATTCACGAATTAACACAGAAATTGCGACGAAATGAAATACTCTGTGTTCCGTGCCTTCCCTTACACAATGCAGGAACGATTCTACGGCAACGACAGGATTTTCTTTTGGGGGGCGAGTATCTCTTTTCCGATGCACTATTTCTTCTTTACTGTATCCCTCGCACCCTCACATTGACGAATTATCACAGAAATTGCGTCGAAATGAAATACTCTGCCTTCCATGCATTCTCTTTCCCAATCCTGGAACGTTTCTACGGCAACGACAGCATTTTATTTTGGGGTTGAGTATCTCCTTTCCGTTGCACTATTTCTTCTTTACTGTATCCCTCGCACCCTCACATTGACGAATTATCACAGAAATTGCGTCGACATGACATTCTCTGTGCTCCATGCATTCTCTTTCCAAATCCAGGATCGTTTCTACGGCAACGACATTATTTTCTTTTGAAGTCGAGTTTCTCCTTTCCGATGCACTATTTCTTCTTTACTGTATCCATCGCACCCTCACATTGACGAATTAACACAGAAATTGAGTCGAATGAAATACCTTGTGTACCATGCATCACTTCCCCAATCCTGGAACGTTTATATGGCAACGACAGGATTGTCTTTTGGCGTCGAGTATCTCCTTTCCGATGCACTATTTCTTCTTTACTGTATCCCTCGCACCCTCACATTGACGTATTAACACAGAAATTGCGTCGAAATGAAATACTCTGCATCCCATGCATTCTCTTTCCCAATCCTGGAACGTTTCTACGGCAACGACAGGATTTTCTTTTCGGGTCGAGTATTTCCTTTCCGATGCACTATATCTTCTTTACTATATCCCTCGCACCCTCACATTGACGAATCAACACACAAATTGCGTCGAAATGAAATACTCTGTGTACCGTGCGTTCTCTTTCCCAATCCAGGAACGATTCTACGGCAACGACAGGATTTTCTTTTGGGGTCGAGTATCTCCTTTCCGATGCACTATTTCTTCTTTACTGTATCGCTCGCACCCTGACGTTGACGAATTAACACAGAAATTGCATCGAAATGAAATACTCTGTGTTCCATGCATTCTCTTTCCCAATCCAGGAACGTTTATACGGCAACGACAGGGTTATCTTTTGTGTTCGAGTATCTCCTTTCCGATGCACTACTTCTTCTTTACTGTATTCCTCGTACCTCACATTGACGAATTAACGCAGAAGTTACGTCGAAATTGAATACTCTGTGTTCCATGCATTCTCTTTACCAATCGAGGAACGTTTCTACGCCAACGACAGGATTTTCTTTTGTTGTCGAGTATCTCTTCCCGATGCACTATTACTTCTTTACTGTATCCCTCACACCCTCACATTGACGAATTAACACAGAAATTGCGTCGAAATGAAATACTCTGTGTTCCATGCCTTCCCTTTCCCAATCCAGGAACGTTTCTACGGCAACGACGGGAGTTTTTTTTTGAGGTCGAGTATCTCCTTTCCAATGCAGTATTTCTTCTTTACTGTATCCCTCGCACCCTCACATTGACGAATTAACACAGAAATTGTGTCGAAATGAAATACTCTGTGTTCCATGCCTTCCCTTTCCCAATTCAGGAACGTGTCTACGCCAAGACAGGAATTTCTTTTTGGGGTCGACTATCTCCTTTACGTTGCACTATTTCTTCTTTACTGTATCCCTCGCACCCTCACATTGACGAATTAACACAGATATTGCGTCGAAATGAGATACTCTGTGTTCCATGCATTCTCTTTCCCAATCCAGGAACGTTTCTACGGCAACGACAGGATTTTTTTTGGGGTCGAGTATCTCCTATCCGGTGCACTATTTCTTCTTTACTGTATCCCTCGCACCCTCACATTGACGAATTACCACATAAATAGCGTCGAAATGAAACACTCTGTGTTCCATGCATTTTCTTTCCCATTCCAGGAACTCTTCTACGGCAACGACAGGATTTTTTTTGGGGTCGAGTATCTCCTATCCGGTGCACTATTTCTTCTTTACTGTATCCCTCGCACCCACACATTGACGAATTACCACATAAATAGCGTCGAAATGAAACACTCTGTGTTCCATGCATTCTCTTTACCAATCCAGGAACGTTTCTACGCCAACGACAGGATTTTCTTTTGTTGTCGAGTATCTCTTCCCGATGCACTATTTCTTCTTTACTGTATCCCTCACACCCTCACATTGACGAATTAACACAGAAATTGCGTCGAAATGAAATACTCTGGGTTCCATGCCTTCCCTTTCCCAATCCAGGGACGTTTGTATGGCAACGTCAGGATTTCCTTTTGGGGTCGAGTATCTCTTTTCCGATGCACAATTTCTTATTTACTGTAT
This sequence comes from Schistocerca serialis cubense, assembly GCF_023864345.2. NCBI lineage: Eukaryota > Metazoa > Arthropoda > Insecta > Orthoptera > Acrididae > Schistocerca > Schistocerca serialis. The sequence continues at coordinate 120,031,521 of NC_064649.1, forward strand.
CCCCCGCACCCTCACATTGGCGATTTTACACAGAAATTGCATCGAAATGAAATACTCTGTGTTCCATGCATTCTCTTTCCCAATCCAGGAACGTTTCTACGGCAACGACAGGATATTTTTTTGGGGTCGAGTATATCCTTTCCAATGCACTATTTCTTCTTTGCTGGATCCCTCGCACCCTCACATTGACGAATTAACACAGAAATTGCGTCGAAATGAAATACTCTGTCTTCCATACATTCTCTTTCCCAATCCAGGAACGTATCTACGGCAACAACATGAGTTTCTTTTGGGGTCGTGTATCTCCTTTCCGATGCACCATTTCTTCTTTACTGTATCTCTCGCACCCTCACATTGACGAATTAACTCTGAAATTGCGTCGAAATGAAATACTGTGTTCCATCCCTTCCCTTTCCCAATCCAGTAACGTTTCAACGGCAACGACATGATTTTCTTTAGGGGTCGAGTATCTCCTTTCCGATGCACTATTTCTTCTTTACTGTATCCCTCGCACCCTCACATTCACGAATTAACACAGAAATTGCGTCGAAATGAAATACCCTGTGTTCCATGCATTCTCCTTGCCAATTCAGGAACGTTTCTACGGCAACGACATGATTTTCTTTGGGGTCGAGTATCTCCTTTCCGATCCACTATTTCTTCTTTACTGTATCCCTCGCACCCTCACATTCACGAATTAACACAGAAGTTGCGTCGAAATGAAATACTCTGGGTTCCATGCCTTCCGTTTCCCAATCCAGGGACGTTTGTATGGCAACGACAGGATTTACTTTTGGGGTCGAGTATCTCATTTCCGATGCACAATTTCTTATTTACTGTATCCCTCGCACCCTCACATAGGCGAATTTACACAGAAATTGCGTCGAAATGAAATACTCTGTGTTCCATGCATTCTCTTTCTCAATATAGGAACGTTTCTACGGCAACGACAGGATTTCTTTTTGGGGTCGAGTATCTCCTTTCCACTGCACTATTTCTTCTTTACTGGATCCATCGCACCCTCACATTGACGAATTAACACAGAAATTGCGTCGAAAGGAATATTCTGTCTTCCATACATTCTCTTTCCCAATCCAGGGACGTTTCTACGGCAACGACATGATTTTCTTTTGGGGTCGTGTATCTCCTTTCCGATGCACCATTTCTTCTTTACTGTACCTCTCGCACCCTCACATTGACGAATTAACTCTGAAATTGCGTCGAAATGAAATACTCTGTGTTCCATGCATTCTCTTTCCCAATCCAGGAACGTTTCTACGGCAACGACATTAATTTCTTTTGGAATCGAGTATCTCCTTTCCGATGCACAATTTCTTCTTTACTGTATCCCTCGCACCTTGACATTGACGAATTAACACAGAAATTGCGTCGAAATGAAATACTCTGTGTTCCTTGCATTCTCTTTCCCAATCCAGGAACGTTTCTACGGCGACGACAGGATTTTTTTTTGGGGTCGAGTATCTCGTTTCCAATGCACTACTTCTTCTTTACTGGATCCCTCGCACCCTCACATTGATGAATTAACACAGAAATTGCGTCGAAATGAAATACTCTGTGTTCCATGCAATCTCCTTCCCAATCCAGGAACGTCTCTACGGCAACGACAGGACTTTCTTTTGGGGTCGAGTATCTCGTTTCCGATGCACTATTTCTTCTTTACTGTATCCCTCGCACCCTCACATTGACGAATTAACACAGAAATTGCGTCGATATGAAATATTCTGTGTTCCATGCATTCTCTTTAGCAATCCAGGAACGTTTCTACGCCAACGATAGGATTTTCTTTTCTGGTCGAGTATCTCCTCCCGATGCACTTTTTCTTCTTTACTGTAACCCTCACACCCTCACATTGACGATTTTACACTGGAATTGCGTCGAAATGGAATACTCTGTGTTCGATGCCTTCCCTTTCCCAATCCAGGAACGTATCTATGGCAACGACAGGATTTTCCTTTGGGGTCGAGTATCTTCTTTCTGATGCACTATTGCATCTTTACTGTATCCCTCGCACCCTCACATTGACGAATTAACACAGAAATTGCGTCGAAATGAAATACTCTGTGTTCCATGCAATCCCTTCCCCAATCCTGGAACATTTATATAGCAACGACAGGATTTTCTTTTGGGGTCGAGTCTCTCCTTTCCGATGCACTATATCATCTTTACTGCATCCCTTGCACCCTCACATTCACGAATTAACACAGAAATTGCGTCGAAATGAAATACTCTGTGTTCCGTGCCTTCCCTTACCCAATGCAGGAACGATTCTACGGCAACGAAAGCATTTTCTTTTCGGGTCGAGAATCTCTTTTCTGATGCACTATTTCTTCTTTACTGTATCCCTCGCACCCTCACATTGACGAATTAACACAGAAATTGCGTCGAAAGGAAATACTCTGCGTTCCATGCATTCTCCTTTCCAATCCAGGAACGTTTCTACGGCAATGACAGGATTTTCTTTTTGGGTCGAGTATTTCCTTTCCGATGCACTATATCTTCTTTACTATATCCCTCGCACCCTCACATTGACGAAATAACACAGAAATTGCGTCGAAATGAAATACTCTGTGTTCGATGCCTTCCCTTTCCCAATCCAGGAACGTTTCTACGGCAATGACAGAATTTTCATTTGGGGTTGAGTATCTCCATTCCGTTGCACTATTTCTTCTTTACTGTATCCCTCGCACCCTCACATTGACGAATTATCACAGAAATTGCGTCGAAATGAAATTCTCTGTGCTCCATGCATTCTCTTTCCCAATCCAGGAACGTTTCTACGGCAACAACATTATTTTCTTTTGGGGTCGAGTCTCTCCTTTCCGATGCACTATTTCTTCTTTACTGTATCCATCGCACCCCCACATTGACGAATTAACACAGAAATTTAGTCGAATAAAATACCTTGTGTACCATGCAATCACTTCCCCAATCCTGGAACGTTTATATGGCAACGACAGGATTGTCTTTTGGCGTCGAGTATCTCCTTTCCGATGCTCTATTTCTTCATTACTGTATCCCTCGCACCCTCACATTGACGTATTAACACAGAAATTGCGTCGAAATGAAATACTTAGTGTTCCGTTCCTTCCCTTTCCCAATCTAGGAACGCTTCTACGGCAACGAAAGGATTTTCTTTTGGGGTCGAGTTTCTCCTTTCCGATGCACTATTTCTTCTTTACTGTATCGCTCGCACCCTGACGTTGACGAATTAACACAGAAATTGCGTCGAAATGAAATACTCTGTGTTCCATGGATTCCCTTTCCCAATCCAGGAACGTTTCTACAGCAACGACAGGGTTATCTTTTGGGTTCGAGTATCTACTTTCCGATGCACTAATTCTTCTTTACTGTATCCCTCGTACCTCACATTGACGAATTAACACATAAAAAGCGTCGAAATGAAACACTCTGTGTTCCATGCATTTTCTTTCCCATTCCAGGAACTTTTCGACGGCAACGACAGGATTTTCTCTTCGGGTCGAGTATCTCCTATCCGGTGCACTATTTCTTCTTTACTGTATCCCTCGCACCCTCACATTGACGAATTACCACATAAATAGCGTCGTAATGAAACACTCTGTGTTCCATGCATTTTCTTTCCCATTCCAGGAACTCTTCTACGGCAACGACAGGATTTTCTCTTCGGGTCGAGTATCTCCTTTACGATGCACTATTTCTTCTTTACTGTATCCCTCGCACCCTCACATTCACGAATTAACACAGAAATTGCGTCGAAATGAAATACTCTGTGTTCCATGAATTCTCTTTCCCAATCCAGTAATGTTTCTACAGCAACAACAGGATTTTCTTTTGGGGTCGAGTATCTCCTTTCCAATGCACTATTTCTTCAATACTGTATCCCTCGCAACCTCACATTGACGAATTAATACAGATATTGCGTCGAAATGAAATACTCTGGGTTCCATGCCTTCCCTTTCCCAATCCAGGGACGTTTGTATGGCAACGTCAGGATTTCCATTTGGGGTCGAGTATCTCTTTTCCGATGCACAATTTCGTATTTACTGTATACCTCGCACCCTCACATAAGCGAATTTACACAGAAATTGCGTCGATATGAAATACTCTGTGTTCCATGAATTCTCTTTCCCAATCCAGTAACGTTTCTACGGCAACAACAGGGTTTTTCTTTTGGGGTCGCGTATCTCCTTTCCGATGCACTATTTCTTCTATGCTGTATCCCTCGCAACCTCACATTGACGAATTAACACAGAAATTGCGTCGAAATGAAATAGTCTGGGTTCCATGCCTTCCCTTTTCCAATCCAGGGACGTTTGTATGGCAACGTCAGGATTTCCTTTTGGGGTCGAGTATCTCTTTTCCGATGCACAATTTCTTATTTACTGTATCACTCGCACCCTCACATTGGCGAATTTACACAGAAATTGCATCGAAATGAAATACTCTGTGTTCCATGCATTCTCTTTCCCAATCCAGGAACGTTTCTACGGCAACGACAGGATTTTTTTTTTGGGGTCGAGTATCTCCTTTCCAATGCACTATTTCTTCTTTGCTGGATCCCTCGCACCCTCACATTGACGAATTAACACAGAAATTGCGTCGAAGTGAAATACTCTGTCTTCCATACATTCTCTTTCCCAATCCAGGAACGTATCTACGGCAACGACATGATTTTCTTTTGGGGTCGTGTATCTCCTTTCCGATGCACCATTTCTTCTTTACTGTACCTCTCGCAAACTCACATTGGCGAATTAACTCTGAAATTGCGACGAAATGAAATACTCTGTGTTCCATGCCGTCCGTTTCCCAATCGTGGAACGTTTCTACGGCAACGACAGGATTTTCTTTTGGTGTCGACTATCTCCTTTCCGATGCACTATTTCTTCTTTACTGTATCTCTCGCACCCTCACATTGACGAATTAAATCTGAAATTGCGTCGAAATGAAATACTGTGTTCCATGCCTTCCCTTTCCCAATCCAGTAACGTTTCAACGGCAACGACATGATTTTCTTTAGGGGTCGAGTATCTCCTTTCCGATGCACTATTTCATCTTTACTGTATCCCTCGCACCCTCACATTCACGAATTAACACAGAAATTGCGTCGAAATGATATACTCTGTGTTCCATGCATTCTCTTTGCCAATCCAGGAACGTTTCTACGGCAACGACATGATTTTCTTTGGGGTCGAGTATCTCCTTTCCGATCCACTATTTCTTCTTTACTGTATCCCTCGCACCCTCACATTCACGAATTAACACAGAAATTGCGTCGAAATGAAATACTCTGGGTTCCATGCCTTCCCTTTCCCAATCCAGGGACGTTTGAATGGCAACTTCAGGATTTACTTTTGGGGTCGAGTATCTCATTTCCGATCCACAATTTCTTATTTACTGTATCCCTCGCACCCTCACATAGGCGAATTTACACAGAAATTGCGTCGAAATGAAATACTCTATGTTCCATGCATTCTCTTTCTCAATATAGGAACGTTTCTACGGCAACGACAGGATTTCTCTTTGGGGTCGAGTATCTCCTTTCCACTGCACTATTTCTTCTTTACTGGATCCCTCGCACCCTCACATTGACGAATTAACACAGAAATTGCGTCGAAATGAAATATTCTGTCTTCCATACATTCTCTTTCCCAATCCAGGGACGTTTCTACGGCAACGACATGATTTTATTTTGGGGTCGTGTATCTCCTTTCCGATGCACCATTTCTTCTTTACTGTACCTCTCGCACCCTCACATTGGCGAATTAACTCTGAAATTGCGACGAAATGAAATACTCTGTGTTCCATGCCGTCCGTTTCCCAATCGTGGAACGTTTCTACGGCAACGACAGGATTTTCTTTTGGTGTCGACTATCTCCTTTCCGATGCACTATTTCTTCTTTACTGTATCCCTCGCACCCTCACATTCACGAATTAACACAGAAATTGCGTCGAAAAGAAATACTCTGTGTTCCATGCATTCTCTTTCCCAATCCAGGACCGTTTCTACGGCAAGGACATTAATTTCATTTGGGGTCGAGTATCTCCTTTCCGATGCACTATTTCTTCTTTACTGTATCCCTCGCACCCTCACATTGGCGAATTAACTCTGAAATTGCGTCGAAATGAAATACTCTGTGTTCCATGCCGTCCGTTTCCCAATCGTGGAACGTTTCTACGGCAACGACAGGATTTTCTTTTGGTGTCGACTATCTCCTTTCCGATGCACTATTTCTTCTTTACTGTATTCCTCGCACACTCACATTGACGAATTAACACAGAAATTGCGTCGAAATGAAATACACTGTGTTCCATTCATTCTTTTTCACAATCCAGGAACGTTTCTAAGGCAACGACATGGTTTTCTTTTCGGGTTGAGTATCTCCTGTCCGATGCAGTATTCCTTCTTTACTGTATCCCTCGCACCCTCACATTGACGAATTAACACAGAAATTGCGTCGAAATGAAATACTCTGTGTTCCGTACCTTCCCTTTCCCAATCCAGAAACGTTTCTACGGCAACGACAGGATTTTTTTTGGGGTCGAGTATATCCTTTCCAATGCACTATTTCTTCTTTACTGGATCCCACGCACCCTCACATTGACGAATTAACACAGAAATTGCGTCGAAATGAAATACTCTGTCTTCCATACATTCTCTTTCCCAATCCAGGAACGTTCCTACGGCAACGACATGATATTCTTTTGGGGTCGTGTATCTCCTTTCCGATGCACCATTTCTTCCTTACTGTATCCCTCGCACCCTCACATTGACGAATTGACTCTGAAATTGCGTCGAAATGAAATACTCTGTGTTCCATGCCTACCCTTTCCCAATCCAGTAACATTTCTACGGCAACGACATGATTTTCTTTTGGGGCCGAGTATCTCCTTTCCGATGCACTATTTCTTCTTTACTGTATCCCTCGCACCCTCAGATTCACGAATTAACACAGAAATTGCGTCGAAATGAAATACTGTGTGTTCCATGCATTCTCTTTCCCAATCCAGGAACGTTTCTACGGCAACGACATGATTTTCTTTTGGGCTCGAGTATCTCCTTTCCGATGCACTATTTCTTCTTTACTGTATCCCTCGCACCATCACATTCACGAATTAACACAGAAATTGCGTCAAAATGAAATACTCTGTGTTCCATGAATTCTCTTTCCCAATCCAGTAACGTTTCTACTGCAACAACAGGATTTTCTTTTGGGGTCGAGTAACTCCTTTCCGATGCACTATTTCTTCTATACTGCATCCCTCGCAACCTCACATTGACGAATTAACACAGAAATTGCGTCGAAATGAAATACTCTGGGTTCCATGCCTTCCCTTTCCCAATCCAGGGACGTTTGTATCGCAACGTCAGGATTTACTTTTGGGGTCGAGTATCTCATTTCCGATGCACAATTTCTTATTTACTGTATTCCTCGCACACTCACATTGACGAATTAACACAGAAATTGCGTCGAAATGAAATACTCTGTGTTCAATGCATTCTCTTTCTCAATATAGGAACGTTTCTACGGCAACGACAGGATTTTTTTTTTTGGGTCGAGTATCTCCTTTCCACCACACTATTTCTTCTTTACTGGATCCCTCGCACCCTCACATTGACGAATTAACACAGAAATTGCGTCGAAATGAAATATTCTGTCTTCCATACATTCTCTTTCCCAATCCAGGAACGATTCTACGGCAACGACATGATTTTCTTTTGGGGTCGTGTATCTCCTTTCCGATGCACCATTTCTTCTTTACTGTATCTCTCGCACACTCACATTGACGAATTAACTCTGAAATTGCGTCGAAATGAAATACTCTGTGTTCCATGCCTTCTCCTTCCCAATCCAGGAACGTTTCTACAGCAACGACAGGATTTTCTTTTGGGGTCGACTATCTCCTTTCCGATGCACTATTTGTTCTTTACTCTATCCCTCGCACCCTGACATTGACGAATTAACACTGAAATTTCGTCGAAATGGTATACTCTGTCTTCCATGCCTTCCCTTTCCCAAACAAGGAACGTTTCTACGGCAACGACAGGATTTTCTTTTGGGGTCAAGTATCTCCCTTCCGATGCAGTATTTCTTCTTTACTGTATTCCTCGCACACTCACATTGACGAATTAACACAGAAATTGCGTCGAAATGAAATACTCTGTGTTCCATGCATTCTCTTTCTCAATATAGGAACGTTTCTACGGTAACGACAGGATTTATTTTTGGGTCGAGTATCTCCTTTCCACCGCACTATTTCTTCTTTACTGGATCCCTCGCACCCTCACATTGACGAATTAACACAGAAATTGCGTCGAAATGAAATATTCTGTCTTCCATACATTCTCTTTCCCAATCCAGGAACGATTCTACGGCAACGACATGATTTTCTTTTGGGGTCGTGTATCTCCTTTCCGATGCACCATTTCTTCTTTACTGTATCTCTCGCACCCTCACATTGGCGAACTAACTCTGAAATTGCGTCGAAATGAAATACTCTGTGTTCCATGCCTTCTCCTTCCCAATCCAGGAACGTTTCTACGGCAACGACAGGATTTTCTTTTGGGGTCGACTATCTCCTTTCCGATGCACTATTTCTTCTTTACTCTATCCCTCGCACCCTGACATTGACGAATTAACACAGAAATTGCGTCGAAATGAAATACTCTGTGTTCCATGCATTCTCTTTCCCAATCCAGGAACGTTTCTACGGCAACGACAGGATTTTCTTTTGGGGTCGAGTATCTCCTTTCCGATGCACTATTTCTTCTTTACTGTATCGTTCGCATCCTCATTTTGACGAATTAACAGAGAAATTGCGTCGAAATGATATTACATGTGTTCCATGCATTCTCTTTATCAATCAAGGAACGTTTCTACGATAACGACAAGATTTTCCTTTGGGGTCGAATATCTCCTTTCCGATGCACTATTTCTTCTTTACTGTATCCCTCGCACCCTCACATTCACGACTTAACACAGAAATTGCGTCGAAATGAAATACTCTGTGTTCCCTGAATTCTCTTTCCCAATCCAGTAACGTTTCTACTGCAACAACAGGATTTTCTTTTGGGGTCGAGTAACTCCTTTCCGATGCACTATTTCTTCTATACTGTATCCCTCGCAACGTCACATTGACGAATTAACACAGAAATTGCGTCGAAATGAAATACTCTGGGTTCCATGCCTTCCCTTTCCCAATCCAGGGACGTTTGTATCGCAACGTCAGGATTTACTTTTGGGGTCGAGTATCTCATTTCCGATGCACAATTTCGTATTTACTGTATTCCTCGCACACTCACATTGACGAATTAACACAGAAATTGCGTCGAAATGAAATACTCTGTGTTCCATGCATTCTCTTTCTCAATATAGGAACGTTTCTACGGCAACAACAGGATTTTTTTTTTGGGTCGAGTATCTCCTTTCCACCGCACTATTTCTTCTTTACTGGATCCCTCGCACCCTCACATTGACGAATTAACACAGAAATTGCGTCGAAATGAAATATTCTGTCTTCCATACATTCTCTTTCCCAATCCAGGAACGATTCTACGGCAACGACATGATTTTCTTTTGGGGTCGTGTATCTCCTTTCCGATGCACCATTTCTTCTTTACTGTATCTCTCGCACCCTCACATTGACGAATTAACTCTGAAATTGCGTCGAAATGAAATACTCTGTGTTCCATGCCTTCTCCTTCCCAATCGAGGAACGTTTCTACAGCAACGACAGGATTTTCTTTTGGGGTCGACTATCTCCTTTCCGATGCACTATTTCTTTTTTACTCTATCCCTCGCACCCTGACATTGACGAATTAACACTGAAATTGCGTCGAAATGGTATACTCTGTCTTCCATGCCTTCCCTTTCCCAAACCAGGAACGTTTCTACGGCAACGACAGGATTTTCTTTTGGGGTCGACTATCTCCTTTCCGATGCACTATTTCTTCTCTACTCTATCCCTCGCACCCTGACATTGACGAATTAACACAGAAATTGCGTCGAAATGAAATACTCTGTGTTCCATGCATTCTCTTTCCCAATCCAGGAACGTTTCTACGGCTACGACACGATTTTCTTTTGGGGTCGAGTATCTCCTTTCCGATGCACTATTTCTTCTTTACTGTGTCCCACGCATTCTCACTTTGACGAATTAACACAGAAATAGCGTCGAAATGAAATACTCTGTGTTCCACGAATTCTCTTTCCCGATCCAGGGACGTTTCTACGGCAACGACAGGATTTTCTTTTGGGGTCGAGTATCTCCATTCCGATGCACTATTTCTTCTTTACTGTATCGCCTGACGTTGACGAATTTACACAGAAATTGCGTCGAAATGAAATACTCTGTGTTCCATGCATTCTCTTTACCAATTCAGGAACGTTTCTACGGCTACGACACGATTTTCTTTTGGGGTCGAGTATCTCCTTTCTGAGGCACTATTTCTTCTTTACTGTATCCCTCGCACCCTCACATTGACGAATTAGCACAGATATTGTGTCGAAATGAAATACTCTGCGTTCCATGCCTTCCCTTTCCCAATCCAGGAGCGTGTCTACGGCAACGACATGATTTTCTTTTGGGGTCGTGTATCTTCTTTCCGATGCACAATTTCTTCTTTACTGTATCCCTCGCACCCTCACATTCACGAATTAACACAGAAATTGCGTCGAAATGAAATACTCTGTGCCCCTTACCTTCCCTTTCCCAATCCAGGAATGTTTCTACGGCAACGACAGGATTTTCTTTTGGGATCGAGTATCTCCTATCCGATGCAGTATTTCTTCTTTACTGTATCCCTCGCACCCTCACATTGACGAATTAACACAGAAATTGCGTCGAAATGAAATACTCTGTGTTCCATGCATTCTCTTTCTCAATCCAGGAACGTTTCTACGGAAACGACAGGATTTTCTTTTGGGGTCGAATATTTCCTTTCCGACGCACTATTTCTTCTTTATTGTATCCCTCGCACCCTCACATCGACGAATTAACACATAAAATGCGTCGGAATGTTATTATATGTGTTCCATGCATTCTCTTTATCAATCTAGGAACGTTTCTACGGCAATGACAAGATTTACTTTTGGGGTCGAGTATCTCCTTTCCGAGGCACTACTTCTTCTTTACTGTATCCCTCGCATCCTCACTTTGACGAATTAACACAGAAATTGCGTCGAAATGTAATACTCTGTGTTCCACGAATTCTGTTTCCCGATCCAGGAACGTTTCTACGGCAACGACAGGATTTTGTTTTGGGGTCGAGTATCTCCATTCCGATGCAGTATTTCTTCTTTTCTGTATTGCCTGACGTTGACGAATTTACACAGAAATTGCGTCGAAATGAAATACTCTGTGTTCCATGCATTCTCTTTACCAATCCAGGAACGTTTTTACGGCTACGACACGATTTTCTTTTGGGGTCGAGTATCTCCTTTCTGAGGCACTGTTTCTTCTTTACTGTATCCCTCGCACCCTGACACTAACGAATTAACACAGAAATTGTGTCGAAATGAAATACTCTGTGTTCCATGCATTCTCTTCACCGATCCAGGATCGTTTCTACGGCAACGACATGTGATATTCGCTATTTTTGGCTTAATTAAAACAGCAAATTCAGCCAGAAGGCAAATACTTGTTTATAAAGAATGATTAATATATAATAAGGCGTCGCATGGCGATGGTGGAATTTTCTAGATAATGTAATTTGTCGTCTTTGGGCGGCAATAAAAACAGAAAAATACGGATAGATATACGATCCTTCACTATTTTGTTCGCTGGAGAACAAATGAAGCCTGGAGCGCTAAGAAGACTTGTACTGTTTTTCTCGAGTAAGACGGACGCAGATTTGTGGCGGTCTGATCTAATTATTTTTACTAAATAAATAAAAACGTGTTCCGTCTAAGTTTTGAGTGAAGTGTAGGAAGAAGAACTGTTGTAACTTACCGTGACGAAGCACGAGCGACTCAAGAGGACAATGGCTATGTAAAAGAGCGCTCAATGGACATGATATGGACATAAAAATCTACCGTCATTGTAGTATTAAGCTTAAGGTACGATATATGTTTTAGTTATAATAAATATTTGTTCTGGGAATACTGAATCATTTAGCAGTGCTCATTTCTATTATCTCCTCAGTATTATTTTCATTTTAATTATGCATTTTGCTAATATTACAGACTCCAAGATCAGCAGTCCAATGCGCGTGTTACATTGATAAAAAAGAAAACTGTTTTATCGTCTTCTTGGATCAGCTTTAATATTGAATTTCTCTTTTGTGTGATGTTACAGTTGTTTTTGCGCCCTTAAGAACTTTCTGGTCCCTTAGGAAATTTTTTTGTCATAACAATAACTTCACAACCGGGTATGATCGTATCTACGATCATGAAGTAATTAGAAAGACGATAACGCAATTTCTTATTCAACAGCACGCTAGTTGTGACTGCCTCAAGCCATGCGAAACTGCAAGTAAAAACTAATCACATCTCATAATGCAATATTTTATGACAATGGTCAATCCATGATTCTTACGCCAACTGTGATTGATAAAACAGTAAGCTAAATCTCAATTTCCAACTTTCCATTGAATAACAACATCACTTCTATTTTGTAACATCACACTTGGCGCCCGAACAGGGACTTGACCAAAAAATTAGTTCAAATACTTGGAAAATTTTCTATGTGCTTTTGTTAATAAATGTTCTGTCGTTTCATGTACACATCATCTCTCTGTGAGAATGACGTAAAATATGCTGGTCAATAACGCAGTTTAATTACCGAGAGAAAAGAAAAGAAAAGAGACGTGAATTTGCTGAGACAACATAGCGGTAATCAAGCCATCAAAAAGTAAGTCAGAATTTTGCATACGCAGTGTAGTGCTTCAGTAGCAACGTTGCTTTTCCACGTCGATCCACATCCTTTCTATCTCCTTCCCGCTATAGAAAATCTGCTTTATTTTATCTTTCAAAGTAAAATTCTTCGTAGTCTGATAATAGAAATTATTTCTCCCCATTGTTAGTATAGCTGTATTACATTTTCAACATGGTGGATAGTGTGCGCAATTTGCAGTGAAGAGCATATTCATTCATTTGTCTGAAACGTTTAGGTTCCATCTTGTCTTCTCGCCAGATAGAATTTCATTTGTTGCTCACGCGAGAGTGGTGCTCTTAGCGGACTCACCACGTCACTGACAAACGACGAAAGCCTTGCGTAGCACGTGGTTTACTGACGAAAATGGCAGATAGTAAACAGACAGGTGACAACAGGAGACGGGAGTGAAGACGTTAATAGTATCCCATACCCTTTACGATCGCGAACGGTAGGTTCCCGTGTGGAAACTGAACTAACCATGTCTGTAACAGGGGAAAGTGACCCTGAAGTCCAAACTCGTCCCGCTGCAGCTACAAATGACCTCGGTGCGTTAATGGAAATGCTGAAACAACAGTTTGACGCAGTAAATGAGAATATAAAAACACAAAATGAGACTATAAAAACACAAAATGAGACTGTTAACGCCCGACTAGATGCTGTAAGCGAATCATTAAAAACAGAGCTAGGCACAATCAAAACAGATCTGCATAAAGAAATTACGGCTGAATTAAATACCCATTTGGGTGAGGTGCAAACTAAGATCAGTGATCAAATTCAGAAAATGCAGAAACAGGTGAAAAGTGAAATAGCTGAAGTATCTGGAACATTAAACACAAAAATTCAGGCAGCTACCAAAGAAATAAACTCAGTTAGAAATGCAGTATCTGACATTGAAGGTGTAGTAGAGGATCTGTCGAGGCAGATAGACTCAATCAATATCGAAGAACAGGTTAAGAGCACCGTGAAAGCACACGCGGAGGCATTGTCGGAACACTACAGTGAATGGATAAAGGGTAAAGATATTTTTATCGAAAAGAAGGTCAGGGAGGAGCTTAGGGAGACTGTCAAGGATGTAACTTATGAAATCTTAGCTGCTCCTGGTAAGTCGGGAGACACAGTAGTTTCTGAATTGGGACAGATTCGGAGGACACTTACACGGGATCTTCCCGAGTGGAAGCAGCAAGTAGTGGACGAAGTCAGAATGCTGAGAAACTGGGTAGAAAATCCGCACACACATACGCAAACTATAGGGAACAACTCTTTAGACGGTGACGAATGTCAGTCAACTCCTTATCGTTCACCGCCTGATTACATGCAAAACAACAGTCCTGTTGAGTCCCGAGTAGGGAAACTAAATGATCCGCCCACAATCGTGAGTTTAATGCAAGAGGAAAGTGTGATTAAGCATCGCACTTTTCCTGTTTTTCATCCGCAGAAGCGAGAAATACACCCCATCGTGTTCCTAAAGAATTTTTCCGGCATATTTCCCAGGAGCTGGACAGACAGACAGCGTATTCAGTTCGTCACTGGCTTTATTTCTGGTGATGCAGCATTATGGGGAACGGAAATGGTAGACACGTGTAGGAATTATGAAGAGTTTGAGAAAATGTTCTTGGCAAAATTTTGGAGTAATGGGGTACAGCAAAGATTAAGGAAGGAGGTGTATGGTGCGGAAATTTTCAATGAGAAGCATGGAAGTCTCCGGCGATACTTTGAGAAGTATCTAGCAAAAATTAAATTCTGGGATTCTCCGATTTCTTCCAAGGACGTAATTATGATTCTCAAAAGCAAACTCCCTGTGTCTATTAGAGAGAAATTAGTAAATGTGTCCGAAGAAGACACGGATGTATTCCTTTCTGTGCTGGATTCCTTAGATTTAATTAGCGAGGATGTGCGCTCCAAGGTTGGCAGCGGCAAATTCTTCCCTGGCAGCCAGCAGAATGCATCGCACGCGGACAACAATGCGCCCAAGGAGAGAGCGAGCTACTGCGACCGCTGTTACCAACCTGCCAGCGGTTATCAAAACGCAAACGGCAATAACTTTAAACGGAAGCAGAAAACCAATTACAGTAATCAGCAGAGATACCACCCAATTTACAACCACCAGGTACAACATCAGTACGGAAACCCACCCTTTAATTCTGCACCTGAGCAGTATGGAAATTCTCCACAAACTAGTGGTAATTTTTCAAATGGGCCAGTGTACAATCAAAGTTATAGGTCGAAATATAGCAAGTGGCATGGGCAAGGCGGAGGCCACCCAGCACAACATAAGAACAACTATTCACAGGATAGAGGACCGCGGAACAATTTTCAAATGGCACCAAATGCGAACTTTCCTTCACAAGGAAATGGTTTTGCCGGCAACCAAAAGATCGGGCGACATCAGCCTTCTCAAGTATTCTATTCACAAGTGAATGCACCCAGTGGATTTGACCCCTTTACACCGGCATTTGTACCACATAACCAGCACCAATATGAAACGGAACAAACACTTTAGGCCATGAATGACAAACAGGTTAAACATCCTGCGGAAAATCAGAGGCAGCGCCTTTCAGCCTCCTAGAGGTCGCTGCCGGTTCCAGTGGGGGTACTAACGAATACTCTGATTCTGAGTATGTTAATGCGATACGGTACGACCATGAGACCGACTTACGAGATGACCTTGCACCTGACCTAGAAGCTCAAGACATTATTGACATTTATGATGAACAGGTCCAGGCTTCGATTAAGATTTCTATTGCCAACATTCCTGTCACAGCCATTGTTGATACAGGAGCAAACATCAATGTGATGTCATCATGTCTCTTCAGACAGGTGTCTTCTGTTTCAAAAGTTTTATCATTGCCGATTCAGGGTTGCTCCATATCGGGAGCGATTGGTCCATTGAAACAGAGAGTTAGTTTACAGACACAGCCTCAACTGCAGATAGAATCTCTTGCGTACTGGAAATTCCCTTGTGTGAACTGTTAATGATAAGTATTGTGTTGAACAGCGCACTGACTACATGGTAACGGCTACTACATGTCATCTTTAAGTATTAAATGCTATGTATGAAAAAATTGTTTATAGTGATGGACATGAACTGATATTTCTTCAACAAGCTGAAGCAGGAAATTGAGGTTGCACCAAGAATTTCAATTTAATTTTAAGTTAGTAATAAGAAAAAAAGTGCTTGCGAGGTGATTGCCCGGAGCTAAATAAAATATGTAAAGGTGAGAAATGGAGGAGGATGCGTAAATAAGCACTTCTCTCAAGGTACAAGAATATTTATAGATTTATTTTTAGTAATGTAAGTACTTGAAGTTCTGTAGTAAAAGCCCAAATTACCTGCTTAAAAAAGAGGGTACATGTTCAAACAGTCCAGACAGTGGACAGGAGTAGAAGAAATAGCTTAAAGTTCAGTTAAAGCGTGCTGTTAAATGGAAAAACAAGTGGTAACCCACATGTGTTCACGCAAGGAGACAATAAGCTGTAGTAAACTAAGTTAGGTGAAATACAGTACAAATAGAGGCAAACCATGAAGCATCAATAATGTAGCGTAAGTACTCCACGAGGCCACTAATTGCTATGAAAGTAAACTATTTCCCTGTGATCTGAGCCCAATGTAAAGAGTATATGAGGAATGTTAGCTGACGAATTGATTTCAGTAGAATCGAGGTACTAAATAACCACACAGCAAGCCACCTGTATCATAAATAAGTCCAAGTAAAGATCTTCAGAAGATCTGTAGTGTAATCTAGCGACCATTCAATACCCTAATTGAAGGCTAATCTAAAGAACAAGCAATTCAGTGATATTTAAACTTAATACTGACTATAACCAGAGTAAGACGTAGAAGTAGCAAAGCATGCTGTAATGAAAGACGTTGAAGTTTATATATGTGCCTATGTTTATTAAGATAATTTTATTTACATGCAGATTTTATTGCAAAAATGTCTCCTAAGACACTCCTCTTATGAAATCCATTTTCCTTGTGCCCGTTCCTTTTGATCCTGGTTCATTAACCCAGACCAAGGGTCGACTTGTAAAAGGCACGTGTGCTTCGAAGCAAAGCAGTGCTTATGAGAAATGAGACACGTAGCGTGATGAACTTCGCTAGCTTTGGTAATGTTTGTTATGGACCGGTTGCGTAAACCCAGTGAACTGTCGGTAATTCCATTCATAAAAAAAACAGTAGACACGCGTTACCCTATTTTTTTTTTTAACAGAGAACGATTGCTGAGTACATGAAGCGAAGAGGGAGAACTATTGTTATCCAGTCTGCCCTCAAATATAAAAAAAAAATTTGGCAAGCACAAAGGAAAGCACAAAAAGAAAAAAAAAAGATTCAGCGTTAAATGTGTACTCGTTAAGTAGTAGATATGCTGCGTGGCAGTAGAAAATGATCTTGGGTGCACTAAAGAATAAATGCACCGAGTGTTGCGAAACCTGTAGTTTTCATAATGAAGAGATGAGCACTTAAAAGAAAGTTTGAAAGAATATTTTTAGGTTCACTAGTGAAAGCAAATCTTGAGATATAAAGAGTCCATTCATAAAGCAGTTGTTCACTGGACTTACCAAAAGGAGTGACCATTAATTGTAAATATTAGCTCGTAAGTGATATTTTGTAAATAGTAGAATATAAGTCTTTCTATACCAGTGGAGGAAACGTGCAAAATTGATTGTTTTGTAAATGAACTCCATCGGCGAAGGAACTAAGGACGAATGCTGTGTGAAGATGCACACTAAAGTGCGACGTGCATAATAAAAATAACTGTTCAATGTATACTAGTGGTAGTGTTGTACTGCAAGTGTAAAAAAGAGTAGTCAAGGCTACGACAACAGGTGCAACGCAAAGTTCAGTGTTGTTCTAAGTGCAGCGACAGCTAAAACATTCGTCGTCACTTACCTGTGAGCCTCATGGGAGGCAGTTGACAGAGAAGTATGGAGGCAGCTTCAGTGTCTGGCTCCTCCGATGGGAAACGCGCGCGAGGTGTTTGTATCGATGCACTCGTGTGATACGAAGTTCACAAAAAAAAAAAGGAGCACTCGACGACCACCAGCTCTGTTACAGCCTGAGCGCGAACGGATACTAAGTATTGGAGCTCACGCAACACTGTGCAGCCGCTGTGAGTGGCTGACGTGTGGGTGACGAAACAATCCAAACTTTAAACTGCTAACCGCCATGACTTCAATCGTACATACTGGAGGAAAGACATTTGTACACTTGTGTGACTACATTTTCATATGTAAATTAAGCGATTTTCTTGAGTTAAAGTTAAGATGAGTGAGAAGTAGATTGTTAGATTACTCAGACCTTAAAGCCATTAATACCGGCACTCCTGAACACTGCTAAAATGAATTATAATCCTGTCTCTTGATGGACAAAGAAAATGAATGTGCACTATAGGAAGACCCTAAACTCCAGACCAGTCCCGATCCTTAACAAATGTATCCAGTAGCTTGTAAGTCATACTAATAATTTTCCACTTCTTCTATTTCATATTGTAAATAAAAACCCGGGAAGCCACTTGAATTCCTGGTACCACAGTGGAAAGGACCGATGTACTGCATGATGAACGCCGTAGACAGCTAACACAGAAAGTGAAAACATCACGAAGTGTAGTGCTACGTTATTAAACTGTAATTGAACCACAAGGAGTCAACAGATGCTCGAACATTGTCCACTCTAGTTTAGTGAAAATAAGCACTCACTGTACTCATGTGTTAGTTGTTAAGCTCAAGAGAAAGTAATTCCTGAATTCTATCCCCTGAAGTGCGAAATGAACGTTCACTTATTGTTATAAGCAAATATGGACCAAACTTAAATATGCACATAAATGTTAGTCTTGGTATTATGGAATGAAGTGACTGATGAACAAAGAATGAAAAACTTTATTTTGAAAAATGATAAATATCTGATATATGTTTATAAATGTAATTTCAATTTAAGTACATAGTACGCCAGTAACATTATGTAAATGTCACACAAAAAAAAAATCACGAATATCTCATGAGGACATGAGGATCGAGGTAATCCTTCGGCATTCCCTCTCTCCTCATGGGAGGCAATGAGATATTCGCTATTTTTGACTTCATTAAAACAACAAATACGAGTAGTTAATACTTTCAGCCAGAAGGCAAATACTTGTTTGTAAATAATGATTAATGTATAATAAGGCGTCGCATGGCGACGGTGGAATTTTCTAGATAATGTAATTCGTCGTCTTTGGGCGGCAATAAAAACAGAAAAATACGGATAGATATACGATCCTTCACTATTTTGTTCGAGGGAGAACAAATGAAGCCTTGAGCGCTAAGAAGACTTTTACTGTTTTTCTCGAGTAAGACGGACGCAGATTTGTGACAGTCTGATCTAATTTTTTAGTAAATGTATAAAAACGTGTTATGTCTAAGTTTTGAGTGAAGTGTAGGAAGAAGAACTGTTGTAACTTACCGTGACGAAGCACGAGCGACTCAAGAGGACAATGGCTATATAAAAGAGCGCTCAATGGACATGATATGGACATAAAAATCTACCGTCATTGTTGTATTAAGCTTAAGGTACGATATATGTTTTAGTTATAATAAATATTTGTTCTGGGAATACTGAATCATTTAGCAGTGCTCATTCCTATTATCTCCTCAGTATTATTTTCATTTTAATTATGCATTTTGCTAATATTACAGACACCAAGATCAGCAGTCCAATGTGCGTGTTACATTGATAAAAAGAAAACTGTTTTATCGTCTTCTTGCATCAGCTTTAATATTGAATTTCTCTTTTGTGTGATGTTACAGTTGTTTTTGCGCCCTTAAGAACTTTCTGGTCCCTTAGGAAATTTTTTTGTCATAACAATAACTTCACTACCGGGTATGATCGTATCTACGATCATGAAGTAATTAGAAAGACGATAACGCAACTTCTTAATCAATAGCACGCTAGTTGTGACTGCCTCAAGCCACGCGAAACCGCAAGTAAAAACTATTCACATCTCATAATGCAATATTTTATGACAATGGTCAATCCATGATTCTTACGCCAATTGTGATTGATAAAACAGTTAGTTAAATCTCAATTTCCAACTTTCCATTGAATAGCAACATCACTTCTATTTTGTAACATCACAAACTGCATTAAAAGTTTCAGGAATTACTGCAACCAATCGCCGTTCTTTCTTCAGTTTTTATGTATTCATGACCGGTTTCGAATCGCCTTGCAATTCAACATCAGATGATACAATTTACTTTGGAGTATTGTGCGGGTCGTGCATCTGTGGCAAATACAGAGTCGAAAAAGTGAGCACTGTATGTTGGAAGAGTATTAAGATTGTAGGATTAATTTGATGGTATTACTCACTGGTCAGGAATCACGCTTTTTATTCTTGTTGCAAGCACTGCTCTGGAACACATAATTTATGCTTTCCAGTTTCGTTAAGCATAAAGTGAAACAGGCACTTTCCCACCGATGGCGACTCCCACATGCTTTACAATAATATAAACAAACCAAAGAGTGTGGCTGTTGTTGTCTCCAAAGAGTTTTGTGGAGGCAGAAATGTTCTTTGCTCATTTTTCGTTTTGTGCGGCATTCATAATAAATTACATATTTATTACATTGCTTTCTTTATAAAAATTAGTATTATGTTTTTACATTGCAAATTTTTTCCTCTCTCTTATCCTATTTACAAAAGCTACAACGAAGTGTTAAGGACAGACATTATTTCTGGTCCTTGGCGTGTTTCTCATTGCTGAATAAAGAGGGTAGTATACTAATAGGGGGGCGAGGGGGGAGGGAAGGAGGGGGAGGGAATTGAGAGGGGAAGGGAGGGAAGGAGGGAGGGAGGGAAGGAGGGAGGGAGGGAGAGAGAGGGACATTGTGTGTGTGTGTGTGTGTGTGTGTGTGTGTGTGTGTGTGTGTGTGTGTGTGTGTGTGTGCGTGTAAAAGAGAGGTAGAAAGGATTGTGTTTAGGTGTGGTATGAACGAGGTGGGGAATGGGTATGGGAGTGGATGAGTACAGTATTTGTTAGTTTTCCAAATTGAAGGACTCTTTAAAACTTTGGAAGAAAGGGTTATTTCCTAAATCAATTTCTTCATTGAAGATCGTGCGGGGTGTTTTATTGTTATGCATGAAAATTTCTAGCTGTTCCAAGAGGTACATTTTTATTCCCTTGTCTACAATGTGTAGAATGTGGAGATTGGTTTTTATATCTGTGATTCAATGACTATTTTGGGCTAGATGGGCTGCAAAAGTGGATTTACTTAAATTATTTAAACGGTGCAAAGAAAATCTCAGCCTCCAAATAACTCTTTGGAGACAACATCAGCCACTCTCTTTGGTTTGCTTAAATTCTGTAAAGTATGTGGGGGCAGGCATCGGTGGAAGAGTGCCTATTTCGCTTGATATTTAACGATGCGAGGTGCCGGGGCTAGCAGTGTATTTAACACTAAATTCTTCTAGAATCTACATATGTAAATGATGCTCTAAGCCCCCCCTATTCTAACTCCGACTTTTGCTGTTGCACATGGATTAAAAAATATACGCGAACTGGCTGAAATCAACCCTGCAAGTGGAGTAGAAAAGAGTTTGGCACCTGCAATAATTTAATTTGATATATAAGTTAAATAAAGGAAGGTTTCATTAACGTAGTGAGAAATGATAGGGTTGCTCTACCGATTAACAGAATAAAAGTTCTGTCCAAAATAACAATATGATTTATTAAGACTAAACACAAAATAATAAACAAAAACACATGAAACATTTACAATACATCAAATTGGCTCAACTTGGATACTCAAACAAACGCTGTGAAGGTGAAGTTGTCCCTAAACTAGATTGTGAGGTTTATGACGAAGTGGTATGTGGGGCCAACTCCTTCCCACTCAAATCTTAAGAGAGACACACAGCTAACCCAACTAATTGGTGCTACATTAGTGAGAACTCAGACGATGAACACCCAAGACAGAACAAAGTTGGAAAAGACGAACAGGCGCGCTCTGCTGAGCTCTGATTATTGCCTAGCAAAAATGCCTGCTTTGCCTATGCTGCGGACGTACATTACCCAGCTGTCTTCTTAGCTGCAAGGACACGATCTGGCGTACTGGAAGCGATGGTTGGTTGCCTTGACGTCCCGTCGTGGTGACGATAATGTCTCGAGTATAGCCCGAAACAAATTATCCTGGCCTGGTTGTTCCAGACTAAAGACTTCCTAGCAATACAAATGCGCCTCTGAGGGAGACTAAGAAGGCTCGCCACACAATCACTGACGGTACAGTGATTGATTTTAACAAGCGAAGTTACCCAATAACTCCGATACAGTCAACATTAGCCAAAGCCCAAGACAGACAACATAGGCCGCTTGTACGCAGAACGCTCAATTGCCAACTGTACTCGGAAAGTTACGTTGAAGTCGAAACTTCAGCAACTTCGTCAAACAGTTACAATTAAATAAAAGTACATTAGACAGCCAACGGAAGGCAGGCTGACCCGAGCAGTGAGAGCTCAGTCTTGTAATTACTCCGACCGAAAGGCGAGAGCCGACTCCCCAGAGCACCCGTACAGGCCGAACACAGAACATTCCCGCCCCCACGACAGTGGCCGTGGTTAAACGTTCCAATCAGCAACTCGAAAACTGGCGGAAAATTCCACTCTATTGCCGGAGCACTACCATTCCACCAATGGAGATTCTTGGCGCCAATTGCTGCGCTGATTTTGCTACGTCACGGAGCTATGCCCTGAACAAGCCAATCACAGTTACTATTTTGCAGAAAGCGCGGGAATTTTCCCGCCACAACTGCCTGGGTACACAAGTCATTCCCACGCCTCGCTGGTAGTCCGCCAGAAAGTCTTTTCGCTAAGTTTCGGCGAAGTAACGGAACCTCTAGCCCAGCCGCTACTTCAGGCCCCTCCGGGCGTGTCTTTTGACAATGTCGGCGTCTGGAAAGCATTCACTCGACTCCCTCACACCCGTCGGCTTAACCCTTTCCAGATCAGCTAAGCCCGCCTGTCACCGGACCACCCGGGTGATGAGAGACGCTGCGTGGGAAGTTCGCGTGTGAAGGAATAGCAACTTTCCACCGCATGCAATTAGAGAGGAAAATCGTAAGATAGAAATATGAGAGGGGGCTCATGCCACCTCTCAACGATACTGGAAAACATACATTATTTGTTCCAGAGCAGTGCTTCCAACAAGAATAAAAACAGTGAGTAATACCATCAAATTAATTTTACAATCTTAATATTCTTCCCACAAACAGTCCTCACTTTTTCGTCTCTGTATTTGCCACAGATGCACGACCCCCTCAATACTCCAAACTCAATTGTATCATCTGATAATGAATCGCTAGGCGATTCGAAACTGGTCATGAATAAATAAAAATTGAAGAAAAAACAGTGATTGGTTGCAGTAATTCCTGAAACCCTTAACAAGACAGTCGCAGTGTTCCAGATCCAGTGTTCCAAATCCAGAATGGATAAAAGTTTTATTTACCTTGAAAGGTCTCTGTTGGATTCCTTTCATGTTAATTTCTTAACTATGTTGTCATTTACGGCACAAATTCCTCTTCTAAATTTACTGTGGTATTTCGGACTATCTGGGAGGAGACTGAGCAGTGGAACGTGTTCCTTTTACACATAAACAAGAACGATCTGTCACACTACTACACTTTAAAACACAGTTTATATGTAATTCATGTCACACAGTCCATATGGAACCTACATCCGCTTTTTTTTATATACCGTATATGATAAGATACTGTCATCCCCCATCAATTCTGTGTGAGAGGATGAATTAGCAAATGTATTTCTAGTTGCATGATTGATGGTAGCAGACAAGCCTGTCTGCTAGAGAACAGTAGGACCAACGTCGGAACAGGTAGCTACGCTTTCTAAAAGCAGAGAGGTTTCTATTCTTAGTATGGTCCTGTCCGTCCCTTGTCATTTTGGTATAGGAAGCTGCCCCTCTGGCCACTTCCGCTTGTATTTGTGAAGAACCCTCGGTAGAGACCACGTCAGTCTGTCCGCGGCGAGCGTCTGAAGTGTTAAGATCTCTGGCTAAGTGCATGTCTGCTAAGTCCGTAGGACAATGGATTTCTTAAGTTCAGCCTAACTGAAAATTTAATCACCTTTATTTCAGGTTTAGCTCTAAAATATCTAATGTTATCTTAAATTGCAACACAGTGTAATTCGAGTGTGAAGTTCAGAATATCTTCCAGTAATTGTTTTGTCACTACTTTGTGAGTAAAGTGGAACCACGTGTTGATCAGTAACTCTAACTAAGATCATCAATCTTAAATGCGAATGTGCGTGAGATTATAACGTCTCGTCTTGACAATATTTTTCAATATAGCAACTTTTCTTTATGTTCAACCCACGTGGGGTGTCCTTTGTGAGACCAGTACCACGAGCTTATACAATTGTTTGATCCATCAGGTTAATAGTAAGACGATAGTAACCAGTTCGAGGTTTTTCTTTTGTAAATTGCGTTTCGATGTAATTTATTTTAATTATCGAAATTATTGTGGAGTTACGCTCTTTGTGTAAACCAAGTTGACCACGTGGAGCATGTGGTGTAATCATCAAAGTAGCCCTCAGCTTTTCTTTTCGGGATGATTTCACAGAGAGTTAGTATGAATTTAGTATACCAGTGTGTGGTAATTACATGACAGACAGGATTGCGCTACAAACGTAACTTCTTCGGGTGAAAATTGAATCGGTTGGTTGTGGTTAATTTCCTCTTGCATACGTTTCAACGTTCTTCGTGTGTTATTTTATGAATGCAGTGTTGTATGCAGTCTCCCAATCTTGGCTCCATATTTGATGTGTTCCGTAAGATTACAAACTCACATTTTCACAGTCCTAAATAAGGCACCAGCTTAGTTATGACTCAAGTTTAATATGCTGAAATTTCAATGATCAATGTTAAAATAAATTTCCAAATATAAACTGATTTATTTCTTTTTATTTAAATTCACACACACATATATATATATATATATATATATCACCGGTTGTCGTATGACTATTAAACTATTATAATTAATGTTAGTCTGGTTGGGAATTTGGTAAGCTAGACTGGATACCTGGTAAAACAGTTGCTCAGTAATGCAAAGTTAACTTCCCCAGACAGCTCACAGCTTTTAACCCACTTTTATGGTCTCGAACATCAGCACCGCTTTCAGAACAAATTAATGCGACAACATTACAACCTCCATTATGCTCTGGTAAACATTCACGTGGGCATCCATTGGTCCAGTGGAGCTCGTGCAATGCACTGTGACGGCCAAGGAGTATCGTACACTGGTTGGAGACCAATGACACCGCCTTGTGACAATCATGTTTCCCGACAGGAATGGTATTTTCCAACAAGATATTCCGCCATGTGAAAAAGCCAGGAGTTTGATGGAGTGGTTCGAGGAATATAGTGGCGAGTTCCAATTGATGGGCTGACCCTCCAACACGGCAGATCTGAACCCGATCTAACATATCTGGTATTTGTGAGTTCATCAGAAAGCAGTAAGGTGGAAGGAGTATATAGAGCGTCTATACAAGGGCGATGTACTTGAGGACTATATTATGGAAATGAAAGAGGATGTAGATGAAGATGAAATGGGAGATACGATACTGCGTGAAGAGTTTGACAGAGCACTGAAAGACCTGAGTCGAAACAAGGCCCCAGGAGTAGACAACATTCCATTAGAACTACTGACAGCCTTGGGAGAGCCAGTTCTGACAAAACTCTACCATCTGGTGAAAAAGATGTATGAAACAGGCGAAATACCCTCAGACTTCAATAAGAATATAATAATACCTATCCCAAAGAAAGCAGGTGTTGACAGATGTGAAAATTACCGAACAATCAGTTTAATAAGCCACAGCTGCAAAATACTAACACGAATTCTTTACAGACGAATGGAAAAACTAGTAGAAGCCGACCTCGGGGAAGATCAGTTTGGATTCCGTAGAAATACTGGAACACGTGAGGCAATACTGACCTTACGACTTATCTTAGAAGAAAGATTAAGGAAAGGCAAACCTACGTTTCTAGCATTTGTAGACTTAGAGAAAGCTTTTGACAATGTTGATTGGAATACTCTCTTTCAAATTCTAAAGGTGGCAGGGGCAAAATACAGGGAGCGAAAGGCTCTTTACAATTTTTACAGAAACCAGATGGCAGTTATAAGAGTCGAGGGACATGAAAGGGAAGCAGTGGTTGGGAAGGGAGTAAGACAGGGTTGTAGCCTCTCCCCGGTGTTATTCAATCTGTATATTGAGCAAGCAGTAAAGGAAACAAATGAAAAATTCGGAGTAGGTATTAAAATCCATGGAGAAGAAATAAAAACTTTGAGGGTCGCCGATGACATTGTAATTCTGTCAGAGACAGCAAAGGACTTGGAAGAGCAGTTGAACGGAATGGACAGTGTCTTGAAGGGAGGATATAAGATGAACATCAACAAAAGCAAAACGAGGATAATGGGTAGTCGAATTAAGTCGGGTTATGTTGAGGGTATTAGATTAGGAAATGAGACGCTTAAAGTAGTAAAGGAGTTTTGCTATTTGGGGAGCAAAATAACTGATGATGGTCGAAGTAGAGAGGATATAAAATGTAGACTGGCAATGGCAAGGAAAGCGTTTCTGAAGAAGAGAAATTTGTTAACTTCGAGTATAGATTTAAGTGTCAGGAAGTCATTTCTGAAAGTATTTGTATGGAGTGTAGCCATGTATGGAAGTGAAACATGGACGGTAAATAGTTTGGACAAGAAGAGAATAGAAGCTTTCGAAATGTGGTGCTACAGAAGAATGCTGAAGATTAGATGGGTAGATTACATAACTAATGAGGAAGTATTGAATAGGATAGGGGAGAAGAGAAGCTTGTGGCACAACTTGACCAGTAGAAGGGATCGGTTGGTAGGGCATGTTCTGAGGCATCGAGGGATCACAAATTTAGCATTGGAGGGCAGTGTGGAGGGTAAAAATCGTAGGGGGAGACCAAGAGATGAATACACTAAGCAGATTCAGAAGGATGTAGGTTGCAGTAGGTACTGGGAGATGAAGAAGCTTGCACAGGATAGAGTAGCATGGAGAGGTGCATCAAACCAGTCTCAGGACTGAAGACCACAAGAACAACAACAACAACACCCCTTTCCTCGCAATTTACGGGAATTATGTGACTTATGTGTGCAGATGTGGTGCAACTCCCTCCAGGGATCTGCCGAGGTCTCACTGCTTCCTCGACACGACGTGTCGCTGCTACTATCCGTGCCAAAGGTGGGCATACTGGCTGTCAGGCAGACGGTCGTAATGTTCTGCCTTAATCATGCAGATCACTTTGTTGCTGTGGTAGTGGTGTCAGTTGATAACAGCAGATCTGAAAGTAGAAAAATACAGGGTGGTCAACTGATCGTGTCCGGGCCAAATATCTGACGAAATAAGCGTCAAACGAAAAAACTACAAAGAACGAAACTTGTCTAGCTTGAAGGGGGAATCCAGGTGGCTCTATGGCTGGCCCGCTACGTGGCGCCGCCATAGGTCAAACGGATATCAACTGCGTTTTTTTTTTAAATAGGAGCCCCCATTTTTTATTACATATTCATGTAGTACGGTACGTAAAGAAGTATGAATGTTTTACTCGGACCACTTTTTTCGCTTTGTGATAGATGGCGCTGTAGTAGTCACAAACATATGGCTCACAATTTTAGACGAACAGTTGCTAACAGGTAGGTTTTTTAAATTAAAAATACTGAACGTAGGTACGTTTGAACATTTTATTTCTGTTGTTGCAATGTGATACATGTATCTTTGTGAACTTATAATTTCTGAGAACGCATGGTGTTACAGCGTGATTACCTGTAAATACGACATTAGTGCAATAAATGCTCAAAATGATATTCGTCAACCTCAATGCATTTGGCAATACGTGCAGTGACATTCCTCTCAACAGCGAGTAGTTCGCCTTCCGTAATGTTCGCGCATGCATTGACAATGCGCTGACGCATGTTGTCAAGCGTTGTCGGTGGATCATGATAGCAAATATCCTTCAACTTTCCCCACAAAAAGAAATCCGGGGACGTCAGATACGGTGAACGTGCAGGCCATGGTACGGTGCTTCGACGATCAATCCACCTGTCATGAAATATGCTATTTAATACCGCTTGAACCGCATGCGAGCTATGTCCCAGACATCCATCATGTTGGAAGCACATCGCCATAGTGTCATGCAGTGAAACATCTTGTAGTAACATCGGTAGAACATTACGTAGGAAATCAGCATACATTGCACCATTTAGATTGCCATCGATAAAATGGGGGCCATTTATCCTTCCTCCCATAATGCCGCACCATACACGAACACCCCAAGGTCGCTGATGTTCCACTTGTCGCAGCCATCGCGGATTTTCCGCTGCCCTAAAGAGCACATTATGCCGGTTTACGTTACCGCTGTTGGTGAGTGACGCTTCGTCGCTAAATAGAACACGTCCAAAAAATTTGTCATCGTCCCGTAATTTCTCTTGTGCCCAATGGCAGAACTGTACACGACGTTCAAAGTGGTCGCCAATTCCTGGTGCACAGAAATATGGTACGGGTGCAATCGATGTTGATGTAGCATTCTTAACAGTGACGTTTTTGAGATTCCCGATTCTGGCGCAATTTGTCTGCTAATGATGTGCGGATTAGCCGCGACAGCAGTTAAAACACCTACTTGTGCGTCATCATTTGTTGCAGGTCGTGGTTGACGTTTCACATGTGGTTGAACACTTCCTGTTTCCCTAAATAACGTAAGTATCCGGCGAACGGTCCGGACACTTGGATGATGTCGTCCAGGATACCGAGCAGCATACATAGCACACGCCCGTAGGGCTTTTTGATCACAATAGCCATACATCAACCCGATATCGACCTTTTCCGCAATTGGTAAACGGTCCATTGTAACAAAGGTAATGTATCACGAAGCAAATACCGTCCGCACTGGCGGAATGTTACGTGATACCACGTACTTATACTACACTTATACTATTACAGCGCCATCTATCACAAAGCGAAAAAAGTGGTGGAAGTAAAACATTCATATTTCTTTACGTACTACACGAATATATAATAAAAAATGGGAGTTCCTATTTGAAAAACGCAGTTGATATCTGTTCGACCTATGGCAGCGGTGTCTAGAGGCCAACCATAGCGCCATCTGGTTTCCCCCTTCAAGCTAGACGAGTTTCGTTCTTTATAGTTTTTTCGTTTGATGCTTATTTCGTGAGATACTTGGCCCGGTCAGTATCAATGGACCACCCTTTATACTGTGTAAGAGTAGGGAAGGAATAGTGATGGAGAATTTTTTTATGGGTGGGGGAGGAAGAAACAATGATGGATGCACGAGCATTCAGAAGTGGTGCCGGGAAGTCGGTCCATGGGAAAGCGAGTGTGGGAGCGCCGTGTTGAGACAGTGAGTGGTGCTGGGCCAGCTGGAGTGAGTGAGTGGTGGAGGAGGTATCGCGCACACAGGTGCTGGAGCCGGCGGGGCTCGTGCTGGAAGCCGGCAGCCACAGCTGTAGCCTGCGGGGTGGGCCGCAGCGCCACAGCCAAGCCGCGTATCGCTTACCTTACCGGAAGTGCCTTCGCTGGCGGAACGGCGCGTCTCGGGTGGCGGCCGTGTTCTGCCGCGGGGCTTTCCCCAGCAGGGATGCCACCTGTGCGGACACTCCTGTGCGCGCGCGAACATTACGAGGTGCATTCAAGTTCTAAGGCCTCCGATTTTTTTTCTAATTAACTACTCACCCGAAATCGATGAAACTGGCGTTACTTCTCGACGTAATCGTCCTGCAGACGTACACATTTTTCACAACGCTGACGCCATGATCCCATGGCAGCGGCGAAGGCTTCTTTAGGAGCGTGTTTTGACCACTGGAAAATCGCTGAGGCAATAACAGTACGGCTGGTGAATGTGCGGACACGGAGAGTGTCTTTCATTGTTGGAAAAAGCCAAAAGACACTAGGAGCCAGGTCATGTGAGTAGGGAGCATGAGGAATCACTTCTAAGTTGTTATCACGATGAAACTGTTGCGTAACGTTAGCTCGATGTGCAGGTGTGTTGTCTTGGTGAAACAGCACACGCGCAGCCCTTCCCGGACGTTTTTGTTGCAGTACAGGAAGGAATTTGTTCTTCAAAACATTTTCGTAGGATGCACCTGTTACCGTAGTGCCCTTTGGAACGCAATGGGTAAGGATAACGCCCTCGCTGTCCCAGAACATGGACACCATCATTTTTTCAGCACTGGCGGTTACCCGAAATTTTTTTGGTGGCGATGAATCTGTGTGCTTCCATTGAGCTGACTGGCGCTTTGTTTCTGGATTGAAAAATGGCATCCACGTCTCATCCATTGTCACAACCGACGAAAAGAAAGTCCCATTCGTGCTGTCGTTACGCGTCAACATTGCTTGGCAACATGCCACATGGGCAGCCGTGTGGTCGTCCGTCAGCATTCGTGGCACCCACCTGGATGACACGTTTCGCATTTTCAGGTCGTCATGCTGGATTGTGTGCACAGAACCCACAGAAATGCCAACTCTGGAGGCGATCTGTTCAACAGTCATTCGGCGATCCCCAAAAACAATTCTCTCCACTTTCTCGATCATGTCGTCAGACCGGCTTGTGCGAGCCCGAGTTTTTTTCGGTTTGTTGTCACACGATGTACTGCCTTCATTAAACTGTCGCACCCACGAATGCACTTTCGACACATCCATAACTCCATCACCGTATGTCTCCTTCAACTGTCGGTGAATTTCAATTGGTTTCACACCACGCAAATTCAGAAAACGAATGATTGCACGCTGACCGAGTAAGGAAAACATAGCCATTTTAAGTATTTAAAACAGTTCTCATTCTCGCAGCTGACGGTAAAATTCCATCTGCCGTACGGTGCTGCCATCTCTGGGACGTATTGACAATGAATGCGGCCTCATTTTAAAACAATGCGCATGTTTCTATCTCTTTCCAGTCCGGAGAAGAAAAATCGGAGGCCTTAGAACTTGAATGCACCTCGTACAAGCGAGTTGGGCGTGTCCTTGTTTACATACAGGCTGTTTGACTGTTATGGGTACAAACGAAAGGGACGACTGGAGGACTATGAAACGGTAAATTAATCCTAGTAAACAGAGGTCTGGAAACTAAGCGTTTATCCGAAGCAACATATTATGATTCACTACCACAACACATTATATCAGTATCAGTGAAACCTGGTAGTCAAGGCAAGGCAGGATTCGGTTACGATTGTGGACGACGCCGTAATCAGTTACTATTGGTTCCCTTTTGAAATTGCCCGCCGGGGTGGCCGAGCGGTTCTAGGCGCTACAGTCTGGAACCGCGCGACCGCTACGGCTGCAGGTTTGAATCCTGCCTCGGGCATGGATGTATGTAATGTCCTTGGGTTAGTTACGTTTAAGTAGTTCTAAGTTCTAGGGGACTGATGAGCTTAGATGTTAAGTCCTATACTGCTTAGATGCATTTTAACCATTTTCCGATCAAGTGTTGGTGCAAATGTTCTCAAATGATATTACTATTAAATTTGTATCCGCTAATTGGAAAGAATTTAAACCTTTTACAGACGTCGGTCCTCTGTTACACAAAAAAAAAGCTTCAATGTGCGCGTGCTTAGTAGGCTGCGAAACTTTTTCATCAGTTCTCACACTTACGCGGTACAGACTCAACTGTAGAGAATCATCGCTTTTGAGTATCATCGTATCTTATCTTCTTCCTCCGACTTAATGAGTTAGTTGAGGAATTAAAAGGTAACTTCGAATTGTAGCGGACATTGGCACTCTTCATACAAAACGCGGTGTAAGGAGGATCGTACAAGTATTACTTACCGACGCAGCCTCGGTACCACATGTTCGACTACTTGTTTACTATCGGGTTGCGTGTTGTTAGCTAGTCCGTCTCGGTGTCCCGCGGGGACAGCATGCCTGCATTGCAAGTGGAGGGGCCCGCGTTCGATTCCCGACCGGAACGGAGACTTTTCTCCGCTCAGGGTCAAAGTATAGTGTTGTCGTCACCATCGACACGCAATTCGCCGAAGAGGTGTCACGTGAAAAGACTTGTATCCGGCGACGAGCCGCCACACGACAAGGTCACTGACTTTTACGTAGTGACTCTAACAAGGAACCTCCCCATCGCACCCCCCTCAGATTTAGTTATAAATTGACACGGTGGATAGACCTTCAAAAACTGAACACAGATAAATCGAGAAAACAGGAAGAAGTTGTGTGGAACTATGAAAAAATAAGCAAAATATAGAAACTGAGTAGTCCGTGTCTAAGATATGCAACATCAAGGACAATGAGAGCCGAGGAGCGCCGTGGTCCGGTGGTTAGAGAAAGCAGCTGCGGAACTAGAGGTTTTTGGTTCGAGTCTTCCCTCGAGTGAAAGTTTTACATTCCTTATTTTCGCAAAGTTACGATCTGTCCGTTCATTCATTGACGTCTCTGTTCACTGTAATAAGTTTAGTGTCTGTGTTTTGCGACCGCACCGCAAAACCGTGCGACTAGTAGACGAAACGAGTTGCCTCTCCAATGGGAACCAAAAATAATTGCCGCAAGGTCATACGTCAACACAGGAAAACACGTCTGATATATTCTCTACGACACTGGTGACGGCATGTGCGTCACATGACAGGAATATGTTGTCGACCCACCTAACTTGGACACCTGGCGAATGGGTAAAAAAATTCTTCTACCTTGCCCAATTTAGGTTTTCTTGTGGATGTGATAATCACTTCCAAAAAAGAGATGAAAACATAAGAGTTTGTCACAAACTGCAACAAATGAATGCAAGAGTTTCACAGTGGCACAGTTTTCCCTGTGCTCTGTAAAAACATACCTTTTTTACGTTTTCAAATGTTTCCGTGTGTAGACCGTCAAATCCTGCATATGTCCAAGCAAATCTGAACATGTCCTGGAATTTTGGAGAGCGAAGTTGATTATGTGTGAGTGCCTGAACTTTGATAATTGTCTGAAAATAAGAAATTAAATTTTTTACTGGAGGGAAGACTTGAACCAAGGACCTCTCGTTCCGCAGGTGCTCACGCTAACCACGGGACCACGGCGTTTCTGAGCTCACACTATCCTTGATGTTGCCTACATTGCGCATGGACTACTCAGTTCCTATATTTTGCTTATTTTTTTCATAGTTCCGCACAACTTCTTCCTGTTGTCTCGATTGATCTGTGTTCAGTTTTTCAAGGCCTATCCCTGTGCCCTGTGCCAACTTATAACTAAATCTGTGGGGGGGGGGGGGGGGGGGGGCGATGGGGAGGTTCCATTGTAAGCACTATGGGACTTAACATATGAGACGTAGATCTACTTAAACCTAACTAACCTAAGGACATCACACACATCCATGCCCGACGCAGGATTCGAACCTGCGACCATAGGAGCAGCGCGGTTCCGGACTGAAGCGCCTAGAACCGCTCGGCCACAGCGGCCGGCTTGACTGTTACGTATTTTCTAAGTAATGAGTATGAATTTGGCAGGTTCTCACTTTGAAAGAAAGACATGGCAGCAATAGCTACAAAATTGCAGCTAACATACCAGATGAACACACATCGATCAGCCAGAAGATAATGACAACCGACCTACTATCGATATACACCCATCCAGGTGACAGCGGCGTCACCTGGATAGGAATGCCTGCTAGTCAGACACACGCACGGTCCATGTAGTTTCAGTCAGAGTGCGATTTGTACTTTTACCAGTTGGGGGGGGGGGGGATGTCTTAGGGGGTTGTTTGTTGTTGTTGTGGTCTTCAGTCCTGAGACTGGTTTGATGCAGCTCTCCATGCTACTCTATCCTGTGCAAGCTTCTTCATCTCCCAGTACCTACTGCAACCTACATCCTTCTGAATCTGCTTAGTGTATTCATCTCTTGGTCTCCCTCTACGATTTTTACCCTCCACGCTGCCCTCCAATGCTAAATTTGTGATCTCTCGATGCCTCAAAACATGTCCTACCAACCGACCCCTTCTTCTAGTCAGGTTGTGCCACAAACTTCTCTACTTACCAATCCTATTCAATACCTCCTCATTAGTTACATGATCTACCCACCTTATCTTCAGCATTCTTCTGTAGCACCACATTTCGAAAGCTTCTATTCTCTTCTTGTCCAAACTACTTATCGTCCATGTTTCACTTCCATACATGGCTGCACTCCATACAAATACTTTCAGAAACGACTTCCTGACACTTAAATCTATACTCGATGTTAACAAATTTCTCTTCTTCAGAAACGCTTTCCTTGCCATTGCCAGTCTACATTTTATATCCTCTCTACTTCGACCATCATCGGTTATTTTACTCCCTAAATAGCAAAACTCCTTTACTACTTTAAGTGTCTCATTTCCTAATCTAATTCCCTCAGCATCACCCGACTTAATTTGACTACATTCCATTATCCTCGTTTTGCTTTTGTTGATGTTCATCTTATATCCTCCTTTCAAGACACTGTCAATTCCGTTCAACTGCTCTTCCAAGTCCTTTCCTGTCTCTGACAGAATTACAATGTCATCGGCGAACCTCAAAGTTTTTATTTCTTCTCCATGAATTTTAATACCTACTCCGAATTTTTCTTTTGTTTCCTTTACTGCTTGCTCAATATACAGATTGAATAACATCGGGGAAAGGCTACAACCCTGTCTCACTCCTTTCCCAACCACTGCTTCCCTTTCATGCCCCTCGACTCTTATAACTGCCGTCTGGTTTCTGTACAAATTGTAAATAGCCTTTCGTTCCCTGTATTTTACCCTGCCACCTTCAGAATTTGAAAGAGAGTATTCCAGTTAACATTGTCAAAAGCTTACTCTAAGTCTACAAATGCTAGAAACTTAGGTTTGCCTTTTCTTAATCTTTCTTCTAAGATAAGTCGTAAGGTCAGTATTGCCTCACGTGTTCCAACATTTCTGCGGAATCCAAACTGATCTTCCCCGAGGTCTTAGGGGGTTAGCATAATTATATATGTTACTAGCTTGGACCGTGGCGTTACCCATGGATAAACTGTTATTTATAAATAGATGTTAATGCCGAAACTAACTATTCACGCGTATGCACTATCAGAAAAGCCACTTCGTGAGATGTTTTAGTAAACCTTCAAATTTAGATCTGAGTTGATCAGGAACCATCATGTCTCAGTTTTTCAAAGAGATGGACTAGAGAACTGTGACTTTCAAGAAAAGGTCGAAAAGCATTAAATGAGGAAGCAACCCAACGTACGCGAAAAATATGGCCTAGTTTTCATAGCTGCGAGGATAATTCTTGTGAAACACTTTGTAGTAGCCTGATTTTTGGGACTTCGAGAAAACACAGAATATAAGGAATCTAAAAAAAACCTTTATATGGTATACATCATAACGTCGTGGATAGCTAATTTCATTTTGTGGTTGATACAATGAACGACAGTTAAATCCTTATGTAAATGACTACGCAGTAGAGCGGCTACGCCTTTGTAAGGTGCAAGCATTGTTGAGCCACCATCTGTTGCGATACCTACAAGGTGGTTTTTTAGTTCATCATTTATAATGCCATACTTTTCAAGAGCTGCTAACAGTGTGCTGAAAATGCATTCTCCTGTCCCACTTTCTCATTGAACAATGTCAGAAAAATAATCGCAAAGGACAAACGTACATATATATATATTATTAAACAAGTTTTATTGGAAACCGTTGTACTTTCGTCCAACATGATACAAGCTCGCAAGTAAACGGATGACGCACCTTAGACGAAAGCAACAATGACAACATGTTAATGATGATTTAGTTGTAAACGTTTTGAAAAAAATGGTTCAAATGGCTCTGAACACTATGGGACTTAACATCTGTGGTCATCAGTCCCCTAGAACTTAGAACTACTTAAACATAACTAACCTAAGGACATCACACACATCCATGCCCGAGGTAGGATTCGAACCTGCAACCGTAGCGGTCACGCGGTTCCAGACTGAAGCGCCTATAACCGCACGGCCACACCGGCCGGCTGTAAACTTTTGAAATGCTTAACTACTACATGCATGGAGAGCTGCATCAAATCAGTCTGTGGACTGAAGACAACAACAATAACTACTAGATAACACTTTTTGAAAATTAATACGCAAACATATTAATAGTATTAATAGTAAGACTGTATTAAAAACTTTCAGTGTTCGGCTCCACAAATTTAAATTACATATAAAGTTTTACTCCAGTGTGTGGGAAAGAAACATCCCAGGTTGGGATGCATAAGCTAAAGCCAGAGGAGGGGATGGTCTGATGCAGAGAGGGGGAAATCCCCCCCCCCCAAAACCCCCCGCCCCCCTGCAAATCGCACACTCGTTTCAGTGAGCGTGCTGTCCGCTTGTATAATGGGGGAGGCGTGTGGTCCGTGTGAGTTTGACCAAGGACAGATTGTGATGGCCGGAAGTTCGGCACTAGCATTTCGGATATTGCACGCCTTGCCGGGTATCCCAGGAGTGCTGCGGTGAGTGTTTCAACACGCGGCGAAACCAAGGTGAAACCACGTCCAGAGGTCGTGGTGTTGTACGGTCAGCCCTAATTACAGACGTCGTAAGGTGGCTATAATTTCGCACCTTGCAAGCACTCATCTACATTCAGTGCCATGAACTACAACTACAATTAGGTATCATTTAATAGGTTGTACATCGTATATATGAATATTGTCACGTACGTCTTGTAAATAACTACACTCCTGGAAATTGAAATAAGAACACCGTGAATTCATTGTCCCAGGAAGGGAAAACTTTATTGACACATTCCTGTGGTCAGATACATCACATGATCACACTGACAGAACCACAGGCACATAGACACAGGCAACAGAGCATGCACAATGTCGGCACTAGTACAGTGTATATCCACCTTTCGCAGCAATGCAGGCTGCTATTCTCCCATGGAGACGATCGTAGAGATGCTGGATGTAGTCCTGTGGAACGGCTTGCCATGCCATTTCCACCTGGCGCCTCAGTTGGACCAGCGTTCGTGCTGGACGTGCAGACCGCGTGAGACGACGCTTCATCCAGTCCCAAACATGCTCAATGGGGGACAGATCCGGAGATCTTGCTGGCCAGGGTAGTTGACTTACACCTTCTAGAGCACGTTGGGTGGCACGGGATACATGCGGACGTGCATTGTCCTGTTGGAACAGCAAGCTCCCTTGCCGGTCTAGGAATGGTAGAACGGTGGGTTCGATGACGGTTTGGATGTACCTTGCACTATTCAGTGTCCCCTCGACGATCACCAGTGGTGTATGGCCAGTGTAGGAGATCGCTCCCCACACCATGATGCCGGGTGTTGGCCCTGTGTGCCTCGGTCGTATGCAGTCCTGATTGTGGCGCTCACCTGCACGGCGCCAAACACGCATACGACCATCATTGGCACCAAGGCAGAAGCGACTCTCATCGCTGAAGACGACACGTCTCCATTCGTCCCTCCATTCACGCCTGTCGCGACACCACTGGAGGAGGGCTGCACGATGTTGTGGCGTGAGCGGAAGACGGCCTAACGGTGTGCGGGACCGTAGCCCAGCTTCATGGAGACGGTTGCGAATGGTCCTCGCCGATACCCTAGGAGCAACAGTGTCCCTAATTTGCTGGGAAGTGGCGGTGCGGTCCCCTACGGCACTGCGTAGGATCCTACGGTCTTGGCGTGCATCCGTGCGTCGCTGCGGTCCGGTCCCAGGTCGACGGGCACGTGCACCTTCCGCCGACCACTGGCGACAACATCGATGTACTGTGGAGACCTCGCGCCCCACGTGTTGAGCAATTCGGCGGTACGTCCACCCGGCCTCCCGCATGCCCACTATACGCCCTCGCTCAAAGTCCGTCAACTGCACATACGGTTCACGTCCACGCTGTCGCGGCATGCTACCAGTGTTAAAGACTGCGATGGAGCTCCGTATGCCACGGCAAACTGGCTGACACTGACGGCGGCGGTGCACAAATGCTGCGCAGCTAGCGCCATTCGATGGCCAACACCGCGGTTCCTGGTGTGTCCGCTGTGCCGTGCGTGTGATCATTGCTTGTACAGCCCTCTCGCAGTGTCCGGAGCAAGTATGGTGGGTCTGACACACCGGTGTCAATGTGTTCTTTTCTCCATTTCCAGGACTGTATTAACACTTTTGCATGAAAGGTGATTAGTGTCTTTATTGTCAAGACGGCGTAATGAATGATTGCGTATACTAGTAGAGGTTGGAGTGCCAATGGAGATGAAACGGCAGGCGGCCATGGGTGGAAGGCCTGCACAGGTGTGTTGATCCTACTTCAACACAGGAAGTAACAAGACGGGCGTTGGGGCACTGGAGCACAATAGAGTCGCGGTCGGCCGGTTTGTAACCGGACCAGAAGGATAACCGGGAACTATGCAAATCTTGGACGCAGCTGAGAGGAAGCATCACCTCGGAAGCCATGCAGCTTGGGCTATTGCAAAGGATTTTTACTCAAATGTGTACCATCTACATCTACATCTACATCCATACTCCGCAAGCCACCTGACGGTGTGTGGCGGAGGGTACCTTGAGTACCTCTATCGGTTCTCCCTTCTATTCCAGTCTCGTATTGTTCGTGGAAAGAAGGATTGTCGGTATGCCTCTGTGTGGGCTCTAATCTCTCTGATTTTATCCTCATGGTCTGTTCGCGAGATATACGTAGGAGGGAGCAATATACTGCTTGACTCTTCGGTGAAGGTATGTTCTCGAAACTTTGACAAAAGCCCGTACCGAGCTACTGAGCGTCTCTCCTGCAGAGTCTTCCACT
Source organism: Schistocerca serialis cubense (assembly GCF_023864345.2). NCBI lineage: Eukaryota > Metazoa > Arthropoda > Insecta > Orthoptera > Acrididae > Schistocerca > Schistocerca serialis. The sequence continues at coordinate 120,070,151 of NC_064649.1, forward strand.
GGAGTTTATCTATCATCTCCGTAACGCTTTCGCGATTACTAAATGATCCTGTAACGAAGCGCGCTGTTCTCCGTTGGATCTTCTCTATATCTTCTATCAACCCTATCTGGTACGGATCCCACACTGGTGAGCAATATTCAAGCAGTGGGCGAACAAGAGTACTGTAACCTACTTCCTTTGTTTTCGGATTGCATTTCTTTAGGATTCTTCCAATGAATCTCAGTCTGGCATCTGCTTTACCGACGATCAACTTTATATGATCATTCCATTTTAAATCACTTCTAATGCGTACTCCCAGATAATTTATGGTATTAACTGCTTCCAGTTGCTGACCTGCTATTTTGTAGCTAAATGATAAGGGATCTATCTTTCTGTGTATTCGCAGCACATTACACTTGTCTACATTGAGATTCAATTGCCATTCCCTGCACCATGCGTCAATTCGCTGCAGATCCTCCTGCATTTCAGTAGAATTTTCCATTGTTACAACCTCTCGATACACCACAGCATCATCTGCAAAAAGCCTGAGTGAACTTCCGATGTCATCCACAAGGTCATTTATGTATATTGTGAATAGCAACGGTCCTACGACACTCCCCTGCGGCACACCTGAAATCACTCTTACTTCGGAAGACTTCTCTCCATTGAGAATGACATGCTGCGTCCTGTTATCTAGGAACTCCTCAATCCAATCACACAATTGGTCTGATAGTCCATCTGCTCTTACTTTGTTCATTAAATGACTGTGGGGAACTGTATCGAACGCCTTGCGGAAGTCAAGAAACACGACATCTACCTGTGAACCCGTGTCTATGGCCCTCTGAGTCTCGTGGACGAATAGCGCGAGCTGGTTTTCACATGACCGCCTTTTTCGAAACCCATACTGATTCCTACAGAGTAGATTTCTAGTCTCCAGAAAAGTCATTATACTCGAACACAATACGTGTTCCAAAATTCTACAACTGATCGACGTTAGAGATATAGGTCTATAGTTATGCACATCTGCTCGACGTCCCTTCTTGAAAACGGGGATGACCTGTGCCCTTTTCCCATCCTTTGGAACGCTACGCTCTTCTAGAGACCTACGGTACACCGGTGCAAGAAGGGGGGCAAGTTCCTTCGCGTACTCTGTGTAAAATTGAACTGGTATCCCATCAGGTCCAGAGGCCTTTCCTCTTTTGAGCGATTTTAATTGTTTCTCTATCCCTCTGTCGTCTATTTCGATATCTACCATTTTGTCATCTGTGCGACAATCTAGAGGAGGAACTACAGTGCAATCTTCCTCTGTGAAACAACTTTGGAAAAAGACATTTAGTATTTCGCCCTTTAGTCATCCTCTGTTTCAGTACCATTTTGGTCACAGAGTGTCTGGACATTTTGTTTTGATTCACCTACCGCTTTGACATAAGACCAAAATTTCTTAGGATTTTCTGCCAAGTCAGTACATAGAACTTTACTTTCGAATTCATTGAACGCCTCTCGCATAGCCCTCCTCACACTACATTTCGCTTCGCGTAATTTTTGTTTGTCTGCAAGGCTTTGGCTATGTTTATGTTTGCTGTGAAGTTCCCTTTGCTTCCGCAGCAGTTTTCTAACTCGGTTGTTGTACCACGGTGGCTCTTTTCCATCTCTTACGATCTTGCTTGGCACATACTCATCTAACGCATTATGTACGACGGTTTTGAACTTTGTCCACTGATCCTCAACACTATCTGTACTTGAGACAAAACTTTTGTATTGAGCCAACAGGTACTCTGAAATCTGCTTTTTGTCACTTTTTCTAAACAGAAAAATCTTCCTACCCTTTTTAATATTTCTATTTACGGCTGAAATCATCGATGCCGTAACCGCTTTATGATGGCTGATTCCCTGTTCTGCGTTAACTGTTTCAAATAGTTCGGGTCTGTTTGTCACCAGAAGGTCTAATATGTTATCACCACGAGTCGGTTCTCTGTTTAACTGCTCAAGGTAGTTTTCAGATAAAGCACTTAAAAAATTTTCACTGGATTCTTTGTCTCTGCCACCCGTTATGAACGTCTGAGTCTCCCAGTCTATATCCGGCAAATTAAAATCTCCACCCAGAACTATAACATGGTGGGGAAATCTACTCGAAATATTTTCCAAATTATCCTTCAGGTGCTCAGCCACAACAGCCGCTGAGCCAGGGGGCCTATAGAGACATCCAATTACCATGTCTGAGCCTGCTTTAACCGTGACCTTCACCCAAGTCATTTCACATTTCGGATCTCCGTCAATTTCCTTCGATACTATTGCACTTCTTATCGCTATAAACACGCCTCCCCCTTCACTGTCCAGCCTGTCTCTGCGGTATACATTCCAATCTGAGTTTAGGATTTCATTACTATTTACGTCTGGTTTCAGCCAACTTTCTGTCCCTAGTACTATATGAGCGTTGTGACCGTTTATTAATGAGAGCAGTTCTGGGACCTTTCTGTAGACGCTCCTGCAGTTTACTATTAGCACATTAATATTGTTATTCCCTGTTGCATTTTGCCTACTCCTACCTTGCTGCGTCTCAGGAGGCGTTTTGTCGGGCCTAGGGAGGGGATTCTCTAACCTAAAAAACCCCCATGTGCACTCCACACGTACTCCGCTACCCTTGTAGCCGCTTCCGGCGTGTAGTGCACGCCTGACCTATCCATTGCAGGAGCATAGGTATTCCCGTGCAAACTTCCCGCGCTGGACGACAAAGGACTAAAATGTGATTGGTTGGCGTTCGGAAGAATGTGTAGGGAGGGAGAATATTCCGTGGTTTCGGGAATATGATTCGCCTTCTGCAGTTATGAGGGAGGCGAACCGAGTCTTGCTGGGAGCACAGCGGTGCAGAGACGAGGTCTTCCGTTGTGAGCGCCCGTGTGTGGCGGTCGCTCGGTATCAGCTTTGTCGGTACAGGCGGACTTGCTGTCTTTGCTCTCAGGAGAGTTTATACACTCCTGGAAATGGAAAAAAGAACACATTGACACCGGCGTGTCAGACCCACCATACTTGCTCCGGACACTGCGAGAGGGCTGTACAAGCAATGATCACACGCACGGCACAGCGGACACACCAGGAACCGCGGTGTTGGCCGTCGAATGGCGCTAGCTGCGCAGCATTTGTGCACCGCCGCCGTTAGTGTCAGCCAGTTTGCCGTGGCATACGGAGCTCCATCGCAGTCTTTAACACTGGTAGCATGCCGCGACAGCGTGGACGTGAACCGTATGTGCAGTTGACGGACTTGGAGCGAGGGCGTATAGTGGCATGCGGGAGGCCGGGTGGACGTACCACCGTATTGCTCAACGCGTGCGGCGTGAGGTCTCCACAGTACATCGATGTTGTCGCCAGTGGTCGGCGGAAGGTGCACGTGCCCGTCGACCTGGGACCGGACCGCAGCGACGCACGGATGCACGCCAAGACCGTAGGATCCTACGCAGTGCCGTAGGGGACCGCACCGCCACTTCCCAGCAAATTAGGGACACTATTGCTCCTGGGGTATCGGCGAGGACCATTCGCAACCGTCTCCATGAAGCTGGGCAACGGTCGCGCACACCGTTAGGCCGTCTTCCGCTCACGCCCCAACATCGTGCAGCCCGCCTCCAGTGGCGTCGCGACAGGCGTGAATGGAGGGACGAATGGAGACGTGTCGTCTTCAGCGATGAGAGTCGCTTCTGCCTTGGTGCCAATGATGGTCGTATGCGTGTTTGGCGCCGTGCAGGTGAGCACCACAATCAGGACTGCATACGACCGAGGCACACAGGGCCAACACCCGGCATCATGGTGTGGGGAGCGATCTCCTACACTGGCCGTACACCACTGGTGATCGTCGAGGGGACACTGAATAGTGCACGGTACGTCCAAACCGTCATCGAACCCATCGTTCTACCATTCCTAGACCGGTAAGGGAACTTGCTGTTCCAACAGGACAATGTACGTCCGCATGTATCCCGTGCCACCCAACGTGCTCTAGAAGGTGTAAGTCAACTACCCTGGCCAGCAAGATCTCCGGATCTGTCCCCCATTGAGCATGTTTGGGACTGGATGAAGCGTCGTCTCACGCGGTCTGCACGTCCAGCACAAACGCTGGTCCAACTGAGGCGCCAGGTGGAAATGGCATGGCAAGCCGTTCCACAGGACTACATCCAGCATCTCTACGATCGTCTCCATGGGAGAATAGCAGCCTGCATTGCTGCGAAAGGTGGATATACACTGTACTAGTGCCGACATTGTGCATGCTCTGTTGCCTGTGTCTATGTGCCTGAGGTTCTGTCAGTGTGATCATGTGATGTATCTGACCCAAGGAATGTGTCAATAAAGTTTCCCCTTCCTGGGACAATGAATTCACGGTGTTCTTATTTCAATTTCCAGGAGTGTAGCTACAACAGTTAGGCACTCTACTGTTGCGAACCTATACGATTCTGGACTTCGCCTCCTGGTTGAAAGGCGCCGTTGAGTACGCAGCGTTCCTTTGCCTATACTTACGTTGAGACAATATGTGAACTCCGTCCTTGTGGCTGGGAGTTCGCGTTTCTGGTCTGTAGAACACAGAGAGGAGAAGACAGTATTAGAGTATATTAGTCCGAGGAACGCCTCCTGCTGTCCTGGTGTTTGAAAGAGTTTTTGTGGCTGGAGTTCTTCCATCGTCGCAGACGAGTATGAGAACCATCACTTCGACGCACTAGACGCAGTACATACGGTGATGTCGCAAATTGCTTCGGCTTATTAGGAGCATAAAAACTAAACAGCAGTGATCACGTTAGCTTATTTCCACTGAGGTTCCACAGCACCGTAGATCATCTTTGAAACTAGTGTCTTCTAGTGTTCACTACGTAGATGATGTCAGTCATTTCGCGTTACTTATGATAGACCGCGTGGCCATAAAAAGGGGCAGAGGTGGGCAACTGATCAGCAATGTTTAGACTGGAAATATAGACAATTGTAATATAAAGGGTTGTTTATTAATCTACAATGAAGGTATTATGAGAAAAAATGTTTATCATTTAGTAGTAGTAGTTGAAAAAACGCACTCTGTCTGCAGGCCAGAAGTGGCCTGTCGGGACCATCCGACCGCCGTCTCATCCTCAGCTCAGGATGCGGATAGGAAGGTCGTGTGGTCAGCACACCGCTCTCCCAGTTTTAATGATTGTTTTCTTTGACTGGAGCCGCTACTATTCGGTCGAGTAGCCCCTCAGTTGGCATCAAAAGGCTGTGCATCCCGAAAAATGGCAACAGCTCATGGCGGCCAGGATGGTTACCCATCCAAGTGCCGGCCACGCCCGACAGCGCTTAACTTCTCTGATCTGACGAGAACCGGTGTGTCCACTGCGGCAAGGCCGTTGCCGCAGAAGTAGTTCAGGTTGTAAACATGTATGTTGAAGACCATTAAGGGGGCTCCGGAACGCCCTATACTTGCAATGTTAAAATAACGCTTATAAATTACATCTTTCCTCACAAAGTATTTGAGGTAGGAAGTTGAACTTTTTACAGATTATTTATTGGAATACGGGCTACAACTTAACACAGGGATTTTACAGAATTTTAGTTCAGTTATCAAAGATGATTTTTTTTCAATTGTAATGAAAATTCACAACATTTTTTTGCAATTTTTTATTTATATATTCAAAAATATACAGTTTTTTGGAAAAAGGCTGTGTTAAATTATGCAGAAGGTACTGTGTAACATTTACTGAAAGTTTGAAACAAATATGTTTGGAAGATCCTTAGAAAACATGTAATTAGTATGAGAAAATAAAAGTTTTGGGAATCGAGCGACAAAGATTGGATTAACTTTTTAGTGCATTCCAGGTCCATAGGATGGATTATCTTCATCCTCTCCAAACTCCTCCTCCAGCTTCCTCTTGTTCCACCTCCTGTTTACTCTTGCTTGTATTTCTAGGCTCTTTACAGCCCTGTCTGCAGCCCGAAGGCGTTCCTTGTCTAAAGCAAGCATCGCTCGTTGTTGTGTTCGTAGATTTTTCTACCATTTTCTTCAGTTGCAGTTACTGCAACACTGTTCCAAAAGGTGGTCATGTATGAACGCTTATCACATTTCAGTTGTATTTGACTAGCAAGTCCTACGTGCTTTATTATGGAGAGTTCCAGACCAACTTCACTACAATGAATACATCTTACACAGTTTGAAAAAATTCCTTTGAGAACCGACATATCAAATATTGCATTCACATCCTATTCGCCCATAAAACATTCATAGTTTTCACTCATTGAACCAAGCTTCTTCTGTGAAGTATTTTCTTTCCCACTTTGACTGCTATGGGCAGGTGTACTTGAGAGGTTAGGTTCACTCACTTGCTTATCGTCTTTATTGTTTACAGTAATAACACATACCTTTGGCTTTCCAACATTTCTCCTTTTCTTAAAAGCCTTCAGAGGATTTCTAATAACTTTACTTTTACTCATTATTATACTTCAACAAAACAGAGACTCAAGAAACAGAATTAATTACGAATATTTTCGAGATACCGACAGAGTAAATAAACAGGTTAGCCACAACACATACTTTATCTCACATCACTAAAATGTACTTGATGAACACGGACGTTAATAATAACACCATTTGACAGCAGTTTAACAGCGCCACAGTGGGTCACGCCCATGTAGAACACATTTCAAAAAAAATTTAAAAATTGTTGTAGTCTTCGGAATTGAATAAATTATATATCTATTAAAAGGTAATAGTCTGCAGATTCAAAAACGCAAAAAAGTAAAAATTGAACTTTTCATGGTTTTGAGCCTTTCTGCAGCCCCTTAAGAGATCCTAAGATATGCTTCAGGGCTAGTCAGACAGGGTCAAATCATCATTTTAGCCTTCAATATATTCCGTTGCGCACATGCATTTTTCACCCGCCTGGAGTAGCATCTTGGAACGTCATAGGCTGGGATGACTGGTAAAACAGGAGGTGGACTGTGGCGGAGCTAAGTTCAGACTTTAATGCTGGACAGAGTACAACACACAGTGCACCGAACGCTTGGCCTCCGCAGCCGATGACCCGTGCGTGTGCCAATGTAAACACCACGAAATCAGCAACTACGACTGAAATGGGCACGTGACTAGCAGCGCAGACGTTGACGCAGTGGCAGAGCGTTACATGGTCTGATGAATTCCTATACCTTCTGCATCACGCCAATGGGAGGGCGCGAATCCTCGTCTTCCAGGGGAACAACTCCTTGACACCTGTACTGCTGGACGGAGACAAGCTGGCGGTGGCTCCATTATGCTCTGGGGAAGATTCACGTGGCCATCCAAGGGTCCAGTGGAGACCTTGCAAAGCACGATGACGGCGAAGGAGTGTCGTACACTCGCTCGAGGCCACGCAAATTCCCTCATTACGATCATGTTTCTCGATGCCAGTGGCATTTTTCAATAGGATAACGCTCCATGTCACTAGGCCAGGAGTCCGATACAGTTCTTCGAGGAACATAGTGCCGAGTTCTAGTTGATGTGGTGGGCCACCCGATCGAACCCATATGGGATGCGATTGAACGTGGCGTCAGAGCTCATCACCCCCCTCCCCGCAATTAACGGAAACTAGGTGACCTGTGTGTGCAGATGAGGATCCAACTCCTTCCAGCGACCTGCCAAGGTCTGACTGCTTCGATGCCAAGACGCATCACTGCTGTTATCCGTGCCGTGACTGTTGTTAGGAAGGTGTTAATGGCTGATCATTGTATACTGAGTTGCTGCGCTAATTCGTCTGTTAGAGTGGCTACCGCAGTTTATGATCACGACACCCTCTAATGAGGCCGCAACAGCAGGAAGGTCTGATGCCGTCTACGAGAAAGGTGGGGCGAAACCTGTCGTAAAATACTGTCAGAAATAAAAGACAAGGGTACAGAAGGCGAGATCCCCTGCTATACCCGCAGGACAGGACAGTTTAATTTGTGGAAAGGGGCCAAAATGTCTGTCAGTTGCACTCGAACATACTACTTTATTCATTTGACAAACATTACAAGAGTAAAGAAAACATTAAAAACTGAGCAAGCCAAACACTAATTTTAGAACTTAATTCCCAGCTAAATGCCCCATTGAATCTCACACCTGAAGGGCAAAACAATTTTAATTTAAAACCGGCTGAAGGCTGAAGGCCAATCACTTAAGACTCAAAAACAAGAATCTGCCGGTCGGGGTGGCCGAGCGGTTCTAGGCGTTACAGTCTGGAACCGCTCGACTGCTACCGTCACAGGTTCGAATCGTGCCTCGGGCATGCATGTGTGTGATGTCCTTGGGCTAGTTAGGTTTAAGTAGTTCTAAGTTCTAGGGGATTGATGACCTCAGATGTTAAGTCCCATAGTGCTCACAGGTGAAGGCCTCATCTTAAAACGTTTCTCTACATTAGGCTGAAGACCCAAACAATCTCACGCCTTAAGGGCAAAACAAATTTAATTTAAAATCGGCTAGAAGCCATATATAAACAAACAACAAGGACAAATAAGAAAAGGCAGCACATCAAACGGCGCTCAGAAGTTTCCAAGGGTCGGCCTGGAATTCAAACACTAACGGTCGCTTAGGTGAGACAGGCATTCGGCCCAACCATTCTCGATCCGACGGCAACCCAACCGTCAGACAGTCAACGGACAAAGAGACAGCCGGCCGATGTGGCCGAGCGGTTCTACGCACTTCAATCTGGAACCGCGCGACCGCTACGGTCGCAGGTTCGAATCCTGCCTCGGGCATGGATGTGTGTGATGTCCTTAGGTTAGTTAGGTTTAAGTAGTTCTAAGTTCTAGGAGACTGATGACCTCAGACGTTAAGTCCCATAGTGCTCGGCGCCATTTGAACCAAGCAACAGGACAACTTACTCTCCACCCGACCAGCACACAACAGGGAGTTCAATGGAACAACACAGAAGGTATCGGCGCCCACAATGAATTACACATTCAGCTGTCTAACTACACACTGTGCTGGACAGCCACAACAGGGCGAAGAAAATACACTCCTAGAAATGGAAAAAAGAACACATTGACAACGGTGTGTCAGACCCACCATACTTGCTCCGGACACTTAAGAGAGGGCTGTACAAGCAATGATCACACGCACGGCACAGCGGACACACCAGGAACCGCGGTGTTGGCCGTCGAATGGCGCTAGCTGCGCAGCATTTGTGCACCGCTGCCGCCAGTGTCAGCCAGTTTGCCGTGGCATACGGAGCTCCATCGCAGTCTTTAACACTGGTAGCATGCCGCGACAGCGTGGACGTGAACCGTATGTGCAGTTGACGGACTTGGAGCGAGGGCGTATAGTGGCATGCGGGAGGCCGGGTGGACGTACCGCCGAATTGCTCAACACGTGGGGCGTGAGGTCTCCACAGTACATCGATGTTGTCGCCAGTGGTCGGCGGAAGGTGCACGTGCCCGTCGACCTGGGACCGGACCGCAGCGACGCACGGATGCACGCCAAGACCGTAGGATCCTACGCAGTGCCGTAGGGGGCCGCACCGCCACTTCCCAGCAAATTAGGGACACTGTTGCTCCTGGGGTATCGGCGAGGACCATTCGCAACCGTCTCCATGAAGCTGGGCTACGGTCCCGCACACCGTTAGGCCGTCTTCCGCTCACGCCCCAACATCGTGCTGCCCGCCTCCAGTGGTGTCGCGACAGGCGTGAATAGAGGGACGAATGGAGACGTGTCGTCTTCAGCGATGAGAGTCGCTTCTGCCTTGGTGCCAATGATGGTCGTATGCGTGTTTGGCGCCGTGCAGGTGAGCGCCACAATCAGGACTGCATACGACCGAGGCACACAGGGCCAACACCCGGCATCGTGGTGCGGGGAGCGATCTCCTACACTGGCCGTACACCACTGGTGATCGTCGAGGGGACACTGAATAGTGCACGGTACATCCAAACCGTCATCGAACCCATCGTTCTACCATTCCTAGACCGGCAAGGGAACTTGCTGTTCCAACAGGACAATGCACGTCCGCATGTACCCCGTGCCACCCAACGCGCTCTAGAAGGTGTAAGTCAACTACCCTGGCCAGCAAGATCTCCGGATCTGTCCCCCATTGAGCATGTTTGGGACTGGATGTAGCGTCGTCTCACGCGGTCTGCACGTCCAGCACGAACGCTGGTCCAACTGAGGCGCCAGGCGGAAATGGCATGGCAAGCCGTTCCGCAGGACTACATCCAGCATCTCTACGATCGTCTCCATGGGAGAATAGCAGCCTGCATTGCTGCGAAAGGTGGATATACACTGTACTAGTGCCGACATTGTGCATGCTCTGTTGCCTGTGTCTACGTGCCTGTGGTTCTGTCAGTGTGATCATGTGATGTATCTGACCCCAGGAATGTGTCAATAAAGTTTCCCCTTCCTGGGACAATGAATTCACGGTGTTCTTATTTCAATTTCCAGGAGTGTACATTGCGTTAATTTACATGAACGGCCGGGGCAGGTAACTGGAACGTTAACGGCCACAAGGCAGAAGATTCCGCTGCCCCACTTCAATACAAAAATAATCAAGTTAAACTCCACAGGAGGGAGGCTAGAATTTCGCCAACTTGAAGACACACGTTGTTGCTCGCGAGAATGTAACAGTCCACAGCGAAATTCAAACTACACAATGTGAACAGTTGGAGCTGGCTGGTAGATTGAGTAAAGACTCAACTTTCGTGTCCGGGATCGGTGAGCCACAGACCTCGTAGCAATGGGAACAGTGCCTCACACTCCGACCGCCCGTGGACGCCGCCAAAGGCCCCGGCCAATCACGCGCTACGCAGACTTGGTCGCTGCCCCACGCCAATCGACCAACTGCCGGCACACGGCACAGACGGAAAATCTAAGCGCGGGGTCGAAGATAGCACAAGGGTGCGAATATCGATACATGTTGCTGCTGCGACTCACAGAGAGAGAGGATAACAGCTAAATCGCGATAACCGCCGGAGACTAATCACAGAATATCAACCAAGGTTTAATACAAAACATGAGTCAGCCACGGCTCAGAAGGGAAGGAGGAAATGATAAAGTTCACGATATCAGAGGGTTTGTGACGCTACTGTAGTGATTACAAAGTCGAACCAAGTTTATGAATAACTTGGCAATATGAGCCCACTTATCAGTTTGACGCTGAGTGCATGCACTTATTCTGTTGAGAAGGGAGTCAAAGCCTCTCCTGAGGAAAACTGGCCCACAACGTTTGTTATTGGTTCATGATGATATTTGCATCGGGACGCATTTGCCGTCGGAGCTTATCCCATACGTGTTCTACCAGGGACAGATCTAGGGACTTTGTTGGGATCGGTAGAACCTCAATATCACGCACAACGTGCAGAAAAGTGCCATGTGTGAATGTGCATTGTCCTGCTGAAAAATGGCACCTCGATGTAGTGGCAACAGAGGTAGCACATGAAGACAGGATGTGAGTGACGCGCCGTCGTGTCGTCGGAGTAAACTGCTGTATCGCTGAAAAACGTTGTAAGAATGTTACCTCTCCCCGTGTCGCCACTATCTTTGCCGACGATGGTCATCTGTCGTATCGCACAACATTGGCTCGCTGCTGAACAAATGAGGCGTCATTCATCGGCAGTCTGTGCTTCACGGTCACGACCTCATTATACGAAGTGTGGCTAGGAAAAAACCGGACTAGTACTGGTGAAACAATAAAACGTATGCAATAAGGCTGAAAGTCGCGTGGCCTGTCACGTGACTCTCGCTCCGCCTACTGCTCGAGTTTCATCTGCCTCCTGCACTCAGTCTGCCCGTGGCGTCTGTTTTAAGTAGTTGACGTTTTGTCTGTGCGTCGGAAAATGTTGAGTGTACAGAAAGAACAGCGTGTTAACATCAAATTTTGTTTCAAACTAGGAAAATCTGCAAGTGAAACGTTTGTAATGTTACAACAAGTGTACGGCGATGACTGTTTATCGCGAACACAAGTGTTTGAGTGGTTTAAACGATTTAAAGATGGCCGCGAAGACACCAGTGATGACACTCGCACTGGTAGACCATTGTCAGCAAAAACTGATGCAAACATTGAAAAAATCGGTAAACTTGTTCGACAAGATCGCCGTTTAACAATCAGAGCAGAGTCTGAGTTAACAGGAATTGACAAGGAAAGTGTTAGGCAGATTCTTCATGAAAGTTTCAACATGAACAAAGTGTGTTCAAAAATGGTTCCAAAGTGTCTCACAATTGAACAGAAGGAACGCCGAAGAATGATTTGTTCTGACATCCTGGAATACATTGAAAGTGATCCCACCTTCTTACAAAATGTTATTACTTGCGATGAATCGTGGTTTTTTACTTACGATCCCGAAACTAAACGCCAATCGATGCATTGGAAAACTCCTGGTTCTTCACGACAAAAATGCACGAATGTCAAAATCGAAATTCAAGGCAATGATGATTTTTTTTTTTTTTGACATCAAAGGGATTGTGCACATTGATTGGGTACCAGAGGGACAAACAGTGAATCAGCATTACTACATTAGCGTCCTGGCTACCCTTCGTGAGCGAGTACGGAGAAAACGGAACGATTTGTGGAGAAAAAAGTCATGGATCCTTCACCGAGACAATGCCCCAGCTCACAGTGCGTTGTCAGTGAAGACGTTTTTGGCAAAACACAACATTCCCATCTTAGATCATCCACCCTACTCACCTGATTTGGCCCCCTGTGACTTTTTCTTTTCCTTAAAGTCAAGTCAGCTCTGAAAGGAACTAGATTTGAGACTGTTGAAGCAGTAAAAGGAAAAGCGACGGAAGTAATGTATGGACTTACCGAAAATGATCTGCAGCATTGCTATGAACAGTGGAAAATTCGTATGGAGCGGTGTAGAGACCGAGGAGGAGAGTACATTGAAGGAGATAACATGAAATTGTAAATAATTGTAAATAAATGTTTTTTCCAGCATCAGTCCGGTTTTTTTCTAGCCGCACCTCGTACAACTGGACAGCACGCTCACTGATACTACATGTAACGTGGAGGCGTCCCTATCCAGGTGACGCTGCTATCGCCTGGAAGGGTTTATATCGATAGTAGGGCGGTTGTCATTACGTTCTGGCTGATCGATGTGTGTTCAAGTGGTATGTTCGCTGCAATTTTGGAAGCTACTGCTGCCACTTCTTTCTTTCAAAGTGAGAACCTGCCAACTTCATTCTCATTACTTATATAGGGGTGTAGGGTGTATGTATTAGAAAATATGAAATGTGCAACACCCCCCCCCCTCCCCACCGCCACGCGTTGTCGTGTGACGGCTCGTCGGCGGATGCACGTCCTTTTACGTGACACCTGTTCACCTGTTGGGCGAGGTTGCGTGTCGATGGTGAGCACGATACTACGCTCAGTCCCTGAGCGGAGAAAAGTCTCCGTTCCGGTCGGGAATCGAACTCGGCCCCCTCCACTTGGAGTCCAGCCATGCTGTCCCCGCTGGCTACCGAGGTGGTCTAGCTAACAACAAGCAACCCGATAGTAAACAAGTATTCCAACATGTGGTACGGCGGCTGCATCGGTAAGTAATACTTGTTCGATCCTACTGACACCGCGTTCAGAGCTACTGCAATGCAACTTCTTTGTATGAAGAGTGACAATGTCCGCTACAGTTCAAAGTTCCCTTTTAATTCGTCAACTAACTCATTAAATCGGAGGAACAACATAAGGTACTCAGTAGCGATAATTCTCTATAGTTGAGTCTATAGTGAGAACTGTTGAAAAAGTTTCGCAACCTATTAAGCACGCGCAGTTGAAGTTTTTTTTTTTTTTTTTTTTTTTTTTTTTTTGTAATGCTACAGAAGGCCGACGACTGTGAATGGATTAAATTGTTTCCAATTAGCGGGTACAAATTTAATAGTAACATCATTTGAGGACATTAACACCAACACTTGATCGCTGCAGAATAAATTTTGGGATCAGACACAGAGAAAGGCAGCCCCGTTTCTGTAGTGTTGTGTTGTGTTAATTCCCTAGTCTGGCTCCTGCTAGTCTCCGATCAATGATGCGGAATGACACAGAAAGTTTCAGCGAATCCATTACTTGTCCTGGCCGCTGTGGCGGAGCGGTTCTAGGCGGACAAGTCCGGAAGTGCGCTGTTGCTGCGGTCGCAGGTTCGAATCCTGCTTCGGTCATGGATGTGTGTGATGTCCTTAGGTTAGTTAGGTTTAAGTAGTGCTAAGTTCGAGCGGACTGATGACCTCAGATGTTAAGTCCCATAGTGCTCAGAGCCATTTGAACCATTACTTGTTCTCGACTAGCAGGTGCGTATCTTTCTCTGACTTTCTTTACAGACAAATGGAAAAACTGGTAGAAGCCGATCTCGGTGAAGATCAGTTTGGATTCCGTAGAAATGTTGGAAGACGTGAGGCAGTACTCACCCTATGACTTACCTTAGAAGATTAAGGAAAGCCAAACGTACGTTACTAGCTTTCTTAGATTTAAATAAAGCTTTTGACAATGTTGACTGGAATACTCTCTTTGAAATTCTGAAGGTGGCAGGGGTACAATACAGGGAGCAAAAGGCTCTTTACAATTTTTGCACAAAGCAAATGGCAGTTATAAGAGTCGGGCGGCATAAAATGGAAGCAGTGATTGAGAAGGGTTGTAGCCTATCCCCGATGTGATTCTGTCTGTATATTGAGCAAAGCAGTGAAGGAAACAAAAGAAAAATTTGGAGTAGGGATTACAGTCTATGGAGAAGAAAGAAAAACTTTGAGGTTTGCTGCTGACATTGTAATCCTGCCAGAGACATCAAAGGTCCTGGAAGAGCAGCTGAACGGAATGGACAGTGTCTTGAAAGGTGGCTATGAGATGAGCATCAAGAAAAGCAAAAAGAGGATAGTGGAATGTACTCGAATTAAATCGGATGCTGAGGGAATTAGATTAGAAAATGAGACACTTAAATAAGTAGATGAGTTTTGATATTTGGGGAGTAAAATAACTAATAATGGTCGAAGTAGAGAGGATATAAAATGTAGACTGGCGGTAGCAACGAAACCACTTCTGAAGAAGAGAAATTTGTTAACATCGAGTATAGATTGAGTGTCAGGGAGTCGTTTCTGAAAGTATGTAGCCATGTATGGAAGTGAAACATGGACGATAACTAGTTTAGACAGGAATAGAAGCTTTCGAAATGTGGCGCTACAGAAGAATGCTGAAGATTAGATGGGTAGATCACATAACTAATGATTAGGTATTGAATAGAATTGGGGAGAAGAGGAATTTGTGGCACAATTTGACTAGGAGAAGGGATCGGTTGGTAGGACATGTTCTGAGGCATCAAGGGATCACCAATTTAGTACTGGAGAGCAGCATGGAGGGTAAGAATCGTAGAGGGAGTCCAAGAGATGAATACAGTAAGCAGATTCAGAAGGATGTAGGCTGCAGTAGTTACTGGGAGATGAAGAAGCTTGTACAGGATAGAGTAGCATGGAGAGCTGCATCAAACTAGTCTCTGGACTGAAGACCACAACAACAATGTGAAGGGGTTCACAGAATGGCGATCCTCCCTTGTGATGGTCAGACGTGATGGATCGGAACCTTGAAGATGGTTGCCATCGTATTGACATCCAGACCAATAAGGCGCCACTGTCACACGATTCGACCCCGTGAAACTTCCTGACAGGTTAAAACTGTAGCCGGCCGGTGTGGCCGAGCGATTCTAGGCGCTTCAGTGTGGAACCGCGCGATCGCTCCGGTCGCAGGTTCGAATCCTGCCTCGGGCATGGATCTGTGTGCTGTCCTTAGGTTAGTTAGGTTTAAATAGTTCTAAGTTCTAGGGGACTGATGACCTCAGATGTCAAGTCCAATAGTGCTCAGAGCCATTTGAACAATTAAAAGTGTGTGCCGGACAGCGACTCGAACTTGGGACCTTTGCCTTTCGCGGGCAAGTTCTCTACCATCTGAGCTACCCAAGCACGACTCACGACCCGTCCTCACAGCTTGACTTCCGGCAGTGTCTCATCTCCTACCTTCCAGACTTCACAGAAGCTCTCCTGCGAATCTCCGTCTGAAACACAGTTTTATACCAGTGCAGAGTGAACATTTCATTCTCGATTCGACCCTATTTGCTTCAATTTTTTTTAATTAATTAATTAATTTTTTTTTTTTTTTTTTTTTTAAGAGAGTGACAGCAGTAATCGACGTCCATTGTTCCTAGCAGCGGCCTTAAGAGATTAAAGAGCTGCTGGATAGCCAAGAGATTTAAAAATTAATAAAATGAGAGACAACATTGTGATTTGTAAGTTGGATGGGAAGGCAGAGCAGCTCTTAAAGCGACTCCTAGATAGTGTTACTGCACAAAAATACTGTTCAATGATAGCATAATGTTGTCCCTAGACTGTTCAATAAAAATATGCAACAATGATGTGCAATATTTAGACTGGTAGGAAATTTTGGAAGATCAAGGCGTAGATGGTTTTTCGGAAATTAAGATGGTTCTTACATCTATAAGACAGTAGCAACGCCAGAAGTCAGTATCGATTTGCATCGTTGAGGTGCTGGCAGACAATATTTGCTGACCGCTGGGGACACCCATGCACTGTCCGACGGAAGGAGACTGGAGCGGCAACGACCGTTGGTCGGTCGTACAGTCGGTCGTCTCATCGGCCGACGTCCGTTTGGTCCTTTGACCGTTTCCGGGTGTGTGGCAGTCGGTCGGTTGGCGCAGAGTAGCGAGGAGGTCCCCATCGTGTGGGGTCAGACCGGAGCCGCTGGTGGCGTGCATGCGCTGTTGGACTTGTGAGGCCCTTCTTGTGAGGGTTATGAAGTTCGTCGCCCACCGATCCTGGACACTACAGCTGAGTGCTCACTTAACCTACTATCGAGCCCCAACTGCGTCTGATCCTGGTTGTCGGTTTCTGGGAGATTACCGCGTGCAACAATTTGTGTACATTGAAGTCGGCTACAATTGCAGCGGTCTTCCTGTGTGGTGTTTAATTCATTTCTTCAATAATTGTACCAGCGGTATCTTCTGCATTGTGGCCGTTGACATTCCGGTTACCTCCTATGGTGCGTGTACTGTAAGACCTTCGGTACACACACTATCAGATTATTTGACTTGTCGCTCTAACGAAGTAGGCGAGTGTCAGCAATATGGCTCGTGGTCTTATCGTGGCGTGTTTATCTTCTGCCGTTAGGTCAGACGATAGAAATGCCACTTGCACGCTTAGAGTAGCAGATTGACGGTGACCAACTTTAAACAGAACTTGATTAATTTTCACACACATTTATTAAAATAATAAATAGCGTAGACATTACATAACTTGATTCTGGATGCTATTTACAATTGACAGTCTGAAGTTCCTTTGGTCTTGGTATGTTAATCTTATTCTCACATATCTCTGATACTTGGCGAAATATCTATTCATTTATCTTCAAGGCTATGTACAGGAATATGGTAATCTTATTAGGTGCAGACTGAAACTTGACTATGGACTGGTACAGACTATTGCAGACTGGTACAGACTGGTGCAGACAAATGCAGACTGACTAATCGGAGGTCTGTACACTCGTTATAATACCTCACGCATTCAGGTATCACTGCACGAGTGTGATCCGTGAGGAGAAAAGGTTCTACGTTATCAGCAATCTCATTGGCTGCGTTACATATTAATACGCGGATCGGTGGAAGCAGAATTTGGTCCGTCTCTAAGGCAGCGCCATCTCGTAGTGCGGAGACGGACAAGTGCTGCGCCTGCGCTGTTGTGCTTAGTGGGGTGCGCTCTAGTGGGAGAGTTGTGTACACGCTGACTACGTGGAACTATGTACACAACACCTCCCCTACCCATTGACGTAGTTTTCAGCACTGTATTTTCTTCGTCCTGTTGATGCTGCTTGTAGTTCGACAGCTGGGGTGTGTTGGTAGTCGTTGGCGTTTATTCTGACTTGGCTGGATTGGGCACCAGTATCCAGAACGTTCTGGTATTGACATCTCGTTGTCGTTTTGCTGGTCGGGTGGAGCAGAACTGATCTTGTTGCTTGGTTCGTCGGCTGGCTTTTGGTTGGGTTGCCTACCAATTAAGAGGTTGTCGGTCCGGTTGCCTGTCTCACCTAAACGTGCGTTAGTGTTAGCTTCCTGGGCCGACCCTTGGAACCTTCTGAGCAACGCTGGCTTTTTCCTGTGCGAACACATTAAGGACTGTTTTTAGACAACCTCACTGCCAAGACAACTGGAACACCTCAGAGAGCACATTGGCGTTGCTGTGATAACTGTTGACACGATATTGCTAAATAAAGTGTGGAACGAACTTGACTGCCACTTGGACATGTATCGTGTGGCGAAATTGTCACTCATAGAAGATTTCTAGAGTGCGAAATGAAAACTTGGGGCGTTTATGATTCTGTTCATGTCTCAGTCATATTTGTACATTTAATACTTTGGAAAATCATACAATGAAGGCTTTCACGACCGGATGTTTCAGCTGCTGAAAATTCTTCTGGGTTGTATGACTGTGGTCCATGGAACTCTTCTATCCCTGACGTTTCGTCCAAAGCTACATTGGACATCATCGGTGCTCTTGGTTGTGCTCAGTCTTTTCCAAGACTCAGCACAACCAGGAGCACCTCCGAAAATGTCCAATGTAGCTTTGGACGAAACGTCAGGGATAGAAGAGATCCATGGACCACGGCCATACAACTTTGGAAAATGTAGAGCTCTGAAAACGAATGAATCACTTACACTGAGGTCATGAGATACCTTCTAATAGCTTGTCGGATCTCCTTTTTCCCAGCTCAGTGCAGCAGCTCGGCCTGTCTTGGATTCAACAAGTTGCTGGAAGTCCTCTGCAGAAATATTGAGCAATTGTGCCTCTATAGACGTCCATAATTATGTCTCATAAATGTTCGATGACGCCAACGGCTATGCCGCAGTGGTAACACCGGTCCCCGTCGGATCACCGAAGTTAAGCGCTGTCGGGCTGGGCTAGCACTTGGATGGGTGACCGGCCGGGTTGCCGAGCGCTGTTGGCAAGCGGGGTGCACTCAGCCCTTGTGAGGCAAACTGAGGAGCTACTTGACTGAGAAGTAGCGGCTCCCGTCTCAGAAACTGACATAAGGATGGGAGAGCGTGCGGCGGCGCGGTTCTTTCCGTCCCTTTTCGACGAACCTGCACCGACCTGTGCACATTTTCTCAGCAGATCATCAGTAGGGAAGCCGATCGAAACCTACTGTACTCCGACGTGAACCAGGCTGCAATTAAAGTCACTACATCTACGTTTCGGGAGAAAGTTTTCGCACGAAACGAAGGGTTGGAAATTTTGTCCTTAATTAATATATTCCGAAACTTAGGTGAACAAGTATCACTGCCAAGCCCGTGCTAGTCTTAACTCAGTCACTCACTGTCCCTTTTACTCACGTTAGCAAGTTTATGGTGTTGCATTTCCCGAAAACGTAATAGCTATAAAAATACGTATTGTTTTTGCTTGAGAATGCTCCCTAAATATTAAGTCTGTCGGTACCTAATGCAGTCATAGTTTTTAGCCACCGACCTGCTAAATACGCCACGCGGATTATATGTCTCTTCTCGTCACAAAATTCACTTAAAAATTCCGAAATTTCTACACACCCATCGGAATAATTATGCCGCCACTTTACCACACTTTTGATGTATGAAACACTGCTAGATCCGGCAGCTTATCTCACTCGCTGAGTAGCAGTCGAGGGTTGAGCATCGCTCCTCTCACTCGCGTACTGTCAGCCATAGGCCCCCGCTTGCACGGGAGTAAAAACAGGAGTGATCACCGGCTCTGTTTTTATTAAAACATTGACGGGCACTTGCGCCTAGGTCTTAGCACGAACGGCACTTGGAGAAAATTTTGCATGGCGTCGCCTGGCAGAGTTGTCGTGTCCTCTCGTCGTTGTGGTATGTCGAGCTTGGGTGACGCCTTGGGGTCGCGGCGGTCCCTTTCCGCCGAAGACACGAGGCGCGCTTTCTTGTTGCCGCGGGCCGCGCGGCCGGCCGTCTCGAGCACCTCGGCTGCCGCAGAGTCAGTCTCTGCCCCCCCCCCCCCCCCAAGAATAGGGAAAAAGTAGGCCAGGACCTGGAAGCGGGCCGCGGAACCACAGAGAGGTTTTCCGCCGCCCCCGTCCAGAATTCCGCGTCTACCATCGTGTTACTAGGGTCAGCACTGCAACCGGAAAACCTAACGGTGCCAACAAAAGTTGCAACTGACAATAACCTGGCAGCAGGCCCCCTTTCCGCAACCGACATGGCAAAGCCACATAATACACAAACAAACAAATACATCGTCAGTATTTGCGATCCCGCCCCTTCTCCCCTCTCCTCAGCCCTCTCCTGCTTGCCAACAGCTGTGGCCTCCTTGCTGACCATATCCGCAACCTAAATGGCAAGCAGAAGCCCAGTCAACCGACAAAAATCCTTCCCAAACCCGCAACTGCCACCCAACCCCCTACCCGATCCCAGTTCCTTAAATCCCCCCCACTCAAGTCCACCACATCCAAGCAGCGCCGTGTAAGAAAGGACAAAAAGGAGAAGCACTCCAAGGGGAAAAAGCACTCCACCACCACCACCCCAACCACTTCAACACCCTCTGAGGAACCAGCGCCCCCGACAGCACCTGTCGTCGTCCTAGGAGGGGACCAGGAAACACTGGCACTGGAAGGGAACCGCGTAACCGGGCAGGATTCGGATGGTTTCGTGCTGGCTAGGAGAACCTTCCGCCAGCCGAGGCTCCCGCCGGCCCGGGGAGTGGAACCCACCCCGAACAGGTTCCAGGTGGTGGCCGATGAGCCAGAGACACCACAAGACACAACAACACAAACACAAAACCAGGTCACCCACCACCTCCCCCCGATCGTCGCGGAGTTCACTCGGAATTACGAGGAACTCTTCGAAATGCTAAAAACAGCTATCGGGGGATGCAATTTCAAAGCAAAACCTGCTGGTGGTGACAAAATAAAAATAACATTATTCACACTCGAGCACTACACCACAATAAAAACACTTCTCAACAGGAAAAACATACCCCACTACACTTTCCCCACAACGAAAACACGCAATAGAAACATTGTCATCAGAGACCTACCGAGACGAGTGGCCCCCCAGGCGATCAAAACAGACCTGACTGCCCAGGGGTACATCGTCAAGGCGGTCCAACAGATGGGACACATAGGCAGCAAATGGCCCCTGTATCAGGTCACACTGCCGGACGTCCCACAGAACAAAAGGGACATTAAGACGATCCTGGCGGTCCCTGTGACCACTGAACCACTGCGCCGCAAAAACAAGACGGTGCAGTGCTTCAGATGTCAGGGCCTCAACCACATTGCGGCACACTGCCAAATGGCAGTGAGGTGCAGAAAATGCGCCGAGGCCCATGACACACGAACGTGCAACATTAAACACACGGACCCGCAAATAAGGTGCGCGCTGTGTGGCAAAAACCACACAGCGGGTTACCAAGGTTGCGAGGTCCATAAAAGACACACACAGCAGGCAAAGGGCGCAAAGGCCGCCCCCCACACACGAAAAGAAAACACCACGAACCCACCCAGACACACAAGAAACCAAAACATGACAACACACACGGACAAGGCCTGGGTAAAACAAAGGCCAGACACACCAAGGGCAACATATGCGGAAGTGGTTTCTCCCCCGAGGAACCACGAAAGCATTGCCCAACCACCACAACATCAGACACCAACACAAGAACAACACCGGGAAATACACAGCAACAACGACCAGGTCCACCCTGATGGAGAAGGCCCTAGGAAACCCCAGACACACTTCCCCCCCATGGATCAGTTGTTAGGCGTAATGGTGCAGACCATGAACCTCGTCATGGAAATGATGAAGGAATTCAGGGAAGCCCAAAAGCAGAACACACAGATCCTCGCTGCCCTTCAGGCAACAGTCCAGCAGTCGCTCCCCTCTGCGACTTCCTCAGTAGTATCAAAACCCCATCATGGATAGACGACCAAACATCCAAGGCCTGACAATGTGCGTCTTTAACGCAGACGGCATTGTTAATCAAGAGGTCGAGTTCGGAGAACTCATGAAGGAGTTCTCCATCGACATATGCATGATGGGGGAAACCCACCTAAAACCGGGAATAAAAGCGACAGTCCCCAACTATGCCAACTATGTTAGCTATCGCAAAGATAGGCCAACCCAAGGTGGAGGGGTGGCCATATACATAAAAAGAGGGATCCCCCACCACCAGGTATTCTTACCAGCTACCAACAAAATCGAAGCAGTGGCGGTGGAAGTAACCACTGCCATTGGACCCCTAACAATTGTTGCAGTCTACCGACCCCCACATGACCAGATAGATGAGGGAGACATAGCTGCTCTAGGGCAAATTGAAGGCAAACTCGTAATAGTGGGAGACTTCAATGCCAAACACCCTGACTGGAATTTTAGAGTAACCTCCAGAGCAGGCGCCAAACTGCAACAACTAGCGCGCACCCACCACTTCGAAACATGGGGTCCAGTCGAGCCCACACATTTTCCGAAAAACGGAAGCAGGCCCGATGTGTTAGACATAGCTCTCACTAGGAGGATCGCAGGATTTGTGACCGCAAGGACAATCAACAGAATGTCCTCTGACCACAACCCAGTGATTCTGATGTGGGAGAATGGGTACCAGACGTCGTACAAACGTACAGACTGGGAGCGATACCAAGAAACTGTCGCCTCTGATATCGCTCGCGCTCCGCCACCTACTGCCGAAACAGTAGAACAAGCGCTACAAGACCTAACAGGCAGCATCTTGCAGGCAGCGGAAGAAGCACCCCTCCACAAAGGGATGGCCCACCGCCGCAAATACAGCTCCCGGAACACTTGCTAGCTCAAATCCGTCACAAGAACAGAGTGGCAAAAGAGTGGAAGATCACCAGAAATCAGGCCACCAGGAGGCTGCTCAATCGTCTACAGAGAGAACTGAAGGTAGCGCTCAATGAGCACAGAAACCAGCAATGGCAAAACCGCCTCACAGCTCTCAAAGTAGACGATCATACACTTTGGCAAGCAACCAAACAATTCACAAAAAGACGCGCTAGGATGCCGCCACTGCACGGCGAGCGGGGACTGGTCTACAGCAATGCTGAGAAGGCCAACGCCCTCGCCGACTCCTTTGAGAAGCAGTTTCAAACGGCAGAACCCCAAGATGAAGAGCATGAAGAGGTAGTCAGTCGTCAACTGGCCGTCTTCCTCGATGCTGAGGAGGACCCAGAGGACGAACCCATACTTTTTGCCCCCAAGGACGTGGCAAGAGTAATCAGGTCCCTCCCTACAAAAAAGGCGCCAGGGCACGACAGTGTCACAAACCAGTTAGTCAAAAAACTCCCACCCACAGCGATCACACACCTCGCGAACGTCCTCAACGAGATTACTCGTTCCCGCGAGTTCCCAGCTTGCTGGAAACATGCGGAAGTGGTCGCGATACACAAACCAGGGAAAGACCCTCTATTCCCGCAGCACTACAGGCCGATTAGCCTCTTGCCAACACTCAGCAAGATCTATGAGCGCCTCCTGCTAAAACCCATACAAGAACAAATTACCAGACAGCAAATTCTGCCGGATTTCCAATTTGGATTCCGGCAGAACCACTCTGCCCCACAACAGGTCATGAGAATGGTTGAAGCAGCCACAGAGGGCTTCAACCACAGAGGCTACTGCGGGATAGTGCTACTAGACGTAGCCAAAGCCTTTGATTCAGTATGGCATAGAGGGCTACTCTACAAGTTGTACTCACAAGGGTTTCCAGGGAGCATAGTTCAGCTAATCAAGAGCTACCTCGCGAATAGGACTTTCTCTGTCAAAGTAGAAACTGCCACCTCCACCAGAAGGCGTATTCGTGCCGGGGTGCCACAGGGATCGGTCCTGGGGCCCGTATTGTACTGCTTGTACATTGCGGACACTCCAACGGCCCCCCTGGTGCACACCGCGCAGTACGCAGACGACACAGCCCTCTACACGAGAAATGCGAACAAAGACCTGGTCATTCGTAGGCTACAAACGGTTTTAGACGACACAGAAACCTGGGCCCGTCGCTGGCGCATTACCATCAATTCGGAGAAGACGCAGGCAATGCTGATTACCCGCAGGCTCGGAAGGCGCGAACCTCCTCAACGTCCCCCCCTCCACCTCCACCTAAATGGAACCCAACTCCCCTGGCGCAGAACCGCCAAGTACCTTGGCGTAACCTTGGACTCTCGTCTTATGTGGAAACCCCACATAGACGAGGTCCACAGGAAGGCCTGCGCCAGAATGTCCATCCTATATACTATCCTGAACACAACCAGCTCCCTTCCCTGCCCAGTAGCAGTAAATGTGTACCAGGCCCTGATCCGGCCAGTAATGGAGTATGCGTGCCCCGTCTGGGGATACGCAGTAAAGCAGCACCTGGACAAACTCCAGAGGCTGCAGAACCGCGCCCTCAGAAGGGCACTGCACCTACCTCTTGGATTCCCTACAGACGACTTGCACGCCGCAGCCGAAATCCCACTCCTGAGAGAGCGTTTCCAGGATCTGGCAAGGGTCTTCTATGAGGGTTCTTCCAGATCCGGAAACGCACTCATCCCCTCCCTAGGTCGGTATGACATGTCCCGCGATAAGCACAAGCGCCCTATGACGATCTTCGACGACTAAGTCGAAGAGAAAATCCCAACACTCAATCCATCATCCTGTTCCTTCCCATATAACACCAAACTTCTCGCCTACCTCAGGCAAGTACCAGACACACTCACAACAATCATCACAAATCACAGACACCAAAAAACTATAGAAAAATCACACACACACGTTCACAGGGGAGTAAAAGCCGAAAGGCTACAGACTCCCCCTCACACTTCCCCAAAGAGGGGAAAGCAACAGATGAGAGCAGGCAGGCAGCTTATCATTTCCATCGGAACTACTACTACACACGTCCGAACTGCTTCATGGCTAGGCTCCGACTCCCCTCTAGAATACTCTTAAGTCTTCTTTACCAGCAAAGAAAGGCGCGCGAAGAATATTGTTTTACTATTGGTCAGTTTACTCAACAGCCAATAGCAAAACAACATTCTCCCGCGTCAGTCCGCGCTTTTCATCAATAACCAATCGCAAAATAGTAAACCTAACGGCTCCACTTTTTACCGACGTAGTTATCTAATATGCTGAAGTTTTGCTTATGCATAAAGTTATTTACTATTGTTATTTATATCCGAATTAACTTTCCCTTTACCATAAACTTACTTTACAAATCTATTCTACAAAAATCCCCTTTGTCCACATCCATACTTCTTCGAAATGTTCCCACAGTAAATCCCACTACACAACTCGTTAAATAATTATCTTCATATTAACCTTAAACCACACTCACGCATCATTCATACTGCTAAAACACATTTATAACATTTTACCTACACAAAAAGACATAATAACACTTTATGAAAATACTAGAACAGTTTATGAAAAACATTCTATTGCTTTAGTGCACTCTAGTGGCCACAATCGAAACTAAATCATAGTCCCCTATCCAGTACTGTCCTCTATCGGCTGATACATAAACTACGTGCGTGTCTAGTCTCGCGTCACCATCTGTCGCTATCCAGCTCTGAGACACATCTCCCACTTAACCACCTCCAAGGCGGGATCGGTATACGGCGCTACGCCTCAAGCGGTGTGCTAACCACATGCCCCTCCATATCCGCATCCAATGACGCCTATATCCTGAGTATGATATGGCAGCCGGTCGGTATCGTTGGCCCTTCATGGGCGAGAGGAGTTTAGTTTTTTTTTTAGTTTTAAATGTTCGATGGAACTCATGACGAGCGATCTGGGTGACCAAAACATTCGCTCGAATTGTCCAGAATGTCCTTGAAACCAATCGTGAACAACTGTGGCCCGGTAACATGGCGCATTGTCATTCATAAAAATGCCATCGTTGTTTGGGAATATGAAGTCCATGAATAGCTGCAAATGGTCTCTAAGCAGCCGAACATAACCACTTCCAGTCAATGATCGGTCCACTTGGACCAGAGGAACCAGTTCATTCCATGTAAGCACGGTACATGTCATTATAAATCCACCACCAACTTGGACAGCACCTTGATAACTAGGGTCCATGGTACTCATCTTGGGGTGGAAGTTCTTTTCTTCTGTGTTTGCTTTAACAACATGTATGTTTTTGCATAGGGTCCACCTTTAGCAAAACACATTTTTTATTTTTTAACTCAAACATGTTTCACTGAAGTTGCAGCATCTTCAGTGGGCTTTTA
Source organism: Schistocerca serialis cubense (assembly GCF_023864345.2). NCBI lineage: Eukaryota > Metazoa > Arthropoda > Insecta > Orthoptera > Acrididae > Schistocerca > Schistocerca serialis. Next base: position 120,096,304 of record NC_064649.1, read on the forward strand.
TTTTCCGTCTGTTAAAGATAAAGAGTGTTCTTTGCTGTTTGTATACATGTAACTTTTAAAAATGGTTGAAATGGCTCTGAGCACTATGAGACTTAACTGCTGTGGTCATCAGTCCCCTAGAACTTAGAACTACTTAAACCTAACTGACATAAGGACATCACACACATCCATGCCCGAGGCAGGATTCGAACCTGCCACAGTAGCGGTCGCGCGGTTCCAGACTGTAGCGCCTAGAACCGCTCGGCCACCCCGGCCGGCTGTAACTATTAGTTTATAAATTGTAATTACAGATATTTGAAAAAAACACATAAATTACGAATTTATACCTTTTTGTCACATGATGTGGTTTTTCTGATGTGTTGTGTTTCTACAGTGACCGTTTTATTGCACAGTTTGTCATCTGCAACCACTTATATCTTAAAGTAGACAAATTATTTAAGCCAAAATTACGATCTGAAAACTTGTTATTTCTGTGTCTGAAATTATTTAATTCTATGTGTGTGTCTATTTACATAATGTTTCACTTTTATTTTCCTTTTAATCATCTTCATCACTGTGAAACACTATATATTGAGTTGTAACTGTCACTGCAACTGTTTCACTGCTTTACCAGCTGTAAAAACAAACATGGCGGCCAGTGGAACAATTGAAGGTGTAAAAACAAGATGGCTGACAGTGGAACAGTTGAATGTGTTCCTGGCGGTTGTTCTGAATCTTTCAGAGGTATTTGTGATGTTTTTTCCTCTTTGTGTGCGTGCGCGCGTGCGCGCGCGCGCGCGCGTGTGTGTGTGTGTGTGTGTGTGTGTGTGTGTGTGTGTGTGTGTGTGTGTGTGTGTGTGTGTTAAAAGGGAGAGAGAGAGAGAGTGAGGGTGACAGTAGGTTTAGGGATTTATTTTATTTTATTTTTATTTTGTGTGTGGGGGGGGGGGGATGGAGGAGGGGATGAGAGCTGTATTGGTTGGTCTTGTCTAATAATTCCTTGAGGGCAGAGAACAGAGTGCCATTGCAGAGAGCTGTGTATTCATTTATCACTTGTTTGCCTTCCACTATCACTTTTTCTATCTGATAATGTTCTTCAATTATTAGTTTTTGTGGGGGGCTTTTGCTGCATTTGAGAATTTTCAAATCCGTATTGATGTTTGTTGGGTTATGTTTCTTGTCCATGAGGTGTTCAGCAAATGTGGAATGACAGCTGTTACTTTTTAATGCTCTTCTGTGTTCTGTGTATCTGGTATTAAAGTTTCTGCTTGTCTGCCCTATATAAACTGCTTTGCAGTCCTGGCATGTTAGTTGGTAAATACCAGACGTGTTGTGTTTGTCTGTGCTTGTGTTGGTTGTCCTTAGTTTTCTCTGTGTTGAGTTGTCTGACCTGTAGGCTATTTTTACCCCTTGTTTGTTGAATATGTTGCCTATTCTCTGGACTGCTTTTTTGTTGTAGGTGAGAGATGGAAAATAAAAGGCCACTGCAACAGATGTGAAACATGTGTAACACCCCACCTGTCACTTATCTGGTTTTGGCGTGTGTTCACCCCAGGTAATTGACTAAAACTGCCGCAATGTCGGATAACACAAAGAAAGTAATAAGGCCCTGTGACCCCTGATTTTACTGCGGTGGCAGTGTTGACATTAATTGATTCAGAATTGATCCCTTTTAATTAAAAATGGGTGCACATTGATGTTATATTCAGCTATTGAACACCAGATGCAAATGTTGAACAAAAAATTAATTAAGAAAGTGACTTGGGATTTCAACTACTTGATTGAAAACAGATGCAGTCAATTAGCACAGATTTATTTTAACTCACGACCTTTAATCATCACATTACATGACTCTCCTAACAGGCAGTGGTAATAAATTGACTTTGCGTGGAGTAAAGCGCCATAAATCAAAAGTAATTCCTATGGACTGACCCAGGCGTAATGCGAAGTGCGAGAAGAATTCTACAATACACGGCCCATGAAACCCTCGTGGAAACTTTGCCGACGTGATCCAACAAATTAATCAGCGGCCGGAGCGAGTGCAATATCACCGAATTCAGCGTGGCGGGGCGGCGTCGTTATGCGGACGTCGGCCGACCTCGTGCTGCTGCAAGGCTGCGCTCGTCTATTCACTTCTAGCTATCTTGCTCAGTACATAGCTGAAGGAAAACTTTCTATCTCCAAACTCAGTCGTTCCGTTTGCTAAGTCCTAAACTGCAGAGATGCTCACTCTCTCTCAGGCAAGCTCAACAGGCGTACAGGTTCTCCGTCTGCTTCCCAGTACACCAGCATGGGGTCAACCACCCACTCAGTGTCACTCATCTTAAGGCGGCTGGAGGCCGCACACCGTTACCGCTTTCTCAGAGCTTGAGCCGCCCTAAGCTGCCTATTGTCGCTTCCCTTAGCCACTCCCCCGGCGGCCACGGTCAATTCTGAATACTTCCCTGGGATAAACTAGCCTCCAGTAAATCGACGCGTTTCCACAAAGTTTTCATGTCGTGTGAATTACTTTAAAACCATCACCCGACATTAATTAACTCAATACGTCCGTACTATGCCCTCTACAAGATGCATTGTGCCTTGTCAGTCATTTTTGTTCAGCCCTACTGTTCACTCAACGTGAGTTAGGTGATCTTTAATGACTTCATGTAAGGGGCATAGTTCTTGCCATCTTACACATGTTTGGGTTAAAAAATAAAAAATGTGTTTTGCTAAAGGCGGACCCTATGCAAAAACATACACCGGGTCCATGGCTTCGTGAGGTCCGCGCCAGACTCGAACCCTACTGTCAGCTCTTCCCAACTGAAATCAGGACTCACCTGATCACGCTACGCTTTTCCAGACGTCTAGGGTCCTAATGATGTGGTCACGAGTCCAGGAGAGCCGATGTCGTACTACGAGGGCAGTTCAATAAGTAATGCAACACATTTTTTTTCTGAAACAGGGGTTGTTTTATTCAGCATTGAAATACACCAGGTTATTCCCCAATCTTTTAGCTACACAACACTGTTTTTCAACGTAATCTCCATTCAATGCTACGGCCTTACGCCACCTTGAAATGAGGGCCTGTATGCCTGCACGGTACCATTCCACTGGTCGACGTCGGAGCCAACGTCGTACTGCATCAATAACTTCTTCATCATCCGCGTAGTGCCTCCCACGGATTACGTCCTTCATTGGGCCAAACATATGGAAATCCGACGGTGCGAGATCGGGGCTGTAGGGTGCATGAGGAAGAACAGTCCACTGAAGTTTTGTGAGCTCCTCTCGGGTGCGAAGACTTGTGTGAGGTCTTGCGTTGTCATGAAGAAGGAGAAGTTCGTTCAGATTTTTGTGCCTACGAACACGCTGAAGTTGTTTCTTCAATTTCTGAAGAGTAGCACAATACACTTCAGAGTTGATCGTTTGACCATGGGGAAGGACATCGAACAGAATAACCCCTTCAGCGTCCCAGAAGACTGTAACCATGACTTTACCGGCTGAGGGTATGGCTTTAAACTTTTCCTTGGTAGGGGAGTGGGTGTGACGCCACTCCATTGATTGCCGTTTTGTTTCAGGTTCGAAGTGATGAACCCATGTTTCATCGCCTGTAACAATCTTTGACAAGAAATTGTCACCCTCAGCCACATGACGAGCAAGCAATTCCGCACAGATGGTTCTCCTTTGCTCTTTATGGTGTTCGGTTAGACAACGAGGGACCCAGAGGGAACAAACCTTTGAATATCCCAACTGGTGAACAATTGTGACAGCACTACCAACAGAGATGTCAAGTTGAGCACTGAGTTGTTTGACGGTGATCCGTCGATCATCTCGAACGAGTGTGTTCGCACGCTCCGCCATTGCAGGAGTCACAGCTGTGCACGGCCGGCCCGCACGCGGGAGATCAGACAGTCTTGCTTGACCTTGCGGCGATGATGACACACGCTTTGCCCAACGACTCACCGTGCTTTTGTCCACTGCCAGATCACCGTAGACATTCTGCAAGCGCCTATGAATATCTGAGATGCCCTGGTTTTCCGCCAAAAGAAACTCGATCACTGCCCATTGTTTGCAACGCACATCCGTTACAGACGCCATTTTAACAGCTCCGTACAGCGCTGCCACCTGTCGGAAGTCAATGAAACTATACGAGACGAAGCGGGAATGTTTGAAAATATTCCACAAGAAATTTCCGGTTTTTTCAACCAAAATTGGCCGAGAAAAAAAATGTGTTGCATTACTTATTGAACTGCCCTCGTATTAGCAAAGACACTCGCGTTGATCGTCTGCTGCCATAGTCCATTATCGCCAAATTTGGCCGCTCTCTCCTGATGGATATGTTCTTCGTACGTCCCTCGTTGAATTCTGCAGTTATCCCACGCACTGTTGCTTATCTGTTAGCACTGACAAGTCTATGCAAACACTGCTGCTCTCGGTTGTTAAGTGAAGTCCGTCGGCCACTGAGGTGCCCGTCATGAGAGGTAAAGCCTGTCTGGTATTCTCGGCACACTCTTGACACTATGGGTCTCCGGGTATTGAATTTCCTAACGATTTCCGAAATAGAATGCCGCATGCATTTAGTTACAACTACCATTCCGCGTTCAAAGTCAGTTAAAACCCGTCGTGCATAAGCCACGCTGCAGTTCACGTTTGTGCTGTTTGTAGGTTTCTGCCCTGTGTTGCAGGCCACACGGTATCGTGTAGTTGGCATGGTTGCGGTTGTCTGTCTTCTTCTCATGTTGACTGGCGCCACTCGGTTTCGCAAGCGTTGCCTGTCCGTTAGTGGCAGCAGCGGCGGTTACCGATATGTAGCAACTGTTGCCCTATCTTTGGGGCGACGTCGTTGTATTTCCGGGTCGTGTGAGTGTGCGAGTTCGGTCGGGGACTCAGGAGGAGCCAGGTCCGTGCAGTGCGAGAACACGCCGGGACCGCTGGAGGCGCGCATGGACTGCCGGGTGGAAGGGCTGTGGACACGAGGGTGCACGACCTCGTCGTAAACCGGATCCAGCAGGCTTTAAGATGAGTGCATTTCAGTCCAAGCAGAGAAACCTCCACCTCTGTGAGATCTCGCGATTCTCCAGTGACATGGGTTCGTGTTGGTGCTCGTAGTGTCGCCGAGGCGAAGAGCAGCGAGTGGAGTGCTCGGGGAAGGCGGATCTGATTAGCTTCCCTCGACTGCTTATTGCTATTTGCTGTGTTCAACTTGTTATAATTCTTTAAGGTCAACCAGCGGTAATTTTTCTTGCCTGGTAGCCGCTAACGCCCCAGTTACCTGCCCTGGAGGTTAGTGTATGTGAAACCTTCCCGTCTCCTCTATATATCTCTTTTGTTACGCAATCTTCCCTTCTACAATAACCTATGAAACCTTCCCTTAGGGTTTCTATCTCTTGCTTAATAATAACAAATGAAATCTTCCCTTTGAAATTAATTCTCTTTCTCAATCTACGCATAGAAACTTAAAGGCTGCTTATTAAAAGTGAATTTCTGATTATTTCGACGAGACATAGAATGTGTCGTCGTCGTGGCCCTCAGTCGTTACCTGCAATAACCCAAAACTGTTCCCTACCTTTTTTACTGTTACTGGATCGCCATGTGACTGCTACATCGAACTGCGACATGAATATACTTATCTGGTTTACTATACTCTATTAGCTGCTGGCGGGCTGTCATAATAAGTGGGTGTATTTATTACCAAAGCTGACGTTATTCTTTAATAGCAAAGCTGACGTTATTCTTTAATTAATCTGACTGAAGTTACGTAATTCATAGTTAAACTTTTTCTTGACAACAATGAAATTTTGCAAAGTTTTACGTTGATGGTTTTGGGATGCTTTATAATCAGTAATGCAATATTGCTGGCAAAAATTAATTATATTCTGAATGAAATGATTTTACAAACGTTCAAATGCGACTTACTTTTTACAATAATCTTACAAACTAGCATTGCGCAAACATACCTTCAGTAGTCTTGAGTTTCTCAAAAAAATAATTCAATAGTATTAGTTCCTCTTATTATAATAGCCGGCCGGTGTGGCCAAGCGGTTCTAGGCGCTTCAGTCTGGAACCGCGCGACCGCTACGGTCGCAGGTTCGAATCCTGTCTCGGGCATGGATGTGTGTGATGTCCTTAGGTTAGTTAGGTTTAACTAGTTCTAAGTTCTAGGGGACTGATCACCTCAGATGTTAAGTCCCATAGTGCTCAGAGCCATTTGAACCATCTTATTATAATAGTTAGCCGATGTCTCTGTACATCCGTTTATAGTCTCTCGTAAATCATAGCTGGTGGCTGGCATTCACACCGCTCCTCTCAACCTCTCGCTTCAGACCTGCTACCGACTCGCTTCACATCTCGCTTACTACTGACTTCCTACGAACGCTTAAGTGCGGTCTCTCCCGCCTACAATGCTTTCTGGTGCAGACAATCCCTGCTACCATTACGAAATGTATCAATGCGCGGTCTTTCCCGCTCTTTTCTTAAAATTAATCCATACGCGGTCTCTTCCGCCCTTTTTTAAAATAATATCAATGTGCGGTCTCTCCCGCCAACAATACTTTGGTGCAGACATTCCCTGCTACCACAATTATTTCCAACATTACAAATATTAATTATTCCTACTTAATCCTATTAATAAAAGATAAACATCTTTTATAAAGTGTGGTTTGACAATAAACAATAGAGATATACACGTCTTACATATATAACGGCAGTGGACATTTTCCTCGCCTTGCCGCTGCGGTCTGGTAAGGCGTGTAGTTTTGACAGCTTTCTTGATTGTAGGCCGGTGGGTAATTCTTCTACTCTGGTGGTAGTGGTTCCTTTCTCGTTACAGGCGCTCTAAACACAGTATTCTGGGGACGAAGTGCAGACCGCCGGTTCCGGTTTTGGCGTGCTGTTCCATCGTTGCACTTGGTTTATCGGACGTCAGGTAGCTTCAGCAAGATTGTCATTATTCGTTAGGCTGCCACTAGTCTGAGTTACCATCTTGTGAAGTGAATGCAACTCCTGGCTGCCTATCTCGTCGATCGCGAAAGTGTTTGTTGCCGGTCCTTCTCAGAAGGAACTTATATACTGGTCCTTGTGTCTTATTATTGTATTATTTAGTACAATACCTTGTAATGCCTACATTAAAGGTTATATATGTCTATTTAATAGTTCTGGTCGCCTTCTGGAATAAATATAGCAGTGTAGTATTCAGTGGATGTTAAGGGTTGTGTTACAAAGTTTACCGTAATCTTATTTCAGCCATTAGGTGCTCAGTTGCTTGTTTTTTAAATGAAACCAAGTTTACTGTTACCAGTCACCGTTTTATTTATTTCCACGACGCGTATCAAAGGTTTAACTCTCCATCATCTGGTGGATTTACATTAGTTAGTATGACATTTGTGTGTGTGTTGTGTTACGCCTTTTTTTGGAGGAACTTGTGGTACTGCCTAGTGGAGAAACAAGACACTATTTCAGAACATGGTTTTGGATTTCTTCTGACAAAAAATTAAACTGATATCTAATGGTAAACATAAAATAAGTAAACTAGAGTACCTCCAGTGGTCAGAGGTTCCTTTCACTGTCGTAACACATCACATGTATACTGTCACATTGTAAACAAATATGGCGTCTGGAATCTGCAGGGTGCAAGGTTTGTATAGCAGAAGAGAAGACATAATCGCAAAGTGCAAAGAATATACAACGTAACAACATTATTACAGAATAACTGTTTAAAGCATTTGGAGGTGTTTGTTTTGAGATGTCGAATATATGTGTGTACTTCAGGTGGCATATAAATCCAATTTTGACAAGTTACAACAGCTTAATATTCGTACTCGTTTATACAATCAGGTGAAATGTTAAAATGGCTTAAACTTCATACTTGTTAATAACAATCAGGTGAAATATTACAGACTTGATGTACAATAATCATATTGGCTACAGCAGTAAAATCATACATAGATGACACTATTTAATTGGGATTAATAGACAGATGTGAGAGGCTGAAGGCAGAAGGAGAGGAAGAGAGAGAGAGAGAGAAAGAAAGAGAGAGAGAGGGTGGAAAGAGTGATTATATCAGAGCAAACACCTCCAAATGCTTTAAACAGTTATTCTGTAATAATGTTGTTACATTGTATATTCTTTGCACTTTGCGATTATGTCTTCTCTTCTGCTATATGAACCTTGCACCCTGCAGATTCCAGACGCCATATTTGTTTACAAATGTGACAGTATTCATGTGATGTGTTACGACAGTGAAAGGAACCTCTGACCACTGGAGGTACTCTAGTTTACTTATTAAAGTTTACCATTAGATATCACTTTAATTTTTTGTCAGAAGAAATCCAAAACCATGTTCTGAAATAGTGTTTGTTTCTCCACTAGGCAGTACCACAAGTTCCTCCAAAAAAAAGCGTAACACAACACACACACAAATGTCATACTAACTAATGTAAATCCACCCGATGATGGAGGTTTAAACCCTTGAAACTCGTCGTGAAAATAAATAAAACGGTGATTGGTAACAGTAAACTTGTTGTTTCATTTAACGTCAATAACAGTCACGGTAAAGCCTAACCTAAAATGTTCGCATTTAATGCTTGTTTTTTTTTATTTAACCTTTGTTACTGTATTTGCTGTTTTAGAGCAGGTTTATAATTTTTTTATATTATTGCTGTTCCTTGCGTGTAAGGCCTTCAGCCTCGATTGTGCTCATTTGCCTTAAAATTCTAATTTGTTATTACTGTTTTAGCAGTAAGCCTTAAAACCTTATTTACTGCCATTCCTGGCGTCTGATGCCTTCTGCTGTGTTTGTGGCGACTTGCCTGTAATATTTCAATACCTGTAATTTGTAAGTTACGGCGAGTTTTAAACAATTAATTTATTGTGAATCTTCAGGTTTTCGCGGCGCAAAGACTGCTCCATCAAGTTTCGGGAATGCAGCCGCATAAATTCTGCTTCTTCTTCCAATATTTCGGCTGTATACCTTTCAGCCATCTTCAGAGAGAGCCGTACGACTGACGCTCCAGCGCTCGCTCCATCCTTTTAAACTCGCGGACCGCGCCACTGCGCATGCGGCCACAGATAAAAAAGGCGCCAGTGATGTTAATCGGCGGCAAAGACGTAACATATGCATGAGTTACGTCTGTGGCTGCGCATTCCATCCACGCTGGGAGGTCGATGTATTACTGTGGCAGAGAGGACTGCACTACGTATGCTCCGCCAAGATACCGAAACGGTGGTTCTCCCTGCTGATAAAGGTAATGCCACTGTTTTAATGCCACGTGACGACTATCATGATAAGATATACAGCTTACTGAATGATAGTATGTACCGGAAGATCAGTAAGGACCCCACCAACAAGGTGGTAAGGAAGACGGCGTCGCTTTTCAATGCCTCCCCATTTCCACCGGAAGTCATACGAAGACTGAAACCAAGGGTGCAGTGCCTCCAAGGCTTTATGGACTCCCAAAGATCCATAAGAAAGACGTTCCTCTACGTCCTATCGTGAGCAATATTGGTTCTCCCAACTATGATTGTGCCAAGCACCTGGCGTCACTATTGAGGCCGCTTGTGGGAAAATGTGATCATCATATAAGGAACTCTGCAGATTTCATTGGCAAATTAAAATCTTTGAAACAGAACACCTCCGATCTATTAGTTAGCTTTGATGTAGTGTCGCTATTTACTAAGGTACCTCTCTCTGAATCTTTAGATCTCATTGGAAAAAGTTTTGATAAGGAGATTTTAGCTTTGTTTCACCATGTGATGACCTCCACATACTTTTTATTTAATAACGACGTTTTTGAACAGACTGACGGTGTTGCCATGGGTAGTCCTTTGTCACCCTTGGTGGCCAATTTATTTATGGAGGACTTCGAGGAGAAGGCCCTGGAGTCTGCCAGTTTGAAGCCTGCAGTTTTTTGGAGGTACGTTGACGACACCTTTGTAGTGTGGCCCCATGGCGAGGACAAATTGCAGGACTTCTTAAACCATCTGAATTCCATCCATGGACAAATTCAGTTTACAATGGAAGTGGAAAAGGAGGGATGTCTTCCATTTTTGGATGTCTTGGTTCGGCGCAAAGAAGATGGCACTTTGGGTCATGCAGTATATCGGAAACCGACGCATACGGACTTATATTTACATGCAAATAGTTGTCACCATCCTTCGCAGACGAGTAGTGTTTTAAGAACTTTGGTACACCGAGCACACGTCATATCTGATGAAAGTAGTTTAAAAGACGAACTTTTACATCTGAAGAGAGTTTTTGAGGACAACGGGTATTCTCCACAACAGATACGTAAGGCACTACAAATAAAACCTAAGGTGTCCGTAAGGAATGCAGAAGATGACGAGGAAACATTTAAATCCATGCCTTTCCTGCCGTATGTGGGAAGCCTTTCATCCAAAATAGGACGGATCCTCACTAAACATAAAGTAAAAGTGATTTTTCGTCCACCGGCGAAGACGGCTGCACTCCTGGGTTCCGTTAAAGATGACTTACTACTCCACAAGCCTGGAGTTTACAAGATACCATGTGAATGTGGCCTTTCATATATCGGACAAACGAATCGCACAGTCCAAGAGAGGTGTACGGAACATCGCAGGTACACTCGGCTCTTACAACCCAGTAAATCGGCTGTGGCAGAGCATTGTATTGATTCTGGTCACTCTATGGTATATGAAAATGTCCAAATTCTGACTTCTGTTTCATCTTTCTGGGACTCCGTAGTAAAAGAGGCCATTGAAATCTGCTTGACGAAGAATTTAATTAATAGAGACAGCGGTTTCACATTAGATAAATCATGGAATCCGGCACTTTCAATATTGAACTTACAAAGACGTCGCTACAGTTCAGCTCCCAGTAATACATCGACCTCCCAGCGTGGATCGAATGCGCAGCCACAGGCGTAACTCATGCATATGTTACGTCTTTGCCGCCGATCAACATCACTGGCGCCTTTTTTATCCGTGGCCGCATGCGCAGTGGCGCGGTCCGCGAGTTTAAAAGGATGGAGCGAGCGCTGGAGCGTCAGTCGTACGGCTCTCTCTGAAGATGGCTGAAAGGTATACAGCCGAAATATTAGAAGAAGAAGCAGAATTTATGCGGCTGCATTCCCGAAACTTGATGGAGCAATTAATTTATTGCCATTACTGCCGTGTAAGGCCTTCTGCCCATATTACAGTGGCTTCCTTTTAAAACATTATCTGCTGTACCTGTATTTAATGGTGATTTGCTAAATTGTAACTCACTGAAAACACTATTATTTACACAGTTGCTTATTCCTTCATTAATAACGTGTGGTATTTTTATTTATTGTTGAGTCTGGAATTACTGGTTTAAAATAAATTGTGTGTAACTGTAAAAGGCAACCAATAGAAACTGATTACGACCCCGTCCATAATCGCAACCGAATCCTGCCTGCCCTTGACTACTACGTTTCAGTGCTGTCATAATCACGTGGGAAACCTTTTCACACGAATCATCTCATTGCAAATGACAGCTCCGCCAACGCAATGTCCTTTTCTAGCTTGTGTACGCGATATTACTGTCATCCACATACGGAAAAACTCGTAGAAGCCGACCTCGGAGAAGATCAGTTTGGATTCCGTAGAAATATTGGAACATGTGAGGCAATGCTAGCTCTACGACTTATCTTAGAAGAAAGATTAAGGAAAGGCAAACCTACATTTCTAGCAGTTGTAGACTTAGAGTAAGCTTTTGACAATGTTGACTGGAATACTCTCTTTCAAATTCAGAAGGTGGCAGGAGTAAAATAATGGGAGCGAAAGGCTATTTACAATTTGTACAGAAACCAGATGGCAGTTATAAGAGTCAGGGGGCATGAAAGGGAAGCAGCGGTTGGGAAGGGAGTGAGACGGGGTTGTAGCCTCTCCCCGATGTTATTCAATCTGTATATTGAGCAAACAGTAAAGGAAACAAATGAAAAATTCGCAGTAGGTATTAAAATCCATGGAGAAGAAATAAAAATTTTGAGGTTCGCCGATGACATTGTAATTCTGTCAGAGACAGAAAAGGACTTGGAAGAGCAGTTGAACGGAATGGACAGTGTCTTGAAAGAAGGATATAAGATGGACATCAACAAAAGGAAAACGATGATAATGGAATGTAGTCGAATTAAGTCGAGTGATACTGAGGGAATAAGATCAGGAAATGACACAGTAGTAAAGTAGTAAAGGAGTTTTGCTATTTGGGGAGCAAAATAATTGATGATGGTCGAAGTAGAGAAGATATAAAATGTAGACTGGCAATGGCAAGGAAAGCGTGTCTGAAGAAGAGAAATTTGTTAACATCGAGTATAGATTTAAGTGTGAGGAAGTCGTTTCTGAAAGTATTTGTATGGAGTGTAACCATGTATGGAAGCAAACGTGGACGATAAATAGTTTGGGCAAGAAGAGAATAGAAGCTTTCGAAATGTGGTGCTACAGAAGAATGCTGAAGATTAGATGGGTAGATCACGTAACTAATGAGGAGGTATTGAATAGAATTGGGGAGAAGAGGAGTTTGTGGCACAACTTGACTAGAAGAAGGGACCAGTTGGTAGGACATGTTCTGAGGCATCAAGGGATCACAAATTCAACATTGGAGGGCAGTGTGAAGGGTAAAAATCGTAGAGGGAGACCAAGAGATGAATACACTAAGCAGATTCAGAAGGATGTAGGTTGCAGTAAGTAGTGGGAGATGAAGAAGCTTGCACAGGATAGTGCAGCATGGAGATCCGCATCAAACCAGTCTCTGGACTGAAGACCGCAACAACGACACAAGATTCATACATACCACTATCCCCTGACTTTCGTCACCTCAACTCTGTGAGCTTTGTCTCGCAATAATGTCTTGCATTTTTTTATGAAGAAGCATTCTTTTAATTGCATATCTGGCTATATATCGCTGTAAGAAAGTAATCAAATGCTTGGAAGTTGTGCAGATGGCGACATATTTCAAGAAAAAGCGACAGATCATTAATTAGATAGTGGTTTACAAGCGTGCAATTTCGTAATTGCGCAATGTGCCATTTAGAATTAATGCCGCCAATTTGTGAAAACAGAAATGATTTAGCCAGGCGCCGTTTTTTGCTTATTAATGGGAATAATATGTAAGTCGCTCTCATTAAATCACTCCTCGGAGCGTTTCATTAGCGCTGGTTTATGGGCGGAACTGGTTTTACGACATAAATTAAAGGCCCGAAAAAGCGACGAAACTTACTTAAATGTGTGAGGGGTGTGGCGGGGGAAGGCGGCGAGGGGGCCTTGTTACCGAGCCGACAAATTGAGCGCGAGTCGCGTGTTTTTTACTCGCCGCAATCTCGACGAGGGTCTTTGGCGCAGCGGCAGCGGGAACAGCCGAGTCAAAGATCTTCGCTGGCGGTCGCGCCACCCAAGACGCGGCGGCGCGTGTCGGCGGTAGTTCCCCCGGCGGCCACCCAGGTGGCAGCGCGTGCCCAGCGCCCGCCCGATGGCGGCCGAGCGCGCCCGACGCCCGCCGAGGTGTAAGTTGCGCGCGCTAACAATGGCAGATTAGGTTATGGGCGAGATCGGGTGTCCAGATAGCGTTCTTCCAGGGGAGCGCGCCCGCCCGGAAAGTCGGGGCGCGTCACGCAGCTGAAAAGTCGATTATTTAAATGTCAAACACAATTCTGTTACCTGCAGACCGGTTCCCTCCAGGCAGGTGCGGTGCGGCCTGTGTTAACTCCGCTCTGCCGGGATATTGCATACGAAATCGCTTCAATGGAGCTCTTCGTGTGGTAATACTTATTGCGCGGCACTTACCGCTTATGTCGTGTGACTTCGAAATACGGTCATATGTAATTTTACATCTACATACATACTCGGAATGACACATGGCGGAGGGCACATCGTACCACTACTACAGAGACCGGCAAGAAAACAGGGACCTCAAAGATCATCTCACTATCGTAAACATTGCCACTTATTTGCTAGTGATAATTTTACATTTTTTGTAAAAATCCCGAAAAGAATGTTAAACATCTCTATGTTTAGTCTAGAAGATGAAGGAGTACTTTTCAAAAGAAAATTCTCGGCAGCTGCTACGAAAGGCAATAAAAACTAACGTTACAAGAAATTTTGAAGAAAACCACTGACATAATTGTGCAGCAAATAATATACTAACATTCTCAAAATTTATAGAATCATGTGAAACATATTTTCTCGTGAAAACATTCCCAGATAAAAAATAAAGCTTTGTAAGAGGTGAAACTTCCTGCCAGATTAAAACTGTGTGCCGGACCGAGACTCGAACTCGGGACATTTGCCTTTCGCGAGCAAGTGCTCTACCAACTGAGCTACCCAAGCACGACTCACGCCCCGTCCTCTGTAAGAGATGTGAAACTGTTCCATCTATGTAACGAAAAATGTCGTCGCTGACGAAATTGCTTTTTGTTGGACTTTGTAGAAACTTCCAGCGAGAAAGTTGTTAAGAAAATTACAAAATTAATTTTCGTAGCATTTGAGATATCATTATTGTATCGTGTCACGTATGACCGCATTTTATTCACGAGAGACTCCATGCACGGTAGCCGGCGAGTACGTATAAGCCACCGCCATGATTTTAAGGTCCGATGGCTAGCTTTAATAGGATCGAAAATGTTCCCTACATCCAGAAATTTCTTTGTTTTCGTGTCTTACTGACCCTTCGTCACTGCACCCACCACCAGATTATCGATACATGCTACACAAACGCAACTGTACGTACTTTCAGGCTAATATTTGCGTTGAAGTCTGCAAAACATATTTTTGCGTGTGGTTTTCAGAATCCCAAGTTCTATCGGACTACACGACTATTGTCCTGGGCACATAGTATTTGCGTTCCACACATTGCTGCTACTGTGTCTCCGCATTCCATTAAACATTTTGTCTGTCATTGTACTTTCTTAATCAAAAACCAAGTGAGAGGGGAAGACAAAGAAGAGAGCTCTCTCAGCTATGATAGATAATTCTTTCACCGACATCACCCTGTATTTCTTCAGATACTGTCCTTTGTTGTAGTGTAGGAAGTAAACTTCTGCGCACTTTTCGTCAAAATCCTCCAATTCCAAGGTTTCCGTTTATGTTTATATGACCTTCTTGGACCATCAAAACACGTGCTCACACTAGGCATTCTGCCGATGTTACTGTACTGTTAATACGGAATACAGTTGACGGGAAAATACCACGAGGTTTTGTAGTCGTCTTATGAACTTGTTTAAAATTTATATTCCTCGCATCTTCACTGTTAGCAGATCGTTAAAAAGTCTTCAGTACGTTTAGTACAACAATTTTACATTTGTTCAATACTACCAAACACACGTCAATGCACGGTCCAAAAAATGGTTCAAATGGCTCTGAGCACTATGGGACTTAACATTTGAGAACTACTTAAACCTAACTAACCTAAGGACATCACACACATCCATGCCCGAGGCAGGATTCGAATCTGCGACCGTAGCAGTCGCGCGGTTCCAGACTGAAACGCCTAGAACCGCTCGGCCACTACGGCCGGCAATGCACGATTCCATGGAAGACAGAAAGCACACGGAACACAGAACATTCAACTGGCGCTCACCTATTGCACAGCTAACACTGTACGTGCGCCAACAAAGCTATGAAGTGGGCGAATCACATCGCTTAGCGCCGGTGGACTATAGGGAGCAGGTATTACCTTGAGGGGTCTAATTTCTTGACCACCACTATAGTCATTTCCTTTCGTGTTCCACGCGAAAATGGAGCGAAGGGGTAACGACTGCCTATTTCCCTCCGTAGAATCCCTTATTTCTGTTATCTCGTCTTCACTGTCATTGCGTGCTATGTAGGTTGGCGGCAGTTGAATCGTTGCAGTATTTCGCGGAAAGAACGTCGTCTTCAATCCAGGGATTTCCATTTGAGTTCGCAGAATATTTCTGAAATATTGTTGTTGTGGTCTTCTGTCCACAGAATAGTTTGATGCACCTCTCCATGCTACTCTATCCTGTGCAAGCTCCTTCATATCCCAGTACCTACTGCACCTACATCCTTCTGAATCTGTTTAGTGTATTCAGCTCTTGGCGTCCCTCTACAATTGTTACCCTCTAGCCGCCCTCCAATATTAAATTGATGTCCCTTGATGCCTCAGAACATGTCCTACCAACCGATCCCTTCTTCTAGTCAAGTTGTGCCACAAATTTCTCTTCTCCCCAATCCTGTTCAATACCTCCTCATTAGTTACGTGATCTACCCACCTAATCTTCAACATTCTTCTGTAGCACCACATTTCGAAAGCTTCTATTCTCTTCTAGCTTAAACTACGTATCGGTCACGTTTCACTTCCATACATGGCTACACTCCGTACAAATACTTTCAGAAGCGACTTCCTGACACTTAAATCTATACTCGATGTTAACAAATTTCTCTTCTTCAGAAACGATTTCCTTGCCATTCCCAGTCTACATTATGTATCCCCTCTACTTCCACCATCATCAGTTATTTTGCTCCCCTAATAGCAAAACTCATTTACTACTTTAACTACATTCCATTATCCTCGTTTTGCTTTTGTTGATGCTCATCTTATCTCCTCCTTTCAAGACAGTATCCATTCCGTTCAACTGCTCTTCCAAGTCCTTTTCTGTCTCTGACAGAATTACAGTGTCATCGGCGAACCTCAAAGTTTTTATTTCTTCTCCATGGATTTTAATACCTACTCCGATTTTTTGTTTAGTTTCCTCTTGCTCAATATACAGATTGAATAACATCGGGGACAGGTTACAACCCTGTCTCACTCCCTTCGCAACCACTGCTTCCCTTTCATGTCCTTCGACTCCTATAACTGCCATCTGCTTTCTGTACAAATTGTAAATAGCCTTTCGCTCCCCGTATTTGAACGCTGCCACCTTTAGAATTTGAAAGAGAATATTCCAGTCAACATTGTCAAATGCTAGAAACGTAGGTTTGTCTTTCCTTAACCTTTCTAAGATAAGTCATAGGGTCAGTACTGCCTCACGTGTTCCAACATTGTTCCAACATATCTACGGAATCCAAACTGATCTTCCCCGAGGTCGGCTTCTACCAGTTTTTCCCTAAATCTGTAAAGAATTTGTGTTACTATTTTACAGCCGTGACTTATTAAATTGATAGTTCGGTAATTATCACATTTGTCAACACCTGCTTTCTTTGGGACTGGAATTATTATATTCTTCTTGAACTCTGAGGGTATTTCGCCTGTCTCATACATCTTCCTCACCAGATGGCAGAGTTTTGTCGGGGCTGGCTCTCCCATGGCTATCAGTAGTTATAATGGAATATTGTCTACTCCCGGGGGCATATTTCCGAAATACTCGAGATCTAATCGAACCTACCGTTAACTAATCTAGTACTGCAACTTTGAATTGCTCCGATGTCTTCCTTCAATCCGACCTGATAGGAATCGCAAGCACTCAAACAGTACTCAAGACTGTGTCGCAGCAGTATTCCGTATGCTGCCCTTTATTTGTTAACTACGTTTTTCTACAGTTCTGTCAATAAAATGTAGTCAACCATCGAATTCTTTACTATTGTCCATACATGCCAGCGTTACTTTATATCGCTTTGCAGTGTTAATCGATGTGATTGTGTCAAACAGCACACTACTAATATTTACAGGATTGTATTTTCCACTCATTTGCATCAACGTTTTATGGAGACGCTGCAGGCAGTGGTGGGATACCAACATGACTGACTGTCACCATACAGCCCAACAACCGGGAATGATGGTCTGCAGTACCATCTCTTTTCATAGCAGGACCTCATTGGCTGTCGTCCAAAGAACCTTTACAGCACAACGGTATGTCAGCAATATTCTACACCCCATGCTGTTACCCTTCATGGCGAGCCATACTTGGCTTATATTTCAGCAAGATAATGCAAGTAGCCTCCCCCCATGAACCATGGACCTTGCCGTTGGGCCGGCCGGAGTGGCCGTGCGGTTATAGGCGCTACAGTCTGGAGCCGAGCGACCGCTACGGTCGCAGGTTCGAATCCTGCCTCGGGCATGGATGTGTGTGATGTCCTTAGGTTAGTTAGGTTTAATTAGTTCTAAGTTCTAGGCGACTGATGACCTCAGAAGTTAAGTCGCATAGTGCTCAGAGCCATTTGAACCTTGCCGTTGGTGGGGAGGCTTGCGTGCCTCAGCGATACAGATAGCCGTACTGTAGGTGCAACCACAACGGAGGGGTATCTGTTGAGAGGCCAGACAAACGTGTGGTTCCTGAAGAGGGGCAACAGCCTTTTCAGTAGTTGCAGGAGCAACAGTCTGGATGATTGACTGATCTGGCCTTGTAACGCCAACCAAAACGGCCTTGCTGTGCTGGTACTGCGAACGGTTGAAAGCAAGAGGAAACTAGAGCCGTAATTTTTCCCGAGGGCATGCAGCTTTACTGCATGGTTAAATGATGATGGCGTCCTCTTGGGTAAAATATTCCGGAGGTAAAATAGTCCCTCATTCGTATCTCCGGGCGGGGACTACTCAAGAGGACGTCGTTATCAGGAGAAAGAAAACTGGCGTTCTACGGATCGGAGCGTGGAATGTCAGATCCCTTAATCGGGCAGGTAGGTTAGAAAATTTAAAAAGGGAAATGGATAGGTTAAAGTTAGATATAGTGGGAATTAGTGAAGTTCTGTGACAGGAGGAGCAAAACTTCTGGTCAGGTGAATACAGGGTTATAAATACAAAATCACATTGGGGTAATGCAGGAGTAGGTTTAATAATGAATAAAAAATAGGAGTGCGGGTAAGCTACTACAAATAGGATAGTGAACGTATTATAGTGGCCAAGATAGACACGAAGGCCATGCCTACTACAGTAGTACAAGTTTATATGCCAACTAGATCTGCAGAGGACGACGAAATTGAAGAAATGTATGATGAGATAAAAGAAATTATTCAGGTAGTGAAGGGAGACGAAAATTTAATAGTCATGGGTAACTGGAATTCGACAGTAGGAAAAGGGAGAGAAAGAAACATAGTAGGTGAATATGGATTGGGGGGAAGAAATGAAAGAGGAAGCCGTCTGTTAGAATTTTGCACAGAGCATAACTTAATCATAGCTAACACTTGGTTCAAGAATCATAAAAGAAGGTTGTATACCTAGAAGAATCCTAGAGATACTAAAAGGTATCTGATAGATTATATAATGGTAAGACAGAGATTTAGGAACCAGGTTTTAAATTGTAACACATTTCCAGGGGCACACATGGACTCTGACCACAATCTTTTGGTTATGAACTGTAGATTAAAACTGAAGAAACCGCAAAAAGGTGGGAATGTAAGGAGATGGGACTTGGATAAACTGACTAAACCAGAGGTTGTACTGAGTTTCAGGAACAGCATAAGGGAACAATTGACAGGAATGGGGGAAAGAAATACAGTAGAAGACGAATGGGTAGCTCTGAGGGATCAATTAGTGAAGGCAGCAGAGGATCAAGCAGGTAAAAAGACGAGGGCTAGTAGAAATCCTTGGGTAACAGAAGAAATATTGAATTTAATTGATGAAAGGAGAAAATATAAAAATGCAGTAAATGAAGCAGGCAAAAAGGAATACAAATGTCTCAAAAATGAGATCGACAGGAAGTGCAAAATGGCTAAGCAGGCATGGCTAGAGGACAAATGTAAGGATGTAGAGGCTTACCTCACTAGGGGTAAGATAGATACAGCCTACAGGAAAATTAAAGAGACCTTTGGAGAAAAGAGAGCCACTTGTATGAATTTCAAGAGCTCAGATGGAAACCCAGTTCTAAGCAAAGAAGGAAAAGCAGAAAGGTGGAAGGAGTATATAGAGGGTCTATACAAGGGCGATGTACTTGGGAACAATATTATGGAAATGGATGAGGATGTAGATGAAGATGAAATGGGAGATATGATACTGTGTGAAGAGTTTGACAGAGCACTGAAAGACCTAAGTCGGAACAAGGCCCCCGGAGTAGACAATATTCCATTGGAACTACTGACAGCCGTGGGAGAGCCAGTCCTGACAAAACTCTACCATCTGGTGAGCAAGACGATTGAGACAGGCGAAATACCCTCAGAGTTCAAGAAGAATATAATAATTCCAATCCCAAAGAAAGCAGATGTTGACAGATGTAAAAATTACCGAACTATCAGTTTAATAAGTCACAGCTGCAAAATACTAACGCGAATTCTTTACAGACGAATGGAAAAACTAGTAGAAGCCGACCTCGGGGAAGATCAGTTTGGATTCTGTAGAAATGTTGGAACACGTGAGGCAATACTGACTCCACGACTTAATCTTAGAAGAAAGATTAAGGAAAGGCAAACCTACGTTTCTAGCATTTGTAGACTTAGAGAACGCTTTTGACAATATTGACTGGAATACTCTCTTTCAAATTCTGAAGGTGGCAGGGGTAAAATATAGGGAGTGAAAGGATATTTACAATTTGTACAGAAACCAGATGGCAGTTATAAGAGTCGAGGGGTATGAAAGGGAAGCAGTGGTTGGGAAAGGAGTGAGACAGGGTTGTAACCTGTCCCCGACGTTATTCAATCTGTATATTGAGCAAGCAGTAAAGGAAACAAAATAAAAGTTCGGAGCAGGTATTAAAATTCATGGAGAAGAAATTAAAACTTGAAGGTTCACCGATGACACTGTAATTCTGTCAGAGACAGCAAAGGACTTGGAAGAGCAGTTGAATGGAATGGACAGTGTCTTGAAAGGAGGATATATGATGAACATCAACAAAAGCAAAATGAGGATAATGGAATGTAGTCGAATTAAGTCGGGTGATGCTGAGGGAATTGGATTAGGAAATGAGACACTTAAAGTAGTAAAAGAGTTTTTCTGTTTGGGGAGCAAAATAACTGATGATGGTCGAAGTAGAGAGGATATAAAATGTAGACCGGCAATGGCAAGGAAAGCGTTTCTGAAGAAGAAAAATTTGTTAACATCGAGTATAGATTTAAATGTCAGGAAGTCGTTTCTGAAAGTATTCGTATGGAGTGTAGCCATGTATGGAAGTGAAACGTGGACGATAAATAGTTTGGACAAGAAGAGAATAGAAGCTTTCGAAATGTGGTGCTACAGAAGAATGCTGAAGATAAGATGGGTAGATGACATAACTAATGAGGAGGTACTGAATAGAATTGGGGAGAAGAGAAGTGTGTGGCACAACTTGACCAGAAGAAGGGATCGGTTGGTAGGACATGTTTTGAGGCATGAAGGGATCACAAATTTAGCATTGGAGGGCACCGTGGAGGGTAAAAATCGTAGAGGGAGACCAAGAGACGAATACACTAAGCAGATTCAGAAGGATGTAGGTTGCAGTAGTTATTGGGAGATGAAGAAGCTCGCACAGGATAGAGTAGCATGGAGAGCTGCATCAAATCAGTCTCAGGACTGAAGACCACAACAACAAAATTTCTATAGAAAAAGATATTGTAGAGAGTCAACAGGTACTGCCAGCCACCGACGAGACCAGCACCGTAAGTGTTAAAAAGGTCGTGAAGGGTCGACGATATGTGTCGGACGAGGATATGTAGCAGGCAGTTACGGGTTTCTTCATGCAGCGGGAGACAGCATTTTATCTGCAACCTGGTGCCCCAATGCTCAGGACGATTTTGCCTTGTCCACATACAGATTCTGGACTGTACGGCCTTCGATCGGGAAATCTTCGGTCGGCCCTTGTAGAACCGAGATGAAAGTTAGTGCTATGAATGTTTATCGCCGAACAGAAGGCAACTTTCAAAAGAGAAATTTCTCATGAGAAAGAGGAAAAGACGATAAGGACGCGAGTAGGATTCTGGAGCATATACTGTACTCGAATATTATGAATGACCTTGAAGAAAATGACTTATACATAACTAACACCGATTCAGAAAATATCGTTCTTGTGCAACTTTATTCCCATTAAGTAATGAGTGCTGTCGACAAGAGATCTCAGATCGATTCCATATTCCTAGATTTCCGGAAGGCTTTCGATACCGTTCGTCACAAGAGACTATTAATCAAATTGCGTGCATCTGGAGTATCGTCTCAGTTGTGTGACTGGATTCGTGATTTCCCCTCAGAGAGGTCACAGTTCGTAGTGATGGGCGGTAAATCATCGAGTAGAACAAAAGTGATATCTGTCGTACCGCAAGGTAGTGTCATAGGCCCTCTACTGTTCCTGTTTTACATAAATGATCTAGGACAGGGGTTCCCAACAAAATTTTCTCGAGGACCCCCTCATCGAGCATGATTGGTACCTTGTCATATCACAGTATCAAGTACCTAAAAAAGCCAAATTAAGAGTTGTCTATTTTTGGTATTTAGAAAAAAATTAGCTTATTCATTACTGAAAAAATATTGAGCTTCAAACTTTTTCAATATAGCCATATTGTTATTGTTAAATTTTTGATTATTGCTCAAAATCTTTGTCTTCAAATCTGGGTGTCTAGTATAACAAAGTCCTTAAAAAAGTAAAAATTGAGTATGAACTGAAAATGACAGGAAGAAATTAACACTCAGTGACTTACTTGCTTGAACATCGAATGCGTTATCTCCCTCTTCATCTGTAGGCCTTTCTCGTTTTAACGAACGGTCCCTTTTTAATTACGCGAACTGTAGCTTCCGCGAAAAACAACGCTTCACAAACAATACTGTTTTAATACTGAACATTGAATATGTAAACAACACGCTCTGTGAAAGAACTGGCAATAAATTAACAATGGCCGATTGTCGTCTGAAATGCGAGTTTCTGTGTGAAGTGGCTGTCAGTTGTCAGCTGCAAAGAGGCAGCGCGCGCAGTCTAACGGCACGCATCAGAACTAT
This sequence comes from Schistocerca serialis cubense, assembly GCF_023864345.2. Lineage (NCBI taxonomy): Eukaryota > Metazoa > Arthropoda > Insecta > Orthoptera > Acrididae > Schistocerca > Schistocerca serialis. The sequence continues at coordinate 120,119,033 of NC_064649.1, forward strand.
TTGCCTCTATCTAATTCTATTTAGTTTTGCGCTGGAGTGTGCTAGTATCAGTTGGCTCTAGGAAGACGCCAGTCGCAGAAGTCAGCGTTCGCTAAGGCTCTGCTCATGCAGGAAGCGTCCAAAACAAAAAATCTGTTATCATACGAAATATATTTAATATATTTTTTTTTATTCTAATAGCATCTTGCGGACCCCTGTGGCAGGGGTCCGCGAACCACCTGTTGGGAACTACTGATCTAGGTAATAATCTGAGCAGCTCCCTTAGATTGTTCGACGCTGTAATTTACCGTCTAGTAAAATCATCAGACGATCAATTCCAATCACAAAATGATCTAGAGAGAATTTCTGTATGGTGCGAAAAGTGGCAATTAGCACTAAACAAAGAAATGTGCGAGGTAATCCATATGGGTACTAAAAGAAGTCCGATAAATTTTGGGTATACGATAAATCACACAAATCTAAGGGCTGTCAATTCGACTAAATACCTAGGAATTACAATTACGCACAACTTAAATTGGAAAGACCACATACATAATATTGTGGGGAAGGCGAAACAAAGACTGCGCTTTGTTGGCAGAACGCTTAGAAGATGCGACAAATCCGCTAAAGAGAGAGCCTACATTAACTTTGTCTGTCCTCTGCTGGAATATTGCTCCGCAGTGTGGGATCCTTAGCAGGTAGGATTGACAGAGGACATCGAAAAATTGCAAAGAAGGGCTGCTCGTTTCGTGTTACCGCGCAATAGGGGTGAGAGTGTCACTGATATGATACGCGAGTTGGGGTGGCAGTCACTGAAACTGTTGTGTGGGCAGAAGAGCCAACACTGTGTTACAACTGGAGGCCGAAATGCACGCGTTTTAGCTCACGCAGGCTGGCATGAGGAGGGAAGGACTATACTGACGTGAGGTCTGGAACATGACAAGGAATTAGAATTCAGAAAGCGGACGGAAGCAGTTTGATACTTAACTTTAATCCATCAATGATGAACGTCGCTCTTGACGGTACATGAGTCACAATATTATCTGTTCAGAATACATTCTTGAAGATATTACTTATAGTAACTGAATATGGTGCCTTGCTAGGTCGGAGCAAATGACGTAGCTGAAGGCTATGCTAAACTGTCGTCTCTGCAAATGAGAGCGTAATTCTCAGTGAACCTTTCCTAGCAAAGTCGGCTGTACAACTGGGGCGAGTGCTAGGGAGTCTCTAGACTAGACCTGCCGTGTGGCGGTGCTCGGTCTGCGATCACTGATAGTGGCGACACGCGGGTCCGACGTATACTAACGGACCGCGGCCGATTTAAAGGCTACCACCTAGCAAGTGTGGTGTCTGGCGGTGACACCACAGAAACAAAGGCGGCCTTCTTTGCGGCGAGATCTATGTACTAAATTTCAATCACCAACTTTGTCTTCCGAATGCGAAAATATTTTGTTGACACTCACCTACGTACGGAGTAAAGATCATCGTCAAAAGCTTTTTATTCCAGTCTCTGATCACAATATCAATTGTTTAGACGATGACCGGTTTCAGTCCGTAATGACCATTCTCAGATCTTTTTCACACCATGTCCTAAAGTGATAAGGCCATAATGGCGTCGCCAAATCATATAAAAATAGTCAGCCCAGCATCGTCACATAGATCTAAAATAAGATGTAGAATAGGCCACATCGTCCACACAGTGAATATTGCAACTGGCTAAAGAATTGATATTATGATCAGAGACTGGAATAAAAAACATTTGACAGTACTGGATCACAGTTTGTATACTCGACTACGTCGCAGTTGGTTAAATATCATCGTAATAAAAAAAGAGAAATCAGAACTCGAACGGAAGGATTTAGGTGTTCCTTTTTCCCACGCGCCATTCGAGAATGGAATGGTAGAGAAGTAGTATGAAAATGGTTCGATGAACGCTTTGCCAGGCACTTAAGTGTGAATTAGAGAATGACCAAGTAGATGTAGATGTAGATGTAGAGAAGAAGAGAGACAGATTGGGGGGGGGGGGGGCGTGTAAGCTTTTGTTAATGAGGGCTACCGCTACATCGCTTTCGATCTTGTGTCTCCCAGCTCAGTCTTCCGTAATGCACAATCGATGTATCGCTGTTCTAAGCCGGTATACCAACCAGCTGATTAATACTGTTTGGAAACAGCCATCTCCAGATAAGTGCTCCTCACTTACTTAATACGAACATAGAGATATCTGGAGACTAGAAGTACGGTTTGGACATCTCCGAGATTACTGTTGCCGAAGTGGGTGGCCATGTTGCAACGCCAGATGAATCTTATCCTGTTTAACACGCGAAGTACGGAAACGCTTCTGAGATCGTTAGATTCGGATTGTGCCTCATCACCAGAACAGACAGTTAACCGCGCATCAGGTCGCACATCGAGCCCCACTACGTAATCCGCCGTACTGACGGAACAGTACAACAATGTTGCCTTCACTATGCTCGATAAGGGAGGAACCACTTAAGGGGAGATGGAAGGCAATTTTTATCCCTAGTCTGCCAATGCGATCTTACCCTTTGAATATGTACACTTTTCAGAAGAACCATAAGTGATAAAACAATGAAACTTTTACTGCATATATATAACATACACTACTGCCATTAAAATTGCTACACCACGAAGATGACGTGCTACAGACGCGAAATTTAACCGACAGGAAGAAGATGCTGTGATATGCAAATGATTAGCTTTTCAGAGCATTTACACAAGGTTGGCACCGGCGGCGATATCTACTTAACGTGCTGACATGAGGAAAGTTTCCGACCGATTTCTCATACACAAACAGCAGTTGACCGGCGTCACCTGGTGAAACGTGTTGCGATGCCTCGTGTAAGGAGGAGAAATGCGTACCATCACGTTTCCGACTTTGATAAAAGTCGGATTGTAGCCTATCGCGATTGCGGTTTATCGTATCCGTCCAAGCTCTGTTTGACTCAGTGCCCAGGCGTATCGAGGCCGTTATTACGGCCAGAGATGGTTGTTTTGGGTACTGGTTTCTCAGGATCTATGCACCCAAATTGCCCGAAAATGTAATCACATGTCAGTTCTAGTATAATATATTCGTCCAATGAATACTCGTTTATCATCTGCATTTCTTCTTGGTGTAGTAATTTTAATAGCCAGTAGTGTATATGCCTCAACTCACAATTAAAATGAACACAATACCACTCCTGGTTTTGAAGAAAAAAGAAATTTATTCTTTCACTAGTAAAATTTAACTTTTTTTGGACCTTAGCTACTATAAAACAGTTTGTGATTGTTTGGTGGTTCTCAATTTACTTGCAATAACTTATTACCGTCTGCAGGACAAATTGACCAAATTTCATGTTTCTAGTGCCATTAGTTTATCAAATAATTGTACCTGACAGGAAAAAAGTGTAGTTTTGAGAAAAATCCAATTATAGTTTAATATTGCAGTTCTATTATAGTTATGGATGAGAATTACTTACCACTAATATTTTTCTGCACCATACTAAGCATCATCTGAACCATACTGATCTTCTTTCCTTCTCTTGGTCTCTCTTCTTTTCTGTCTGGCTTCTTTTGTGCATTTTAAATTAGCAATTTCTGCTTTCCGAATTCTTTCTTTATCTATTTGCACCAAGGATTTTGCAGTATTTCCGTCGGATTTTATGCCCAATAATTCCAAAACATCCAGTTTTCTAATTATACAGTCATTGGAGCATAAAATAGCATCAAAAACACTAAATTTGAATGTTGTAAGCTGAACAAATGCAGTTTTCGGTAACCGGTTCCAAATGACAGAATTCACACATTCCTTTAAATTTTGGGTTTTCCCATCAAGACATTTCTTCAACAAGGTATCTTTACAGAGGTCTCTAAATATGGGCTTAATTTCATTTCATTTAATTAAATGCTGTGCATTATCTTTACATGGAGCAAAAAGGAAGGCGTGCCATTTAAATGCTAGATTGCACAGAGCGTCACGAAAACCATCATATCTCACGAAAAAATTGGCGTATTTATATAAAGCAAAAACTGTTTCACGCAGGAAAGACCAGGCGTTCAAATATGCTAAAATCTAAAGATCGAATTTTTGAAGCCCACTTGCCCTCCGTCTCCCTGAGAGGCACCCACATGCCTTGCTCATATTGTGGCATCAAGCAGTCAGGCCTGCAAGATGAGTGGTCTGCCAAGCGAGTGGATTCATTCTTATTTATCGAGTAACATGAACTCTCGTACTCACACTTAAGTTACCAGTTATCCTCCTATATGATTAATACGCAACGGAAACACGCATCTGACTATCAGTAATTTACAGAACTCTGACTGTACACTACGCACTGGCAATACCACATTTTCTTTTTGTCTTTTATTTAACGGCTTTTGTCAACACGTGGCCACCGCACTGGATATGAATGGTGCACACATTATAAATTCAGGACATTATGACAACATACAATTCGAAGGAAAAGTCCACCAATCTTTTTTTTTTCACTATCTTATTTATTCCGATAAATTCTCTAACCTAAACACACAAATTCTATAACCTACAACAATAACACATGAGAAATTCTGCCCAGTGGGCATGGCTTTACATTGGTGAATCTCTATATTATGGTCTCGTAATTATTTAACGCTACAGTGCACTTTCTGGATAGGATGGTGGATCTTTTATTATATCTCACACTTCGACTCTCACAATCATCATCACGAAACTTTCCTCCAGATCGAGCGGTACAGAAGGAACAAGCATAATCCACTAATCTTGTGAAACTACCTTGCAACTCTCCCATGCAAACCACACATAGCCAAATTACATGATATACACCACACTACGATATGAAATTCAAAACACTAAATAGTCACAACACTATCACTTTCAGCTTTCCCACTTCAATTAATATTTATCCCAGTTTCACACGACACTGCCCCACTTCGTAATTCTACTTTCCTACTATGAACTCTGGAGATATATGCACGTCTTCCTGTGCAATGCAAGCCAAGTGGCGTTGCTGGATAGACGGCCGACTCACCTTGCTTCTCTCTCAGAGTTTAAATCTAGCGTCACACGGAATCATATCACGCAAAGTAATATTAAGAACGTATTCATCACACACGCGAGTCCTCAACTGATACTATGGACGAGTACTTCTCTTTATCCTTTGTCTCATACACAGATTGAGACTCACACAGTACTCACCACATGGAAGTACTCGTCTCTAATTTCAAGTCCTGCACACGCCATTTCTTAGATATTTCAACTTATGGTACACACGCTATTTCTTAAATATTTCAACTTATTGTACACACGCTAGTAATTCAGCTTAACTTAAGCACACGGAAGTATTTCAACTTATTGCTACACGTGGTTTCATTGTGGCCATTAATATTACCTACCTGACATTTAATTCTCCCCACAAAAGTTCCTGAAATAGAGAAATTATTATTTCAAACTACTCTTAAATATTCCACATGCATACCATGTCTCCACTCTTTTGTCATTATGGAGCACAACTAAAACAGGTCTTAACAGCACAAGATCCAGCGGCAGAGTCCTGAAACATGGCCGTTCTTTAGGTCATCTCACACCTGTCGAGGTGGGGGAAGACCATGCTACCGTATTGGTCAGCCACATTTCAGGCGCTCAAAGCTCCGGTAAGTTTCATCTCTTTGGTGCCACCAAAGATGGCCAAAGGATCGTCTCAAAGATGATCATATATTCACATTCACTATCTGCGGTTAGCAGACGACCATACGTTCATTCATTTCGCAGATCTCACCAAACTGGATGAAGGGATTTACTTTGTGGGAGAGCACATGTGATCAATTAAATAAATAAATTGCCATTCTTTCCCACAGTGGTATCCGGCTTCGCTGTGTTAATTGAAATTGAGTTATTTTACAAAAAAAAAAAAAAAAATGTGTTGTTCTGACAAAAATAATGAAGTATGTTGTACCTATTTTCAATGTTGGGCGGTACTGTACCCTTTCATCATTTTAAGGAAAAACAGCGTACATTAATAATTCCACCGGACAGACCACACTGATGGGAAAAAAATCGCAACACCAAAATGTAATTAATGAATAGTAATGAAATTTAGGGAATACACTTGCCTAGGTAACATAGTTAACTGATTGTTGTTGGTGTTGTGGTCTTCAGTCCTGAGACTGGTTTGATGCAGCTCTCCACGCTACTCTATCCTGTGCAAGCTTCTTCATCTCCCAGTACCTACTGCAGCCTACATCCTTCTGAATCTGCTTAGTGTATTCATCTCTTGCTCTCCCTCCCTCATGCTGCCCTCCAGTACTAAATTGGTGATCCCTTGATGCCTCAGAACATGTCCTACCAAGCGATCCCTTCTTCTTGTCAAGTTGTGCCACAAATTCCTCTTCTCCCCAATTCTGTTCAATACCTCCTCATTAGTTATGTGATCTACCCGTCTAATCTTCAACATTCTTCTCTAGCACCACATTTCGAAAGGTTCTATTCTCTTCTTGTCCAAACTATCTACCGTCCATGTTTCACTTCCATACATGGCTACACTCCATACAAATACTTTCAGAAACGACTTCCTGACACTTAAATCTATACTCGATGTTAACAAATTTCTCTTCTTCAGAAACGCCTTCCTCGCCATCGCCAGTCTACATTTTATATCCTCTCTACTTCGACCATCATCAGTTATTTTGCTCCCCAAATAGCAAAACTCATTTACTACTTTAAGCGTCTCTCTTCCTAACCTAATACCCTCAGGATCACCCGATTTAATTCGACTACATTCCATTATCCTCGTATTGCTTTTGTTGATGTTCATCTTCTATCTTCCTTTCAAGACACTGTCCATTCCGTTCAGCTGCTCTTCCAGGTCCTTTGCTGTCTCTGACAGAATTACAACGTCATCGACGAAACTCAAAGTTTTAATTTCTTCTTCATGGATTTTAATTCCTGCTCCGAACTTTTCTTTTGTTTCCTTTACTGCTTGCTCAGTATACAGATTGTGTAACATTGGGGATATGCTACAACCCTGCCTCACGCCATTCCCAACCACTGCTTCCCTTTCATGCCCCTCGACTCTTATAACTGCCATCTGGTTTCAGCACAAATTGTAAAAGGCCTTTCGCTCCCTATATTTTACACCTGCCACCTTCAGAATTTGAAAGATAGTATTCCAGTCAACATTGTCAAAAGCTTTCTATAAGTCAACAAATGCTAGAAACGTAGGTTTGCCTTTCCTTAATCTATTTTCTAAGGTAAGTCGTAGGGACAGTATTATTGCACTATCGCTGATTAATGCGAGTGCGAGTTGAGCTATCGAAAATGTCAAATGCTCCTACATTAATAATGGGTGTGACCGCCAGAATGTTGAATGTAAGCGTTAAAACGTGCGTGCATTGTGTTGTACGGGTGTCGGATGTCAGTTTCTGGGATGGAATTCCTTGGGATTTTTGCTCGGTCAGTCAGTACAGGGACGGATAAAGCTGTTTGTGGATGACGCTGGAGTTGTCACCCGACGATGTCCCATGTGTGATCGATTGGAGACAGATCTGGTAATCTAGCAGGCCAAGGCAACACGTCGACACTCTGTAGAGTACGTTGGGTTACGACCGCGGTATGTGGACGAGCGTTATCCTGTTGGAAAACACCTCCTGGAAGTTTGTGAAAGGTCGCACAACAGGTCGAATTACCAGACTGACGTATAATTTTACATTCTGGTGCGTCGGATAGCCAAGAGAATGCTCCTGCTGTCATACGAAATCGCTCCTCAGACCAAAACTCCAGGTGTACGAGGTGCGATAATAAAGTAATGAGACTGATGTGAAAAAAAAATGTTGCTTACCGTTTTAAAATATGGCTGTGAGTACTATGGGACTTAACTGCTGAGGTCATCAGTCCCCTAGAACTTAGAACTACTTAAACCTAACTAACCTAAGGACATCACAGACATCCATGCCCGAGGCAGGATTCGAACCTGCGACCGTAGCGGTTGCGCGGTGCCAGACTGTAGCGCCTAGAATCGCTCTTTTTTTCCGTTCGTTGTATCTGCTCGGGGCGGACGTCGCAAGACACCCGTTCCAGCTCGTCGTTGATTCATTAAGTCAGTTCTTTTTATTACAGAGGGTAGCTAACCCTCTGACCGAACACACGTTGAGTTATCGTGCCGATCTAGATGGCCGGACGGGCATTTGAACCGCCGTCCTCCCGAACTCTAGCAGTGCCTTGTCACTGTATCACTCTGCTCGGTCCGGTTGGGGCTAAAAACAATTTAAAATCTTTTCGGTCTTTTAACGTTACTTATTTCATCGGGTAAGGTTCGTTAGCCCGTAAATGACATCATTAGAGGTGGCGTAGAACGGTTCAGATGATGGCTCTAAGCACTATGGGACTTAACATCTGAGGTCATCAGTCCCCTAGACTTAGAACTACTTAAACCTAACTAACCTAAGGACATCACAAACATCCATGCCCGAGGCAGGATTCGAACCTGCGACCGCATCAGCAGCGCGGTTCCGTACTGAAGCGCCTAGAACCGCTCGGCCACAACGGCCGGCTGGCGTAGAACGAATTGGTCACAATTCCTGAAAAGGTGCTAAGTGGTATGATCTGGAATGTATAATTAAAAGGAACGGCAGAGACGGGCTAAACCCTCGGCAGTCTGTAGCTGTGAATGTGTTATGAATTCACAATGGGAGATTGTTCTGTTCAAATCGTCAACTAATCGTCTGCATCTCTCGAACACAGGCGGAGTGGTTAACAAGCTGTATTCCCGAACGGGTGGGGAGGGATTCGACTTCCTGCCTGACAATAAGGGGTTAGCTCTGCAATAGTTTTCCTAAACTATTTAATGCAAATGCTGGAAAAATTCATTTCAGAAGGAGAAGGTCAATCTCCTTTCCTATCCTCGTCCGATCCGAACGTGCGAATTCTTTCTGGTGTCATTGTAGTAGACTGGACGTTAAACACTAAACTGGTTACTATCGTATTTTTTCCTATTTACAAACGCAGTATTTTTTTTCATCATACTCCACGTAATAACGCGGAAGTACTGCAATGTGTGCTTCAGCGCGGTCTCAGGACAATAAATATTCGATAACGTAAGCAACATGGAAGTTGGCAGATTCCTAAACTAATTTCGCCCTCTTGAAGTAATGAAGTTTAAAGAACAGCTTTGCCAGAAGTCAGTTCAGCGCTGCTGAACCGAAGTTCTTACGTCTCAGTTCTGCCGGGGCAGCAGCTGTCACCAAAACATGGGCTGGTTTCGCACCGCTGGGCCGGCCGGAGTGGCCGTGCGGTTCTAGGCGCTACATTTGAACCATTTTTGTTGGATGCCACTTCAGATACTTGCGTGTCCCTAGCCAACCCTAGTTATCCAACCGGGGAAAGAAGACCTACAGTTTAACGTGGAATCCGTGTTTCTGCCGTGGAGCTAGGTTAAAACGTAAATCGAAAAATGCAAGGTCCGATGGGCATTCGAACTTCTTGTCTTGCACTCAAGCGTTTTACCTTCCTTTTTTTCAGTAGCGTGTGTGTGTGTGTGTGTGTCTGTGTGTGTGTGTTGTATTCTTAAATTACTGAATATACCGAAGACTATGATAATAGAAGCTAATGCTACCGTCAGTTTTACCCTGAATTTAAGAAGGAGCATCGAAGAAGCTGCACCACTTCAGTCTTGGGCCGCTATCAATAAGGACCCCAACCACTAGAGCACAAACCCCGAAGCCCTTATAATTTATTTACTTATGTATCTATTTCTGTGCAACTTTATTGTCAGCTTCCATTAAGTTTGAAAAATTACAAGTTTCAGAATTACATAACTACATGCATATAACAGTAAAATGACTGATTTCTTTAAGAATAGCTACCAAAATACAAGCATCTTTAAAAATATTTGTTATACGTACATAATTACCAAACATTAAAATTACTTTATACTATTTGCACAGGTACATATGAAACATTAGATTAATTTTTTCCTTCAAGATATTCTTGAACACTGCACGGACAAAGTTTAATCAAGTGACATTTTAGTTTATTTTTGAAAACAGACATGTTTTCTACCATCTTTATATAGTTTGGCAAACTGTTTTATAGAAGGCGTCCTGCTTTTACAGACTCTTTCTCAGTTTATTTGAGCCGACTTCATTTTTATTTATTGTGTTATAGTTATGGATACCTCTGTTTAACAATGCAAAATGGTTATTTCTTACGTAAATAATTCTTTCAATGTGTACAGCGACGAGCCGGCCTGTGTGACCGAGCGGTTCTAGGCGCTTCAGTCTGGAACCGCGCGACCGCTACGATCGCAGCTTCGAATCTTGCCTCGGGCATGGATGTGTGTGCTGTCCTTAGGTTTGTTAGGTTTAAGTAGTTCTAAGTTCTAGGGGGCTAATGACCTCAGATGTTTAGTTCCATAGTGCTCTGAGCCATTTGAGCCATTTTTTGTGTAGCGACGCTACTGTTAATGTGTTCAGTTCCCTATATTTATGTCCCTCAGATTATTGTGTTATGCGTCTTACAGTTCAAAATGGTTCAAATGGCTCTGAGCACTATGGGACTTAACATCTGAGGTCATGAGTCCCCTAGAACTTAGAACTACTTAAACCTAACTAACCTAAGGACATCACACACAGCGATTTCCTAGAAGAAAGAACACAACATGTCATTCTTAACGGTTCAAAATCTGCAGATGTAGAGGTAATTTCGGGAGTACCGCAGGGAAGCGTGATAGGACCTTTATTGTTTACAATATACATAAATGACTTAGTTGACAACATCGGTAGCTCCGTGAGGCTATTTGCAGATGACACCGTTGTCTACAAGAAAGTAGCAACATCAGAAGACTCGTACGTACTCCAGGAGGACCTGCAGAGGATTAATGCATGGTGCGACAGCTGGCAGCTTTCCCTAAATGTAGATAAATGTAATATAATGCGCATACATAGGGGCAGAAATCCATTCCAGTACGATTATGCCATAGGTGGTAAATCATTGGAAGCGGTAACGACCGTAAAATACTTAGGAGTTACTATCCGGAGCGATCTGAAGTGGAATGATCACATAAAACAAATAGTGGGAAAAGCAGGCGCCAGGTTGAGATTCATAGGAAGAATTCTAAGAAAATGTGACTCATCGACGAAAGAAGTAGCTTACAAAACGCTTGTTCGTCCGATTCTTGAGTATTGCTCATCAGTATGGGACCCTTACCAGGTTGGATTAATAGAAGAGATAGACATGATCCAGCGAAAAGCAGCGCGATTCGTCATGGGGACATTTAGTCAGCGCGAGAGCGTTACGGAGATGCTGAACAAGCTCCAGTGGCGGACACTTCAAGAAAGGCGTTACGCAATACGGAGAGGTTTATTATCGAAATTACGAGAGAGCACATTCCGGGAAGAGATGGGCAACATATTACTACCGCCCACATATATCTCGCGTAATGATCACAACGAAAAGATCCGAGAAATTAGAGCAAATACGGAGACTTACAAGCAGTCGTTCTTTCCACGCACAATTCGTGAATGGAACAGGGAAGGGGGGATCAGATAGTGGTACAATAAGTACCCTCCGCCACACACCGTAAGGTGGCTCGCGGAGTATAGATGTAGATGTAGATGTAGATGCCCCAGGCAGGATTCGAACCTGCGACCGTAGCGGTCACACTGTTCCAGACTGAAGCGCCTAGAACCGCACGGCCACACCGGCCGGCGTCTTACAGTCTTCTTTCGTAGATTTAGTATGTTTGCATAATAAGAGGCACATTGCAAAGTACCCTCTGCCATGCGCTTCGCAGTCGACTGCAGACTATGAACGTATACATAGATTGTTGCTGCTGTTACGTTCGGAGTATCAAATACTATTCAGTTAATGAATTAAAAAATGAAAAAGGTAATTGATCCACAGGAGCAGGGGATGCGGATTAATGAGGCACTGGACGAAAGGCGGTGGTGCGTTCTGTTTACTTCCGCGGGCTCCTGCTACGAGGAACGGGGAGCTGGTGTGAAGCGGCGAGCGTGTAAGCAGGCACTGGATGTGACGCGCGAGCAAATGGTGTCGGCACGGCCTGCTTTCCGTATCACTAACACGCCTCCAGTCATTATGAAGTTCCCGCTGCACGAGCAGGGCGTTTAAACCGGCCACATGCGCAGCGGGAGGGAAGGGAAAGGGAGCGAGGGAGTAAAAAAAGGAAAGAGACGGAGAGGGCGAGAGACGAAAAAGGACGACGACGAGAAAAAGGGTCAAGGAGGCCAAAGGGACGAAAAAGAAGGCCTAAACGGCCGCGCCGCGCGGCCGGCTCGCGGTGCGCATTCTTGCCGCGGGAGGCGCTGCCGTCGCGCGGCGGCATTCATTTGTTTCCAGGGTGATGTGTGGCTCGGCGGCGGCGCATTTGTCTGGGGGCCGCGTAATCTCCCGTAGGCCGTGGGCCTCCCAGGGCGGCCGGTAGCGAGTGCCTGGTTTCCGGATTGGCCGCAGAGAGGCGCTGCCGCGCAGCGGGAGCGGATATGCCTTTACCAGCATTGCAGTCGTAGACATAGGCGCCGCTAGAGACCTCTCTTGCTCATCCTAGAAATCTGGATGTTCGTTACAAAATTCTCACCCATTTCATTATTTGACTACGTACTTTATGTTATTCCCTTAGGCCTGTATTACACTATCAAATTTCTTTGTCAAAGATCTGATCAAATATTCCGTCAAATATATTTGACAAAGATCTTTGACGTAGCGCTAGAAGGGTACTACACTGTCATCACATTTTTCGTCAATGTTCAAGATGGCTGACAACAACAACTTGTTATTATCCGCAGCAGTTGCATGTGCCACAATTGCACTGTGTGCATATGCGGAGGAGAAGCGGGGAAAAAAAAGGAAACAAATCTGGGTGAAGCCGTGGGTTTTACGACGACACGATAAAGGCATTCAACAAAACTTGTTACGTGAGCTTATAGTGGAGGACGTCAAGTCGTACATCAATTACTTAAGAATGGATGAGCATACGTTTCTGTTTGTGCTCAATGAAGTGAATCCTCATATCACAAAGCGCAATATTCACTTAAAAACTGCTACATCTGCAGAAGACAGGGTCACAGTAACACTCCGATTCCTTGCTACAGGAGAGTTTAGGTTAGGTTAGGTTAGGTCAAGTGTCCCACCTTCGTAATCTATTTTTGTATTCAGCGTCCCTCACGTTGTATAGCGCCTCATCAGCTTCATACATCTCTATTAATTTTGTAGTTGTCGGCACACACCAATTGTATTTACCCGCAATGTTTATAAAAACACTACAGACGACAGAATGCTCCGTGTGGTAACATGTCACATTGCAGTGAACAGAAGACAAGCGACTTCTTTGATCAAATCTACAGCAAGACCCTAGATTTGATCAAATATTGGACATTTGACAAAATTCCCTATTACACCATCAAATATCTTTGACAAAGATACGGAACAAAGATATTTGACAAAGAAATTTGATGGTGTAATACCAGCCTTAGAAAAGCCAAACTTTTCTGGAACTGATGGCTTCACATGCAACTCGTTTGTGACATACTTAATAAACGGGATGCAAAAACCTGCACTGAGTAATTCAAACTGTTGATAGGGTAGAAAATTTTAGTGACTGTGGAGGAATCACGAAGGGTGTCCCACAGTGTTCTGGGTCCACTCCTATTCCGTAAGTCTGTGAATCACCTTCCACAAGAAGCAAAACTGGTACTTTCTGCAGACGATACTGCCATAAAAAAGTCCCATAGCAGTCAAAGCAATGGACGAGAATGTTAAAGATGTTTCGCAATGAATTATTCTGTAGCTCTCTGAAAATGGACTGACCTTAAATGTTGAGAATACACGCTATGCCGAATTCTGTATAACAAACAAAATCGTACCAACAATTGATAAGGTGACCATATTTTCTAGACTCAGATTCGGGACATTAACATATTTCCTAGGCCCAAATCCGGGACATATTAAAAATTTTGCAAAATGGGCTATATTATTTATTACATGAGAAGAAGATTTCAATTAAATGTAATAAATACAAAATATGAATTAAATTTGTTACAAAGAAAAGACATTCACATTTTATTAATACCTTCTAAGATGAATGAGTGTGATCAGAGCAACTGTATTTATCAGTGCTGTGAATTTTCTTTATCAAGTCTGTATTTTTCAACAACATATGAAAAAACTCGACACAAGTTTCATCATAATTTATTCTACTTACCAACATTGCTTTCACGGTTTCTACAACCAACTGTGTTTTGTCACTTGTCCATATATTGTTTATGTGGGAAAACACACTTTCAGTAGCAGCATTAGTGCCAGGAAAGCAGAAAAGAAACTCCACTAGCTTGAGTACGTTTAAGAATGGCACATGATTCTGGCAGAAATGAGAAATCATCTTTGACCTGGAACAGTGTTGTTAGCAGTCCATTCAATGATTTTCTCAGTGGTGACAAACTGTTTGACACTGACATACTCATCATACATTACATTTTATGCAAACTGAACATATGGCACAGTTTTGCTAACTAGAGAAGAAGTTCTTTCAATGTCATCCCATATGGGTATTTGATTCAGGGTAACCCAATTGTAGGAGTCTGGAAACTTTTTCAGTACACTTTTTTTAAGTAGGATACAGCACCATGAAAACTCTTTACCTCTGCTGGAAGCAGACGTACCTCTGTTTCAAGAGTTTCAAGAATTGTTTCAACTCTTGAGGGAAGGAACTGGTCTTCAATTTTGGACTGCAATGTAGTTTTCAACTTACTAATACAATCAGCCACTTCAAATATAGTGACTGTCTGTCCTTCAACTTTCTTAACTGTTTCATGAAATGATGAAGCCTGACTGTGAAGAAAGTATAGCCATACTTCAGACAAAGGGTTTTGAAAGAAGTTTTGAAGTAACAATGGACACTTCAGACTGGAAGTATGATTTTAGTGGTTTAAACATTTTGATGACTCGCTCAACAGCAGGCAACAGTGCTAACCATCTTGTTCTACATCTACATCTACATGATTACTCTGCAATTCACATTTAAGTGCTTGGCAAAGGGTTCATCGAACCACAATCATACTATCTCCCTACCATTCCACTCCCGAACAGCGCGCGGGAAAAACGAACACCTAAACCTTTCTGTTCGAGCTCTGATTTCTCTTATTTTATTCTGATGATCATTCCTACCTATGTAGGTTGGGCTCAACAAAATATTTTCGCATTCGGAAGAGAAAGTTGGTGACTGAAATTTCGTAAATAGATCTCGCCGCGATGAAAAACGTCTTTGCTTTAATGACTTCCATCCCAACTCGCGTATCATATCTGCCACACTCTCTCCCCTATTACGTGATAATACAAAACGAGCTGCCCTTTTTTGCACCCTTTCGATGTCCTCCGTCAACCCCACCTGGTAAGGATCCCACACCGCGCTGCAATATTCTAACAGAGGAAGAACGGGTGTAGTGTAAGCTCTCTTTAGTGGACTTGTTGCATCTTCTAAGTGTCCTGCCAATGAAACGCAACCTTTGGCTCGCCTTCCCCACAATATTATCTATGTGGTCTTTCCAACTGGAGTTGTTCGTAATTTTAACACCCAGGTACATAGTTGAATTGACAGCCTTGAGAATTGTACTATTTATCGAGTAATCGAATTCCAACGGATTTATTTTGGAACTCATGTGGATCACGTCACACTTTTCGTTATTTAGCGTCAACTGCCACCTGCCACACCATACAGCAATCTTTTCTAAATCGCTTTGCAACTGATACTGGTCTTCGGATGACCTTACTAGACGGTAAATTACAGCATTATCTGCGAAAAACCTAAGAGAACTGCTCAGATTGTCACCCAGGTCATTTATATAGATCAGGAACAGCAGAGGTCCCAGGACGCTTCCCTGGGGAACACCCGATATCACTTCAGTTTTACTCGATGAATTGCCGTCTATTACTACGAACTGCGACCTTCCTGACAGGAAATCACGAATCCAGTCGCACAACTGAGACGATACCCCATAGGCCCGCAGCTTGATTAGAAGTCGCTTGTGAGGAACGGTGTCAAAAGCTTTCCGGAAATCTAGAAATACGGAATCAATTTGAGACCCCCTGTCGATAGCGGCCATTACTTCGTGCGAATAAAGAGCTAGCTGTGTTGCACAAGAACGATGTTTTCTGAAACCATGCTGATTACGTATCAACAGATCGTTCCCTTCGAGGTGTTTCACAATGTCTGAATTCAGTATATGCTCCAAAACCCTACTGCAAACCGACGTCAATGATATAGGTCTTTAGTTCGATGGATTACTCCTACTACCCTTCTTAAACACTGGTGCGACCTGCGCAATTTTCCAATCTGTAGGTCCAGCTCTATTGGTGAGCGAGCGGTTGTATATGATTGCTAAGTAGGGAGCTATTGTATCAGCGTAATCTGAAAGGAACCTAATCGGTACACAATCTGGACCTGAAGATTTGCCCGTATCAAGCAATTTGAGCATAACCCAAAATCATTGCAAAATCTGTTTCAACAAAGCTGCAAAAGTCCTTCAGAGTTTCAACTCTCACAGTGTATGATTTGAAATACAGAAATATTTTGGAAACTACCATTTCTATATGTACAGGCAAAATATCAGTAGCTGCTCGAACAGTATTATGCAGTATATGAGCAGTACAACCAACCCCTATCAATCGATGACCGAGTTCCACTTGTAGTTTAGTAAAAACATTATTCTGACCTTTTCTTTCAGCACCTCCAAAATTACAATTAGTGTTATCAGCACACAGTCCAACAACTTTCTCTTCTAGGCTGTTTTCTCTAGGGCAGTCTGTTAAATAGCCACTCCCCCCTTTTTGTTGAATACACAATTCGTCTAATCATGTTTCCAAACACAAGCTGTAACATTTCTTCTGTAACAGAAGCAGTGAAAGTGGATATTGCAGTTTTCAATTCATCGATGGATTTTGGACGGTTTTTATAGACAGTTGCTTTCGCTGCACCCCAGACGAAAAAGTCAGGTGGTGTTAGGTCAGGCGATCGTGGAGGCCAAAGTCCCTGTGAAATTATGCGATCACCAAAAACATCAGCAAGCAGTGACATTGAAACGCGAGCTGTATGTGCGGTTTCACCACCTTGTTGAAAGTAACCGTTCAGTATTTCACTCAACACAAGTTCTCCTATGAATGGGTACTCTATATCAATACAGTGCCGTTGTGCGTTTATTGTTTCGTTGAAAAAACCAGGCAGGGGTACAATCATACGGCACGCGCAGCTAACAATCATACGGCACTGCGGAGAGGCTTTTTGAACACCCCGTATATCCACTGTTATTGTGGGGCCTGTCACTTGCATGGTTGCCTTAGCACATTTTTGAAAGGAACAATTACGTTTTAGAGGTTAAAAGTTTTAACTTCCATCTCAAATCTTTAAGTGCTTATTATTTTTTGATATTAGTAAGCGAGAATTGTTTATTTTTTGTTTATTTCTATTGTTTTTATTTTGTTTTTGTCAAACCAAAAATTGTGTAGGTGCTCGAACCCCGGAGCGTCCACGCAGTCGAAGCGTATGAAGTTTGAGCTTCATGAGGCAGAAATTTGTCAGGAATCAAGAGAACTTTGCGAGACAAAAGTCCAGGATGTTTTCTTCTCATGGCAGCCCGCAGGTGCCTCAAGGCATTACGTACCTTTCTGCATTCATTGTGGTGAGCGAGTAACATCCCATGACAGCCCCGAAAGATGGTGGTCATAACTTTACCTGTCGAATGTGTGACCTTTGAATTTTACTGGGGCGCTTTCGCCACCTTCCTTCCACACCTTCCTGTTTTGTCTGAGAGGTCATCGCCTTTTGACTGCTCATACAACCTTGCTCAGAGGTTGATTTTCCATGGAAATCGACAGCCGATAGTTGTTTTGCTGCAAAAAAGCAGATGTCAGTGGATAATCACAAACGGACACACTTTGTAGTGGCACCTCTGAGTTAACTGCCACTGTACTGGCAACATGCCAACGGCCTTGCCGCATTAGTAACACCTGTTCCCGTCAAATCGCCGAAGTTAAGCGCTGTCGGGCTGGGCTAGCACTTGGATGGCTGACCATCCGGTCTGCCGAGCGCTGTTGGCAAGCGGGGTGCACTCAGCCGTTCTGAGGCAAACTGAGGAGCTACTTGACTGAGAAGTAGCGGCTGTGGTCTCGGAAACTGACGTACGGCCGGGAGAGCGGTGTGCTGACCACATTCCCCTCCATATCCGCATCCGCTATTACGAATACATAGAAAGAAGGATCCTTTATTGTATGATTATATGACAGCGGAACAAACACTGGTAGCAGTTACTTCTGTAAAATATCTGGGAGTATGCGTGCGGAACGATTTGAATTGCAATGATCATATAAAATTAATTGTTGGTAAGGTGGGTGCCAAGTTGAGATTCATTGGGAGAGTCATTAGAAAATGTAGTCCATCAACAAACGAGGTGGCTTACAAAACACTCGTTCGACCTATACTTGAGTATTGCTCATCAGTGTGGGATCCGTACCAGGCCGGGTTGACAGAGGAGATACAGAAAATCCAAAGAAGAGCGGCGCGTTTCGTCACAGGGTTATTTGGTAAGCGTGATAGCGTTACGGAGATGTTTAGCAAACTCGTGTGGCAGACTCTGCAAGAGAGGCGCTCTGCTCGCGGTGTAGCTCGCTGTCCAGGTTTCGAGAGGGTGCCTTTCTGGATGAGGTATCGAATATATTGTATCCCCCTACTTATACCTCCCGAGGAGATTACGAATGTAAAATCAGAGAGATTCGAGCGCGCACGGAGGCTTTCCGGCAGTCGTTCTTCCCGCGAACCGTATGCGACTGGAACAGGAAAGGGAGGTAATGACAGTGACACGTAAAGTGCCCTCCGCCACACACCGTTGGGTGGCTTGCGGAGTATAAATGTAGATGTAGGATGACACGGTGGCCGGTCGGTACCGTTGGGCCTCCATGGCCTGTTCTGGCGGAGTTTAGTTTAGTGTTTTTGGGGTATTACTGGCAAGCCGGTGTAAGCGTTGTCAACACATAGTATAGAACTCACTAGCCCTCACATAACACAAGCCAAATCTATTTTGCAGAGAAATAAAATAGGCAAACATAATTACTGCACAATCATCCTAACTAACACAGCAATGATTGTCTGCAGATCTGCTTAATTACAGGGCTAACACAGTCGAACATATTTCTCACATGCTATTCTGAAAGCTTTGGATCGAGGAAACCAGGTAGATGCAGTATTTCCTAATTTGCGAAAAGCGATATTCGGTACCATATCTACTCTTATTGTCATAAGTACGTTCATATGGGGTACCAAGTGAAATTTCTGACTGGATTGACGAATTTTCGGTAGGGAGGACGCAGCATATTATCTTGGTTGTAGAAGTAACTTCAGGTGTGTCCCAGGGAAGTGTGTTGGGACCCTTGTTGTTCATATTGTATAATAACGACTTCGTAGATAATATTAACACTAAAATCAGGCTGCTTGCAGATGAAGCAGTTATCTATAATGAAGTACTATCTGAGAGAAGCTGCGTAAATATTCAGTTAGATGTTGATAAGATTTCAACGTGGTGCAGAAAATTGGCGGCTTGCTCAAAACGTTCAGAAATGTAAAATTTTGCACTTCACAAAACGAAAAAAAAAACATAGTATCCGGTGACTATAGTATCAATGAGTCATTGTCGGAATCGGCCAACTCATACAAATAGCTGGGTTAACACTTGGTACGGATGTGAAATGGAATGATCACATAGGTTCAGTCGTGGCTAAAGCAGGTGGGAGGTTCAAATGTTTCAAATGTGTGTGAAATCCTATGGGACTTTACTGCTAAGGCCATCAGTCCCTAAGCTTACACACTACTCAACCGAAATTATCCTAAGGACAAACACACACACCCGTGCCTGAGGGAGGACTCGAACCTCCGCCGGGACCAGCCGCACAGTCCATGACTGCAGCGCCTAGACCGCTCGGCTAATCCCGCGCGGCGCAGGTGGTAGGTTTCAGCTTATTGGTACAATACTGGGGAACTGCAAATCATACTACGATGGAGACAGCCTAAAAATCACTCGTGCAACAAGTTCTAGAATACTGATCAAGTGTCTGGGACCCGTATCAGATAGGACTAACAGGGGATATTGAATGTTTACAGATAAGGGCAGCACAAATGATCACAGGTTTGTTTAAACGGTGGGAGAGTGTCACAGAGATACTGAAAGAACTGATGTGGCAAACACCTGAAGACAGACGTAAACTATGCCGGGAAAGTTCTTGGCAGATTAAAACCGTGTGCCGGACCGAGACTCGAACTTGTGAGAGCTTCTGTGAAGTTTGGAAGGTAGGAGACGAGATACTGGCAGAAGTAAATCTGTGAGGACGGGGCGTGAGTCGTGCTTGGGTAGCTCAGATGGTAGACCACTTGCCCGAGAAAGGCAAAGGTCCCGAGTTCGAGTCTCGGTACGGCACACAGTTTTAATCTGCTACGAAGTGAAACTCAGCTCGCCCTATTTGCCCAAGAAATTCACAGTGCCGTAGACACTGGCGAGCAGATTGATGCCGTATTCCTGGACTTCAGGAAGGCATTTGATACGGTTCCGCACTTACGTTTAGTGAAAAAAATACGAGCTTACGGAATATCGGACCAGGTTTGTGATTGGATTCAGGATTTCCTAGAAGAAAGAACACAACATGTCATTCTTAACGGTTCAAAATCTGCAGATGTAGAGGTAATTTCGGGAGTACCGCAGGGAAGCGTGATAGGACCTTTATTGTTTACAATATACATAAATGACTTAGTTGACAACATCGGTAGCTCCGTGAGGCTATTTGCAGATGACACGGTTGTCTACAAGAAAGTAGCAACATCAGAAGACTCGTACGTACTCCAGGAGGACCTGCAGAGGATTAATGCATGGTGCGACAGCTGGCAGCTTTCCCTAAATGTAGATAAATGTAATATAATGCGCATACATAGGGGCAGAAATCCATTCCAGTACGATTATGCCATAGGTGGTAAATCATTGGAAGCGGTAACGACCGTAAAATACTTAGGAGTTACTATCCGGAGCGATCTGAAGTGGAATGATCACATAAAACAAATAGTGGGAAAAGCAGGCGCCAGGTTGAGATTCATAGGAAGAATTCTAAGAAAATGTGACTCATCGACGAAAGAAGTAGCTTACAAAACGCTTGTTCGTCCGATTCTTGAGTATTGCTCATCAGTATGGGACCCTTACCAGGTTGGATTAATAGAAGAGATAGACATGATCCAGCGAAAAGCAGCGCGATTCGTCATGGGGACATTTAGTCAGCGCGAGAGCGTTACGGAGATGCTGAACAAGCTCCAGTGGCGGACACTTCAAGAAAGGCGTTACGCAATACGGAGAGGTTTACTATCGAAATTACGAGAGAGCACATTCCGGGAAGAGATGGGCAACATATTACTACCGCCCACATATATCTCGCGTAATGATCACAACGAAAAGATCCGAGAAATTAGAGCAAATACGGAGACTTACAAGCAGTCGTTCTTCCCACGCACAATTCGTGAATGGAACAGGGAAGGGGGGATCAGATAGTGGTACAATAAGTACCCTCCGCCACACACCGTAAGGTGGCTCGCGGAGTATAGATGTAGATGTAGAAGTTTCATATCAGGGCAGAGTGAAAAACTCACTCTAATAATAATAATGTCGTGTGACTGGGGCCTCCTGTCAGGTAGACCGTTCGCGGGGTGCAAGTCTTTCGATTTGACGCCACTTCGGCGACTTGCGCGTCGATGGGGATGAAATGATGATGATGAGGACAACACAACACCCAGTCCCTGAGCGGAGGAAATCTCCGACCCAACTGGGAATCGAACCCGGGCCCTTAGGATTGACATTCTGTCGCACTGACCACTCAGCTACTGCCGGCCGAAGTGGCCGTGCGGTTAAAGGCGCTGCAGTCTGGAACCGCAAGACCACAACGGTCGCAGGTTCGAATCCTGCCTCGGGCATGGATGTTTGTGATGTCCTTAGGTTAGTTAGGTTTAACTAGTTCTAAGTTCTAGGGGACTAATGACCTCAGCAGTTGAGTCCCATAGTGCTCAGAGCCATTTGAACCACTCAGCTACTGGGGGCGGACAAAACTCATTCTGTATACCGAGAAAGTCTCGTATCAAAGTTTCAAGAACCGGTTTTAAATGATTACTCTAGGAATATACTACAACCCCCAATGTATAGCTCACTTACGAATTGTGAGGATAAGATTAGAATAATCACATCAGGCACAGAGGCATTCAAACAATCATTTTTCCCATGCTCCATAAGCGACTGAAATGGGAAGAAATTTGTGCAATAGGCCGTACCCTTTACCATGCACCTCACTGTAGTTTGCAGAGTATAGGTGTAGATGTAGATTTGGAAGTTCTGGGTGTTTATAAATAAAGTGCAGCTACTCACAAGGGAACATCCCCATCGCACCCCCCTCAGATTTAGTTATAAGTTGGCACAGTGGATAGGCCTTGAAAAACTGAACACAGATCAATCGAGAAAACAGGAAGAAGTTGTGTGGAACTATGAAAAAATAAGCAAAATATACAAAGCGGGTCGTCCAAGCCTAACATATGCAATATTAAGGGCGATGTGAGCCGAGGAGCGCCGTGGTCCCGTGGTTAGCGTGAACAGCTGCGGAACGAGAGGTCTAGTTCGAATCTGCCCTCGGCTGAAAATTTTGCTTTCTTTATTTTCGCAAAGTTATGATCTGTCCGTTCGTTCATTGACGTCTCTGTTCACTGTAATAAGTTTAGTGTCTGTGTTTTGCGACAGCACCGCAAAACCGTGCGATTAGTTGACGAAAGGACGTGTCTCTCCAATGGGAACCGAAAACATTTGATCGCAAGGTCATAGGTCAACCGATTCCTCCACAGGAAAACACGTCTGATATATTGTATACGACACTGGTGACAGCATGTGCGTCACATGACAGGAATATGTTGTCGACCCACCTAACTAGTACACTTGGCGAATGGGTAAAAAGATTCTTCTACCTTGCCCGATTTAGGTTTTCTTGTGGATGTAATAATCACTCCAAAAAAAGTGACGAAAACATAAGGATTTGTCACATAAACTGAACTCAAAAAAAGTGACGAAAACATAAGGATTTGTCACATAAACAAAATAAAAAGCTAAAAATTTCGGTTGAGGGGAGATTTGATCCAAAGATCTCTGATTCCGTAGCTGTTCACGCTAACCACGGGACCACGGCGCTCCTCGGCTCACATTGACCTTAATATTGCCTATCTTACGCATGGACGACCCAGTTTGTATATTTTGCTTATTTTTTCATAGTTCTACACAACTTCTTCCTGTTTTCTCGATCGATCTGTGTTCAGTTTTTCAAGGCCTATCCACTGTGCCAACTTATAACTAAATCTGAGGGGGGTGCGATGGGGAGGTTCCCTTGTCAGTGAGATCCAGTGTGGACTGTAATCATCTTACGGCAGCGAAACATAGTAGATATTCAAATGTGGTAATGTGGAACCGTTTTATGAGGGAAAAAATTAGTTCCAATTTTGGCCATCAGGTGCAAATCTGGCGCTGAAATACATATAGAAATGTTACGTACGTAATAAATTAAGAACGGGACGAGCAGAAAAGGCCAAACAAGTCAGAAAGGCATAATGTTGGTTTTATTTTAATCTGCCGCTTACACATTTGTTCAATATGACCGTCGGAGACGCCGACGAGATGATGGGATAGAGACTGAGCATGTCGCTGGTAAACGCGTTCTTTTACCTATTTCGAGAGCCAAAAGTCACGTGGATTCAGATCAGGTGATCTTATAGGCCACGCATCAGGAAAAACTCTGAAGATGAATCCTTCGTGGAAGGTCGCATTAAGCGGATCTATCACTGGGCGAGCGACATAATGTGTTGCCCCTTATTGCACGAAAACACTGGTTTCCACACAGTTGCACTCTTCCACAGCAGGAATCACATGTAGCACCAGGAGGTCTCGATAACATACAGACGTCACAGTACACCTGACAGACCCTCTGCGTGTGTTCCTTTCAAAGAAGAATGGAGCCAGAGTAAAGGTGCTTGTGAGTCCGAGATGCTACTCCAGGCGGGTGTAAAATGAATGTGCGCAACGGAAAATAATAAACGCTAAATGAAGATTTGGCCCTGTCTGACTCCTCCCTGGAGCAGATCTTTGGATCTCTTAATTCTATAAATTAAAATCTAAACATAAATGAATGAGTAAGGCAACTAATCCTACTAAATAATTAACTTTGTTCCTGCTTATTGTAGATCAAAAAAACCTTTATACACTCCTGGAAATGGAAAAAAGAACACATTGACACCGGTGTGTCAGACCCACCATACTTGCTCCGGACACTCGGAGAGGGCTGTACAAGCAATGATCACACGCACGGCACAGCGGACACACCAGGAACCGCGGTGTTGCCCGTCGAATGGCGCTAGCTGCGCAGCATTTGTGCACCGCCGCCGTCAGTGTCAGCCAGTTTGCCGTGGCATACGGAGCTCCATCGCAGTCTTTGACACTGGTAGCATGCCGCGACAGCATGGACGTGAACCGTATATGCAGTTGACGGACTTTGAGCGAGGGCGTATAGTGGGCATGCGGGAGGCCGGGTGGACGTACCGCCGAATTGCTCAACACGTGGGGCGTGAGGTCTCCACAGTACATCGATGTTGTCGCCAGTGGTCGGCGGAAGGTGCACGTGCCCGTCGACCTGGGACCGGACCGCAGCGACGCACGGATGCACGCCAAGACCGTAGGATCCTACGCAGTGCCGTAGGAGACTGCACCGCCACTTCCCAGCAAATTAGGGACACTGTTGCTCCTGGGGTATCGGCGAGGACCATTCGCAACCGTCTCCATGAAGCTGGGCTACGGTCCCGCACACCGTTAGGCCGTCTTCCGCTCACGCCCCAACATCGTGCAGCCCGCCTCCAGTGGTGTCGCGACAGGCGTGAATGGAGGGACGAATGGAGACGTGTCGTCTTCAGCGATGAGAGTCGCTTCTGCCTTGGTGCCAATGATGGTCGTATGCGTGTTTGGCGCCGTGCAGGTGAGCGCCACAATCAGGACTGCATACGACCGAGGCACACAGGGCCAACACCCGGCATCATGGTGTGGGGAGCGATCTCCTACACTGGCCGTACACCACTGGTGATCGTCGAGGGGACACTGAATAGTGCACGGTACATCCAAACCGTCATCGAACCCATCGTTCTACCATTCCTAGACCGGCAAGGGAACTTGCTGTTCCAACAGGACAATGCACGTCCGCATGTATCCCGTGCCACCCAACGTGCTCTGGAAGGTGTAAGTCAACTACCCTGGCCAGCAAGATCTCCGGATCTGTCCCCCATTGAGCATGTTTGGGACTGGATGAAGCGTCGTCTCACGCGGTCTGCACGTCCAGCACGAACGCTGGCCCAACTGAGGCGCCAGGTGGAAATGGCATGGCAAGCCGTTCCACAGGACTACATCCAGCATCTCTACGATCGTCTCCATGGGAGAATAGCAGCCTGCATTGCTGCGAAAGGTGGATATACACTGTACTAGTGCTGACATTGTGCATGCTCTGTTGCCTGTGTCTATGTGCCTGTGGTTCTGTCAGTGTGATCATGTGATGTATCTGACCCCAGGAATGTGTCAATAAAGTTTCCCCTTCCTGGGACAATGAATTCACGGTGTTCTTATTTCAATTTCCAGGAGTGTAATAAACGCTAAATGAAGATTTGGCCCTGTCTGACTCCTCCCTGGAGCAGATCTTTGGATCTCTTAATTCTATAAATTAAAATCTAAACATAAATGAATGAGTAAGGCAACTAATCCTACTAAATGATAAACGTTGTTCCTGCTTATTGTAGATTAAAAAAACCTTTATATTACAAAGTTTACATTTCCTACGTAAAATTACCAATCAATGCCCAATTCTGCCCCTTATTATGACTGTGGTCTAATATCACTAACGCGAAATGACTGACATCATCTACGTACCAAACACTAGAAGACACTACTTTAAAAGATGATCTACGGTGGTGCAGAACCGCAGAGTAAATAAAGTAACGTGATCACAGCTGTTTAGCTTTTATAGCTCTAATAATCCGAAGCAATTTGCGATATCACCGTATTTACTGTGTCTGGTGCGTCGAAGTGATGGTTCTCGAGCTCGTCTGCGACGATGGAAGAACTCCAGCCACAAATAAATTCTTTCAAACACTAGGACGGCAGAAGGCGGTCCTCTGACTAATATACTCTAATACTGTCTTCTCCTCTCTGTGTTCTAAAGATGAGAAGCGCGAATTCCCAACCACAAGGACGGAATTCAGAGAACGTCTCAACGTATTGGCAGAAGAGGTTCTCTCAATTACTGAACGCTGCGTACTCAACGACGACTTCCAACCTGTAGGTGAGGTCCAGAATCGTATAGGTTGACAACAGTACAGTGCCTGACTATTCTAACTATAAATCCTGAGACAGAAGACAGCAAGTCCGTCTGTACCAACAAACGCTGATATCACGCGACTGTCACACACGGGCGCTCGCAATCGAAGACCTCGCCTCTCCACAACTGGCTTCCCAGCAAGGCTCGGTTCCCCACCCTCGTAATTCCGAAAACGAATCATATTCCCGAAACCACGGAATATTCTCCCTCTCTACAGATTCTTCCGAACGCCGACCAACCATATTTTAGTCTTTTGTCGTCCAGCGCGGAAAGTGTGCGAGGAAAAATCTATATTCGTACAATGGGGCGCTTCAGAGTAAAAATGCTTGGAAATAACCCAGTCTGCGTTCCTCTCAGCTGCGTCCAAGATTTCCGTAGTTTCCAAAGTATAATCTTTCCCGTCCGGCTACAACACAGGCCGGTCGCGACTCTATTGTGTCCCAACATCTGCCTTGTTACTTCCTGTGTTTAAGCAGGGCCAACACATCTGTGTGGGCCTTCCACCCAGGGCCTGAGTTTCGCCTGCCGTTTCATTTCCACTGTCGCTCCAACCTCTACTAGTATGATAATAAAGACACTCCGTCATCTTTCATGCAATAAGCGTTAACAATTATTTACAAGGCGTAGGTGGCAATGTCAGTCTCCTTTATATATTCATACGAGGGCCATTCAGAAAGTAACCTCCGGTTGATTTAAAAAAATACACCAAGTTAAATAAAAATATTTTAATATATACATCTTACAACTACATCTTTGCACTATTTTTCTACATAGTCTCCATAGCGATTGAGGCACTTATCGTATCTCTTCACAAGCTTTGAAATTCCTTCTGCATACAAATCACCCGCTTGTGCCTGGAGCCAGCCTGTGACCGCATCTTTGAGCTCTTCGTCGTCATCAAACCGCTGTGATCCGAGCCATTTCTTCAAATGCATGAAGAGGTGACAATCACTTGGCGCCAGGTCTGGGCTGTAGGGTGGATGGTTGATAACGTCCCACTTGAAGGACTCAAGAAGGGCCGTTGTTCTGCGAGCAGAGTGAGGACGGGTGTTATCGTGCAAAAAAACGATACCGGAAGTCAGCATACCACGGCGTTTGTTCTGTATAGCCCGTCGTAACTTTTTTATTGTTTCACAGTACACGTCTTGATTAATGGTCGTACCACGTTCCATGAATTCAACCAACAACACCCCTTTGGCATCCCAAAACACCGTTGCCATCAGTTTTCTGGCAGAAAAATCTTGCGAGGCTTTTCTTGGTTTGGTAGGCGAATTTGAATGTGCCCACATCTTTGATTGTTCTTTTGTCTCAGGGTTCACGTACTTAATCCAGGTTTCGTCACCGGTCACGATTCTGTTTAACAATGGTTCTCCTTCGTCCCCATAACGTGACAGAAAGTCTAATGCAGAGGCCATTCTTTGAGTTTTGTGGTGGTCGGTAAGAATTTTGGGCACCCATCGTGCACAGAACTTACGGTAACCCAATCTTGCTGTCACTATCTCGTACAAGAGAGTCTTAGAAATCTGTGGAAAACCAGTAGACAACTCCGACATTGAGAAACGTCGATTTTCACGAACTTTTGCATCAACTGTCTGAACGAGTTCGTCAGTCGCCAATGATGGTCTACCACTCCTCTCTTCATCATGAACGTTTTCTCGTCCACTTTTAAATAAACGTACCCATTCACGGACAACTCCTTCACTCATAACTCTTGGTCCGTACACGGCACAAAGCTCACGATGAATAGCTGCTGCAGAATATCCTTTGGCTGTAAAAAACCTTATGACAGCACGCACTTCACATTTGGCGGGGTTTTCTATTGCAGCACACATTTCAAACTGCCACAAAAACTAAACTAGCGCAGGTACGACGTTCCCTCGACCACGGCTTGATGCCGACTGACCTGTTGAGTGCGTGAACACACAGATGGCGTCGCTACTCCCCCCACAACCCGCACTGTGACCAATCGGAGGTTACTTTCTGAACCGCCCTCGTATATACGATGTACAACCTATCACATGATACATAATTGCGTTTGTAGATCATGGCAAAGTAAGCGGATGGGTGCTTGTAAAGTGTGAAATTATAGCCAGCTTACAATATGGTGAGTGCAATGGTCCCTTGTACACAGCACTTGGATTAACAGTATCCCAAACTGGGCAGTTCTGGGTATTCATTGCAGTGTGTAGTGTAAAATGTGCCTCATCACCTCATAGAATACTGCCCACTCAGATGTCATCAACTGCGATCCGTGCCAGAGACAAAATAAAAATTCAGAATGCTGCTGCAAATGATAAGGTTTCAGTTGCTGCACCATCTCGATCTTGTGCAGGTACCAGAGTGAAACAGACCACAAAACGTCCCATGCTGTTGACCATGGGATGGACGATTCTCATGAGGAGCACTGCCCAGAGCATGTACTGCATGGTCAGTTACAGCAACTCGTCAATAATTTCCGCCGTGACAGGGCGCCCTACACTTCCAGGTGCCACACCAATCTCACACGTTTTTTAATTCCATTACCAACTTCTTTCAACTGTTTAATTAGATTGGGCCTCTCATCAGACCTTTCAGTGAGCTATACTCTCTCAACGCAGTGCTGTAATTGCTGCCCTTCACATAAAACAGTTTGACTAAACAGCACACGGTCTCTTTTCTCAGTACCCATACTGTTCACTCAAATTGTGGCTTGTCAAACGACAACATGGATG
Organism: Schistocerca serialis cubense; assembly: GCF_023864345.2. NCBI lineage: Eukaryota > Metazoa > Arthropoda > Insecta > Orthoptera > Acrididae > Schistocerca > Schistocerca serialis. Next base: position 120,148,184 of record NC_064649.1, read on the forward strand.
TTACACCATCATACAAACAATGTACAGTGTCAGCTTTGCACCTGCTGGCCATAAATAGGACTAATTTCTTTTCCAGTGTAAATCAGTTCCACATTAACGCATCAGCGCATCTACCAAGTTTTGCTTTCATACAATAGTAACAGCTCATACTGGACCTCCACAGGAAGCCGCACTTTAATTATAACAGTCCTCGGTGCAGCGAAGGATTAAGCATTATTCTGCCATCAATTTGCAGAACAGAAAAGAACCGAAATGGTGCCCCAATCAGTTTTCCGTCACTGCCTCGTATATTCTTTATCAAGATGCAGACAATCCTGGTGTGCATATTCCCATCACTACACAAAATCAGCAGCAGCATGCATGACATGTTATCCGTCCCCAGTTCTCACAAATACGCCCCTTTCCTTTACTGCGAAAACAAAATCGCAACAGTTGTTAATCATTCGTTTGTGGTTGAAGACCGCTGGTGGTTAGCGGATTATGCATTGGTGTGCAAAACTTAAGGTCTAAAATAACTTTTGTAGGATACGTCACTGGCAAGTAACATAGCTCGATGGAACTTGGACCGTACATAGAAAGAATGGCCGCAGTGTAGTACAGAAGATAACTGAAGGATATTTGCAGTGGGGCGAACAAAAATGACACTTTTTCTGAATGACAATAATTACTCGGAACTCATCACGACTCATCATGGTCCCCTGAACAATACAAAAACTTGGACAATATGTAGAAAGAACTGCTGTTTTATAGCACAGAAGGTATCCTCCCCCGGTAGCTGAGTGGTCAGTGTGACAGAATGTCAATCCTACGGGTCCGGTTTCAAGTCCCGGCTGGGTCCGCGATTTTCTCCGCTCAGGGACTGGGTGTTGTGCTGTCCTAATCATCATAATGTCATCCCCATCGAAGCACAAGTCGCCAAAGTGGCGTCAAAACTAAAGACTTGCACCCAGCGAACTGTCTACCCAGCAGGAGGCCCTAGTCACATGACATGTACAGTTAGTACAGAAGGTAACAGAAAGAAATTAGCAGTGGGCCAAACAGAGATGACACTTTTCTTGAAAGACAGTAATTACCACCGGCCAGTGTGGCTGAGTGGTTCTAGGCGCTTCAGTCTGGAACCGCGCAACCACTACAGTCGCAGGTTTGAATCCTGCCTTGGGCACGGATGTGTGTAATGTCCTTAGGTTGGTTAGGTTTAAGTAGTTATAAGTTCTAGGAGACTGATGACCTCAGATGTTAAGTCCCATAGTGCTCAGAGCCATTTCAACCATTTTGAAACAATAATTACCCAGAAGTCACTGTGATTCATGATGGTTCCATGAAGAATACAAAAACTTGGACCGTATGTACGAGGGCCGTTCAGAAAGTAACCTCCGGTTGATTTAAAAAAATACACCAAGTTAAATAAAAATATTTTAATATATACATCTTACAACTACATCTTTGCACTATTTTTCTACATAGTCTCCATAGCGATTGAGGCACTTATCGTATCTCTTCACAAGCTTTGAAATTCCTTCTGCATAAAAATTACCCGCTTGTGCCTGGAGCCAGCCTGTGACCGCATCTTTGAGCTCTTCGTCGTCATCAAACCGCTGTGACCCGAGCCATTTCTTCAAATGCATGAAGAGGTGACAATCAATTGGCGCCAGGTCTGGGCTGTAAGGTGGATGGTTGATAACGTCCCACTTGAAGGACTCAAGAAGGGCCGTTGTTCTGCGAGCAGAGTGAGGACGGGCGTTATCGTGCAAAAAAACGATACCGGAAGTCAGCATACCACGGCGTTTGTTCTGTATAGCCCGTCGTAACTTTTTTATTGTTTCACAGTACACGTCTTGATTAATGGTCGTACCACGTTCCATGAATTCAACCAACAACACCCCTTTGGCATCCCAAAATACCGTTGCCATCAGTTTTCTGGCAGAAAAATCTTGCGAGGCTTTTCTTGGTTTGGTAGGCGAATTTGAATGTGCCCACATCTTTGATTGTTCTTTTGTCTCAGGGTTCACGTACTTAATCCAGGTTTCGTCACCGGTCACCATTCTGTTTAACAATGGTTCTCCTTCGTCCTCATAACGTGACAGAAAGTCTAATGCAGAGGCCATTCTTTGAGTTTTGTGGTGGTCGGTAAGAATTTTGGGCACCCATCGTGCACAGAACTTACGGTAACCCAATCTTGCTGTCACTATCTCGTACAAGAGAGTCTTAGAAATCTGTGGAAAACCAGTAGACAACTCCGACATTGAGAAACGTCGATTTTCACGAACTTTTGCATCAACTGTTGAACGAGTTCGTCAGTCACCAATGATGGTCTACCACTCCTCTCTTCATCATGAACGTTTTCTCGTCCACTTTTAAATAAACGTACCCATTCACGGACAACTCCTTCACTCATAACTCTTGGTCCGTACACGGCACAAAGCTCATGATCAATAGCTGCTGCAGAATATCCTTTGGCTGTAAAAAACCTTATGACAGCACGCACTTCACATTTGGCGGGGTTTTCTATTGCAGCACACATTTCAAACTGCCACAAAAACTAAACTAGTGCAGGTACGACGTTCACTCGACCGCGGCTTGATGCCGACTGACCTGTTGAGTGCGTGAACGCACAGATGGCGTCGCTACTCCCCTCACAACCCGCACTGTGACCAATCGGAGGTTACTTTCTGAACCGCCCTCGTATATACGATGTACAACCTATCACATGATACATAATTGCGTTTGTAGATCATGGCAAAGTAAGCGGATGGGTGCTTGTAAAGTGTGAAATTGTAGCCAGCTTACAATATGGTGAGTGCAATGGTCCCTTGTACACAGCACTTGGATTAACAGTATCCCAAACTGGGCAGTTCTGGGTATTCATTGCAGTGTGTAGTGTAAAATGTGCCTCATCACCTCATAGAATACTGCCCACTCAGATGTCATCAACTGCGATCCGTGCCAGAGACAAAAGAAAAATTCAGAATGCTGCTGCAAATGATAAGGTTTCAGTTGCTGCACCATCTCGATCTTGTGCAGGTACCAGAGTGAAACAGACCACAAAACGTCCCATGCTGTTGACCATGGGATGGACGATTCTCACGAGGAGCACTGCCCAGAGCATGTACTGCATGGTCAGTTACAGCAACTCGTCAATAATTTCCGCCGTCACAGGGCGCCCTACACTTCCAGGTGCCACACGAATCTCACACGTTTTTGAATTCCATTACCAACTTCTTTCAACTGTTTAATTAGATTGGGCCTCTCATCAGACCTTTCAGTGAGCTATACTCTCTCAACGCAGCGCTGTAATTGCTGCCCTTCACATAAAACAGTTTGACTAAACAGCACATGGTCTCTTTTCTCAGTACCCATACTGTTCACTCAAATTGTGGCTTGTCAAACGACAACATGGATGTTACACCATCATACAAACAATGTACAGCGTCAGCTTTGCACCTGCTGGCCATAAATAGAACTAATTTCTTTTCCAGTGTAAATCAGTTCCACATTAACGCATCAGCGCATCTACCAAGTTTTGCTTTCATACAATAGTAACGGCCCATACTGGACCTCCACAGGAAGCCGCACTTTAATTATAACAGTCCTTGGTGCAGCGAAGGATTAAGCATTATTCTGCCATCAATTTGCAGAACAGAAAAGAACCGAAATGGTGCCCCAATCAGTTTTCCGTCACTGCCTCGTATATTCTTTATCAAGATGCAGACAATCCTGGTGTGCATATTCCCATCACTACACAAAATCAGCAGCAGCATGCATGACATGTCATCCGTCCCCAGTTCTCACAAATACGCCCCTTTCCTTTACTGCAAAAACAAAATCGCAACAGTTGTTAATCATTCGTTTGCGGTTGAAGACCGCTGGTGGTTAGCGGATTATACATTGGTGTGCAAAACTTAAGGTCTAAAATAACTTTTGTAGGATACGTCACTGGCAAGTAACATAGCTCGATGGAACTTGGACCGTACATAGAAAGAATGGCCGCAGGTAGTACAGAAGATAACTGAAGGATATTTGCAGTGGGGCGAACAAAAATGACACTTTTTCTGAATGACAATAATTACTCGGAACTCATCACGACTCATCATGGTCTCCTGAACAATACAAAAACTTGGACAATATGTAGAAAGAACTGCTGTGTTATAGCACAGAAGGTATCCTCCCCCGGTAGCTGAGTGGTCAGTGTGACAGAATGTCAATCCTACAGGTCCGGTTTCAAGTCCCGGCTGGGTCCGCGATTTTCTCCGCTCAGGGACTGGGTGTTGTGCTGTCCTAATCATCATAATGTCATCCCCATCGAAGCACAAGTCGCCGAAGTGGCGTCAAAACTAAAGACTTGCACCCAGCGAAGTGTCTACCCAGCAGGAGGCCCTAGTCACATGACATTTACAGTTAGTACAGAAGGTAACAGAAAGAAATTAGCAGTGGGCCAAACAGAGATGACACTTTTCTTGAAAGACAGTAATTACCACCGGCCAGTGTGGCTGAGTGGTTCTAGGCGCTTCAGTCTGGAACCGCGCAACCACTACAGTCGCAGGTTCGAATCCTGCCTTGGGCACGGATGTGTGTAATGTCCTTAGGTTGGTTAGGTTTAAGTAGTTATAAGTTCTAGGAGACTGATGACCTCAGATGTTAAGTCCCATAGTGCTCAGAGCCATTTCAACCATTTTGAAACAATAATTACCCAGAAGTCACTGTGATTCATGATGGTTCCATGAAGAATACAAAAACTTGGACCGTATGTACGAGGGCCGTTCAGAAAGTAACCTCCGGTTGATTTAAAAAAATACACCAAGTTAAATAAAAATATTTTAATATATACATCTTACAACTACATCTTTGCACTATTTTTCTACATAGTCTCCATAGTGATTGAGGCACTTATCGTATCTCTTCACAAGCTTTGAAATTCCTTCTGCATAAAAATTACCCGCTTGTGCCTGGAGCCAGCCTGTGACCGCATCTTTGAGCTCTTCGTCGTCATCAAACCGCTGTGACCCGAGCCATTTCTTCAAATGCATGAAGAGGTGACAATCTCTTGGCGCCAGGTCTGGGCTGTAAGGTGGATGGTTGATAACGTCCCACTTGAAGGACTCAAGAAGGGCCGTTGTTCTGCGAGCAGAGTGAGGACGGGCGTTATCGTGCAAAAAAAACGATACCGGAAGTCAGCATACCACGGCGTTTGTTCTGTATAGCCCGTCGTAACTTTTTTATTGTTTCACAGTACACGTCTTGATTAATGGTCGTACCACGTTCCATGAATTCAACCAACAACACCCCTTTGGCATCCCAAAATACCGTTGCCATCAGTTTTCTGGCAGAAAAATCTTGCGAGGCTTTTCTTGGTTTGGTAGGCGAATTTGAATGTGCCCACATCTTTGATTGTTCTTTTGTCTCAGGGTTCACGTACTTAATCCAGGTTTCGTCACCGGTCACCATTCTGTTTAACAATGGTTCTCCTTCGTCCTCATAACGTGACAGAAAGTCTAATGCAGAGGCCATTCTTTGAGTTTTGTGGTGGTCGGTAAGAATTTTGGGCACCCATCGTGCACAGAACTTACGGTAACCCAATCTTGCTGTCACTATCTCGTACAAGAGAGTCTTAGAAATCTGTGGAAAACCAGTAGACAACTCCGACATTGAGAAACGTCGATTTTCACGAACTTTTGCATCAACTGTCTGAACGAGTTCGTCAGTCACCAATGATGGTCTACCACTCCTCTCTTCATCATGAACGTTTTCTTGTCCACTTTTAAATAAACGTACCCATTCACGGACAACTCCTTCACTCATAACTCTTGGTCCGTACACGGCACAAAGCTCACGATGAATAGCTGCTGCAGAATATCCTTTGGCTGTAAAAAACCTTATGACAGCACGCACTTCACATTTGGCGGGGTTTTCTATTGCAGCACACATTTCAAACTGCCACAAAAACTAAACAAGCGCAGGTACGACGTTCACTCGACCACGGCTTGATGCCGACTGACCTGTTGAGTGCGTGAATGCACAGATGGCGTCGCTACTCCCCCCACAACCCGCACTGTGACCAATTGGAGGTTACTTTCTGAACCGCCCTCGTAGAAAGAATTGCTGCATTATAGTACGGAAGGTAAGTGAAAGAAATTCACAGTAGAGTGAACAGAAATGACGATTTTGTAGAAAGACAATAATTACCCACAAGTTACTGTGTTTCATCATGGTCCCCTGAAGAATACAAAACCTTGGACCATACATAGAAAGAACTGCTGCATTATAGTACAGAAGGTAACTGAAACAAATTTGCAGTGGGGCAAAAAGAAATGATACTTATGTTCAAAGACAATAATTACCTGGAAGTTACCCCAATTGATCATGGTCCCCTGGCAATACAAAATGCTGAGTGTGCCCCTGAACAGTTGCATGTGAGAAAATAGTATACAGCCACAATAACATTTGCCGGTGTGTGTACCATGTCAAACATTTGGAAGGCAGTATGCTTCCCCATACAGTAACACCTAGACTGCCGTTTGACAGTTGTGGATGAACTCTCATGTGGGAAGAGGTGGGAACACATATTGCACCCAGGGACAGTTATAGCTGTACCTTTCAACTCTACAGAAAATCTCGTGTTTCTGCTCTCTAAAGGCTTTCTTCACCAGTGCAGACATTCACTCCAAAGTTTTAAAGAATGTCACTGTTTGTACAAGTTGTTTTCAACATGTACTTTTGTTTTTATATATACTTTTGGCCTTTCAATTTTCTCTAAAACACAAAGAAAATAAATAGTTTACTGTTACATTCATATCATAATAATCCACCTTTTATAGATTTCTAGAAATATTGTAAAATTTCTCTCCATCTAATAATATTTGATTTGTCTTTATGTATAATTAAAAGCTTTTAGCTGAAGAACAGAATAGTGTATTGCTGGAAGCCAATATGGACTGAGATTTAAAAAATAACAATAATGAAAGAAACAACACATCCACTGAAAATTATTAGATTAGTTGGGTTATCTGGACTGAAGGAGTAAATGTGCCATGAGTTTTTTCCCCATATTACATTTTAGGTTAATTTCATTTCAAGCAGTAGGCAGCAATGGAGTATAATGGCATCAACTTTCAATGATCTGTCTCATGTCTCTTGAATGTTACAGCTTTCCTGAAGCAATTTGTCCAGTTTTGTAGAGCAAAATTTCCATAGCAACATGGTGGAATGTTAATTTTATGAAATATCAAGATGCTCACTGTAAGGATTATGAACATTACAGTGACTGCAGCATAAGCTGGGAGTGAGGAGAACCTGGAAATGTTACTGCCAGCACATTTTGTCTAGGTTATGGTCTAAAAGCTTTTTAAGATTTTAGTTGTGTCTGGTAGGTGTTTTGAAATATTAGTCTCTTGTATCAAATACTGAAAATGTTTTGGTTGATTCTTTATTAGTTTTAGTAAATTTCTTGCCTTTACTAACAGACCCTTCTGATTATTTCAACATTGACAAATAATTTCAATATAATAGAGGGAAACATTCCACGTGGGAAAAATTATATATAAAAACAAACATGAGGTGACTTACCGAACGAAAGTGCTGGCAGGTCGATAGACACACAAACAAACACAAACATACACACAAAATTCAAGTTTTCGCAACAAACTGTTGCCTCATCAGGAAAGAGAGAAGGGGAGGGAAAGACGAAAAATATGTCTGCTTGTGTCTGTATATGTGTGGATGGATATGTGTGTGTGTGCGCGAGTGTATACCCGTCCTTTTTTCCCCCTAAGGTAAGTCTTTCCGCTCCCGGGATTGGAATGACTCCTTACCCTCTCCCTTAAAACCCACATCCTTTCGTCTTTCCCTCTCCTTCTCTCTTTCCTGATGAGGCAACAGTTTGTTGCGAAAACTTGAATTTTGTGTGTATGTTTGTGTTTGTTTGTGTGTCTATCGACCTGCCAGTGCTTTCGTTCGGTAAGTCACCTCATCTTTGTTTTTATATATAATTGACAAATAATTTCAGTTTCAGACACATAAGGTGGACATCTCGGAAGTGTGAAAGAAACTTTTTCGAGCAGTATATTAGTAGCATCATTGTTGGGTAGTTGGAGTCAGGCTATTGTGTGTGTGGGAAGGAAACATGCTGGTATCATTTTTCTTTCCATTTGCTGTTATTTTCTACCTATAAACCTTCCCACCTATGATTCTTTAAACAATCAAATCCCGGAAATGAAATCTTACACTGAGGTGACAATAGTCACGGGATACCTCATAATATCTTGTCAGACCTACTTTTGTCTAACACAGCACAGCATCTCAACATGGCGTGGACTCAACAAGTCACTGAAGACCCGTGCAGAAATATTGAGCCATGCTGCCTCCATAGCTGTCTACAATTGGGAAAGTGTTGCTGGTGCAGGATTTTGTGCACAGACTGACCTCTCAATTATGTCCCATAAATCTTCAATGGGATTTATGTGGGGTGATCCGGGTGACCAAATCATTTGCCAGATTTGCCCAGATAGCTCTTAAAATCAATCACAAACAATTGTTGCCCGGTGACATCACATCATTGTTTGGGAACAATGAAGTCTGTGAATGCCTGAAAACCATATCCAAGTAGCCAAACATACCCATTTCCAGTCAGTGATCAGCTGAGTTGGACCAGAGGACCCACATCATTGTGGAGCCATAAATGCGTTTGATTGAAAGAAAACCATATTATATACTAACATGAAGTCTAACATTTTGTATTGACGTAATGGTTTCTAGCGATGAATACAAACTGTTGTTACACATATGTACATTGGTGGACTTTGTGTTTATATTTACATTGAAGGCTACGGTTTGAAAAACGACATGATCATCCGAAGCTAGTTGCCACACAGATGTGACTATTATCGCAACTGTGATGGACAGTGGAAAAAATAAAAATATTTCATATCCAAGTAGTTGGTCCTACCATCTATTGTGCTGGAACATCATGAAGATGAAGAAAGTGAAGACAATTATTGTGAGCATGATATGAACTCAATATATGTGGGTGAATTTTGTTTTGCAAAAGTTTACTGAAAATCAAAATTAAGTTTAAATTTCATGCTGTACAAAGCAAAAGGGGACAAACCAAATAAACACTAGATAATGATGATATGTTTTCATTAAACATCATTTTCAAACAATGAAGTTTGCAGTCACAAAAGAAGAACCTTATATAGCCAAACAAAGATGTAATAAGAAAGCTGCCAAAAGCCCATTAAAATCAGGTCTGCTAGTTTCAAAGATACAATCATCTTCAATAAAGACTGCCTGTTATGATGTAAACAAAATATGCTTTAAGTCTTAGTAGATCTTTTGATTATTATTGAGCAAGTAAAACTTATAAACTGTGTGTTCACATTGTAAAACCATAATCCAATTATCACAGCCGGCCTGATGCATTATACCACGTTAATTAAAAGAATATTCTCTCAGATGTTTTGTATCTTGTCTCAGCCAGAGAATAGGAATGATACACCGAGGGAATAAAGTTAGAAAGAGCACACAGGAATCAGTAAACAACAATGAATGTGGGAAGTTACTACAAACCTGTACTTACCACCACTGTTGGTACCATAAACATTAATTTGACCAATTACAGCATGTACAAAGCCATTTAAGAGGTTGTTCTTCCCACACATCATATGCAACTGGAACAGGAACAAACCATAACATATGGTACAATGTGAAGTACCCACCAGCCACATACTTTACTGTGACTTGCAGAGTATAATTGTAGATGTCTCCCTCCTCCAAAAGCATACCCATGATTTTAACTGTGGGAAAGGGGTGAGAGGGGGCTGTAATCCATGTTTGTTTTGTGATGAATGGCAAAATAATTTTCACATTTCACGAGAGATGTCTGTTAGTGCTCATGTGGTTAGTCATTGCCCATTATGTTCTAATGCTCCCTTCAGACTGGTACTGAAATGATTTTTCCGGCTCTTAGGCAAGGATGTGAGTCCCGTTCGTGAAGATTTTCGATGTAGGAATAGAGGTTAGATCAGCTGTGCTTCCCTGCCAGCTGCCGGACACATTCCTGACTTCCTCCACTATCTCAGTGGGGTGACACTGTCAACTTAGCCCTGTATCACTCTTTCTAGAAATCTCAACAATTCTTTCAACTTGAAGTGGAATAAGAAATTCCTAAAGCAGCCTGTACATGATAAAATTTCTTTGTCAAATTCACTCATTTCTATCCCCAGGTTTGTCAAACAAGCCCTAACAATGTTTGCCAAGTTAACCTCACTTTTGAAGCAGGTGCTTTTCTTGTCATGAGGTATTTTGACACTAGTAGGAATGGCTGTGAATTCAGAGAAAGAGTTTCTTGCATTGATTTTAGCACTGAGTGTAAAGAATAAAAATAAAACAAGATGTTGGTCCAGGGAACACTTGAAATTGAGAGAGCTATGTACAAATATAAACTTGTTAAAGAAAATATTACACTCATAACCTGATGATTACATTAACTTTCTCTGAATAGACAGTCAACTTTTAATAATTGAGTTACTTTTCCCTAACACTGAAAAAGAAGACACAGGCATGTGAAAATTTGTTCTCTTCTGCTTGGTGCTCTAATGGTGGTTCATTGAAATTTTGCATCCCAGCCTGTGTGTTCTGCATAGAATATTGAGTTTCTTTTTAATCTCTTTCTATGTAATATATAGCTTGAAAAGATGCAACACATCTACCATTAAGGAAACTACCAATGATTTTTTATTTTTATCTTTGATCACAGTGTCTGCACAGCGAAATAAATTGTAGTAAAACTCTTTTCCACTAAACATGTTCGATGAAACACTGACACAAACAATGTCTGTCATTTCGCCAAATCTGCTGCCAAACAAAATTTCTTTCAAACACATCAAACATGTTCCATGTTTACAAACACATCAAACAGTGCCAAACATGGTTAAGTATGAAACTTCCTGGCAGATTAAAACTGTGTGCCGGACAGACTTCAAGGCTCGGTCCGGCACACAGTTTTTATCTGCCAGGAAGTTTTATATCAGCACACACTCTGCTGCAGAGTGAAAATATCATTATGGTTAAATAGTTGCCAAACCTACTAAAGTTTGACAAGTTATTTGATCATGTACCAGAGTGCTTAAGTTGTGCAGGGATGATTCCTATTTTTGTCAGCAGAGGGCAGCACCAGATGACAAAAAACTAAAATTATTAGCCCATGACTACCTAGAGGTTGATAGGGAGACTGGACTGTTGAGAGAGGAGAAACATAATAACTGAGAGCTGTTGGTCAGACAGGGATGGAAGAATCAGAATGTGGTCTCATGTCTTTTTTATGATTTGTTTCCATCTATTTGTTCCCGTGTGTGACTGCTTACTTAGTTTTTCAAGGAAGTCAGTTTAAACTAAAATCAGTTTCTTAATTTTAACTGTTGTTAGTATATTTACAGTTTTGAAATAATAACAAACTTAGGTAACTGAAAATTGATGTTGATAACAATCAAACTGTTTTCCATTTGTTTTTCTGTGATTATTACTGTTAAAGAAAAAATACAATAGTGATTAAAGGAAGTTTTCTTAAATTACTTTAATTTTTCAGAAACATATTTATTACTAAATAAATTTGCTGAATACTGGTAATAACTTTGTGTTCTGCCTTATGGCAGGTCTTGTCATGGGGGAAGCCTCATCAGAGAGCTTCACCGCATGAGCGTCTAGGGAAGTGATTCCATTGGTGGTTTCCCATTGCCTTCCAGCTGGGAATCGAACCCAGGCCCCTTGGTGTGTCAGACAGCTGCGCTGACCACTCGCCTATCGGGGTGGACATACTGGTGATAAGCTATCAAAATTTAGAAACACTTGACTGGCAGTAATAAATCATGTGCTTATTTCATCACTTTTCCAAAAAAAACTTATAATTGAATAAAACAAAACATACAAGAACGTGGGCAGTTAATGTGTAGTTTCTGAGGTGTGCTAATTATTATTGGTTATGTTTGCATAGATTATAATAGTAAATTGCAGAGAATTTTCAAACATAATTCTGGCTGCATAATTACTTTGCATTTTTCTGTGTTATCAGTATAAATACTTGTTCATTTTGAATCAGCAGAAGTTGGTGTTTGTCTTGAAATATTGGATAATTCAAACACCTACACAGAGTACTTTGTTACAAACTTCATGTTGAACTATTCACCTCCTGGTGCAACCAGTAGCTTCTCAAAATCAGGCCATAATTATTTGACAAACCTGTCACAGCAACCACTTCTGTGACTTCTACCTCACCATTTATAACCATGCTATTGAAGTAACCAGCTCAGAGAAGTATCTCTGACAAAGAGTACCAATGCTCGGGGCAACAAGGTGAGGGGATGGAAGGGAAGGGGCACTCCCAGCTAGTTCTCAGAGAAAGGAGAAATGTAGTGTAGTCAGGTGTTTTCGTTACAAGAAAATCATTTAAAACCTAGTACTACATAGATTTTAAACCAAGGTGTATGCACACCAGGACAACAGGGAAGCACGCAGAAATTTTTTCAGCTGGGAAAAATCCAAGATAAACCCAGGAATTTTTTAGAATTCCATGGAAGCTTTTTATTCTTCTAGTTTTCAGTTAAAATTTTGTAATTTTGACTAGTATGAAGTGATACCCTAACAAAGAATTTTACTTTAGCTTGCTACTGCAGAATAACACTGCAGCCATAAAACATAAACAAGAGGATAACACTAAAACAAAACTTTAATTATAAAGAAAATATGCTATTTACAACAATAAAACACAGTGCACACACAAGCATCTTCCGACAGCAAAATGTATCAAAGGCTGTAGGGTGGAGACTATGAAGTATTACTTAACAATGAACTGCTTTCGATGAGCATGATGTCACAACTGTTTACATTTCTAATAGGTCGCAGGATAATATTGCAAATTGTGATTTGAGAAGCATTACTTTGAAAGTAAATTTCCTTTTACACAAGCTGAATTACGCTACGTGTGAGAAGGTGCAATAAATTTCTTAAATCATGGAGCATTTGAGTCTCATTTAAAACTTAGCACTTTGAGGACCAATCACTTAGAAAAATTTTGGGCCCATAAGATGAGACATTTATGCCATTATTTAAAATTTCATTAACTCATTTGTGTTTGATGTATCTTGAGGTGTAACAGATGTGAAAAAAGCCAATATTATATGTGAAACGTTAGCAGTTCATGTAGCCATACTGTATGTATATTAATTTAAACCACTAACTTTTCCGCCAGCCGGTGTGGCTGAGTGGTTCTAGGCGCTTCAGTCTGGAACTGTGCAACCGCTACGGTCACAGGTTCAAATCCTGCCTCAGGCATGGACGTGTGTGATGTTGTTAGGTTAGTTAGGTTTAAGTAGTTCTAAGTTCTAGAGGACTGATGACCTCAGATGTTAAGTCCCATAGTGCTCAGAGCCATTTGAACTAACTTTTCTTATTTGTGTATTCTCACTTCTTAACATTGATGTTGTTGTTGGATGACTACACCATGTGTCCTATATCTGCTGTCATTGGCTGCAAGATCATGTGGTGTGAGCTATGATGGTGATGCATCTGCACATACGGTGAAAAGACAAAAGTACCTTAAAGCTGATAAGGTAGAACACAAGATCCTGGAGTGAAATCCACTGGAAGTTTAGAACAACAGTTTATTAACAAAGTGACAAACAATTTGTTATTCAGCCACAGTTATTTTAAAAACTTTTCCCAAAATTGAAATTTACGGGGTTGCCTCACTCCAACAATTACTTTGTTAAAATTAATATATTCTGAATAATAAATAAATTTATGGGCACCAGCCCACTATCTACTTTTTTTTACCACCAGCAGCAATTACTCTTTGTTAAACAACATACTTTAAAATATTAAGACTTTCCTACAGTTGCAATTTACCGGCACTAGCCCACTGCAGCAATTGCTCTTTCTTGAGAAGACTAATCACTGTTGACAGATAGCAACACATATTCTCTAAGTAGAGACACACATTCAAATACATTTGTCCACAGTTTGTGGTCTAGTGATTTGCATTGCTGCCCCTAAATCTAGGGTTCCTGGGTTTGATTCCCATCTGGATCAGCGATTTTCTCAACCCAAGAACTGGGTGTTTGTGTTGTCCTCATCATTTCATCATCATTCAGGAAATGGTGAGACTGGAAAGTGAGAAGGTTGGGAATTTGTACGGGAGCTGATAACCCTGCCATTCCTAAATTACTTAGGACAAATGCCAGAGTGCTTCCTATTTTAAGGCCAATTACTTGCCCCACCCTTACAAAGGTAGACCTGTAAGAATGCATTTCCCTATAAATATAAATTATGTTATTTTTGTTGTTCTTAAAAAAAATGATGCACCATGAGGGAAATATTCAAATGGGACAGAAATCAGCAGCTGTGATGTACACACACAGAAAAACAAATGCTTACAATTTTAGAACAATTGGATGATTTATTAAATAGAAAGAGCTTCACAAACTGAGCCAGTCAATAACAAGTTGGTCCATTTGTGGCCCCTATGCAAGCAGTTATTCTGCTTGGCATTGACTGATAAGAGTGTAGTTCCCCCTGAGGGGTATTGAGCTGAATCCTGACCATCTGGCATGTTATATCATCAAAATTATGCAACACAGCTAGCTCTTTATTCCCATGAAGTAATGAGTGCTGTTGACAAGGAATCTCAGATCGATTCCATATTCCTAGGTTTCCAGAAGGCTTTTGATACCGTTCCTCACAAGCGACTATTGATCAAATTGCGTGCATATGGAGTATCATCTCAGTTGTGTGACTGGATTCGTGATTTCCTCTCATAGAGGTCACAGTTCATAATGATAGATGGTAAATCATCGAGTAGAACAGAAGTGATATCTGGCATTCTGCGAGGTGGTGTCATAGGCCCTCTGCTGTTCCTCATTTACATAAATGATCTAGTTGATAATCTGAGCAGTCCCCTTAGATTATTTGCAGATGATGCTGTAATTTATTGTCTAGTGAAATCATCAGATGATCAATTCCAATTACAAAATGATCTAGAGAGAATTTCTGTATAGTGCGAAAAATGACAATTGGCACTAAACAAATAAAAGTGCGAGATTATCCACACGGGTACTAAAAGAAATCCCAATAAAATATTGGGTATACGATAAATCGCACAAATCTAAGGTCTGTCAATTCGACTAAACACCTAGGAATTACAATTACGAGCAACTTAAATTGGAAAGACCACATAGATAATATTGTGGGGAAGGTGAAACAAAGACTGCGCTTTGTTGGCAGAACACTTAGAAATTGCAACAAACCCACTAAAGAGACAGCCTACATTACACTTGTCCATTCTCTGCTGGAATATTGTTGCATGGTATGGGAGGTAGGATTGACGGAGGGCATCGAAAGAGTGCAAGGAAGGGCAGCTCGTTTCATGTTACCGCGCAAAAGGGGTGAGAGTGTCACTGATATGATACATGAGTTGAGGTGGCAGTCACTGAAACAAAGGTGGTCTTCTTTGTGGTATGAAGTTTCAATCACCAACTTTCTCTTCCGAATGCGAAAATATTTTGTTGATACCCACCTATGTAGGGAGGAATGATCATTGTAAGAAAATAAGAGAAATCAGATCTCGAATGGAAAGATTTAGGTGTTCCTTTTCCCATGCGCCATTTGAGAGTGGAATGGTAGAGAAGTAGTATGAAAACGGTTCGATGAACCCTCTGCCAGACACTTAAGTGTGAATTTCAGAGTAACCATGGAGATGTAAATGAAGATGAATCAGGTTGGAGGGCCCTGCCCAAAAAACTGTACACTTTCTCAGTTGGGGATCAAACTGGTGATGTTGCTGACCAAGTAAAGGTTTGGCAAGCTTCAAGAAAATCAGTAGAAATTCTCGCCGTGTGCACGTGGCCATTATCTTCCTGAAATACACTCCTGGAAATGGAAAAAAGAACACATTGACACCGGTGTGTCAGACCCACCATACTTGCTCCGGACACTGCGAGAGGGCTGTACAAGCAATGATCACACGCACGGCACAGCGGACACACCAGGAACCGCGGTGTTGGCCGTCGAATGGCGCTAGCTGCGCAGCATTTGTGCACCGCCGCCGTCAGTGTCAGCCAGTTTGCCGTGTCATACGGAGCTCCATCGCAGTCTTTAACACTGGTAGCATGCCGCGACAGCGTCGACGTGAACCATATGTTCAGTTGATGGACTTTGAGCGAGGGCGTATAGTGGGCATGCGGGAGGCCGGGTGGATGTACCGCCGAATTGCTCAACACGTGGCGCGTGAGGTCTCCACAGTACATCGATGTTGTCGCCAGTGGTCGGCGGAAGGTGCACGTGCCCGTCGACCTGGGACCGGACCGCAGTGACGCACGGATGCACGCCAAGACCGTAGGATCCTACGCAGTGCCGTAGGGGACCGCACCGCCACTTCCCAGCAAATTAGGGACACTGTTGCTCCTGGGGTATCGGCGAGGACCATTCGCAACCGTCTCCATGAAGCTGGGCTACGGTCCCGCACACCGTTAGGCCGTCTTCCGCTCACGCCCCAACATCGTGCAGCCCGCCTCCAGTGGTATCGCGACAGGCGTGAATGGAGGGACGAATGGAGACGTGTCGTCTTCAGCGATGAGAGTCGCTTCTGCCTTGGTGCCAATGATGGTTGTATGCGTGTTTGGCGCCGTGCAAGTGAGCACCACAATCAGGACTGCATACGACCGAGGCACACAGGGCCAACACCTGGCATCATGGTGTGGGGAGCGATCTCCTACACTGGCCGTACACCACTGGTGATCGTCGAGGGGACACTGAATAGTGCACGGTACATCCAAACCGTCATCGAACCCATCGTTCTACCATTCCTAGACCGGCAAGGGAACTTGCTGTTCCAACAGGACAATGCACGTCCGCATGTATCCCGTGCCACCCAACGTGCTCTAGAAGGTGTAAGTCAACTACCCTGGCCAGCAAGATCTCCGGATCTGTCCCCCATTGAGCATGTTTGGGACTGGATGAAGCGTCGTCTCACGCGGTCTGCACGTCCAGCACGAACGCTGGTCCAACTGAGGCGCCAGGTGGAAATGGCATGGCAAGCCGTTCCACAGGACTACATCCAGCATCTCTACGATCGTCTCCATGGGAGAATAGCAGCCTGCATTGCTGCGAAAGGTGGATATACACTGTACTAGTGCCGACATTGTGCATGCTCTGTTGCCTGTGTGTATGTGCCTGTGGTTCTGTCAGCGTGATCATGTGATGTATCTGACCCCAGGAATGTGTCAATAAAGTTTCCCCTTCCTGGGACAATGAATTCACGGTGTTCTTATTTCAATTTCCAGTAGTGTATATGCCCAGGAAGCTAGCCACAAAGTCCAACAAAATAGGGTGTAGCATAGCATCGACATGCACCTGTGCTGCAAGGGTGCTGCAGATGACAGCCAAAGGGGTCCTGCTGTGAAAAGAAATGCAAACCCAGATCATCACTCATGGCTGTCGGGCCATATGGCAAGCAACACTCAGGTTGGTATCCCACCACTGTCTAGGGCATCTCCAGAGACGCAGTAAAATTGTCTTCAGTGATGAGTCGTACTCCGAACTGAGCCCTGGTGACCAGTGTCTGGGGATGACCTGGACAGTGGTACGATAATCTGACTGTTGCCTGCCACACTTCATGACAACCAGGAGTAATGCTCTGAGGTATCATTCCTTTTCACAGCAGGACTCCTGCAGTTGCCATCC
The DNA here is from genome assembly GCF_023864345.2 of Schistocerca serialis cubense. Classification (NCBI taxonomy): domain Eukaryota; kingdom Metazoa; phylum Arthropoda; class Insecta; order Orthoptera; family Acrididae; genus Schistocerca; species Schistocerca serialis. Next base: position 120,165,908 of record NC_064649.1, read on the forward strand.
TTGGCCCCCTTACAGCATAGTGGTACCAGGGTTGACCGTAAAAGAAGGTTCCCATGGTGCTACAGATCTGAAAAGTGCTGTTACAGTGGATTCCACAATTATATAGTGTACCTTGGGTCCCCCATTCCAAATCCCCTTCCTAGTGAGCTGCCTGCAGAGCTCAGTCTTGGCTTGGCAGCTGTACGTGATGGATCTCCCCCTTGCTTTGCCCGCCAGGTGTGAGCTGCACTTGGTGATCTGTTTCCTGTCTGCAAAAAACATTGCGCTGGCAGAAATCCATTCCCAGCTACGCGAAATCTATGGGGACAAGTGTATGAGCGTACAACATGTGCGCAAATGGTACAGAGAGTTCGAGCACGGGCGTACTGTCGTCCATGATGAGGAGCGTTCTGCACAGTCATCTTTTTCTGACGAAACAATCACAAAAGTGGAGGCAGCGGTGCTCTCAGATTGAAGAGTAACGGTTATTGAGCTCCCCAAAATGATCCCTGCTGTCAGCAAAACCTCTATTGATAAGATTTTGATGGAGCATGCTAAGGTTTGAGAGGTGGGTGCCAAGAATGGTGACCGAAGGCCACAAACGTCAATGTGTTGAAGCGGCCCAAGAATTTCTTCAAGATAATGGACCTCATGGCGAGAAATATCTTGACTCCATCATCACTGGAGATGAGACCTGATTGCACTATCACACACCCAAAACCAAAGAACAGTCCAAATGGCGTAAGTACCCAGAGTCGCCGAGATCGCGAAAATTCAAACAAATGCAAAGCATCGGCAAAGTGATGGCAACAGTGTTTTGGGACAGGAAGAGGGTATTGTTGTGCGAGTCCTTACCCACAGGTACAACAATCAATGCTGCTGGGTACTGTGAGAAACTGCAAAAGTTGCGCTGTGCAATTTAAAACAAGAGGAGGGGTATGCTGTCCAAGGGGGTGTGTTTGCATCAGGATAAACTTGACCGCTCACCGCCAAAGCCACCAACGAGCTCATTGGAAAATTTGGATGGGGTATTGTGAAACATCCACCCTACGGCCCGGGCTTAGCCCCAAGTGACTGCCATCTCTTCCCTGACATGAAGGAACACCTGGGTGGAACGCATTTCGGCAACAGAGAAGGGCTGGAAGAAGCGGTTCTCAGGTATCAGCACGGCTTGGTGGCAGACTTTTTTGACACGGGCATTCATAAGCTCATACATCACATGCAAAAATTTTTTGACCTCAGTGGCAACTATGAAGAAAAATAGGTTTCCAAAAGTGTAAGCATTCATGAAATAAATATGTTTTACACTGTGAAAAAACTGGGAACCTTATTTTACGGACACCCCTCGTACATCAACAATGTTCTATGGTGTGTTTTGTTGCCCTTCATGGCAAACAGTCCTGCACTTACATTTCAGCAAGATAACACATACCCACACACAGATAGAGTTTCTGCTGTTTGTCTTGTGCTTGCTGAACCCTACCTTCGCCAGCAAGGTAGCCGGATCTCTCCCCATTCGAGAACATTTGGAGCATTATGGGCTGGGCTCTCTAACCAGCTACCGATTTTGACGCTCTAACATGCCAGACTAACTTGGAAGAGCACGGAATGGACAGTGTCTTGAAAGGAGGATATAAGATGAACATCAACAAAAGCAAAATGTGGATAATGGAATGTAGTTGAATTAAGTTGGGTGATGCTGAGGGAGTTAGATTAGGAAATGAGACACTTAAAGTAGTAAAGGAGTTTTGCTATTTGGGGAGCAAAACAGCTGATGATGGTCGAAGTAGAGAGGATATAATATGTAGACTGGCAATGGCAAGGAAAGCGTTTCTGAAGAAGAGAAATTTGTTACCATCGAGTATAGATTTAAGTGACAGGAAGTCGTTTCTGAAAGTATTTGTATGGAGTGTAGCCATGTATGCAAGTGAAACATGGATGATAAATAGTGTGGACAAGAAGAGAATAGAAGCTTTCAAAATGTGGTGCTACAGAAGAATGCTGAAGGTTAGATGGGTAATCACATAACTAATGAGGAGGTATTGAACAGAATTGGGGAGAAGAGGAGTTTGTGGCACAACTTGACTAGAAGAAGGGATCGCTTGGTAGGACATGTTCTGAGGCATCAAGGGATCACCAATTGAGTATTGGAGGGCAGCGCGGAGGGTAAAACTCCTAGAGGGAGACCAAGAGATGAATACACTAAACAGATTCAGAAGGATGTAGGCTGCAGTAGGTACTGGGAGATGAAGAAGCTTGCACAGGATAGAGTAGCATGGAGAGCTGCATCAAACCAGTCTCAAGACTGAAGACCACAACAACAACATGCCAGTTGGTCATTCTGGCATGATATCTCTCAGGAGGACATCGAACTACTCTATCAATTAATGCCAAGATGAATAACTGCTTGCATAAGGGCCGCAGGTGAAATAATACATTACTGACTTGCTCAGTTTGTGAAGCTCTTCCTCTTGAGTAAATCGTCCAGTAGTTTTTATGGAATTGTAGTCATTTGTTTGTCTGTAAATGTACAGGTTGTCCCAAAAAGCATGACCCAATTTTAGCTTGTAATAATATTGAGACAAATGTCACTAGGTAGCTGAAACAGCACTGGATGTAATCGGCATGGTCTAGAGTTTCAGAAAAAAATCCGTTAGATGTTGCTACGAGCACTGACCTGGAGCGTGCAGCCAGTCTCGCGCAATATGGCATCCATGTGACAGAAGGCATATTGTGTTATTGAATTTAGTTGTCTCAATCAGTGATCGCAGTTCAGTGGGCATTTCATATTTGATTCCATGCTAAATCACCATCACCAAAGAACATTTGAGGGTGGTATAAACAGTTTGAAGAAACAGGGTGCCTCTGTAAAGGCAAAACTACTGGCTGGCCATGCATTTCTGAACAAACAATGGAACAAATCCGATGAGCAGTTGAGCGGAGCCCCCTTAAGTCTACACGTCGAGCTGGCCAAGAACTTGCGTTACCACACATGACAGTGTGACGTGTGTTACGGTGTCGTTTAGCCCTCAAGCCATACCGATTATAACTGGTACAAGCTCTTTGTTACTGCACATGACAGTGTGGCGTGTGTTACAGCGTCATTTAGCCCTCAAACCATACCGATTACAACTGGTACAAGCTCTTCGTTACTGCACATGACAGTGTGGCATGTGTTACGGTATCGTTTAGCCCTCAAACCATACCAATTACAACTGGTACAAGCTCTTCGTTACTGCACATGACAGTGTGGCATGTGTTACGGCATCGTTTAGCCCTCAAACCATACCGGTTACAACTGGTAATAGCTCTTCGAGATACTGACAAAGTGAAGTGAGTGGACTTCAGCAATGCTATTCTAGAGGACTTGGAAGATGGCACTTTTATGTCACTGTTGATATTCAGTAATGAGGCAACTTTCCATATTAGCAATAAGGTTCACCGCCATAATGTACATATATGGGGACTTGAACATCCTCATGAAACAATTGAACATGAACATGTTCCACCAAAAGTAAATTTTTTTGTGCTGATTTGAAAGCAATGTTTATGGACCCTACTTTTTTGAGGAAGAAACCATAACAGGACAATCATATCTTGCAATGCTACGAAACTGGTTATTCCCACAACTTGACTCTGACAATTTCATCTGTCAGGAAGATGGAGCACCACTGCACTGGTACAACAATGTGTGTAGTTTCCTCAATGCCAACGTGCCTCAGCGTTGGATAGCGCATACAGGACCACGAGACCAGCCTTTACACTCTTGGCCTCCTAGGTCCCCTGACTTAACACCATGTGATTTCTTCCTGTGGGGATATGGTAAACAATATGTTTACGTTCCTCCCTTACCTCGTGACATTGGTGAACTAAAAACCAGAATATCAGCTGCTGTAGCTTCAGTGACAGAAGACACCTTACGCTCAGTTTGGGATGAATTCGGCTATCGGCTAGACTTCGTCCGTGGAGCCAATGGAGGAAATATTGAACATTTATGATGAATTTTACAAACTTCTGTCTTTTTTGAGTAATTTAGTATGCAATTTGTTGGTGTTAAGCCCCTCTTCCTAATAAATTGGGGTGTACTTCAGCACTTCAAGTATCGCTGTAAAAGTGATCTATGAATGGATGAAACTACTATTACTACTGTTGCTGCTTCTGCTAGATCTACCCATTCTTCCAGCCTTAACTGAAGATGCACATCCAGACATCCAGGAGTCATTCTATGGAAGGAGGTCACAGTCTGCTACTGTCCTCACCACCCCACTCCCCCATACAAATAGCAATAAAATATATGTAATTTTTCAGTAAAATAATAATTGATTTACATCAGCCTTTAGTGTGCTGCTTCAGCATAACATACAAGGAAGTGTAGTTAGAAGAAATATGGCGTTTGAATTGCATTATCCAAAGTTTGAGAACAATATGTGTCATACAATTAATTTAAGAACTATTACAATAACAAACTCTCACAAATTTAACATCATAATTAACTTACTATAAAGTCAAAGTCCGCTTGTGTCATTATTGTAGCTCCATCCAGCTTTATGAGATCTGGAAACTACAGCTGTGTAATCATATGAACGGTGTGAATGCTGTTTCTTTCAGCCATTTCCACCTATATTGGGGAAGTCAGTCTTCATGTGATTTTGTCTTACTGGAGCACCATTTTCTTTCAGTCTTCCCTCATTCAGCTTTCTGTGGTTCACCTCTTCTACCTGTGGGAATACAAACTCCATTGGATTTGTTTTTGACAACAGGTATCACCAACAGGTTTACAACCATCTTTCCTAGGCTAGAATGTTACCATTCAGTCTGCAAGCCCATCTATGCAGGCAGGCCCTCACATAAGGAAATGAAAATTATCTCATCTTCAACATTGCATGTAAATTCTAGAAATGCTCACCATTTCTGAGGCCCTTAGCAATCATGCTGCTATGTTCTCCAAAAGTTAGCTGTGAAATTTGTAAATCAATATTTGGGCCCCTTAGGGCACACATGATGTAACTCATACATAGAGATTGATTCAGATACAAAGAACATATTTCAGTTGATTATTGCTGGAAAACTGAGAAAGATAGAAACACATTGCACATGTCACAGGATAGAGGAAGGTTCAAAGTTTTATGTTTGCACAGACACTACAGTGTACATTCAACATGAGTACCATGCATTTCTCAAGAAACATGGAAACGTTAGTCCATTTCATACCACACATGGATCAACAGATCTTTGTTTATGAAATTCGAAGCTTCAACAGTTCGATTTCTTAGATCTTGAAGAGTATCTGCAATAGGTGGGACAAAGACTCTGCCATTGATGCACCCCACAGGAAAGAGTCATGAGTTGTGAGGTCTGGTAACCTGGGAGGCCAAAAATATTGAACAAGATCTTGATGTCCACCTCTACAAATTTAATGTTGTGGAATGAAGTTGTTAAGATAATGCAGTACTTCAAGATGAAAGTGAGGTGGGACTCTGTCATGCATAAAAATGAAATTATTGGAATCATTGAAGAAACAACGAGTTCTGCAGAGTGTCCCGGTATGACATTCTTGTCTCAGTTTTCTCTGAAAAAAAGCAATGTCCATAAGCTTTGTGGACAGAAATGGTGTAAAACACATTCAGTTTTTGTGAGTCTCTTTTATGTTTGATGACAATGCCAGGTTTTGTTGGCCACAAATTCTTACATTATAGCGGTTTACTTTACCCAATAGGTGAAACATCAATTTGTCCAAAAAGATGAGTTGTTCAGAAAAAGTATCCTCTGCTATATACTGGAGAATTGAAATGCAAAATTTGTACCTTCAGTTACAGGATGCAATTGCTGGACTAACTGCAGATTGTAAGGCTTCATAGACAGGCATTGTTTCAGAACATGCCACAACAATGTTTGAGGAAGTTGAAGTTCCTGGTCTACTCAACTTGTGGACTTCAAAAGGTTCCATGTGAACACATCCTCGATATGCTCAACATTTTCATCAGACATTTGTGGTCGACCAGCACTCTTCCCTTTGCATATGCAACCATTTTCCAAGAAACTTCCTGGCAGATTAAAACTGTGTGCCCGAGCGAGACTCGAACTCGGGACCTTTGCCTTTCGCGGGCAAGTGCTCTACCATCTGAGCTACCAAAGCACGACTCACGCCCGGTCTCACAGCTTTACTTCTGCCAGTATCTTGTCTCCTACCTTCCAAACTTTACAGAAGCTCTCCTGCGAACCTTGCAGAACTAGCACTCCTGAAAGAAAGGATATTGCGGAGACATGGCTTAGCCACAGCCTGGGGGATGTTTCCAGAATGAGATTTCACTCTGCAGCGGAGTGTGTGCTGATATGAAACTTCCTGGCAGTTGTTCTGCAAGGTTCGCAGGAGAGCTTCTGTAAAGTTTGGAAGGTAGGAGACAAGATATTGGCAGAAGTAAAGCTGTGAGACCGGGCGTGAGTCGTGCTTCGGTATCTCAGATGGTAGAGCACTTGCCCGCGAAAGGCAAAGGTCCCAAGTTTGAGTCTCGGTCGGACACACAGTTTTAATCTGCCAGGATGTTTCATATCAGCGCACACTCCGCTGCAGAGTGAAATCTCATTCTGGATTTTCCAAGAATTTTGTTTGCCACTGATAAATATGCTTTTGCAGTGGCAGCTCCTTGCTGAATTGATGGCAGGAATGTGCACTGCACTTTAACAATGGATTGACTTCTTGCAAATTCCAACACATAAAATGATTTCTCTTATGGTGTAGTCGCCATGTAGCTACAAACAGCAGTTCAGTTGTGTTAAAACTTTGAAATTTTTTCTATCCAGTGATATGCACAATGTGTTTGTATCATTTGCTATTTATCTGTAATAAACATTTGAAATCTGTTCTATCTTTTAGAATCACTCTGCACTTCTTTTGAGATATTCAATGGTTTATGAAGCTTCTTATACTTCTTCCCCTTCCCAAAACGTTTTTGCTTATGCTGATTGGCAACCTGCATAAGCAGAAACTGAAGTGCCTCATGGTGGGGACATTCCAATAATAATGTCTGCTGCTTGTTTGTTGTTGTGGTCTTCAGTCCTGAGACTGATTTCATGCAGCTCTCCATGCTACTCTATCCTGTGCAAGCTTCTACATCTCCCAGTACCTACTGCAGCCTACATCCTTCTGAATCTGCTTAGTGTATTCATCTCTTGGTCTCCCTCTACGATTTTTACCCTCCACGCTGCCCTCCAATACTAAAATGGTGATCCCGTGATGCCTCAGAACATGTCCTAGCAACCAGTCCCTTCTTCTAGTCAAGTTGTACCACAAACTCCTCTTCTCCCCACTTCTATTCAATACCTCCTCATTAGTTATGTGATCTACCCATCTAATTTTCAGCATTCTTCTGTAGCACCACATTTCAAAAGCTTCTATTCTCTTCTTGTCCAAACTATTTATCGTCCGTGTTTCACTTGCATACATGGCTACACTCCATACAAATACTTTCAGAAATGACTTCCCGACACTTAAATCTATACTCGATGTAAACAAATTTCTCTTCTTCAGAAACGCTTTCCTGGCCATTGCCAGTCTACATTTTATATCCTCTTTACTTCGACCATCATCAGTTATTTTGCTCCCAAAATAACATAACTCCTTTACTACTTTAAGTGTCTCATTTCCTAATCTAATTCCCTCAGCATCACCCAACTTAATTTGACTACATTCCATTATCCTCGTTTTGCTTTTGTTGATGTTAATCTTATATCCCCCTTTCAAGGCACTGTCCATTCAGTTCAACTGCTCTTCCAAGTCCTGCTGTCTCTGACAGAATTACAATGTCATCGGCAAACCTCAAAGTTTTTATTTCTTCTCCATGGATTTTAACACCTACTCCAAATTTTTCTTTTGTTTCCTTTACTGCTTGCTCAATATACGGATTGAATAACATCGGGGATAGGCTACAACCCTGTCTCACTCCCTTCCCAACCACTGCTTCCCTTTCATGGCCCTCGACTCTTATAACTGCCATCTGGTTTCTGTGCAAATTGTAAATAGCCTTTCGCTCCCTGTATTTTACTGCTGCCACCTTTAGAATTTGAAAGAGAGTATTCCAGTCAACATTGTCAAAAGCTTTCTCTAAGTCTACAAATGCTAGAAATGTAGGTTTGCCTTTCCTTAATCTTCCTTCTAAAATAAGTCGTAAGGTCAGTATTGCCTCAGGTGTTCCAACATTTCTACGGAATCCAAATTGATCTTCCCCAAGGTTGGCTTCTACCAGTGTTTCCATTCGTCTGTAAGGAATTCGCATTAGCATTTTGCAGCTGTGACTTATTAAACTGATAGTTCGGTAATTTGCACATCTGTCGACACCTGCTTTCTTTGGGATTGGTATTATTATATTCTTCTTGAAGTCTGAGGGTATTTCACCTGTCTCATACATCTTGCTCACCAGATGGTAGAGTTTTGTCAGGACTGGCTCGCCCAACGCCGTCAGTAGTTCTAATGGAATGTTGTCTACTCCCAGGGCCTTGTTTCGACTCAGGTCTTTCAGTGCTCTGTCTAACTCTTCACACAGTATCATATCTCCCATTTCATCTTCATCTACATCCTCTTCCATTTCCATAATATTGTCCTCAAGTACGTCGCCCTTGTATATACTCCTTCCACCTTTCTGCTTTCCCTTCTTTGCTTAGAACTGGGTTTCCATCTGAGCTCTTGATATTCATAGAAGTGGCTCTCTTTTCTCCAAAGGTCTCTTTAATTTTCCTGTAGGCAGTATCTATCTTACCCCAAGTGAGATAAGCCTCCACATCCTTACATTTGTCCTCTAGCCATCCCTGCTTAGCCATTTTGCACTTCCTGTCGATCTCGTTTTTGGGACGTTAGTATTCCTCTTTGCCTGCTTCATTTACTGCATTTTTATATTTTATCCTTTCATCAATTAAATTCAATATTTCTTCTGTTACCTAAGAAGTTCTACTAGTCGCTGCTTAGCTGAGTGGTAACACTTTTCCCTACCATGCAGTGGGCCCAGGTTCGATTGCCGGCTGGGTTGGAGATTTTCTCCACTCATGCACTGGATGTTGTGCTGCCTTCATCATCATTACATCACCACCAATGTGCAAGTCAACCAATGTGGCATCACCTGAAATAAGACTTGCATTTTGTAGCCAAACTTCCCCAGATGGGGCCTCCTGGCCATTGGTGCCACATGATCATACGAGGTGCGACAATAAAGTAATATGACTGATGTGAAAAAAAATGTTGCTTATCATTTTAGTCAAATTTAGTGTTGTCTCCTTCAAAGTAGTTCCCTTCTGATTGCACACACTTTTTTCAGCGCTTCTGCCATTGATGGTAACATTTCTGGAACTCATCTTCCGTAATATCCTCCAAGACCCTTGTCACGGCTTTTTGGACATATTGTGTTGTTTGAAAATGGTATCTCTTGACCGCCGTTTTGTCTCTTCGAAACAGAAAAAAGTTGTACGGAGTGATATCTGGTGAATAAGGTGATTGTGGTATTACTGAAATTTGGTTTGAGGTAAAACATTGCTGTACTGACAGAGCAGTATGGGATGGCACATTATCGTGATGCAGAATCCAATTATCAGCAATGTTGGCACAGACACGAAGAACTCTTTTACGAAGTCTTTCTAAAATTTCTTTGTAGTAACATTGGTTAATGTTTGTCCAGGAGGCACCCAGTCTTTATGAACAATTCCCCTGGAGTCAAAGAAGCACACAAGCATGCATTTCACATTTGACTTTGACATGTAAGCTTTTTTTGGTCTGGGTGATCCCTTTGAGCACCATTGCAAACTTTGGCGTTTTGTCACTGGATCGTACTGAAAAAAACAACTTTCATCACCCATGATAACACGGCTCAACAATTCTGGATTGATTTCCGTTTGGTCTAACAGATTGGCTGCAACATTTTTCTGTTTTTCTCCCTGTTGTGGTGTGAGATTTTTGGGGACCATTTTTGCACAAATCTTTCTCATACCAAGATCTTCAGTTATTATTAGACAAACCATTTCTCGATTGATGTTCAGTTCTTCTGCAATCATTTTGATGGATAATCTTCGATCAGATTGTACGAGTTCACACACCCTGGCCAAGTTGACATCCGTCCGTGAGGCTGATGGTCGTCCACTGCAGTCTTCATCTTCAACATTCGTTCTGCCTTCACTAAACGTTTTATGCCAACTAAAAACTTGAGCTCTTGACATAACCTCCTCTCCAAAAGCCTTCTTAAGCTTACAGTAAGTTGCTGTCATGTTTTCACCCAATTCGACACAAAAAGAAATGGCATACCGTTGTGTAATATTATGCAGTTCCATTTCCATGATGAGAGACACAAACACATGTTAACTTATTACAGTACAAATCACAACTGAGCAGTTGCATCGATGTGCCACTTGGACTAGAAGCAACTTATTGAGCAAGGTCAAAGATATCGTGCCTGCGAAAGCCTGTAGGGTTGCCACATCTTGCAAAGAAAATCAGTCTCATTACTTCATTGTCGCACCTCATATATCAACAAATAAGTATGAATATCTGAAACAGAACATATTTTATTCATAAGTTTCAGTTCTGAATGTTTTACGCACAAATCAATGTCTATCGCTGCAAAAAAAAAAAAAAAAAAAAAAAAAAAAAAAAAAAAAAAAAAAAAAAAAAAAAAAAAATCAGAAAATTCATAAACGGAAACAGTATCTTCCAGTAATCACAGTTAACTAAATATTTGATCACTACTTTACATATGAATCACTGTCTGGTGAGTAGTCTATTAGTAAAGACATCCAATGAATAAATTAAGTCTGTTCAACAAAATATTGCCTCTGTTGGCATATAAGAAGAAGTTTGAATTACACTGGCGAAAACCAAATTCCACATTTAAAGCACCTTTGTAAACTTAAAGTTCGCTACATCAGTGTGAGACAAGCCTGCTGATCAGATTGGCCAAAATCGAGTACTGGGGAGCCACCGCACTTCCAGCAGAACGGCACACTGGCAGAGTGGACTGATGACGAGCGAGCAGTGTAGCATCTGGCAGTGATCAGCTGCATGATCAGTGGCATCAGGAAGCTGACTGTGATGAAGCTGTTTGTGGAGCTGCCAGCACAGCTCGAAACACTCTGGTGGCAATTGCATACAGGATTCCTGCTGGTGGCAGGATGTGTTTGCCAAAGCATGACGTGGTGCAGCATTCTCCACCAATGAAGCTGGTGTTGCGCATGTGACCTCACTGCTCAACCTCCGTACCCGAGGGGCCTTCTGCCACTGGCTGTTAAACTATCCGAACGCTCGCCTGCAGCCAACGGCCTGCTGCAGGCATTGAGTGGTAGGCCACCCACAATGCTGTTTTGGTGGTTTGGCATTTGCGCATAGTTGCAACATGCCAGAAATGTTTCAAGTAGGAAAAGGAGGACGAGCAGGAATATTTCAAAAGAAGTCCCTGCAAAAAAAAAAAAAAAACTACTTACGTGCTTGGGGTAAACCTTTTTATTTTCCAACATAGTCTCCTTTTAGACTTATACCCTTTGTCCAATGCTGTTCCAATTTGTTGATGCCTTCCAAATAATAGGAATTGTCCAAGTCTGCTAAATAGCTATTAGTTGCTGCAATCACCTCCTCGTTTGAATAAAATCTTTGTCCTGTCAGCCATTTCTTCAAATTGGGGAACAAATAGTAGTCCGAGGGAGCTAAGCCTAGACTTAGGGGGGATGTGAAACGAGTTGGAATCCTATTTCCATTAATTTTGCAACCACAACTGCTGAGGTGTGTGCTGGTGTGTTGTCATGATGGAAAAGAACTTTTTTGCGGTCCAATCCTGGCGTTTTTCTTGCAGCTCGGTTTTCAAACAGTCCAATAACAATGAATAATATGTACCTGTAATAGTTGATGAATAGCGAATCCCAAAAGACAGTCATCATAACCTTTCCAGCCGAAGGAATGGTCTTTTCCTTTTTTGGTGCAGGGTCTCCCTTGGTAACCCATTGGTTAGATTGTCGTTTGATCTCAGGAGTATAGTAATGTATCCATGTTTCATCCACAGTGACGAAATGATGCTTAAAGTCCTGTGGATTCTTCCTGAACAGCAGTAAATCATCCTTGCAACACTTCATACGATTCCTTTTTTGGTCAAGCATGAGCAATCGCGGAACTCATCTTGCGGACAGCTTTCCTGTGTCCAAATGTTTATGCAACATATTATGTACCCATTCATTCGAGATGCCCACAGCACTAGAAATCTCACACACCTTAACTCTTCTGTCATCCATCACCATATCATGGATTTTATCAATGATTTCTGGAGTCGTAACCTCCACAGGGCGTCCATAACGTTCAACATCACTTGTGCCCATATGGCCACTCCGAAAATTTCTAAACCGCTTATAAACTGTTCTAATCGAAGGTGCAGAGTCATAGTAATGTTTATCAAGCTTCTCTTTAGTCTCTTGACATGTTTTGTCTTTGATAAAGTACTGGTTAATCACCACATGCGATTCTTTTTCGTCCAATTTTTGACAATCACTCGATTTCCTTGATTCACACAAATGCCAAACACAAATAAATAGACCAATATGGCTGAAACTTGATGCACGTTCTTTCCAAAGATGCTACTAACTAAAAATGACCTTGATACACACCGGTGGCAACATCTCTCAGACCTTGCACGGACTTTTTTCAAACGCCCCCATATATGTGGGTTATACTATTTGTCTTCTAAGTGGCTCATATGTAAAACTACAGATATGTCTGGAACAGGGTCTACTCCACCTCATTGGCCAATTTAGGAGCTACTTGAATAAAGAAGCAGTGGCACTGTCAGGATTCATCTACTGGAAAAAACATCTGAAGTGATTGCCAACATGCTGATCACATGTCCCACAGTAAGAGATAGTTGCTTATACTGCCTTTTAGGCAGCAGTTCGCCAAAAGAACAGGCCTAACACCTGATCTGTGAGCTGTTTTCATGTTTTTCTTTTGTAAATGCTTCCATTAACTTCTTTTTCTTTTGGATGGAGATGGGGAAGGTCATGCCTCCTCTTCGATCTGCACCTACATAATAGGATACTCCTTTTCATGCCGCGGACCCTCTCGGTCACCTTCATGTCCTCCCATTTTCCTCCTTCCCTTTCCAGCAGCATTATCTGGGATCCTTAGTCTTACCAATTTCACAACACATCATTTTTCAAACACTCTCATCATGCGCTGATTACTTTTTTCACAAAAATCAGCAAATCCCACTTTTCAACCACCCGTTGTTGTTGTTGTTGTGGTCTTCAGTCCTGAGACTGGTTTGATGCAGCTCTCCATACTACTCTATCTATTCAACCACCCACCATCCCTAAATAGTCCCAAACCACACACCACAACTATCATTCAATCATTCATCCATTCACTCATTGTGTTATGTTGATATCCTCAAGAAGATCAACCTTCAGTGATGTGGAATGAATTAACATATGCATTAAAACAAGACAAAGACATCACAGAAAGCAAATGTGTATATTGTACAAGGGTCATTCAATATGTAATGCCCCACATTTTTTTTCTCACAACATTTATTGTTAAGAGTCAGAATTAGGTGACAATATACATCAACATGTCTTGTCCCTGTCCGATTTTTCTACATAGTCTCCATCACGTTCTACGGCCGTACACCAACGTTGTCAAGAGCATGTACTCGTTCCCTGCTGGTAAAAGTTCTTGTCCTTCAGGCTTAGCCATGTTTACACTGCATGACTGACACTCTTGTCATCTTCAAAGTGTGTTCCCTGGAATCTTTAAGCTCCAACGATTCAGATAAAATGGCCTTTCTTTGAATCTTGTGGTCCGCTGTGAGCATTTGTGGAACCCATGGAGAGCACCTCTTCTTTATATCCAAGTATCGATCATTGCAGATGCCCTTCCAATGCTGACTGACAACTATAGATCCAATTATCGAGTTGTGATGCACCATGTTGGCACAAATAATGTTATCCGCACGATTCAGTGTGTCTGGAGCAGTGGCTGTGACAGGATGTACAAAGTGTGGCTGATGATGGACCTCTGTTTCTGCATCTCCTGAGGCCATAACTTTCTTTATCCATCGCCCAACTGTACTCCTATCAACTGCAGCATCACCATACACTGCACACAAACGTTTTTGGATGTTCACCACGGTTTCTTTTTCTACACAGAAGAATTCAATAACAGCATGCTGCTTGTATCGTGAATCGTATGTAGATGACATTTTGACACTGTACTATGGCCTTGCCATTTGCCAGAATGGTTCGAAACTTCACTGGCACACAGCACAAAAAAAATGTGAAGTACCGACAAGGACATTTGTCTATGTACACTCCTGGAAATTGAAATAAGAACACTGTGAATTCATTGTCCCAGGAAGGGGAAACTTTATTGACACATTCCTGGGGTCAGATACATCACATGATCACACTGACAGAACCACAGGCACATAGACACAGGCAACAGAGCATGCACAATGTCGGCACTAGTACAGTGTATATCCACCTTTCGCAGCAATGCAGGCTGCTATTCTCCCATGGAGACAATCGTAGAGATGCTGGATGTAGTCCTGTGGAACGGCTTGCCATGCCATTTCCACCTGGCGCCTCAGTTGGACCAGCGTTCGTGCTGGACGTGCAGACCGCGTGAGACGACGCTTCATCCAGTCCCAAACATGCTCAATGGGGGACAGATCCGGAGATCTTGCTGGCCAGGGTAGTTGACTTACACCTTCTAGAGCACGTTGGGTGGCACGGGATACATGCGGACGTGCATTGTCCTGTTGGAACAGCAAGTTCCCTTGCCGGTCTAGGAATGGTAGAACGATGGGTTCGATGACGGTTTGGATGTACCGTGCACTATTCAGTGTCCCCTCGACGATCACCAGTGGTGTACGGCCAGTGTAGGAGATCGCTCCCCACACCATGATGCCGGGTGTTGGCCCTGTGTGCCTCGGTCGTATGCAGTCCTGATTGTGGCGCTCACCTGCACGGCGCCAAACACGCATACGACCATCATTGGCACCAAGGCAGAAGCGACTCTCATCGCTGAAGACGACACGTCTCCATTCGTTCCTCCATTCACGCCTGTCGCGACACCACTGGAGGCGGGCTGCATGATGTTGGGGTGTGAGCGGAAGACGGCCTAACGGTGTGCGGGACCGTAGCCCAGCTTCATGGAGACGGTTGCGAATGGTCCTCGCCAATACCCCAGGAGCAACAGTGTCCCTAATTTGCTGGGAAGTGGCAGTGCGGTCCCCTACGGCACTGCGTAGGATCCTACGGTCTTGGCGTGCATCTGTGCGTCGCTGCGGTTCGGTCCCAGGTCGACGGGCACGTGCACCATTCGCCGACCACTGGCGACAACATCGATGTACTGTGGAGACCTCACGCCCCACGTGTTGAGCAATTCGGCGGTACGTCCACCCGGCCTCCCGCATGCCCACTATACGCCCTCGCTCAAAGTCCGTCAACTGCACATACGGTTCACGTCCACGCTGTCGCGGCATGCTACCAGTGTTAAAGACTGCGATGGAGCTCCGTATGCCACGGCAAACTGGCTGACACTGATGGTGGCGGTGCACAAATGCTGCGCAGCTAGCGCCATTCGACGGACAACACCGCGGTTCCTGGTGTGTCCGCTGTGCCGTGCGTGTGATCGTTGCTTGTACAGCCCTCTCGCAGTGTCCGGAGCAAGTATGGTGGGTCTGACACACCGGCGTCAATGTGTTCTGTTTTCCATTTCCAGGAGTGTATATTAATGGCTGTTTTAAAAAAAAATGTGGGGCATTAATAACTGAATGAACCTCGTATTAACAATATACTATTACTATACTACCGTTAGACAGCACAAATGTGTTGTGGACAAATGTAAAATTTTTTCCAGGTCCTCTCCTGCCAGTACCAAGCCAAGACAAGCCAGGCCAATGCCTCATGTCACAACCAGAATGAGAAACAGGTGGAAAACTGACATTGCAAATAGCTGAGGAAACCTGGAAGATACTGCCTCACCTCACATGAGCAAGGGGGTGGAATCGTAAACTCAGAAACGTGACTTCAGCAAGGAGAAGAGGTCATGTCATTCAGAGAGCATCACTTGATTTCATAATAAAAAGTAAAGGTTTACAGGACCACTTATCACCCTGCTGATAAGGCACAAAGGTAACAAGCTGCAGTACTGAAAGCCATTCTTGCAAAATAGAGGGTTGGTGAAGACCTCTGATGGATTGGGAAAAGTAGGCCACATTCGGTCATCGCTGGCCAGTCTTCCTTGAATCATTTTGCACGATAAATCATAATGGTGTGAAATGAGTCATTTTACATTCATATCATATATTAATTTCTAAGTATAGCTACATGTTGAACATTTATAACATGCTTTATGCTTTAGTTTTTTAATGTACAGATGAGAGTTAGTAACTTCTACCCACTGTCTTTTACACATTAAAATAATAGAAATTCTTCTCCAGAATAGAATGAGTTGTCAAGGAGAAGCTTACAATCAAACAAATACCCCTAGCTGCATAGAGGCGTTGGTATAAGTCAACGGGGACAGTTGAAAATGTGTGCCCCGACCAGGACTCGAACCTGGGATCTCCTGCTTACGTGGCAGATGCTCTATCCATCTGAGCCACCGAGGACACAGAGTATAGTGTGACTGTGGGGACTTATCTCTGGCATGCCTCCCATGAGACCCACATTCCCAACTTATTGTCCCGCGCTACATTCATAGTTCCCCTGCCCATTATACTGATTACTCGCAGTTTTTTGCTGATTCCCGTAAGAGTTCGGGCACTGTGAATATAGTGCAGGACAATAAGTTCTTCATCTCAAAATCACATGATTTTTTCAGTCATTTCCCCAGTGTTTGCAGACTGATGTGAATAGTGAAAGAGAATACATTATTGAAGAATAAAACCTCTTTTACATGTATCTATTGTGTTTGATCTCCTCCATGCCAACCAGCCAGACTTTTACTGTCTTTGATGCAGAATTGTTTGTGATCTTGCGGGCACTGGAGCACACGAGACATTCTTCCTCTCCTAAATTTCTTGTCTGTTCCGATTCACTCAGTGCCCTTCACTCATTGAAACGTTTGTATGCGGCAGACAAAATTGTCCAGACCATCCAGGATGCCCTCCTCCGACTACAGCGACTGGGGAAAGTTGTAGCTTTCTGCTGGGTTCCGGGGCATGTCGGCATTGCTGGGAATGAAAGGGCAGATCTCGCAGCCAAGGAGGCGTGTCTCGCCCCACAAGTATCTCAGTGTGCTATCCCCTTGCACGCACTCACCTCGCTGTTGAGCTCATGGGTCATGAGGATGAGTGGCTGGAAGCGACTGACAATAAGCTCCGTATAGTCAAGCCCACAACGCGTGTGTGGTGTACTTCCTTTCAGCCCCATCGATGGAACGAGGTTCTCCTCACTCAGCTTTGAATAGGCCACAGCCCTATGACGCACGGCTTCCTGCTCCGGCTAGAGGACCCTCCAATTTGTGGTGCTTGCGGCGTCCAGGTCACCGTGCGCCATGTTTGATTGGATTGCGTTTTATTTTCTGACTGGCGGGTCGCAGCTGACTTGCCGGCGGACCTGCCATCTCTTTTAGGCAACACTCGGATGAATGTGGCTAAAGTTTTAAAGTTCTGTGCCCTGTCAAATGTTTTTACAAAGATTTTAGGGAGAGGATTTTAATTTGCTCACTGTGTGACAAGCTCGCCCATATTTTATGTAAGTGGCCAGCCAGTAACAATTTCCTGTGACAATCTTGTTGCTATGTTTCCCCTTTCCTTAGGTTTTACTTTCTTATGTAACATTTTCCTTCTTTTCCTGCTTTGTTTGAGTGTATGCTTTAGTTTTCTTAGGTCTGTCCACATTCGTTCCTTTTAATGTGTGTCAGGGCGCTGATGACCTCGATGTTGAGCGCCCATAAGCCCCAACACACCGCCACCACCATGTATTCTAAAAACATTAATCATGTGAAATGCAACTCACATTTTTCTCACAAGTCTTCCTGAAAGCCATGGACAGGTAGATGCAGTATTTCTTGAGTTGTGAAAAGCATTATTATAAAAAAAGAGTATGATCATGTAGGGTATCAAGATGAAATGAAATTTATGACTTGATTCAGAACTTTTTGGTAGATAGGACACAGCACGTTATTTTGGACAAAGAGTCATCATCAGTTGTAGAAGTAACTTTGGGTGTGCCCCAGGAAAGTGTGTTGGGACCCTTGGTGTTCATGTTGTACATTAATTACCTTGCACATAATGTTAATAGTAACCTCAGACTTTTTGTAGATGGCACAGTTATCTGTAATGAAGTCCTGCATGTGTATTCAGTCAGCTCTTGATAAAATTACAAGGTGGAGTAAAGATTGGCACATTGCTTTAAATGTTCAGAAATTTGAAATTGCGTGCTTCACTAAATGAAAAAAACTTGATATCCTATGACTATAATGTCAGTGAGTCACAGTTGGAATTGGCCAGCACATACAAATACCAGGTTGTAAAATGTTGTAGGGAAAAGAAATGGAATGACCACATAAGCTCAGTTGTGGGTAAAGCAGGTGGTAGTGTTTGGTTTATTGGTAGAATACTGGTGAAACACAATGAGTCTACAAAGGAGATTTCTTACAAATTTGTCATGTGACCCATTCTAGGATTTGTGGGGCTCACATCAGGCAGGGCTAACAGGTGATATTGAACTTATACAAAGAAGAGCAGTATGAGTAGTCACATGTTTGCTTGATCCATGTGGGAATGCCACAGAGTTGCTGAATAAACTGAACTGTCAGACTCTTGAAGATGATGGAAACTATCCTGTGAAAGCCTGCTTACAAAGTTTTTATAATCAACTTTAAGTGCTGAATCTAGGAATGTACTACAACTTCCTATTTATTGCTCCCACAGGGATTCCAAAGAAAAAATTAGAGTAATTACAGTGGCACAGAGATGTTTAAGCAGTTATTCCTCCTACCATCCTGATTTAGGTTTTCCATGATTTTCCTAAATCCTTTCAGGCAAATGCCAGGATGGTTCCTTTGAAAGGACACGGTTGACTTCCTTCCCCATCCTTCCCTAATTCAATGGGACCAATGACATCCATGTGTGGTCTCCCCCCCAATCAACCAACCAACCACCATATGAGTATGGAATGGGAAAAAGTCCTGATAACTGATGCTTCTACCATGCACTTTGGAGTGGTTTGCAGAGTACAGATGCCGATGTAGATTTTGTGCCCAGTTAAGGTAATCAATATTCTGTCGTAGGCCACTTTTTCAAACATTTCTGAGATGATAGGCCTGTAATTCAAGCTGCTTTCCTTGCACCCAGTTTTGTAGTTCAGTGTTACTACAGTATGTTTATGTCTGTCATGAGATGTGACCAGAGCCTTTGACTACAATTATAATTTAATGAAATTCAGTTAAGTCAGCATAAGATTTTAATATTCTGTGAGAAACACCATCAAATCCAGTGGAATCACTACTTTTTAGCAACTGGAGGAATACTGCAAGCTACTCAGAGGTCATATTTTGAAAACTAATGCCTTACAATGGAAAATCCAGGGTGGAATGTAAAAATATTATGGAAAGGAAAGTTTCTACTCACCATATAGCAGAGGTGCTGAGTTGCAGATAGGCACAACAAAAAGACTGTCACAAATAAAGCATTCAGGCATTAAGGCCTTCATCAAAAATAGACAAGCTCAAGTATTGTGGCATGAGTGGGACAGTGCACAAATGGTTTAATTCGTACCTAACTGGAAGAGTGCAGAAAGTTGAAATAAGTAGTTCTCGTAACATGCAAAGATCAGCACATTCCTCAAACTGGGGAACTATCAAGAATGGGGTTCCACAAGGGTCAGTCTTGGGTCCTTTGTTGTTCTTACTGTATATTAATGACTTGCCATTCTATATTCATGAAGAGGCAAAGTTAGTTCTCTTCGCTGATGATACAAGTATAGTAATCACACCTGAGAAACAAGAATTAACTGATGAAATTGTCAATACTGTCTTTCAGAAAATTACTAAGTGGTTCCTTGTAAACGGTCTCTCACTGAATTTTGATAAGACACAGTACATACAGTTCCGTACAGTGAATGGTATGACGCCATTAATAAATATAGACCTTAATCAGAAGCATATAGCTAAGGTAGAATATTCCAAATTTTTAGGTATGTCCATTGATGAGAGATTAAATTGGAAGAAACACATTGATGATCTGCTGAAACGTTTGAGTTCAGCTACTTATGCAATAAGGGTCATTGCAAATTTTGGTGATAAACATCTTAGTAAATTAGCTTACTACGCCTATTTTCACTCACTGCTTTCATATGGCATCATATTTTGGGGTAATTCATCACTGAGGAATAAAGTATTTATTGCACAAAAGCGTGTAATCAGAATAATAGCTGGAGTCCACCCAAGATCATCCTGCAGACATTTATTTAAGGATCTAGGGATATTCACAGTAGCTTCTCAGTATATATACTCTCTTATGAAATTTGTTATTAACAACCAAACCCAATTCAAAAGTAATAGCAGTGTGCATAACTACAATACTAGGAGAAAGGACGATCTTCACTATTCAAGATTAAATCTAACTTTGGCACAGAAAGGGATGAATTATACTGGCACTAAAGTCTTTGGTCACTTACCAAATAGTATCAAAAGTCTGACAGATAACCAACAAGTATTTAAGAAGAAATTAAAAGAATTTCTGAATGACAACTCCTTCTACTCCATAGAGGAATTTTTAGATATAAATTAAGAAAAAAAATTAAAAAAAAAAAAAATAAAATAAAAAATAAAGAAAAACAAAAAAACACAAAAAAAATAAAGTTGTTATATTAACTTAAGTATGTTGTTAAATTAACCTAATTATGTCATGTATTGGAAAATTCGACTCGTTCCACATCATTACGAAATATCGTATTCATGATCCATGGAACTAGTATTAATCTAATCTAAGACAACAGACACTCTCTCTCTCTCTCTCTCTCTCTCTCTCTCTCTCTCCCTCTGTCTCTCATTCTCTCTCTTGCATGCAATCGCAACTCACACACATATGACTGCAGTCTCAGGCAACTGAAGACACACTATGGGCAGCAACACCAGTGGATGATGGGAGTGGTAACTGGGTGGGGTGGGGAGATAAGGTGGAGAGAGTGTAGGGCAGCTATGTGCTGTCGGGAGTTTAGACGGAGGGTAGGGGAGAGCTGGGGAGGGGATGGGTAGCGGGAAAGGAGAGAAGTAAAAAGACCAGTTGCAATAGTGGGACGAGGGCTGTTTAGTGCTGGTATGGGAACAGGGTAAGGGCTGAATGGGTGAGGACAATGACTGATTAAGGTTTTGGCCATGAGGGTTACGGGAATGTAGGATATATTGCAGGGAAAGTTTCCATCTGCACAATTAAGAAAAGCACTGAAATAAAAGATGTCATGTTTGGCAGCGTGCTCAGCAACAGGGTGGTCCACTTGCTTCTTGGTCACACTTTGTTGGTGGCCATTCATCCGGACAGACAGTTTGTTGGTTGTCATGCCCAGAGCACAGTGGTTGCAGCTTAACTTGCAGACCACATGACTGGTTTCGCAGGTAGCCCTGCCTTTGATGGCATAGGTCATGTTAGTGACCGGACTGGAGAAGGTGGTGATAAGTGGACGTATGGGACAGGTCTTGCATCTAGGTCTATTAAGACCTGTCCCATTCATTGTTCCACCACCACCTACTCCAGTTTGGTCACTAACATCACCTATCCCATCAAAGGAAGGGCTACCTGCGAAACCAGTCATGTGGTCTGCAAGTTAAGCTGCAACCACTGTGCTCTGGGCATGACAACCAACAAACTGTCTGTCCGTATGAATGGCCACCGACAAACTGTGGCCAAAAAGCAAGTGGACCACCCTGTTGCTGAGCACAGTGCCAAACATGACATCCTTAATTTCAATGATTGTTTCACTGCCTGTGCCATATGCAGACTCTCCAGATTTAAGCAAGAGACTCCCAACTTTTCCTTCTTCCTCCTGATCTCCCGACAGTGAAGATCAATCTCCCAATTTTCAGAGCAGTTTCAGTACTTTCCTTACTATTTGAAAATCCTGCGCCTTCAATATTTTGGTGGATGACAAGGTATGGCTGCTACTTGTCTATGTTAACTTGGTAGATTGGTGCGGTGGCTGTCGGGAGTGGCAGTAGGCGTAGCTTGTGCTTTGTATCTACAAGGAATTTAGGAGCTTATCGTTGGCAGCATTCGGAGACAAATGAATATCTTTCAACTAGCACCAATTTCCTCCGCTTCTGGTAGCACCAGCGCAATCGTCAAGTTATCATGGACAAGGAGTAGTTGATAGTCGTTCCAAGCGAAGTGATTAGCATTGTTGTGTCTAAAAGGCAGTGTTGCCAAGTTAGGGGATTTCCCCCTAAATTTAGGGGGAATTAAGCTGCCTAGGGGGAAGTTAGAGAGATAAATGTTTCAGGGGGATAAATATTTAGGGTTACTACCCTCCCCTCACCGCCCCTCCGCTTGACAATTTCATTCTTGACCCCCTTTTGCCACCCTACTACACTGCATGCTTACCCGATGGTGTGATAAATTATTTAGGGGAATTTGAAGTGCAATATAGGGGGAATGTCTTACGGATATAAGATACCATGCAATATGGGTTGCATTATGAAATGAAAATGTGTGATCATTTAACAGTGATATCATTTCTATGCCGATGACCTCCAACTCTATCTAAGCGTCAGACCTGAAGATGTAAACACTGCAATCGCTCAGATGAATGATGATCTGTCTTCAGTAGTGACATGGGCGAAAAACCTGGGGCTTAAACTAAATGCAAAAAAGACGCAAGTAATCTTAATAGCCCATCAGAAATTAATAAGTTCAGATTTCCGCAAATGGCTACCTCCTATTCTGCTCGACGTTACTCCAATACCGTATCAGAAAACAGTGAAGAACTTGGGTGTAACTTTGGATGAGCATCTCAACTGAGCAGAGAATACAGTCGCAGTGTGCCGAAAGACGTCTGCTTGTGTCTATGCTCTCAAAAAGTTTCGGAACATATTTCCACAGGACTTGAAACGCCAGCTCGTGCAAGCACTCGTTCTACCGAACCTCCACTATTGTGATGAGATTCAACAAGGCACGAGTAGTGAAAACAAAAGACGGCTAGAGCTAACCATGAATGCCTGTGTGCGTTACACCTGCAACATTTGCCGATATGATCATTTAGTGCTTCATACTCCGAGCTAGGGTGGCTGCGGCCGGACAAATTGCGTGACTACTACACTCTATGTCTACTCCACCGACTCCTCGTTGCGCAAGCAC
This sequence comes from Schistocerca serialis cubense, assembly GCF_023864345.2. Taxonomy (NCBI): domain Eukaryota; kingdom Metazoa; phylum Arthropoda; class Insecta; order Orthoptera; family Acrididae; genus Schistocerca; species Schistocerca serialis. The sequence goes on from NC_064649.1 coordinate 120,189,199, forward strand.
CCCAGTACCTTGCTTCAGAGATTAAAAACCTGTCATGCCATCATAATCGAAACACGAGGTCACTCTCATTTGGTATCCTAACTGTGCCCACTCACAAAACAAAAACTTTTGCAAACTCCTTCTCAGTTGCCACTGTCCGCCTCTGGAACAAACTGCCCCTTACCTTGCGCAAAATTCAATCTCCTGCTGCTTTTAAGAAGAAGTTGAAGCATTTCCTACTGTCATTCTCATAAAGTTCTCCACAAAATTAAGGTACAAGGCCAATCCTCTCATCTGTCAAATAGCAAAGCAAGCGTCTCCTATCTTGCTCCTATCTCTATTAGCCACGCAATCTTCTTTTCCTTTATATTTCCTTAATTATGTTTCTTCCTGTCCCTCTATTCTTCTCCTCCCTTCACCATGAGTCTCCCTCATACTCCCTGCTGTCAGCACTACTATCTAAAATCTGTCTCTTCAATAATGTCTAATTATAACAGTACTTATGATCTACAAATATAAACTCTATATGTATGTATTTTTCCAGGTGTACCTTTCTAATTGTTTATTTCACTTTTTGTACTAGATGTAGTTTAACATGTCTACTAAAACATATGAATGTAAAATAAGCAGAATGCCCGGTTAGTTGTAAGAGAGGGTCTCCTGATGGCCCTAATCTTGCCAGATTAAATAAATAAATAAATAAATAAATTATTCATGCAAAAACTGTGCTAATGTCAAAACAGAAATCTAATATATGTTAATTTGTTTCCTCGGATCGTAATTTTGAACTGTAGTTCTCTCAAGAGAGCTTCATTTGAATGTGTGTGAGTCCAAAGAAACCTGCAGAGCTCATCATTCATATTGTTCATCATGTTGAATGATAAATTACACAGTCCGAAGGCTCAGGTATGTCCATTATTTAGTATTTACATGTAAATAATAAAGCAAATGTAATTGAATTGTTACAGTTATTGAATTATTGCAACTTTAATCGTCAGGGATGTGTTGTAATTCACAATAGTACACCACTAAAATTCTCCTGATTTTTCACTTTTGAAAGTTGGCATGTCTGCATATGGATCCTTTCCACCAACACCAGCTTTTCTTAACTGCGCAGGTGGGAACTTTTCCTGCAATATATCCTACGTTCCTGTAACCCTCCTGGCCTCAACCTTCGTTAGTCGTCGTCCTCACCCATCCAGCCCCTTTCCTCTTTTCCATTCCAGCACTACACAGCCCCCACTCCACTATCGCACCCAGTCTTTGTACATCTCTCCTATTCCACTACCCCCTGCGCCCTCCCCACCTCTCCCCAGCCCACTGTCTAACTTCTCGACTGCACACAGCTGCCCTACACTCTCTCCACCTCGCCCCTGTGCTCTCCCCAACAGCACTACACTGTACCCCACCCCTAAGCTATCTCGCACCTCTACCCTACTATCCCTTCCCCTCCCCACCCCAGCCTCCTCCTTACCCCCACCCAGTTGCTATTCCCATCATGCACTGGTGTTGCCGGTTGTAGTGTGGCGTCAGTTGTGTGAAATGGAAGGGGCTGTTCACTAAATTCCAAAATCCGATCTTTGCCGAGGATGTAGAGCATATATTATTACCGCCAACTTTCATATCGTGGAATGATCACCGTTCAAAGATAGGGGAAATTAGAGCTCATACTGAGGCATTCATACAGTTGCTTCTCCCTCCCGCGATCCGAAAGTGGAACTGAGGAGAGGGGGAAATGACTTCGGTGTGAATACTGCCCTCTGCCACACACCGCTTGGTGGCTAGCAGAGCATATATGTAGAGGTGGATGTAGATGAGATCTACATGTCAGTAACACTTATGTGTTGTTCAAATATACCACTAACAAATCTAGCAGCCCGCCTCTGAACTGCTTCGATGTCTTCCTTCAATCCGACCTGGTAGAGATCCTATACACTCGAGCAGCACTCAAGGATAGGTCATACCAGCATCCTATAAGTGGTCTCCTTTACAGGTGAACCACTCTTTCCTAAACTTCTCCTAATAAACCGAAATCGGCCGTTCTCCTTCCCTACCACAGTTCTGACATGCTCGTTCTATCTTATATTGTTTTGCAATCTTATGCCCAGATGTTTAAATGACTTAACTGTGTCAAGCAGGACACTAATAATACTGTGAACATTATAGGTTTTATCTTCCTACTCATCTGCATTAACTTACATTTTTCCACATTTAGGGCTAGCTGCCATTTATCACCCAAATTGGAAATTTTGTCTAAGTCATCTTGTATCTTCCTACAGTCACTCAACTTTGGCACATTATCAGACACAACAGCATTAACAGCAAACAACTGCATATTGCTGCCCACCGCTGGCCGTTGTGGCTGAGCGGTTCTAGGTGCTTCAGTCTGGAACAGCGCGACTGCTACGGTCGCAGGTTTGAATCCTGCCTCGGCCATGGATGTGTGTGGTGGCCTTAGGTTAGTTAGGTTTAAGTAGTTCTAAGTTCTAGGGGACTGATGACCTCAGAGCTCAGAGCCATTGCTGCCCACCCTGTCTCCGAAATTCTTTATGTATATAGAGAACGACAGTGGTCCTATCACACTTCCCTTGGGCACTCAAACGATATCCTTGTCTCTGATGAACATGCACTATACAGGAAAATATACTGGGTTCTACTATTTAAGAAGCCTTCAAGCCACTCACATATCTTTGAACATATTCCATATGCTCATACCTTTGTTAACAGCCTGCAATGGGGCACTGTATCAAATGCTTTCCAGAAGTACTGAAATATGGAATATATCTTTCAGATTTCACCCACAGTTCTCAATATACCATGGGAAAAGGGTAATCTGAGTTTCTCACAAGTGATACTTTCTAGAACCTACTGATTCATGGACATAAGCTTCTCAGTCTCAAGAAAGTCTATTATATTTGAACAGAGAATATGTTATAACAGAAATTAATGATATTGGCCTGTAATTTTTCAGGTTCATTCTTTTACCTTTCTTATATACCAGAGTCACCTGCACTTTCTTCCAGTCGCTTTGGACTTCATGCTGGGTGAGAAATACATGATAAATGCAACACAACATCTCCCCTATATGGTGAGTAGCAATCTATGCATTTCATAATATTTTCATTTGCACTATGTGATCAAAAGTATCCAGACACCTGGCTGAAAATGACTTACAAGTTCCTGGTGCCCTCTGTCAGTAATGCTGGCATTCACATATGGTGTTAGCCCACCCTTAGCCTTGATGACAGCTTCCACTCTCACAGGCATTCGTTGAATCAGGTACTGGAAGGTTTCTTGGGAAATGGCAGCCCATTCTTCAAGGGGTGCTGCACTGAGGAGAGGTATTGATGTCGGTTCGTGAGGCCTCGCACGAAGTTGGCATTCCAAAACATCGCAAAGATGTTCTATAGGATTCAGGTCAGGACTCTGTGCAGGCCACTCCATTACAGGGATGTTATGCTCATGCAACTACTCCACCACAGGCCGTGCATTATAAACAGGTGGTCGATAATGCTAAAAGATGCAATTGCCATCCCCGAATTGTTCTTCAAGGGTAGGAAGAAAGATGGTGCTTAAAACATCAATGTAGGCCTGTGCTGTGATGGTGCCATGTAAAACAACGAGGGGTGCAAGCACACACCACGAAAAACATGACCACACCATAACACCACTGCCTCCTAATTTTACTGTTGGCACTACACATGCTGGCAGATGACGTTCACCGGGCATTCGCCTTAGAAGCACCCTGCCATCAGATCGCCACATTGCATATCAGAATTCGTCACTGCAAACAACGTTTTTACAGTGTTCAATCATTCAACGTTTATGCTCCTTACACCAAGCCAGGCATTGTTTGGTATTTACCGGCGTGATGTGTGGCTTATGAGCAGCCGATCAACCATGAAATCCAAGTTTTCTCACCTCCCACCTAAATGTCATATTACTTGCAGTGGATCCTGATGCAGTTAGGAATTCCTGTGTGATGTTCTGGATAGATGTCTGCCTATTACACATTATGTCCCTCTTCAACTGTCGGCGTTCTCTGCCAGTCAACAGACGCGGTTCGCCTTTGTACTTTTGTGCTATACATGCCTCTTCATGTTTCTACTTCGCTATCACATCAGAAACAGTGGACGTAGGGATGTTTAGGAGTGTGTAAATTTCATGTACAGACATATGAGACAAGTGACACTGGATCACCTGACTATGTTCGAAGTCCATGAGTTCCACGGAGCACCCCATTCTGCTCTCTCAGGATTTCTAATGACTACCGAGGTTACTGGCAGTGGCAGCGCAATGCACCTAATATTAAAAATATATTTTTGGGGGGTTTCTGGATACTTTTGATCACATAGTGTAATAAGAAAGAATGCATAGAGGAGAAATAATTTATCTAATGGTTTAAATGTCCTGTTATCATAATTAAAACTGATAAGAAACTTTTCATTTTCACAGCACAGCATGACATGACATTTGCTTTCTCACAGTTGGTTTTAACAGAAAACCTGTTTAAAAAATAAGTCCATCTGAATGTTTATTAGAGTATCATTTAAAAATTTGAAATAGATCAGCAGTCAAGAACTTCTTGAGATATTTGCTATCAAAATTCCCCCTTTATATAGTATACAATTATAGTATATTAAAAAATATCTAACTTATGTCTGATTGAACATTTATTAGAGTGCCATGTAAAAATTTAAGTTAATTGGTGAGTTCCTTTTAAGATTTTTGGTAACAATGTTAACTTGTCTTTATAATAGTATAGATAATGCTTCTGATGTTTTGAGGGAAGACACTAGTATCCTTGGCTTTGTCCAAGCTGCAGTAATTTGTTGTACTGGTTCAAATGTAATTAAGCTGCAGCTTTCTCTTCGGGATGAGTTTGCAAATAATAATAATAATAATAATAATAATAATAATAATAATACCTAATGGGCACTGGGATAGGTTTGTGGTCGTCAGCCTGGATGCCACTGGCAGTTAGCCATCTAGTAGTCTCTTAGCAAAAGCTTTCAGATGCAAACCACGCCACTTATGATACAACCAAGCAAGGGGCAAAGCATTTGTTACACCCGTGTGTGACCATCCCTCTCTCCAGAGTATTTTCTCAAGCTGTTCATTAACACATTCCACAGGCTAACTAAGGTTATGGTGCAAACTGGTACCAGTACCTTCTGCTATTATTGAGTGATATTTTTTTCCAGAATTCTTCACCAAACAGCTTAAATCACAGATGACAATACTGAGCCATGAACTTGGCTTATGTATCTACATCTATAGATTGCAAACCATTGTGAACTATATGGCAGAGAGTTCTTCCGACTGTACAGATTATCAGGGTTACTACCCGTTCCATTCACACATAGACCATGGGAAGAATGACTGTTAAAATGCCTCTCAGTGCGTGCTGTGATTTACCTAATCTTGTCCTTACAATGTCTTTGGCAGTGATATATAGGAAGTTCTAGTATATTCCTAGAGTCATTATTTAAAGCCAGCCCTTGGAACACTGTAAGCCGGCTTTCTCAGAATAGTTTGCATCTATCTTAAAGTGCTTGCCATTTCAGTTTCTCCAGTATCTCTGTGACTATTCCATGGATCAGACAAACCTCTGACCATTAATATTGACCTCCTCTGTATACATTCAACATCCCCTGCCAGTCCCATTTGGTAAGGATCCTTCACACCAGGGTACTATTGTGGGATGCATCACATGAGTAATTTGTAAGCTATCTCCTTCACAGACTAATTGCATTTCCCCAGTATTCTACCAATAAACCAAAGTCTGCCTATGTGATCATTCCATTTTACATCCCTCCAAAGTGGTATTTGTATAAGTTGACCAACTCCATCTGTGATACTGTATTCATAGTGTACTATGTTTTTTTCATTTTATGAAGTGCACAATTTTAAATTTATGAACATTTAAAGCTAGGTGCCAATTTTTACACCACTTCAAAATCTTTTCAAGATATGAATGAATATTTGTGCAGATTTTTTTCAGACAGTTATAGATAACAGCATCACCTGCAAAAAGTCTGAGGTTACTATTAATATTGTCTGTGAGATCATTAATATACAACATGAACAGCAAGGGTCCCAACACACTTCCAGCCAAAGTTACTTCTACATTTGATGATGACTCTACATCCGAGATAACTTGCTGTATTCTCCCTATGAAAAAATCCTCAATCCAGTCACAAATTTTGCTCAATGTTGCATATGATTGTGCTATACATTTGATAATAAGCATAGATGTGCTACCGAGTTGCATGCTTTTCAGAAACTGAAAAAGACTGCACCCACCTATCTGTTTTGAATAAAAGCTTTCAGAATGACATGTAAGAAAAGTACAAGTTGGGTTTCATATGATGGATGTTTTTGGGATGGACAATATCATGCTGTTTGAGATATCTCATGAAGTTTCAGCTCAGAATTTGTTCTAAATTTCTATAACACCTGGTAACCACTTCCCAAGGAGTTCTGAACCAATTCTAATGCTTCCAACCATTGCCATAGATGTGAAGAACCAACGGAAGCATCTTGTTTTATATATGTAGTCATAAAGAAAAATGTAGCCAAAGTAGCAATTTTTAGCATAAGTTTAACAGTGAAATAAATGGAAACCTTAATAATGATACTGCTCTACTGTATATTATAAGATTTCTTTTACTATGCCAGAGTACATTTTGAAGTCAGCTTCACCATTAGGACTTCAGATGTTACTTAAGGACAGTCATTGTGATGTCAGTACACCAGAAATGCATACATGTACATTGGAGTTCCTTATGTAACAACATAAACCTTGATGGTGAAGCTGCGACTTAAAAATATTTACTAGTATAGTAAAAATGCTATGAAAAGGCAGCATACTGGCAGTATTATTAATGTTAGCATCAAGAAAAAAGATTTTTATATTTTAGGAAAATGCAAAAAGGGTGATCAATGTTTTAATTTACAAACCTTGTCAAATTTAAGACTTTTAATGTTTTTATATCACTTCTTGACAATTTCAATCTCCAGGAAGTTACTATAGAAATTACATGTACATGTCAATGAACACAATTTATGTTTCCCAAGTGTGTGTGAAACATTTCATTCATTAGTCAAACAAGATGCATGTAGCATTATAAACTCCCCAAGTTCGTTCAGCTTCTTTTTTCATGTCACTGTTTTATGGTTGCAAACATAATATACTCAAAAATAGGCTGAACAACAGCTTTATATGGATTCTCTCCTTAAAAGGTCCTCTAATATACTTCAAAAGTGCTTTGTCAAACTGATGGCTTCATTATGTGTTTTCACTTTATAATGCTTTGCAACCTACCATTGTTGTTTTGATAAGTGTCAAAGTAGCTTTGCAATAAAGTGGTGTAGGAATCTTTCTTATTCACTCTATCTTTAACACATGGCCTAGTTAAAGGTGAGCTATCATTCATTGCAAACAGTGCAGTTCTGAATTCCTTCACTGTCTCTAAGTGATGAAACTCGCATGGAGCAAAGTCGCAAGCAAACTATCTCTGTGCAATATATTGAGAAAGAACAGGTGTATTACCAGTGACAGCTGAGTCTCTGTCTTTATGAGGTAAGGCAATTAAATAACAACAAAAAAAGAATGTTTAGACTATTTGCCTTTGCAGCATCCATCCCGTCCACCTGCGACATTGGCATCCCACATGACAGAACAGAAATGTGCGATGCTTTCATCACACCGAGTGAAACCAAAGCTGATGTTTAAAGTATGACCAAGGTCACTGCTGGAGACAAAAACACAGCCTTGTGTCTCAGCCAATAGCCACCAGGGCCCACTATATGAGCACAGCAGATTGACAGCAGTGCCGCAGTCACCATCGACAAGCAGACTATTTTCCTATCCCACTCGTGTGATCGAAAATAGTCCCAGAAGATCCATCTGCCAACTGGTCTTATAAGCCAATGTACTGCTGGCCAGAAGGCAGTTTGTCATGCTCCCTGGACCAGCAGGGATCTGCCAAACCAGCCGCAACATCCACATGCCTCATCTGCTGATAGACCTGGACCATCAGCGTGGTAGCTTCAGATTGTGACTCAGAAGTGTCATGTAACGGTGATCTGGCCTACCTGGACAGCTTTGTGATAACACTGTGATGACAACTCTCTAGTAGTATGTTTTTGTCTTTTCTTTGGTGGACTTTCTCAAGCGAGAGACTTGTGAGGAAAACATTTTATTTTGTTATTCTTCTGTTATAAGATCTGAAGTGGGATCCATACTTTGTTTCTTGCTTAAATAGTGTTTTGTTTTGACTACTTTGTTGGCATCAGCATTGTACTTGTTTATTGGTTTATCCCAGTAAAAACAGATTGAGGAATATTGTTCATGATTTGTCTGCTATCGCAGAGCAACCCTCTTCACACTAGTGTCCACATCAAAAATCTAGACCTTACTCTATTCCATCAGATGTAAAATTAAGTAAACTAAGTGAAGTTCTGTTTCCTGACCCTGGATGGATCAATTGGGCCTGACTGTCTGCCACGTCATCTACTGCCAGTGATATCATCAGATGTGGTATGGAGGAGTTTGTGGTTAACACACTGCTCTCCCGGCCATTGTTGGGTTTCTTGACTTTGGAACCCCTACTACTCCATCAGGTATCTCCTCAATTGGCCTCATGAAGCTGAGTGCACCCTTTTCCAGTCCTCTCGTCAAGGAAAAACCCCTGCAGTACCAGGAATTGAACCCAGGTCCCCAGCATCACAGTCAGCTGCAATATCGATCAGATACAGAAGCAGAAATTCATGCAACCAGAATCACTTTCCCCATAAATTTGAAAATGCTCTCCTGGCCATTAAAATTGCAACATCATGAAGGTAGCATTCAGCAAATGTCAAAACAACATGCAGGGAAATGCAAATGATTAGCATTTCAGAGCAGTTGGTAACACCAGTCATGTGAAACTCAACTCACACTTCTCTCACATGACATACTGAAAGCTTTGGATCAAGACAACCAGGTAGATGCAGTATTTCTTGATTTCTGGAAAGGACTCAGTACCACACCTGTGATTATTGTCTCAAGTATGATCATATGGGGTATCAAGTGAAATTTGAGACTGAATTGAGGACTTTTTGGCGGGGAGGACACAGCATGTCATATTGGATGAAGAGTCGTCGTCAGATGTAGAAGCAACTTCAGGTGTGCCCCAGGCAAGTATGTTGGGGCCCTTGTTGTTCACATTATACATTAATGACATTACAGACAATATTAATAGTAAAATCATGCTTTTGTAGATGGTGGAGGTATCTACAATGAAGCACTGCCTGAAAGAAGCTGCATAAACATTCAGTCAGATCTTGATAAGTTTTCAAAGTGGTGCAGAGATTGGAATCTTGCTCTAAATGTTCAGAAATGTAAAATTTTGCACTTCAGAAACAAAAAAAGCCTAGTTCCTATGACTATAATATCAGTGAGTCACTGTTCGAATTGGCCAATTCACACAAATACCTGGATGTAATGCATTGTAGGGATATGAAATGGAATGCTCATATAATTTCAGTCATGGGTAACGCAGGTGGTAGACTTTGGTTTATTGGTAGAATACTGGGAATTGTAATCAATTTACAAAGGAGATTGCGTACAAATCACTCATGTGATTGGTTTTAGAATGTTGCTCAAGTGTGTGGCACCCATACCAGATAGGACTAACAGGGGGTATTGAACATATACAGAGAAGGGCAGCATGAATGGTCATTGGTTTGTTTCATCCACATCACAAACATACTGAAGGAACAGTACTGAAAGACTCTTGAAGATAGATGTAAACTATCCCAAGAAAGTCTATTAACAAAGTTTCAAGAACTGGCTTTAAATGATAACTCTAGAAATATACTACAACCCCCTATGTATCGCTCACATAGGTATCATGAGGATAAGATTAGAATAATTACTGCACACACAAAGGCATTGAAACAATCACTGTTCATGAACGGAACGGGAAGAAACCCTAATAACTGGTAGAATGGGGCATACCCTGTGCCATGTACCTCACAGTGGTCTGCAGAGTATAGATGTAGATGTAGACTACGAGTAATGCCATCTACATTATGTATATAAGGAAATATTATGCAGCAAGTTTATCAATGAAATTTGAGTGTTAGTTGGTTGGAGGAAGATTGTGTTATGCCTCATGTAAGAAGGAGAAACATCTACCAACACATGCTACAAGGTGTGTTTTTTAAGTAAGTACCATCTATATAAACAAAAATCATTTTCTGCATGTGTATGAAAAATCATCACTTGAGAACCATTCGACTGATTTGACTTCTGTTTGTAATTGTCAGTACGAGGTATACAAACCTTTTTGAAAAATCCGGTGGAAAACTCGGAAATCTTGATGGTATTTTTGTATGAAAATCTCAATGAAGGAAATGTGATGATCAGTTTGACAGTTCTGCTGTCACATGTTTCCAGAACAGCAACAGATTCTACATTGACTGCCGATATTTTGCAGAAAATAATACAATCGAAAGAAATATTGCAGTGTGTTTTTGATTGTGATCATATCATTGGTGTGTCACAGAGATTGAATGGATGGCAGTTCATGGTAATTTGGTGTGTTGCAAACATTCAACTGATTTCAGTCATAGTTTATTTCTTTAGAAAAATGCCACCTGTGAGGCATCAAAATATTGGTTGGCACACACGCAATGCAAGCCAACTACATGATTGTTGAGTCAATGAGACTGCCAAATAGCATAGACAGTATTTGGAGACAAATCAAATAAGAATTTCTCAGGCGAGATTGGCTCGCTCAGTTGGAACTTATGCACAAAATAATTTGGAATGTCAACAATCCAGAGAGCCAAACATGACAATCTGAAGTGAACATTTGGTGCTCAGATACAATCAAATAGTTGATTGCACCGTGGATGTACCAGTCAATTTGAGAAAAATGCACATTTGTTAATATTGCTATTCTTTGATGTTTCAACATGAACCTCCATGATTATATTGTATGAGCAGAATGGTCTGGTTACCACAATTGATACCGCCACCTGAGCCACTGGCATTATTGTCAGTGGCAGAGGACCTCCATCAAAGCATTGCTTGCAGAATATACAAAAGTATAACAGTTTCTTCCAAATGACATCAGTTGGGGTGAATATTATCAGAGAATGAGGTTTTAACCCAACTTTTCAGTAAATTCGTTTTTGACTGCACCACACAACACATATACAAACACATTACACAAACAAACATCAGTGATTCACAAAGTTTTATAATCCTACCTGCTCATAGGTTAAAGCCATGTGAAACACTGTCATTAAAGCTACTATCCTCACAGGTACAGAAACTGGAATGGTCTCTCTCATGTCCCCTGTACTAATTATTCTAACTGATTTATCCTTTCATTTTAACTTTTATTCCCAATCAAGGTTCTGTTTGCAATAACAATAAATAAAGTCAGATTGATGGGTGAGGAGGAGATGGACAGATAAAAGGGGGGGGGGGGGGGCAGGGAGGTAATGAATACAAAGAAGGTTAAGGAGGATATGGACAGAGAGGTGATGGAGGAGGGATGGATGGAAAGAGTGTGGGATAAGAGATGCACAGTGTGTGGGGGGAACATGATGAACAGGGATAGGGGGAGAAGGAGGTGGTGGACAAAGGTAGAGGGGAGGAGGAGACTGATAGAGAAAGGAGGGAGAAGGAGATTAGGATTCCCATATATGTTTAGTAATTGTGAAGCATTGCTAGGTCCACTAATTTTGAAATAAAAATAAAAGAAGTAGACTTTTGTTGTCAGTTTCATTTTAACATTAAAACTGTACTTTACTCAACTTTTCTACATAAGTCCTAAAAATATTAAGACACCTATCATATCGTTACCCAACTTTTGAATGCATCCTCACAGAATTCTGCTACCTGATTAGGCAAAAAGTGCATAAAGCACACTTCTTGACACTTGAGGAAACTCATCACGTAATATCGAAATCATAAGATGTCTGTTCTCTCTCACTTTTTCATAAACTTTCTGCATCAAATCATCAGTAATGACTAAAATGGTTCAAATGGCTCTGAGCACTATGGGACTCAACTGCTGTGGTCATCAGTCCCCTAGAACTTAGAACTACTTAAACATAACTAACCTAAGGACATCACACACATCCATGCCCGAGGCAGGATTCGAACCTGCAATCGTAGCAGCCGCACGGTTCCGGACTGCGCGCCTAGAACCGCGAGACCACCACGGCCGGCGTAATGACTAAAGGTTGCCCACTTCATTCTTCATCATGCATATTCACATGGCCATCTTTGAAAGCTCTGACCAGTTTCCATATCATCCCATCACTCATTACGTTTCCTTCACACACTTCACTGATCTCATGATGAATTTTAGCTGCTCTCATACCTTTCGCCCAAAGAAAATTAATCACAGTGCATATTTCACAGTCAGTGGAATTCTCAGTTGGGTGACGTATTTCAAATACTCATAAAGAAACATAAACATGCTGAATATTGATAGGAATTATATAGAAAAGTAGGTTAAGGCACAGTGTTTCACGTAAAAATAAAACTGCTAAGAAAAGTGTACTTGCTGTATGTTTATTTCAAAGTGGCATATACTTAGAAAACATGCCACATATAATTTGACAATGAGTACTGTTACTCATGTTGCTCAGGATACCATGGCTGTCATGGAAATAATGAGAATATGGGATCATGGGGTTCAGAAGAGTCATGCTGAATGCAATGCATGCTCTCAACAGTCCCACATCAGTAGTGCCCCAGACACATATTGTTAGTTCACCTGTGAAAGATCATACAGCCAAATCACATACACTGACTGAGGAAATGAGCTTTTTTGCAGCAGGACAAGTATCCATGCAGACAGTATGATGGTGCTTGAAGCACTGCGGACTCTCTACACCAGCATATCCTCAGCCTTTCAGTATTTGTGATCCAGGTTCCAATCATAATACTCGTTGCTGCCCCCCCCCCCCCCCCCCCCTTCTCATACAATAACAATGTTATTTTCAGTATCTTGGCACTAAAACTACACAATTGCAAACCTTACAACTACTAAGAATAAATATATTTATTGCTGTTTCACAACTTTTTTCTAGAAGAGGGTAACTGATTGGAAGCTGACAATTTCTGAGACTTTTTATCGGTAATGAAATTGAACTACTTGGTTACTATATTCAAGAAATAAATACCTTCAGCTCCAAGGAGTAAATGTTCATGTATTTGGAAATGAATGATAAAGTTAATACTTTTTGTAGATAATTGCAATTGTGGAGCAGAAATATGAAAATTCTAGAAATGTTTCCAAATGAGGATGAAAGTGGTAAAACCTACAAGGCTGAAGACAGACTTGTCAAAACTATTCTTTCATAACCACTGAAACTGGCTTAACCATGCTTGAGAAGAATTTTAGCAAGTATTTTCTTGCTGATGAAAACTTGGTGGCATATTATGGATCCATTTCAAAATGCTCCTGAAGGTCTCTGAACTGCCTAAGATGAAATCTTCATAGCGTTCACAGCAAGTGGTAACATCAAAAGTCAATTTAGTAATAAATCACTCTTTGAATTTTGGGCAGGGCTGGATGATGAGTTTTCCCCCCTGAAAACAAGAGAATTTGTGTACAGTTACCATTTTCAACATCCTACCTTTGTGAAACCAGATTTTCTATGTTAGCTGCTTTGAAAGGCAAAGTACAGCTCAGCTAAACACAGAAAAAGAATTAATAGCATCTGTTTCTAACATTAACCCTGCCCTCAAAAACTTTGCTTTACAAATCAGGACCAGGGTGTCACTAATAATTACTAAACTTGTTTCAATTTATTACTGAAAAGTTAATTGTTATGTGCGTTTGTGTAGTACTGATACAGTCCTATTTGTTTGCCCAGTAGCTTAGCACCCACTGCTTTGCTCGCATAAATTGTATAGCTTGCAGAGATCTTTTTTGTTTTTATTTAATCAAATTTTTATGTTATTCACAAATTGCAACCCATTTTAAGCATTTCATGCTAATTAAAGCCATATAAGCACCGTCTTTTCCCAAAGTACTTCTGACCAAAAATTATTCTAATAGCTGGAGTTCAAAGTTTTTGTTAATAGTCAAATACCAGTTGTTATAGATGCAGCCTTAAAAACCTTTAGTAGCTCTTTAAGAATTATTTATTTTCAAAAACACTTTCAGCCACTATTTTACTTCCTTAGTGGCTAAATTTCCAAAAATGCTAAAACACATAGTTTTTATTTTCTGACTGAGAAACCAAATACCAGTTTTCATAGTTCTAGCACCAGAAGTCCCTTGATAGCAACATACTTTCAAAATGCTTTTCATCTCCTATTTCACCTCCTTAGGGGTGGAATTTTGGAGAATAGCTTCTTAAACAATACCTGCAACTATAAGATCCACACCCTCTCCAAACTTCAAGTTTCTATACTTGGTGGTTTCAGCTGGTTGATGATGAGTCAGTGAGTCAGCATGATCCTTTCACCCTCTTAGGGGTTGAATTTCCAAAAACAGTACACATGTATTTTTTCATCTCTAGCTGAGATACCAAACACCAATTTTCAAAGATTTAGCTTTATAAATGCTTTCACACTGAAATATTTTCATAAAACAGTTAAACCCTTATTTCATCCCCTTAGGGGCTGAGTTTCCCAAAACAGCAACATGTCTATGTTTTATTTCTAACAGAGAAGCTAAATATAAGTTTTCATAGATTTAGCTTCAAAAATGCTTGCACAGTGAAATAGTTCCATAAAAACTTTCATCCCTCTTTCACCCTCATAGTGGTTCAATTTCCAAAAACAGTGAGACACATATTTTTATTTCTGAGAAGCCAAATTTAAATTTTCATAGATTTAGCTTTAAAAATGCTTTCATAATAAAATATTTTCTTAAAAATGTCTCATCCCCTTAGCAGTCCAATTTTAAAAAACTCTGACACACATTTTTTTTTGTTTCTAACCAAAAAATATCAATGTTCACAGATGTAGCTTTAAAAATACTTCAGTAGTTCTTTAATACAATGGAAGGAAACATTCCACGTGGGAAAAATTATATATAAAAAAACAAAGATGAGATGACTTACCGAACAAAAGCGCTGGCAGGTCGATAGACACACAAACAAACACAAACATACACACAAAATTCAAGCTTTCGCAACAAACTGTTGCCTCATCAGGAAAGAGGGAAGGAGAGGGGAAGACGAAAGGAAGTGGGTTTTAAGGGAGAGGGTAAGGAGTCATTCCATTCCCGGGAGCGGAAAGACTTACCTTAGGGGGAAAAAAGGACAGGTATACACTCGCACACACGCACATATCCATCCACACATCTTTAATAATAATATTTTTTTTTTTTTAAAAAAAGAAGCTTTCATCTAGTATTTCACCCCCATAGGGTTAAATTTCCAAAGATGCTGAAATATGTATGTCTTTATTTCTAACTGAAAAACCAAATATAAATTTTCATAGGTCTAGTTTCAAAATTGTCTGAATAGTGACATTAAAAAAAAAAAAAAAAAAAAGCCTTCACCCCCTATTTCACTCTCTTAGAGTTGGAACTTCAAAAAATCCCTCCTTAAACAATGCCTATAGTATAAGATCCACACCTTCTCCAAATTTCAAGTTTCTATCCTTAGTGGTTTGGGTTGGGTGTTGATGAGTCAGTCAGTCAGTCAGAACATTGTCTTTTATATATAGGGATTACATCAGTGTAAATGTGTATCTTAATTTCTTATTATGTCAGAATGTATTTTACTTTGATTCTTTTCAGTAAATTAATAAATTTTTGAATTAATATTTTTTTTTCAATTAGCTTGCATTTACCATTTAGTGCTATCACATTCCCATAGGAGTGCACTTCACAGGATCACAGGATGAGAATCGCAACTCTACACAGTGACCATTTTTCCTTGATATGACAGCAGGGAGAGGCGCCCACTAATAACCCTGGACTCAGGAGTGGCAGAACATGATTTTCAAATGAGCCCCAGTTCTGCATACAGCATCTTGATGAATGTGCTCACTGTGTGGAGGCTCCAAGAGAACAAACGCTGGCAGCTTCCATTCGTGCACCTGGTGCGACATTGCAGGATGCTATTGGGTATACAACGAGGTCACTTGGGGCATCTATATCCAGTAATTTGTACAGCAGCCACTACAGGTTTGGCTTTTTGATGCTGGTGACTGGGACACACGCACCTCCCTCCAATATTTAACCAATTAAATATTATGAGTTTAGATTAACCAGCGCAGAGATAGGAAATCATGGGAACAACTGAAATAGAGCATTGCTTCACTGCAATTTGCATTTATTGTAACACTTGATAACAGACCAAGAAAAGTCGCGAGTTACAGTTGACAGATAATAGCACTAGAACAATAATAAACATGTGATACAGTTTCAGTTTTCTGCACTTTAGTTAAGGTTCAACAGGGTAACACACTTTTAAGTTATCCCATAAAAACATAAAGAACTGGTTATGAAACAGTCGCTTATAACATCAAGGCAGGCACACTCCATGTAAACAGAAAATAATTAGCAAGTTTACACATTGACTAGAACATTAAAATGAATAACAGGAAACTGCGCCGTCCACAGCTTACAGCGACAGTCAACCTACAATAAGTTCCTCTCTTTACAATATGACTTTAAGTACAGCTCAATAGTAATAAAAAAATTTAGATTCCAAACACACACACACACACACACACACACACACACACACACACACACACACACACACACACACACGTGCATAAGCACAATTAAAAACTGGTGAAAAATAATACATTGGAAACTGACAAATCTATACTCAGAGGAGCCATACTCAATCTAAATACCTCAAAAATGGCAACTTAATTGCTACCTAGAGCAACAAATTAAGAATAGCAAACTTACAGATTGACTAGAATAAAGGAATAAATAACACATACATGGCTTCTGATGGCCGACAAACTGTGTTGGGCTACTGAGCAGTGATTAATTTAAAATAGCCACAACATACACAAACCAGGTTAGTGGGGTATTTAAAGACAAGTGTAAGGCAAGGACCCTGGTCAGAAGGTAATCAAAACTAGGTGGATTCTCTTACACGGCAGATGTGCCAACACATCCACTCATACCCCAGGATCAACTAGTGCAACATAAATCACTGACACATTTCAGATAATATTTTAAAACAACATACTTAAATAGCTTTGTTTACCACAAACCTTAATTAGTTAACAGGTTAGGCTCTGTTATTGAAGCCACACACATGAGATAGCAAATTAAGGTCTACAATTCTACTTTGCCATTTAACACGCATTGTGATGAGGAAAAGCTAATTAACTGAAAACCTCTACTTGGATCCAGTATTTGACAGTGCGCTCAAAATCAACAGACAAAGGTGAGAGTCAAGTTTACACTCGCAAGCAGCACACGCAGAACACGAGCATAACGTGAGCATTAAATAAACTGCTCCTTGTTCAGTCATTTACACACCAACAAAACAAATAATCTTCGCCGAGTTACTGTAGATGCCAGAATGTCCAGTTGCTTGAAAATAATGCGAAATAATGGTCAAAACATTGTGCTTTAAGTCCGATGACGTCCATAGGATAGGAGTTTCAATGAACAACCAGGCCTCATCCCCTCTGATCCATCTGCGACCAAGACAGTAACATTGGCTGCTATCACGGCTTTAACAATGCATCACACCTGACATGAGTCACACCAAACCATCAACAAAGTGGCGTGGCCTCCTCTACACTCCCAGACGTCCGCAATCAGAGTTCCTCCTCCCGACCGACGCTCTCCCGCAAACATGGCAGGCAGCCGGCCGCAGCAATGCCACTGTGGCCTCGGGCTAGGGTAACAAAACAGCAGAGCGCACAGCGGGAATTCAAAAGGAACGCACTACAGACAAGGAGGAAATGCAGAGAAGCAACCAGGACATTTCGTCACAGTTCAGTGACTGAGCCTTTCTTTGATGTCTCTATGTCAATCTCTTTCAGCAACACAACTGAAGTGGCACAGAATTGGTTGCAGAATGGAAAGGTAATGGGACCACAAAATCAAGTATATGAGGATAGCAATTTATTAACAAAGAAAAAAAGTAAACCTTTTACAGTGAGAAAATACACAGTTTAATACAATAGTTGAAATGCAGTGGATTAACATGATAATTAAAAACAATAAAGGTCATCCCACTTGACATGCCAAAATAAAAGTACCAAATAATTAACAAACTAAACAGTCTCAGTAAAAGTGGTTAACAGAGAATTACAAGTAAAGAACAAGCAAAAAATTATTCTTAGCAACTACACAAATGGCTTAAGGCCAAATGATACACGCCAAGCAGGATAACTAAATCAGCAGCTGGCAGCAGTGCAAATGTGCTTTACAATTGATGAAGGTATAGTAGTGATAACAGATGCAGCAAAAAAAGACATTGGACAAGAAAAAGAAACTGAAGAAATCGACATGGTTCAATGAAAAGTGTCAGAGATGGAAAAGAGCAAAGAAGCCAGGCTGCTGTGGCTGCATAATATGGAGAGTGAGGACAGGAGAGAGACCTTCATCACAGTGAGAAGAGTGACAGCAAGAGTTCTATGAACAGAGAAAAGGAAATATCTAACTGGAGTCTTGGCATCTAAATAGAAGTGGAAAGCAGGAACAGAGACTCATTGCAGCTGTTTCAGTATACAAAGAACAGTAAGAGAAGTTATCAGAGGGAAAACCTATTCATAAAAGATAAAAATCAATACATGCTAACACAGGTGGAAGACATTCTAGCAAGATGGGAAGAGTATTTCTCAGAAATACCAAATTGCACTGACTCTCACATAACCTTCAACTATGCAGCGACCGAGAGTAACAGCAGTAACACTGACACATACAGCATCAAAGAACAGAAAGTGGTGCACACCATTCAAAAGCTGAAAAATAACGAGGCTGTAGGTGAGGAACAGATATCAGCAGAGATTTTAGTAGTAGTAGTAGTAGTAGTAGCAATAGCTTTAGTCATCTGTAGATACACACATTGTTTCGTAACACTTCACACACACACACACTGGTGATCTCTAGGCCATTTTCTGTACTGCAATTTCCCATTTGCTATCCTGAGAAACTGAGTCAGCATCTATCCATAATGAGTGAGATGTTGAGCTCAGAAAGAGGAAGAGGTGTTAGTACTGTGCTATGCATAGCTTGGAGGTAAGTATTTCTAGAAAGGAAAAAAACATAAAGTGAAGGTGTTATGTGGAATGTTGGATATTTTATAATCATTATTATTATTATTTATTTGTACAACAATTTTTTATCAAACCCCTACTCTGTTTTAGCTAAATAATCCTACAATGTATAAAATGTATTGCATAAAAGATACTTTTTAGCTGCCTTTTTAAATGATTGGATGTTTGCAATTTCTTTAATCTCTTTTGGTAATTTATTGTACAGTTTTATTTCTTGGTAGAAAATGCTGTTTTGAGTTTTATGTTTATTTTTTATTGCTAAATGTAAGTTGAGTCTATCTCTTGTTGCATGGTCATGGTCAGAGCTGTTTGTGCAGTAATTACCAATGTTATTTTTGATGTGTACAACTGACTGGTAAATGTATTCAAATGGAGCAGTTAAAATCCCCAGCATTTTGAACAGATCTTTACAAAGAGCTCGACTAGTATTTTTGGTTATTATTCTTATGGCTCTTTTGTAGAGTTGGAAAACTGTGTTCATATTTTGTGCATTTGTTCCCCAAAAAAGAATGCCACAGCTAAGAATTGAGTGCACATATGAATAATATGTAACTGAATGTTAAACATGTAACTAAATGTTAAAAGAGGGTGCAAACAAATTATACAAAGACATTTATAATTTTATCACAATGATCCGGAAAACTGAAACACTATCTGAAGAGCTGGCCGTTGTGGCCGAGCGGTTCTAGGCCTTTCAGTCTGGAACCGCACGACCACTACGGTCGCAGGTTCGAATCCTGCCTCGGGCATGGCTATGTGCGGTGTTCTTAGGTTAGTTAGGTTTAAGCAGTTCTAAGTTCTAGGGGACTGATGACTTCAGCAGATAAGTCCCATAGTGCTCAGAGCCATTTGAACCATTTTTGAACTATCTGAAGACAGGAAAACTGCAATAATTTGCCCCATACACAAGAAAGAAATCAAAATGGAATGTGGAAACTACAGAAGAATCTAGAATGAGATTTTCACTCTGCAGTGGAGTGTGAACTGATATGAAACTTCCTTGCAGATTAGAACTGTGTACTGGACCAAGACTCGAATTTGGGACCTTTGCCTTTCGCGGGCAAGTGCTCTACCATGTGAGCTACCCAAGCACGACTCACTTCCCATCCTCACAGGTACTGGCAAAGCTGTGAGGACGGGGCGTGAGTCATGCTTGGGTAGTTCAGATGGTAGAGCACTTGCCCACAAAAGGCAAAGTTCCAGAGTTTGAGTCTCGGTGTGGCACACAGTTTTAATCTGCCAGGAAGTTTCATATCAGTGCACACTCCACTGCAGAATGAAAATCTCATTCTGGAAACATCCCCCAGGCTGTGGCTAAGCCATGTCTTTGCAATATCCTTTTCTCCAGGAGTGCTAGTCCTGCTAGGTTTGCAGGAGAGCTTCTGTGAAGTTTGGAAGGTAGGAGACGAGGTACTGGCAGAACTAAAGCTGTGAGGATGGGGCGTGAGTTGTGCTTGGGTAGCTCAGATGGTAGAGTACTTGCCCACGAAAGGCAAAGGTCCCGAGCTCGAGTCTCGGTGTGGCACACAGTTTTAATCTGCCAGGAAGTTTCATACAGAGGAATCTGATAGCTAAACATAAAATACAAAGTTCTGGCAATGATCATACTCAACAAAATTAAACCTTACACAGAAAACACTGTTCTAGACTACTAGGTTGGATTTTGACCAAACCTTTCCACAAATGACAATCTTTTACCCTATGGCAGATCTTTGAGAAATATTGGGAATTTAAGAAAAACATCAACTATCTGGTCATTGATTTCCAGTGAACCTATGACAGCCTCCACAGAAGTTGCCTCTACAACAAACTATAAGAATTTAGGATACCCAGTAAAATCATTAGGATGACACAATTGTGGATGGGTGGCTCATGGGAAATCCCCCTACTTCCCAATCAAAACAGGCTTATGACGAGAGAGTAATTTACAGTATGCAATGTTCTCCAATTCGAACACAGTGAAGTAAAATTCCTGGCATACACAGACGATATAATCTTACTCACAGAAACAGAAGAAGAGCTGAACAACATGCACAGATCTCTCAAGCACAGTGCCAGCAAAATGAGACCTTTGATAAAAAAAAAAAAAAAAAAAAAAAAAAAAAAAAAAAAAAAATTATATATATATATATATATATATATATATATATATATATAAAATTATATATAAAAACAAAGATGAGGTGACTTACCGAACGAAAGCGCTGGCAGGTCGATAGACACACAAACAAACACAAACATACACACAAAATTCAAGCTTTCGCAACAAACTGTTGCCTCATCAGGAAAGAGAGAAGGAGAGGGAAAGACGAAAGGATGTGGGTTTTAAGGGAGAGGGTAAGGAGTCATTCCAATCCCGGGAGCGGAAAGACTTACCTTAGGGGGAAAAAAGGATGGGTATACACTCGCACACACGCACATATCCATCCACAATATACAGACACAAGCAGACATATTTAAGGTCTCATATATATATATGGAAATAGGTTGAGTCATAGACCCAAACCTCAGTTTGAAATTGATCACATTCTAAATTCAGAAAAGATCCCACTCAAAAGTAAAGGTTTGTCAGTCATCACTAAGATGAAGATCATAGTGCCACCATCTGCCCAGTAGTACTGTATGGTTTGGAAATATGGATGCTTACCAAGAAAGAAAGTGAAAAACTGAATGTTTTTGAAAGAAAAGTGATGAGAAAAATTTGGGGACCCATGCTGGGGAATGACATAGGGAGAATTCGAAAGAATACTGAAATTTATCAGTTAATGAAGCTACACACTATTGTCCAGAAATTAAAAAGCACAAATCTGCAATGGGCTGGGCACTTATACTAAAGGCACAAACGGTGTTGCATAAATTTACTTAAGCAAGATTTAAAAGAAGTCAGTTGCATCAAATTATATACAACTGAAATATAAAACATCAAGGATGCAGAAGTTTAATCTCAGAGGTAACGGGTAGGCAAACAATGACAATAGCTGACCAAATACACAGACAGAATGAGCTAAGCCCGATGGGCAGAAACTACAAATAAACAAATCACTAGATAGCTATTACACAGGTGGCTGGTTTGGAAATTGGCTAATGACAAGTAATATGGATTTACTTGAATCAGCTGGCCAGTTTACTTATTGCTACAGATACCTCTTCCACAAATGCGTGATGAATTTACAAAAGGATTTGGTGAAAGCCACAGGGCCAACCAGAGCATACAATGAGGCCCCTATCCGAATTTGATAAACAAGGCATTAAATAACGGCTAGTCTGTCCTGTAACAAACACGTATAAGAAGAATTAAACACTAATCCAATAAAATACAAACACCAATGTATCAAACAAGTTTGTCACCAAAGGTGTTAAGCACTACTCTAACATACATTAATAAAACAAGGCTGGTAAACACTGAATACAGATATCTTACAGTTAAACTTAACAGTAAATATGTTACACACTATTTTAATAAACTGCAAAAAAATCAATGAAATGAAGTAAGATGGTGAGCATTAAACAAACAACATACCAGATAGGTAGCTTGAAATTAGACTTGAAAACAAAACTATGGTCTTGCATACACAAACAGCACAGCCATGCTACTCAGTAACATGGTGAATAGATATCCAAAATCAAATTACAATGCATTTTCACCACAAATCCTGAATATTTGTGCAGGAAAATCGGCTAATACAGCCTCAAAAATATGCAGATGAGCACTTTCAGCCACAACAGGAAGTCAGATAGATGACCAGTAATACCAGCTGGACCCAAAAGGAATAGGATGCTGTGGGTCCCACATCAGCGAAGCATGGAAATTACTTCAGACATGTCCAAAAGAACAGACACTGTGAATTAAAACACACAGAAATTAGAGACTTTGGCTGTAAGTGGGTCTTGATTAAATCATTGGGAAAAGTTGAAAGTTTGTACCAGACTGGGATTCAAACCTATACCTCCTGCTTACTAGGCAGGTGTGCTGACCACCGCACCATCTGAGCGTAGTAGTCATTGCAATTGCACAGATTACCATAGGATGCCTCTATTCGGACGCAAGTGAGGATAATGGACAAGTGGCACTACAGTAGTAATGTGCAAAAAAGTAGTAAGGTAGTCATGGTATTTGCAATGACCACTGTGTCTGGATGGTGCAGGGATCAGCAAATCTGCCTAGGGAACACAAGATGCCAGTTTGAATCACCAATGACTGACTTTAGTGCTGCTAGCTTTATGCAGAAGGGCTACCACCTCATTCACTGATCCTTTACAGCCAATTTAATGTGCAGCTGTAAAAAATTATTTACCGAAGGTGTTTTTACTGTGTCTGGTGTGTAACTTATTTCTGCTCATATACTGGGCAGACACACTACCTTTTCCCACTCTCCCTTTTTATAACTTGCCAGATCATTATAGCTTTGTTTTTAGAGTTGTCAATTTCAGTAGTGACATGCACAGTTTTTGAGTTTTTAATTACTATTTTTAAAATATAATGTTACCAGCTATAGTACTCATGAGAGCTGCATCAAACCAGTCTCAGGACTGAAGACCACAACAACAACAACACATAGTACTCATTTTTATGGGATCATCAGATATCCTTAAACCTTAACAGACTAGGTGACGTTTCTCTAATGTACCTACAATGTGGGTCTCTGGGACCCCTATGTTTAACCAGAGATTTAAGGCACAAAACATTTGAAAATTTTTGACTTAATTTATACAACAATTATTTTTACAATTATTTAAGTGTTGTTTAAATACTCCTTGTTAATTTTGTTGCACTAAATGATGCCTGCAGTATTTTACTTGTTATCACACAAAATCACGTATTTTTGTGCATCTTTTTTCAAATAGTACATGTAAATGAACTGTTGGAGGACTGAATTTTACATTCTACAAAATTGTAGTATGTCTGTAGTAAGTAAATGTCCACATAAAACTAAATTTCATGGTTTAATTTTGCCTTTAAAAATAGCAGTTGAAATGTATACAAAAAAAGTCTTCAAAAGTGACATTCAGTACTGGGAACTACTTTATTCTTTATCACCACTGAGGAGACATTTGGTTTTAGCTAACATTTAAGTACCTTACTGGAGAAACAAAATGTCCCCATTGCAACTGCACTGAAGATCTTCTGCTAAATGATCATCTTGTTTGCTAGCTGAACTGTTATCAGCTGTTGCTGTAAAATTGTCGTCTTTTTTGTATGCTTCTTGACATATTTCACTGACATTTTCCTTCATCCACTGACTAACAATTTCATCAAACTTAGCATCACTAGAACTGTCACATTCCTGCAGACATATTTTGTACTATACTGAAGAAAAACCATGTACATAGTTCTCACTGATGCTCAAAATACTTTTTTTTTTATCTGGAAGGTTAGGTTAAGGAAATTACCAGGTACCGTGTGTACTTAATGAAAGATCTCATAGCAACTTTTAGGAGACAACTTGTAATTTATGTGATTAGTTAAAAGACATCTTATGGACACTTGGCAGCAGAGTAAGAAAGAAAAATTTAAAATATTTGCATTGAACAGTTAAGTACAGGAATTTTGACAGTAGCCAATAACAATTCAGCATCACTTATATAACTTCTATTTTCGCTCAAATACCAGTAACTGTGCAGTTCACATTAAATTTTTAACTACCAAACAAGTCCTTAAACTGCTATGATAAGCAGATCATAAGCAAGTATTTTGAAACAAACTAACCACTTACCAATGTTTCATTCATTTCGGTTGCTCAGAGGTTGCATTGTGGACAGGAGTAGAATATCTCATGTTTGAACCCATGTCAATTCTTGAATTTTTTTTCCATTTGTTATTACTTTGTCTACTTTATTGCTCATAAAGATAATTATAACAATATTACCATGCCATTCCATAGCATTGAAACCATACCATACTCCCCTTTTTCCAAGTATTCTGGCTACTGTTGGGCTAAATTCTGTGTGCAACAACCCTACAATAAGTTAATAGGATTGTTTCCTTTCATTTACTTTACAACTATCTGAGCAATCACTCATGTCCACTGAGGATTATGATGATAAGACCCAATGAGATACTCGGGTGTTCTGTGAAAGAATGAACCCACCTTTGAAGTTAAATATCAAGTCATTTAAGCTGAGGTTTAGCACAATACCTTTGATAATCCCTGCTTATCTTTGATGTATGATAAATATCTGCAGTTCAAGCACAATGACTGTGTCGATAGCCAATTTTACTGTGGAACAGTTGCCAAGCATGTTACGTGACACCTAACATCGAATCTGAACCTGCTTCAATGGATCCAAGTTTAACAATGTGCAATATACCTGAATCCTGAGCATAGTTAAATTTCTGACCTAGTATCAAATTTGATCTCCAGTCAGTGATGTTTATACTATCAGTCACAAATCTTGCTGCTCTTCTTTGGACCTTCTCAGTCTCTTGAATAAGACCAAACTGATAAGGGTCCCATACAGACGAACAATACTCTGAGACTGGATGAACTAACATATTGTAAGCAATTTCCTTTGTTGAAGGACTGCATCATGTCAGGATTCTACCAATAAACTGCAATCTAGAATTCACCTTGCCCATTACTTGTGTAATGATATAACTGCTCCTGTTTATGATAATTAACATACAGGGCATTCATTTCAAAACTTCCACATTTCTAAGATGCAGAAAAAAGAAACTGACCAATATAATACAAGAAATTGGGAATTCCTCCCAATTCAAAACAAAATTAAAAACCTACATTAGCCATTATTTCTACAAATTACCTGAAGCCTATATTCAGGGACTGCTACATGGCAATCAACAATGTTTGTTATAAAGCCATGTGACAGATGATAATGTACTACACTGCCTCACAAAAATAGTGAAGCAGCTGGAAGATGTGGGATGTCAATGTATCATCGTACACATACACACCATTGGTAGGTATGCAAATGACTGGAGTCGCAATTCTCTGGGGAAGGTAGAACAGCCACCAGAGAGCATTAGTACTGTTCATGTTTAGTGTTGTTACCAGTTTTGGTATAGTATACGAAGTCTGTTCAAAAAATTCTGGAACTTTGTTCACAAAATTTTTCTATGCTTACCTTTTGTGTATTGTGCAAGGTCTCCCTTAAAATACTCTTCTTCACAATTGATACACTGCTCCCAGCTCCATTTCCACTTCCAGAAGCAGTCTTGGTACATCTCTTGCTTGGTCGAGCAAAGCGCTGTCTGCAAATTTTCTTTTACCCCATCTGTCGTTAGAAATCTTCATCCTTTCAACAGGATATTCAACTTTGGAAAAAAAAAAAAAAAAAAAAAGACCACAGGGACCAGGTCTGAACAGTGCGGAGGATGAGACAGGACAGTAATTGTGTATTTTGAGCAATTGTCACACACCAACAGGGATAAATGTCTGGGTCAGTTATCATGATGCAAGAGCCGTGAATTGTCTTGGCACATTTCAGACCATTTCCTTCTCACATTTTCTCACAAGCATTGCGAAAGTCCCATTAGTACCACTGATTAACAGTTTGTTCCTGTGCCACAAATTCATAATAAACTAATCCTCCAAAGTCAAAGAAAACTATCAGAATGGCTTTGACTTTTGATCTGACCTGACAAGCTTTTTGTTGGTGTTGGAGAATCTTTCCTGACGCATTGTGAAGATTGAACCTTGACCTCAACATCATAACCAAACACTCATGTATCATCACCATTTATGATTCTGTTAAGGAACATCCAAAAGCTCTTCACTGATTGTGAGGCAAAGGTCTTTCTGGTCTTGACTCATGAGCCGTGGGATGAACTTGCTGTCAACACAATGCATTCCAAGATGCTGTGTCAGGATTTCGTGACATGATCCAAATGAAATGTTACAGTATTACACAATCCGTCTGACAGTCAGTCTTGAATTGACACACACAGTTTCGTTGATGTTCCTGACATGAACATCTTTGTTAGATGTTGAAGGGTGCCCATGAACAAGGGTCAACTCTAACTTCTGTCTGGCCATTTTTAAACCATGTGAACTATTTGTAATACCAAGTATGGCTTAATCACTCATCACAAAAGGCTTCTCGCATCATTTGGTGTGTCTCTGTGAAGGTTTTCATGAGTTTGACCACAAAATTTAATGCAGATGTGTTGCTCCTCTAACTCTGCCATCTCCAAATTTGCAAATTGTGCAACACAGCATTCTACTGAATACAGCACTGGACAACAACTAACAGACATACAACAATGAAACTTCCAGCAGTGCACATTAAACACAGGCGTGTGCAGGGATGCCAATCACAATTCACTCCAAGACACCATTGGTGCAAAATTACAAATGTTCCAGAATTTTTTGAACATACCTCGTATAAGGGGTGTGAACAGCAACACATGCTGTATGATTACTGTGAAGGAAATGGAGATGCCATCCACTCAGCACCTGATAGAGTTCTAAAGTGGCCTCACTGTGAGTCTGCATTTGGCTGGGTGGTTGAATTGCGCAGTATCCAGATTTGTGTTGTATTTGGATCTGTGAGTGGCCTAATGTCAGACTACTTGGAAGCATGAGGGCAAACAAACTCGGTACCAAGTCACCAGCAACCACATCTGACTACCCCAGTGTGCACCTAGCACATATTAACCCATTGACAACTGCACCTGCCATCCACAAACCAGTTATGGATGATCTACACCTACATGTATACTCTGCCAGCCACCAAGCAGTGTGTGACGGAGGGCACAATTTGTGCCAAAGTCATATTTCCCTCCTTCTGTTCCACTAGCGGACCGCACGAGGGAAAAACGCCTGTCTCAACACCTCAGTACGAGCTCTAATTTCCCTTAACTTTGAACAGTGATTGTCGCATGATTTGAAAGTTGCTGGTAATAATATATGCTCTACATCCTAGACAAAGATTGGATTTCGGAATTTAGTGAGCAGCCCCTTCTGTTTAGTGCATCGTTTATCTGCAAATGTACCCCACTTCAAACTTTCTATGAGATTTGTAACGCTCTCACGGTGGCTAAATGTACCAGTCAAGAATTTTGCCGCTCTACTATGGACCTTCTCAATCTCTTGAATCAGACCCAACTGGCAAGGGTCCCATACAGACGAACAATACTCTAAGACTGGACGAACTAACGTATTGTAAGCTATTCCCTTTGTTGAAGGACTCCATCGCTTCAGGATTCTACCAATAAACCGCAATCTAGAGTTCGCCTTACCCGTTACTTGCCTAATCTGATCATTCCATTTGAGATCATTTCGAATAGTCACACCCAGATACTTGATGCATGTTACTGCTTCCAAAGACTCGGCATTTATTTTCTACTCTTACATTAATGTGGATTTTCGCCTTGTTACACACAGTAGGTTACACTTACTAATATTGAGCGATAACTGCCAGTCATTACACCACACATTTATTTTCTGCAAATCCTCATTGATTTGATCACAACTTTCGTGTGATACTACTTTCATGTAGACTACAGCATCATCGGCAAACAGTCTAATGCCACTGTCAATACCATCAACCAGATCATTTATGTAAATCAACAGTCTGTCATTCTGTTCCTTTAGTTGAGAACTAGTAGTAGCTGCACTAGGGACTTACCAACCCAGGTGTAGGCTGCCATTATCACTGGGAAGCAATACCTACTGATGAATGACATTGCGTTGTGCTCATAAATTCTGCATTTACCGGGAGGACCATTGTCCGTGAGCATGGCAGCAATCTGGGGAGGAGTCTCATTCTTCCATTATTTTAGAGGAGGAGTAGATTAGCGTTTAATGTCCCAATGACAGTGATGTCATTAGTGATGGAGCATGAGCTCGGATTAGGTAAAGATGGGGAGTGAAATCGGCCATGTCCTTTCAAAGGAACCATCCCAGCATTTTCTTGAAATGAGTTATGGAAATCACAGAAAACCTAAATCAGGATGTCTGGACGTGAGTCCAGTGTACTAACAACTGCACCACCTACTCTGTTTTTGAAAGGCGCAGTGGTTTTACTCCTCCCATCATGGTGAAGGGAGCTACCAAACAACAAGCTTAATAGCTGATGTATCTAAATTGCTACAAGAATATTAAGCAGAGACCTGGAAAATAAAATTGGGGATCTTTTGGATGGCTTTAATTTTGGTTTTAGAGAAAATGAAGGTGCCAGATAAGCAGTTTGATTTTGCACTTGGTAATAGATGTAAGACTTAAGAAAAATAAATATACATTTGTACAATTTGCCAAGCTAGAAAATGCATTCAGTAATATAAAATGCTGCAAGATGTTTGAAATTCTCATGAAAATAGGTGTAAGCCATAAGGTAAGATGAGTAATGTACAAAACACAATAGGGAGCAATAAGGATGGAAGACAAAGAATTAAGTGTTCATATTGCAAAGGGTGTAAGATAGGAATGCAGTCTTTCACTGATCGCATTGCTGTCTTCAGCGAAAATAAAACAGAAGTACATGATCTGTTGAATGAGAGAACAGCCTAATGAGCACACAATATGGTTTGACAGTGAAATGAAGAAAGACAAAAGTAATATACTGTAACAGAAATGAGATTAGAGATAAATTTAACATCAAAATTGCTGACCATGAAGTAAATGAAGTGAAGAAACTCATTTACCTTCAAAGTAAACTAACACATAATGGCTGAAGCAAGTACATAACAAGCAGACTAGCACATGCAGTGAGGGCATTCCTGAGCTAAAGTAGTCTACTGGTACCAAAAATTGGCTTTCTTTTGAGGAAAAAATTTCCGAGACTGGACATCTGGAGCAATGTATTGTATGGTAGTGAAAGATGGACAGTGGGAAAACTGGAACAGAAGGGAATGAAAGTGGTGATGTAGAAGGAGTCAAACAGGAAGTGTATCAGCAGTCAGTCAGAGTTCAATTTGTACTTTATTGTAGATCTAGATTTCAGCAGAAGTATAGCAATTATCAGTGCACATGAAGTAAAACATACAGACTCAACAGGTTTGTAAATCATGTTGTTACTCAACCTTAGCATGAACATAGCTTAATTTGAATTTGAATAAATACTGCAACTGAGTCCGCAGCTCATGGTCTCACGGTAGCGTTCTCGCTTCCCGAGCACAGGGTCCTGGGTTCGATTCCCAGCGGGGTCAGGGATTTTTCCTGCCTCGTGATGACTGGGTGTTGTTGTGTCGTCTTCATCATCATCATTCATCCCCATTACAGTTGGATGAAGGCAATGGCAAACCACCTCCACTAGGACCTTGCCTAGTAAGGAGGCGCAGGTCTCCCGCATCGTCCCCCTAAGTTCTGTAATGAAGTATGGGACTTCATCATCACTGCAACTGAAATCAAGATCAGCAATAAAGTACCAATTGAATTACAACTGACTGCTGGTTGAATTACATCCCATTTGCTGTGCATTGTGCTCCCAATGGAATAAAAGCTGATGGTTATAGAAGTATGCTGAAAATCAGGCAGACTGATAAGGCATGGGGAGGTTCTCCACAGAGTTGTTGGGGAAAGAAGAACACTGACAAGAAGACAGGACAGGATATTATCATCATCATAAAATAAGAGAAATCAAAGCTCACACAGCAAAATTTGAGTGTTCGCTTTTCCTGTGCACTGGAATGAGATTTTCACTCTGCAGTTGAGTGTGCACTGAAATAAAACTTCCTTGTAGGTTAAAACTGTATGCCAGACCAAGACTCAAACTCAGGACCTTTGCTTTTTGCGGGCAAGTGCTCTACTGATTGAGCTACCCAAGTGTGACTCACAACCCGGCCCCAAAGCTTCAGTTCTACCAGTACCTCGTCTCCTATCTTCCAAACTCCACAGAAGCTCTTCGGCGAACCTTGCAGAACTAGCACTCCCAGAAGAAGAAAGGATATTGGGGAGACATGGCTTAGTCACAGTCTGGGGATGTTTGGAGAATGACAACTCTGCAGCAGAGTGTGCACTGATATGAAACTTCCTGGCAGATTAAAACTATGTGCCAGACTGAGACTCAAACTCAGGACCTTTGCTTTTCATGGGCAAATGCTCTACTGACTGTGCTACCCAAGCATGACTCACAACCTGCCCTCACAGCTTCAGTTCTTCTTGTACCCCATCTCCTATCTTCCAAACTTCACAGAAGCTCTTTTGCAAACTGCACCATCTCGGAGTGGAATTGTAGAGAAGCAGCTTGAAGGTGGTTCGATGAACCATCTGCCAGGCACTTAATTATGAATTGCCCAATAATCACATAGATGTGGATGTGGGACATTTATTAAGACGTCAGGGAATCCCTTCCATGGAACTGGAGGGAGCTGCAAAGGATGAAAACAATAGATGAAAACAGAGATTGGAATATATCCAGCAAATAACAGGATATTGGGTGCAAATTCAGTTCTCAGGTGAAGAGCTTGCCTTAATTTCATTCAACAGGTTAGCAACTCAAATTTTCTAATTTAAATATTTAATAAATTAAAATTTCATTCAAGGGAAATTATACATTTTTAGAAACAGGAAATTAGAGACAATAACACTGAAAGTTTGATTTCACATTCAAAAATTTGGGAATAGTTATGATGACAACAGTTCTGAATATAAGTATGTCATTGCCAAAAAAAGAATTTTTAGAGGGGTCAGGTTTTGCCAGTGCACATAGATTTCAGGAATTGTAAATTTTGTTCAAGTTAGTTTGTTAGTTTTATGTTCCATAGATTATTTGTATAATGAATCATTATGACATGGAATGGTTCATTTTGCATTCACATTGCATATTCATATATGGCTACATGTTGAACATTTACAAATGACTCTTTTTTCAGTAAAAAATGTGATTTTGAATTAGTAGTTCCTTCCCATCACCTTTTACATATTGCAAAAAGAGAAATTCTTCTGTGTATTGAAGAAAGTTGTTAATGAGAAACATTTTCAGCTTGCTGTCAAATTTAACTTTTCTGCTGTCAGACAGTTTATATCAATGGGTAAGTGATCCAAAATTTTGGTGCCAGAATTCTGCACTCCTTCTTGTGGTGAACCTTAATGTGAAATAATAAATGTTGTTTTTTCATCTGGCACTGTAGTTATCAACATCACTGTTCCTTCTGAATTGCAGTGGGTTATTTCCTACAAACTCCATCAGGGAATAAATATGCTGTGAAGCAGTAGTCAAAACACCTAACTCCTTAAACTATTACTGGTATCTACATGATTATCTTTTGTGATGTAATGGACCAGTATTATAGGGACTTTTGATCAGTACTAGATTATGACACTAGCCTGATTGACGAGACTTGTGATTCCATTCTGTTTTCAGCTATGTTTACCAGAATGTAAATGCTGACTTAAGGTACTTCTTTATCTGAATGGGCACAAGTTTGAAACTTTGAAACTTAACCCATCTAAAATGCAAGCAATCTTAGATCAGAGGAGCTCTTCCATCATTAATCCTAAACAGCACATAAATCACCTTTTCTTCTTCTGCAAAGAATTTGGAGATAATTCTGGACCATCACCTAGAATGGACTGAACACACAACTGCAATCTGTAAGAAGGTGTCAGCATCACTTCATTCACTACAGAAATATAAAAAAGCATTTTGTCTCAAATTTAAAAAGAAACTCTTTAGAGACACTAACACTTCTCATCCTTGATTATGGTGACCTTACTCTTCAACGACTTTCGTATGAGAGCTCACATCAGCTGGAATTGGAAATGAATGTTTGTATATGACACATTTGTGATGTACACTATCTTGACGATATCACTCCTTCCTACAAACAATTATCATGGCTATGTGCTGATAAGAGTAGAGATTATCATACTCTGTGTTTTCTGTTCAAAAATTCAAATGGTTCAAATGGCTCTGAGCACTATGGGACTTAACTTCTTTGGTCATCAGTCCCCTAGAACTTAGAACTACTTAAACCTAACTAACCTAAGGACATCACACAGATCCATGCCCAAGGCAGGATTTGAGCCTGCGACTGTAGCGGTCACGCGGTTCCATACTGTAGCGCCTAGAACCGCTCGGCTACTCCGGCCGGCTGTGTTTTCTGTATCTGCTTCTCAATCATTGCACTCCTTCGTATTTATCTTCAACCATTGCACTGCTATCTGAACAACATGGAAGAAATACTGACTGTCAACAAAGTAACGTGCTCTCTGTACCACTACGCAACACTACCGTGCTCCCTAAATCATTTTCTGTGTCAGGAACCTGACTTTGGAACAATCTTCCTCAAAATACTAGATAAATTAAAATCTTTTGAAATAGCTCTCTCTTTTTGCAGATCACTCTCCTCATCCGTCCACTTTGTCCTCCCCTTGTCTACAGAGTTCTCTATAGAAATTCTCTGCTTTCCTAGCAACCACTGTCACTTTCATTGCAATCCTCTCCTCTTTCATTATCACTTCCACTTCTTCTATACCAAACAAGGATTCAAAAGTGCTAAACTAATCAATATCATACTTAATTTCTACATTATTATTATTGCAAATAATTAATTTTGTTAATAATGCAAATTATTATTATTGAGTTTAAACAATGGAAAATCCAGGATGGAATGTAACAATATTATGAAAAACATAGGTGCTACACCATATAGCAGAGATGCTGAGTTGCAGATAGGCACAAAACAGCACAGTTCAGCTTCAGCTCCCAGAGACTGTGGTTGGTGTGAGTGTGTATGTGTTTTTGTGGTTTTTTTTTGACAAAGGCCTTGTTGGCTGAAAGCTCATTTTGTGAAAGTCTTTTTGTTGTGCCACTCTGCAACTCAGCATATCCACTGTATGTTGAGTAGAAACTATCCTTTTCATAATATTGTTATTGTGTTCTTAATATCTCCATTATTAAATCATCATTATTAGTGTTATTATTATTATTACTGCAAATCATTATTACTAATGCAAATTATTATTATTTTGATTGTTATGTAATTTTTTTTGTATTTGCTGCTCCTGGTCACATGTAAGAGTGGGCCTTAAGACCCTAAGCTGGTCATGCTAAATAAACAATAAATAAATAAAATGAAATTGTAAGCCTATGTTGAAAATGGGAGTGTTTTCCAAGTTTTCCTATAGTACTTAACTATCCATTTTTATGTTTGATTTTAAAGAAGTTAATCAGCCTTTACATTCCATTTGTTTCACTTGATTGTAATTGGCACATATTTTGCACTTTGTGCACTTTCTAATCAGGTTATGTAATGAATTTTGAATGGACAAAGGGAACAGCAGTTTTAGAGGGAGCAACACGTATTCATGCAGCACATTTCTGAACAATTAAAACTTTCTTTCTTTAATATGAGTTACCCCAGAAAATTTCTACATATGACATTACTGAATGAAAATAAGTAAAATATGTTAACTTACTGATTTTTCTCCGCCCAGAATTTGCAATGATTCAAAGTGCAGATGTGGCTGAACAAAGTCGTTGGAGTAGCTTCAAAATGTGTTTTTCCAGTTTAAATTCTCATCAGTATTTACACATAAAAATTTTGAAGTTTCTAGCCAAATTATTATTTCCTTATTACACTTATTACTGGTGTAGTACCTCTAGATGTTCAGAGCAGGAAATGTTGTGATGTTTTAGAAATTGTAAAATGTTTCTACATGTACTATCTACACTGTTAGCAGGAGACTATAAAGTGCATATAATAAAATATAAAGTTTTGAAAATTACAGGCTTTATAAGAATGTATAGATTTTGTGAATATATCACGTATGTAAAATAGAGCAGGAGAAAAGTATTTATTTAAAGAATAGGATGATGGCTAGTCTATCTGCTCAAGCTTTCTCTGTTTCAATGCATTTTGCTATATATAGTTAGCTCTGTTGTATGTTTTGGTGGCTGAATTCATCTGGGAATACTTTTGAACGAGGCTAGGAACAAAATTATTTACTGTAACCTTAATAACTCTTGTCAATGTTTTATCTGTACTGTGTCTTAGAAAACAGTGTCTAAACATATTGTTTATTGTGTTATCTCCATTTAGAGTGGAAATACTGGCAGAGATTCCCTTGTGTTTGGAGCGTTTCAATCACCTTGGGTTTTCTAGACAAAGTAGTGCCTTTGGCTTCCGCTTGGAAGCTTCTTAACATTTCTGCATTAATGCTCAGTAGTTCCTCAAGCAGAGATGCTGCAATATGTCACCACAGGCCAAGGATTGATCCACTATCACTTGCAACAGTTACATCCACTCTCTCTGAAACTTCACTGTCAAGTATGCTTCTGATAAAATGATTGTAAGTAAATTTCTGAGATGGGAGATGTTTTGTGACTGAAGTTTCTTGCAATCATATCCTTGTGTAAGACATTCTTAGTTTACTTGTCACATCAGATCTGAATAAAATCTCAAGCTTGCAATGATATTCTCTACCAGGAAAAACTGTCACAGATGCTTTTGTCATAACCAGTTATGTAGCTGACAGATGACTTGTTAGTTGGTGTATGTTCATCAGCCTCTCCCCGATGTTTTTCAATCTGTATATTGAGCAAGTAGTGAAGGAAACAAAAGAAAAATTCGGAGTAGGTATTAAAATCCATGGAAAAGAAATAAAATCTTTGAGGTTCGCTGATGACATTGTAATTCTGTCAGAGACAGCAAGGGACTTGGAAGAGCAGTTGAACGGAATGGATAGTGTCTTGAAAGGAGGATATAAGATGAACATCCACAAGAGCAAAACGAGGATAATGGAATGTACTTGAATTAAGTCGAGTGATGCTGAGGGAATAAGATAAGAAAATGAGACACTTAAAGTAGTAAAGGAGTTTTGCTATTTGGGGAGCAAAATAACTGATGATGGTCAAAATAGAGAGGATATAAAATGTAGACTGGCAATGGCAAGGAAAGCGTTTCTGAAGAAGAGAAATTTGTTAACATTGAGTATAGATTTAAGTGTCAAGAAGTTGTTTCTGAAAGTATTTGTATGGAGTGTAGCCATGTATGGAAGTGAAACGTGGACAATAAATAGTTTGGACAAGAAGAGAATAGAAGCTTTCGAATTGTGATGCTACAGAAGAATGCTGAAGATTAGATGGGTAGATCACATAACTAAGAGGAGGTATTGAATAGAATTGGGGAGAAGAGGAGTTTGTGGCACAACTTGAAGAAGGGATTGGTTGGTAGGACATGTTCTGAGGCATCAAGGGATCACCAATTCAACATTGGAGGGCAGTGTGGAGGGTAAAAATTGTAGAGGGAGACCAAGAGATGAATACACTAAGCAGATTCAGAAGGATGTAGGTTGCAGTAGGTACTGGGATATGAAGAAGCTTGCACAGGATAGAGTAGCATGGAGAGCTGCATCAAACCAGTCTCAGGACTGAAGACCACAACAACAACAGGTTTGAACAACATTTAAATGTTACGCAGATGCTTTGGGAACTCAAGTGGGAATCCCTGGAGTGAAGACAATGTTCTTTTCAAGAAACACTATCAAGAAAATTTAGGGAACTGGCATTTGTAGTTGACAGCCAAACGATTCTACTGCTGCCAACATACATTGAGTATAAGGACTATGAAGTGTAACTGGGTAACCTCTTTTGATGCTAGTCAATTGTCAGGATGAGCATTACTGCAAAGGGCATTTGATTCCAAAACATTATATCACGGTGAAAAACACTAAATAAATTACTTTTTCTCTATTGACAACATGGGGGCAGGGTGGGTACTTCCTTGGCTCAGGTATGAAGTAGAATGAAACAGGATTTTTGCATAAGATAACTTTTATTGAAAGATTTGTACAATGGTTTCCTTGCTGGATTGTTCTGGCTGGGAGAGCAGCAGCTGTGTCATTTGTGAAGCCTTCTGCTGCATGAGCAGCGGTGTCTGATTACGCGTGACGGTGTGTATCTTGTGTCGCCATTTCGCCCAGTTGACTGGAGACGCGCATCGTGAGGTGGCCCGTTTCATTATTGAGAACGAAGTCGTGAATTGGATAGTGATACCTTGGATGTGGCGTCCCAGTGTTTCTCTTCTCTAAGCGGCCGCGTATGTCAATGTTGTGCGTCGGCCGGCGGAGCGGTGTGGTGGGGGAAGGCCAGTGTCCCGGACTTGAACAATGGACTCCAGCTTGCCAGTCTTCGGCTGTCCGATCTCCATCCCAGCTCACAGGTGACTGCTGATGTGAGGCCGTCTTCTTCCCGCCCTCACGAGTCACCCGGGTACGTAAAAATCAGACTTCAAATACCTTCTAGCTTCTGTCTTCTGGCGGCGAGGCTGCTGCTTGCTATTCCATTACAGCGGCGGACTTGGTGCTTCTGTGTACAATGTAGTCTCTTCCTGCATGACAGTCTTCAGCTCCAAAACTGAACTGAAAACTACTCCTCTTCTTGGGTCCACTGTGTCTCGCGTATTTATTTACTTCAGTTCACTGCAGGTGAACGAATTCACGGTCATTGCCTCTTATGTCACGTTGAAAAGCTTCTCGAAGAATCTTCTTAACGTCGGTCATTGGCTCTTGGAATGTAGGGGAGGGCCTTTGATCACATGTGACAATTGAGAAACACGTG
This sequence comes from Schistocerca serialis cubense, assembly GCF_023864345.2. NCBI lineage: Eukaryota > Metazoa > Arthropoda > Insecta > Orthoptera > Acrididae > Schistocerca > Schistocerca serialis. Next base: position 120,226,877 of record NC_064649.1, read on the forward strand.
AGCTGGTCAGGCGATGCCCTGACAGCTGAATCGACAGCTTCCGCTTATGTGTGGAGGACGATGGCTTCTCCTGAACGTGCTGACTTGCAAGCGCCGGCCGTTGCCACTGCTGCTCTGCCCGCTGTTTGCCAGTGTGTAACTCTTCTAAACTAAACTAAGTTTTTCATTTATTTTCTAATTTCTACGTCACTTCACATTCATTTCACTAATTTATTTACCTATCTTAAGTACCACTCAACAGAAGATATGATATGAGAAATGTGAGCTCATGTGGAGGAATATAGACAGTTGTTTTTCCCTTGCTTCTTGGGACCAATGACCGTAGCAGTCTGGTCCCTTTAATCCCCCAAATCAACCAACCAACCTTGCTTCTTAAATTTGCAAGGATGAGTGATGAAGCACATTTTCATCTCAGTAGTTACGTCAACAAACAAAACTGCTGTTACTGATGTGAGGGTAACACTCACGAACTCCGTAGATGTCCCATATACAGCCAAAAAGTCACAGTGTGGTGTGCTGTCTCTTCAGTGGGCATAATCGGCACTTTTCCTCTTGAGAATGAACACGAGCGAGTGACCAGTCACATCTGAGTGGTCTGCTGCTGTGGTCAACACATACCATGTAGCTGAAACTGAGCAGTTCCCCGCAAACAATTATTGGTTTCAGCAAGAAGATAATGCATCTCATTGTGCTCAAATTTCAATGGCAGCAGTGCATGGACTGTTTGCTAACCTCATCATTTCACGGAACAGGGACATTTTGTGGCCTTCCAGATCTCCCGACTTCTCGGTCTGTGATTACTTAGCTTTGGGGGTTTCTGAAACACTGGGGTGCATGCTAGACATCTACACATGACTGCAGAACTGAAAGATACCATTCACGCAGAAATCCAGAAACATTCCCATACAGGTGCTTGAATGTGCTGTGAATCATCTACCTCACAGGTTGTCTGAGTGTTAATGTAACAATAGTAGCTACCTACAAAACGTCATTTTCAAAATGTGGACAATGCATGAAAAATCGTTTTATGAAGGGTTTTGCTGTTGTGATCCAAAAGTTTTAGAATAAAATCATCAGATTGTTTTGCCAGTCTGTTTTTCTTCCAACTCTGTAATTTTTACTCCTTCTTTTGTAACAATCCCAGTATGCAGTTCCATGGGACACAATCTTAGTTCCTTCAAACATTATTCTGTGTTTATTTGCAAGACTGTACTGAGCAACTGTTGATTTTTCAAGTTTTCCATTTTTAATGTTCTCTTGTTATTCTACACAGCAGTTGGTTGTGGTACAATAGGCTTGACTGATGTTGCTTCTCCACTCACAAGAATTTTTCTAAATAGCGGGTACCATGAGACTCAGGCTTTGCATAATCCTTTATCTTTTCAGGTGGTTCGAAAATAGCTCTTATACCTCTTCTTTCCAGGATCCAACCCATTTCGCTAGAATTCACACTGTAGAATGGGAGAAGCACAGTAGGTACATCTTCACATGATTGTTCAACATTTTCATGTTCTCATTTCTTGGAAAGCACTAACTTTATTTCCCAAACCCCATAGCCATTCTTGCAAAAAACATATTTTAGAAGAATAGTCTTGGAATCCAAAGTGTATTTAGAACAGATCTCTTCTGGGATGGGTGTAAAAACTGTGTGCTAAAAGACATAATCCATCTACATCTACATTTATACTCCGCAAGCCACCCAACGGTGTATGGCAGAGGGCACTTTACGTGCCACATCATTACCTCCCTTTCCAGTTCCAGTCGCGTATGGTTCGCGGGAAGAACGACTGCCAGAAAGCTTCTGTGCGCGCTCGAATCTCTCTAATTTTACATTCGTGATCTCCTCGGGAGGTATAAGTAGGGTGAAGCAATATATTCGATATCTCATCCAGAAACGCGCCCTCTCGAAACCTGGACAGCAAGCTACACCACGATGCATAGTGCCTCTGTTGCAGAGTTTGCCACTTGAGTTTGCTAAACATCTCCGTAACGCTATCCTGCTTACCAAATAACCCTGTGACAAAAAGCGCCACTCTTCTTTGGATCTTCTCTATCTCCTCTGTCAACCCGACCTGGTACGGATCCCACACTGATGAGCAATACTCAAGTATAGGTTGAACGAGTGTTTTGTAAGCCACCTTCTTTGTTGATAGACTACATTTTCTAAGGACTCTCCCAATGAATCTCAACCTGGCACCCGCCTTATCAACAATTAGTTTTATATGATCATTCCACTTCAAATTGTTCCATACGCATACTCCCAGATATTTTACAGAAGTAACTGCTACCAGTGTTTGTTCTGTTATCATATAATCATACAATAAAGGATCATTCTTTCTATGTATTCGCAATACATTACATCTGTCTGTGTTAAGTGTCAGTTGCATCAAGTACCTATCCACTGCAGATCTTCCTGCATTTTGCTGCAATTTTCTAATGCTGCAACTTCTCTGTATACTACAGCATCATCCACGAAAAGCCGCATGGAACTTCTGACACTATCATATGGTGTACAGAGTTGTTTGACAAGTTATTGAAAAATAGACCAATAACTTTCTACTTTGATAAGTCACGAAAAATAAAGGAAAGGCATATTTGATAATTTTGTATGTTGCATCTAGCAAACAATTTTGTCCACAGTATATCAACAGTTCCTTTTGCTACATCTTCTAGTGGCAAATGGGGAATGGCTGTAGTTCCCCTTTGATGTCCGAGAAGGATCTGAAAAAAAGTTGCCATCCCTACTTCTTTTTGCCATTCATTAAACAGAAATTGCAATGCAGCTAGATCAAATGTGTTTTCCTTATTTTCATAATAGCCTGATACATGTTATTACAAATGATCTGCTCTGTTGAGTAAAGTGTAGTGTTTACACAGTCTGGATTGTTTGGCTCAGAGAAGGTTGTGTCAATGAACCTATCAAGATGCAGTTTAACAATGTAATTACTCTTAAGCAGGTTGCTTCATTTTTATCAGTTTTCATTATTTCTACATCTGGTCAAGAATGCAACTCTCCACATAAAATTTGATTCTGTTGACGCTATTAGTGGTGTGTAATTCTAACAAATCCTAATATTTCTTTATTTATAAAAATTACTCAGTTAGCATAACCACATTGTGTATAGTTGCATATCACCATGAATTGCACTCATGAACGTTGTAACATGTAACGAACTAACTGTGTAGATGTGGGTTTTGGATGCCTGCTTTACATTTTTTAATGACACATGTAATGTGAAGGCTTGCCCAATAAAAATATTTTTCCTGCATGTTAAATTCCTATGCAATGTGTTGTCAATCTTGAGATGTTGTGTTACCTTCTTATAGGATATAGGACGTGGCAGATACATTAACCGTATATACAATGAATGTAAATCTATGATGTTTTAAGGATGAGAAGAAGTTCAATAGCATAGTACTTTAGTAAGGCGAACAATAAAACTAAAAAATTGTATTTGTAGACTCTGTTCCACTCGGTGAAGTAGGCAAAAGAAAATCTGAAATCATAACAGAGAAAGAAGTAGCCTTCATTGAGTCAGTTTCACAAAAGCATGTGAACTTTTGTGTATCTCCCAATCTTGGGCTATGAATAATTCTCCCTTATCTTTCTTTCTTCTATGATGGTGATTCAAATGAAACTTTAATTATTTATTAACAATGTAGGAAATGATAGATCACTACTTACCATAGAGATGACATATCAACAAACTTATTGGGAGAAATGTATTTGGCACAGGGGTGATTATGTTGAAAAACAAATATGTAGATACGAAGATAAAATATGCAGAATGTTAATAACATTTGTGTTATTTAAAAAGCTTTAAGACTTTTCACATTAAAAAATTTGGAGGCATTGCTTTTCAAGATGCCCTCATATCCGTTTTTGATGTAGTCCCCCAAGACGTGTAATTCGGGCATTCAACTGCTTCAGAATTGTGAAAGTACCTCTTGAGAACAATTATTTTGGTTGCAAATGCAGCCATTCATGCATCATTGCTTTCACGTCTTCATTAATTCTGAAATGCTTGCCTCCCAGTGCTTTTTCAAGCTGTCTCAACAAATGAAAGTCACTTGGGGCAAGGTCTAGTGAGTGGGGTGGGTGTTCAAGGCTTTCAAATTCTGCACACTGTATCATTGCTTCAGGTGAATAGGCTATATGAGGACAAGCAGTTTTTGCTGCAAAAAAACACCTGCAGTCATAAGACCACATCATTTACTCTTGATTGCAGGATGAAGGTGATTTCATAGGAAAACTGAGTGTGAATTACCAGTCACTTTTAATCTGCTTTCCACGTAATGCTCCAAAATTACACTCATTGTATTCCAAAAGAGACCGAGCATAACTTTTCCTTCCGATGGATGAGTGAATTTTTCTGGTATTGACAAAGAGCTATGGCATCATTCCTTACTCGATCTTTTTGTTCCAGGTTGGTGATAGTGTACATGGGTTTCATCCCCTATAAAGTTCTATCCGGAAATCCATTACCTTTGCCATGGAAATGAAACCAATATTGCTCATAGGCATCAACATGATAATCCCCCAATTCATCACAGCTGACGTGGGAACCATTCTGTGTACACTTTATTGAAACAGCACTTGTGTCTATAATGGTGACTGCCATCTGCTGTGGCCGAGTGGTTCTAGGTGCTTCAGTCCGGAACCACGCAGCTGCTAGGGTCGCAGGTTTGAATCCTGCCTTGGGCATGGATGTGTGTGATGTCCTTAGGTTAGTTAGGTTTAAGTAGTTCTAAGTCCAGGGGACTGATGACCTCAGATGTTAAGTACCATATAGCTTAGAGTCATTTGAACCATTTTGTAAAATAGCTGCCATTTTTATTTTAGTAATATGCCTGTTTTCCATCACAAATTCTTCCACTGCAGCAATGTTTTCATTTGTCACTGTCAGGGGTGATTCTAGAAGTTGGTCAAGGGGGAGGGGGCTAATGGCAGGGGGGGGCAGGGGGGGGGGGGGGAAGAGGGTTTGAGGGAATAGATTATCACTTAACAAAAGGAGAGTTGGTGTCCTCCACTGACAAACAGGTAAAATTTTGTGTTGCTTAAAGTAGTTTTTGATATCTGTTTTGGAGTTCAGGGTAAAAACTTGCCTACAGAATGTGTGTGCCTGGGAAAATATGATTTGACCCAGATGTCCAGCGATTTTGAAGTTTTTGTCTGGGGTCAGAGCAATGTAAGTATTAGTAGGCATACCCAGTATTATAGCTTTCTTGATTATTGTAAATGGTACTCGTGCATTAATATACATACAGTGTATGTTAATAAGTAATAAGATGCCCATTTTAAGTTAAATAATATTTATTGGTTTAGATAGTAAGCTATTTGCTGCTCTTATTCTTTTGTTAAAATGGCTGATAATGGCTTTACTATGAGGGGAGCACACACACCTAATATCAAGTCAAGCATTTCATAATAACTACTAAAGATTTTATTGCTCAACAATTTTATTATGTTCATAATTTCATTGGGGTTTGTTTCATAAACAAACATTGAAGTGCCTGACGTATTGGTGGAACTGGAGAATGGTACCTCACAGTTAGGCTGAATGAGAACTTCAGCTAATGAGGTAAAACATTAACTGAATATTTTTATAACTGTATGTGGATCCGTACCTTAGAATTTTTAACTTATAGAGAAATATTCTCTTTTTTAGGTATTGAACTACAAGTTTCTTTTTCAATAACTTTCAATGGCTTTCATTTTGTTTGAAGAGTTACTTATTAAATTGACATTCCATAAAAGTTTTGTTTGTCTAATAAGTCCAAGATAGTTTTTTTTATCAGCTTTAGAACAATAAGAAAAATCTTAAGTGCCTTTGTATTTTTTGCAGCAATGTTGTAGAAACTTGTTCCTCTCACTGGAACTTTTGATTCCTTTTGTTACCTATGATTTTCTATTTTTATTGCTTGAAATTTTTCTTTTGAGAGGAAATGCTGTATTAAAATAATAAAGATGGTGTTATGAAAGCTTAAGAACATATTATCAACAGTGGTTTGGATATAAATACTTTCCCAATTTTCCTTGGCTAATAGGAAATCCTAACAGTGTTCTCAGGATAGGTTCTTATTTGAGTTACTTTTTTGGGATTGATTTTACTTTTTCCCATATCAGTTCTCAATAGCACAGCATCATGGTTCCTGTATCCCATGCTCAGTATTTCACCAGTAAATAAGAGAAGCTAGTATCAGTTATGAAAATTTGGTCAATGTATCAGTTATGAAAATTTGGTCAATCATTAAATCTGTGTTCTCAGTTGATCTTGCTGGAGAGTGTATTGTGGGGATCACACTGAATGATTTGCTCAAGTTTATCAAAGGTTGTGTAGTACTACTTTTTTCGAAACATCAATGTTAAAATCACCACAAAATATTATTTTCATATTTAATTAGCTGATACTACTCAGCAACACTTGTAATTAGGTCATCAAGAGGGGAATATTACTACATAGTGCTCTATATACATTTACAGTTATATAGGTTAGTTCAGGCAGCATAATCACAGAAAGCACAACGTCTGTATCTACTGATAGTGCAAGATTTTTATTTATGACTACCTGGTCCTTTACACAGACGACAGTACCACTATGTGTGTAGAATTGCCTACAGTAGTAGCTTGTTAGTGAGTGCCTTGGAACATCTTCTTTATATGACCAATGCTCAGTAACATATCTGAACTTAGTTGAGACTAGAGTAACACTTCCAGTATTGGAATTTTACTTCTGATGAATTGGACATTACAATGTAATACAATAAATTGTGGGCTTTGTAGCTTCTCTGTTGAAGGTTTAATTAATTCTTTTTCTAAAGGTGTTTCTGATAAAGCACTTACACTAAAAAATTTGCAGAATAATTTTTTTGCTTGTGGCTTCTAGCACGTAATTTTCAGAAGACGAGATGATTTTGAGTGATTGACACTCTTCTGCTTCTTCCAACACTTCTGCTGTTTTCAGTATAAACCATTTTGTAATTTGTGTTTGTCTGGTTATTTTGACATTTGGGGTTGTTTTCTTCAGGATATGATTTCGTAGTTTTTCTGCTAGCTGGTCTTTTGCAAACATATTTAAATGTAGCTCATGAACTGTATGAAATTTTCTCCCTTCTCTGTACATATTAATCATCTCTACATTATGAAAGGTAGAACATATTTCTGATATTAGTTTGTTTCTTTGTAATGCCAATTTCTTGGTTGACACAGGATCACAAATGCAAATCATAACAATCAGCAGTGTCAATCATGAGTATACAGGGTGTATGATAATTAATGGCGTAAACACATACAGTTGAAAGTAAATGGTACTAGAAGCAAAAAAAAAAAAAAAAAAAAAAAGTCTCAGTAAATAGAGGGTCAAAAATGCATATCTTAAGTGGTAGGAGCAATTTTTCATCTTCAATACTGTGAAGCAAATCTCTTGTACTGCAAGCTCTTTGCTTTCCATATTTTGGGAAACGGCAATGTGGACCGAAACAAGAAACAAATGTTCAGTAAACATGGGCTCTAAAATGCATACCTTAAGAGCCATGAGCACATGCTCATCTTTGCTACTTGGAAACACAACTCTTCTAATGAACAATTGCTCATAACTTTTAAGGTATGCATTTTAGAGCAAATGTTTACTAGACATTTTTTTCTTGTTTTGGTCCATACTACTACTTCCCAAAATGTGAAAAGCAAAGAGCTTGCAGTAGAAGGGATTTGCTTCACAGTATCAAAGATGAAAAATTGCTCGTAGCTCTTAAGGTAGCCCCCCCCCCCCCCCCTACGCATTTTTAACCCTATGTTTACTAGGACTTCTTTCTTCTAGTATCGTGTACTTTCAAATGCACGTATTTATATCATTAATTATGATACACCCTGTATGTGTGTGTTATAAGTTGTTTAAACACATCTTCATTGCTTTTGTAAACTTATTCATTTTGTTCCTATACGTATCGTTTGAACCACCTAGAAACACAACAAAATTGCCTTTACTGAAGACCAATATTTCAGTAGAGTTTGTTAGTTCATTCACCTCACAAAACTGTGCTTCTTGCTTTTCAAACCCTGTTAGGATTAAACTACATTTATCTCTCAATGATGTAGCAACCCCACATCTGACTGTCACCAAGAACACAAATCTTTTTGTTCATCACTATCTTTGGGCTACTAGTTTTGAAACTTGTATTTGCTGTGTAGATATATTGTTTTTGCACAGCTGCTAACTTTTTTGGATGAATATGGACTTGAAGTAAATCTGCTGTTAGATAGAAAGGTGGTATATAAATATATTTATTTGCTGTTGATATAACAAGCAGTTTTGGGTCGTTTTCATGGCATCAGTATTGAGATGCAAGGTTGTACTAGTTATACTTCTCTTACCAATAAAAAATAAATGCATACATTGATATAAAAGTGAAAGATAAGAAATTATCAGTTTTTTGTTACAAAATCAATCTTATGGTTATATAAACTATGTAGCTTAGCATTAGCTGCTTTGCTCGGGAAGACCGTATGACCTGCACAGACTTTTTTCCTTTGTTTATCGTTAATCGAATATTTATATAGTCCACAAAGTGCAAAACCTTTTACACTTTTCACACTAATTACGGCCACAGAAGCATGGTCTTTTCCAAATGTACTTCTGCCCAAAAGCGATTCTGTTTGCTTCAGTCCAACGTATTTGTTAAACATACATTTTGATTTCTTATGGTGATATTCCGCAGAAACTTTTGTCCTTTTACACATATTTCTTTGTATTTAACTGAGAAGTCAAATTCAAATTTTCATAGATTTCGCTTTAAAAATGTTTTCATAATATAAAATTCCCTCACAAAGCATTTCACCCCTGAGGAGTTGAATTTCCAAAAACAATGAAACACGTACTTTTTATTTGTAGACGAGGGGCCAGCTTTAAAAATAACTTTTTCCTTCAGTTCCAGCAGCATAATACATGTCGGATAATGACATGATTATTAGAAAGATTCACCAGGATTGCTACTTGTAATTTATTTACTGAGCATCCATTTTATCATATACAATGATATAAGAGTTGTCATGTTACATTATAAGAGTTTGTAATTATACAGTAAATTAATAACATAGGCCTACGGTGGTAAAACATATATAAATATATATCTCGTGCAGCGTATAGTAGAGAATAACAAAACAAACAATAATTAATTATTTATAGTGCATACTATTTTCATACATTTGTTTATTCACGAGAGGCTATTTCATCCTTTATTGCCAATGTAAAGGTCATCATCGTGAAGTACCTGCGAAGAACACAATTATCTTAAGTACGTACATAAATACAAACGCCGTTTATACTAAAGTGCCTATATTATATTCACGTCTTGGGTGATTGACGTCCCTATTACGTCGATAGTGAATTGTCTTATAACTGTCACTGTTTAAATAAGATAGTGAATGACGTACATATAATGAAAATAATAAGCTAGTTACGGTTTGACAGTTCCACTCCGTCGTTGTTCGTTTATCTTTACAAAGTTTATTATGACACACAGCGATATTATTTTATCAACTACTGATCGGCACCAAGAGTTGCTGTTCATAGACGTGAGATTATCTTCGGTTACCGTTGCGAATTATACACTTTCGTGTTCTAAATGCTTAATACAGTATTTGAGGTAGTTCTTGTGTCTAAATTCTGCATCCTTGTTTAATACTCATTGCGGGTATTTTCTTTTGTATATATAGAGTTCCAGTTCTTCAAGAATGTTCATTGTAAAACCTTTTCGTATTCTGTGCAGAATTTGGAATGAGTTTTCGACCGTATCAGCAGTGTACTTTTGATTTTTCAAATGTAGAAAGAAGCTCAACTGATTGTTCTTGTTTCTGAATTGTGTTCCTCATATCTGACGTTAAAATTTCTTCCTGTTTGGCCCATGGAAAAGTTATTCAGCTGCCACATGTGGGTTTATATACGCCTGGGTTCTCATATTCGGATTATGTAGTGATAGCAAAAGGTAATTTTATTTAAAGGCTCTTATTAATTCGAAAGGCTAGTTGAAGATTCGTGGTTTTCAAAAGTGCTTTAATTTTGTTGGCGATTCTACCAAGCTAGACTGTTGGTACATATTTTATTTTTTATTTAGATGGTGTTTCTCCAGTTAGGCGTATCACGCTGTGTGTTGTGTTCTGCTTTGGTTTTTTACACTTGTATAATTTTGTGATTATATTAGAGTCAAAGTCATTTGTATAGGCTATATAAGGAAGCGTGTTATATTCTTACTGAGTGGCTGGTTTTCTCATTGATAGATTATTTATTCCATTAATCACTGACTGAAAAAATGCTAGATTATGCAACACTGTGTGACAGAAAGTGAAAGTTAAATGTTCTCAGAAGTGGTATTATTTCTAAAGATGTGTGGCGATTATTATTTTTGCCAATTGTAAGGTCTAGATAGTGAATGGTCGTCTTTCTCAATTTCCATAGTGAAATTAATTTTAGAATATACTTTGTTGAGTTTTTGGTGGATATTTTCGATATCTGCGAGGGTAGTAATGTAGCAGTCACATTAGCCAATATTTTTCAAAGTTCTTACAATTTTTTTCCATAGCCTATATGTAGATGATGAAGTGTATAGATGCTTTTATTGCTTACAATGCCGGCTGTGGGTTGCTATCTTTTAGACACAAGCACATCACATACATGGATTGCTGTGGAGGTAGACCGTTGATGTTATTCTGTTATAAACACACACACGTAGCTCAGTTACGATATTTTGTATGACAGTTTATACATTTATGCCCTTACTCCACACCCTTACCGTGTGGTGCGTGGTGGAGAGTACCCTGTACCATTATCGGGAAAGTATGAAATCTTACTTCCTCATGTGATGAGGAAGCAAGTCAATAGGCAGCACTTCCACCCTGAATGGGAACTTACAGAGCACAAGTTTAATACAGATTTGAGAAGAAAATACGTTCGATGCTTTATTCTAGTACTCACCTTAAGCTCCTTTTTTTATGGGAAACGTAGACAGCGATGTTACACAGCAGAATAGTAATTAAGTATGGGAATAAACTTTGTTAGAACCAGTTGGAAGAATGTTAAGTTGAACACATATGTTTGGTACACAACAGTGGTGTAACCACACTCGCAAAATAACTGAAGTGCAAACAGACATGGAGCCTATTGCTTCATTGTGTGTGTGTGTGCGTGTGTGTGTGTGAGAGAGAGAGAGAGAGAGAGAGAGAGAGAGAGAGAGAGAGAGGGAATGTCAGGAACACCTGGTTCAAATCTTAGACAAAGCAGGCATGGCACATTGCTCTTCTGTAACAGGGTTATGTGATGTAACTACACCTAGGGATGACACAAAAACGTCTTTCAGGCTGAAAACTGCATAAAGAAACGTACTGAAGTCCTGAAGCCAGCGAAGAGAGCTGTCAGGCTCAGAAAACGGGAGCACATCTGGTCAACAGCACAGGGGAATGACAACATCAACTGCTATAAAACCAGTACCTTTCTTCTACTCACTCTCAGAGTTAGGCCACTCTGTCAGCATCATTGATATCAAAGAAGGGTCAGCTCTACTAACTGCAGGACACCTTGCTGAATGCAACGAACTGCCTACAGCCAATACCACTTTGGAGTCCACTGCTACAGCCACACAGCCGTCAGGCTGGGGAGAAAGCTGCACTCGTGCCAGTTGCAATGGTGACTGTCTGAAGATGAGGGCCAGGCCTATCTTCCATGGATGAAGAACTGATATGCCCATCTGTGAATTGTTCAGCTTCAGCGCTGGGCACCTGTGTTACCACTACTGGGACAGTCCAAGTACCGCCTTACCGGCTGTATGCTGGGACCACCTCTAAGACTATGCTTTGTGTCACTATTGAGTCTGCTATCTACACACTATCTCAGCAACTGACAATGGGGCACACATATTTCTGGGGTCAAGCCTAAGCGCAGCTTCACTTAGTGCTGAGGCTCTGACAGACATCGATAGCCACGCCAGGCTGTAGCGATGTGGTGTCTGCTGCACTAACCTCCAACAATATCAGAGTTTGCATCTGAAAATTCCTCATCAGATGCTGACATGCTACTCAGCACCTTCGTGCAAAGATGGCTTAGCACGGCCTCTGCTAGGCAGCACTGGGAAGAGGACAGAGTAAATGTAGAGCTCTTGCTAATAAATGTCTGTTAATTGAATGATGTCTCATTAGTGCGTTGGTGCTGCACAGGACTCCACCATTCGTCTATCCCACACTCACATAGGAGGCTGCATCTGGTGGGCTCCTACAGGAAACTGAATTCTGCTCTTAATGACCCAGTGCACCAACAGCCGCTCATTTCTATGGAATTAAGATTCAAGAAAAAACTGTGGTAAACAGTTACAAGAAAAATGAATGCAGAAATGGTGTACAGGGTTAGGAACCCTGGAATGGTTTAAGTGGTACTGGAAAGAACTGCAGTGAAGAGTTTAATGTGACAGACACAAAGATTAGCGTTGTATTTGAAGGAGGTTACAGAAGTTTATAAACTAGTAGATGATAGTGATATAAAGATCAAATAAGATAGAAAGAGATGGCCTTCGATATCAAGAAATCCAAAAGACTGGGGCTTAGAAAAAAACAGAAACAAGGAGCAATGATCGAGTTTCCTAAGATTTCAAACTGATGGCAAAGGTTTGTAGAAAATTTACCATGAAAACTAATAGTTATTTGAGAGATCCAAGGTCAGAACAATGTTCTGTGTAATTTTGAGTGCACTGTGTCGAAAATAAATACTCATTACTTGCAACTATCACTTCCTCATTTGATGAAAATTTCATCCCAGCAAGCCAAAATTTCAAGTTAGGATACAGGAAGAAGTCACTTCGGTATAAGTCTGGTGAATACGATGGATTAGAAACCAATTCAAATCCCAGTTCATACACTTTTATTACTGTTATCTCTGATGTGTGGGATGCCCATTATTTGGCGTGTGTTGTCCTTGGTCTTTTTTCAGGGAATGCAAGTTTCAAATGTGACAACAACAAAGCTTAATACACTCCAGTTACGATTCTATTTTTTTCAAAGTGGTCTAGGAGGATTATTCCTTGGGAATACCAAAAACAGGGGCCATCACCTTAACAGCTGACAAAATGGTGTTTACCTTCTTCAGTGCACTATCACCAGCCGTTTTCCATTGTTTTGACTACCATTTTGACTCTGGTGTGTAATGATGGATTCAGGTTTCATCAGCAGTCACAAATCGGCGCAGTAGGTCTTGTGGGTTGCGATTAAACATTGTCGGACATTGTTTCGAAATGTTGGGTCAGATGCGGTTTTGGTTGACTGTGCGCACCATGGCAGCTATTTAGCACACAGCTTCTTCATTGCCACTTCTCTGTGCGGGATATTATGCGCTTGCTCAGTTGACATGCCTACAGTCTTAGCAAACTCAAATATTTTTATGCGAAGGTCTTGCATTACCCTGCATAGATTTTGTCAGTAGTTTCCTTTTTGGTGACTTCAGTTGAATGGACAGAGCATGCTTCGTCTTCAGTGCTTGTCGGACTAGGTTGAAATTCATTAACCCAAAAATAAATGGTCTTCAATGATAATGCAGAGTCCACGTGAATTTCGTCCAGTTTTGTTTTGATTTGTGCAGCAGTCCAACCCTTCAAATGAAAATGTTGAATAAGAGTGTGAAACTCGGTTCTCTGCATTTTCAATCACAGTCGAGACGCTGAACAATGCAGACTGCCATCAATAGTTAGCTCTACTCTTACATCGTTGAAATTCCTTGGGATAATCAAGCTTACCAACCATGAAGGCGTAACAAAAATGTTCCATTCTTTTATGGAAATATTTCGGACTTATCGAACCAATCTCGAAGACTACGACAGCTGGAAAAGACACAGAAAAACTGCCTATCGCACTTTCAAACTCTGTCAGCATCAAAGAATGTGAAATAAGCTCAATAAGCTGTGATAAGCTGGATGAGCCAGAATTATTATTGTCAAAAGCACGATCATATGGGGTATCAAGTGAAATTTGTTACTGGACTGAGGACTTTTTGGAAGGGGGGGATACAGCATGTTATCCTGGATGGAGAGTCATTGTCAGATATAGAAGTAACTTCGGGTGGGCCCTTGCTGTTCATATTTTATATTAACGACCTTGCAGACAATATTAAGTTTAAAATCCAGATTTTTGCAGATGATGTAGTTATCTATAATGAAGCACTATCTAAAAGAAGTTCCATAAATATTCTGTCAGATATTGATAAGATTTCAATATGATGCAGAGATTGGCAACTTGCTCTAAAAGTTCAGAAATGTAAAATTTTGCACTTTACGAAACGAAAAAACGTTGTATCCTATGACTATAGTATCAATGAGTCACTGTTGGAATCGGCCAACTCATACAAATACCTGAATGTTACTCTCTGTAGGGATATGAAATGGAATGATCACATAGGTTCAGTTGTTGGTACAGCAGATTGTAGATTTCAGTTCATTGGTACAATCCCGGGCAAGTGCAATCGGTCTCCAAAGATACCGTAGTCGTTACCAAATCACTTGTATGACCGGTTCTAGAATATTGCTCAAGTGTCTGGGACTCATACCATATAGGACTAAAAGAGGATATTGAAGGTATACAGAGAAGGCCAGCACAAATGGTCACAGGTTTGTTTAATCCATGGGAGAGTGTCACAGAAATACTAAAGGAACTGAGCTGGAAGACTCTTGAAAATAGATGTAAATTATCATGAGACAGCCTGCTACCAAAGTTTCCATATCATCTTTAAATGGTTACTCTAGGAATACGTATACTACATCCCCTATGTATCGCTCACATAGGGATCATGAGGATAAGATAGTGAAATTGCATCTTTATGGAATACTGTCTTAGTTATGTGACTGGATTTGAGATTTTCTGTCAGAGAGGTCACAGTTCGTAGTAACTGACGGAAAGTCATCGAGTAAAGCAGAAGTGATTTCTTGAGTTCCCCACGGCAGCGTTATAGGCCCTTTGCTGTTCGTTATCTACAGAAACGATTTGGGAGACTATGTGAGCATCCGTCTTAGGTTGTTTACAGATGACACTGTCGTTTATCGACTAGTAAAATCATCAGAAGATCAAAACAAATTGCAAAACGATTTAGACAAGATATCTGAATTTTGCGTAACGAAAAGTGTGAGGTCATCCACATGAGTGCTGAAAGGAATCCGTTAAACTTCGGTTACACGATAAATCAGTCCAAACTAAAGGCCGTAAATTCAACTGAATACCTAGGAATTACAATTACGAACAACTTAAATAGAAAGGAACACATAGAAAATGTTGTGGAGAAGGCTACCCAAAGACTGCCTTTTATTGGCAGGACACTCAGAAAATGTAACAGATCTACTAAGGAGACTGCCTACACTACACTTGTCCGTCCTCTTTCAGAATAGTGTTGCATGATGTGGGATCCTTAACACATAGGATTGATGGGGTGCATCGAAAAAAGAAGGGCAGCAAGTTTTGTATTATCGCGATGTAGGGGAGAAAGTGTCACGAACATGATACAGGATTTGGGCTGGACATCATTAAAACAAAGGCTTTTTTCGTTGCGACGGAATGTTCTCACGAAATTCCAATCACCAACTTTCTCCACCTAATGCGAAAATATTTTGTTGACACCGGGATACATAGGGAGAAACGATCACCACGATAAAATAAGGGAAATCAGAGCTTGTACGGAAAGATAAAGGTGTTCGTTCTTTCCGCGCACTATACGAGATTGGAAAAATAGAGAATCGTGAAGGTAGTTCGATAAACCCTTTGCCAGGCACTTAAATGTGATTTATGGAGTATCCATGTAGATGTAGAGTAATTACTGCACGCACAGAGGCATTCAAACAATTATTATTCCCACGCTCCATACGTGAATGGAACAGGAAGAAACCCTAATAACTGGTACAATGGCATGTACCCCCACCTCACGGTGGTTTGCAGAGTATAGATGTACAATTACAAAACTATTCATCAGTGATAGGTTTGCCCGTACCAGGAAAACTGGGACTGTGGGGCAATGGAAGAAAGCCATTTGCTCGGATGAGGATTGTTTCATACTGTTTCCAGCTTCTCGTCTGGTTGACGTCCCATGAATGAAACATGGCTGGCGTCCGGCAACGATTTGAGCAGCTATTTCACGGTATTCCAAGAGTCCCATGCAAAATCGTATTACTGCCAAGGCTTGTGCAATCATGTTGGCTGATAAGGTGCATACTATGCATCATACAACATTTGTTTCTCAATGGTTTCGCGAGCAAGAGGATGAATTGCCGCAATTCCTGTGACTACCAGAATCAGCAGATTGTAGTATTATTGAGCCTTCGTGGTCTAGATTGGAGAGAAGACTGCATAACGGTCAGTACATTCCATCATGGTTAACTGAAGTTGCCACTACTTTGTAAGACGAATGGTATAATATTACCTTGAAAACCATACAGGACCCGTATTTATCCATTCCAAGACAACTGAAAGCGTTTTAGGAGGTTCACGTGTTTACTACATCGTATTAGGCTCTGCAATGTGTCGTGTTTTTGCTGTTTCAATATCTTTGCGCTGCCCCGGGTTTCGGCGCCACGTCACCAAAGCGTTTTCTGCACCCGGTGCGAAAGCATGGTATAATTTAGATTTCATGGGTATTAATGTGATTAGTCAGAACTACAGCTACTAATTTCCTCCTATTCTGCTATCTGTGTTGCCTCCAAGAAATACGATTAATAAACCCCTTGCCTATTACAATTGTTTTGCTGCATGTTGTGTGGAGAGTACATCAAGATTGTAGATATACAGTTTGTCATTGCCGCTTTTATAAGCAATGGAACCAGTGGTAATGCTGTGTAAGTAATTTTATAAATAATGTAATATAATTTTTATGAAGTGGATTCACACATTGAGAATATACATTAGAGTCGACTACATGTGACAAATGAAAATCTCTGCCAGACCGGGGCTCAAACCTGGATTTCCCATTTGCCAGGAGCAGTTGCCTTAACCACGTTGGCCATCTGAGCTCAGTTTAATTGCCGGTCTAAACCTCCACATGTCACACAGTCACAATCCAATAGCTGGCACATTTGTGAAACGAAGCATAGGAAGACCATTGTTTTTTATATCGTCATTGAGCCCCCCAAGTGTGATTACATCATTAGTGGTGACAGTATCTGTGTTGATGCAGTAACTGCATTTATTACAATACAACGTTCTTCAGACATGCATGTCTTCAGGATCTGACATTGTTTATTTATTTATTATTTATTTACATGTCAAGTTCTGTCGGATCAAATCTCCAAGTACATGCAATTACAACATAAAAGGAATAAAAGATAAAAATAAAATGTTTATGTATCCAAAAAAAAGCCAAGTCATAAATTTCAGTACATGCAGTCAACAATATAACATAAGAATCAGTTTAATTTTTGAAGGAACTCCTAGGCAGAATAGAAGGGGGTGACTCATGAGGAAATTCTTCAGTTTCGATTTGAAAGCACGTAGATTACTGCTAATATTTTTGAATTCGTGTGGTAGCTTACTGAAAATGAATGCAGCATTGTACTGTACACCTTTCTGCACAAGAGTTAAGGAAGTCCGACTAAATACAGGTTGGATTTCTGCCTAGTATTAACTGAGTGAAAGATGCTTATTCTTGGGAATAAGCTAATATTATTAAAAGGAAATGACAGTAAAGAATATATATATATATATATATATATATATATATATATATATATATATATATATAGAGAGAGAGAGAGAGAGAGAGAGAGAGAAGCCAATGTCAAAATACCCAGAATATTGAACAGGGATCGACAAGAGGTTCGCAGACTTACACAACTTATTGGCGAATCACCCATTCCTGAGCCAAAAATATCCTTTTAGAATGGGAAGAGTTACCCCAAAATATACTACCATATGACATAAGCGAATGAAAATAAGCAAAGTAGACTAATTTTCATCTCAAACAATCACTTACTTCAGATACCGCATAGCAGCATTAAGTCTCTGAACAAGATCCTGAATGTGGACTTGCCATGACAGTTTACTATCTATTGGACCACCTAGAAATTTGAACTGTTCGGTTTCACTAATCATATTCCCATTCCGTGAAATGAAACTGTCAGGTTTTATAGAATTGTGTATTGTTGTTGTGGTCTTCAGTCCTGAGACTGGTTTGATGCAGCTCTCCATGCTACTCTATCCTGTGCAAGCTTTTTCATCTCCCAGTACCTACTGCAACCTACATCCTTCTGAATCTGCTTAGTGTATTCATCTCTTGGTCTCCCTCTACGATTTTTACCCTCCACGCTGCCCTCCAATACTAAATTGGTGATCCCTTGATGCCTCAGAACATGTCCTACCAACCGATCCCTTCTTCTGGTCAAGTTGTGCCACAAACTTCTCTTCTCCCCAATCCTATTCGATACTTCCTCATTAGTTATGTGATCTACCCATCTAATCTTCAGCATTCTTCTGTAGCACCACATTTCGAAAGCTTCTATTCTCTTCTTGTCCAAACTATTTATCGTCCATGTTTCACTTCCATACATGGCTACACTCCATACGAATACTTTCAGAAACGACTTCCTGACACTTAAATCAATACTGGATGTTAACAAATTTCTCTTCTTCAGAAACGCTTTCCTTGCCATTGCCAGCCTACATTTTATATCCTCTCTACTTCGACCATCATCAGTTATTTTGCTCCCCAAATAGCAAAACTCCTTTACTACTTTAAGTGCCTCATTTCCTAATCTAATTCCCTCAGCATCACCCGACTTAATTAGACTACATTCCATTATCCTTGTTTTGCTTTTGTTGATGTTCATCTTATATCCTCCTTTCAAGACACTGTCCATTCCATTCAACTGCTCTTCCAAGTCCTTTGCTGTCTCTGACAGAATTACAATGTCATCGGCGAACCTCAAAGTTTTTATTTCTTCTCCATGAATTTTAATACCTACCCCGAATTTTTCTTTTGTTTCCTTTACTGCTTGCTCAATATACAGATTGAACAACATCGGGGAGAGGCTACAACCCTGTCTTACTCCCTTCCCAACCACTGCTTCCCTTTCATGTCCCTCGACTCTTATAACTGCCATCTGGTTTCTGTACAAATTGTAAATAGCCTTTCGCTCCCTGTATTTTACCCCTGCCACCTTTAGAATTTGAAAGAGAGTATTCCAGTCAACATTGTCAAAAGCTTTCTCTAAGTCTACAAATGCTAGAAACGTAGGTTTGCCTTTCCTTAATCTTTCTTCTACGATAAGTCGTAAGGTCAGTATTGCCTCACGTGTTCCAGTGTTTCTACGGAATCCAAACTGATCTTCCCCGAGGTTGGCTTCTACTAGTTTTTCCATTCGTCTGTAAAGAATTCGTGTTAGTATTTTGCAGCTGTGACTTATTAAGCTGATAGTTCGGTAATTTTCACATCTGTCAACACCTGCTTTCTTCGGGATTGGAATTATTATATTCCTCTTGAAGTCTGAGGGTATTTCGCCTGTTTCATACATCTTGCTCACCAGATGTGTATTAGAAACTATAAAAACTGAGTCTTACTGTGATTTAGCGTTAGTTTATTTTCTACAAGCAATGAACTTATATAACAAACTGCACTATTAGAAATCGAGCCAATGTTGCACACAACATCCTTTACTACCAAGCTAGTGTCATCAGGAAACAGAAATATTTTAGAGTTACCCATAATACTAGAGGGCATATAATTATACAAATATTTATTTATTTATTTATTCATCCGTGGAACAATAAATATTGTATGGATGTCGTCAGATTACAACACATGAGCACACATTTACATTTACAATTAAACAGGTTTCTCATATTTTGTGTACTTTTTATAACTAGTCATACACATATTTATAATTACATAATATTTTGGTGATAATGTCATATGTTGCTAATTATCTACATCTATGTTAAATATTCTTTTACAGTATAACAACTTTTACTTACTAAAAAGGTTTTAAGCTTTTGTCTGAAAGTGGGGGGCTCATTTATTTCTTTAATTTCTTGTGGTAATTTGTTGTACGGTTTTATCCCATTGTAAAATATACTTTTTTGCGTCTTTGCCTTGTTCTTTCTATCTAGATGCAGGTGGTGACAAGCTCTTGTTTCATGGTCATGTATTAGGCAGTTTGTGTTGTACATGTTGAGGTTTTTCTTAATGAACATTATGTTCTGAAAGATAAACTCACAAGAAACAGTTAGAATTCCTAGCTTTCTAAATAATTCTAGACAGTGGGCCCTGTTGTTGCTATTTTTTACTGTCCTTATGGCTCTTTTTTGTACTTTGAACATAGTTTGTATGTTACTGGCACTTGTTCCCCAAAACATGATCCCATAGCTGAGGACTGAGTGTAGATATCCGTAATATGTTATTTTAAGACAGGTATTATTGCATACCGGTGCAAGGATTCTAAGAGCATAGCATGCTGTGGATAATTTCTTTGCCAAAATGTTGACATGGTTTGTCCATTTCAGTTGGCTGTCTACATTCATCCCTAAGAATTTGGTACTTGTTACACATTCTAATTCATTATTATTAACTTTTATTCTAGTGGCATTGTGTTTTTTGTTCAATTGGAAGTTAATATAGTTAGTTTTCTTTACATTTAGGGTTACTTTATTTTTTAATGACCAGTTGTGGACATCATTGAGAGCCTCGTTTGCTCTTTCTGACAGTTGTGTTGGATTTTCACCTGTTATTACAATGTTGCTGTCATCAGCAAAAAGTATTTTTTCTCCATATCTGATGCTTTGTGGGAAGTCGTTAATGTATATAAGAAACAATATTGGGCCTAATACACTTCCCTGTGGGACGCCTATATTCACATTTTCTGGATCAGACAGGTGTTTTACAAGGGAATTGTTTGAAACTTGTGATATCTCAACTTGTTGAACTCTGTTTTCCAAGTATGATTTGAACCACTTCTTTGTCACACCTCTTATTCCTATTTGCCCTAATTTATGAAGTAAGATTTTGTGGTCAACTGTATCAAAGGCCTTGGACAAGTCTAAAAAGATACCACTTACATTTTCACCTTTGTCCAGTGCTTCTAAAGTTACTTTAGTGGACTGTGCTGTAGCATATTGTGTGCCTTTTCCGGGCCTAAAACCAAATTGGTCATTGGAAAGAAGATTATATTTATTCAGGTAATTTAGCAGTCTCTTTTTGACTAGTATTTCTATTATTTTAGAAATGATAGACAGTATAGAGATCGGCCTGTAGTTCTCTACATTTTCCACATCTCCGTTTTTAAGCATAGGTATAACTTTTGCTTGTTTTAGGTACTCTGGAAAGTATCCAGATTCGAAAGATTCATTAATTATGTCTGTTAATGGGCCCTTTATGGAGTCTATACAATCTTTAATTACGCAGGCTGGGATTTCATCAAGTCCGACTGAAGTTTTATTTTTTAGTTGGTGTACTATTAGTGCCACTTCCCTTTCTGTAGTTGGCAAGAGCACCATTGAGTTTGTTGGCTGGTTCTGAGTAGGTAAATCATACGTATCTGGAAATTTCTGCTGTAATTTTTTTGCAATACTACTGAAATATGAGTTTACAAAATCAGCTAATTTTTTAGGGTTACTTACTGGTACATCTTTGTTTTTAATATGTGAATTGAGGTCCTTTTTAGCAGAGTTAGATGTTTCCTGTTTGATGATGTTCCAGGCTGCTTTGCTCTTGTTTTCAGCTTCAAGTAATATTTTGTTGTTTGAAAGTTTTTTTGCGGCTAGCAACACCTTTCTGTAAATTTTCCTGTACTTTTTGTAGGATTGCAGAACTTCTGGGTTAGATTGATTATTTTTTATGGAGTTGAGATATCTAAGAGTTTCTGAGGATTTTTTGATACCTGTAGTCACCCACTGATTTCTCTTTGTAGTTTTAATTTGATAAAGAGTTTTGGGAAACATCTCTTCAAATCTGAGTTTAAAAATTGACATGAACTTGATAAACTTATGATTTGCGTTGGTTTCTGCATAGACTTCCCTCCAATCTTCATATTCTAGCTGGGATTTAAACTGATGCAGGGCTGATTTGGAAAACATTCTTTTGTATGTACAAAGTTTAGGAGGAGTTTCTACATCAATGTTAGTTTTTAAGATTTGGCAGAGGTGGTCTGCTAGGCCCAGGTTTTGGACAACAATATGACATTTTTTACTATCAATATCTGTAGCTACATGATCTATAGATGAGGAGGATTCTTTCGTTATTCTAGTTGGACAATTAACAAGGGAGGATATTCCATAACAGCTTAGAATATTCACATATATGTTGCTAGCCTTATCAGGCTTCATCATATTAATGTTTAAGTCACCACAGATAATTACATTTGCTTTTGGTCCAGAAACCTTGTCTAAGCTTTGATTCAGTTTTGAGAAGAATATATCAATGTCTCCACTAGGAGAGTGGTACACACAAAATATGACTAATTTTTTTGCTATGCCTGGTCCTATTATTTCAACAGCGGAAAGTTCGAAATGTTTGTCCTCACCTAGATCTAAAAGATCATATCTTACATTAAATGACATACCTTTTTTTACATAGATACATGAACCTCCACCATTCATTGAGATTCTGCTATAGTAACATGCAAGGTCAAATGAGGCTAATGCAATGTGTTCAATTTGCTCCCCTTTGCACCAGTGTTCAGTGATACACAAAATTTGGCTATCAAATTTTTCCAATTCTACTTCTAGCTGTTGTGCTTTGTTCTTTATAGCTTGAATGTTTTGGTGAAACACTGTTAGGCATTTGTTTTCACTTATCTTGGTGGCGCCTTTCCCTTTAGACCTGATGCTAAAAAATCCTTCAGATGAGCTGGTGGCATGGTTATTCTTCTGTTGATGACAGTGGAGGTGAGTCTGTTGCCGGTTTGACTTGGAAGTTGGTGTATCTGAAGGTATCTGCCTTATGTTAGTCTTGTAATTGAGACCGGGTACCAAAAATCCTGCAGGGTTGAAAGTTTCCTGGTTCTTGTGCTTCTTCTGTTTGCTTCTGTTACTGCTGATGATGGTGAAGCTGGTGAAAAGTCTTTCACTGTTGAAGACTGAGGAGTGGCCAATACTGATGAAAGGTCATTGGCTGTTGGCACATCAGGCGTTTTTTTTCTTGTTAATGATGCAGTTGCGTAGCATGTAGCTGCTTCTGCTGGAGCTGCTTTGGAAACTTCTGTCCTAGTTGAATCATTTATCTCAGCTGATTTTGACGAAAGTGGAGATTGTAGTGCTGTACCTGTTGTCAGTGATTCATTTTCTTGTTGGAAATTTTCAGTTGCTGTGTTTGGTGGTGGAAGCGGTATGGTCGTGCTATTCTTGTCCTTAACTGCCTTCACTGCATTAAGGATTTCTCGACTAATGAATGATTTTCAGAGTTTATTTCTGTGAAGCCCATGCCTTGTAAAATGACTTCTCTCTGCGGATGGTACGTCCACATATGTGGCATTTGGGAGGCTTCGGCAGATTTTCTCAAATTTCCTATTAGTAACTGTGATTTCTTTGTTGACACAGGATTCTTCTGTAAGATCATGTCTTTGTGGGATACTGGCAATGAAGAAGTTAACATCTGTAATTTTCTGTAATGTACTTCTTAGAGCTCTTGTGGCGAGTTTGCCCTCGTTCCTATGAACATCATTAGCACCTCCTATTATTAGACAGTTGCTTCCCAGCTTCAAAGAATGTTCACAGTCTTTTAAAACTTCGCGCCAAGGGGCACCCGGTTTCGTTATTCCACTAACCTTGAATATAGTTTGCATGTTACACAAAATGTCGGCTAAGCCCTTTCCATGACTGTCTGAAAGTATGAAAATATTTTCTTTTTTCTTCTTACCTGTATTGGTAGATATCTTGTTTGCGCAATAAGTATGTTCCATGTATTTTCTGGTATTTCCTTTCTTGTTATTACAGGACTTCGTAGGCCTACTGAAATGATTTGTGGTCGCTGCATTTGATGAAAGTACTTCCTTTCTTTGGCTCTTTTCACATATTTCATATTTATCACACGTTTAAAATTCAAACTTATTTGCTTGTGGGAGACGAAAGTTGTTTTCGTTACGATTAACACGACGAAACTTTTTATAGGCCTAATAAAGTTACCGTTTTGTTCGTTTACAACCGTTTCACTACCCTTTGAATGGTCTATCACTTCTTCCAGCTTCTGTACACTATCTATCACTGATTCAAGCTTCTCTACATATAGTTTAGCTAACATAAGATCATATTTTAATGAAGAAGTCGTGCATTCTTCTTCGCATTCCGTTTGTAAACACACGATATGACGATAGTTACAGTGCACATTTCCACAGTCACAGGTCATGTTTTTTTCCTCTAAGACATTTAAACATTGACGATGGATCCATTTCTGTGACCACGAACATAATTTAACACCATATTTCACCTTCTTACTGCATTTTACACACACAGGATTTAAAAACTCGTAATTTTCCGCGGATCGGTTTATTAGTACGTCTACACGCGCCGCCATCTTACAAAGGAACACAAGTGGCCCCAATAATGATCCCTGGGGGACCCCCCATTTGATGGTACCCCACCCAGACCCCACATCACAGCCATTTTCAACACTGTGAGTAATGACCTTTTGCTGTCTGTTTTTAAAGTAAGAGATGAACCAATTGTGAGCTACTCTCTGTATTCCGTAATGGTCGAACTTCTGCAGTGATCAACACAATAAAACACCTTGGTTAAATAAAAAAATATGCCTAGCGTTGGAAAACATTTGTTAAACCCATTAAGTATCCCACAGAGAAAAGAGAATATAGCATTTTCTGTTGTTAAACGACTTCTAGAGCCGAACTGTAAATTTGACAGGAAATCATGTGATATAAAATGATCAATTATCCTTACATACGCAGCCTTATAGGCAAACACTGATCGCATAGAAATAGGTCTAAAATCGTCTACATTAACCCTTTCTCCCTTTTTATCAAATGGCTTTACTACTGAGTACTTTAATAGTTCAGGAAAGTGACCATTCCTAAAGGAAAAATTACAAATATGGCTAAATACAGAGCTAACATGTGCAACACAGTACTTTAATATTCTGCTAGACACTCCATCATATCCACGAGAGTCTTTAGTCTTCAGTGACTTAATTACTGACTCAATCTTCCCCTTTTCTGTACCACAGAGGAGTATTTCAGACATCAATCTTGGAAAGGGATTTGCCATGAGAGTTTTATGATTCTCTATAAAAACTAGATTTTTATTTAATTCAACAGCAGTTCTTAGAAAATGATTTTTAAATACTGTATATAAAACTGATTTATCGGTAACAGAAATATTTTTACTACAAACTGACTTTATATTGTTGGTCTTCTGCTTCTGACCAGTCACTTGCTTCACAACTAACCAAATGGTTTTAATTTTATCCTGTGAATTAGCTATTCTATTTGCATAACACATACTCTTTGCCTTTCTAATAACACTTTTAATCACCTTACAATACTGTTTGTAATGGGCTACTGTAACTTGATAGTAACTATTTCGAACATTTTGATATAATTCCCACTTCGTTCTACATGATATCCTTATCCCACCAGTCAGCCACCCAGGCTGCCTTTTACTGCTAGTACCCCTTTTAGAACATTCCAATGGAAAGCAACTCTCAAAGAGAATGAGAAATGCGTTAAGGAAAGCATTATATCTGTCATCTGTGTTATTGGCACTACAGTCATTCTGCCACTCTTGTTCCTTGGCGAGTTAAAAAACTCTCTATTGCTGTTGGATTAACTTTCCTACATAGTTTGTAATTATATATGACATTTGTTTGAGTATAATACCGTTTTAGTGTTAAAATTTGTGCATCAGGGTCTGAAAGGCCATTCACACTTTTACTAACAGACTGCCCATCTACTAATGAAGAATGAATAATATTGTCTACGGCTGTGCTACTGTTCCCCTGCACCCTAGTTGGAAAAAACACTGCCTGCATCAGATCATATGAGTTTAGATCTACCAACATCCTTTTCTTGCACACTCATATACAAAATGACAATTTGCAACTCTGGTAATCATGAAATAGATTCACATGTGGTGAATATATATTAATGTCAGTTGCATGTTGTGAATGAAAATTTGTGCCGGACCAGGATTCAAACATGGGATGAGCGGTCGCCTTAACCTCTTCATCTATAAGAGCATACTGCCAGTGGTGGTCCTAACACCCGCATGTCACACAGTCACAACACTGGTGGGACTAAAATGGCGATACTAAATAATAATGGCGTTCCTATGCTTGGTTTCACGAATGTATGAGCATTTGGAACCTGACTGTGTGATATGTGGAGGTTTGGACCGGCACTGAGGACGTGCTTGGACAGCCAAAGCGGTTAAGGCGACATGCCATGACAAGCAGGAAATCTGGGTTCGAGTCCCTGTCCAGCAGAAATCTTCTTTTACAACAAGTAGCTGACGCTAATATGTTTTTACCGTATGTAACACCATTTCGTGATTTCCACAGCTGGAAATGGTCAAAAACGGTGCCTCTTCCATCAGAGATGCATGCACATCTGAAGGACATTATACTGTAGTAAATGCAGTTACTGCATCAACACAGACATGGTCACCATTAATGATACAGTCAATTTTTGTTTCTGTGTGAATAGTATGAAGCTATATATGTGAACTATATACAAATTCAGAGGGAGTATCAGTCTGAGGGAGGCAGTAGAATATGGAGAATGACTGACAATAAACCCAAGAGGATAACAAACAATAATTCTGGTGTCTGTAGTAGTTATAGCAACTGGAGAGGCGATTGTCTTACAGACTCAGTTGTAGCAAGGACTGACTATAACCATATAAAGTCCAGCCCCCATCTATTTTATTTTGTGGGTGACGTCACAAAAACGCAGTTGAAAATTGGAATCAGTTCCGGAAATGTACGGTGCAGGCAATAAGAAATTTTAGTTTGGAACTGTCCGCTAGAGCATTTGTAGGTATTCTACAGCTGTTTAATGTGAATAGTATAGTGGGTACTGTGATGCATACTGTTATGTGTTTTGTGTTGTTAGAGGAGGAAGGACATATGGGTAAATGCAGCACCTATTACCAGTCAGATCGATCTACCTGCGAGTAGTACATGAATGTTTTGTGAGCAGAAATGGTAGTCCCTGGATGGAAGACACGGCCTAGTGTGTGGACTACCATTACATACTTAAGCAATTTCCTAGATAAAGTCTTTAGGTGTGTAATATTATTACTTAGAAATGGTTAGGTTCAATAGTCCTAATGACTGCGCCTGGGAAGCAGACTGTGGACAAATTATGTCTTTATGCTTATGCTGTGCACCCTCCAGCCTATGGTGTCTGGAGGGGTCTCGAGCGAGGTGGCGCAGTGGTTAGCACACTGGACTCGCATTCGGGAGGACGACGGTTCAATCCCGTCTCCGGCCATCCTGATTTAGATTTTCCGTGATTTCCCTAAATCGCTTCAGGCAAATGCCGGGATGGTTCCTTTGAAAGGGCACGGCCGATTTCCTTCCCTGTCCTTCCCTCACCCGAGCTTGCGCTCCGTCTCTAATGACCTCGTTGTCGACAGGACGTTAAACACTAATCTTCTCCTCCTCCTCCTCCTCTTTGTTTTTCTTTATTTATTTGTAGCTTGCTCCATTACAACAGTTGTAATACTTCACATACGTATTTTATGTGTGTATGTTGTTTGCAGTGGATATGTTTGTGTTGTATGAGATGATGACGAGGATGAGGGTGATGATGATCATGATGATGATGAGAAGAAGGGAAAGACTTGAATCCTGGAGCTAGCATACAGCCTACTCCTCGTGAATAGCACAAAGGAGGACACCAAACTGAACGTCCCAATCTGATGGATGGATCACCACCAACAGCGTCACATGCCCTAGGCTCATGACAGACTGTGGAGAGGTTTGGAGTTTAATGAAGAACACTGGCACAAAGACCGGTGATAATAAAGGAACTTTATACAACCACCTCTCCTCCTTTTCGTGGCCAAATGTAGGCAATGAAAATTTTATCCACCACCAGGATTCGAACTGGCTTCCCAGGATGGAGCCAAATACTGGCAATGAAAGTTTCATCCACCATAAGGATTAGAGATGGTTTACCACCAGGTCACGAGTGCCAGCGCGCAAGTGTGCGTTAGTGATCTTGGCAATGAAGGCGACTTCTGGAGAGGTTTTTAAGCTTATAGGCAAGATTTTTGAGTGTGCACAAAACAACGTTATTGATTACCATCTGTCTAGACCTTCTAGCTGACACTCCATCAGCCGCAACCTACCACAGAGTATACAGTTCGTGACGACGAACGCATCGCGTTTTAGTACCTGAATAGTGTAAATTCGCGTAGTCGTTTGTCTTCTGTTTTTGTTTTGAACGGCCAGTGTCGGTTGGTCACAGCCAGTGTGCTCCCTGCCGCCGTTGGATAAGCAGCTGCAGCAGCAAGTCGTATGCTCCTAGCTCACTCATTTGTTACATAGTTTAATTCTTAATTTCTTTGCGTGTTTTTCGTACTTGCATTGTTTAATTCATAAATTTCGGGCGTATTATAGTATTTGAGAGTTGTAGCATCGCGTTTTAGTACCTGAATAGTGTAAATTCGCGTAGTCTCCTTCCGCCGCCGAGCAGTGTCAGCAGTGCACAAGTAGCAGCATTACTGCATTTACTAGGAAATCTTGTATTTTAATAACCGTTTAAATTTTGTGTCGATTTGTTTGCACTCTCTGTAGATTAGTTCAGACGTTCTTTGCACAACAGTTTTTAGCATGGATGGGGACTGCAACTGCTGTGTTCGGATGCAGGCTGAGTTGGCATCCCTTCGCTCCCAGCTTCAGGCAGTGTTGGCTTCGGTCACACAGCTTGAGGCTGTTGCCAATAGGCATCACTGTGGGGGTCCGGCTGGGGGTTTGTCGGGGACGGCCAGCTCGTCCCACGCATCCCCTGATCGGACTACGACTGTGGTTGCCCGGGATACTGCCCGCATTGAGGCTGATCCCTCATCTGTGGTAGAGTGGGAGGTCGTTTCAAGGTGTGGCAGGGGGCGAAAGACATTCCGGAGGGCTGAACGGAAAGCCTCTCCAGTTTGTCTGACGAACCGGTTTCAGGCTCTGTCTCAGGCTGATACTGATCTTCGGCCTGACATGGCTGCTTGTCCTGTTCCAGAGGTTGCCCCTCAGTCTGCAAGATCCGGGCAGTTGCAGAGGGTGGGCTTACTGGTAGTTGGGAGCTCCAACGTCAGGCGCGTAATGGGGCCCCTTAGGAAATGGCAGCAAGAGAGGGGAAGAAAACCAATGTGCACTCCGTGTGCATACCGGGGGGAGTCATTCCAGATGTGGAAAGGGTCCTTCCGGATGCCATGAAGGGTACAGGGTGCACCCATCTGCAGGTGGTCGCTCATGTTGGCACCAATGATGTGTGTCGCTATGGATCGGAGGAAATCCTCTCTGGCTTCCGGCGGCTATCTGATTTGGTGAAGACTGCCAGTCTCGCTAGCGGGATGAAAGCAGAGCTCACCATCTGCAGCATCGTCGGCAGGACTGACTGCGGACCTTTGGTACAGAGCCGAGTGGAGGGTCTGAATCAGAGGCTGAGACGGTTCTGCGACCGTGTGGGCTGCAGATTCCTCGACTTGCGCCATAGGGTGGTGGGGTTTCGGGTTCCGCTGGATAGGTCAGGAGTCCACTACACGCAACAAGCGGCTACACGGGTAGCAGGGGTTGTGTGGCGTGGGCTGGGCGGTTTTTTAGGTTAGATGGCCTTGGGCAAGTACAGAAAGGGCAACAGCCTCAACGGGTGCGGGGCAAAGTCAGGACATGCGGGGACCAAGCAGCAATCGGTATTGTAATTGTCAACTGTCGAAGCTGCGTTGGTAAAGTACCAGAACTTCAAGCGCTGATAGAAAGCACCGAAGTTGAAATCGTTATAGGTACAGAAAGCTGGCTTAAGCCAGAGATAAATTCTGCCGAAATTTTTACAAAGGTACAGACGGTGTTTCGAAAGGATAGATTGCATGTAATCGGTGGTGGAGTGTTCGTCGCTGTTAGTAGTAGTTTATCCTGTAGTGAAGTAGAAGTGGATAGTTCCTGTGAATTATTATGGGTGGAGGTTACACTCAACAACCGAGCTTGGTTAATAATTGGCTCCTTTTACCGACCTCCCGACTCAGCAGCATTAGTGGCAGAACAACTGAGGGAAAATTTGGAATACATTTCACATAAATTTTCTCAGCATGTTATAGTCTTAGGTGGAGATTTCAATTTACCAGATATAGACTGGGAGACTCAGATGTTTAGGACGGGTGGTAGGGACAGAGCATCGAGTGACATTATACTGAGTGCACTATCCGAAAATTACCTCGAGCAATTAAACAGAGAACCGACTCGTGGAGATAACATCTTGGACCTACTGATAACAAACAGACCCGAACTTTTCGACTCTTTAAGTGCAGAACAGGGAATCAGTGATCATAAGGCCGTTGCAGCATCCCTGAAAATGGAAGTTAATAGGAATATAAAAAAAGGGAGGAAGGTTTATCTGTTTAGCAAGAGTAATAGAAGGCAGATTTCAGACTACCTAACAGATCAAAACGAAAATTTCTGTTCCGACACTGACAATGTTGAGTGTTTATGGAAAAAGTTCAAGGCAATCGTAAAATGCGTTTTAGACAGGTACGTGCCGAGTAAAACTGTGAGGGACGGGAAAAACCCACCGTGGTACAACAACAAAGTTAGGAAACTACTGCGAAAGCAAAGAGAGCTTCACTCCGTTTAAACGCAGCCAAAACCTCTCAGACAAACAGAAGCTAAACGATGTCAAAGTTAGCGTAAGGAGGGCTATGCGTGAAGCGTTCAGTGAATTCGAAAGTAAAATTCTATGTACCGACTTGACAGAAAATCGTAGGAAGTTCTGGTCTTACGTTAAATCAGTAAGTGGCTCGAAACAGCATATCCAGACACTCCGGGATGATGATGGCATTGAAACAGAGGATGACACGCGTAAAGCTGAAATACTAAGCACCTTTTTCCAAAGCTGTTTCACAGAGGAAGACCGCACTGCAGTTCCTTCTCTAAATCCTCGCACAAACGAAAAAATGGCTGACATCGAAATAAGTGTCCAAGGAATAGAAAAGCAACTGGAATCACTCAATAGAGGAAAGTCCACTGGACCTGACGGGATACCAATTCGATTCTACACAGAGTACGCGAAAGAACTTGCCCCCCTTCTAACAGCCGTGTACCGCAAGTCTGTAGAGGAACGGAGGGTTCCAAATGATTGGAAAAGAGCACAGGTAGTCCCAGTCTTCAAGAAGGGTCGTCGAGCAGATGCGCAAAACTATAGACCTATATCTCTGACGTCGATCTGTTGTAGAATTTTAGAACATGTTTTTTGCTCGAGTATCATGTCGTTTTTGGAAACCCAGAATCTACTATGTAGGAATCAACACGGATTCCGGAAACAGCGATCGTGTGAGACCCAACTCGCTTTATTTGTTCATGAGACCCAGAAAATATTAGATACAGGCTCCCAGGTAGATGCTATTTTTCTTGACTTCCGGAAGGCGTTCGATACAGTTCCGCACTGTCGCCTGATAAACAAAGTAAGAGCCTACGGAATATCAGACCAGCTGTGTGGCTGGATTGAAGAGTTTTTAGCAAACAGAACACAGCATGTTGTTATCAATGGAGAGACGTCTACAGACGTTAAAGTAACCTCTGGCGTGCCACAGGGGAGTGTTATGGGACCATTGCTTTTCACAATATATATAAATGATCTAGTAGATAGTGTCGGAAGTTCTATGCGGCTTTTCGCGGATGATGCTGTAGTATACAGAGAAGTTGCAGCATTAGAAAATTGTAGCGAAATGCAGGGAGATCTGCAGCGGATAGGCACTTGGTGCAGGGAGTGGCAACTGTCCCTTAACATAGACAAATGTAATGTATTGCGAATACATAGAAAGAAGGATCCTTTATTGTATGATTATATGATAGCGGTACAAACACTGGTAGCAGTTACTTCTGTAAAATATCTGGGAGTATGCGTACGGAACGATTTGAAGTGGAATGATCATATAAAATTAATTGTTGGTAAGGCGGGTACCAGGTTGAGATTCATTGGGAGAGTGCTTAGAAAATGTAGTCCATCAACAAAGGAGGTGGCTTACAAAACACTCGTTCGACCTATACTTGAGTATTGCTCATCAGTGTGGAATCCGTACCAGATCGGTTTGACGGAGGAGATAGAGAAGATCCAAAGAAGAGCGGCGCGTTTCGTCACAGGGTTATTTGGTAACCGTGATAGCATTACGGAGATGTTTAATAAACTCAAGTGGCAGACTCTGCAAGAGAGGCGCTCTGCATCGCGGTGTACCTTGCTCGCCAGGTTTCAAGAGGGTGCGTTTCTGGATGAGGTATCGAATATATTGCTTCCCCCTACTTATACCTCCCGAGGAGATCACGAATGTAAAATTAGAGAGATTAGAGCGCGCACGGAGGCTTTCAGACAGTCGTTCTTCCCGCGAACCATACGCGACTGGAACAGGAAAGGGAGGTAATGACAGTGGCACGTAAAGTGCCCTCCGCCACACACCGTTGGGTGGCTTGCGGAGTATAAACGTAGATGTAGATGTAGACGACGACACCCAGCCTCCGACGAAATATCGGAATCTTAACAATCTCCCCCCTCCCCTCCGGGTCTGGCGAGTCATCTGCCCGTACCCACTGCACCAATCTGTGCTTAGGCCAGTGCCAACATCTAGAATCATTTGGAAAGGGCAGTACATTGGCTAGACTAGATGTGCAAGGAGTAGTATTTTAATAATTCATACAGACAGACTACGATTAAGGATTGTCAAGGAAAAGGCGCTGTATATTCCAAAATAGTACTAAATGGACATGCGTAACAACATTTTTCCCATTATTGTGATTCCATGCTTCAGTCTGTAAAAACGGAACCCCTAATAGGATCGTTTTGTTGTCAGCCTGTCCAACTGTTATGAACCCTTTTTCTCAGGAACGAGTAGGAGCTTCTAAGCTTGTAAATCACTTCAATCAAGATATATGGCCATTTATGTCACTCATTATGATACTCGGAAATTCCCTCATCAAAACCTCTAGGGTGCTTCCCACTGCCTTAGAATCACGAAATCTGGTGAGAAGCACAGTTTCGCATTCCAAGTAAAGTAAAAAAAAAAAAAAAAAAAAAAAAAACGAAAACTGCTAATTTATATTTATATCACACGAATAAAATACTTTTTTATCCATCTGTTTGTCCGTCTGACTTTAAAGACCCCTTTTTCTCTGGAATACGTAGACATATCAAGTTCAAATACATGTCACATACTAAAGTCTATGGTGCCTTGGCGGTGTCAAAGATTTAAGCGTCTAAGTCAATGTAATTAAAACACTCTAACAATGGAAAATCTGGGATGGAATGTAGCAGTATAATGAAAAAAACAGTTGCTACTCACCATGCACCGGAGATGCTGAGTCCCTGATAGGCACAACGCAAACGCGTGTGTATGAATTGCGTTAGCGATAGTGTGTGTATGCTGTCTATTTCTGACAAAGGCCTTGTCAGCTGAAAGCTAACCTTCCGACAGTCATTCTGTTGTGCGTTTCTGCGACTCAGAATTTCCGCTCAATGGTGAACAGCAACTATCCTTTTCATTATATTGTTATAATCAAAATATTCTGTTATTTATTTCATCTATTTTGACGCTCACAGAATCAATGGTCACAATCTACAAGGTACTTTCCATTGACCTATAATCATGAAATTCGGCAAGAAGCAAGGTTTCACTACAAATGAAGTAAAAAATCTGAACTTGTTACACTGTAACAAGGGGCGTTTGAAAAGTCCGTGCAAAGTCCGAGAGATGGCACCACTGGCGTGTTATCAAGGTCATGTTCAGTTAGTAGCGTCTTTGGAAAGAACACACACCAAGTTTCAGTCATATTGGCCTATTTCTTTGTGTTTGGAATTCGTGTGAATCAAGGAAGCCGAGTGATTGTCAAAAAATGGACGAAAAAGAATTTCGTGTGGTGATTAAACATTACTTTCTGAAAGCCAAAACGCTTCAAGAGACTAAAGTTAAGCTTGATAAACATTACGGTGACTCTGCACCTTCGATTAGAACAGTATATAAATGGTTTCAAAATGTTTGCCGTGGCCATAAGGGCACAAGTGATGCTGAACGTTCTGGACGCCCTGTGGAGGTTACGACTCCAGAAATCATTGATAAAATCCATGATATGGTGATGGATGACAGAAGAGTTAACACACGTGAGATTGCTGGTGTTGTGGGCATCTCGAATGAACGGGTACATAATGTTTTGCATAAGCATTTAGACATGAGATAGCTATGTGCAAGATGGGTTCCGCGATTCCTCACGCTTGACCAAAAACGGAATCATGTGAAGTGTTGCAAGGATGATTTGAAGCTGTTCAGGGGTCTGCAGGACTTTAAGCGTCGTTTCGTCACTGTGGATGAAACATGGATACATTACTATACTCCTGAGACCAAAGAACAATCTAAACAATGGGTTACCAAGGGAGAATTTGCACCAAAAAAAGCGAAGATCATTCCTTCGGCCAGAAAGGTTATGGCGACTGTTTTTTGGGATTTGCAAGGGGTAATCTTCATCGACTATCTGGAGAATGGTAAAACTATTACAGATGAATATTATTCATCATTACTGGACCGTTTGAAATCAGAATTGCAAGAAAAACACCGGTGATTGGACCACAAAAAAGTCCTTTTCCATCACGACAATGCACCAGCACAAACCTCAGCAGTTGTAGTCGCAATATTAATGGAAATAGGATTCCAGCTCGTTTCACGTCCCCCCTATTCTCGCACGAGCGATGGGACACAGCATGTCCGAGGTAGCAATGAACTGGGGATTTTGCTGTACGACTATTTCACTAGTGTAATGTGAATATCAGGAATCCGATGAAACATCAAATCTCCGACATCGCCGCGGTCGGAAAAAATTCCTGCAAGAACAGGACCAACAATAACTGAAGTGAATCGTTCACCGTGACAGACATGGAACACTTCTGCAAATTGCTGCAGATTTCAGTGCTGGGCAATCAACAAGTGTCAGCTTGCGAACCATTCAACGAAACATAATCGATATGGGCTTTCGGAGCCAGCCTGTCGGTGTGGTCAAGCGGTTCTAGGCACTTCAGTCTGGAACCACGCCACCGCTACGGTCGCAGTTTAGAATCCTGCCTCGGGCATGGATGTGTGTGATGTCCTTAGGTTAGTTAGGTTTAAGTAGTTCTAAGTTCTAGGGGACTGATGCCCTCGCATGTTAAGTCGCATAGTGCTCAGAGCCATTTGAACCATTTTTCGGAGCCAAAGGTTCACTCGTGCATCCTTGATGACTGCACGACATAAAGCTTTGCACTTCGCCTGGGCCCCTCAACACCAACATTGGACTGTTGGTCGGACGAGTCTTGTTTCAAATTGTATCGTGCATGGATATGGAGACGACCTCACGAATCCATGGACCCTGCATGTCAGTAGAGGATTCTTCAAGCTGGTGGAAGCTCTGTAATGGTGTGGGGCGTGTGCAGTTGGAGTGAAATGGGCGCCTGATACGTCCAGATACGACTCTGACAGGTGACGCATACGTAAGCATCCTGTCTGATCACCTGCATCAATACGTGTCCCTTGTGTATTCCGACGGACTTTGGCGATTCCACCGGGACAATGCGACATCCCAAACGTCCAAAATTGCTACAGAGTGGCTTTGGGAACACTCTTCTGAGTTTAAACTCCCCAGACATGAACATTATTGGGCGTATCTGGGACGCCTTGCAACGTGCTGTTCAGAACAGATCTCGACCCCTCGTACTCTTACGGATTTATGGGCAACTCTGTAGGATTCATGAAGTCTGTTCCCTCCGGCACTACTTGACACATAAGTCGAGTCGATGCCACGTCGTGTTGCGGCGCTTCTGTGTGTTCGCTGGGGCCCTACGCGATGTTGGGCATACCAGTTTCTTTGGCTGTTCAGTGTATATTAAATAGAAGAGGTATTTAAAAAGAAATGAGCTAGGGGCTGTAAAATAACTGCTGAAGGGATCGTAATGCCTATGGAGGATAGAATGGTTCGTACAGAGCACCGAGGTTTCAAACTCGCTGCTGGAGGGATAGGATAGCACATCAACATGGCGACAAGAGGATGCACTCGCGCTTGTCGAACTTCGACTGCACTGAGTTGCGTTAAGGAGGCTTGAAACCAAGAGCAAAGAGCTGTATAGTGCGTTTCCGTGCAGATGAAGGAGTAGGGTAAAGCTAGCCAAGAAATGGCACTAGTGAACAGAGAACACTGCATGTCTGTTACAATTCCAATTTGAATCCACTTACTTCCTCGTAACTCTCTATAGTTTATGCATAACACATCACGAGATGCGAGCTTGAAATTCATATGGGTGACTGCAAAATGACTCCACTACTGCCAACGTACGAGGGCGATTCAGAAAGTAACCTCCGATTGGTCACTGTGCGGGTTGTGGGGGGAGTAGCGACGCCATCTGTGCGTTCACGCACTCAACAGGTCAGTCGGCATCAAGCCGTGGTCGAGTGAATGTCGTACCTGCGCTAGTTTAGTTTTTGTGGCAGTTTGAAATGTGTGCTGCAATAGAAAACCCCGCCAAATGTGAAGTGCGTGCTGTCATAAGGTTTTTTACAGCCAAAGGATATTCTGCAGCAGCTATTCATCGTGAGCTTTGTGCCGTGTACGGACCAAGAGTTATGAGTGAAGGAGTTGTCCGTGAATGGGTACGTTTATTTAAAAGTGGACGAGAAAACGTTCATGATGAAGAGAGGAATGGTAGACCATCATTGGTGACTGACGAACTCGTTCAGACAGTTGATGCAAAAGTTCGTGAAAATCGACGTTTCTCAATGTCAGAGTTGTCTACTGGTTTTCCACAGATTTCTAAGACTCTCTTGTACGAGATAGTGACAGCAAGATTGGGTTACCGTAAGTTCTGTGCACGATGGGTGCCCAAAATTCTTACCGACCACCACAAAACTCAAAGAATGGCCTCTGCATTAAACTTTCTGTCACGTTATGAGGACGAAGGAGAACCATTGTTAAACAGAATCGTGACCGGTGACGAAACCTGGATTAAGTACGTGAACCCTGAGACAAGAGAACAATCAAAGATGTGGGCACATTCAAATTCGCCTACCAAACCAAGAAAAGCCTCGCAAGATTTTACTGCCAGAAAACTGATGGCAACGGTGTTTTGGGATGCCAAAGGGGTGTTGTTGGTTGAATTCATGGAACGTGGTACGACCATTAATCAAGACGTGTACTGTGAAACAATAAAAAAGTTACGACGGGCTATACAGAACAAACGCCGTGGTATGCTGACTTCCGGTATCGTTTTTTTGCACGATAACGCCCGTCCTCACTCTGCTCACAGAACAACGGCCCTTCTTGAGTCCTTCAAGTGGGACGTTATCAACCATCCACCTTACAGCCCAGACCTGGGGCCAAGTGATTATCACCTCTTCATGCATTTGAAGAAATGGCTCGGGTCACAGCGGTTTGATGACGACGAAGAGCTCAAAGATGCGGTCACAGGCTGGCTCCAGGCACAAGCGGATGATTTTTATGCAGAAGGAATTTCAGAGCTTGTGAAGAGATACGATAAGTGCCTCAATCGCTATGGAGACTATGTAGAAAAATAGTGCAAAGATGTAGTTGTAAGATGTATATATTAAAATATTTTTATTTAACTTGGTGTATTTTTTTAAATCAACCGGAGGTTACTTTCTGAACGGCCCTCGTACATTTCGTGAAGGCCACATAGAAAGTATGTTTAGGATGAACGCGTATAGACAGTGCTACTAGTATGTCCCTCGCTCCATTTGTGAGAGGATAGAAAAGGGAATGATTAGAGGTAAATATTACCATACATTATGGGGAAATATACTTTGACTACACAATATGTGACTGTCAAATTCACGACAGAACACGAAGTAGACAGAATGAGAAAATTTTTTAAAATTGACAGTTTATAACAAAAACGGCAAATGTTCATTTCAAATATGTACGAAATCAACAAGTAGTGATATGAATATCAATGCCCATTCAAGTTATGCTCTACATCAGAAACATGAGAAACATGCATACATTTACTCTGTGACACACAGAGTAAGATGGCGTCCACTACGCCAAGGGGAATTCCAATCCCGCGTCCGGCCATCATGATTTAGGTTTTCCGTGATTTCCCTAAATCGCTCCAGGCAAATGCCGGGATGGTTCCTTTGAAAGGGCATGGCCGACTTCCGTCCCCGTCCTTCCCTAATCCGATGAGACCGATGACCTTTCTGTTTGGCCTCTTCCCTCAAACAATCCAGTCCAAGCAGAACTGAAGAAAAAATTAGTCCTTTTAAGACAGGTCGCCCTTTCAAATGAATATGACCCAGTAATAGAGAACACCATAGAAATGGTGAAATTGTGTAATTTTTATCTTTACTGTGTAATTTATTTGAAATTAATACAGTATGTACATTGTTATATGGGAACATGATTGCATACATTAAAAGTCCCTTAAATTTCCATGTAGGCACCTCTCGCTTCTACCAATCTCCTCAAACGACCTGAAACAGAACCCACAGCTTTCTGGAGGAAGTTGTGTGGGATGTTGGTAAGAACTTTCCAGATCTGTGCTTCCCATTCGTCCAGTGTGTGAGGGTTTCGTCTGGTACACCTCCTCTTTTGCCCAGCCCCATAAAAGGAAGTCACACAGAGTCAGGTCTGCACTACTCTCAGGCTCCAGAATGAGATTTTCACTCTGCAGCGGAGTGCGCGCTGATACGAAACTTCCTGGCAGATTAAAACTGTGTGCCGGGCTGAGACTCGAACTCAGGACCTTTGCCTTCGCGGGCAAATGCTCTACCAACTGCACTACCCAAGCCCGACCAACGCCCCCTCCTGGCAGAAGTAAAGCAGTGAGGACGGGGGCGTTAGTTGTGCTTGGGTAGGTCAGTTGGTAGAGCACTTGCCCGCGAAAGGCAAAGGTCTCGTGTTCGAGTCTCGGTCCAGCACATAGTTTTAATCTGCAAGGAAGTTTCTTTCAGGCTGTTTGTGATGTCCATGTCTCCCCAGTCAACGCCCTGGAAAATCCTCATCCAACTAGTTCCGCACGATATTTGCAAAGTCAGGCGGTGTGCCATCTTGCATGAAGATGACATCATCAGTATTTTCCCATCCAGATACCGTGGACCAAATGTAATCCTGCAGCATTTGTAGGTGCGCTCCCTGTTCACTGTATCACATTCGTGGCCGTTATTCCACACCACATGTTCCTTTTTGGACGAGAATGCATCTTTTCCACCACAACTCCAGGACCCTGTGCCATCCAGTAATACCAACTGTGCCGATTGGTAAAACCCCTCATGCAGAATATGGCCTCATACCTCCAAAGGTTGAGGTCAATCTTCGTGCCAATCCAACATCAACTCCCCATATTTCATTCTGTGCTCGGAATTTTAGTTCTTTATGCAACACCTAAAGCTCAGCGTGCCATGAGAGTCCGCTCTCACGAGCTGCCTGCTGTGTCGATCTTCCCGGGCTACTACTGAATGTGTTCTGTACAATAGCCACATTCTCAAGACACCGAGACGCGGATTGACGACCTGTTTTCGCTGTATCCTTTACCGACCCTGTGGTTATTAGCTTCCTGAACAAATCTTTATTTTCTCCAGACGAACTGTGTTATCTCATCCCTTCACTGTACGCCGCCGTCTTTACACAACAACGATCGAATTCCATACCTCATAGAGTGAATCAATCTGTGCTCGTTCTCGAACTGTAAGGCGATCGGCCATCTTTGTTGTTGTTGAGTCTAACGCCTCTCGTGGCCACCGTCGGTACTACGCCGCATGAAAAATCACTATCCTTTTTAATGTTGTGTACGTTTGCGATATTTCCAATAGTATTCAAAAAACTGGTTCAAATGGCTCTGAGGACTTAGAACTACTTAAACCTAACTAACAAATATTAAAAACTTAACATCCGGTTAATGATATCTAGTTACATCCCGCCCACTGTATATTGCGCATATCTGTCCCTTAATAAAACAACTGGTGGGCGTAAAAATTGGGAGTTATCGTTGGTGAGCTTTACTGGGAATTTCTATAAGTTGGCGACGATAACTGCAATTCGGGTCACTGTCACAGTTCAAACACCCTGCTCACCACTGAAAAATGTCTCATAGTGATGTACTGTGACAATAACTTCCTCAGTATTCCAGACGGTTTCGTGTCGTTTCTGTCAAGCCCTGTGTTATTTGGGAATCAGATTTCAACGCTCTTCCACTTGTAGCGTTTGGGTTTTTGGTGGAAGTAACTGTAGCAGATTAGCAATGGAGCTCCGATTGACAATGTTCCCTAGCAGATCACTCACCTGAGGATTTTCTGCATGTGTTTCGTAGCCTAGTAAGAAATTGGCTTTCAATAGGGGCAGCAGAAAAGCCACAGACAGTGAAAGTCTGGATAATCTGACGAAACATATATTCAGAAACAAGTATTCATATGTTGTTACACGTAGAATGTAGCCTCTGGGCAGGGGCGATTCTAGAAGTCGGTCAAGGGGGGGTGGGGCTAATGGCGGGGGGGAGGAGGAGGGGGCTTGGCAGAATAGAATATCGCTTAACAAAAGGAGAGCTGGGGTCCTCCACCGACAAACTGGTAAAATTTGGTGTTGCTTAAAGTAGTTTTTTGGTAGCTCTTTTGGAGTTCAGGGTAAAAACGTGTCTACTGAATGTGTGTGCCGGGGAAAACAATACGATTTGACCCAGATGTCCGACGATTTCGAAGTTTTTGTCTGGGGTCAGCAATTTAAGTGTTGGTGGGCATGCCCGGCATATTTAGCTTTCTTGAATATAGTAAGCGGTACTCGTACATAAATATACATCCAGTGTATATTAATAAATAATAAGACGCCCGTTTAAGTTAAATGATATTTATTGATTTACACAGAAAGCTATTTGCCGCTCTTATTCTTCTGTTAAAATGTGTTTGAAATACATTACAACCTACATTGCTACATAATTATACAAAAAATGAGTCAATCTGTTGAAGTAATATATTCACTGATTTTTGCATTTTATCCAGTGTAATATAATACTATATTGGGAGGGGGGGGTTATAGCCCACATAGCCCCCACCCCTCCCTGCTGCTGAGCGAGAATATTTGCTGTAGGACAAGTTCAAGGTACACAAGATCACTCACAGGCCCGTCTTCAGTATTGAGAGCAGTCCCCAGAGAGAGAGCACATAAATGAAATAGCGGGTAGCATTACAGCCAGAGAAATTAACCATGAGTCACGCTACAGCAACAGGGGTCGCCCAAAACAGCTTACTACGCTACAAGCCGGTCTGCAGCGCTAATACACTCCTGGAAATGGAAAAAAGAACACATTGACACCGGTGTGTCAGACCCACCATACTTGCTCCGGACACTGCGAGAGGGCTGTACAAGCAATGATCACACGCACGGCACAGCGGACACACCAGGAACCGCGGTGTTGGCCGTCGAATGGCGCTAGCTGCGCAGCATTTGTGCACCGCCGCCGTGTGTCAGCCAGTTTGCCGTGGCATACGGAGCTCCATCGCAGTCTTTAACACTGGTAGCATGCCGCGACAGCGTGGACGTGAACCGTATGTGCAGTTGACGGACTTTGAGCGAGGGCGTATAGTGGGCATGCGGGAGGCCGGGTGG
Source organism: Schistocerca serialis cubense (assembly GCF_023864345.2). Classification (NCBI taxonomy): domain Eukaryota; kingdom Metazoa; phylum Arthropoda; class Insecta; order Orthoptera; family Acrididae; genus Schistocerca; species Schistocerca serialis. The sequence continues at coordinate 120,268,639 of NC_064649.1, forward strand.
ACGTACCGCCGAATTGCTCAACACATGGGGCGTGAGGTCTCCACAGTACATCGATGTTGTCGCCAGTGGTCGGCGGAAGGTGCACGTGCCCGTCGACCTGGGACCGGACCGCAGCGACGCACGGATGCGCGCCAAGACCGTAGGATCCTACGCAGTGCCGTAGGGGACCGCACCGCCACTTCCCAGCAAATTAGGGACACTGTTGCTCCTGGGGTACCGGCGAGGACCATTCGCAACCGTCTCCATGAAGCTGGGCTACGGTCCCGCACACCGTTAGGCCGTCTTCCGCTCACGCCCCAACATCGTGCAGCCCGCCTCCAGTGGTGTCGCGACAGGCGTGAATGGAGGGACGAATGGAGACGTGTCGTCTTCAGCGATGAGAGTCGCTTCTGCCTTGGTGCCAATGATGGTCGTATGCGTGTTTGGCGCCGTGCAGGTGAGCGCCACAATCAGGCCTGCATACGACCGAGGCACACAGGGCCAACACCCGGCATCATGATGTGGGGAGCGATCTCCTACACTGGCCGTACACCACTGGTGATCGTCGAGGGGACACTGAATAGTGCACGGTACATCCAAACCGTCATCGAACCCATCGTTCTACCATTCCTAGACCGGCAAGGGAACTTGGTGTTCCAACAGGACAATGCACGTCCGCATGTATCCCGTGCCACCCAACGTGCTCTAGAAGGTGTAAGTCAACTACCCTGGCCAGCAAGATCTCCGGATCTGTCCCCCATTGAGCATGTTTGGGACTGGATGAAGCGTCGCCTCACGCGGTCTGCACGTCCAGCACGAACGCTGGTCCAACTGAGGCGCCAGGTGGAAATGGCATGGCAAGCCGTTCCACAGGACTACATCCAGCATCTCTACGATCGTCTCCATGGGAGAATAGCAGCCTGCATTGCTGCGAAAGGTGGATATACACTGTACTAGTGCCGACATTGTGCATGCTCTGTTGCCTGTGTCTATGTGCCTGTGGTTCTGTCAGTGTGATCATGTGATGTATCTGACCCCAGGAATGTGTCAATAAAGTTTCCCCTTCCTGGGACAATGAATTCACGGTGTTCTTATTTCAATTTCCAGGAGTGTATATTGCGGCACAGACATAGCTCTGACGCAGTTGCAATCTCGTAATTGCGGAGTGCTTCAGAAACATCGCGAATGGTTCCCGGATGACTGAACCTACGCGGGTTTCAGGCCAATGGGAAGCACTAGCCATTAAATGGCGGTAACTGCCGTACACAGAACTTCGCGATGTTCACTCCTCTAGAAACTGCAGCGGAATAGCTCTGGAGAGCTGCTCTCCACGTTATTTAAGGGCTCAGTCGATGAGCTGCAGTGCACCTCCGAGGTACGTGAAAAGGCCCTCGTAGAGGTGGAACTGTTCCTGCTGTTCTGGCAGCCTGGAGTGGTAAATTTCCGTCCCTAGCGTTGGATGCCTTGAACTGACGAGAATTCTCAGAAGGCGGCAGAACCGTGTGCGCCCCCGCCACAGCGTGGCTGCAACGACGACTTGAAATAATGGCCAGAACAGTAAACTAGATTTTGCCATTCTGGGCGTTTTCTATACTAATTAAACGGACAATGCTAAAATCATACTGCCCTCTCTAACCGATGGTTCTCTATGTAGACAATACCTCGCTAGTGTCTGTGGATTTTGAAAAATTTAATTTAGTGGTATTAATTCAATGATCAAGTTTGATGAATTGTTAATTATTCGACTGGTTGGAGTTAGGTATCAGTTCACTCGGAATTTGATATAGAGCTCGAATCTGTGATCAGTTTGTTTTTTTTTTTTTTTTTTTTTTTTTTTTTTTTTTTTTTTTTTTTTTTTTTTTTTTAAGGCGGGAGTCATTAGTCTTCTGACTGGTTTGATGCGACCAGATACGAATTCCTTTTCATCTCAGAGTAGCACTTGCAACCTCCATCCTCAATTATTTAGTGTATGTATTCCAATCTCTGTCTTCCTCTATAGTTTTTTTCCCTCTACCGCTCCATGTAGTGGCACGAAAATCATTCCCTCATGTTTTAGCAGATGTCCTATCATCCTGTCCCTTCTCCTTATCAGTGTTTTCCACATATTCCTTTCCTCTCCGATTCTGCATAGAACCTCCTCATTCCTTAAGTTGTCAGTGCACCCAATTTTCAACATTCGCCTGTGGCACCACATCTCAAATGTTTCCATTCTCTTCTGTTCCGGTTTTCGCACAGTCTATGTTTCACAACCATACAATGCTGTGCTCCAGACGTAAATTCTCAGAAATTTCTTCCTCAAATTAAGGCCTATTTTTGATACTAGTAGACATCTCTTAGTCAGGAATGCCCTTTTTGACAATAGGGCCTACTAGTCTGCTTTTGATGTCCTCCTTGCTCCATCTGTCATTGCTTATATTGCTGCCTAGATAGCAGAATTCCTTAACTTCGTCTACTTCGTGTCCATCAATCCTAGTGTTAAGTTCCTTGACGTTCTCATTTCTCCTACTTTTTGTAAAATTTCTGGTAAGTTCCTATGGGACCAAACTGCTTAGGTCATCGATCCCTAGGTTGACACACTACCTAATCTAACTTAAACTAACTTACACACACCCATTCCCGAGGGAGGACTCGAACCTCCGACGGGGGGAAGCCGTGCGAACCGTGGCAAGGTGGCCCTGACCACGCGGCTACCCCAAACGGCTTCTGCTACTTCCCATTACTTTCGTCTTCCTTCGATTTACTCTCAGTCCATTTTCTGTACGCGTTAGACTGTTCATTCCATTCATTAGATTCTGTAATTCTTCTTCACTTTCACTCACGACAGCTATGTCATCAGCGAATCGTATCACTTGTATCCTTTCACCTTGAATTTTAAATCCTCTCCTGAACCTTTCTTTTATTTCCGTCATTTCTTCTTCGATGTACAGCTTGAACAGTACGTGGGAAAGAATAAGTCTCGGTCTTACACCCTTTTTGATCCAAGCGCTTCTTTCGTTGTCTTCCACTCTTATTATTCCTTCTTGGCTGTTGTACATATTGTATATCACCCGTCTCTCGCTATAGCTTGCCCCTATTTTTCTCACAATTTCGAACATCTTACACCATTTCACATTATCTAACGGTTTTTCGACAAATCCTATGAACGTGTCTTGATTTTTCTTTAGTCTTGCTTCCAGTATCAGCCACAAAATCAGAATTGCCTCTCTGGTGACTTTACCTTTTCTAAAGCTAAACTGATCGTCACCAATACTTTCCAAATTTTTTTTCTCATTCCTCTGAATATTATTCTTGTCAACAACTTGGATGCGTGAGCTGTTAAGCAAATTGTGCGATAATTCTCGCCCTTATCAGCTCTTGCAGTCTTCGGAATTGTGTGGATGTTACTATTCCGAAAGCCAGACGGTATGTCGACAGACTCATACAGTCCACACACCAACGTGAATAGTCGTTTTGTTGCCACTTCTCCCAATGATTTTAGAAATTCTGATAGAATGCTATCTGTCCCTTCTGCCTTATTTGATCTAAGGTCCTCCAAAGCTCTTTTAAATTCTGATTCTAATACTGGATCCCATATCTCTTCTAAATCGACCCCTATTTCTTCTTCTATCACACCAGACAGATCTTTTCCTCATAGAAACCTTCAATTCACTCTTTCCAACTATCTGCTCTCTCATCTGTATTTAACAGCAGAATCCCCGTTGCACTGTTAACGTTACCATCCTTGTTTGTAACTTAAGGGGAGGTTTACTATATTTTGCTTCAAAAAATCGATTTTTTAAAATTTCATTTTTGGATCCATAAAAGTTTTTAGAATCCATCCCTGAAACGGTTTTTCCGAATACTGAACGGAAATGTTTGTTATTCGCGGTTGAACAAAAAAATGCACCTGCCCAAAACCGGAATTTTTCGCGCACCAGTTTTTTTGTTTCAGAGGACGAGTTATTGTACCAGTGCTTGGGAGGGAACACACAAAATTCAAATGAAAGTCTGAACGTGTGTGTTTGGAAGTTAGCCCCCAAACAATTGCATTCTGGTGCGAAGACTGTGGCGATTGCGACTTTCCTGGGAGTGAGCAGCTTCAACGACGGGTATTCAGCAATTCTGAATACCATGACAACGATGGACGTCACCCTGGGACTCTATTCGATGCAGTTCGCCAAGCATTCGGACGACCACCGGATTCGAGCGGCCGGAAACCGCTTTGTCACCGGCCGTACGAGCGGCTCTGGAGCAGCGCAGGATGGCCCAGGTCGAGCAGAACGCCCTCTGTGAGGAAGAGGAAGGACTAGTTTATGGACCCGGAATAGCAGATTGAACGTACGTTGCATAATACCGAAACTTCAAACGCGTTTTTCTCGAAATGATTTTTTTTTTTTATCGCGCGGTGTGGTAACTTCAAATCTACTGAACCGATTGGCATGATTCTTTGTTTCCGACGAAGCTAACTAAATTGTCTAGGAGTTGTACCATTTTTATTCCGATCCATCAAATATAAATATTTTTACTACCCCGACGAAGTCGAAAAATCGATGAAAAAAACCCTATTTTTTCAAATCGCCGCCATTTTGTTTTCTGTGGCCCAGATAACTTAAGCGATGTTTAACTCCTAAAGAATCTTATATACTTCGCTAACATCAAATCAATTTTGATTTCAGACGAGCCGGCTGACCTATGACATACCGCGCGTTGAGGTCTATATCGAAATTTTGTTTCGTTCCGACGGCACTTCCGCCTCTTCTCTTCGACATTTCCGGTCGGAAAAACTCCAGTTTGTAGAGGAAATATCAATGGACCAAATTTAACATTGACATGTATAACACATCCCGAGAAAAAAATTCTCAAAGAACATGCTTTTTTCGGGCCAAAGATAGTAAACCTCCCCTTAACCGAAGACTGTTTTGACTTTGCTATATGCTGATTCAGTCCTTCCGATAATAATGTCTTTTTCGATTTCTTTACATTTTTCATGTAGCCATTTCGTCTTAGCTTCCCTGAACATCCTATTTATTTAATTCTTCAGTGACTTGTATTTCTGTATTCCTGAATTTCCCTGAACATTTTTTATACTTCCTTCTTTCATCAATCAATCGAAGTATTTCTCTTGAGTTACCCATAGTTTCTTCGCAGTTACATTCTTTGTACCTATGCTTTGCTTTCCAACTTCTGTGATTGTCCTTTTTAGAGATGTCGATTCCTCTTCAACTGTACAGCCTACTGAGCTATTCCTTATTGCTGTATGTATAGCGTTAGAGAACTTCAAGCATGTCTCGTCGTCCCATAGTATGTCCAGAATTAATGCAATAATTTTATATCTGTGTCTTCCTTTGTGGTGAGAACTGGTCTGGACAGATGCTGTGGTCTCGCCATGAACTTGACAAAGTCACTCCATTTCCAGGAGTGTAGAAACGTTCCTAGATTAGGAAAGGAAAGGCATGGAACCCAGAGTATGTCATTGCGATGCATTACACACTCCTTTTCGTGTATTTGGAACGATATGTTACGTGTTCCGTCGAGTTTAGCATAACCAGTTCAGCTACACTGCGAGTGTTTTTGCAGCAGAAGCGGAACCGCAAAGGTACAAAACAGGACGGGAACGATCTCCCGCTATTGCGATGTCCTGAAGCTGCAACGCCCCGTGTCACTGCAGGAGCGATAACCGCTTCCTTATCCTGTCTCTGCCACCGCATCCTGCCGATGCGGAGGATGGCAGACGAACCAGAACTCACGCGTTTACAGAGTTTCTGCCACCAACGTAAACATGAAGGAACGGAGGCGCTAAAGTATAACTTGTATTTGGAACGCAGAACAAGTGGAACGCATGTGACCAGGCAGAACGGAAATCCGTTTTTATTAATACAGATATTATCCACTGGTTTTCGTTAATGAAAGGTAAACCACAAAATCCCCTGCAACTCAAGAAATTAAACGTCATCAACGCAATCTGGTTGGAGTTCAGGCAGCGAGTACTCATATTACACATGGGGCTCCCAAAACCTGATTTGGTAAACCGTTTTCCCAATATCGCTTCTGGATGATCATGTAAACACTTCAAAATCAGTTCTGGATACCCGCTTCCGTTTGCCTGTTTTCCAGTTCCGCAATGTAGTACTGAAATTAAATTTGGGACAGAGTGGGGGGGGGGGGGGGGGAGGCTGTGCGACGGTAACATTTACATTACTGTGGGTGGTACCAATATTTATAAAAACTCGCGACACTAACTTATTACCTCTTAATTATGCGACACATGTGATCACAAAAGCAGCTAATAAAAATATTTTTTTCCAGCTATAGTCAAACACAACACGTGTGTTTAACACATAGTAACAGAAGTTCGTCATCACATTTAAAAAAAAATAATATTTCGTATTTCTTTTCAACTGTCTATTAAATACAGTATGTGGTGTGTAATCAATATATTCTAAAAACATAAAATTACGACAACTGCAGACTATGTATTGCTAGGATTTATACATACAGGTAGGTGGAAGTTACTTGTAATAGCTTTGACATATGTCAACTGACACCTTTTGCTCCACTTTTCCGAAAATAATTTGATAAAAAGTTATGCTTTCGCCGGCCGGTGTGGCCGAGCGGTTCTAGGCGCTACAGTCTGGAACCGCGCGACCACTACGGTCGCAGGTTCGAATCCTGCCTCGGGCATGGATGTGTGTGATGTCCTTAGATTAGTTAGGTTTACGTAGTTCTAAGTTCTAGGGGACTGATGACCTCAGAAGTTAAGTCGCATAGTGCTCAGAGCCATAGCCATAAAACTTTCGCATTGTAAAAATATATTTTTTGTAAAATTGAATAACGTTTTAATAACCAATGCTATATTGTTGTAACCAAATCGAAGGGAATTTGCGTTTCATGAAGTATCAGCGCGTTCTGTGTAAAACAAAAGGCCGCGCGGGATTAGCCGAGTGGTCTGAGGCGCTGCAGTCATGGACTGTGCGGCTAGTCCCGGCGGAGGTTCGAGTCCTCCCTCGGGCATGGGTGTGTGTGTTCGTCCTTAGGATAATTTGGGTTAAGTAGTGTGTAAGCTTAGGGACTGATGACCTAAGCAGTTAAGTCTCATAAGATTTCACACACATTTGACTTTGTAAAACAAAAGAGTATCAAAGAGCTAAAAAAAAAAAATGTGATATAGCTTGCAATCTGGTTGGAGTTCAGGCAGCGAATACTCATAATACATCCCGTCTACATCGGGCTCCCAAAACCGAATTTCGTAAAGCGTTTTCCCAATATCACTTCTGGATGATCATGTAAACACTTCAAAATCAGTTCCGGAAATCCGCTCCCGGTTGCCAGTTTTCCAGTTCCGCAATCGATTTTCACTTCCCTGTAAACACAACCGGTTTGGCTGCTAGGTTTCGGCTTGTTTTTAAAAATTTTCGGCTAACATGGACGGAATAGCTTTGTGTACAGACAAGAATAAGCAGAAATATTAGACTGAAGCTGTTTGCACCTCGTCTACTTGAAGATAAATAGCGATTGTGCTGACTAAATCAGAAACTATAACACCTGTTTTCCAGGCCCCATATTTAACTGGGCTAGCGAATCCGCTTGGCACCTTAATATGTAAGCACGACAGCGAAAAACGGTTTCCGAAATTTGGTGTTCGTCTTTCGGAAGATGTGTCGCATGTCAACAAAGCGACAGCGAAACTCGCAGCACCTGAAAAGAGCCGGCCGCTGTGGACGAGTGCTTCTAGGCGCTTCAGTCCGGAAACACGGGGCTGCTACGGTCGCAGGTTCAAATCCTGCCTCAGGCATGGATGTGTGTGATGTTCAAATGGCTCTGAGCACTATGGGACTTAACATCTGAGGTCATCAGTCTCTAGAACTTAGAACGGCTTAAACCTAACTAACCTAAGGACATCACACACATCCATGCCTGAGGCAGGATTCCAACCTGCGATCATAGCGGTCGCGCGGTTCCAGACTGTAGTGCCTAGAACCGCTCGTCCACCCCGGCCGGCGTGTGTGATGTCCTTAGGTTAGCTCGGTTTAAGTAGTTCTAAGTCTAAGGGACTGATGACCTCAGATGTTAAGTCCCATAGTGCTCAGAGCCATTTGAACCTGAAAAGACGACTGGCTCCCTCACCGAAATACTGTGCAGAAAATCGAAACACCTCGACTGAACGCCATGAAGCTTACTACAATTTATACTTTTATGAATATTTTACTCATTACAAAATTATTGTAATTAATAAGTTTCAGTTTCGTCAAAATTCACGCGGGAAATGTGAAATTGTAATTATGCGTAGTTACGTCCGAATTGTGTGTTGACAGATGTGATAATTATCGAACTATCAGTTTAATAAGCCACGGCTGCAAAATACTAACACGAGTTCTTTACAGACGAATGGAAAAACTGGTAGAGGCCGACCACGGGGAAGATAAGTTTGGATTCCGTAGAAATGTTGTAACACCTGAGGAAATATTGACCCTACGACTTATCTTAGACAATAGATTAAGGAAAGGCAAACCTACGTTTCTAGCATTTGTAGACTTAGAGAAAGCTTTTGACAATGTTGACTGGAATATTCTCTTTCAAATTCTGAAGGTGGCAGGGGTAAAATACAGGGAGCGAAAGGCTATTTACAAGTTGTACAGAAACCAGATGGCAGTTATAAGAGTCGAGGGGCATGAAAGGGAAGCAGTGGTTGGGAAAGGAGTGAGACAGGGTTGTAGCCTCTCCCCGATGTTATTCAATCTGTATATTGGGCAAGCAGTAAAGGAAACAAAAGAAAAATTCGGAGTAGGAATTAAAATCCATGGAGAAGAAATAAAAACTTTGAGGTTCGCCGATGACATTGTAATTTTGTCAGAGACAGCAAAGGACCTGGAAGAGCAGCTGAACGGAATGGGCATGGTCTTGAAAGGAGGGCATAAGATGAACATCAACAAAAGCAAAATGAGGATAATGGAATGTAGTCGAATTAAGTCGGGTGATGCTGCGGGAATTAGGAAATGAGACGCTTAAAGTAGTAAAGGAGTTTTGCTATTTGGGGAGTAAAATAACTGATGATAGTCGGAGAGGATATAAAATGTAGACTGGCAATGGCAAGGAAAGCGTTTCTGAAGAAGCGAAATTTGTTAAAATCAAGTATAGATTTAAGTGTCAGGAAGTCGTTTCTGAATGTATTTGTATGGAGTGTAGCCATGTATGGAAGTCAAACGTGGACGATAAATAGATTATACAAGAAGAGAATAGAAGCTTTCGTAATGTGGTGCTACAGAAGATTGCTAAAGATTAGATGGGTAGATCACATAACTAATGAGGAGGTATTGAATAGAATTGAGGAAAAGAGAAAGTTGTGGCACAACTTGACTAGAAGAAGGGATCGGTTGGTAGGGTATATTCTGAGGCATCAAGGGATCACGAATTTAGTATTGGAGGGCAGCGTGGACGTTAGAAATCGTAGAGGAAGACCAAGAGATGAATACACTAAACAGATTCAGAAGGATGTAGGTTGCAGTAAGTACTGGGAGATGAAGAAGCTTGCACAGGATAGAGTAGCATGGAGAGCTGCATCAAACCAGTCTCTGGACTGAAGACCACAATAACAACGTCCGAATTTTGGGTCTGTGCTTAACTTTTGATCTATAAGGTACGTGTCAGTTAGTCTGTGATAAATTTATTGTTTGAAAGATACTACGCCACTTGTATCATGATGTTTCTCATTTGTCTCACTTTTCTGTGGTAGTTGTGTCGTGAATAGCTGATCTGATGTTTTATTTGTTTAATCGTATGACTGGGGGCCCCCGTCAGTATTCCGTTCGCCGGGTGCCGGTCTTTCAATTTGACTCCTCTTCGGCGACCTGCAGTCGATGAGGATGATACGATGATGATGAGGATAGCACAACACCCAGTCCCTGGGCGGAGAAAATTCCCCGACCCAGCCGGGAATCGAACCTGGACCCAGAGGATTTGAGAATCCGTCACGCTGACCATTCAGCTACCGGGGGCGGACGATCTGATGTTAATAAATGATGAAGAAGACGACGCAATGTGCTTCAATCGTCGCATAACAAAACCGATCTTAGACAATGACCAGGAAGCAACAGAGGCCGATAAAAGCTATTTTGTTTGCGATTACTTCTTCCCAGTTGGTTGATGTGGGGGAGGGGACCAAACAGCGAGGTCATCGGTCCCGTCGGATTGGGAAAGGATGGGGAAGGAAGTCGGCACTGCCCTTTCAAACGAACCATCCCGGTGCTTGCCTGAAGCGATTTAGAGAAATCCCGGAAAACCTAAATGTGGATGGCCGGACGCGGATTTGAACCGTCGTCCTCCCGAATGCGAGTCCAGTGTGCTAACCACTGCGCCACCTCACTCGGTACTTCTTCTCTTCTTAGAAGTGCAAGAACGGTGAAAATGTGCTTTCGTTGTTGGCTGTTTATCTTTGTCGCAAACTGCCAAAATTGTAATATTCCATTAAAGTAATTCCATGCAGTTTTGGCATAAACTAGCGACGGCCAGACTACTTGTCTGGTGTAGCATACTCTGTTTACGGGCCACTGCTTACAGTTATAAATAAAATTGAGTAGGTGAAATTCATCACTTTCATATTCACTATATAATCAAAGGTATCCGGACACCCCCAAGAACATACGTTATCATATTAAGTGCATTGTGCTGCCACCTACTGCCACGTATTCCATATCAGCGACTTCAGTAGTCATCAGACGTGAGAGAGCAGAATGGGGCGCTCCGCGGAACTCACGGACTTCGAACGTGTTCACATGATTGGATGTCACTTGTGTCATACGTCTGTACGCGAGATTTCCACACTCCTAAACATCCCTAGGTCCACTGTTTCTAATGTGACAGTGAAGTGGAAACGTGAAGGGACACGTACAGCACAAAAGTGTACAGGCCGACCTCGTCTGTTGACTGACGGAGACCGCCGACATTTGAAGAGGGTCGAAATGTGTAATGGACAGACATCTATCCAGACCATCACACCGGAATTCCAGAATGCATCAGGATCCACTGTAAGTACTATGACAGTTAGGCGGGAGGTGAGAATACTTGGATTTCATGGTCTAGCGGCTGCTCATAACCCACACATCACGCCGGTAAACGCCAAACGACGCCTCGCTTGGTGTAAGGAGCGTAAACATTGGACGACTGACCAGTGGAAAATGTTATGTGGACAGACGAATCACGGTACACAATGTAGCGATCCGATGGCAGGGTGTGGGTATGGCGAATGACCAGTGAACATTAACTGCCAGCGTGTGTAGTGCCAACAGTAAAATTATGGTGTGGTCGTGTTATTCACAGAGGGGGCTTGCACCCCTTGTTGTTTTGCGTGGCACTATTGCATCACAGACCTACATTGATGTTTTAAGCCCCTTGTTGTTTCCCACTGTGGAAGAGCAATTCGGAGATGGCGATTGCATCTTTCAACACGATCGAGCACCTGTTCATAATGCACGGCCTGTGACGGAGTGGTTACACGACAATAACATCCCTGTAATGGACTGGACTGCACAGAGTCCTGGCCTGAATCCTATAGAACACCTTCGGGATGTTATGGAACGCCGACTTCGTGCCAGGCATCACCGACCGACATCGATACCTCTCCTCAGTGCAACACTCCGTAAAGAATGGGCTGCCATCCCCCAAGAAACCTTCCAGCACCTGATTAAACGGATGCATGCGAGAGTGGAAGCTGTCAATGCTAACGGTGGTTCAACACCATATTGAATTCCAGCATTACCAATGGAGGCCGCAACGAACTTGTAAGTCATTTTCAGGCAGGTGTACGGATACTTTTGATCACATAGTTTAACTTAGGCGTTGTCAGCAGCGCACGCCAGGAAAATAATGTGGAGGCATGGCTTTATGCGTTCCGTACTGAACTGGCGTTTGCACTGACATCTCATATTAGTAATGGGAGCACATCATGATGTAAATAGTATGTTTACAACCATCGTAAATAGTGCAGGCGAAGCATGGTTGTACATGCATGTTAATGATTCAGTATGTATGGGATGCTGGCTGAGATGACACAAATAAAAGAAGAAATAAGGAAAAACACGCATGATCTACATGTTTAGCTGGTGTTGCAGCACCTCTGTTGAGAAGCTTAGTACTCACATGACGTTGAGAACACAGATTAACTTCAAACTTTGTACACCTTTAGTAGGCCATTAAAACAACTTTAAGTGCGTGTTGTGTGCACTACTCTGGCAATTACGGAAAAAAATCGGAAGCGAAATTTTACGCGTCTGTAACGTGGCTTATATATCTGTGCGTAGGTACTAGATGTTGCAATTCATGATGATCAAGTGATTAGCGTTCGAGCTTCGGCAGCCAACGCGTGTCTGGGGCGACTGTTCGACTCAAACTTAAATATTAATCTATTTTTTTCATCACTGGTCATATTATTCAACGTATATAACACCTGAGAGGTAATATAACGAAATAAAAGCACTTGTAATTGCGCGAGTTTCAATTTTTCCACGTCTGTATGACAAATACCATCCAGCAACGTGTGATGTCGAGAGCGCATCCGACCAGTTCAAAATGGTTCAAATGGCTCTGAGCACTATGGGACTTAACTACTGTGGTCATCAGTCCCCTAGAACTTAGAACTACTTAAACCTAACTAACCTAAGGACATCACACACATCCATGCCCGAGGCAGGATTCGAACCTGCGACCGTAGCAGTCGCGCGTCCGACCAGTAATTGTACGTCACTCTCATGGTCTGGCACACTGTGACTTACTACATTACTGGGCATTAAAATTGCTACACCACGAAGATGACGTGCTACAGACGCGAAATTTGACCGACAGGAAGAAGATGCTGTGATATGCAAATGATTAGCTTTTCAGAGCATTCACACAAGGTTGGCGCCGGTGGCGACACCTACAACGTGCTGACATGAGGAAAGTTTCCAACCGATTTCTCATACACAAACAGCAGCTGACCGGCGTTGCCTGGTGAAACGTTGTTGTGATGCCTCGTGTAAAGAGGAGAAATGCGTACCATCACGTTTCAGACTTTGATAAAGGTCGGATTGTAGCCTGTCGCGATTGCAGTTTATCGTATCGCGACATTGCTGCTCGCGTTGGTCGACATCCAATGACTGTTAGCAGAATATGGAATCGGTGGGTTCAGGAGGCTAATACGGAACGCCGTGCTGGATCGCAACGGCCTCGTATCGCTAGCAGTCGAGATGACAGGCATTTTATCCACATGACTGTAACGGATCGTGCAGCCACGTGTCGATCCCTGATTCAACAGATGGGGACGTTTGCAAGACAATAACCATCTGCACGAACAGTTCGACGACGTTTGCAGCAGCACGGACTATCAGCTCGGAGACTGTGGCTGCAGTTACCCTCGACGCTGCATCACAGACAGGAGCGCCTGCGATTGTGTACTCGACGACGAACCTGGGTGCACGAATGGCAAAACGTCATTTTTTTCGGATGAATCCAGGTTCTGTTTACAGCATCATGCTGGTCACATCCGTGTTTGGCGAGATCGCGGTGAACGCACATTGGAAGCGTGTATTCATCATCGCCATACTGGAGTATCAACCGGCGTGACGGTATGGTGTGCCATTGGTTACACGTCTCGGTCACCTCTTGTTCGCATTGACGGCACTTTGAACAGAGGACGTTACATTTCAGATGTGTTACGACCCGTGGCTCTACCCTCCATTCGATCCTTGCAAAACCCTACATTTCAGCAGGATAATTCACGACCACATGTTGTAGATCCTGTACTGGCCTTTCTGGATACAGAATGTTCGACAGCTGCCCTGGCCAGCACATTCTCCAGATCTCTCAACAAATGAAAAGGTCCGGTCAATGGTGGCTGAGCAACTGGCTCGTCACAATACGCCAGTCACTACTCTTGATGAACTGTGGTATCGTGTTGAAGCTGCATGGGCAGCTGTACCTGTACACGCCATCCAAGCTCTGGCTCAATGCCCAGGCGTATCGAGGCCGTTATTACAGCCAGAGGTTGTTGTTCTGGGTACTGATTTCTCAGGATCTATGCACCCAAACTGCGTGAAAATGTAATCAGTTCTAGTATAATATATTTGTCCAATGAATACCCGTTTGTCATCTGCATTTCTTCTTGGTGTAGCAATTTTAATGGCCAGTAGTGAACTACCTTTTGCGGTCGGCTGTGTTAAATCTGCAGTGTAGTGGTGTCGCAGTTAGTGACTGCTACGAATTTGAGAGAATTCTGCAATGAATAACAAGTCTGTAGATTCCAGTAGGGGGCGAGTCCCCCGTCTTGCCCCCACCCCCACCTTGCGGACGCAGATGATGAGCTCTACGCTGTATTGGCTAACAGCTTGTTGGCGTCCTTGGTGTGTTCCTTCTCCGTTCGCAGAACTGCGACGCCGTTGAGCTTGCTGGCCTTCCTCAATGTTGCGGTGCTTCCCGGTATCCCCAGCGACCAATAGAGGCCAACGGCCTCGCTTATATGTGCACGGTGCTGGTGAAGCCCCGCAGTGCGCGATGGACCTCCGCCGAGGGCAGCTGTGGCCACTCTTGCTGCTGCTCACCGCTGGTAAGTACCGGCCAATAAGTTGGGGAGTCGGTAGGGGACGAATCCATCAGCCTGACAAATGTGGCCAACCCACTGCAGTCTGTCTGCCGTTATATTCGGCCAGTGCCCAAACCCCTGGTACAGGTATTCTTTCGTTCTTTGCTCCCATTTACGTTACGTGACACTGTAGACGGGCCCGCAGACTAAAGACGATGCGATTAACATTTATTATCCACTGAGGCACTTCTGTCGCCCACTTCACTTTTATGAGTCGGTATGTAAAGTAGCAAATCATTAAGAGTTTTCACCTTGCACTGAACGCTTAGCTTGCCGTGGAGCCAGTGAGAGAGCAGGTGTTTGGATCTCACGCTTTGCTACTGGGCCGAGCGAGCAGTGTACTTGATTAACGCTGCATGCAGTACGTTACACGTACTCTCTGTGAATACGAAGAAGTACTATTGTCGTGTCACCGCCAGACACCACACTTGCTAGGTGGTAGTCTTTAAATCAGCCGCGGTCCGTTAGTATACGTCGGACCCGCGTGTCGACACTGTCAGTGATTGCAGACCGAGCGCCGCCACACGGCAGGTCTAGAGAGACTTCCTAGCACTCGCCCCAGTTGTACAGCAGACTTTGCTAGCGATGCTACACTGACAAATACGCTCTCATTTGCCGAGACGATAGTTAGCATAGCCTTCAGCTACGTCATTTGCTACGACCTAGCAAGGCGCCATTTTTTTTTTTTTTTTTTTTAGCACTCCGTCTTCAGGCCACAATTGGCCCATCGGGACCATCCGACCGCCGTGTCATCCTCAGTTGAGGATGCGGATAGGAGGGGTATGTGGTCAGCACACCGCGCTCCCGGTCGTTATGATGGTTTTCCGTGACCAGAGCCGCTACTATTCGGTCGAGTAGCTCCTCATTTGGCATCACGAGGCTGAGTGCACCCCGAAAAATGGCAACAGCACATGGCGGCTGGATGGTCACCCATCCAACTGCTGGCCACGCCCGACAGCGCTTAACTTCGGTGATCTCGCGGGAACCGGTGTATCCACTGCGGCAAGGCCGTTGCCTAACAAGGCGCCATTACCAGTTTATATTGAGGTTATAAATTATGTATCATCAAGAGCGATGTTCTCGAATTATGGATTAAAGTTAAGTATTCCAGGATCTTCGTACTTTATTTGCAATTCTCAAGACATTGTCCTGTTCCAGACCTCACGCCAGTCTGCGTGAGCTTAAACGCGTGCCTTTCGGCTACCTCCGAGTGGCTTGGCTGTCTTGCCAAGTCATTACAACTATTAAATATTAATCGATCTTTTTCATACTTTGTATACCAAATTCTATGGATAATACAACCACACCGTTAAAATTTCAAATCAATAACTCCAATACTTTTGGAGATATAAATTTTTACCTAAATCACATAATAACCGTGCTGGCATTGTGAAACGGAGTATTCATCTATAGTATCTATTGAAACCACAACCCAGAGGATGGGTTCACCTAATCTAATGTTCTACAATTTTCTTTATTTTGATTACCACAGATTTCTACGTTATTAAAAGTACTTTGTAAAATTATTGTTTCATCGCGTTTTGGTTGTGTGAAGCATTGGCGTGATGCGCCTCGTGTTACGTGACCACGAGTCTGCATTGCTCAGATACACGTATTTAGTTTTGTAGCTGCGAACTGCTATTTACGAGGCGACCTGTACGCCACAGTTGCCGCGTTACATTAACGATCTGTCGCGTACGGGGTGTGCTCAAAAACTAAGGTGACTTTATATTTTTATGAAAAAAAAATATTTATTTATTCATTAATATTCACGTTGTCTATGAAGATAGTATAACTCGAAAGAACAGATACCATTGATGACCGTGCAGCTTCTCTAGAATAAATGATAATTAGTTGAAACCTTCAGCTGCCGACAGGTGTTGTTGACATACCTCGATGGGGACAGCTGAAAATGAGTGCCCCGACCGGAACTCGAACCCGGGATCTCCTGCTTACATGGCAGACGCTCTTCCATCTGAGCCACCGCGGGCGCAGAGGACAGTGCGTCACGCTCCCCGTGAGATCCACATTCCCAACATGTCCACACCACTACATTCGTAGTGCGCCTAATAGATGTTTGCCCATCATACTCATTACTCGTGGCAGATTAATCTACCAAGTCCCGTACGAGTTCGGGCATAGCGTGTGCGTTCGCACAAGAAGGTCAAAGGCCGGGAACCCATATTTTTAACTATATATGACGGTAGTATCTGTTCCCGAAAGAACAGTTACCGTGGATGACCATGCAGCTTTGCTAGAAATGAAATGATAATTAAATAGACACCCTAGCTGCAAGCAGGCGTTTATACACTTCATTGGGGACATGTTGAAAATGTGTGCCCCGACCGGGACTCGAACCCGGGATCTCCTGCTTACATGGCAGACGCTCTATCCATCTGAGCCACCGACGGCACAGTGGATAGTGCGACTGCAGGGACTTATCCCTTGCACGCTCCCCGTGAGACCCACATTCCCAACTGTCCACAATATACATACATAATGTTCCTAGTAGATACTTTGCCCATCCACTCATTACTCGCTCCCACTTAAGTTGACGGTTCCCGTAAGAGTTCGGGCAACCTGTGCGAACTCGCATGGGCTAAGTATCTATTAGGAACATTACGTATGTACCGGGTGATCAAAAAGTCAGTATAAATTTGAAAACTTAATAAACCACAGAGTAATGTAGATAGAGAGGTAAAAATTCACACACATGCTTGGAATGACATGGGGTTTTATTATAACCACCCCATATTGCTAGACGCGTGAAAGATCTCTTGCGCGCGTCTTTTGGTAATGATCGTGTGCTCAGCCGCCACTTTCGTCATGCTTGGCCTCCCAGCTCCCCAGATTATTGGCTTCGGGGTTACTTGAAGTCGCAAGCGTATCGTGATCGACCGACGTCTCTAGGGATGCTGAAAGACAACATCCGACGCCAATGCCTCACCATAACTCCGGACATGTTTTACAGTGCTGTTCACAACATTATTCCTCGACTACAGCTATTGTTGAGGAATAATGGTGGACGTATTGAGCATTTCCTGTAAAGAACATCACCTTTGCTTCGTCTTACTTTGTTATGCTAATTATTGCTATTCTGATCAGATGAAGCGCCATCTGTCGGTCTGTCGGGAAGCATGCAAGGGATAAGTCCCTGCAGTCGCACTATCCACTGTGTCCTCGGTGCGTCAGATGGATGGAGCGTCTGCCATGTAAGCTGGAGATCCTGGGTTCGTTTCCCGATCGGGGCACACATTTTCAGCTGTCCGCATCATGGCCGGCCGGGGTGGACGAGCTGTGCTAAGCGCTACAGTCTGGAACCGCTGCGGTCGCAGGTTCGAATCCTGCCTCGGGCATGGATGTGTGTGATGTCCTTAGGGTAGTTAGGTTTAAGTAGTTCTAAGTTCCAGGGGACTGATGACTTCAGAAGTTATGTCCCATAGTGCTCAGAGCCATTTGAACCATTTTTTTGTCCGCATCAAGGTATGTCAACAACACCTGTCGGCAGTTGAGGGTTTCAATTAATTATCATTTATGGATGGATAGAGCGTCTGCCATGCAATCAGGAGATCCTGGGTTCGTTTCCTGGTCGGGGCACACATTTTCAGCTGTCCCCAGCAAGGTATGTCAATAACACCTGTCGGCAGCTGAGGGTTTCAATTAATTATCATTTATGGATGGATAGAGCGTCTGCCATGTAAGCAGGAGATTCTGGGTTCGAGTCCCGGTCGGGGCACACATTTTCAGCTGTCTCCATCAAAATATGTCAACAACACCTGTCGGCAGCTGAGGGTTTCAATTAATTATCATTTATCGATGGATAGAGCGTCTGTGATGTAAGCAGGAGATCCTGGGTTCGTTTCCTGGTCGGGACACACATTTTCAGCTGTTCCCATCAAGGTATGTCAATAACACCTGTCGGCAGCTGAGGGTTTCAATTAATTATCATTTATTCAAATTGTCCCTTCAAAGCAATCGCCCTCCGATACAATACACTTGTGCCAACGCTTCTTCCAATCCTCGAAGCACTTCTCATAAGCACATTCTGATACAGTCTTCAGTTCTTGCAGCGATGCAGTTTTTATTTTATCAATCGTTGAAAATCTTAGTCCTTTGGTAGGTCTCTTCAGTTTTGGGAACAGGAAAAAGTCGCAGGGGCCATATCCGATGAATATGGTGGCTGGGGCATGACTGTCGTGTTGTTTTTGCCAAAAAATCTCTCACAAGCAACGACGAATGAGTTGGTGCATTGTTGTAATGCGAAAACCACGAATTGTTGTCCCACAATTCCGGACATTTTTTGCGTATTGCTTTCGCAAACGACGCTTAACGTCGAGATAATATTCCTTATTGACTGTACGACTTTTTTGTCAAAAATTCAAGGTGCACTACACCACGGTAATTGAAAAAAACAGCGAACAAAACTTTGACATTTGATCGAACTTGGCGTGCTTTTTTCGGTCTTGGCTCTCAGGGATGCTTCCATTGGGACGACTGGGCGTTGGTTTCGACGTCATAATCGTAAACGAATGTTTCGCCACCAGTATGACCCTTCTGAGCAAATCAGGATCATCACTGATGTCATTCGAGAGCTCCTGAGCGATGCTCATGCGACGGTTCTTCTGATCAAAATTGAGAAGTTTTGGAACAAACTTCGCTGAGGCACGTCTCATGTCCAAAACATCCGAAAAACATTGCATGACACGAGCCGACAGAAATGCCAACATCCTCAGCATGTTCCCTTACGGTAATTCGACGAGTTTCCAAAACAATTTTCTTCACAGCTTCGACGTGATCAGCTGTTGCTGATGAGCTGGGGCGTCCAGAGCGAGGTTCGTCATTGGCATCTTCTCGGCCACCTTCGAAGAACTTGTGCCACTTGCAACTTTTTTTTTTTTTACTTAGAGCAGACTCACCGTATGCCACTGTCAACATTTCAAGTGTTTTAGAGCACTTGATTCCATATTTCACACAAAATTTGATGCAATTTCTTTGCTCCATTTTTTTATAACAATAGAAAATCGCCGAGTACACTAAAACACCTCTAAACTTTCTGTCAAAAACAAACGAAGTATGCTGTAACTTGAAACTGTGAACATATGTTCGGGACATGTTTACCAACATAACAAAAAGAGATCATTAATGGATTGTATGCTGCCCGCACAATTTGAAAAGATACCGTACTTTTTGAACAGCCCTCGTATGTGACAGCGCCGTGGTATAATGATTGCCATTGCATGTGACATTCATCAGTGCGAGTCAGATGTTTGGGCAAGACTAGCGGTGGACATAAAATAATTGAATCCTTTTATCGCCCATCAGGCTCGTCTCCTGATTTAACCCAAAACTTTAGAGAAAACCTCAGTTCACTTGTATCTAAGTTCACCAATCATACTTTAATTATCAGTGGAGACTTAAATCATCCAGCAATTGATTGGGAAAATTACAGTTTTGTTAGTAGAGGGCGTGATAAGACATCCTGTCAAACTTTACTAAATGCGTTCTCTGAAAACTACAATATTAAGAGTAAAATCAGGCTTTTTGCAGATTATGCAGTTATCTATGATGAAGTACTATCTGAGGTAATCTGCTTAAATATTCAGTCAGATCCTGATAAGACTTCAACATGGTGAAGAGATTCCAACTTGTTCTAAATGTTCGGAATGTAAAATTTTGCGTTTCACAAAACGAAACAGTCAAAAAGTCACTTTAAAAATGCCGTGTGACTAGGGCCTTCCGTAGGGTAGACAGTTCGCCGGGTGCAAGTCTTTCGAGTTGACGCCACTTCGGCGATTTGCGTGTCGATGAGGACAAAATGATTAAAATAAGGACAACACAACACAACACCCAGTCTCTGAGCGGAGAAAATCTCCGACCCACCCGGGAATCGAACCCGGGACATTAGGTATGACATCCTGTCGCGCTGACCGCTTCTTTTTTTTTTTTTAAATCTCATTTTGTTCGCTTTTGTTCCTTGCATCTGCTCGGGGCGGACGTCGTAAGACATTCATTTAAGTTCGTTGTTGATCGATTAACTCAGTATTTTTTATTACAGACGGCAGCTGACCCTCTGACCGAACACGCTGAGCTACCATGCTGGCGACCACTCAGCTACCAGGGGCGGAAAATAAGTCACTATTGGAATCGGCTAATTCATACAAATACCTGAGAGGAACACACTGTAGGGATATGGAATGGAATGGTCACGTAGACTCAGTTGTGTGTAAAGCAGGTGGTAGACTTCCGTTTATTGGTTGAATACCAGGGAAGTGCAATCAGTCTACAAAATGTAATTGCTTGCAAATCATCGGTACGACCAGTTCTAAAATACTGCTCATGTGTGTGGGACCCATAACGTACAGGACTAACAGGGGATATTAAATGTATACAGAGAAGGGCAGCACGAATGGTCACAGGTTTGTTTAATCCGTGGGAGAGTGTCACAGAAGTAGTGAAGGAACTGAACTGGCAGAGTCTTGGAGACAGAAGTAAACTAACCCAATAGTGAAACTTCCTGGCAGATTAAAACTATGTGCCTTTCGTCAGCAAGTACTCTACCAACTCATGGCGAAATTGAAACTGTGATGACGGGTCGTGAGTCGTGCTCGGGTAGCTCAGTTTGTAGAGCACATGCCCGCAAAAGACAAATGTCCCGATTTCGAGTCTCGGTCGGGCACACAGTTTTAATCTGCCGCGAAGTTTCATATCAGCGCACACTCCGCTGCAGACTGAAAATTTCATTCTGTAACCCGAGACTGTCTAGTAACAAAGTTTCAAGAGCCGGATTTAAATGATTACTCAAGGAATATACTACAACCTCTTACATGTCGCTCACATAGGGGTCCTGAGGATAAGATTAGAATAATTACTGCACGCACAGAAGCGTTCACACAATCATTCTTCTCGCACTCCGTACATGAATGGAACAGGAAGAAACCCTAATAAGTGGTACAATGGGACATACCCTCTGCCATGCACTTCATGGTAGTTTGCAGACTATAGATGTACAGTAGTTGTGATGCTCACAGTCACCCATAAGAATTTTACACAACAGTTGCGCAATTACTTTGTTGATAGAATGAGATTTTCACTCTGCAGCGGAGTGTGCGCTGATATGAAACTTCCTGGCAGATTAAAACTGTGTGCCCGACCGAGACTCGAACTCGGGACCTTTGCCTTTCGCGGGCAAGTGCTCTACGGTCCCGAGTTCGAATCTCGGTCGGGCACACAGTTTTAATCTGCCAGGAAGTTTCATACTTTGTTGATAGTTTCTAATGTGCTGAACTCTTCAATGTTCACTTTCACCTATACAAAGAAAATTATAAAGGCTCGTTATTCAAAATCTGAAATCTACAAAAGTTCTTCGGCGATTGCTTCGAAATTTGGACACAACGTTGAATTCGAATACGCATGTGTTTTTACATAGACTGCCTAATTGAGTGCCATGTGTTGAACATAAATGCAAGTACCGTGATCAGCCAGAGCATTATGACAACCGTTCTACTATCGATATAAACCCGTCCAGGTGATAGCAGCATCACCTGGTGAGCAACGACTGCTAGTCAGACAGTCACACGCACGGTGCATGCGGTATCAATGGGTGTACTGTCCAGGTGTAGAAAGGGCAAGGTACGCGTTACATCTGAGTTTGGTCGAGTTCAGATCGTGATGGCCCGTAGGCTTGGCTCGAGCAATTCGTAAACCGCATGACTCATCGGGTGTTCTAGCACTGCTGTGTTGAGTGTCCTCTACATGTGGCGAAACCAAGGTGAAACCACTCCTAATCATGGGATTCCGCAGCTGGCGACGCAATCATCCCGTCCCCCATGCGGATCCTCTATGACCTCATTCCTTTCCCCCATCTGCTCCTATTCCTCGAATATATCCGCATACTCTACACCTCCCACCGCCTTGATCCCCCTCACCCCCTGGTTGCTCCTCTCAACCCCCGCCCTCTGCCCCACCTTCACTGTTGTGTCCCCCCTACCCTCCACCTCTACACCCTTCATCTCCTTTCCCAAGGTGGCTTCCATCAACTACTCCTCCTGGCTCATGCCCTCTCTCCCTTCATATATCCCACCTATCAACTCTGATCCTCATCTCCCCCTCCTCTCCTCTGTCCTTTCCCTGGGCTCCCTCCTCCCCCCCTCTTCGTCCTGTTTTCCTCCACCAAACCTCTCTCTGCCTCCCTTCCCCCCCTAGTCCTTTTGCATTCCCCAGTCCCTGTCACGTCTGCCCCCCCCCCCCCTGTTATGGGTCCTCGTCCCCCATCAACTCCTTCCCCCCTGCCCTCCACATCGTTTTTTCCTCTCCTTCCCCCCTTTTCCTTCCCATTGTCTGTCCCAGTTCCCCCCGCCTGCCCTCCCTCAGCTGTGGTGTGTCATATTTGTGCCAACTTTTTAGTGCAGTGTTCAAGTGAGTGTTCAGTGTTGTGCATCTATCCAAAGTTTTGCAAACAGAAATCATGCTGTCGCTGGGTGTGAATTTCATATCCTTTGCAAACAGAAACCAGACTGTCGCCGTGTTTTTTAGTTGTCTGTCTATTATTTTTCTGCTTCCTGTTTATTTTATTAGCATCATCAACCCTTTGTTTTATTTTTTAAGTTCCACAATTTTCCGCCATTTGACCATTTATGTCACCGATTTTATCGCCAGCTTTTATTATTTATTATTTTCATTTTTTTTAAAACAAATTCTGTAGGCTGAAGAGCGGCGTACTAAGCTGCTGCCAGCCCGCCCTCTTCGGGGGGAATCGCAACTCAATAAAGGAGAAAAAAAAATGCCAATGATAACACGTGACCATCGGCACTGGACGTTGGCGCAGTGGCAGAGCTTTTCTTCATCTGATGAATCCCAACACTTTCTTCATCAAGCAGACGGGAGTGTGCGAATCCGTCGTCCTCCAGTGGAACAGCTACTTGACTTCCGTTCTGCAGGACGGAGACAAGCTGGCGGCAGCTCCGAAGTTTCACTTTAAACTACATAGTTCTTACAAACTTACTCGATGGGACTGTAATGGCCCTACATAGAGATCTTACCTGGTTGCTCATTGGTTAGTGACAGGTGACTTTGTGGGACGTTGACTATTTAAAGACAGGCATAAGATTATGTGACTTCTGAAACTACATAATGTTTTGAAAATTGGCTAGGGTAGACTTTGCTATACTGCATGTACTCTACAGTTTTACTATTATCTGGTTTATAAAAAAAGGTTTCATGGTAGTAAAACATAAAATATATGGAACATTATTATTCATCCTTAGTCAGAAATCCCCTACCCACCAGTGTAGCTGAAACCGCTAACGCACTGCTTGCTGGACTCGTGTAGGTGTGCCGGCGGATTACTGACGAGGGCTCGTGTGCTGGCCAGCGTGGTTGTGGTTTTTAGGCGGTTTTCCACATCCCGCTAGGTGACTTCTGGACTGGTCCCCACGTTCTGCCTCAGTTACACAGATTGCAGACATCTGCACACTATTCCATGGATTACACTAGGTGCAGACAGTTGGGGTACACTAATCCCTTCCCGGGGGGTACGGGGTGGTGACACGAAGAGCATCTGGCCACCCCTTCAAATTAACATGCCACATCCGATTGACCAGCAGACCCCACCAGTCGAGATTAATGCTTGGAAAGAGAAAGAGTCAGAAACCCCCTGTTTACATGTATGAAATCCATCTTGGAATAAATTTGTTATGACCCCAAATTATACAAAATCTCTGTCTGTGATTGAATTAATTAGTGAGAGGTGTTGTTTCATTCAGAAAAAAATATAGCAACAAAAATACATTGTCATACTTCAGAATCTTGTAGGTGTTAAAGCAAAATAGGCAGTTGGAATTGTGAGGTTCTGAACTTTTATTAATGTTAATCATTTCATGAGTTGGTTAGTTTCAGATAATTCAAAATATGTTCTCAAAAAGTTGGGAAGTCTGCTTTTGAATGAGTGGTAGCAATACCTCCTATGCTCCCTCTCCTGCAAAATGTTTCCTGATTAAATGTCATAACCTCAGTTGGTCATTTAATTATATAGGCTTCTAGTAAAGTCAATTGCATCATTAACAAGGAAAGTAAATGTGAATAACCCTGAAAGAATGGTTCGGTGTGGGGTGTTGGAGGGGTGAAGTGGACTGCGGTAGTCGTCGTGGGGTTGTGGACCACTGCGGCTGCGGCAGCGACGGAGCCTCTCCATAGTTTCTAGGCCACTGGTTAACATACAATACAGTACATACAATACAACGTAAATATGAACAAATAAACTGTGACTTTAAATGGAATTTTTCATAAAGAACAATTTTATATTACTGTACACATTATCTATTAAGTGTGCAGCTGCATTACATATAGAATGAAATAGCAAAAAAAAAAAATTAATTATTCTTGGGAGCAGAAAGTATAACAGATGGAGTAGTAGCAACACACTACAGCTTAGTATCCTGAAGGTAAGTAAGAGCCAGCAATTTTAAATTCATCTTGAGTGTATTTTCTTTTTTGTACAAAATGTGAAACATAAACTCCTGCTTCCTTGCTTTGAAAACATGGAAGGTGAACAGCAGCATCAAAATGGACATGCCAATGAATAAATAAGATAGTTCAATATACACTGAGCTGACATAAGTCATGTGATACCTCCTAATGTCATGTCAGAGCCCCTTTCGCCTGACATAGTGCAGCAACTCGAGGCTGCATGGACCCCACAATTTGCCGGAAGCCTACTGCAGAAACACTGCATGGTGATGCCTCTATAGCCATCCATAATTGCAGAAGTGTTGCTGGTGCAGGACTTCTTTATTGTGGCCCATAAATATTCGATGGGATTCATGACTTGTGATCTGGGAGGCCAAATCATTTGCTCAAATTGTCCGCTGTCTTCTTCAAACCAGTCATGAACAATTGTGGCGTGGTGACATGATGCATCAACTTCATCCCTAAAAATTCCATTGTTGTTTGGATACATAAAATTGATGAATGGCTGCAAATGGTTTCCAAGTAAAGAAATATCCAGAGGAGCCAGTCAATTGCATGTAACCATTATGGAGCCATCACCAGCTTGCACAGTGCCTTGTTCACGAGATGGGTCCGCGGCTTTGTGAGGTCTGTGCCACACTCGAACCCTACCATCAGCTCTTATCAACTGAAATCGAGGCTCATCTGCTGTGGCCACAGTTTTCCAGTCATCCAGGATCCAACAGACATGGCCACAAACGCAGGAAAGGAGCTGCAGGTGATGTTGTGCTGTTAGCAAAGGCACTCACATCAGTCATCTGCTGCCACAGCTAATTAACGCCAAATTTTGATGCACCACCCTAATGGATATGTTCCTCATATGTCCCACATTGATTACAGCGTTTGTTTCATGCAGCATTGCTTGTCTGTTAGCACTGACAGCTCTACCCATACGCCACTGCTCATGGTCGTTAAGTGAAGGCTGTCAGCCACTGTGTTGTCCGTGGTGAGAGGTAGTGCCTGAAATTTGGTACTATCGGCACATTCTTGACACTATGGGTCTCAGAATATTTAATTTCCTAACAATTTCCAAAAGAGATTGCCCCAACTACCATTCCGCGTTAAAGTCTCTTGATTCCCGCTGTGTGGGCATAATCACGTCAGAAACCTTTTTGACATAGCGACCTGAGAATAAAAAATGACAACTCTGCCAACACACTGTCCTTTTATAACTTGTGTACGAGATACCACTGTCACCACTATGTATATATACATATCACAATCCCATGACTTTTATCACTTCAGTGGATAACGAAAGGAGCCAATAAAAAGAGAATGCATAAACATGGAAACATGCAACAACAACATAATGGGATAGTCAATGAAAGATAGTAATACAAGTGATAGACTTCATGGTCCTCATGGTGAAATGAGCGATGACAGATAATGTTGCTAGAAACCAAGACATTGTTTCTGGAAATCAGCAGATGTTATCTTACTTGTGGCAAGGGGCTCAATTAATAGCCAACACTATTATCTCTTCTCCAATTTAAAGTGAGTTCAAAAACAATTAGTATTAGATCCCCATTTTACGGAAGATCAGTACAGATAAATGATAGAGTGTTCTGTAATAGTATTGTTTACTAAACCTGAGGAAGACAAGATTTATATTTATGAAACATATCTATAACTTTTAATGTATGAAAGTAAAAAACTGTTACCCAGCCTGTAATAATATTAAGTAAATGCTCATACTAACCAACTTGTGAATTATTTGTTCTCTGCTCATGTACCCTACTGTTTTACTGAATCATGAGCATACTGTAAAATATCCTCTTCCCTGCACTTCAAAGTAATTTCCATAGTATTAATGTGGAGGTAGATGTAAAATTATGCTTCCTGAAGATTCACTTTATTTTGCCTACATTGCTTGAACTTGTCTGGCAAATAACAATTGTAAACTTTATGCCACCAATATAAATTTGTCAGCCTGATCTTTATCATCATACATGTAAATACTAAAATAATTCAGAAAGTAAAATCAAATGTGTGATTATAAAAATGTTGCAGAGTGTGTAAAACCAATTCCTACAGACGAATCGTATCTCCTTGATGGAAAGCCTTCACTGGCTGCAGAATTTCCATGGCATGTTGGAATATATTTACATGAAAATGATGGATATTTACAACTATGTAGTGGAACCCTTATAAAAAGAAAGTTGGTTCTAACTGGTGAGTTATTTACAAGTTAAATATTTGCTACAGTGTGTGTTACTTCAGGGTAACGTATTATGGATTGCATTACATAGTATCACCCAAGCTTCTCTAAAGGCAGTAAGTCTATAATTTGTTCACTCCCTCTTTACCCCTCTGAATACCTGAGATTTGTAAATCTTACTGTTTATTGCATCTTGTTGTGTATTTGCCTCTCATTTTGTTGTAGTATCCCTCTCTTGTTCCAACAAACGTACCTGATTGTCTTGACATACCTTCGTAAACTCCCAGTCTGCACAAATCTACAAAGAGTATAAGCAACAATAAAGAGCACAGACAATCACCCACAATGTAGTTGAAGAGCGGAGCAGGAGACAGGCACATAAACAAGCTCTAAAACATATTGCTTAGCTTTCTTGCAGCTGAGCTACAAATACCAAATATTGATTATGTGATCCATGACACTCTGTTATACAGGGTGTCCAGAAAAGGGTTCCCTGATTTCAAAATTAAATATCTCGAAAACAAAGATCGATAGAGGAATGCAGTAAACGGTATGTTTATTGTGAAAGCTGTAAGAAGTTTATACAGCAGTTTGAAATAATAGTTACAAAAGCTGCTAACAGATGGCGCTGTACGCTGTACAGCTCATATCAGCATACATAAGTGAATTAATCGTATGAAAACAATCTTTGCAAACAATCACATCACAATGTTTTCAAAATGTTCACCATTGGCACTACAGAGGTGGTGCAAACGAAGAATGAAATTCGCCATCACATTTCGTAGTGTCTCAACCGAAATGGATCACCTGCCACAGAGATCGCCGATTCAAGCTCGTCCAGCGTGGCGGGATGCTTCGGGTAGACCATGTCTTTCACCGTGCCCCACAAAAAAAGTCACAGGGAGTCAAATCCGGCGAATATGGAGGCCAATCCATGCCAGCACCAGTAAATTTGGGATATTCCAAAGCAATGACTCGATTCCAGAAGTATTCCTCAAGAAAGCGAAACACTTGTTCGGTCCGATGTGGATGGGCGCCATCTTGCATAAACCATTCAGTACCTGGTCGATCCTCTGACGCTTGCTGTCTGGCGACAAATTGTTCCAAAATCGCAACGTAACGTGCACCAGTGACCGTTTATCGAATGAAAAAAGGGTCAATAATGCCTCTGCTGCATACTGCAGCCCACACAGTAACTTTAGGAGAATACAGGGGTTTCGCTTCACACCAATATGGTTTTTCGGAACCCCAAAATCGCCAGTTCTGCTTATTCACTTATCCATTCAGGTGGAAGTGTGCTTCATCTGTTAACCAGATGCAGCCAACATCAAATCCTTCACTATCAATCATTGTGAGCATCTGATTAGCAAAGGCAACCTTTTCTTGCACAGCTCGTATGGGTATGGCCTGGTGCGTTTCAGTTTTGAATGGAAACATGTGTAGGCTCGTTCTCAGTATTTTCTGCGTGCTGGAACGCTTCAAACCAGTCTCAGATGCAATTCTACGGACGGATGACATTGGATTTCTCTGAATAATTCCAGAAACTGTGGCGATATTTTCAGGCGTAACTGCGGTTTGCTTGCGGCCAACATGCCCCACTAGATCATGTTACGCCGCCTGTTCATTGAAATTTTGCGAAGAGCGTACGAATGGTTTTCGCATCGGGTCCTTTTGGAACATTAAATCGTGCTTGAAAACCTCGCCTTGTTGCCGTAGGACTCTCTTCTAACCTGTGGTACTCTAGCACCAGAAGAACGCGTTGTTCAGTGGAGTACAAGGTTTTAATCACTTCCTTCGGTACGCTAACCTCCTTTCACGTTTCAATAGTGGAACTGATCGCTCTGGGCTTCGGATCACTATTTATACTAGGTATTACGTAAGGCGATTACAGCGCCATCTGTTAGCAGCTTTTGTAACTATTATTTCAAACTGCTAACTTCTTACAGCTTTCACAATAAACATACCGTTTACTGCATTCCTCTATCGATCTTTGTTTTCGAGATATTTAATGTTGAAATCAGGTAGTCCTTTTCTGGACACCCTGTATGTGTTCATTACAATTAAACTTTCGCTACTTCCGCCAATGTACATGGAAAGCTATTTACTGTACAGGTAGCCAACTTTATAGGAATACTGTCCAGACTTTGTGTTGGAGCATTTGCATTGTTAGTAGTGTCAGGGTCATGTCTTGACCTAGAAGCTGGTACTGGTATGGCAACGCTGAGTTGAAACAATTGCAGACTTTCAGCATGGAGCTTTACCCATAAAGCTTTTTTTTTATCAAAACAGCAGCAGGACTGATGTTCTTTGTGAGCATCAATGTGTGAAAGGAATGACGAAAGGCCCTCTACCCACATCAAGTTGGAGAACATGATTCAGAAGTTTGAATTAACTGGCGAGAAGCCGACAGTGAATCGTGCCACAAATTGTTGAAGAAGTTACTGTTGCCATAGCTAAAAATGCCATCTCCTGGCAGTGCATGAGCTGAACTACCAATGGTCCACCGTTCAAAAAGTGTTGCAATCATGAAAAGGAATCCATACATGGCATCATATTTTGGGGTAATTCATCACTGAGGAATAAAGTATTTATTGCACAAAAGCGTGTAATCAGAATAATAGCTGGAGTCCACCCAAGATCATACTGCAGACATTTATTTAAGGATCTACGGATATTCACAGTAGCTTCTCAGTATATATACTCTCTTATGAAATTTGTTATTAACAACCAAACCCAATTCAAAAGTAATAGCAGTGTGCATAACTACAATACTAGGAGAAAGGATGATCTTCACTATTCAAGATTAAATCTAACTTTGGCACAGAAAGGGGTGAATTATACTGGCACTAAAGCCTTTGGTCACTTACCAAATAGTATCAAAAGTCTGACAGATAACCAACAAGTATTTAAGAAGAAATTAAAAGAATTTCTGAATGACAACTCCTTCTACTCCATAGAGGAATTTTTAGATATAAATTAAGAAAAAAATATTTAAAAAAATAGAAAAAACAGACAAAGAAAATAAAAAAGTTGTTATATTAACTTAAGTATGTTGTTAAATTAACTTAATTATGTTATGTATTGGAAAATTTGACTCGTTCCTCATCATTACGAAATATCGTATTCATGATCCATGGAACTAGTATTATTCTAATCTAATCTAATCTAATCTCTTTACTAACCATCTGGCGGCCGCGGTGGTCTAGCGGTTCTAGGCGCTCAGTCCGGAGCCGCGCGACTGATACGGTCGCAGGTTCGAATCCTGCCTCGGGCATGGACGTGTGTGATGTCCTTAGGTTAGTTAGGTTTAAGTAGTTCTAAGTTCTAGGGGACTGATGACCATAGATGTTAAGTCCCATAGTGCTCAGAGCCATTTGAACCATTTTGAACTAACCAACTTTTTTCATTTGATGCAAACATTTGAGTAGACTTTCTCTTATGTTTCTCGCAAGAGTTAAGGACATTTGGCCTTGGAACATTTTCTGAAGTGATGAAGCACACTTTACGCTCACTGGGGCGGTGAGCACTCTCATCTGCCACGTTTGGGAATCGTCACCACCAACAAACATTCATGATGTTCCCCTGGATAGTGAACACATTATTGCAACTGGAGCCCCAAAGATGAAGGACAGGCAGCGTGAATAGCACACAAGTGTGTCATTGTGCTGCAACAGAGAAACGTATTGTTGAAAATGGCTCTGAGCACTATGGGACTTAACATCTGTGGTCCTCAGTCCCCTAGAAATTAGAACTACTTAAACCTAACTAACCTAAGGACATCACACACATCAATGCCCGAGGCAGGATTCGAACCTGTGACCATAGCGGTAACGCCGTTCCAGACTGAAGCGCCTAGAACCGCATGGCCACAACGGCCGACACTTATTGTTGAAATTTATATAACTTACATTTCAAGAAGAGTCATGTCTGACAACATACTACTTTCTCTTACATGAAGTTATTGTGTACTTGGTCCAAAGACTGGTTTTATGCAGCTCTTTCCATGCTGCTCCGTGATGTAGAAACCTCTTTGTCACCAAATGACTACTTCAAACTACATCAGTCTGAATCTGCTCTTACTGTATTCATCTCTTAGTGTCCCTCCACAATTTTTACTTCCAAAACTTCCCTCCGATACTAAACCAATGATTCCTTGATGTGTTAGAATGTATCCTATAACCAATCCCTTGTCTTAGTCAAGATATGCCGTAAATTTTTCTCCCCAGTTCTGTTCAGTACCTCCTCATTAGTTATGCAATCTACCTATCTACGAGGTGCGTCCATAAAGTACGGTCACCAAGAAACTGGAACCATGAAAAACGGTTTTGGCTCCCCCCCCCCCCCCCTTCAAATCCCCATTAATCTCAGACTGCTGCAACTCACGGTCTTGACTGGGTAGCTGTTTGCGATGGCTCTCCCCTAGTTTCTCTTGTAGGTGCCATTTACTTGCAGTGATCTAGTTTTTTGAGTGCCGAGGGCACTACCCCCATTAACATGCGTTGTCAGTTATGCAAAGTCTATGGGCCAAAGTGAATGGACATTGAAAACATGTGGAAGTGAGAGAGTTCAAGAACAAACATACAGACATCCACAGTGGACAGAATTCTGGTTGGGTTTTGGTTTCGGATGAAACAAATCCAAAAGTCGAGACAGAAATGTATGACTATTGGTGTAAAACGATTCATGAACTATGTGAAAGGATGCTTGAAGTCCATCAGACTACGACTGACAAGATATTGGTTGAACATTTGCATTATCACAACATGTGTGCGAGGTCGATCCACAAAATGGTGACCAAATGCCATAAATGGCAACGTGATGAAGTGGCCTGCAGATTCCTGGAGTGCTATGCAGAAGAGGGCAAGGAGTTTTTGAATTCACTTGTCATGGGTGATGAAACCTGGGTATACTACACTACACGACACCTGAAATTAATGAAAAGCCTTGTCAGTGGTGGTATTCGAATTTGCCAAAGCCGTGAAAGTTCAAACAAATATTGTCTGCTGTCAAAGTGGTGGCGATAATGTTCTGGGAAGAATAAGGCGTATTGTTGTGATAGTTTATAACTACCGGCAGAACAATAAATGCTGCCCACTACTGTGAGACTTTGAAACAACCCATGTCATTCCTAATTGGAGGAGGGGAATGCTGGCAAAGGGAGTGTGTTTTCATTATAAAAACTCTCATTGCCATATTGCCTATGCAACAGCCAATCTCTTGGCCCAGTTCTGATTGGGCATGCTCACCCCTACAGCCCAGACATAATACCTAGTACCTATGTTTCCTGAGTTGAAGTTACACCTCGGTGGAATGCATTTGCAGACAGATGATTTGGAAAACGAAGTTGAGTGTTACCTGCACAATATGGCAAGGGAGTTCTGTGACAGGGGTGTATGAAAAGGGCCTCACCACATGCAAACTTGCAATGACCAAAACTGTAACTACATCAAAAAATATCTGAAAGCCCAGTCATATCATCAACATGACATTCATTGCCAATAAACTTGGTTTCTATGTGAAAAAAGTTGGAGACCTTATTTTATAGACATGTCTCATAATCTTCATCTATTTTCTTTAGCACTGACTTTCAAAATCTTCTATTCTTTCCTTTTCTGACCTGATCATCATCCATGTTTCAATTCCATACAAGGCTAGCTCCACTCTGGGTATCAGAAATGAAGTTATAACATTTAAACTTATGATCGATCTTAACAAATTTCTCTTCTTCAGAAACGCTTTTCTTTCTGCTGACAGTCTACAATGTATATTCTATCTGTTTTTGCCATTATCAGTTATTTTTCTGCCAAATAGCAAAACTCATCTTCAATTTTCAGCATTTCATTTCCTAATCTAATTCCCTGAGCATTACCAGATTTAACTTGACTACATTCCATTACCCTTGTTTTGTTTTTGTTGATGTCCTCTAATAATCTCCTTTCAGGACAATGTCCATTCTTTCAGCTTCTCTTCCAAGTTCGTTGCTGTCTGTCAGAATTACAACGGCATCAGCACTAGTTTCTTGTAACAATAATAGTAATTTTGATAATAATAATAATAAAATAGTAGCAGATTATAGGTTTTCAATGTTAGGTTATCTCACAAAAGTTGTGCAACTAAAGAATATTGTTTTTACAGCTGCTCATTGTCTTGGAAAATCAAATAATCCTAAGGATTACATGATTGTAGCAGGCAAATACCACAGAGGCTGGGATATAAAGGATCCAAAAGAACAACATCTTGAAGTGAGTAGAAGTTCTATACTCGTCTTGAGTACAGAAAGTATATTTTGGAGCGGAATGTTATCACAGGTGTCACATACTGCTTAATTAAAAAATGTTGGATGATGCAATTTCTGAGATGAATGTATATAAAAAAATTTGTGAACACAATGAGATATTGTTTTTCAGGTTCTATACCTCAGTCGGTAATAACAGAACCCTTATAGGATCACTGTTTGTCTGTCTATCTGTCTGCCTGACTGTTAAAAACCATTTCTCTCAGGGATGTCTAGACAAATACTGTTGAAATTTATCATGTATTAAGGTCTACAGTCCCTTGGTGGTGTCAAAATTGAGCTTCTAAGCCAATGCAATCGAAAGATATGGGAATTAATGTCACATATTTTGATAGTCGCAAACGTTCTCATGAAAACCTATGGTGTACTTCCGTTAGTCTAGAACCATGAAATTCGGCAAGAAGCAAAGTTTCACAGGAAAAGTACAGGAAAAAATCCAAAATTTTTTATCTGCAATTATACAACATAAAAATTAATTTTTTGCCATTAGAAACTTACGTTGCATTCATAATCTGTCTAAAGTCTCAGGAACTACTTTAGGGATTTTTATATGATTTTCACTGAAGGGTACAGTGATTCATGAGAAACATTTGTATATATAACATATACAAATATTTCGTGCTAATTGGCTGGCTATGATGGAGTGAAGTCCCTTGCCACAGTGAAAATTATGACTTTGCCATCTAGTGGTGATAGGTGTAAGGCTGTCTGAATACCATGCCACACCAGCGCTCATTGTAGATGCAAACTGTCTCTGACAGTCTATGCCTATGACACGTACAGCATCTGTAATGTTTCAAAGTGAAGTAATTCAGGTAACTGATGCAGGATTGCAATTCCATTGTTTGGAATGAGTTTCCAACATCCCGTAGAATATCCACTCAAGCATTCCACACAGCAATTTGATATCTGCGTAACAATAATAGGCCTATCTCTGGCTGTTCCATTTTCTTCTCTGGAGACTTCTGTCAAATCTTACCGGTAACTGGACAGGGATGAGAGCAGATGAAGTCAGAGAATCTGCAATTGCCAATTAGTGTAGCATGTTAACATAACTTCAAAATAAAATAAATGAAAAATAGCGACAGAAAATGTGAAATTAAAAAATCCAGGTTTTAAATTAAACATTGTTGAATGTCTTGGGATTCCTGAGACCGTTATTTTGCTAGTATCAATGTTTATAACAGGCAAAAATGGACAGGTTTCGCAATTCCCAGGATGGGTAAAACTATCTACAGGATGTACATAATTAAATTTGTATGGAACACTCAGAGCGGAAGTCCTACTCAGATCTGTACGGTCTTTGCATTTTTTAACATTCTCGGAGGCGAAGATGATAGCAGCCTTGTTAACAATGCCTCTCACACATGTTCCTGCTCGAATTAATAAATGGTTTGAAGCTAGTTCACTGTCATTAACCTTTCAAAAGACCCACTATATGCAGGTCAGAACCTGTGTGAGATTTCCTTCCAGTATGCCTATAACACACAAAGATATGCAGAATGAAGTTAGCAGTGTTAAATTTCTGGGATTACAACCCAATAATTACTTTAGTTGTGAAGCGCATACCACAGAACTGCTGAAGCGCCAAAAAAGTCTGTATCTGCAGTGAGAATTATGTCAGATACAGGAGATATAAATATAAAAAAAACTTGCATAGTTTCATTACTTTCATTGTATTACGTCATACAGGATTATATTCTGGGGTAACTTGTCAAATTGAGCAAAAGTTTTAGCATGCAAAAGTGTGTAGTAAGATTTATTTGGGGTATAAATTCGAGATCATCGTGTAGAAACCTGCTCAAGGAACTTTGTATTCTAACCTCTAACCACTGCTTCTCAGTATATTTATTCCTTAGTGAAATTTGTTGAAAGTAACATATCTCTATTTCCAACCAATAGATCAATACATAATATCAGTACTAGGAATAAGAACAATCTACTTAAAGACATAAAATCACTTAACTTGGTCCAAAATGGGGTCCAATATTCAGGAACACGCATTTTCAATAAATTGCCAATGACCATTAGAAACTTGGTTTCAGATAAAGCACGGTTTAAACAGAGTTTGAAAGATTGCTTGATAAGCAACTCTTTGACTCTATAGATGAATATCTTAACAGAGACTCTTAGACCAGCTTAAGTAAAAATGTCTGTTAGATTGTAAAAATGTCTGTTAGATTTCAGTTCTGACAGCACTTGTTCACAACAGTCATGATTAGATGTTTTGTGTATGATAAATTTATTAAAAGTGCACAACAATGTTTCCTACTGGCATTGTATTAATTCTGTAAATATTAGCAGTTCCAGTTTACTGTGATATATTCACCTATTTGACAATCTCCTGACAAGTTTGCCCTGCTGGAAACTGAACTCTGGCCTGTCATGTGACATCATTCTGCTGTGCTGACCACTAAGCTGTGGAAACACACACACCACTAAATCGGCTGGTTTCAATTCCACAAAAGATGTCTGGGACTACTTGGGAAAGTGGATGAAATATAGCAATCAGCTTAACCACCACTAGTCAACTCTACAATATCCAATTGAATGGCTATAACTGGTTATGGCATACATGTAGAAATTTGTGCACTCTCCTTCTTACCTAATAGAACCTGTTATCTAGACTAGAGGTTCAAATAGATGCCGGCTGCAGTAATGATTCAGAGGTGAAGAGACAAAATAGACTAGCATGGAGAGGTGCATCAAATCAGTCTTCCAATTGAAGATGACAATGACAACAACGGCAACACTGCTATCCACAAAACTGAAGGAATAATGCATACTCCATATATAATTGCATAGGCTTCCGCGGCCAGAGTCAGTCAACATGAAAGTTTTCTGGGTTTGGTACTGCGTCATAATGTAAAAGCTACTACTGCTATAGAAAAGCTAACGTTTCAACCCAGAAGAAGGCCGCTGCAATCATGGCCGAAACGTTGGCCTTTCTATAGCAGAAGTAGTTTTTGCATTATGATGTAATACTAAACACAGAAAACTTTTATGTTGACATACTCCACATATTTACAGAACATGTTATGTTCTGTTTAAAAAAAAAAATGGTTCAAATGGCTCTGAGCACTATGGGACTCAACTGCTGAGGTCATTAGTCCCCTAGAACTTAGAACTAGTTAAACCTAACTAACCTAAGGACATCACAAACATCCATGCCCAAGGCAGGATTCGAACCTGCGACCGTAGCGGTGTTGCGGTTCCAGACTGCAGCGCCTTTAACCGCACGGTCACTTCGGCCGGCGTTCTGTTTCTGATCAGTTGCTACTACATGTATATGGAGGACATATGATAGGACCTTGAACTATTTATATGGGGTAGCCACAAGGATTTATTTTGTTACCTCTCCTGTTTCACTTTTTTGGTTTACTCGCTAAACATGTTAACTGATGTTACCTTTGGCCATGAGACTCAAATTTACAATAATCAAACAAAAAAATATTATATTTTCAAAAGTAGTTCAATCTACAGAATTTAAACATGCACAGTTTATTTCTTTGAATCACTGCAACACACATGAGGTATTTGCTAGTGTTCCATTTATATTGTTTAACAAATATTATGTGATATAAAATGTTTGGA
The DNA here is from genome assembly GCF_023864345.2 of Schistocerca serialis cubense. Classification (NCBI taxonomy): domain Eukaryota; kingdom Metazoa; phylum Arthropoda; class Insecta; order Orthoptera; family Acrididae; genus Schistocerca; species Schistocerca serialis. Next base: position 120,305,755 of record NC_064649.1, read on the forward strand.
AATTATTAGGTCAATTTGGAATAATGTTACATCAAAATCAAGTCTTGTGAAACACCAGAAAATATGCTGCACAGCACATAAATCTCTAATTTTGGAACTTATGTCCATATGTTCCATCAGTTACAGTGGAAAGTGTATGTAAATGCTAATTCAATGTGTTATCTTGCAATAATCAATTTTTAATTATGTTATAAGTAAGCAATATGTGAAAAAATACAAGGAGGAATTGATCACTAATGCTTACTTTCAAACCATTGTAATGTATAGCACTGTTGAAAGACAAATATGAGACATGTCCTGAAAGTAAGTTTCATCAATATATTTTAAAGAGATGGTACATCAAGTGACACAAATGCATGCCATATAGTGAACCCACAGCTGTTTCTGGTTCAAAGACAGAGGGGGGGGGGGTCAGAGGAGGAGGAGTAATGATGCATGCTCAGAAAATGGGAGAAGAGAGAGTAGTAGCAGACTGGCATGCCCCATCAGGATGGCAGACACAAGTGTACTGACAATTTGATCGCCAGTGGAAGTGTGAATGTTATCTGGTATGACTCGTAATGGCGGACTAGTGTATCCATCATCTGTGAATGTCTATAGTCTGTATATGGTGAAGTAGTTGGTTGCTGGTGCTGGTGTTGCACGTTCAGAGAAGGAAGGCAGAGCATGGAGGTTGAAAGTTGAAGTGGACGTCCCTCCACATCCACAAATGAAAAGATTACGCTGATAAAATAGCTCCCTACTTAGCAATCATATACAACCGCTCGCTCACCGACAGATCTGTACCTACAGATTGGAAAATTGCGCAGCTCACACCAGTGTTTAAGAAGGGTAGTAGGAGTAATCCATCGAACTACAGACCTACGTCATTGACGTCGGTTTGCAGTAGGATTTTGGATCATATACTGTATTCAAACATTATGAATCACCTCGAAGGGAACGATCTATTGATACCTAATCAGCATGGTTTCAGAAAACATCGTTCTTGTGCAACGCAGCTAGCTCTTTATTCGCACTAAGTAATGGCCGCTATCGACAGGGGATCTCAAGTTGATTCTGTATTATTAGATTTCCAGAAAGATTTTGACACCGTTCCTCACAAGCGACTTCTAATCAAGCTGCGGGCCTATGGGGTATCGTCTCAGTTGTGTGACTGGATTCGTGATTTCCTGTCAGGAAGGTCGCAGTTCATAGTAATAGACGGCAAATCATCGAGTAAAACTGAAGTGATATCAGGTGTTCCCCAGGGAAGTGTCCTGGGACCTCTGCTGTTCCTGATCTATATAAATGACCTGGGTGACAATCTGAGCAGTTCTCTTAGGTTGTTCGCAGATGATGCTGTAATTTACCATCTAGTAAGGTCATCCGAAGACCTGTATCAGTTGCAAAGCGATTTAGAAAAGATTGCTGTATGGTGTGGCAGGTGGCAGTTGACGCTAAATAACGAAAAGTGTGAGGTGATCCACATGAGTTCCAAAAGAAATCCGTTGGAATTCGATTACTCGATAAATAGTACAATTCTCAAGGTTGTCAATTCAACTAAGTACCTGGGTGTAAAAATTATGAACAACTTCAGTTCGAAAGACCACATAGATAATATTGTGGGGAAGGCGAGCCAAAGGTTGCGTTTCATTGGCAGGACACTTAGAAGATGCAACTAGTCCACTAAAGAGACAGCTTACACTACACTCGTTCGTCCGCTGTTAGAATATTGCTGCGTGGTGTGGGATCCCTACCAGGTGGGATTGACGGAGGACATCAAAAGGGTGCAAAAAAGGGCAGTTCGTTTTGTATTATCACGTAATAGGGGAGAGAGTGTGGCAGATATGATACGCGAGGTTGGATGGAAGTCATTAAAGCAAAGACGTTTTTCGTGACGGCGAGATATATTTACGAAATTTCAGTCAACAACTTTCTCTTCCGAATGGGAAAATATTTTGTTGAGCTCAACCTACATAGGTAGGAATGATCATCAAAATAAAATAAGAGAAATCAGAGCTCGAACAGAAAGGTTTAGGTGTTCGTTTTTCCCGCCCGCTGTTCGGGAGTGGAATGGTAGAGAGATAGTATGATTGTGGTTCGATGAACCCTCTTCCAAGCACTTAAATGTGAATTACAGAGTAATCATGTAGATGTAGATGTAGATGGACATGGTTTCAGTGGACATGCACATTACAGTGTCAGGCGAAGCATCCACGCTGCCTGTTGGCTGTGCTCAAGCCCACCATATGCTCCACGATGTGTTGGGTTACCAAAAAGTGTCTGAAAGATGTGTACTGAGAAAGCTGATCCCAGATCACCAAGAGTGCAGGAATCGGAGCCAGCCTCCATCACCTGGTGCACAGTACACGTGAGAGGGAAATAAGTTCATATTCAGAATCATCACAGACATGGAGACACATGGGTGCACCACTTTACCCCTGAATCCAAGGATGCTTCAACGATGTGGAAGCATTCCAGTTCACCAGTGAGGAAAAAACCAACCCAGGAAAAGTTATGGCTCCAGTGTTCTAGGGCACAAAAGGTGCTACTCCAGTCCTCACCAAACTCAGGTTCGCCATTCAACGAAAGAGATGAGCCCTTTAGTGAAGGTGTTGGTCTCTTGAATGACAATGCAAAACCACACACAGCAAGGCTCACACAGAATCAGATTTGTTGCCGGCCTGCAGTCCTGATATTGCCCAATTGGACTTTCAGTTGTTTCCTGTATTGAAAGCCGCACTTTCAAGATATCCTTCCAAACCAATGCTGAGTTGGAGCATTGCGACAATTACTTGCATCGCTGGGCACCGAGTTTTACCAAAGCGGTTTCTTCAAACTGATTGCAAGATAAGACAAATGTCTCAATGTCAGTGGCAACTATGTTGAAAAATAGTGCAAGATGTATAGTTCACGATGCCATGGTGTAAGTTTTTAGTACAAAGTATTCATGTAGAAATAATGATGAGACTTTCATTCAGAACAGCGCTGATGTAAAAGTAAAAGCGACACACTACTTAACATTAGAACTAATAGTTCCTTATCAGTTACGAGAGGTGGATTGTTTCGCAGGATGAAAAATGAAGGGCATGCCTCCCAATAAGTAGGAGCCGAGTGTGGTGATGACAAGAGTCTATAAAGGTGAAGGGGGAGGTGCTGGAGGGAGTAGGTTCGGTACGGTAGACACGTAATCACTCTGTCAGCAAATTGACAAGGAAAGAGTGAGAAGTAAAGATAGATTAAGAGGAAGAGGAAGATGAATTTTTTTCTGACTTAATTCTCAGTCACACTATTCTCTCTCTTTCTCCAAATCTATCATTACTTGTCAATCTGTCCTTATCACACGTGGACTGAAGCTGACAGAGTGCTTAGCAATGTAGCAAGTCTGCCCTGCTCTCTCTGACACCTCCCCTTTCACTTTTGTTGGCCCTCGTCCTCGATACATGTGAATGATTTTCCCCTCCTTTTTAACTGTGCACAACCTATGCTTCTCTTCAAGGGAGAAACTGCTAGTTCTGAAAGCTGGGAAGTGTGCCCCTATCACTTTTATATTTGTCTGTCGGTGGTACTATACATTTGAACTGCTTAAAAGTAAGTACTTGACATCAAACCTGTCTCATGATTTGTTAGCTTCCTCAATTGCATTCTTCTTCGATACAATTCCGTAATATGTGTTCAATTTGCAGGTGGAGTCAATTGTGATTCATGATATGTATAGAGGACCTTCACGAAATTATGCAGATGATATAGCTATAATAGTTCTGAAAAATGAAATAAGAATCTCAGATTTTGTGAGACCAGCTAGTCCAGATCTTGAAAGTAAATATGAGAGAGAGCAACTGTCTTCTGGGAGTTTTGGCTCTGTGAGTATATGTTTCTATTGATTTCAGTCTTTGTTTTCAACATGCTTTATTTCCTTTCCATTAGTTTGCATAGAAATGTTTCTTTGATGGTACTACACTTAAAACTGCACAATTACTAAACTTTAAACTAAAAGTGTCATCAGGCATGCACCTAAACTCACCCAGTGTATGAGTATGTATATGCAACACACTTCTTTCTAGAAATTCGAACATTTGTTCAGCTTTGTTGATAATGTACTCATCTTTTGGAACATTATTATTTTTGTCGTCTGTGATGTTTCATCTTCATGTTCGTATACTGATCACTGCATCAATACCTGACTTTCCTTGTTTAATTTCTTTAAAATGGTGCTCGTACATTAAGCATTTAACATAGAAGGGAAGTGTGTCATTTGAAATTGCTGAAGAAATAACACTAGGGACAGGAATGACACACAAAAAGATAAAATAAGAATGAAAATGACATCCTGGTCACTGAGACATAATGAGGTACTTGAGACAGGGCACAGTTCGCAGAGGTCAGTTTACTAGTTGATCTGAACTCTGTTTCAGCTGAAAATAGGGAATTATCTTTTTGTAAGATGTAGGACTTGCGTCCCTATCCTATTATGGAGAAGGTTTTAATGTGTTTAGCACTGAAAAAGTTACAGATTTTACATTCTTCATGACTAGATGTGACTGGGTGGTGAATGTAAATGGAAGAAAATGGTTCTAATCTTAAAATGACATTTTATTTGAGGCATTTTTGCTTTTAATGCCTTAACCACATTTGTCTGTCTATTTTAGCACGTGCACCAATAAACTTGCTTCTGAGTGTTCTAGAGAAACAAACATATGCATCGCATCACACACACACGCACACACACACACACACACACACACACACACACACACACACACACACACACGCACACACACCTTTTCGATTTAGGTTTTCTGTGGTCTACTTTGATGAAAAATGCCCTGATGATTCCTATGAATGTCGCAGAACCCCTTTTCTGTCTCATCATATGTCAATCCGAGATCTGGCTCAGTTCCCAAAGATGTCATAATTGATCGGATGTGGAACATTAATATTTCTTCTCTTCTTCTTAATCTTAGATGTGCAGTATCTTGCTTAACAGAATGACTGGACAACATCCCCACAGTCAAAGCCATTGCTGTTGAGACACGTAAAACTGGAACTCCACTGAGCATTCAAGTCTAATATTTTTGTAGGTGTTCACTTCAGTTTTGTTTGGGTAAACTAATTGTCTGAATTGTTGATGCATATTTTTAAGTTTTTGTCTTAAGTTTGGGTGACTTGTCTGATACTGCACGTAATTTATGTGAAAGCTTTCTTATCTATTGTTAGTTATTCAAGAAATAAGTCATTCTTGAAAGGATGATACAAATATAATAAAATCTCTGTCATCTGTCATTTTAAGATTGCCCACTGGGATTACAATGAAAGTCCAGAACCAAGTGATGTACTGCTAATGACCAAATTGCCATTTATCGAGTTCAGCCAGTGTTACGAGCTACTTCCCCAGTCTGTAAGACCTTTATTTGCTTCTGACAAATTCTGTGCAGGATTTAGAAATGGTGAGTATTTAAACACTGTTTCATAAATAAAATGAATATGAATCTGCAGTTCAAGGAAATTACCACTCTCTGTTGTTTTCTTAATAAAATGGTGGTCTTTACAGGTACTGCACTTTGTGCAGGTGATGGCGGTGGTGGCTTGTTGTTCGAGCAGAAGGTAACAGCCACGACAAAGCAGTGGTTCATTCAGGGAATAGTAAGTTTAGGCCCACCAAGAGGACGGAAACCGTGTTCCGGTTACCCGGTTCTTTTCACGAGGGTGAATAGTCATCTGAATTGGCTCAAGACATACTATGACAAATATTAAAAAGACTGTGACATTATGAAACATGTGCTATAATTATACGTGGAAGAACTTTTATTATTCTGGATTCCACTTAATGTAAATAAGCTTGTGAGAGTTTGATCAGGAGAGGTGGGGGTTTAAGCTATAATAAAGTGTCTTCCTAAGAAATACAATACATTTATCCAGAAGGAATTTGTAGGCTTTATTTGCCAATAAAAAGAGATATCTTAAAAATGTGTCTATGTAAAAACAGACTTTTATTATAGAAATAATAAATTGCAGCCATGCAATAGAAAGTAATTTTATGAGAGGTCAAGCTGTTGAAGCTGAAAACGGCCATATTTAAAGAAAAACGAGGAGGTGGTATGTAAAGGTGGCAGAAGTAATGTACGGAAGAGAAGCTTCTTCTTTCTTTGTAGAACCGAAATGGCTCTCAAACGTAATTTACGTTGCAAAATAATTCTAAGCAGTATGCATTTCAAGTATTTGAACCTTTGTGAAACATATTAATTGAAGTAACAATTTACATGACATGTCTGAATGAACATACTTGTGATTTTTGATTTGATTTATTGATCCATTTTCATCTACAGCTGCACAATATGCAAGAGATATTTGGAGTTTTATGCTAATATTGACAGTTTTACATATAGTATACCTTTGTACATAATAACACATTAATATATCAATTAATGATGAATACTTAAATAAATGTTGTTACGCTATATACAGAGAGATAAAATACAAACGTTCTTCTGAATGAGACTACATTGGGTTAACACGGATAAATTTAGTTTTGTAGGTATTCATTTACGTTGTAGAAGCAGTGATCAACCAAGTACAACTTCAGTTTAGATTTGAAGTGACCAATGTTCTGTATGTGTTTAATGGTATCTGGTAAGGCATTGTATAGTTTGATACTAGGATGGATAATGCCATTTTGAAATAACTTCGTGTTGGCACTTTGAACATGTATATCTAATTTTTGTCTTTTATCATAGCTGTGTATTGTGTAATTTTGAGTGATGAGTGGTCTTTTTGTATGTAAGTTTTTCTTTATAATGTATTTAAAGAAAAACTTACATACAAAAAGACAATTCATCACTCAAAATTATATATATATATATATATATATATATATATATATATATATATATATATATATATATATATATATATATATATGAAAGGAAGTGGCAGGATCATCCTTTTTTGAAACAATGGTCTACATGATTTGCGATTATCTGCCGCTTCCATTAATCTTATAATGTTTTTTTTTTAATTTTGAATGTTTTGATGGCATCTCCAGAATTTTCCCCAGTAAATATTCCCATACCGGAGGTAAGAGTGTACAACTGCATAATATACACACTGAAGGGTGTTGTAGCTGGTGACACTTATTTGTAGAAGAATACATGATATAAATTTACAACATGGTTCTAAAATGTTGCATATTTTGCTGATCTCATACCAGTTACAGAGTTATTACTACATGACAGCTGACAAGTTTTAAAATCCTGTTAAATAATTATGATATGGTGGTCACTGCCTCTAAAGGTTGTGCATGGCTTAGACATAGTTTCAACACACCTGGGTATGCAATACAACAGTTCAGTCCTTCATTTAAAAGGGTAATGTCATACGGATTTGAGCTATGGCACTAAATACATAATCCATAACTCACTTGTGTGTTAGATCACAGAAAGAGCATGTTTATCGGATTTTATCCATCAGGAGAAACAAGTCTTAGAGAAGGCGTAGTAAATTATTTAGTATTCGGTCGCCATGGTACTGGGTTTAAACCTGTATCCAACAGCAAATAAGGCGAGTTTGCTATTGGTATGATAATGAGCAATGAAGTTAAGTGCTGTGTTTTACTATAATTACTCTTATGCTTTTAAAATTTTTGGGGTGATTTACTTGTGTAACAAGTGTAGGCCGCAGATTGCAGAAAAAATATACAGGTTGGTCCATTGACGAAATAAGCATCAAACGAAGAAACTACAATGAACAAAACTCGTCTAGCTTTAAGGGGGAAACCAAGATGGTGCTATGGTTGGCTCACTAGAAGGCGCTGCCATAGGTCAAACGGATATCAACTGCGTATTTAAAATAGGGACCCCCATTTTTTATTACATACTCGTGTAGTACGTAAAGAAATATGAATGTTTTAGTTGGACCACTGTTATCGCTTTGTGATAGATGGCGCTGTAATAGTCACAAACGTATAAGTACCTGGTATCATATAAGATTCTACCAGTGCGGACGGTATTTGCTTCGTGATACATTACCCATGTTAATGGACCGTTTACCATTTGCGGAAAAGGTCGATATCGTGTTGATGTATGGCTATTGTGATCAAAATGCCCAACGGGCGTGTGCTATGTATGCTGCTCGGTATCCTGGACGACATCATCCAAGTGTCCGGACCGTTCGCCGGATAGTTACGTTATTTAATGAAACAGGAAGTGTTAAGCCACACATGAAATGTCAACCATGACCTGCAACAAATGATGATGTCCAAGTAGGTGTTTTAGCTGCTCTCGCGGCTAATCCGCACATCAGTTGCAGACAAATTGCGCGAAAATGGGGAATCTCAAAAACGTCAGTGTCGAGAATGCTACATCAACATCGATTGCACCTGTATCATATTTTTAAGCACCAGGAATTGCGTGGCGACGACTTTGAATGTCGTGTATAGGTCTGCCACTGGGCACAAGAGAAATTACGGGACGATGACAGATATTTTGCACGCGTTCTATTTAGCGTTGAAGCGTCATTCACCAACGGTGGTAACGTAAATCGACATAATATGCACTGTTGGGCAACGGAAAATCCACGATGGCTGCGACAAGTGGAACATCAGCGACCTTGGTGGGTTAATGCATGGGGCGGCATTATGGGATGAAGGATAATTGGCCCCGATTTTATCGATGGCAATTTAAATGGTGCAATGTATGCTCATTTCCTACATAATGTTCTACCGATGTCACTACAAGATGTTTCACTGCATGACAGAATGGCGATGTACTTCCAACCTGATGGATGTCCTGCACATAGCTCGTGTTCGCTTGAAACGGTATGGAATAGCATATTTTATGACAGGTGGATTGGTCGTCAAAGCATTTGACGTGTCCGGATTTCTTTCTGTGGGGAAAGTTGAAGGATATTTACTGTCGTGATCCACCGACAGCGCCTGACAAAATGCGTCAGCGCATTGTCAGTGCATGTGCGAACATAACGCAAGGCGAACTACTCGCTGTTGAGAGGAATGTCGTTACACATATTGCCAAATGCATTGAGGTTGGCGGACATCATTTTGAACATTTATTGCATTAATGTGGTATTTAAAGGTAATCACGCTGTAACGGCATGCGTTCTCAGAAATGATAAGTTCACAAAGGTACATGTATCACATTGGAACAACCGAAATAAAAGTTCAAACGTCCCTAAGTTCTATATTTTAATTTAAAAAAACCTACCTGTTACCAACCGTTCGTCTAAAATTGTGAGCCATATGTTTGTGACTTTACAGTGGCATCTATCACAAAGCGAAAAAAGTGGTCCAACAAAAACATTCATATTTCTTTGCATACTACACGAATTAGTAATAAAAATGGGGGTTCCTATTTAAAAAAAACGCAGTTGATATCCGTTTGACCTATAGCAGTGCCGTCTAGCGGGCCAACCATAGCGCCATCTGGTTTCCCCCTTCAAGCTATACGAGTTTCGTTCTTGGTAGTTTTTCTTTTGACGCTTATTTCGTGAGATATTTGGCCCGGTCACGATCGGTGGACCACCCTGTATATCTACATTGTTGAAAGTTGTCTGTCATTTTCCGTGACATACGCCGGGTGCTCGGAACTACCATCGACAGACCGTCACTGCTGTAATACAAGTCAAACCTGCAACCAACAGCCATGAATTGGATTTTTACTTTGCCTATTTGGTGAATAGGTGCAAAATCACGCTGCTTTCTGAGAATAAAGTCGAAATTTGTCCACAAGTATGTGCACAGTGTGTCCGAATTGCAACTAATTACTTCCATCAATCTCGTTTGCATTTAATTACTTCCATTAGTCTGGTTTGCAATTAATTACTTCCTTCATTTAAAGCTGTAAGTGAATTTTTAAATAAACGGCAGTAAGCTGCAGTCTGAATAAAGGAAAAGATAGAAATCTTACTTACATTATATTTTAACATCCGCTTAATTATCGTTCATTCACTTTTTATTTACTATCTCTAGAAACATTTATCAAACTCAGTGCTACTTCCTCTTCAAAATTTCAACACAAAACCCTTTTTCATGACCATTAGCTCACAGACCGTTTTCCATTATTATTCCAGAACAAGACAGAACATTTCAATCTCATATTACGATAATTAATTATTAAAATAATTGTTACTTACTTGGGTAGTTCACATAACTAATGAGGAGGTATTGAATAGAACTGGGGAAAAGAGGAGTATTTGGCACAACTTGACAAGAAGAAGGGACCGGTTGGTAGGACATGTGCTGAGACATCGAGGGAATACCAATTTAGTATTGGAGGGCAGCGTGGAGGGTAAAAATCGTAGAGTGAGACCACGAGATGAATACACTAAGCAGAATCAGAAGGATGTAGGCTGCAGTAGGTACTGGGAGATGAAGAAGCTTGCACAGGATAGAGCAGCATGGAGAGCTGCATCAAACCAGTCTCAGGACTGAAGACCACAACAACAACAACTTGAAATCAAAGAATAATTACGATTCTTAATTTTTTTTTTTTTTACTTTATTGAGTTTTGATTCCCCCTGAAACGGGCGGGCTGGCAGCAGCTTAGTACGCCGCTCTTCAGCCTACAGACTTTGTTTCAAAAAGGTGAAGATGATAAATAATAAAAGCAGGAGATAAAATCGGTGAATTAAATGGTAAAACGGAGGAAAATTGTGGAACTTAAAACATAAAACAAAGGGTTGATGACGTTAATGAAATACACAGGAAGCAGACAGGTAAAATAATAGACAATTAAACAACACGGCGACAGTCTGGTTTCTGTTTGCAAGAGATATAAAATTCACACCTAGCGCAAGCACGATTTCTGTTTGCAACACTTTGGAGAGATGCACAACACTGAACACTCAGTGGAACACTGCACTAAAAAGTTGGCACAAATATGACATACCACAGCTGGGGTAGGGCAGACAGCGGAAACGGGGCAGATGATGGGAAGGAAAAGGGGGGAGGGCGGAGGGGGGAGGAGCCGATGGAGGACGAGGACCCATAAGAGGGAGGGAGGCTGGGCAGAAGCGACAGGGAGTGGAGAAAGGCAGAGGAGGGGAATGCAAAAGGACTTGGGGGGGGGGGGGGAGAGGGGAGACAGAGAGAGGTTAGGTGGGGAGAAAACAGGATGGAAGGGGGGAGAAGGGGCAGTGCAGGGAAAGGACAGAGGAAAGGAGGGGGAAGTGAGGATCAGATTTGATAGGAGGGATAAATGGAGGGTGAGAGGGCATCATCTGGGACGGGGAGTTGACGAAGCCACCTTGGGGAAAGAGATGAAGGGTGTAGAGATGGAGGGTAGGGGGGACACAGCAGTGAAGGTGCAGCAGGAGGTGGGGATGGGAGAGAAGCAACGAGGGGGTGAGGGGGATCAAGGCAGCGGGAGGTGTAGAGTATGTGGATATGTTCGAGCAATAGGAGCAGATGGGGGAAAGGAATGAGGTCATAGAGGATCCGCGTGGGGGACTGGAGGTGTATACGGAAGGCGATGAGGAGTGCATGATGCTCGAGGATCTGGAGGGACTTATAGAATTTGGGGGGGGGGGGGGATATCCAGGCGGGACTGGCATAACAGAGGATTAAAAATCTCAACACAAAACCCTTTTATGATACATGTCCATAACGTCACAGATCGTTTTTCATTATTATCCCAGAACAAGATAGAACATTTCAACCTTATATCATGACAGTAAATTATTAAAATAATCGTTAATTACTTAAAATCAAACAATAATTAGGCTTTTTTAAAAATCACAAGGTATTTTTTAAAACTGCAACATGCCACTTTACATTTAAAAATCTCTTGACTCGTTTCAACTTTTATGACACTCACTCATAGATGTCACTCTCGTCGGCAGTTCATGTTCTCTCTTTCTGGTAAGCCTTATCCCGAGACACATGGCAATACTCCTGTCCGATACAGATCGTCTTTCTCTGCCCACTGCATGTTGAAACATTGAGTGTCAGTTGGAAAATAATATCCCCCTCCCATCTTTTCCTACGTAGTTCTCTTGAAACATTTACTTGGATTACATTTCGTTTGAATGCTGTAAAGAAATTATCTGCACATTGAGCGGACTAAAACACGCAGCTTGTGACGGAAATTCGCCTGAAAAAATGTACACCAATGTGTTACCTTACAAGTGTTGTTCCAGTTCGCCAGTGTACTGATTTAGAAACAACTTCCGGTCCATCTGTTCTTTTGTTTTTTGCTAGTATTGTTATTTTTTTATGCAATTCTTTTGAGAATTTCCTTTTTGGCCACACCTAAATATTTAATCCTCTTTGTTGACAGTAATTTAAGACAGTAATTTTCGTCACATTCACCTGCCATTACAAGTAAGTATTTAACCTCCCCAGGAAAGCCGAACATCTTTAACGGCCAAACTTCTGGGTCAAGGAAAGGGGTGGGGTGGGGTGGGAGTGCGGGGGTTGGGGGTGGGAGGTGGGATGGTTGACATACGCCAGTCCCAGGTCGATGCCACCGCACATGGGGGAAGGATGGAAGGAAGAATAGGTTTAACGTCCCTTCAACTTCGAGGGACACGGGGCACAAGCTCAGATTGTCTTTCTCAAGTATGGGGAGGAAATTGGTCGTGCCCATGGCAAAACCTCTCGTTTAGACAACTGTAGCGTTATGTACCCGATCGCAGTGAAATAATATAAGGCGGCTCACGAAAAAACGGCCTCAAGTACAGACTGCTAGCTAATTACGCACGATTTGCTGACCACTACGAGCGGAATAGATAATTATGTACGTAGTTATTAGGCATTAAAGAAAAAACAAATAAGCTAATGCAAACAACAATTTCGAAACAACAGATGACGGTTGGTGGGCGACAATCAGCAGTTTAGTACTCGGGGCCGATTTTTCGTGCGCCACCCTGTACCACTGAAATAATATTTTAGGAGTTATCGTATTCTCTTCACAAAATGTGACACCAGATATTTGATTGTGTAGTGCGGGCTTCATTTGGTTGTAAGTCGGCCTGCCTTCCGTAACAATGAACATGCTGTTTTAACTTGGATAAAAAAAAAAAAGACGGAAAATGGCCACTCGTGTGTGCCGTGCCTACTTCCTTTGCATGTGCAATAACAAAAAAAAAAGCCTTTTTATGTCTCCTGCTACTTATCGAAATAGTGAAATAAGCAGATACGCTCTTTTGTTACCTGAAAACATATATGTATTACATACCACGTAATTCTTATGTAATTTGCGTTATTATAAAATACATTTTAATTACCGGTCGTGGGCGCTGAATAGAATACGAAAAGAACCAGAAGTCCAGAGTTCAAAAAATGTTTGAAACATATCTAGTATGGGTGTGCGCAGCGAACGAAACGAACAACTCGATACTGAACTAACTATGAGCAGTCGGCATTGGAACTTCGACGAGTGGCCACCCGAAGAAGGACGAGTCCGGCCGAAGGAGACCGAGACAGGCAGGAACGGGACCGAGGCTGGAACGGGACCGGCCGACGTGCCGTTGTGGGAACGAGACCGACCGCTTCCAGTTCTCGGGAACTGCAATTAGAAAGCCGCGACCGAAGTGAACTATGAAAGACCGTTCCTTAGGATTCTTTCCTCGCTCCTTCCATTCATCTTGGTGAACCGTTCCTTTGGGCATGTTAGTTCGCGAACGACCCATCTCTACTAATCTCCGTAATTTCATTTGGTAACTAGTTTAAACAAGTAACAAATTCCAGATAATTCATTAATTACTAGGATAAGACTGCTTATTAACTAAATTCATTAACATATTATCTATTTTAAGATGTATGAGACAGGTGAAATACCCTCAGATTTCAAGAAGAATATAATAATTCCAATCCCAAAGAAAGCAGGTGATGACAGATGTGGAAATTACCGAACTATCAGTTTAATAAACCACAGCTGCAAAATACTAACACGAATTCTTTACAGACGAATGGAAAAACTGGTAGAAGCCGACCTCGGGGAAGATCTGTTTGGATCCCGTAGAAATGTTGGAACACGTGAGGCAATACTGACCCTACGACTTATCTTACAAAATAGATGAAGGAAAGGCAAACCTACGTTTCTAGCATTTGTAGATTTAGAGAAAGCTTTTGACAGTGTTGACTAGAATACTCTCTTTCAAATTCTGAAGGTGGCAGGGGTAAAATACAGCGAGCGAAACGCTATTTACAATTTGTACAGAAACCACATGGCAGTTGTAAGAGTCGAGGGGTATGAAAGAGAAGCAATGGTTGGGAAGGGAGTGTGACAGGGCTGTAGCCTATCCCCAATGTTATTCAATCTGTTGTATATTGAGCAAGCAGTACCGGTAAAGGAAACAAGAGAAAAATTCAGAGTAGGAATTGAAATCCATGGAGAAGAAATATAAACTCTAACGTTCGCCGATGACATTGTAATTCTGTCAGAGACAGCAAAGGACCTGGAAGAGCAGCTGAACGGAATGTACAGTGTCTTGAAAGGAGGCTATAAGATGAACAACAACAGAAGCAAAACGAAGATAATGGAATATAGTCGAATTAAATCGAGTGATGCTGCGGGAATTAGTTTAGGAAATCAGACGCTTAAAGTAGTAAATGAGTTTCGCTATTTGGGGAGCAAAATAACTGATGATGGTTGAAGTGGAGAGTATATAAAATGTAGACTGGTACTGGCAAATTTCTCTTCTGAAGAAGAGAAATTTGCTAACATCGAGTGTAGATTTAAGTGTGAGGAAGTCTTTTCTGAAAGTATGTGTATGGAGTGTAGCCATGTATAGAAGTAAAACGTGGACGATAAATGGTTTAGATAAGAAGAGAAAAGAAGCTTTCGAAATGTGGTGCGACAGAAGAATGCTGAAGATTAGATGGGTAGATCACATAACTAATGAGGAGGTTTTGAATAGAACTGGAGAGACGAGAAATTTGTGGCCCAACTTGACTAGAAGAAGGGATCGGTTGCTAAGGCATATTCTGAGGCATCAAGCGATAACGAATTTAGTATTGGAGGGCAGCGTGGATGGTAAAAATTGTAGGGGGAGACCAAGAGATGAATACACTGAACAGATTCAGAAGGATATATGTTGCAGAGGTACTGGGTGATGAAGAAGCTTGCACAGGATACAGTAGCACAGAAAGCTGTATCAAACCAGTCTCTGGATTGAAGGCCACAACAACAAAATTATCTATTTATTTATTACTAATTAAAATCTTAGTAATTAAGATCTTGAAGTTTGTCAACTTGGCTCCATCTGTTGTGCATTTTAGTAGCAGTGTGTATATTGTACTTTCTGAGAGAGATTGGAGACCAGCCAAGCATTTGCCGGAATGAGCATGGAAAACCACATAAAAACATCACTCAGGTATGCCAGAGTAACGGTTGTTAACGCAATCCATGAATGTGATCCAGGTCTAACTCTCTTCCCTATGTTGCAAGCTAGCACACTGACAATTAAGCTAGACAAGCTATTCGATAGACTCATCACCTGTTGTCAAAATCATTAATGATAATCATCACTTGTAAGCTTCAGTCTCTGTCACATTTTAACTATATATAGGTCGGATTGATGGTGTTCACTAAGGACAATGTTTCTAGTAATTCTGATAACTTTTTCAGCGTTTTTATAATTCCACTAAGGGGAGTTCAGTAATTAACGCAACAAAATCTTTTGTTCGGCCAGTTTCGGTTGAAAAGCGCGGAATTTGTTGTGCGACATAGTGGAATTACAGAAGAATGCTGAAGATAAGGTGGGTAGATCACGTAACTAATGAGGAGGTGTTGAATAGGATTGGGGAGAAGAGAAGTTTGTGGCACAACTTGACTAGAAGAAGGGATCGGTTGGTAGACATGTTCTGAGGCATCACGGGATCACAAATTTAGCATTGGAGGGCAGTGTGGAGGGTAAAAATCGTTGAGGGAGACCAAGAGATGAATACACTAAGCAGATTCAGAAGGATGTAGGTTGCAGTAGGTACTGGGAGATGAAGAAACCTGCACAGGATAGGGTAGCATGGAGAGCTGCATCAAACCAGTCTCAGGACTGAAGACCACAACAACAACAACATCGTGGTATTATCCATACAGTTTCATGAAGTTCTGACATGTGGCTGTGCCATACGTAGAGCAACAAAGGGTCAGTAAAGGAGGTGTGTTCCAAGCAGACAGCTACCATGGAGTTTCATAGGCATTTGCAGAATGACCAGTTTCCTGCGTACCTGCTGGTTGCACACAGCTGAGAGTCCTGCAATGCTGGGATGTGCACACACTCATTTGAGGTGGTCAACGGATCACACTCACTTCACTGCTCAATTGGACATCTGTGTTGGTAGTGGAGAACATCTGTCCACCAGTTGGGGTACTAAAAGTTGTCTGCCTGCTGGGTTCCTTGCTACCTAACAGGAGACCATAAAGAGCAACAAAGGGCCAACTGTGAGGAATTGTTTGCGCATTTACAAGTCTGATGGCGACAGTTTTTTTTGGTCAAAAATCATCATAAAGCTTCATTGGACCGTCCTTTCCACGCTACAGTCCGGATCTCGCACCTTTCGACTTCCATCTGTTTAGCCCAATGAAGGATGCACTCCACAGGAATCAGTATGTGGATGATGTGGAGGTGATTGAGCAACAAGACATTGGCTCTGACCTCGACTGGTAGAGTGGTACCATGTGGGCATATAGGCAGTCCCTGTAAGGTGGCGTAAGACCATATGATGTTGAAAAATAGGGGTTTTAGCCTGAAGAGTGAGGAATAAAATGGTGTATTGGTGTCTCGAATATAACCAACCTCCTTTCAGAAAAGAAATGTGATGTGTTACTTATTGAAGGCCCATCATATGGTTCTGTATTCGTATGTCATAAGAAATACATAATGGGAAGAGGAAAAAGCATACTTTGATAGCAACTAATGATTGTATAAATCAGTTTTCACCTGTGCTGTTCTCTGGTAGATATGGCTGATGTTTCATTCTGTTTTGAGGAATTAATATTGACGTCTTGAGGCTTCGAATTTTTCGTTGGATATTAGCGTCTTTCATGCACGATATTTAGACAGCATTACTTGTTTTCTTCATCAGACTGCTCTTCGAGTCACTAGTCACCATAACTGTCGAGTATTCCTCGTTTGGCATGTGTCCAGGCTAACATTAAAATGTTATTCCTGCTGAACTTGGTACAACGCTAAGTATTACCTGACCTGTTGAATTGGTCTTAGCTAATGTGTAGGTCTTCATCATCATCATTCATTCCCATTACAGTCAGAGGAAGGTAATGGCAAACCACCTCAGCATGGACTTTGCCTAGTACGTTGGTGCGGCTCTCCCGCATCGTCCCCCTACGCTCCTCGGAGTATGGGATCTCATCATCATCATCAATGTGGAGGCGATTGTTCTCATGCTGTTGTAAAGAAAATTATTCTCACAGCAAGACTGGCCTCTGGTGACGGGGAGGTGAGTCTACCTCAGGCTGCTGTGGAGAAAATTATTCTCACAGCAGGTCAGCCCAACGTGTTGTCAGCCTGTGGTACAAGGTGCATTCAAGTTCTAAGGCCTCCGATTTTTTGCCTCCGGACTGGAAAGAGATAGAAACATGCGCATTGTTTTAAAATGAAGACGCGTTCATTGTCAATACGTCCCAGAGATGGCAGCACCGTATGGCAGATGGAATTTTATCGCCAGCGGCGAGAATGAGAACTGTTTTAAATACTTAAAATGGCGACGTTTTCCTTACTTAAACAGCGTGCAATCATTCGTTTTTTGAATTTGCGTGGTGTGAAACCAATTGAAATTCAGCGACAGTTGAAGGAGACATGTGTTGATGGAGTTATGGATGTGTCGAAAGTGCGTTCGTGGGTGCGACAGTTTAATGAAGGCAGAACATCATGTGACAACAAACCGAAACAACCTCGGGCTCGCACAAGCCGGTCTGACGACATGATAGAGAAAGTGGAGAGAATTGTTTTGGGGGATCGCCGAATGACTGTTGAACAGATCGACTCCAGAGTTGGCATTTCTGTGGGTTCTGTGCACACAATACTGCATGACGACCTGAAAATACGAAAAGTGTCATCCAGGTGGGCGCCACGAATGCTGACGGACGACCACATGGCTGCTCGTGTGGCATGTTGCCAAGCAACGTTGACGCGCAACGACAGCACGAATGGGACTTTCTTTTCGACGGTTGTGACAATGGATGAGGCGTGGATGCCATTTTTCAATCCAGAAACAATGCGCCAGTCAGCTCAATGGAAGCACACAGATTCACCGCCACCAAAAAAATTTCGGGTAACCGCCAGTGCTGAAAAAATGATGGTGTCCTTGTTCTGGGACAGCGAGGGCGTAATCTTTACCCATTGCGTTCCAAAGGGCACTACGGTAACAGGTGCATCCTACGAAAATGTTTTGAAGAACAAATTCCTTCCTGCACTGCAACAAAAACGTCCGGGAAGGGCTGTGCGTGTGCTGTTTCACCAAGACAACGCACCCACACATCGAGCTAACGTTACGCAACAGTTTCTTCGTGATAACAACTCTGAAGTGATTCCTCATGCTCCCTACTCACCTGACCTGGCTCCTAGTGACTTTTGGCTTTTTCCAACAATGAAAGACACTCTCCGTGGTCGCACATTCACCAGCCGTGCTGCTATTGCCTCAGCGATTTTCCAGTGGTCAAAACAGACTCCTAAAGAAGCCTTCGCCGCTGCCATGGAATCATGGCGTCAGCGTTGTGAAAAATGTGTACGTCTGCAGGACGATTAAGTCGAGAAGTAACGCCAGTTTCATCGATTTCGGGTGAGCAGTTAATCAGAAAAAAAATCGGAGGCCTTAGAACTTGAATGCACCTCGTATGGCTGGTGGCCCAGTTCCATGATAAGAAGATTGTGGGACTGACTCAACTTTTTGTAGGAGCCACGAGCAGTCTGCCAGATTCTGTCCTGCACTAGTGGATACAGCCCCAGGAGGTGCAAGACGAGTTTCAGAGCTCGAATCTGCACCCTGTGCGGTGCCATAATGTGCGGTTCGATGGCCTTCACCCACACCATGGTCGAATACTCCCAACACTTTTCCGACCAGTGTTAGAAAGAGCACAATGCCGTGATGTGGTGGGAGTGGTGACTGTGGATTAAACAGCAGATACTGTTGTTCCACAGTCACTGGTTTTAGTATTGTTCGAGTTGTTTGTGGAAGTGTTTCGTGGAACTGTGTGTAGCTTGTGTGGTTTGACTAAGCAGCTATTTTAATGCTGTCTGCAAGTGTGGTAGTTGGTCAGTTGAGACAGAGCAGCGAGCAACTCTCTGCGGCGCTAGGTCAGGCCGGGACCACAGGCAACGTGCACGCGCGGTCTGATTGTGAGGCGCTAGCTGCGAGAGCTACACACCGAACCTGGACGCTGAAGTTGAGTGATCGGCTAACCTGTTATGAAACCTCAACTGCTGTGACAGCTCTTCGTTCATTGCCGGTTGTTGTTTCCTGGGCCGTTCCCACTAGCAGCAATGTATGGTGTCTTGGAGTCGGCGAAATTTTTCAGCCGTCTTCCTGTATGGTGTTTAACTATTAGATTGGTTGTTACTTATCAGTGAAGTGCACCACCGGAATTTTCTGCCTTAACGCCCCAGTTACCTGCCCTGGTCGTTGGCACAGTTTTCCTCACTGTGTTGATGCTGTCCAGCACGGCGTGTAATTCGACAGTCTTTTTTGTTGTTCTTTCATATTTTTTTTTCTTACAGTGGTTATTGTGCCCTGGCTGTTTTTAGATGCCAATTTTGAAGACGTAGTGCTGCTGGTATCTTCGTCCTTGGCTGATAGTTTCTGTTGTCATGCCGTTGGTCGGGCAGAAGGGAATTGATTAGGTTGTCGGCCGGTCCTTCAGCCGTCCATGTGTCGGGTTGCCATCTGATTATTTAACGTTACTCTTGGTTGGCTGTCTCACCTAAACTGTGGTTAGAGTTTCCTCCTCAGGCCGACCCATGGAACACTTATGAGCACCACTGTTCTGTTGGTTCTAGATTGTGATTTTCATTTTAGTCTGAAGTACTGTCGGAGGCTTTCAGGCATCTATTAATTTACCTTGCTTTAATTTTTAAAAAAGGCCTTCAGCCGACTTAAATTGAAATTTAAGGATTGATTTGCTTAAAAACTAAATTTTGAATGTTTGTTGTATCTGAAATTGTTGTTATGCAGGCCGTAAGACCTGTGTTGTTCAACGTCCAGTGTGTGGCCTTCAGCCGAGCTTTTATATGAAATACTTTTGGATAAGGCCTTCAGTCACCTTAAATTAAAAATAGAAGATTCTTTTGTTTAAAACATACTTTTTTAAAATTTGCTCTATCTGAAATTCTTGTTATCCAGGCCCTAAGCCCTGAGTTGTTCAATGTCTTGTGTGTGGCCTTCAGCCAAGTATTTACGTGAAATATTTTTTTAAGTAAGGCCTTCAGCCGTGTGTATTCTTTAAAGCGATTTTTTTATAACTTGTGTTTATGCCTTCAGCCATTCTTGTTTTTCGTGTGGTTTGGGCCTTCAGCCCAGGAGGTATCTCAAGTTTCCTTAACTAGACCTTCAGCCATATTGTTTTATTTTGATCTCTTTAAGGCAATGTGTAATTAAATGGTTCTTAGAAAAATAAATGTTTGCGTGTGTTTTGTGCAACTAACAGTAACTAATTACGGCCCCCTCCACAACCATAACCTGATCTGCTTTATCCTGTGAAACCGGATTTCAGTATGAGATATTCAAGAGTGGAAAAAAGTTAATTTTTTCATAAAATCTATCGAAATCTAAGCTACAGGTATCATTACCATTCCCCCTGACTGCCAGGGTGTTTCTGTAAGAGTGTGCGAACATTAAACAGGACAGAGGACGTTCCACTGAACAATTTGAGGTAGCGAATCTGGGGTTGGAGAAGTCAGCTTAAGGAGATAATAGGAATAAAATCACATTACTGTGTACGTACCAATTGTACTGTATCTTACAAAATGTGCTGAAACTGACGCCCGTCAAGCTCAGTGCAAGCATGACATTGGTGAGCAAGATTCTGATGCACCCTGACAAATGCCCCTAGTGTGTTTCAAATCATATGATGGGTAGCTACAGTTCTAGCAACTAATTCCACCTCTGTATCCAGTGTGGTGTCATACACAAGTGACTTGAGATATCCGCATAGGAAATAAACAAGGGCATTCAAGTCAGGTGAACTTGCAGGCCATGGAACAGGACCTCCTCTCTAGTGACCAGGAGATACAGCTTGGAGATGGTTGGGGACATCCACACTGATGTGAGGCGATGCATCGTCATGTTGTATCCACATCCTCTCACCACCAGCCAACGGTTCCTTGTCCTACAACTCGGGTAGAACTCTTTGCAAGAACCTCTAGTACAGATGGACATTCAGATGGCCAGGTAGAAGACATGGCCCAGTGAGATTGTTGCCTATAGTGCCGGCCCAGACATTCACAGCAAAACTTACTTGGTTGTGTGACTCTACTAGAGTGTGAGGGTTTTCCTCATCCCACACACGGCTATTCCCGCGGTTCGAAATACCATCACGGTGGAGAGCCTGTGACCATCGTACATTGGCTGGGGCGGGGCAGCACACACAGGGTTGAGATAAGTAATACACTCCTGGAAATGGAAAAAAGAACACATTGACACCGGTGTGTCAGACCCACCATACTTGCTCCGGACACTGCGAGAGGGCTGTACAAGCAATGATCACACGCACGGCACAGCGGACACACCAGGAACCGCGGTGTTGGCCGTCGAATGGCGCTAGCTGCGCAGCATTTGTGCACCGCCGCCGTCAGTGTCAGCCAGTTTGCCGTGGCATACGGAGCTCCATCGCAGTCTTTAACACTGGTAGCATGCCGCGACAGCGTGGACGTGAACCGTATGTGCAGCTGACGGACTTTGAGCGAGGGCGTATAGTGGGCATGCGGGAGGCCGGGTGGACGTACCGCCGAATTGCTCAACACGTGGGGCGTGAGGTCTCCACAGTACATCGATGTTGTCGCCAGTGGTCGGCGGAAGGTGCACGTGCCCGTCGACCTGGGACCGGACCGCAGCGACGCACGGATGCACGCCAAGACTGTAGGATCCTACGCAGTGCCGTAGGGGACCGCACCGTCACTTCCCAGCAAATTAGGGACACTGTTGCTCCTGGGGTATCGGCGAGGACCATTCGCAACTGTCTGCATGAAGCTGGGCTACGGTCCCGCACACCGTTAGGCCGTCTTCCGCTCTCGCCCCAACATCGTGCAGCCCGCCTCCAGTGGTGTCGCGACAGGCGTGAATGGAGGGACGAATGGAGACGTGTCGTCTTCAGCGATGAGAGTCGCTTCTGCCTTGGTGCCAATGATGGTCGTATGCGTGTTTGGCGCCGTGCAGGTGAGCGCCACAATCAGGACTGCATACGACCGAGGCACACAGGGCCAACACCCGGCATCATGGTGTGGGGAGCGATCTCCTACACTGGCCGTACACCACTGGTGATCGTCGAGGGAACACTGAATAGTGCACGGTACATCCAAACCGTCATCGAACCCATCGTTCTACCATTCCTAGACCGGCAAGGGAACTTGCTGTTCCAACAGGACAATGCACGTCCGCATGTATCCCGTGCCACCCAACGTGCTCTAGAAGGTGTAAGTCAACTACCCTGGCCAGCAAGATCTCCGGATCTGTCCCCCATTGAGCATGTTTGTGACTGGATGAAGCGTCGTCTCACGCGGTCTGCACGTCCAGCACGAACGCTGGTCCAACTGAGGCGCCAGGTGGAAATGGCATGGCAAGCCGTTCCACAGGACTACATCCAGCATCTCTACGATCGTCTCCATGGGAGAATAGCAGCCTGCATTGCTGCGAAAGGTGGATATATACTGTACTAGTGCCGACATTGTGCATGCTCTGTTGCCTGTGTCTATGTGCCTGTGGTTCTGTCAGTGTGATCATGTGATGTATCTGACCCCAGGAATGTGTCAATAAAGTTTCCCCTTCCTGGGACAATGAATTCACGGTGTTCTTATTTCAATTTCCAGGAGTGTATTATTGGCTTGGTATGTATGTACCGTGTACTTGTAAAAAAATTTTATGGGGCCTTGCCGCTGTAGGTGTTGATTTTAGCCTTTGACTATGCCTATTTAGGCAAGCTGTTTTATATTTGTTCTGAAGAAGGAGTGGTTAGCCACGCTGAAACCCAAGTAAACACCAGGTAGTTTGTGCAGTCGAGGTGGATTTTTCATAATTATTTCCATCACTATGAAATGAGGTCTCGCACTAAACAGCACGACTTGGAGGAAATCTGGTCGATCAACCCATTGTTGGAGTACCACTGACACAATGCGGCCATTGGCGCAAAGTCGGTCACAAGAACTGGATGGACTCGTTGTGAGTGAAATGAGTGTAGTTGTTGTTAGTGGAGTACTCGCCACATACTACTATGTGCAGCTCCCATTTAACGTGCTATACGACGAGTACTTGCAGAGACGTCCGCTGCGACACTTTCCAGCACCTCCTCTTCAAAATCGGGTGTGCGAGTAGTCCTCATGCTGCCAGACCCCTCGTTTCTTCTTTCCAGTGAACCAGCCTCCCGCATTCGTCGATCGAGAGAAATAAACAGTCGTTACAGATGATGTCTGTTGCGAAATTGTTCCCTGGACAGCGTTTCAGCAGCGAGAGCATTGCAACGTACTTTGCCATACATGTGATGTGTGTCAGTGAGTTCTGCGACTCTGTACCAGTACTGCTCCATCATACGGTACTGTACGTCTCTTAATAACACTGAGTAATGAGTGGGTGTTTCATTGATTCATACCAGGTCCTGTCAACGTAAATAAAAACGTGTGAAATCTTATGGGACTTACCTGCTGAGGTCATCAGTCCCTAAGCTTACACTCTACTTAACCTAAATTATCCTAAGGACAAACACACACACCCATGCCCGAGGGAGGACTCGAACCTCCACCGAGACTGCAGCGCCTTAGACCGCACGGCTAATACCGCGCGGCTCAACGTAAATACGATACAAGAGAGGCACATTATGGACAAGTAAAATAAACAAAACCTGCATCATGACTTCCTAGTAATCAGGCTCATCCTCCTTGTTTCCTCTCAGAAAATAATGTACATGTAAATCAACAGCACAGTACGTGTAAACGTGTAAGTTGCAAAAAAAAAAAAAAGAAAAAAAAAATGGTTCAAATGGCTCTGGGCACTATGGTACTTAACATCTCAGGTCATCCGTCCCCTAGAACTTAGAACTACTTAAACCTAACTAACCTAAGGGCAGCACACACATCCATGCCCGAGGCAGGATTCTAACCTGCGACCGTAGCGGTCTCGCGGTTCCAGACTGAGGCGCCTAGAACCGCTCGGCCACCAGAGGCCGGCTGTGAGTTGCAAATAAGCTAGAAAACAGTAATGCTAGACAAAGTGGTAACAAGTTTACTTCTGGATCTCCTTCAGCTAGCTTCTCTCACCCCAGGTTCCCTATACCAAATTGTTCAGTGGAACATTCTCTGTGTCCTGTTAGACTTTTGCACGCTCTTACGGAAACACCCTGTTGTTACGCCGTTGCCAAAGTAGCCCCTGCGGGCCGGCAACACATCTAACATGACACAGGACCGAGGTTGCCTATACCCAAAGGCGTAAGCAATGGTAACATCGGCTGTTTTGGAAACAGACATTCCGCATACTACTTCCTGCAGAGGGAGTTCGAGATAGCCTGCAGGAAGTATTACTACACCAACATCTGATTGGCTGAGCAATACTATTTAAAGGCTAGAAACAGCACCAGACGTTAGTTCACGCCGAATACCGACCTCAAGGACGTCTCCACGGAAGACTACGTCTTTGCCATCGGAATAGGACTTGGAATTAAGTGTATGTGTGGTACAACGGACTCTTGTGGGAAACTTAGAAGTTTACTTTTGTTAATAAATGAAAAGCACCAGTTTGCTTTTGTTCTACAATATTACTTTTATTGTTAACCGGTTTTCGGCTTACTAGGCCATCTTCAGACATTTACTATTATCACCAAAGAAGTTAAATGTTAGCAAACAACATTGGAAGAGAAGTAACACATCTACACTGAAGTAGAAACATACAGTAAGTAACATCTTTGCAATGAAAAAGTAAAAACTGAACAGTACATAAATAACAATGGAGTCGACTGGAAAACCCTTAGCACAAAATTAAGCACTATCAATAAGATAAACAGAAATAAATAAATGCAGGAAAATGGAGGTGTTTGAGGAAACCTACAGTTTGAAAGTGTGGTGGTACTGCATTTTAACATTAACATTATAATCAAAGCAGTGGATGGGTAACAGTTTTAATTAAATTTAAATTTGTTTTCATTAAATAAATGAGCTAAGTAAAATATGAACAGTATTTGATGAGACAACTACAAGGGGTATTAAACATCGACAGTAATACAAGTACCAGTTAAAAGAAAGCCTTAACTATTGAAACTACAGTCTATGTGGAATACAAAGACAACTTCAACAAAACAAAACAACTTAATGAGTACAGGAAAATGGAAATATGTTGGAAGAGAGAATGTGGGAAGCAATGAACAACAAAGATAATTATATGAAGTATAGGAGAGGGGAAGTGGTGAGTTGTGTCTGGTCATTTAGGATGAGATCTGGACTGTGAGCAAGATGTTTGTTAATTTCCAGGGCTTCCAGCAGGTTGAGTTTATGGCTTTTGTTGCCTCTAGTAGGAAATTCTTACTGGCTTTGTGATTGTGACTTTTCGTTGTTGTTCAGTCATTTTCATGTAGACTCATGTAAATAAAAGTTGAGTTGTAAAAACGTTCGAATTGTCAGTTACAAGACCTGCATACCACTGAATGTACCTGCAAAATTATATCATTCTACGACACACACAGGGAGTAGGCTAAAACATGGAAATAACACAAACGCAACACATCACCAGGCCTAATACTGTGTAGGAAGCCCATTCGCATTAAAATAGCTTCCACTTGTCTCGAAATGATTAAATACAGGTCGCGTATGGTCTTCAAGGGAATATTGTATCATTCTTCCTGCAAAACAGTGGCGACTTCAGGTGACAGTGATGTAGGTGGTAGTGATTGTAGTGTCCTGCGGACGGCAGAAAGGAACTAACGAGCAAGTTTGAACACAATTTATTAAACTAAAACGCCTGCTTGGCGAGGACTAATTTCCAAAACTCAAGAACAGCAAGAAACAAAATAATTCTGGAGGTGTCAAATCCAGCTAAGAGTACAAGATAATGAAAATAAATAATAACCAAAATACGAGGGCTATCCACAAAGTACATTACGTTTTGGAATTAAAAATAAATAAAGTATTAGAACTTTTTTTTTATTATATACAGATGAAAGCCACACTTAAGTACTACTTTTCTACATAGTTGCCATTTAAATTAAGGCACTTATCGTAGGGATGGACGAGCTTGGAAATTCCTTCGTCGTAAAATTCGGCCGCCTGCCCCCTCAACCACGTAACGACTGTCTTTTGGGACAGAAAAGGTGTGATGTTTGTGGATTTCCTGGAAAGAGGCACTACAATAAGCTCTCAAAGGTATTGCCAAACTCTGCACAACCTCGGAAGAGCAATACAAAACAAGCGCAGGGGAAAGTTGGGCTCAAAGATCTTGCTGATTCACGACAACGCCCGGGCCCACACGGCAAATGCCACTCGTGAAGTTCTAGAATCTTTTAAGTGGGAGTTGTTTCCTCATCCGCCGTACAGTCCCGACCTGGCACCGAGCGACTTCCACTTATTCCTAGCAATGAAGAAGTGGTTGGCTATACAGCGTTTTGATGGCGAAGCACAGCTTCAAGAAGAGGTAACGACGTGGTTGAAGGCGCAGGCGGCCGAATTTTACGACGAAGGAATTTCCAAGCTCGTCCATCGCTACGATAAGTGCCTTAATTTAAATGGCAACTATGTAGAAAAGTAGTATTTAAGTGTGGCTTTCATCTGTATATAATAAAAAAAATTTCCAATACTTTATTTATTTTTAATTCCAAAACGTAATGTACTTTGTGGATAGCCCTCGTACTACGCTACACCAAGTGGCGTTGCGCCCAACAAGATAGAACTTTCTACGGAAGACTACGCGAGTGTCTACTGGGCTAGAGCCGGCGTAAGTATTGGCCAGAGCTGTCCTAGGTGTAGGTACACACTGCCGGTCTGACTCTGCTGGCGTGCTTATAACACCGATTCTGCGGAATGCTACACTTATTCACATTAGTACCAATTGGTGGATTTCTGTCTCACGGCTTCGTAAGAAGTAGTGCCATGTTTATGCAGAAAGGCTGTTGATGTTTACATCCACTGGCAATGTTTAGATCTGAGCTCGGAGGTCAGCAGCCCACCTTGCTTGTCTGTTGTGCGGGCCCTCTAACTGATAAGGGGCCGCTACGACAGTGATCACCACCCTCCTCTCCAAAGTTGACCACAAACGCTCAATGGTATTGAGATAAGGCGATTGTGGTTGCCAGATCAGGTGTGACAGTTCATCCTAGCGCTGTCTGAACAAGGGTCCTATCGTCTTGGAACACAGCATCACCACTGAAGAACAAACACTGTACAATGGGATAGACCTTATCAGTCAGAATGGCCACATAATGCTTGGCACTAGCGCAAGCTTGCAGGTTCATGGAATACCACGAAATAGCTGCCCAAATCAACACCGATCCCGCACCAAGTTTTTCTCTTCAGACGTAAATTGGACCAGAAGCTATAAACAGTGTGAAAGAAGACTCATCCGACCAAACGACATTCTTCCTTTGCTCTACATTCCAGTTTTTATGGCTTCAGCACCACGATTTCCTGTGAAGGGCATTTGGGTCACTCATGTACAGCTTTGAATTATAGTTCACCCCGCAGTTAGCTGCTTATGAAACTCCCTTCATGTTATTTTGGTACTGACAGGGTTCGCAGGTGCTACATTCAGTCCTCCAGTGTCTTTTGCGGCTATCATCCTCTTATTTTTGGACACAGTCCTCTTCAGTGACTGTCTGTCATGAACAATCAACACACACTTCAGTGTAGCGAGTTATCAGATGATGGTTCTCGACTTTCCCTCTAGGCAGTATAAATGTTCCATACAGTGCCTCTTGAAACAGCAACCACTTCTACTACCTTGGATATGGAAGCACCCACCATATAGATACCAACAATTTGCCCACGTTCGAAAACACTGTTCTCCAACAAAATTCACCCACAATTACGTAGAACACTTTTCTGATCACGACTAACACTAGCGAAATATTGAGGACATTGCACATGCGCTGTTTGTAGTCAAATATAATAATGTAGACTGTAGGTTTGGCTAGCATCTGTATTTAGGTCAAAAAAAGAAAAGAAAACAGACAGCACGCAGAATCTGCAGCTGTGAGACATTGTATGTCAATTGAAGGGTATCCCTGCTGCCAGCTGCAGCAGGACATCAAGCGAAATCAGCGGCATTGAGTGAAAATGTATACTGGACTGGGATTTGAACCCAGGCCCTCCTGCTTGCTAGGCGGGTGAGTTAATCACTGCGCCATTCAGTTAGCACAGTTGCCTGGACTATCTCGGCGTGCCTCATGGTCAATTGACATTCATATCGATCACTATCTATCCGCAGTCCCTGTCCATCTACTCACTGTTTGCTACTCTGAGATTCCCCACAGGGGGTCGGATGTATGTGTGCATCCATGCAGAAGAAAGTGGATCCATTTCTTAGCTAGATGTATCAGTTATATGAACGTGTGGTGTCTGTTCTTTCAGACATGTCTGAACGAACAGATACCATGCATTCGTATAATTGCTACTCCTAGCTGAGTAGTGGATGTTTTGGACATGTCTGAAAGAATGGACATGATGCTTTCATATAACTGATACACCTAGCTGGGCACTGGATCTTTCAGACATGTCTAAAAGAACAGACACCACACATTCATGTAATTGATATGCCTATCTGGGCAGTGGATTCACTTTCTTCAGTGCAGATGCACACATACGTCCAACCTCCTGTGGGAAACTCAGAGTAGTGAACAGTGAGTAAATGGACAGGGGCTGTGGACTGCTCAGTGGGAATGCGGATTGGCCATGAGGTATGCCAAGATAGTCCACACCGTTGTGATAACGCTGTGTCTTGGATGGTGAAGTGGTTAAAGTATCTGCCTAATAAGCAGGAGATCACGGATTCAATTGCAGGTCCGGTACACGTTTTAGCTCGTCACTGCTGATCCTGCATAATGTGCTCTGTAGCTGACAGCAGTGATCCCCTTCAATTTACAAGTAATTGGAGACATGCACAGGAAGCCATTAACGCCACTGTGGACACGGGTTCGTTTGGAGAGGTGCCATGACTGGGGATCATGGGCTGCAGATGAATAATGTCATCGTGTGTTCAGCGTGGAATCGCGACTGTACAGTATGCCGAATGACCATCGTAGTTAGCGTTTGAGGGAACTCTGACAGCAGAGCAGTACGACGCAAATAAGACTAATGATATTTTCAAAAATATCGGGAATTCGAATTATCGATAGTTAAGAAAGACATCTTTACCTGCGCTCGGTATATCGACGGAAAAATATCGACATACTGGCCAAAAAGAAACATCGGCTGCACATTGTAAATATGCCGGCAGTTTTACAGCTGTATATTTAAGTACTGACTTATTTTTAGATATTCTGTACATCAACGAGCTGGCAGCCTGCTTATCCCCCCATTAGAGAAAGGATTGAAAGGAAAACGATGAAGCCAGCCGATGTTGCCGAGTGGTTCTAGGCGCTTCAGTCCGGAACCGCGCTGCTGCTACGGACGCAGGTTCGAATCCTACCTCGGGCATGGATTTGTGTGTTGTCCTTAGGTTAGTTAGGTTTAAGTAGTTCTAAGTTCTAGGGGACTGATGACCACAGATGTTAAGTCCCATAGTGCTCAGAGCCATTTGAACCATTTTATTGAAAACGATGTGTGTGCATGCTAGGCGGTAACCACTTTGCTGCAAACAGTAACACCAGGTAAGCAGCACGATGGGGCCGTCGCTCAGTTCCGTCACATATTGGATTTGTGTGGATCAGTTCATGTCGACTTCCTTGTTTTTTTATCTCTGGAAACGCCACTGACCTAGCAGTTGTAGTGTGAAAATCGAGTGGTGAAGCTTGGCATAGCAGTTTCTGTTGGTAGCGCCGAGCGCAGATTACGTCAGCATTTCCCCTAACCTGTCTCCTCTCACCGCAAAGACCAATGTTGCCATTTAGATTTTTGTTCACCAGTTTCAGCAACTGTTTTTGAAGGATGTTGATATAAAGAAATAGCGCACTAGTTGCGTTAAAAATTCTTTTCAACGCAACTAGTGTGCTATTCCTTCACATTGAATATCTTGTTATTCCTTCACACCGCCACCCCCCCCCCCCCTCCCCCCCCTTGCAATGTGACATCTTCTTCGTGCCATCTATACTTGCTTCACACAGTCAAACACAAAGAGTGGATGTGATGGAAACTCAAAAAGTAGCAAGACTCCTTCACACAGTGAAAGTAAAATTACATTATTGGCCATTAAAATTGCTACACCACGAAGATGACGTGCTACAGACGTGAAATTTAACCGACAGGAAGAAGATGCTGTGATATGCAAATCATTAGCTTTTCAGAGCATTCACACAAAGTTGGCGCTGATGGCGACACCTACACTCCTGTAAATTGAAATAAGAACACCGTGAATTCATTGTCCCAGGAAGGGGAAACTTTGTTGACACATTCCTGGGGTCAGATACATCACATGATCACACTGACAGAACTACAGGCACATAGACACAGGCAACAGAGCATGCACAATGTCGGCACTAGTACAGTGTATATCCACCTTTCGCAGCAATGCAGGCTGCTATTCTCCCATGGAGACGATCGTAGAGATGCTGGATGTAGTCCTGTGGAACGGCTTGCCATGCCATTTCCACCTGGCGCCTCAGTTGGACCAGCGTTCGTGCTGGACGTGCAGACCGCGTGAGACGACGCTTCATCCAGTCCCAAACATGCTCAATGGGGGACAGATCCGGAGATCTTGCTGGCCAGGGTAGTTGACTTACACCTTCTAGAGCACGTTGGGTGGCACGGGATACATGCGGACGTGCATTGTCCTGTTGGAACAGCAAGTTCCCTTGCCGGTCTAGGAATGGTAGAACGATGGGTTCGATGACGGTTTGGATGTACCGTGCACTATTCAGTGTCCCCTCGACGATCACCAGTGGTGTACAGCCAGTGTAGGAGATCGCTCCCCACACCATGATGCCGGGTGTTGGCCCTGTGTGACTCAGTCGTATGCAGTCCTGATTGTGGCGCTCACCTGCGCGGCGCCAAACACGCATACGACCATCATTGGCACCAAGGCAGAAGCGACTCTCATCGCTGAAGACGACACGTCTCCATTCGTCCCTCCATTCACGCCTGTCGCGACACCACTGGAGGCGGGCTGCACGGGGTTGGGGCGTGAGCGGAAGACGGCCTAACGGTGTGCGGGACCGTAGCCCAGCTTCATGGAGACGGTTGCGAATGGTCCTCGCCGATACCCCAGGAGCAACAGTGTCCCTAATTTGCTGGGAAGTGGCGGTGCGGTCCCCTACGGCACTGCGTAGTATCCTACGGTCTTGGCGTGCATCAGTGCGTCGCTGCGGTCCGGTCCCAGGTCGACGGGCACGTGCACCTTCCGCCGACCACTGGCGACAACATCGATGTACTGTGGAGACCTCACGCCCCACGTGTTGAGCAATTCGGCGGTACGTCCACCCGGCCTCCCGCATGCCCACTATACGCCCTCGCTCAAAGTCCGTCAACTGCACATACGGTTCACGTCCACGCTGTCGCGGCATGCTACCAGTGTTAAAGACTGCGATGGAGCTCCGTATGCCACGGCAAACTGGCTGACACTGACGGCGGCGGTGCACAAATGCTACGCAGCTAGCGCCATTCGACGGCCAACACCGCGGTTCCTGGTGTGTCCGCTGTGCCGTACGTGTGATCATTGCTTGTACAGCCCTCTCGCAGTGTCCGGAGCAAGTATGGTGGGTCTGACACACCGGTGTCAATGTGTTCTTTTTTCCATTTCCAGGAGTGTACAACGTGATGACATGAGGAAAGTTTCCAACCGATTTCTCATAAACAAACAGCAGTTGACCGGCGTTGCCTGGTGAAACGTTGTTGTGATGCCTCGTGTAAGGAGGAGAAATGCGTACCATCACGTTTCCGACTTTGATAAAGGTCGGATTGTAGCCTATCGCGATTGCGGTTTATCGTATCGCGACATTGCTGCTCGCGTTGACCGAGATCCAATGACTGTTAGCAGAATATGGAATCGGTGGGTTCAGGAGGGTAATACGGAACGCCGTGCTGGGTCCCAACGGCCTCGTGTCACTAGCAGTCGAGATGACAGGCATCTTATCCGCATGGCTGTAACGGATCGTGCAGCCACATCTCGATACCTGAGTCAACAGATGGGGACGTTCGCAAGACAAAAACCATCTGCACGAACAGTTCGACGACGTTTGCAGCAGCATGGACTATGAGCTCGGAGACCGTGGGTGCGGTTACCCTTGACGCTGCATCACAGATAGGAGCGCCTGAGATGGTGTACTCGACTACTAACCTGGGTGCACGAATGGCAAAGCATTTTTTGGAAGTATCCAAGTTCTGTTTACAGCATCATGATGGTAGCATCCGTGTTTGGCGACATAGCGGTGAACCCACATTGGAAGCGTGCACTCGTCATCGCCAAACTGGCGTATCACCTGGCGCGATGGTATGGGGTGCCATTGGTTGGTTACACGTCTCGGTCACCTCTTGTTCGCATTGACGGCACTTTGAGCAGTGGACGTTACATTTAAGATGTCTTACGACCCGTGACTCTACCCTTCATTCGATCCCTGTGAAACCCTACATTTCAGCAGCATAATGCATGACCGCATGTTGCAGGTCCTGTACGGGCCTTTGTGGATACAGAAAATGTTCGACTACTGCCCTGGCCAGCACATTCTCCAGACCTATCACCAATTGAAAACGTCTGGTCAATGGTGGCCGACCAACTGGCTCGTCACAACAAGCCATTCACAACTCTTGATGAACTGTGGTATCGTGTTGATGCTGCAGGGGCAGCTGTACCTGTACACGCCATCCAAGCTCTGTTTGGGTCAATGCCCAGTGGTATCAAGGCCGTTATTACGGCCAGAGGTGGTTGTTCTGGGTACTGATTTCTCAGGATCTATGCACCCAAATTGCGTGAAAATGTAATCACATGTTACTTTTAGTGTAATATATTTGTCCAATGAATACGCGTTTATCATCTGCATTTCTTCTTGGTGTAGCAATTTTAATGGCCAGTAGTGTATGTTCTACTACGACTTCAAAAGAACAATATTTACCAGAAATTGCGAGAAAATATAATGTAAAATATTGTCATTTCGATATCGGTATATCGGTGAGAAAAATATCGCTGACGTATACCGAGACGTCTTTGAAAAAAAATATTTTATCAGCATTTTTAGTGACAAATAATCTTGCGTCCTCGTGTGTTGCCTCTCGTGCAACAGTATCATAGTGCTATTTACAACAGGACAATGCTCTTGTACGCATAACACATACACAGGTACTCCCGTAACCAACTAGATTGCCAGATCTGTCCCCGCAGGAACAACTAGGACGTCACCTCTGACCTGGTTCCAGCATCGAGAGTATAAAAGCCCAATTGCAACAGTCGTCGGCAAGCTTGCCTCAGGAGGCGTTACAAAACACAAACACCAGCCCAACAGGCCTTGAAGACCCAACAGTGCTGACCGACCGCCGTGTCCTCCTCAGCCGTTAGACATCATCACATGCGGGCATGGAGAGGCATGTGGTCAGGACACTCCTCTGCTGGTTGTTGTCAGTTATGATCAGAGCCACTACCTCAGCTGGCCCCACAAGGGCTGAATGCAGCCTGCTCCCCAACAGCACTCGGCAGACCTGGACGGTGACCTATCTCAGCACCAAAGGGCTAAAGTGCCAGCCAAGCCTGACACCGCTTACCTTCGGTGATCTGACAGGAACCGGTGTTACCACTGCATTATGACAGCATTCCCAAAACAATCAGAGCATGCATACGTCATACTGATAAGTGAGCTCAAATTTCAAAGTTCTTTTGAAATGTGGTTTGATTCTGTGACCACTGAAATGACATGGCATATCCCTTCAATCCATAAAGCTTCATTTCGTTTCCTCCTCTCATTCTTGGAGCCTCACTTTTTAGGGTTTCGCACCTCAGTGGTTAAAAACGGAACTTTATAGGATCAGTTTGCTGCTCGTCTCTTTGTTTGTCTCTGCTTGTCTGTCTGCCTGCCTGACTGTTAAAAAAACCTTTTTCTGAAGAATAGGTGGACGTATAAAGTTGAAATTTATGTCAAATATGATGTCTGTGGTATCTTGGCGGTGGAAAACATTGAAGCTTCTAAGTCAACGCAGTCAAAACATGTGGCCATTTATGTCACATATTTTAATACTCGAAAATTCAGTCATCAGAAACTGTAGGGTAATTCCTGTTGGCCTAGACTCGTGAAACACGCCAAGACACATGATTTTACAGTTCACGTAAAGCAAACAAAAATCTGAAACTTTTCAAACTGTAATCATATCACATAAAAATTGAACATACATTGCATTCATCACACGCCAAAAGCGTAATAGACGAACATCACTGCAAACAGACATAGCATGCGAGTTTTAGTCGTTTTACTGTGCGCTTTAATAAATCCTCTCTCACTAACGTCTTCTTGTATATCCAGGATAGTCTGAAGAATTACTGCAGAGATTCTGATACGGTCTTGGAATTCCCGGAACCAATATCTTGCCAGTACAGATATCGATAACAGGCAAAAAGTCTCGATTTCCATTATGGATGAACGGTTTATATAATTAATTAGCTTTGCATGAAATCATATTTTTTGTCAGTCATCGTGTTTTGGGACCGAACAGCTACACAATTAGCTCTTTATTCACATGAAGTATTGAGTGCTAGTGACAAGAGATTTCAAATTAATTCCGTATTTTTTGGCACTGTACCAAACAAGCTATTTGTACTGAAATTGTGTGCTTATAGAATATCGTCTTAGTTATGTGACTGGATTCGTGATGCCCTGTCAGAGGGTTCACAGTTCATAGTAATTGGCTAGTAATGGACGGAAAGGCATTGAGTAAAACAGGATTTCTACTACTCCCGTGTTGTAGGCCCTCTGCTGTTCCAGATCGATATAAATCATTTAGGAGACAATATGAGGAGCCGTCTTAGGTTGTTTGGAGATGATGCTGTCGTTTATCGTCTAGTAAAGTCATCAGAAAATCAAAACAAATTGCAAAACGATTTAGAAAAGATATCTCTATGGTGCGAAAATTGGCAACTAACCCTAAAGAATGAAAATTGTTTGACAGTCCACACGTGTACTAAAAGGAATCCGTTAAACTCCAGTTACACGATAAACCAATGAAACCTAAAGGCCGTAGATTCATCTAAATACGTAGGAATTACAGTTACAAACCATTTAAATTGCAAAGATGTGATATTCGCTATTTTTGACTTCATTAAAACAGCATATAGTTAACACTTTCAGCCAGAAGGCGAATACATGTTTATAAAGAATGATTAATGTGTAATAAGGCGTCGCACAGCGACGGTGGAATTTCCCAAATAATGTAATTCGTCGTCTTTGGCGGCAATATAAACAGAAGAATACGGATCGATATGCGATCCATCACTATTTTGTTCGCTGGAGAACAAATAAAGCCTTGAGCGCTAAATACTTGTACTGTTTTTCTTAAGCAAGACGGACGCAGATTTGTGACGGTCTGATCTAATTTTTACTAAATGTATAAAAACGTCTTCCGTCTGAGTGAAGTGTAAAAAGAAGAACTGTTATAACGTATCATGACGACGCACGGGTGACTGAGGAGGACAATGGCTATTGAAAAGAGCGCTCAATGGACATGAAACGGACATAACAATCTACTGTCATTGTAGTACTAACCATAAGGTACGATATATGTTTTAGTTATAATAAATATTTGTTCTGGAAATACTGAATCATTTAGCAGTGCTCATTCCTATCATCTCCTCAGTATTATTTTCATTTTAATTATGCATTTTGCTAAGATTACAGACTCCAAGATCAGCAGTCCAATGTGCGTGTTACACTAAAAAAACAACTGTTTTATCGTCTTATTGCATCAGCTTTAATATTGAATTCCCCTTTTGTGTGATGTTACAGTTGTTTTTGCGCCTTAAGAACTTTCTGGTCCCCTAGGAAATTGTTTTGTCATAACAATAACTTCACAACCGGGTACGATCGATCTACGATCATGAAGTAATTAGAAAGATGGTAATGCAATTTCTTAATCAATAGCAGGCTAGTTGCAAGTAAAGACTATTCACATTTCATAATGCAATATCTTATGACAAAGGTCAATCCATGATTTTTACGCCAATAGTGACTGATAAAACAGTAAGTGAAATCTCAGATTCCAACTTTTCAGTTGAACAACATCACTTTTATTTTATTACATCACAAAGAACACATAGAAAATGTTGTGGGGAAGGCAAACCAAAGACCGCATTTCAGTGGCAGAACACTTAGAAGATGCAACAGATCTACTAAAGAGACTGCCTACACTACGCTTGTCCGTCCTCGTTTGGAATACTGCTGCGCGGTCTGGAATCCTTACTAAATAGGATTAACGGAGTACATGAAGAAAGTTCAAAGAAGAGCAACACGTTTTGTGTTATCGCGAACTAGGGAAGAGAGTGTTACTGAAATGATACAGGATTTGGGGTGGACATTATTAAAACAAAGGCGGTTTTCGTTGCGGCGGTGTCTTCTCACAAAATTTCAAAATGGTTCCAATGGTTCTAAGCACTATGGGACTGAACATTTGTGGTCACCAGTCCGCTAGACTTAGAACTACTTAAACCTAACTAACCTAAGGACATCACTCACATCCATGCCCGAGGCAGGATTCGAACCTGCGACCGTAGCGGTCGCGCGGTTCCAGACTGAAGCACCTAGAACCGCTCGACCACACAGGCCGGCACATAGGGAGAAACGATTACCATAATAAAATAAGGAGCTCGCACGGAAAGATACAGGTGTTCGGTTTTTTTCGCGTGCTGTTCGAGAGTGGGACAACACAGAATTATTATGAAGGTGGAAGGAGATATTCACTCTGCAGCGGAGTGTGCGCTGATATGAAACTTCCTGGCAGATTAAAACTGTGTGCCGGACCAAGACTCGAACTCGGGACCTTTGCTTTGGAAGGTAGGAGACGAGATACTGGCAGAAGTGAAGCTGTGAGGACGGGCCGTGAGTCATGCTTGGGTAGCTCAGTGGTAGAGCACTTGCCCGCGAAAGGCAAAGGTCCCGAGTTCGAGTCTCGGTCCGGCACACAGTTTTAATCTGCCAGGAAGTTTCATTATGAAGGTGGTTCGATGAAAACTCGCCGGTCGGCGTGGCCGAGCGGTTTTAGGCGCTTCAGTCTGGAACTGGGCGACCGCTATGGTCGCAGGTTCGAATTCTGCCTCCTGCATGGATGTGTGTGATGTCCTTAGGTTAGTTAGGTTTAAGTAGTTCTAAGTTCTAGGGGACTGATGACATCAGAAGTTAAGTCCTATAGTGCTCACAAGGGAACCTCCCCATCGCACCCCCCTCAGATTTAGTTATAAGTTGGCACAGTGGATAGGCCTTGAAAAACTGAACACAGATCAATCGAGAAAACAGGAAGAAGTTGTGTGGAACTATAAAAAAAATAAGCAAAATATACAAACTGATTAGTCCATGTGCAAGATATACTCCAACAAGGAGGCACATGGTTGAGGAACACCGTGGTCGCATGGTTAGCGTGAGCAGCTACGGAACGAGAGGTCTTTGGTTCAAGTCTCCCCTTGAGCGAAAATTTTTCTTTGCAAAGTTGTGATCTGTCCGTTCGTTCATTGACGTCTCTATTCACTGTAATAAGTTTAGTGTATGTGTTTTGCGACCGCATCGCAAAACCGTGCGATTAGTAGACGAAAGGACGCGCCTCTCCAATGGGAACCGAAAACATTTGATCGCAAGGTGATAGGTCAACCGATTCCTCCACAGGAAAACACGTCTGATATATTCTATACGACACTGGTGACGGCATGTGCATCACATGACAGGAATATGTTGTCGACCCACCTAACTTGTACACTTGGCGAATGGGTAAAAAGATTCATCTACGTTGCCCGATTTAGGGTTTCTTGTGGAGGTGATAATTACTCCCAAAAAGTGATGAAAACATCAGAGTTTGTCACATAAACTGCAACAAATGAATCCGAAAGTCTCACAGTCGCACACTTTTCCCTGTGCTCTGTCAAAACATATCTTTTTAACTTTTTCAAATTTTTCCGTGCGTAGACCGCCAAATCCTGCATATGTCCAAGCAAATCTGAACATGCCCTGGAATTTTGGAGAGCGAAGTTGATTTATGTGTGAGTGCCTGAACTTTGATAATTGTCTGAAAATAAAAAATTAAGATTTTCGCTCGAAGGAAGCCTTGAACCAAGGACCTCCCATTCCATAGCTGCTCACGCTAACCACGGGACCACGGCGCTCCTGAGTTCTGTCTCTCCTTGATGGAGCATATCTTACACATGGACTAATCAGTTTGTATATTTTGCTTATTTTTTCATAGTTCCACACAACTTCTTCCTGTTTTCTGGATTGATCTGTGTTCAGTTTTTCAGGGTCTATCCACTGTTGCACCTTATAACTAAATCTGAGGGGGGTGCGATGGGGAGGTTCCCTTGTCAGAGCCATTTGAATCATTTTTTTGATGAACCCTCCGCCAGGCTCTTAAGTGTGATTTGCAGAGTATTCATACAGATGTAGATGTACATGCTGGTTTTCAAAATTAAACGATCATCATTTTCAACAAACGGAGTCTCCTTGGCAACTTGTGAGTCACTCTCGACGTCAGAATGGGCCAGTAAACGTGAAGTGGCAGAAAACTGCTTGGTCACTGTACTGGCGAGCAATGACATGCTTCTAACAGTTATCGGCTTGTAGTTCTCTTGAATGCATACAAACTGCCGGCCGTAATGCACTGTCAGAATCTATCAGCGCGAAACCCTTATCTATGATGCAACAGCTGACCCAGCTTCGCGTTGAAAATTTGCCAGCGAGCATGCGCAGCGAAACGCTTCACTGTCCTTCACAGAAGTTGTCTCCCTGTCTCGCTAACGCACGGTACAGTGCAGTGGCATTTGGCTTGCAGAAATCCGGTTCGGACACTGCTTCTGGAAGAAGTGAATCAGCGTAAATGCCTACTTGATGCATTTCAGTCTACTAGTCCATCCGAGGACTGAACTAAATACTTTGTTAATGAAAATGCGCACAATTTCCAAACACAAGACTGAGTTGTACGGGGTGTTGAAAAAGTCTCACCGCAGTGCCGTATGATTGTTAGCCGCGCGTGCCGTATGATTGTTCGCCAGCCTGGGTTACTTCCCTCCAAGTGGACTCTCCCAACATTCCACTGTTTCGTTTATCTCAGCCAGCGTCAGTAGTGTCGTTGGTGTGTGTCGTTACGTGTTGACGTGAACGTTTAAGTTTAGTTCCTTTATTCGTTAGTTTCGTGTTTCTCACTTTTGAAATGCTAACCATTGAGAACGTGTGTTTTTAGTCGAACAAGTGTTCGAAGCTGGCGGTAAATACACAGTTTCAGTTCGTCAAACATTTAATTCAGTTTTCCCGGAGACAACACTCCCACATCGCGATACTGTGCGAGATTTGATTAACAAATTTCGAAGTACGGGTTCAGTGACACATGCAACGAGAAGTGGTTGGTTGCAATTGCTCTGAGCACCATGGGACTCAACACCTGAGGTCATCAGTCCCCTAGAACTTCGAACTACTTAAACCTAACTAACCTAAGGACATCACACACATCCATGCCCGAGGCAGGATTCGAACCTGCGACCGTGGCGGTCACGCGGTTCCCAACTGAAGCGCCTAGAACCGCACGGCCACACAGGGCGGCGAAGTGGTCGTCCTAGCGTTTTGTCTGAGGATAAACTACTCGATATTTCCGATAAAATGTCCACGAGTCCGATCAAGTTAATAAGAAAACTCGCCCAGGAAATCGATGTTAGTGTCAGAACGGCCCACACAGCTGTAAGGAAAAAATTAGAACCGTTCCCATACAAAGCGACAATCGTGCAAGAACTGAAAAATAATGATCATGGCAAAAGACTGCATTATTGTCAATAGTTCAAAAATTTCATTCAACAAAATGGAAGGGATATTCTTAATGAAACGTTTTTCACTGATGTGTAGTTTCATTTATCAGGGTACATGAACTCGCAAAATTGTCACATTGATGAGGAAACACTTCATTCTGTGAAAATAGGAGTTTGGATTGCAATTTCTAGGCGTCGGATTGTGGGTCCCATATTTTTCAACGAAACAATAAGCGCACAACGATACTGAAGTAATATTCTGTACCCATTCACAGGAGAAATTGTGTTAAGTGAAATACTGAACGGTTCCTTTCAACAAGATGGTGCAACCGCGCATACAGCTCTCGTTTCAATGCCACTGCTTGCTGATGTTTTTGGTGATCGCATCATTTTACAGGGACTTTGGTCTCCACGATCGCCTGACCTAACACCACCTGACTTTTTCTCTCCAGGAGTGCAGCGAAAGCAACTGTCTATAAAAACTGTCCAAAATCCATCGATGAATCGAAAACTGCAATATCCACTTTCACTGCGTCTGTCACAGAAGAAATGTTACAGCTTGTGCTTGGAAACATGATTAGACGAATTGAATTGCGTATTGAACAACAGGGGGGACACTTTCAACACTTAATGTGAAAATTTGTAAATAAAAATGAATATTCAACAAATTAATAACTTGTATTTCACTGAGTTTCATTTCGGTATATTCACTGCGGCATACGCCACGCGCGGCTAAGAATCATACGGCACTGAGGAGAGACTTTTTGAACACCCCATATTACTAGAATTGCATTAGTAATAATAATGCTCACAAACTGTTACATAGGTAGTGGGCTAATTGTAACAAATAAATAAATAAAATCTTCCCTTCATATGGGTGTTGAATGATGGCATTGTTGTTTCCAGAGTAACTCTGAGACAATTGTGTTTTGGTGACACTTCCTGGTGGTTTGTTTTGAAAGGCCAGTGTCTCTAGCTGAGAGTTTTCATTCGGACCAGCCTCGTAGTCAGTCTAGCTGGTTCGCTAGACAAACAATGAAATACCTCGTATTTATGAGTTTTATTAACAAGAAAATTACAATACTTAACTTTGCAAGATGTGTCGCAAACAAAGCGCGACATTCAAAATAATCTTATAGAAAGTCGAAACGCGTAAGGTTGTTGGAGAAATAAAAGTGTGGTCAAAACATCAGAAAAGTTAGTAAAAGTGCATCCAAATGGGAGCGCAATCTCACAGGATTTTCATGCAAATTGCACTTAGGAGTAACAGAAGGGCCAAGATCAGGACTGTGGAATTAAATTTTATGACAAGATGCCTGTAGATCAATAATGAAGACTAGATCAAAACATCCCATATATGGAAGTGACTCAGTTCATAACGAGAAGAGCGTGAAGTAAAGCCTTCAGTGGTTTGCGCATCTATTAGAGCTATCGGACAGTAACGTCCAAATTTTTCATTAAATTCACACAGATTATTAATTAACAATTTTCTATTTTTAATTTATGATACAAGCATCCTCGTTATCAACAACATTTTGTCGCCTAGCGTTCAAATTTTCAATGCTGAGTCACTATAAATCAATTGTTTTTCTTTAGTAAAATATGTGGAAATGGCATTTTGGACATCATATTTGAAATTTTGTGCCACTTAGCAAATGTTATAGCAATATCAGGGAAGCATAGTGGGTGAGGCGATACCTCCCACACCAATACATTAATTTTTTTGCAGCACGGTCTTGCGTTATCGTGTTGCATAATAACGCCTTTTCTGTTGAAAATCGCTGGGCACTTTTTAATTAAAG
Organism: Schistocerca serialis cubense; assembly: GCF_023864345.2. Classification (NCBI taxonomy): domain Eukaryota; kingdom Metazoa; phylum Arthropoda; class Insecta; order Orthoptera; family Acrididae; genus Schistocerca; species Schistocerca serialis. The sequence continues at coordinate 120,347,743 of NC_064649.1, forward strand.
ACTGATTCACTCGATCAAATTGTTCACAGTTTAGGTCTGCATTCACAGCTTGTCGAGGTTTCAGCATTCCGAAATGAACGACTCTCGAATACTCCACCAAACACACCATAGCGTCATTTTGCAGTGTAAACCTTGCTTAGCTACACTCTGTGGCGATTCATTCGGAGAAAGCCACTGCCTATTGCGTTTTTATCGTAGAGAAATCATTTTTCACCTCCAGAGTTCAACCGATCAAAAAACGCTACTATAGTGTGCCGCTGAAGCAATGAGTTGCATGCGGTGAGTGGGTTAGCTTTGTGGGTCTTTACCAATCTGCTGCAAATGTTCTTTGATCGTCGCCCGAGGCTGGTTAAGAGTGTCTGACAATTCGTCGATTGAAACTTCCTGGCAGATTAAAACTGTGGCGGACCGAGACTAGAACTCGGAACCTTCGCCTTTCGCAGGCAAGTGCTCTACCACCTGAGCTACCCAGGCATGAGTCACACGGCGTCCTCACAGCTTCAGTTCTCCCTGTACCTCGTCTCCTACCTTCCAAAAGCTGTGAGGGGCACTCGTGAGTCGCGGTTGGGTAGCTCAGTTGGTAGTGAGCACTTGCCCGCAAAAGGCAAAGGTCAGAGTTCGAGTCTGGGTCCGGCACACAGTTTTAATATGGCAGGAAGTTTCACATCAGCGCACATTCCGCTGCAGAGTGAAAAATCTCATTCTGGAATACATCGTTTGTTTGACACGGATTTGATCACGCGACTGCTACGGTCGCAGTTTCGAATCCTGCCTCGGGCATGGATGTGTGTGGTGTCCTTACGTTAGTTAGGTTTAAGTAGTTCTAAGTTCTAGGGGACTGCTGACCACAGATGCTAAGTCCCATAGTGCTCAGAGCCATTTGACACGTATTTGCTTCCACTCCCGCTATTAACATGTCACTTTCTAAAGTTTTTGGTCTTCGCCTAATCATTGACAGAATGAAAAAATTAATGTCACTCATAATCTAAGTTTTGTCTTGAACCAGCGAAACTGAAGGCCCGTTAATACCCGGACTCCGTTCATCCGGTATTTGACAATGACAGCACTTAGCGACTTCCAATGAGGTTCACACATAATTTGAAATTCTTATGAAACATTTTCACGCAGACAACTCCCACAGGACTATGAACGGCGAAAAGGTTGTAATCGATAAGGATTACAACCTTTTCGCCGTTCATGTAGTAGAATTTCAGCATCAGATACGGCGGTTTAATTTATTACTTCTTTACTACCGATTCCATTCGCAACACATTTTTCAGACAATATCGACGTATGTTGATGGTGTTGAGACAGCAACCAGCCACAAATTTATTTTCAGTTCCATTATTCAGAGGGTACCGTTACCGGTTTCGAATCGTTATGATTCGTCTTCAGACGGTTTTCATGCTTTCATTACAACGTTATTTTACAGATTTATTGTCCTAAAATATAAATAATACGTAATTGTAAGCACGCCACACAGATGGTTCCGTTACAGATTTTCGTTGGATGTGACTTAATGTGAAATGTCGGTTTGGAGTGTTTGTTTTCGTTACATTCGTCCAACAGATGTGAATACATTCCCACTGCATTCTTATCGTTGCACACATAAATTTTTCTCGCTGAACACTTTATATTTGCCACAGAGAAGATTTCTAGCACACACCACATGTTCTGATACAATACAAAGTGCTTACAAACATATGCGTGACAAAGATGCTTCAAAATGGTTCAAATGGCTCTGAGCCCTATTGGACTTAACTTCTGAGGTCATCAGTCCCCTAGAACTTAGAACTACTTAAACCTAACTAACCTAAGGACACCACACACATCCATGCCCGAGGCAGGATTCGAACCTACGACCGTAGCGGTCGCGCGGTTCCAGACTGTAGCGCCTAGAACCGCTCGGCCACTCCGGCCGGCACAAAGATGCTATGATATATCGTAACATCATGAAAATGCCCCATGTTTGGAAAAAGATCATAAATTCACTTACTTACTTAACTCACTGGTCATACCGGGCTCGAGAGTCGATAACCGCAGCAACGTATTTTCGCCGTCTCTCCCTGTCTTGGGCTATTTCCTTCCATTCACCTTCAATACCTAGGCTCCTCAAATCAGCCTTCACATTTTCCTCCCATCCACGCCTCGGTCTCCCCACAGGACGTTTTCCCTCTAGGCGCCCTACCAGTACTCTGCTTATGCAACTAAAACGGCTTTTACACTAGTACAGAGAGACATTGATTTTATGAGCGCCGGCCGCGGTGGTCTCGCGGTTAAGGCGCTCAGTCCGGAACCGTGCGACCGCTACGGTCGCAGGTTCGAATCCTGCCTCGGGCATGGATGTGTGTGATGTCCTTAGGTTAGTTAGGTTTAAGTAGTTCTAAGTTCTAGGGGACTGATGACCACAGATGTTAAGTCCCATAGTGCTCAGAGCCATTTGAACCAGCCATTTTATGAGCTTTAGAGTGAATATCGTTACATTAATTATAAATTACTTTTGAATGCATTACGGGAACAGCAGTGATCAATGTCTTATAAACAATTACTATTAAAAACAGTCTTGATCACGATTTATTTAACAAGGTGACCGGTTTCGACCACTACTATGGTCATCTTCAGACCATTGAGTAGGAACCTCTTTCTGTTGGAGAATTCAGACCATTGAGTAGGAACCTCTTTCTGTTGGAGAATTCTCCAACAGAAAGAGGTTCCTACTCAATGGTCTGAAGATGACCACAGTAGTGGTCGAAACCGGTCACCTTGTTAAATAAATCGGGATCAAGACTGTTTTTAATAGTAATTATTAATTATGAAGTTGATACTTTTTTTTAGTACTGTATAGGTAAGACAGTACATTATTTACATTTAGCATTAAGAGAATTGTAGTAACATAAATTTGCAACGTGACGAAGAAGAAGATCTGCTTATTTGTTCCACTAGAGACTTTGAAATGCTACAAGTAGGACCGTTGAGTGGTGGTAAGAGCTTCTTCCAGAACCGGGGTACGAACTCGCTATCTTCGAGTCTCGCGCTGGCGAGGCAGATAAACAGCTTCCACGAAGGACAGAGATGCATTTCACTCGGCGTGCCCGCTGGCGGCTTTTCAAGGTAAAGCCATATCTGCCGCTGCATCTCAGATAAGAGTTTCGTGCAAGTTGGAATACTGACGGTGCATGCAGGGCCACGTGGTTTAGCGCGTTCCGGAGACCTGTAGTGAGTCGCGGAGATGCTGTGACTGGACAGTTTCTAGGGACTGCCGGTTTCTCCTTCTCTCTCTCTCTCTCTCTCAAACAAAGTCACTGTCAACCGGCTGATAAGTGTGAGGCAGCAAGTTATTTCTCGCCGGTACGCTGACTGGGCGATTTTCTACAGTTCCTGCTGGCGCGTTCAGGGTCAAGAACCTCGCCAGTGATTCGCGAAGAAGGCGAGGAATTTCCGTCTGTAGATATTAGTGAACATCTCGCTCAGGCACGCAGATACGTTTTGCACTGAGAGTCTAGAATAATCAAGAAGCAGCAGGTCGAGCTCTAGAAAAATATGCACTTTACACAACAGTTTAAGATGGATGAGACCCTGTTGATATACAAACACTGTTGACGAGGGCGTGATGAAAAGTGATTCCTTCGAATTCTTTCTTTTTAAATAAAAAAAATTTTGTTAACATTCTTCGTGTCTACATATTTATTTCTCAACTTGCCGTCTTGTACACATCTACACTACGGGCCATTAAAATTGCTACACCACGAAGATGACGTGCTAGAGACGCGAAATTTAACCAACAGGAAGAAGATGCTGTGATATGCAAATGATTAGCTTTTCAGAGCATTCACACAAGGTTGGCGCCGGTGGCGACACCTACAAAGTGCTGACATGAGGTAAGTTTCCACCCGATTTCTCATACACAAACAGCAGTTGACCGGCGTTGCCTGGTGAAACGTTGTGATGCCTCGCGTAAGGAGGAGAAATGCGTACCATCACGTTTCCGACTTTGATAAAGGTCAGATTGTAGCCTATCGCGATTGCGGTTTATCGTATCGCGACATTGCTGCTCGCGTTGGTCGAGATCCAATAACTGTTAGCAGAATATGGAATCGGTGAGTTCAGGAGGGTAATACGGGACGCTATGCTGGATCCCAACGGCTTCGTATCACTAGCAGCTGAGATGACAGGCATCTTATCCGCATGGCTGTAACGGATCGTGCAGTCACGTCTCGATCCCTGAGTCAACAAATGGGGACGTTTGCAAGACAACAACCATCTGCACGAACAGTTCGACGACGTTTGCAGCAGCACGGACTATCAGCTCGAAGACCACGGCTGCGGTTACCCTTGACGCTGCATCACAGACAGGAGTGCCTGCGATGATGTATTCAACGACGAACCTCTGTCCACGGATGGCAAAAAGGTTATTTTTTCTGATGAATACAGGTTCTGTTTAGAGCATCACGATGGTCGCATCCGTGTTTGGCGACATCGCGGTGAACGCACTCGCATTGACGGCACTTTGAACAGTGGACGTTACATTTCAGATGTGTTACGATCCGTGGCTCTACCCTTCATTCGATCCTTGCGAAACCCTACATTTCAGCAGGATAATGCACGACTGCATGTTGCAGTTCCTGTACGGGCCTTTCTGGATACAGAAAATGTTCGACTGCTGCCCTGGCCAGCACTTTCTCCAGGCCTCTCACCAATTGAAAACGTGTGGTCAATGGTGGCCGAGCAACTGGCTCGTCACAATACGCCAGTCACGACTCTTGATGAACTGTGGTATCTTGAAGCTGCATGGGCAGCTGTACCTGTACACGCCATCCAAGCTCTCTTTGACTCAATGCCCAGGCGTATCGAGGCCGTTATTACGGCCAGAGTTGGTTGTTCTGGGTACTGATTTCTCAGGATCTATGCACCCAAACTGCGTGAAAATGTAAGCACATGCCAGTTCTAGTCTAATATATTTGTCCAATGAATACCCGTTTACCATCTGCATTTCTTTTTGGTGTAGCAATTTTAATGACCAGTAGTGTATTTAAGGAATTGGGCATTCCGACTGTTCCTTCCCAGTGTAAGACGTCTGTTCAAAAAAATTTTTGAAATTTCTCCACAATTTTTTTCTACGCTTACCTTTTACTTATTGTGCATAGCCCCTGAAGTACTTTGCTCTACAATTGATACATCACTCCCATGCCGTTTCCACTTCCAGAAGCACACTCATTCTAAATTAATAATATAAGTGTAGACCAGATGTGGCTTAAATTCAAAGAAATAGTATCGGCAGCAGTTGAGAGGATTATACCAAATAAATTCACTAATGACGGAGCTGATCCTCCTTGATACACAAAACGGGTTATAACACTGTTGCAGAAACAAGGAAACAAACATGCCAAATTTAAACAGACGCAAAATCCACAAGATAGGCGATCTTTTACAGAAGCTCGAGATTTAGAGCGTACTTCAGTGGGAGATGCTTATAACAGTTTCCACAACGAAACTTTGTCTCGAAACCTGGCAGAAAACCCAAAGAGATACTGGTCGTATGTGAATTATTATAGCGGCAAGAAACAATCAATGCCTTCTCTGCGCGGTAGGAATGGAGATACTATCGAAGACAGTGCTGTCAAAGCAGAGTTACTAAACACAGCCTTCCGAAATGCCTTCACATAAGAAGACGAAGTAAATATTCCAGAATTAGAATCGAGAACAGCTGCCAGCATGAGTAACGTAGAAGTAAATATCCTCAGAGTAGTGAAGAAACTCAAATCACTTAATAAAAGCAACTCTTCTCGTCCAGACTGTACACCAATTAGGTTCCTTTCCGAGTATGCTGATCCATTAGCTCCATACTTAACAATCATATACAACTGTTCGCTCGACGAAAGATCCGTACCCAAAGACTGGAAAGTTGCACAAGTCACACCAATATTCAAGAAAGCTAGTAAGAGTAATCCACAAAATTACAGACCCATATCGTTAACGTCGATATGCAGCACGATTTTGGAACATGTATTGTGTTCGAAGAAAACGGTTTATTGACACACAGTCAACATGGGTTTAGAAAACATCGTTCCTGTGAAAAACGACTAGCTCTTTATTCACATGAAGTGCTGAGTGCTATTGACAAGGGACTTCAGATCGATTCCGTATTTCTGGATTTCCGGAAGGCTTTTGACACTGAACCACACAAGCGGCTCGTTGAAAATTGCGTGCTTGTGGAATATCGTCTCAGTTATGTGACTGCATATTTGATTTCTTGTCAGATAGGTCACAGTTCGTAGTAATTGACGGAAAGTCACCGAGTAAATCAGAAGTGATTTCTAGCGTTCCGCAAGGTAGTGTTATAGGCCCTTTGCTGTTCCTTATCAATACAAACGATTTGGAAGACAATCTGAGCAGCCGTCTTCGGTTGTTTGCAGATGACGCTGTCGTTTATCGACTAATAAAGTCATCAGAAGATCAAAACAAATTGCAAAACGATTTAGAAAAGATATCTGAACGGTGCGAAAAGTGGCAGTTGACCCTAAATAACGAGCACATGAGTGCTAAAAGGAACTCGTTAAACTTCGGTTACACGATAAATCAGTCTAATCTAAAAGCTTGAAATGCAACTAAATACCTAGGTAATACAATTACGAACAACTTAAATTGGAAGGAACAGATAGAAAATGATGTGAGGAAGGCTAACCAAAGACTGCGTTTTATTGGCAGGACACTTAGACAATGTAAAAGACCTACTAAGGAGACTGCCTACACTACACTTGTACGTCCTCTTTTAGAATACTGCTGCGCAGTGTGGGATCCTTACCACATAGGACTGACGGAGTATATCGAAAAAGTTCAAAGAAAGGCAGCACGTTTTGTATTATCGCGAAATATGGGAGAGTGTGTCACGGAAATGATACAGGATTTGGGCTGGACATCATTAAAAGAAAGGCGTTTTTCGTTGCGACGGAATCTTCTCACGATACTCCAATTATCAACTTTCTCCTCCGAATGCGAAAATATTTTGTTGACACCGACCTACATAGGGAGGAACGATCACCGCGATAAAATAAGGGAAATCAGAGCTCGTACGGAAAGATATAGGTGTTCATTCATTCCGCGCGCTATACGAGACTGGAATAGTAGAGAACTGTGAAGGTGGTTCGATGAACCCTCTGCCAGGCACTTAAATGTGATTTGCAGAGTATCCATGTAGATGTAGATGTAGAAGCAGTCTTTGATACTGCTCTTGCTGGATAACGCGAAGCACCGTCTGAAAGTCAGCAGGGGTCAGATCTGGAGAGTACGATGGACGAGGCAGCACAGAGATTTCGTTTTTTGTGTAACAGTCACACGCCAACAGGCATGAATGTGCTGGTGCGTTATCGTTATGCTACAGTCACGAATTGTCTCGTGTCATTTCAGGCCACTTCCTTCTCACATTATCTCGCAGGCGTCGCAACACGTCCCGATACTACCATCGATTAACAGTTTGTCCCTGAGGCACGAATTCATGATCAACTAATCTTACAAAATCAAAGAAGACAATCAGCATCGCTTTGTCATTTGACCTGACCTGACGAGCTTTTTTTGGACTTGGGAGAACCTCTCCCGGCCCATTGTGGAGTTCGAATCTTTGTGTTAACATTATAACCGTAGACCCACGTCTCATTACCAATTATGATTCTTCTAAGGAGCATCTCGTCCCTCGGAACTTATTCGCATTTGCTTAATTAAATCACCTGAACACTTAAGGCATATCATTTTGGCTGAACATCGTAAAAATGATATCGAAGCTTTTCAGGGACTTTTCTAGAATTGGAAATCGACACAGACAATCGCATGATGCAAAAACAGGAAAACAACAACAATTACAGGTCACATCCATCACAATTTCATGATGACAGAAATAATAACCGTACATGAAAAGGCTATTGTTGAAAGGTCTCTGTTGGATTCCTTTCATGTTAATTTCTTAAAACTGTTGTCATTTACGGCATACATTCCACTTCTATTTACTGTGGTGTTTCTGACTATCTGGGAGGAGACTGAGCAGTGGAACGTGTTACTTTTACACATAAACAAGAACGATCTGTCACACTATTACACTTTAAAACACAGTTTATATGTAATTCATGTCACACAGTCTCATACGGAACCTACATCCACTTTCTTTTATATACCGTATATGATAAGATACTGTCATCCCCCTTCCCTTCTGTGTGAGAGGATGAATGAGCAAATGTATTTCTAGTTGCATGCTTGAGGGTAGCAGACAAGCCTGTCTGCTAGAGAACAGTAGGACCAACGTCGGAACAGGTAGCTACGCTTTCTAATAGCAGAGAGGTTTTATTCTTAGTATGGTCCTGTCCGTCCCTTGTCATGTTGGTATAGGAAGCTGCCTCTCTGGTCACTTCAGTTGGTATCTGTTAAACACCCTCGGTAGGGGCCCAGGGCAGTCTGTCTGTGGCGAGCGTCTGAAGTGGTAAGATCTCCGGCTAAGCGCATCTCTGTTAAGTCCGTAGGCCAATGGATTTCTTAAGTTCAGCCTAACTGAAAATTTAATCACCTTTATTTCATGTTTAGATCTAAAGTATCTAATGTTATCTTAAATTGCAACGCAGTGTAATTCGAGCGTGAAGTTCAGAATATCTTCCAGTAGTTGCTTTGTCACTACTTTGTGAGTAAAGTGGAAGCACGTGTGGATGATCCGTAACTAACTAAGATCATCAATCTTAAATGCGAATGTGCGTGAGATTATAACGTCTCGTCTTGACAATATTTTTCAATATAGCAACTTTTCTTTATGTTCAACCCACGTGGGGTGTACTTTGTGAGACCAATACCACGTGCTTATACAATTTTTTGACCCATCAGGTTAATAGTAAGACGATAGTAACCAGTTCGAGGTTTTTCTTTTGTAATTTGTGTTTCGATGTAATTTATTTTAATTATCAAAATTATTGTGGAGTTACACTCTTTGTGTAAACCAAGTTGACCACATGAAGCATGTGGTGTAATCATGAAAGTAGCCCTCAGCTATTCTTTTCGGGAAGATTTCACAGAGAGTTAGTATGAATTTAGATATACCAGTGTGTGGTAATTTCATGACGGACAGGATTGCGCTACGAACGTAACTTCTTTGGGTGAAAATTGAATCGGTTGGTTGTGGTTAATTTCCTCTTGCATATGTTTCAACGTTCTTCGTGTGTTATTTTATGAAAGCAGTGTTGTATGAAGTCTCCCAATCTTGGCTCCATATTTGATGTGTTCCGTAAGATTACAAACTCACATTTTCACAATCCTAAATAAGGCACCAGTTTAGTTATGAATCAAGTTTAATATGCTGAAATTTTAACGGAACATTGATCAGTGTTAAAATAAATGTCGAAATATAAACTGATTTATTTCTTTTTATTTAAATTGCCCTTTTATATATACATCACCGGTTATCGTAAGATGACTACTACAAGATTATAACTAATGTTAGCCTGCTTGGGAATTTGGTAAGCTAGACTGGATACCTGGTGAAACAGTTGCTCAGTAATGCAAGGTTAACTTCCCCAGATAGCTCACAGCTTTTAACCCGCTTTTATTGTCTTGAATATCAGCACCGCTTTCAGAACAAATTAATGCATCAACATTACACTGTTATAACGCAAATCATGAACAAAACAGACGCCACCCGTATGACCACCCTTGGCAGAATAACAATAATTACAGAGAAAGATCTTATTTCCGTGTAATGACTATGACACAGACAACCGTAGAAATAGACAATATGGGAACCAAAATAATTATTATCAAGGGAGACAAAATGACTTCAGACGCAACAGTCCACTTCGTAATTACGATTCCGGGAGAAATTCTCCACCTCTTAATCGACAAGACAGAAATTACAGAAATTACCGACAAGACCTGAATTTAATCTGAACTGGGGTGATTCAAATAGTGCAGGGCTCTCTCGACAAGCTGAATTTGTAGAAATTAGACCTCCAAATCACAGTAACGACGCGCGACAAATAGCCAATGTCTTGCACCGCAGGCAGCCACAAAACGTTATTATGAAGCTGACGACGTAGCTGCCGTGGCTATCAATTACGTTAAAATGGAAGACATTAGGGACATTTTACTCCAGGAACGTGACATGAAACAGAACAATACTGAGTATCCTGTAATTCACATCACAACAAATGACACATTTACGGCAGTACTTGGTCAGTCCTATTTTGGTAATTAGTGAAATAGCATTCAGTAAATGCAGCAAATCGAACGATTGCCCCACACTTCCTTTACGTAAAATTAAATTACAAGATGCAATTTTTTTGAAAAAGTGTAGATGTACGCCAACAAACTTTCTTTGAATTCTTCTGTCAAAGCCACACGTTTATTACGAATTTTCTTATTGTTCCATTATTGTAGATGGAGATTATATTTGGTGTAAACTTTTTTGAATGAGTATAAACCAGTTTTAACTTTCACGTCGCAGAATTTTAAAGAAAGAAGGTAAGTCAATAGCTTTGAAATTTGAAGATTGGCTTTCAGACCATGACGAGAAAATCAATCGGCTTTACCTTTTGTCAGTTCACAGTTTGGAACTTTCGACGGAGTTTGACACCAATAATCACTTTGCAAGTACTGACGGGGATGATATTTATGACGTATTATAATACTAATGTTTTAATTCAGAAAAAATCAAACAATTGAGAACTTTAGTGACACTGATAGTGACAAGCACATTCCACAGTTTTTACTCATAAAACAGGAACTATTATAGGATTTCAATACAAATTTCGTGTTCTTGAGCATACTAAATTTTGCGTCAGACCATACGTAATTCTTGCACGTTATAGGGAGCGTGTTAGAACGGAAATACATTCTGTGCTTGAAGAGGGCATTATTGAACGAGCGGTAAGCTCACACAACAATCCATTACATGTTGCTGACAAGAAAAACGGATCGATCAGGCTTGTCATAGATTCCAGGCAAATAAATACGATAATAATTCCTGAAACAGGCAGGCCGCAAACGTTGGAAGTACTTCTTCGAAATATCAATGGCGTAAAAGTGTTGTGTTCTATTGATCTCAGATGCAGCTTTTATCAAACTGAACTTCATCCAGAATGTAGAAAATATACGGCTTTTCTTTGTTTCGGCGTTTGTTATCAATTTCGGAAACTTCCTGTTGGTTTGAACATTTCTTCGCCAACATTCATTCGTGGACTAAATTCCATGTTACCTGAATTCTTGAAACGACACATCACCTCATACGAAAACGATATTTTAATAGCAGAAGCCTCTTGGGAACAACATAGTCGTATCCTCAAGAGTTTGTTACGTATTTTTGCCGAATCTGAAATTACAGTTAACTTGGTAAAATCTGAATTCGGTAGGAGAAAAGTGAAGTTTTTGGGTCACATTATTTCTTCTGAGGGCATTCAGCCGGATCCTGAAAAGTTGGAAGCAATCAGAGCCATTCCTTTCCATTCACAAAAAGACCAGTTTGCAGTTTTCTATGTCTCGTGAATTTCTTTCGAAACACTATTTGGAATAGGCACAGTTGAAATTTGATTCTTTGAAAGAAGCGCTACTTAACGCGCCGATCTTAGCTCACCCAGATCTGTCACAAGATTTCTGTCTCAGCAAGGATTCTCCTAAAGTTGGTCTTGATGCACATTTTATTTTAGGAAGATATAGAAAATGACATTACTGTTCACAAAACCATTGCGTGCTAACTAAATCTGAGGAAAATTATTCCGTCACTGAATTGGAAGCCTTAGCTATCGTTTGGGCAGTTGAAAAATGTCGTTTCTTTCATGTAAAAGTTTATAGTGATCACCGAGCATTACCATTTCTTATGTCTTCAAAATTATATCATGACAGGTGAAACGTTGGGCATTGTTTCTGGAAGAATCCCGCTTCACAATAGTCAACATTTCCGGCAAGGAAAACATTGTTTTGAACGCACTGTCACGTGCACCGGCTGGCCTGGAGAAAAGCAACACAAAAGCTAACCTTGAGAAAAATTTCAGTATTATTTACATTCAAAAATTAGCCTTTGAAAACTTTGTCACTGCATCCTTAAAGAACATTGTTCACGACCAAGACAAGGATGCCATTTGGAAAAATATTAAAAGTAAATGGCATGAAAAGACACATTCCCAGATTCGTCATTATTATCTAGTTAGAAACAACATACTGTTCAAATGTTACACTGTTGATGACAAGCGATGGGAACTTTGTATTCCTGACGATTTTGTTAGTAACCTCATCTGGTACATTCACTTCAGCAACGCACATGTTAGTCCACGAAAATGTTATCATGTTCCTCGGACAATTTGTTATTTTAACAACATGGAAAAGAGAATTAGGAGAGTCTTGTCTATTTTTAAACTTTCTCAAAAAGCTAAACCGTCTACAATCTCACATCGTGCTTCATTATTTCCCATTATTCCTACTAGATTAAAAGAATTAGCTGCTGTTGATCTTCTGGGACCCCTTGTTAAAACATTGAATGGATTTTCGTGCGTTCACGTCGCTGTTGAACTTACTTCAAAATCTTTCACACTATTACGCAAAGCCACTGGACGTTTTGTATGCAATGACTTTGTTAAAAATTTCTTACGTGAAGCTGGACACGTTACTAAGGTCATTTCAGTTAACGGAACAATTCATATCTGCTGTTTGGTCACGTATGCTTCGGAATCGTAAAATCAAACCTGTTTTTTCTTCATTGTACTTTCCACATTTTAATCCATTTGAACGCCTTATGAAAGAAAGTAATAAGCTTTGCAGACTTCATTGTCACAGGAAGCATCAGTATTGGAACAGATACTTACACTTATTATGTCTCTCTAAGAGAGTTGAGATAATTTCTACTGACTTATGAAATGCCATGCGGCAGTTGAATGATGTTTTTATGTTTTGTTTTGTACACATTTGCTTATTTCGTTTGATATCTGGTTTCTAGCTGCGCTGCAGCGTTGGTTTTATAAAATAAAATCCAATACATACGCTAATGTGAACACTTCCTGTCAACAGATCTATTAAATAGTACTTTTATGATCTACATTCTGAAAAAAAGAGCACTTGGAAAGGAAAGAACAGTAAGAGGGAGAAGGGACTAGCAACAGGAACTGCATACATAATTTTCTTTTCAAGGACTTGGTAATTTTTTTGGTAGAATAAGTTGTTGTGGTGTACCACTTTAGTGTTAAGATGTGACATAGAATTATTGCATTTCAAATGGGAGATAGATCTTGTTCCTAATGCTGCCGCTTTGCATAGTTTTGATGATCACAGATGCACACATGCTACTGTAAGCTTACATGGTTGTTTCCCTTATCTGCATTGCTGTATTTACTGTAATATTTGTTCTGCTTTCTCATGTTTAGGTATAAGTTATTGCATTTGCTATTGTAAGCTTACATGGATATTTCCCTTATCTACATTACTGTCTTTGCTTTAACATTTTTTCTGCTCGTGCTAGGTCTAAGTTATTGCATTTGCTGGAGCTATTTGTCATGCAATTTACTACTGAATTTTACTTTGTATTACTGTGATAAGCCAGTTTTACCACCGATTTATTTTTCTTGTTTGCTGAATATTGCCTTATATTAGTTGTAATGTTGCATTTGCTTTGCTAATTTAGAAATGCTGCTGCTTGCTTTGCAATTTGCATTTTTGTCATTGTTGTTTGCGTTAATTTTTTGTGCTGCTGCATTGCCCCATTCTCTAGTTTCGGTATTTGAGCTCAGTAGATTTTAAGTTAGCTTAAGAGGGGGTATGCTATACAGGGTGTTACAAAAAGGTACGGCCAAACTTTCAGGAAACATTCCTCACACACAAATAAGGAAAAGATGTTATGTGGAAATGTGTCCGGAAACGCTTAATTTCCATGTTAGAGCTCATTTTAGTTTCGTCAGTATGTACTGTACTTCCTTGATTCACCGCCAGTTGGCCCAGTTGAAGGAAGGTAATGTTGACTTCGGTGCTTGTGTTGACATGCGACTCATTGCTCTACAGTACTAACATCAAGCACATCAGTACGTAGCATCAACAGGTTAGTGTTCGTCACGAACGTGGTTTTGCAGTCAGTGCAATGTTTACAAATGCGGAGTTGGCAGATGCCCATTTGATGTATGGATTAGCACGGGGCAATAGCCGTGGCGCGGTACGTTTGTATCGAGACAGATTTCCAGAACGAAGGTGTCCCGACAGGAAGACGTTCGAAGCAATTGATCGGCGTCTTAGGGCGCGCGGAACATTCCGGCATATGACTCGCGACTGGGGAAGACCTAGAACGACGAGGACACCTGCAATGGACGAGGCAATTCTTCGTGCAGTTGACGATAACCCTAATGTCAGCGTCAGAGATTTTGCTGCTGTACAAGGTAACGTTGACCACGTCACTGTATGGAGAATGCTACGGGAGAACCAGTTGTTTCCGTACCATGTTCAGCGTGTGCAGGCACTATCAGCAGCTGATTGGCCTCCACGGGTACACTTCTGCGAATGGTTCATCCAACAATGTGTCAATCCTTCTTTCAGTGCAAATGTTCTCTTTACGGATGAGGCTTCATTCCAACGTGATCAAATTGTAAATTTTCACAATCAACATGTGTGGGCTGACGAGAATCCGCACGCAATTGTGCAATCACGTCATCAACCCAGATTTTCTGTGAACGTTTGGGCAGGCATTGTTGGTGATGTCTCGATTGGGCCCCATGTTCTTCCACCTACGCTCAATGGAGCACGTTATCATGATTTCATACGGTATACTCTACCTGTGCTGCTAGAACATGTGCCTTTACAAGTACGACACAACATGTGGTTCATGCACGATGGAGCTCCTGCACATTTCAGTCGAAGTGTTCGTACACTTCTCAACAACAGATTCGGTGATCGATGGATTGATAGAGGCGGGCCAATTCCGTGGCCTCCACGCTCTCCTGACCTCAACCCTCTTGACTTTCATTTATGGGGGCATTTGAAAGCTCTTGTCTACGCAACCCCGGTACCAAATGTAGAGACTCTTCGTGCTCGTATTGTGAACGGCTGTGATACAATACGCCATTCTCCAGGGCTGCATCAGCGCATCAGGGATTCCATGCGACGGAGGGTGGATGCACGTATCCTCGCTAGCGGAGAACATTTTGAACATTTCCTGTAACAACGTGTTTGAAGTCACGCTGGTACGTTCTGTTGCTGTGTGTTTCCATTCCATGAATAATGTGATTTGAAGAGAAGTTATAAAATGAGCTCTAACATGGAAAGTAAGAGTTTCCGGACACATGTCCACATAACATATTTTCTTTCTTGGTGTGTGAGGAATGTTTACTGAAAGTTTGGCCGTACCTTTTTGTAACACCCTGTATATGAAAATGAGTTATGATGATGTGGTAAGAAATGCATTGAGAAGCTTATAGCTTCTAAGGTCTGGCCAAAAAGTATTGTATAATGAGGAACAATTATTCTGAAAGAGGAAATGAACAGATATAAGTAGGGTGTGGTGACAACAGGTTTAGGTAGGATTTTCTTGGAAACGAATGACGAGGTAAGAAAAATACGGAAGTATAAGCACTGGTTGAAAGTATAAATACAGATAGGATTTTTTTTGTTTTAACAAATGTTGAAATAAGAGAGGTCTGTGAGAATTAAATGAAGTTTTGATTGGAAATGAAGTAGTTTTGGTTGAAACAGAGGTATAAAATGCTCACCACAAGTACTGCAGTACCAAATGTTATACTTACACTTTCACACATTTACACTTGAAAACAGATCCTGTCCTTTCCGTTTGTGTTATTCTGCTATGTTTATGTGTACCCTTGTGTGTCTGTGTTCTTCCTATCTCTTTGTGTTTACCTGATAAGATAAATTTTGTAGAATTTCTTTCCCTTCTAATACTAGACTGCATTCACTATGATGAGGAATACTTTTATCCTCAAATCTAATCTCTGTTTTTGTACCATGTTTGGAAGATGTTTAGACATTCTTTATATTGTTATGCTTCTACCGATCTTCTCATTATTCATTTATATACTTATAATTTCTGTAATACTGGTATATATGTTTCTTTTTATAAAGCCTGTATTACTACAAATGTTATTTGTATTATCGTGTCCATTACTATAATGATGTTTTCTTTACATTTGTAATTGTATTCGTATGCTGTAAGATTGTAATTGTTTAGACACCAGTTCTTCAAGTTAGGTAAATAGTAGGGATTAATTTTACTGCACACATTTGTCATGGTCATCCTACGTGTATCAAATCTCAGAGATTATATGACTGTGTTAGTGCTTGCACATGTGTTAATAATTTAGCAAGGGACTGGTTAACAGCATTTCTGGCTCTTAGGATATTGCAAAAAAATTAGTGAGTGCACAAATGATGGTTTACGGACTTGTAATGTGGATCAGTATTGACTACACAATGGTGGTTCATGGACTTGCTATATTATCTTCAAGACTCATCAATTGTGCACCCACACGGTCATAACGGATGACTGCTGGCCATCTCTACAAGGATTACAGCGGCTCAGCACCTTTAGTGGTCCACTACTATCATAATCTCTACAAGGACTACTGTGGGTCTACTCTGTGGTAACCCACCAATTCTATCAATATTCTTCAAAACGTCGACTGATACTGCTGTGGGTCTGCCCTGTTGTGACCATTTACGTCTTACGATATCAACTGAAATCTTCATGTCACGAGTCAGCATTGTGTTCCCGTGGGGAGGACAACACTACATCAAGACTGTACGGTTGTCCACTACTTATTTGTGCATTTTCATATGCTGCTCAGCCTTTGTGCGTAAAACTGGGGTAGACTTCTATTCTATGGGGTGTTAAAAAAGTCTCTCTGTAGTGGCGTATGATTGTTAACCGCGCGTGCCGTATGATTGTTCGCCTGCCTGGCCTACTTACCTTCAAATGGACTCTCCCCAACATTCCACTGTTTCGTTTATCTCAGCCTGCGTCAGTAGTGACAAATGATTCAAATGGCTCTGAGCACTATGGGACTTAACTGCTGAGGTCATCAGTCCCCCAGAACTTAGAACTACTTAAACCTAACTAACCTAAGGACATCACACACATCCATGCCCCAGGCAGGATTCGAACCTGCGACCATAGCGGTCGCGCGGTTTCAGACTTTAGCGCCTAGAACCGCTCGGCCACCCCGACCGGCTCAGTAGTATCGTTGGTGTGTGTCGTTACATGATGATGTGAACGTTATAGTTCGTTTGTTTCGTTTTTTGTTAGTGTTAAAATGCTAACCAATGAAGAACGTGTGTTTTTAGTGTTTTTAGTCGAACAAGTGTTCGAAGCTGGCGGTAAATACACAGTTTCAGTTAGTCAAACATTTAATTCGGTTTTCCCGGAGACAACACTCCCACATCGAGATACTGTGCGAGATTTGATTAACAAAATTTCGAAGTACGGGTTCAATGACAGATGCACCGAGAAGTGGTCGTCCTAGCATTTTGTCTGAGGATAAACTAGTCGATATTTCCGATAAAATGTCCACGAGTCCGAACAAGTCAGTAAGAAAACTCGCCCAGGAAATCGATGTTAATGTCGGAACGGCCCACACAGGAAAAAATTAGAACTTTACCCATACAAAGTGACAGTCGTGTAAGAACTGAACTGATCATGGCAAGAGACTGCATTATTGTAAACGGTTCAAAAATTTCGTTCAACAAAATGGAAGGCATATTCTTAATGAAACGTTTTTTACTGATGAGGCGTGGTTTCATTTATCCGGGTACATGGACTCGCAAAATTCTCGTATGTGGAGTATTGCAAATCCATTGTGTATTCATCAGGAACCACTTCATTCTGTGAAAATAGAGGTTTGGCTTGCAATTTCTAGACGTCGAATTGTGGGTCCCATATTTTACAACGAAAAAATAAACGCACAACGATACTGCAGTGATATTCTGCACCCATTCGTAGGGCAACTTGTGTTAGTGCAATACTGAACGGTTATTTTCAACAAGGTGGTGCAACCGCGCATACAGCTCGCGTTTCAATGTCACTGCTTGCTGATGTTTTTAGTGATCGCATAACTTCATAGGGACTTTGCCCCCCCCCCCCCAATCGCCTGACCTAAATCCACCTGCCTTTTTCTTCTGGGGTGCGGAGAAAGCAACTGTCTATAAAAAAGGTCCAAAATCCATCAACGAATTGAAAACTGCAATATAGACTTTCACTGCTTCTGTTACAGAAGAAAAGTCGTAGCTTCTGTTTGGAATCGTGATTAGACGAATTGAACTGTGTCTTCAACAACAGGAGGGGGAGGAGGGGGGGAGGGGGGACACTTTCAACATATAATGTGAAAATTTGTAAGTAACAATGAATTAATAACTTGTATTTCACTGAGTTTCATTTCGGTATATTCACTGCGGCATACGGCACGTGCGACTAATAATCATACGGCACTGCGGAGAGACTTTTTGAAAACCGCGTGTTATTAGAACTGTCTTTAGGGACTTTATTGACCAACAGCTTAATACTTAAACTTTGTATGCATCTGATGTATTTGATATTGCTAATATAAATTTTTTTTTAATAACTTAGTCGTGGCCACTGCCCAAAACACTTTGTAAAATTTTTTGAGTGGAGCAGGGGGGCTATGTAAGTAGCTTGTTTATTTGTTGGTATGTTGGCAGTGCTGTAGACTATATTAATGTCGCTGACAGCCCTCTGCGCCCTCGGTAAGAGACTCTGTGGTTGGACGGACTAGCAGTTAGCAGTTAGTGAGTGGATGGTTTGAACATGTGTTCTTTGTGGAGACTCAGTGCATTGTAAAAAGAGGACGGATGTTGTTGGTAATACTACGGTATATTGATAAGTTTCACTTATGGACCGTCTGACAGCAACTGAATAAAACACAATTTTAGTGCCATACGCGTTTCGCCTTTATTTTCTGCAAGGCATCATCAGTGGCCTGGAATATGTACATATGTTAGCTATTTTATTTACATTTTTTGTCAATGTGCCTATAGGTTATAAACAGTTCTGGTGGTTGGTATTTCCTATTAAGTAGTAATGTTTTGAACTGTACTTACATGTTGCGTAGACAGTTTCTTACATATTACGCTCCTGTTGCATTTTTGGTGTTGTTCTTCTTCCTATGAGCGCCAATTTGCTGTTTTTTCCACATTCCACAGCACTATGCACTGAACGCTTGTTTTAATGCAATGTTTTGGTTTCTGTTGCCGACTGTCAAATGTTTTTGCCAAAGATCGAATATTACTGCCAAACTTATGAGTGTAACTATTGAAGTATCTGTGGTCTGTTCGTGTATGCATTTGTGTGTGCGTATGTGTATGTGTGTGTGTGTGTGTGTGTGTGTGTGTGAGTGAGTGTTTTTTGGTGTGGTATTAATTTAATTTAATTTTATTGTGTTTATTTATTTATTTTTGTTTTTGTCCTGTGTGTGTTTTGGTGTGATATGTAATTTTTTGTGCTGTGTGTGTGTGTGTGTGTGTGTGTGTGTGTCTGTCTGTACTTTGGTGTTATGTAATTTTTTTTTTTTTTTTTTGGGTGGCTGTGTGTGTGTGTGTGTGTGTGTGTGTCTGTCTGTATTTTGGTGATTATATATATATATTATGTTATCATTTCCTTTATTAAGTGTAGTAGGGAGCCTGTGCTGATGTGTGTTTGTTCATTTATCACATGTTTGTTTTCTGCTATGGCTTTCTGGATGTGGAAGTTTTCTTGCATTTGTATAAGATGTTTGTCATGGTTGCTTATTCTCATTATTTTCATTTCTTGTTCCATGTTTGTAGGATGATGGTTGTAGTGTTTTAAATGCTCTGCAAATGTGGAATGGTTTGTTTCATACTTCCAACATCTGATATGTTCTTTGTATCTTGTTTCTAAATCCCTGCATGTCATGCCTATGTATACTGCATCACAACTTTGGCATTCAAGTTTATATATTCCTGATTGTTGGAATTTGTCCCTCTTGGTAGCTGGCTGGCTTAGGTGTGATTGAAGGGTTTGTCCAGGCTTATGTGCTATTTTGAAGCCCTGTCTCTTTAGGATGTTTGCAACTCTGTGTGTTAGTTTATGTGTGTAGGTCATGGTGTACCATCTGGTTCTTTTCTGTGTGGTGTTGTCATTGTGTGTGTTTGTTGAGTGTGTTTGTAAGTTTTCAGCTTCTGAGTTCTTTTGTATTGTGGAAATGTTGTGTTTGTTTTTTATTTGTGTTTTTATTTTTTGATTGAGCCTGTGTACCACATGTGTGTCATACCCGTTGTTCCTAGCTATTTGTATGATCGTGTTCATTTCTTGTTCATAGTTTCTCTTGCTGAGTGGGATTCTGTTTAATCTATGTAACATGTGTCTTAGTGCTGCAAGTTTCTGGCTTTGGGGGTGGTTGGATGCGGAATGTATTATTGTGTCCGTGGCTGTTGGTTTTCTAAAGATGATAAATGTATGTTTTCCATTTTCTTTTTTAATTGTAATGTCAAGAAAATTTATTTGATTTTCTTTTTCTTTTTCAAGTGTGAACTTTATGTTCCTATGAGCTTTGTTTATTTCTGAATGGAGTTCATCTATTTTTTCACTTGGCTCGTCTACCAGACAAATAATGTCATCCACGTATCTGTACCAATATATGATTTTGAAACTTTCATTTGTGGTTATCTTATCAAATATCTGATTTTCAAGGTGACTGATGAAAATGTTTGTTAGTGTTCCTGATACTGGGGATCCCATGGGCAGTCCGTCTACTATGAGATTTTCTATGTATTGATTGTTGACTTTGCTATTGGTGCAGTGTTTCAAATCTTTTTCCAAAAGCAGTTTTTCGTTTTCGTGTAGTTCTGTCTCTTTTAGGTTAACTAAGCGTGGATGGCATGTGTGTTGGTGTTCATGTGGTTTCACATTTAAAATGTAAATGTATTTTTGCGTCTTTTTTAGTGTTAGTTTGATTATCTTGTGTTTATGTTTGTTTTGTAAATGTTTCATTGCTATGTATGTGTTGTGCTCAGTTTTTTCTACTAGTGCCATGAAAACTGCGGCGTTTCCTACATTTGCAATGTAGAAACCGAACACAACCTTACACGTGAAGAACAACAAAATAATTGTGAAATAAACATAAGACTGACAAGACAACTAGTAAAAGAAGCAATAAAAGGCATAATAAAACAAACACAGCAGACACACAATAAGAACAACCAAACAGAAGCAGCTACTATAAAAAGGTTAAAACAAAAGTTAACAAACAACAACGTATTAATAACAAGAGCAGACAAGGGAAATGTAACAGTACTCATGGATAAAGAGCAATACATCACAAAAACCAAGGAATACATAAACACCAACGCAATACAGAAACTGAAGTCAGATCCAACTACACGATTCCAGGCAAATGTGAAACGAACACTGAAAAACATTGAACACACACTCACAGACAAACAGAAATACTACTTAACACAGAAAAACCCACAAGCACCAACACCCCGCAGCCAACTGAAAGTACATAAAGACGGAATGCCAATGAGACCTGTTATCAACTTCAAGAAAGGCCCAACATACCGCATAGCCAAACACCTCCAAAAGTTAGTTACAAAACACTATAAAGTAGAAAACAACAGAACAGTGAAACACAGGAAACCTAATAGAAAACAGAACATACAGGTACCACACACAGCATCACTGATTTAATTCGATATAGAAAATATGTATACCTCCATCCATATCACAGAAACAATAGAAATCATAGAACAAAATCTCTCATCCCACAGCAACCTCACCACAGACGCAATAAAAGAAATAACAGATATGCTCAGACTGACAACGGAGCAAAACTACTTTCAGTTTGAGGAAGAATATTATCTACAAACTGATGGACTGCCAATGGGATCCCCAATATCAGGAACACTAGCAAACATTTTCATCAGTCACCTTGAAAATCAGATATTTGATAAGATAACCACAAATGAAAGTTTCAAAATCATATATTGGTACAGATACGTGGATGACATTATTTGTCTGGTAGACGAGCCAAGTGAAAAAATAGATGAACTCCATTCAGAAATAAACAAAGCTCATAGGAACATAAAGTTCACACTTGAAAAAGAAAAAGAAAATCAAATAAATTTTCTTGACATTACAATTAAAAAAGAAAATGGAAAACATACATTTATCATCTTTAGAAAACCAACAGCCACGGACACAATAATACATTCCACATCCAACCACCCCCAAAGCCAGAAACTTGCATCACTAAGACACATGTTACATAGATTAAACAGAATCCCACTCAGCAAGAGAAACTATGAACAAGAAATGAACACGATCATACAAATAGCTAGGAACAACGGGTATGACACACATGTGGTACACAGGCTCAATCAAAAAATAAAAACACAAATAAAAAACAAACACAACATTTCCACAATACAAAAGAACTCAGAAGCTGAAAACTTACAAACACACTCAACAAACACACACAATGACAACACCACACAGAAAAGAACCAGATGGTACACCATGACCTACACACATAAACTAACACACAGAGTTGCAAACATCCTAAAGAGACAGGGCTTCAAAATAGCACATAAGCCTGGACAAACCCTTCAATCACACCTAAGCCAGCCAGCTACCAAGAGGGACAAATTCCAACAATCAGGAATATATAAACTTGAATGCCAAAGTTGTGATGCAGTATACATAGGCATGACATGCAGGGATTTAGAAACAAGATACAAAGAACATATCAGATGTTGGAAGTATGAAACAAACCATTCCACATTTGCAGAGCATTTAAAACACTACAACCATCATCCTACAAACATGGAACAAGAAATGAAAATAATGAGAATAAGCAACCATGACAAACATCTTATACAAATGCAAGAAAACTTCCACATCCAGAAAGCCATAGCAGAAAACAAACATGTGATAAATGAACAAACACACATCAGCACAGGCTCCCTACTACACTTAATAAAGGAAATGATAACATAATATATATATATAATCACCAAAATACAGACAGACACACACACACACACACACACACACACACAGCCACCCAAAAAAAAAAAAAAAAATTACATAACACCAAAGTACAGACAGACACACACACACACACACACACACACACAGCACAAAAAATTACATATCACACCAAAACACACACAGGACAAAAACAAAAATAAATAAATAAACACAATAAAATTAAATTAAATTAATACCACACCAAAAAACACTCACTCACACACACACACACACACACACACACATACACAAACGCACACACAAATGCATACACGAACGGACCACAGATGCTTCAATAGTTACACTCATAAGTTTGGCAGTAATATTCGATCTTTGGCAAAAACATTTGACAGTCGGCAACAGAAACCAAAACATTGCATTAAAACAAGCGTTCAGTGCATAGTGCTGTGGAATGTGGAAAAAACAGCAAATTGGCGCTCATAGGAAGAAGAACAACACCAAAAATGCAACAGGAGCGTAATATGTAAGAAACTGTCTACGCAACGTGTAAGTACAGTTCAAAACATTACTACTTAATAGGAAATACCAACCACCAGAACTGTTTATAACCTATAGGCACATTGACAAAAAATGTAAATAAAATAGCTAACATATGTACATATTCCAGGCCACTGATGATGCCTTGCAGAAAATAAAGGCGAAACGCGTATGGCACTAAAATTGTGTTTTATTCAGTTGCTGTCAGACGGTCCATAAGTGAAACTTATCAATATACCGTAGTATTACGCGCAACTGAGGAGGACAGGACCACAAAAGTTGAAGTTGTTGGTAATGTTTGGGTAATGGAATTCTTGACAACTACGTAATTTTTGCAACTGGATGTCACATGAGTAAGGTAAAATCTGATGAATACATTGTTTGCTCTTCAAAAAACTCTTCCATTAACTAACCATATGCCTCCTAGTAGTTAGAGCCTATAGGAGTTAGAATCCTTTTGTTTAGCTGGCTGTAGTTGCTGCTTGCTATAATTGCTGTAGTTCGCGTTATGAGTATTTTCTGTGAGGTAAGTGACTTATGAAAAGTATGGGCTATTGTTAGGATTTCTTCCAATTCAGGGCCATTCTATTGCATTAATTATTTGAAGCCATGTTGTCATTGTATAGCAGTCATGTTGCGTTGGGTTGTATAATGCAGGTAATATATGAATAGGTTAAGTTTGAATTGTCTAAGTCAGGGAAGATTCTGTAGGTCAGTGTTTGAAATGATAAAATTAGTAAACACAAAGAAGTTTCAATAAAATTCACGAGGAGTCGGACAAGTGCTGTTTCCTCACACACACGCTTCAGGCAACGACGAGAAAACCCGCAAAATTAAAGTTCATATGGAGATGTATCGACACTTCCTCTTTCCACTACCCAGTTAGTTTTGCTCTGCATGTAATTGGTAGTGGCACCGGCCTTGCCGCAGTGTATACACCAGTTCCCGTGAGATCACCGAAGTTGAGCGCTGTCGGGCGTGGTCGGCACTTGGATGGGTGACCATCCAGGCCGCCACGCGCTGTTGCCATTTTTCGGGGTGCACTCAGTCTCGTGATGCCAATTGAGGAGCTACTCGACCGAATAGTAGCGGCTTCAGTCGAGAATACCATCATAACGACCGGGAGAGCAGTGTGCTGACCCCACGCCTCTCCTATCCGCATCCTCAACTGAGGATGACACGGCGGTCGGATGGTCCCGGTAGGCCACTCGTGGCCTGAAGACGGAGTGCAGGTGCAGAATGTAATTGGTAGTATTGCAAAGAAACGAATAGACCTTCTAACATACAGTATTAAGCATATTTACACTCAGTGATATGTTACAGAATAATTTGTTGCAGTAGCTCATCACTTAGAAAGAAATTACTGATTGCACAAAACCAAGCACTGAGAATAATATGACGTCTATTAAAAAAATTTCGGTACTTTGTCCACAACCTTTTTTACGCTTATCTTTTACTTATCGTGCATGGTCTCTTTCGAAATATTCTCCTCCACAATTTATACACCGCTCCGCCTTTTCCAATTTCGGAAGCAGTCTTGGTTCGCCTGTTGCTAGACCCGCGAATCTCGTCTATCGTTGCAAATTTCGTCCATTGAACGGGGTTTTCAACATTGGAAATAAAGAAAAGTCCTCAATGGCCAGATGTGGAGAGTACGTAGGGTGAGGCAGCACAGTGATTTCGTTTTTTGTGTAACAGTCACACACCAACAGGCATGAATGTGCGGCTGCGTTATCGTTATGCAAAAGCTATGAATTGTCTCACCGCATTTCAGGCCGTTTCCTTCTCGCATTATCTCGCAGGTGTCGCAACACGTCCCGATAGTACCACCGCTTAACAGTTTGTCGCTCTGTCACGACTTCGTGATGAACTAATCCTTCAACGTCAAAGAAAACATTTGACCTGACCTAGCGATCTCTTTAATTCTCTAGAAACATCTCGTCCTCATTTGCGCGATCCAAAAACTCTTGACAGATTGCGAGGCGAAGATTTTTCTAGTGGTGACTCATGAGCCATGGGACGGGATTTCTGAGACGATCCTACTGAAATGTTACATTCTTCAGTTTCTCGGACAGTCAGTTTTTGATTGGCGGGCGTTCCTGGCTTGAGTGTCGTCGGTAGACATCGAAGGGCGTCCTGAACAAAGGTCATTTTTAACTTCTGTCTGGCTATTTTTAAACTGGGTGAACCATTCCCAACACCGAGTATGGCTTAAAAACTCAACACTGTAGGCTTCCTGCATCATTTGGGGTGTCTCTGTAAAGATTTCCTTGAGTTTCACGAAAAATTTAATGCAGACGCGTTGCTATTATAACTCTGCCATCTCGAATTTCGCAAACTGCGCGACGAAACGTTCTACTCAATACAGCACTGAACAATAACTAACAGACGTACGACAACGAAAGTTCTGGAAGTTACTCAATAAACACAGGCGTGTGTAGGGATGAATACAGCATTTCGTTCCAACATACCATTGGCGCGAAATCACGAACGTTGCGGAATTTTTTGACCATACTTCGTATGTGGTGTTCACTTGGAGTCACTTTGAAGGACGGACATAATGGCCAGTGAATTGATAGCGGCTGTATGAATTGTGAGACCATACAGCACCGCAACCATGCGGAAACAGCACAAAGGGTACTTGTAGAACTGAAGCTGTGTGGGCGGGCCGTGAGTCGCGGTTGGGTAGCTCAGTGGTAGAGCACTTGCCCGCGAAAGGCAAAGGTCCCGAGTTCGAGTCTCGGTCCGGCACACAGTTTTAATCTGTCAGGAAGGTTCAGCATAAAAGTGTCCCTGAAAAAACTCCGTCAGTTATGCTTAGCCATTTGAACGAGCCAGGGTATCCCGTTTTCTCACAGTCCCGTTTCTTATGGCTCGAGACCTATGTCAACGTAATACAGCATCTTAGAACATAAAGTATCTTGAATAGCATGACCTCCTCAAAGCCAACCAGCATACATTTCGAAAACATCAAAAATGGTTCAAATGGCTCTAAGCACTATGGGACTTAACATCTGAGGTCATCAGTACCCTAGACTTAGAACTACTTAAACCTAACTAACCTAAGGACATCACGCACATCCATGCCCGAAGCAGGATTCGAACCGGCGACCGCAGCAGCAGCGCGGTTCCGGACTGAAGCGCCTAGAACTGCTCCGCCACCACTGCCGGCCTTAAAAACATCGATCACGTGAAACCCAAATCGCATTTCTTTCACATAACATACTGAAAGCTTAGAGCGAGGCAATAAGGTCTTTTTTGGTTTCCGAAAAGCACTTGACTCAATACCTCACCTACGTTTGCTGTCAAAAGTGCGATAGTATGGAGTATCAAGCGAAATTTGTTACTGGATTCTTCGTAGGAAGGTTGTATATTAATGATACTGCAGACAATATTAATAGTAAAATCAGACTATTTGCCGGTGATGTAGCTATCTATAATGAAGTACTATCTGAAAGAAGCTGCATAAATATTCAGTCAGATCTTGATAACACAGGGTGATTCAAAAAGAATACCACAACTTTAAAAATGTGTATTTAATGAAAGAAACATAATATAACCTTCTGTTATACATCATTACAAAGAGTATTTAAAAAGGTTCTTTTTCACTCAAAAACAAGTTCAGAGATGTTCAATATGGCCCCCTCCAGACACACGAGCAATATCAACCCGATACTCCAACTCGTTTCACACTCTCTGTAGCATACCAGGCGTAACAGTTTGGATAGCTGCTGTTATTTCTCGTTTCAAATCATCAATGGTGGCTGGGAGAGGTGGCCGAAACACCATATCCTTAACATACCCCCATAAGAAAAAATCGCAGGGGGTAAGATCAGGGCTTCTTGGAGGCCGGTGATGAAGTGCTCTGTCACGGGCTGCCTGGTGGTCGATCCATCGCCTAGGGTAGTTTACGTTCAGGTTTCATAACTAACCTTTTTCGTAGGACTCTCCATACAGTTGATTGTGGAATTTGCAGCTCTCTGCTAGCTCTGCGAGTCGATTTTCCTGGGCTGCGAACAAATGCTTGCTGGATGCGTGCTACATTTTCATCACTCGTTCTCGGCCGTCCAGAACTTTTCCCTTTGCACAAACACCCATTCTCTGTAAACTGTTTATAGCAACGTTTAATACATCACCTATCAGGAGGTTTAACACCATACTTCGTTCGGAATGCACGCTGAACAACTGTCGTCGATTCACTTCAGCCGTACTCAATAACACAAAAAGCTTTCTGTTGAGCGGTCGCCATCTTAGCATCAACTGACGCTGACGCCTAGTCAACAGCGCCTCAAGCGAACAAATGTACAACTAAATGAAACTTTATAGCTCCCTTAATTCGCCGACAGATAGTGCTTAGCTCTGCCTTTTGTCGTTGCAGAGTTTTAAATTCCTAAAGTTGTGGTATTCTTTTTGAATCACCCTGTAATAAACGAATTACAAATATATTATTAAATGATTGATTGCAAACAACAACATGCGAAAGATTAGGGAGACAGCCACTGCAGCTATTACATCTAAGCAGGTCACCCACTGAACAGCACGTGGAGTAGCATTCATGATATCCCTCCATTCTCCTTCAAACCCCCTCGCAGGACGTTCCAAGATCAGCTGAGGGATTGTTTGCTCTTCTGCACCACAGTCACATCGCGGGTCATCAGTGAGTTTCCATTTGTGGAGAATGGCCTTACACCTGCCTTACAAAACACTCGCTCGACCCATACTTGAGTATTGCTCATCAATGTGGGATCCGTACCAGGTCGGGTTGACAGAGGAGATAGAGAAGATCCAAAGAAGTGCGGCGCGTTTCGTCACAGGGTTATTCGGTAACCGTGATAGCGTTACGGAGATGTTTAGCAAACTCAAGTGGCAGACTCTGCAAGAGAGGCGCTCTGCATCGCGGTGTAGCTTGCTCGCCAGGTTTCGAGAGGGTGCGTTTCTGGATGAGGTATCGAATATATTGCTTCCCCCTACTTATACCTCCGGAGGAGATCACGAATGTAAAATTAGAGAGATTCGAGCGCGCACGGAGGCTTTCCGGCAGTGGTTCTTCCCGCGAACCATACGCGACTGGAACAGGAAAGGGAGGTAATTACAGTAGCACGTGTAGTGCCCTCCGCCACACACCATGGCTTGCGGAGTATAAATGTAGATGTAGATGTACATGACGTTTTCGTTTATTTGGAGAGGTGTGTATGGGACCTAAAGTTGGCATAGTGAAATGCTGAAACTGGTAGCCATCAAAATAAAATAAAACAACATCTTTAGTTCCACGGCTGTTCGTGAATTTCATTGACATTGACAACTACTTTACCAGCCGATGTCCACTGTCCATGATCGGCCAACAAAGATCGAATGTGACTATTTGTGCAAATACTTTGCTTAAATTTTTTTGAGCCGCTTTACTTTAGTAATAATAGTAATAATTAGTAATAGTAGTAATAATTAGTAATAATAGCAATTACTGTAGTAATAATAAAGTTCTTTTGAAATTGTGATTCACCTTATGTAATTAATTTCTCACTATCGACATGTAATTTCAAGTATGTGCTTTTTTTCTCTGTACACTTTTTTAAAATTACAAGGGTCGTTCAGTAAGTAATGCTCCACATTTTTTTTTCTCAGAACATGTTTATTGTGAAGAGTCAGAATATGGTGACAATATACATCAACATGTCTTGTCCATGTCCTATTTTGCTACATAGTCTCCATCACGTTCTATAATTTCTGTAATTGTACGCCAATGTTGTGGAAGAGTGTGTATTCCCTGCTGGTAAAAGCTCTTGTCCTGTAGGCGTAGCCATGTTTCCACTGCATGACTGACACTCTCGTCATCTTCAAAGTGTGTTCCTCGTAGAGAATCTTTAAGTGGTCCAAAGCGAATAATGCTATCCGCACGCTTCAGCACGTCTGGAGCAGTGGCTGTGACAGGACGTCCCGAGCGTGGCTGATCGTGGAGCTCTGTTTCTGCATCTCCTGAGGCTGTGACTCTCTCTACTCATCCCCCAGCTGTACCCCTATCAACTGCCGCATCGCCATACACTGCACACAAACGTTTACGGATGTTCACCACAACAATTCAATAACAGCACACTGCTTGTAACGTGAGTCGTATGTAGACGCCATTTTGACGCTGTACTACGGCTCTGCCATCTGGCAGAACGGTTCGAAACTTCGCGGTGCACAGAACAAACATCACATATGAAGCACCAGCAAGGACGTTTGTCTGTGTATATAAATTGCTTTAAAAAAAAAAAAAATGTGGGGCATTACTTATTGAACGACCCTCGTAAAACTGAATTTATTTAACTCTTTTAAGCTGTTTGGTCACTATGCTCTACCCGTCAGACACAATGTCCACACGGATACACAGATTATTCAGATTATTGATTATTTAGAAGCTTTCCTTTTGTCCAACGAGAACGAAAAAAAAAAAAAAAGATCAGGTACGTAGGAGGATACTGTTACTGTACACCCTGTCATTCTGGCGCTCCTACATCAATTGCAACTTAGCCAAGAGATCGCCAAACCGTAGGGTCAGCATTGCGCCCTACATCTTCAAGGAGTGGTGCACGTTAACTGCACCTTCACAGTATGTAACAATTCGCTAATGAAATTAGTCATAAATAATCCGTCAAAATTTGAGAAGAGTAATGACGGCCACAAGTACAACAGTAGATGAAAACATGGCCTTTGTTATCCAGTACTAAAGCTGTCAGTGGCTCAGAAAGAAGTTCAACATGCAGCAACAAAAATGTTTGGAAATTTGATCAATAACTTACGCGTCAGACATGCAGCAAGGCAGATTTTAAATCTAAGCTAAAATCTTTTTAGATTTAAAAACAGCCGACCCGTTGCAAAGGATAAGTAATCTTTACCTAGGTTTCGATAAGTTTAAACCTATCTTCTTCAGAAGTCAGCCTGAGGAAATGAACATCGTGATTTATATGAAAGGTATACACATAAGTCAAGATTTTTTTTTTTTTTTCTTTATTGTATTTCAATTCCCCATCGGGGCGGGCTGGCAGCAGCATATGCGCTGCTCTTCAGCCGAAAGACATAGAACAAACCAATAGAAGACATTTAAAAACAGCAAAGGAGAGAAGAAGGCGAACATAGATATAAAAAAGGGAGAACATCATGGAAGGCAATATACAAAAAAAACGGGGTGACTGTAAAATGGAGATGAAAAACTGTTTAAAAGTAGCACACACAAAAAGCCACACACTGCGACGATTAAAAGAGCACAAGGCACAGTATGACTGGAGCATAAAGGTGTTGACGGATGGCAGAGCACACAACGTAACACTGACGGCGAACCTCAAGGCAGTACACAATTAAAATCACACCTCTTGACACACACGGGAAACAGCACGAAACACAACACTGACGTGGCACACTGATGATGATCAATACAGAGGATCTGCCAGGTTCAAGGAGATGAGGGAGACCTGAAGAAGGGAGGGAGGGGAAGAGATGGGGGAGGGGAATGGGGGGCGCTCAGAAGAGGGCCAGGTAGGGAGGGATGTGGGAAGGAGAGAGGCAAGTGGGGGGTGCAGGGTCTCAGGGGAGGGGGGCATGGAGGAAAATCCGCTCTGGGAGAAGGAGGAAAGAGGAGAAGGGGGCCCTGGGGAGGGGGGGGGGGGAACAAGGCCGGGTTATAGTTGGAAGGAAGGGTATATGTCACGGCGAAGTTCGTCATCTGGGAGGGGGAGGCGTTGGAAATTGCCCTGATGAAGGAGATGGAGGGTGTGGAGGTGGAGAGAGGGAGGGATACAGCGATAGAGGCGCGGCAACGGGCGGGGGGTGGAGAGGAAGGAGGAAACCAGAGGGTGGGGGGGATGAACCTTGCGAACAATGTAAAGGATGCGGAGATGTTGGAGGAACAAGAGGAGGTGGGGGAAGGGGATCAGTTCATACAGGAGCCGTGTGGGGGAAGGAAGGCGGATACGGAAGGCAAAGCGGAGCGCATGGCGTTCAAGGATTTGGAGAGCCTTGTAAAAGTGGGTGGGGGCGGAGATCCAGGCGACGCTGGCATAACAGAGGATAGGACGGATGAGGGATTTGTAGGTGTGGAGGATGGTAGAAGGATGCAATCCCCATGTCTGGCCGGACAGGAGTTTCAGCAGGCGGAGGCAGGAATGGGCTTTCTGCTGGATGGTCAGGAGATGAGGGGTCCAGGTGACGTGTCGGTCAAGGGTGAGGCCAAGGTATTTCAGGGTGGGGGTGAGTTGGATAGGACGACCATAAAGGGTGAGGTAGAAATCTTGGAGGCGAAAGGAGCGAGTGGTACGGCCTATGATGATTGCCTGGGTTTTGGAGGGGTTGAGACGGAGGAGCCACTGGTTACACCAAGTGGTGAACTGGTTAAGGTGGGTTTGGAGGGTACGTTGAGACCGTTGAAGGGTAGGATAGAGAGCCAGGAAGGCGGTGTCATCAGCATATTGGAGAAGGTGAACTGGTGGGGGTGGCTTGGGCATATCAGCTGTATACAAGAGATAAAGGAGAGGGGAGAGGACAGAACTCTGGGGGACGCCAGCCATGGGATAAAAGATACGGGAGTTGGTCTTGTGGAGGGTGACATAGGAAGGACGGTGCGAGAGGAAGGAAGCGACCAGACGGACAAAATTGATAGGCAGGGCGTAGGTTTGGAGTTTAAAGAGGAGACCGGGATGCCATACACGGTCATAGGCATTTTGGAGGTCAAGGGAAACAAAAATGGCCGAGCGACGGGAGTTGAGCTGCAGGGACAGAAGGTGAACAAGGTTGAGGAGTTGGTCGTCAGCAGAGAAGGAGGGTCGGAAGCCACACTGGGTAAGGGGGAGGAGGTGGTGTTGAGCAAGGTGCCGATGGATACGGTGGGAGAGGATGGATTCAAGGAATAAGTCAAGATTAGAGTTTAACATATATTAAGAGAAACTTGTGTTACAGAATATGAGAAGAATTTATTGTACTTACACTATTATATTAACATGGAGTAATACGTCGTTGCCATTTTTACAAACGTCTCCGTAGCTCCATTAGTCAAAATCAGATATTGCCCTAAAAGTAGGGTTTGTCAGATAAATAAAATTAAGTACATGGAAGCTGGAGAGCGCATAAGCAACTGAATAAAATCGGCCTGCGTGGTAGCACAGCGACCAGGGCAGGTGGCGCTCAGGTCGCGTACTAAGTGCCGATTGGGGTACTGAAGCTACATGTAAAATATAAATGTTAATTGCGTCCTTAGATAGAGTGACAGTAAATAAGAGGAAAGCATTTAACATTACCGTTATGACAATGTGGGAGCCTTAGAAACAATAACGTAGGAACATATTTCAAAAAAGTAGGTGGCGCATACGCCATGAGTTACATGCAGTGGCATATACAGCCAAAATAAAATTATATTACCATATTAGTGAAGCACATAAAACGTATATAAGTCAAAACTTTAAAATAAACAGTAATGGCGTCTTAAGACATAAATTATGAAAGCTGGTCCACAATCTAGTTAATATATATTCACTGGGATCCGAGGTTTTAGGATAAGCGAGAATTACATGAGGGCCAGTGTAGTGGCAGCCATACATCATAAGTAAATCACATTGCATAAAAGGTAGTGAGCTTAGAGATACAAAAATGCATTATAGTTTCCTGAGGAAATAGACAACTGAGGTTATCAACATTAATGTTATGAAGTAAATAGTACGGGTTTAAAGCCTTCAAAAAATTGTCTACAGGCAAGGTTCAACTGATCATTGAGTATATTACCGTCTTTGAGCGCTAGATGTTTAAAAATAAATAACTCTTCCCACAGATCTAGTCTCCGTCCTTTAACTTGTCTGTGTAGGATAACCGTGTCTTCTAACTGTTTAGGCGTATGGCCGGCTATCAAGAGGTGTTCAGCAAAAGTAGAGTTGTGAACATTAGCTCCTTTTTTTACCTAATAGATGTTCTTTATATCGTGTTTTAACAGCCCTGCCTGTTTGACCAATATAATATGAGGGGCAGTTATTACAGGTTAGTTTGTATACACCTGAATTAGAAAACCAATCGTTAGCAATTTCTACTGAATGTATAAGATTTCTTTTTAAGCTGTTGTCTGTAGAAAAGGAGACGTTACAGTTATATTTTTTATTTAGAAGACGTTTAATCCTATACGAAATGTTACCCAAGAAAGGGATGGAAATAAATTTTTTAGTTTTTGTGGTATCTGTGGGGAGGTTATTACCCAAAGTCGAACAATTTTGGGAAATTTTCTTATTAAGCAATTGATCGATCATATTCTGGTTATATCCATTATTAACAGCAATCGTTTTGATGACATTCAATTCCTTTTGCTGATCCGCAGGTGATAAAGGCGTGGTTACCATTCGGTGAATGGCGGAATGAAAAAACGCCAGTTTGTGCGCTTTAGGATGAGTTGAGTCAGCAGGAATGACATTATCTGAATATGTTTCCTTACGGAAGATATTGAAATGAAAGGTATTATTTTGTATAGAAATTGTTAAATCTAGAAAATTAAGCTCACGTTTATCATTTTTTAAATCTAAATACATGGAACCGTTGCTGTTACGCAGCTATGTTTAAAATAATGAAATTCTTGCCTGCCGAGGTATCAAAAGCTGCTTCCAGGTATATGGACATCCAATTAAAAATTGTGAAAGCAGGTATGGCTATTGACTTTAATCAACAGTGCCTAGATAAAGACATTATCCCTGATTACGTGAAGGCGTACGTAAACTTTAAACAGTGTAACAGAGTGCCTTCTATTAAAAAGAAGTTAGTGGGTTTAGTCATTTCGGATAGCATAGTGAATTTGTACAAGAAAAAAGATGTTCTTAATAGTGAAGCCTACTGTATACACCTATTTTTAACTAAAGCTTTTAAAGATCTTTGTAATTTTCAAATTGACCATCTGTTAAATAGTATCAATGAATGGCTCTTTAATCGTAAAGAAGAAATCAAGGCTAGACATGAAAGAAAGCTTTTGAAGTTTAGT
The DNA here is from genome assembly GCF_023864345.2 of Schistocerca serialis cubense. NCBI lineage: Eukaryota > Metazoa > Arthropoda > Insecta > Orthoptera > Acrididae > Schistocerca > Schistocerca serialis. The sequence continues at coordinate 120,382,221 of NC_064649.1, forward strand.
AATAGGACCACAAGAAAAAGTGTTAATACAGCAGACAATAGTGGCAAGCACCTATTTTATGAAAGAGTACTAAATAAAACTAATATCACTTTTACGCAGGCTGAGAATGACTTATTGTGTAAAGGCTTTAAATATAACTTGCCTTCAAAACTCGATAAATATCCAGTTATTTGTAATCTCATTGTAGATCTGAAAACCGGTTTAGAATCTCTGAAATTAGATAAAACGGAGCAAGTTAAATGTGCCTACGAATGTAATAACATAATAGAAAAAGAAATTAAATTATCTCCTAATAGTCAGTCGGGCGAATGTAGTATAGTAAATAGCATTAATCATAAACTTAGAGAACACGACGCCTTAGTCACTAAGAGTGACAAAGGTAACACCGTTGTCGTGGCTTATAAAAATGAATATATAGAGAAAACTGTAAAGTTTTTTGAGGAAAACGACATCACTGAGGTTACCGTAGATCCTACTGCTGAACTGCAAAATGAAATCCGACGTACTCTAACTAATTCCGTCAGCCTGTTTAATAAGTTTCAAAAGAAAGGGCTTATAAATATGAACCCGAAACCACCCGTGCTCAGAAGCCAGTTTAAACTGCATAAACAAAATCATCCGATCCGCCCTGTAGTGAATGGTATAGGGAGTCCACATCACACTCTTGCTAGGCGCCTCCATTTTAAAATTAAAGATGCTTTCATATTTGAAAATAACTTTTCTATAAAAAATAGTAAGGAATTAATTAACAATATTCAATCTGTAAAATGTACACCTGACACTAGACTGGTGTCCTTCGACATCGTCAGCCTCTATACAAATGTCCCGGTTGATGAAACCATAGACCTTGTAAAAGAAAATCTTTTTAAGCATAAAAAACTAAGTGAAACTCAGATTGCTTAACTTATTGGTTTGCTTAAGGTCATATTAAAATACAATTATTTTACATTTAATGGGAAAATGTATGTACAGCCAGATGGTCTAGCAATGGGTAGCCCCCTCGCCGGTATTCTAGCAGAGGTTTTCATTAACGCCCTGGAAACAGCATTTTTCAATTCTAGTTCAGAATTACACCAAAAAATCCGCTATTATGCACGTTATGTGGACGACATTTTCATTGCTTTTGATGGCACTGACCATGAGTTAGAGCAGCTTTTCAACACTTTCAATGGTTTACATGAAAAAATTTCCTTCACAAAAGAACTTCAAAATGATAAACGTGAGCTTAATTTTCTAGATTTAACAATTTCTATACAAAATAATACCTTTCATTTCAATATCTTCCGTAAGGAAACATATTCAGATAATGTCATTCCTGCTGACTCAACTCATCCTAAAGCGCACAAACTGGCGTTTTTTCATTCCACCATTCACCGAATGGTAACCACGCCTTTATCACCTGCGGATCAGCAAAAGGAATTGAATGTCATCAAAACGATTGCTGTTAATAATGGATATAACCAGAATATGATCGATCAATTGCTTAATAAGAAAATTTCCCAAAATTGTTCGACTTTGGGTAATAACCTCCCCACAGATACCACAAAAACTAAAAAAATTATTTCCATCCCTTTCTTGGGTAACATTTCGTATAGGATTAAACGTCTTCTAAATAAAAAATATAACTGTAACGTCTCCTTTTCTACAGACAACAGCTTAAAAAGAAATCTTATACATTCAGTAGAAATTGCTAACGATTGGTTTTCTAATTCAGGTGTATACAAACTAACCTGTAATAACTGCCCCTCATATTATATTGGTCAAAGAGGCAGGGCTGTTAAAACACGATATAAAGAACATCTATTAGGTAAAAAAAGGAGCTAATGTTCACAACTCTACTTTTGCTGAACACTTCTTGATAGCCGGCCATACGCCTAAACAGTTAGAAGACACGGTTATCCTACACAGACAAGTTAAAGGACGGAGACTAGATCTGTGGGAAGAGTTATTTATTTTTAAACATCTAGCGCTCAAAGACGGTAATATACTCAATGATCAGTTGAACCTTGCCTGTAGACAATTTTTTGAAGGCTTTAAACCCGTACTATTTACTTCATAACATTAATGTTGATAACCTCAGTTGTCTATTTCCTCAGGAAACTATAATGCATTTTTGTATCTCTAAGCTCACTACCTTTTATGCAATGTGATTTACTTATGATGTATGGCTGCCACTACACTGGCCCTCATGTAATTCTCGCTTATCCTAAAACCTCGGATCCCAGTGAATATATATTAACTAGATTGTGGACCAGCTTTCATAATTTATGTCTTAAGACGCCATTACTGTTTATTTTAAAGTTTTGACTTATATACGTTTTATGTGCTTCACTAATATGGTAATATAATTTTATTTTGGCTGTATATGCCACTGCATGTAACTCATGGCGTATGCGCCACCTACTTTTTTAAATATGTTCCTACGTTATTGTTTCTAAGGCTCCCACATTGTCATAACGGTAATGTTAAATGCTTTCCTCTTATTTACTGTCACTCTATCTAAGGACGCAATTAACATTTATATTTTACATGTAGCTTCAGTACCCCAATCGGCACTTAGTACGCGACCTGAGCGCCACCTGCCCTGGTCGCTGTGCTACCACGCAGGCCGATTTTATTCAGTTGCTTATGCGCTCTCCAGCTTCCATGTACTTAATTTTATTTATCTGACAAACCCTACTTTTAGGGCAATATCTGATTTTGACTAATGGAGCTACGGAGACGTTTGTAAAAATGGCAACGACGTATTACTCCATGTTAATATAATAGTGTAAGTACAATAAATTCTTCTCATATTCTGTAACACAAGTTTCTCTTAATATATGTTAAACTCTAATCTTGACTTATGTTTCCAGTACTTGGACAACATTACACACACGGAACTCAATGCCCCTATCACTACACAGGATCTCATTGATACACTCCGCACAAAACGCAACACCGCTCCTGGTCACGATCGTGCCACCTACCGTCACCTTCGTGAAGCTCCTGTCTCTTTCCTCTCCACCCTGGCCAGGCTCTACAATGTAGTCCTGTCCACCGGTTACTACCCCGACCTGTGGAAAACCTCCCGTATCCTCATGTTCCTTAAACCTGGCAAACCGCCGTCCGCCGTCTCCTCCTACCGTCCCATCAGCCTTACCTCGGTCTTCAGCAAGGTCCTGGAATCTATCCTCACCCGCCGCATCCACCAGCATCTCCGCCAGCACCGCCTCCTTCCCGTCACCCAGTGTGGCTTTCGGCCATCCTTCTCTTCCGACGATCTTCTCCTTCACCTCACTCATCTCCTTTCCGAACAGCTTAATTCCCGTCGCTCCGCAATCTTCCTCTCCCTTGACCTCGAACGCGCTTATGACCGCGTCTGGCATTCCGGTCTCCTCTTCAAGCTCCAAACCTTTGCCCTTCCCATTAACTATGTCCGTCTGATCGGTTCCTTTCTCTCCCGCCGTCCTTCCTATGTCACCATCCATAACACAGATTCCTACGCCGGTGTGCCCCAAGGCTCCGTCCTCTCCCCCCTTCTGTACCTTTTGTACACGGCGGACATGCCGCCGCCGTCGCCCCCCGTCCACCTCCTCCAGTTTGCCGATGACACCGCCTTCCTCGCCCTTGCCCCCACCCTGCAACGCTCCCAACGCCTTCTCCAATCCCATCTTGACCGATTCACTGCTTGGTGTAACCAGTGGTTGCTCAAGGTCAATCCTTCGAAAACCCAGGCGATCATTGTAGGCAAAACCACCCCTTCCTTCCGCCTCCTTGATTTCTATCTCACCGTCTATGGCCGTCCCATCGCCCTCACTCCCACCCTTAAGTACCTTGGCGTCACCCTCGACCGTCGCCTCTCCTGGACTCCCCATCTCCGTACAATCCAAGCCAAGGCACGTTCCCGACTCCATCTCCTCAAGCTCCTTTCCGGCCGTACGTGGGGTCTGGACCCCTCCACCATCCTCCACACCTATAAATCCCTCATCCGCCCTATCCTTTGTTATGCCCATCCAGCCTGGATCTCCGCCCCCCCTTCCTTTTATAAATCCCTCCAAATCCTTGAACGCCATGCTCTCCGCCTCGCCTATCGCATCCGTCTCCCCTCCCCCACGTGGATCCTGTATGATCTCATCCCCTTCCCCCACCTCCTCCTTTTCCTTGAAAGGATACAGATCCTGTACACCTCCCGTAAACTCGATCCTCCTCACCCGCTCGTCTCCCCAATCCTCTCCCATCCCCGCCCGCTGCCGCGCCTGTATTCCCACGTCCCGCCCGGTCTCCATCTCTCCACCCTCCTTACTCTCTCCCAAGGTGGCTTCCGCCAGCTCCCCCTCCCTGATGATGTCCTCCTCCCCTCCATTTACCCCTCCTATCAACTTTGACCCTGCCCCACCACCCACTTCCGGTGTCCTTTCCTTTAGGCACCCTCCCTCCCTCCCTTCTCTTCCCTTCCCTCCCCTTCTCTTTCCTTTTCCCCCATCCCCCCCTCCACCACTCTTCCCCCCGGGCTTCCCCTCCCCCTTCTTCCCTCCCCCCTTTCTCCCCTGCCCGTGGCATCTCCGCGCTCTCCTCTCCCTCTCCCACTCCCCTTCCTCCTCCTCCTCTCTTGGCAGGTCCCCGGACTCGCACACGCATGGTGAACATTCGCGCGCCGGAGATCATCGCCATCAGTGTCTAGTGTGTGTGCTCCGTTTTGTGTTTCGTGCAGTTACAACTCCACTGTTCACATGTGCCGTCGCAGCTCTCCGTGTTTTGTGCGCCGTGTCACCAAGTGTTAGTGTTTTTTCGTCCAACGTGAACGGCTTCTTTTTTTTTTGTTTTTTGTAACTACTTTCTTTGCCCGCCATTTTTTGTATTTTCTGTGTCACCTATCTCATATTATTGTACCCCATACGGCTGAAGAGCGGCGTTTTAAGCTGCTGCCAGCCCGCCTTGTATGAGGTGCTGAAAATTACAATAAAGGAAAAAAAAAAAACTTGACTTATGTGTATACCTTTCATATAAATCACGATGTTCATTCCCTCAGGCTGACTTCTGAAGAAGATAGGTTTAAACTTATCGAAACCTAGGTAAAGATTACTTTATCCTTTGCAACGGGTCGGCTGTTTTTAGATCTAAATACGTGGAACCGTTGCTATTACGCAGCTATGTTTAAAATAAGCTAAAATCATTTCTTCTGGACAACTCTTTCCATTCCAGAGACGAACGTTTATTTAAAAACTGATAGCCGGCCGCGGTGGTCTCGCGGTTATAGGCGCTCAGTCCGGAACCGCGCGACTGCTACAGTCGCAGGTTCGAATCCTGCCTCGGGCATGGATGTGTGTGCTGTCCTTAGGTTAGTTAGGTTTACATAGTTCTAAGTTCTAGGGGACTAATGACCACAGATGTTAAGTCCCATAGTGCTCAGAGCCATTTGAACCATTTTTGAAAAACTGATAGTATGTCAAAAATTGGTTTTCAATGTAAATGCGTACAGCTAAAAAAAAATGTAATCACTAATGTTAATAATCATCATAATTTCGATAAAAATTTGTTCAAAATGTAGTTCTTTTTGAATCATCTATCTTCTGACTGGTTTTATGTGCGCCACGACGAATTCCTCTCCTGCGTCGATCTCTTCATCTTAGGATAGCTACACTACTGGCCATTAAAATTGCAAACCACGAAGATGACGTGCTACAGACGCGAAATTTAACCGACAGGAAGAAGATGCTGTGATATGCAAATGATTTGCTTTTCAGAGCATTCACACAAGGTTGGCACCGCTGGCGACACCTACAACGTGCTGACATGAGGAAAGTTTCCAACCGATCTCTCATACACGAACAGCAGTTGACCGGCGTTGCCTGGTGAAACGTTGTTGTGATGCCTCGTGTAAGGAGGAGAAATGCGTACCATCACGTTTCCGACTTTGATAAAGGTCGGATTGTAGCCTCTCGCGATTGCGGTTTATCGTGTCGCGACATTGCTGCTCGCGTTAGTCGACATCCAATGACTGTTAGCAGAATATGCAATCGGTGGGTTCAGGAGGGTAATACGGAACGCCGTGCTGGATCCCAACGGCCTCGTATCACTAGCAGTCGAGATGACAGGCATCTTATCCGCACGGCTGTAACGGATCGTGCAGCCACGTCTCGATCCCTGAGTCGACAGATGGGGACGTTTGCAAGACAACAACCATCTGCACGAACAGTTCGACGACGTTTGCAGCAGCATGGACTATCAGCTCGGAGACCATGGCTGTGGTTACCCTTGACGCTGCATCACAGACACGAGCGCCTACGATGATGTAGTCAACGACGAACCTGGGTGCACGAATGACAAAACGTCATGTTTTCGGATGAACCCAGCTTCTGTTTACATCATCACGATGGTAGCATCCGTGTTTGGCGACATCGCGGTGAACGAACATTGGAAGCCTGTATTCGTCATCGCCGTACTGGCGTATCACCCGGCGTGATGGTATGGGGTGCCATTGGTTGCACGTCTCGGTCACCTCTTGTTCGCATTGACGGCACTTTGAACAGTGGACTTTACATTTCAGATGTGTTACGACCCGTGGCTCTACCCTTCATTCGTTCCCTGAGAAACCCTACATTTCAGCAGGATAATGCACGACCGCATGTTGCAGGTCCTGTACGGGCCTTTCTGGATACAGCACATTCCCCAGATCTCTCACCAATTGAAAACGTCTGGTCAATGGTGGCCGAGCAACTGGGTCGTCAGAATACGCCAGTCACTACTTACGGCCAGAGGTGGTTGTTCTGGGTACTGATTTCTCAGGATCTATGCACTTATGAAAAGATATGTGTCTCACATTTTGACCTACACTACAACATATTCGGAGTATATTGTCTGGCATTAGGAACATGCTTATTAATAATTGTGATGCTGTACCTGTTGGTTGGTAATTTTTACTGGCAAAATGCAACCTAACACCAGATTGCGTACTTACGGCTATCCTGTGTGGCCGTTTTTCAGTACGACTTGAAAAGAGGGAGAGATTATTAACTGATCACCGATGCGTCGGTTCTCGATTGTGTTCAGGAGACGTACGGATTGATTACGCGAATAATTGACCTTTTGACCCGGATTGCCTTCACGCAATCAGAATCCTTGATGAAAATGCGTAAGGAACCTATTTGAATATAAAAATGGAAATGAAAGCAAATTAGTGGAATTTTGTAAGACAAAGATTAACAGATCGGAAGTTGAACACATTAGTGGTCTCCCAAATACAATCGAGACACCGCGATAAAGAGCGAACCTGTATCAAAACTCAAATACAATTTGAACATCATTTTTGGGTAATGAAAGAAAAGAATAAGAAGAAAATTACTGCACCATAAGATATTAATATATTTTGAACAAATTGGCTTTAAGCTTCTAGACATTGACAAATGCACAATAAATGCATGAGTTAAGGTACGTTTACACTGGGATACATGTATCGCGACATGTATGAGCGACATGTCAATTTGACATGTCGCGATACATCACCTCATACAAAAATTCACGGAACTTGTATGCGGACCCTCCAGCTCATACATGTCGCGTATACATTTTGTATATCGCTTTTTGACCATATACGCGACATGTATGAGCGACATTTGAAGAACTCGCGCATGCCCAGTACTATCATTTCCTGTCGTCTTGTCGCCTGCCGGTTATTTTGACGATTAGCGCATGCGTAGTACCAGGCTCTTTGGCGGCTGTTTGAGTTTTCGAGGTGCCGACTATCGTTTCGACGTTAATGTATCTGTATAGAACATCAAAAAGTGCCGTATGCAACATTATTCTTCGTGTTTGCGAGGCCATTGTGCAAGTTTTATTCCAAGACGTGAAGGTAAAAGTTTTATATATATAACGGTATGTAATACATTCTACAATTTTTTGATGCATCTGGCACGTATATCAATTTTTTGCTATTATTCCGGCGGCCTCGCGTGATAATGTTGACAACGGATGCCAACAATCGTGTGTGAGACGTTGGCATTAGCAATCGCGCGACAATGCAAATGTTTTGTAATGAAATCTTCGTTTCAAGAGGAATCCCCAGTGGCCAAAAAACGGAGTGTTACTGCCAACTGATCCTCTGGTGGAATCGCTTCCCGAAAGTTTGTGTTGGTTTTGGACACAAGAGGAGCGACAAGTGATAACAAACCGCGGAAATCCTACATACTCATCCTAACATAATTTCTAAAATATGCGCCATCCTTTAGCGTTAATTCGCGAGAAACTCTCTCTGCCACCATCTACGCTTCCTCCGCCTTTTCTTCCTATCATCTTCCAAAAAAGCAAGTGTACCAGCACATAAAAATGTGAAATCTTCCAAATCGTCGTCGAAAGCTATCGCACAGTGATACATATCAACCAGTGTAAACGCACGCTCAAATATGTATGAGGTTGATACTTGTCAACTCATACAAGTCGCGATACATGTCGCAAAGTCGCATATACATGTATCTCATACATGTGCCGATACAAATCGCAGTGTAAACGCACCTTTACATCTCAAATTTCTTTTGTAAATGGCGCAATCCAATAATCGCTGCTTTGTCAGTCCGTTCCTCCTTAAAATTAAATGTCCTTGCGTGTGCGTAAGTACATTGTATCCACACCCGAGTTACTGAAATGTTTGTTAGTCGTTTCACATAGTTTTTACACAAAATAAAAATGCAACTTGTAGCAATGCTATGTAGTACGTCTTAACATGTCGCGAGCGGTTCTAGGCGCTGCAGTCTGGAACCGCGCGACCACAACGGTCGCAGGTGCGAATCCTGCCTCGGGCATGGATGTGTGTGCTGTCCTTAGGTTAGTTAGGTTTAAGTAGTTCTAAGTTCTAGGGGACTGATATCCTTAGAAGTTACGTCCCATAGTGCTCAGAGCCATTTTAAAACGTCGGCGACCAAAAGTACAAGGGATAATGAAATCTCTAGAATATTTCTTAGCAAAAGATAGATTGTTCTTTCTTCTGTTTCGCAGCTTCTTGCTATCAAGCGCTGCTGCAATGATTTTAAATATCTGCGCCGAGCGGGTCAAAGTGTTTATTTAGACTATTTAAACGCTGGACGCGCGTTTTGGTATAGGCGCACATTAAAAAAATATTTCATCTCTGTACTCTCGCGCTGTGATGCTTAGCATCTTTACGAACTACAGCTCGTTGGCTGTTCTTTTCTTTAATGACAAATATCTCACATGAAAATTAGCTGAAATCCACTAATACTACAATCGGAATCGGCGAATAACACTTGGGTAGGTAACTAACTAACTGACCAGGCACCAGCGGAACTCAGAATATCGGGAGTTATAGTGGTACCTTAACTACCCTACGCCACACACCGTAAGCTAGCTTGTAGATGCCGTAGATGTAGGTGCAGGAGTGAAGACTTTAGATGCAGAACTCCGCATTGAAGGGAGATTCAAAAACCACGCGAGTGTAAGAGGTTTTGCGAAGCTGTTTCAACTTCCTGACGACGCAAATAGCTTTCGCTTGTGATATGAGCCGATTTTGATACACCACGTGACTGGCGTCCCGTGTTTACCTTTCCTCCGAACGATACGCCAGCGGTGCCGCAATATGCGGCACGCGATGACTCGAAGGTCGCTGGGAAACGTCTAGTGCTCCAGATAGGTGCTTACTCATCGCAGGTAGCGAGATAAGTCGCGAGCCATGCAAAACAAGGATGAGAAAGGATAGCGATTTTTACTGCCGCACTGCAGGCGTGTGTTGGTTTCGCTTCTGCAGAATGACAGCCTCGCTTCCTCCCGAACTGCCGCGTGTGATGACGTCAGCATCTTGTAGAGATGCTGGCACTACAGGAGCGTGTTTACTCATCATAGGTAGCGAGATAGGTCTTGTGGGGGAGGGGGGGGAGGGAGGAGGTGGAGTGGCTGGTGGTGGGGGTATGATACGGTTAGGGGGAAGGGCGATGGATGGACATTTCGGTCGGCTCCGCCTTTAAAACCACCCGCACAGCTGCTGGTGTGTTAAGTTGTGTTGCGTCGGAGTATCTCGCAGGAGTGTACAGTAGAGACACTGTGCTTGTCGGCCATGGCGATTGCCGGAATCCTGCTCGCTGTCTTAGCTGTGGGGCTGCTCGCTTACTACGTCATCAAGGCGGCCTATGACAAGCCCCCCAACTTCCCGCCAGGTACGTACGCAGTCTCACGGCGGTCAATTATTCTGACTAGGTGGTCGTAAGCTTCACAATTCGGAAACGTCGTTATCTGTTGCGAAACACGACAGAAATAAGATGGGAAATGTACAGCTGCTGCAGAGTATGACAGTCAACCTTCCTATCCAACTTATTATGATTTCGCTTCGGTATGTAGAACCAATAGCTAGCTTTGAGGTTTGTTGTTGCTGTTGTTGTTGCTGTGGTCTCCAGTCCAAACACTTGTTTGATTCAGCTCTTCGCGCCACCTTACACTGTGCAGGCATCTTTGCCTCTAAATAGCTACTCCAGCCTAGGTCCATTTGATTCACTGCATTCGATCCTCGTTTTTCCTTCTGCAATCTTTACCCTCCAGTATTAAATTGACGAACTCTATATAGACACATCTGTGCTCAAGAGTGTACACATTGCAAATCAGTTATTCCTAAGAAAAGTTTATGTCTCTGCAAAACTTCCGATACCAAATGATGTTGTCACAAACTTACTTTTTTACACTCACGTATTTATCAAAGAACAATATTGCTCATAAAAATAGAACAGATATTAGTGGGTCTTTTAAATAAATTAAATATTTTTATACACAAGGTGTACAACTTGGCTTCCGCCTTTTCCCCCCCAGCATTTGAGGCTTTAATGAAACAAATTGGTTACACTGGTATTATTCAAAGTATTTTCCATCGCTGTCCACTACTATCTCCCATCTTTCGGGTAGTGTACGAATTCCGCCTCGAGAAAATTCTTCATCTTTTGAAGCGATCCACGAATCGATGCAATTTGTGACTTCTTCATGAGATCGGAAGTGTTGGTCAGCCGGCCGGAGTGGCCGAGCGGTTGTAGGCGCTACAGTCTGGAACCGCGCGACCGCTAGGTTTAAGTAGTTCTAAGTTCTAGGGGACTGTTGACCTCAGAAGTTCAGTCCCATAGTGCTCAGAACCATTTGAACCACATTTTGTTGGTCAGCCAGACCATGCGTCATTGATCTAAACAGGTTATAGCCAGGGGGAGCAATGTCTGGAGAATACGGCGGATGGGATAGGACTTCCCATTTTAACGTTTCCAAGTACGTTTTGACCTCTTTTGCAATGGGGTCGAGCGTTGTCGTGCTGCAAAATCACTATATCGTGCTTCTCGTTGTATTGCGTCCGTTTGTGTTTAAATGCTCTGCTCAAACGCATTAATTGCGTTCGATAACGAGCGTCTGTGATTGTTTCACTTGGTTTTCACACCTCATAGTACACAACGCCGAGCTGGTGCCACCAAATGCAGAACATGATCTTGAAGCCGTGAATATTCGGTTTGGCCGTCGACGTGGAAGCATTGCCGGGATACCCCATTGATTTGCGTTTAGGGTTATCGTAATGAACCCATTTTTCGTCCCCAGTCACAATGCGATGCAGAAATCCCTTCCGTTTTTGCCTCTGAAGCAGCTGTTCACAAACACACAACGTCTCTTGGTTTCAGCTCACACGGGAGCCAAGTTCCTTCTTTCTGAATCATGCCCATAGTATTGAGACGTTTTGAAATGGCTTGCTGTGTCACTGCCACCAATCGTGCCAATTCCTCTTGAGTTTGACGCGAGTCTCCACTCAGCAATGTCTCCAATTCTGCATCTTCGAAAACATTCTCTCTTCCACCATTATGCCGGTCTACGACGTTAAAATCACCGTTCTTGAAGCGCTGAAACCACTCACATTCTTTCACTAATAGCATTCTTACCATACATACTTGAGAGCATTCGATGAGACTCAGCAGCTGTTTTCTTGATATTGAAACGAAACAGTAACACCTCACGCAAATGACGAGAATTAGGCTCGTAAACTGATATTTACAATCAAGAACAACTTTATGATGCAGACACAAATCGACTGATGTTTGAATGAGGTTATGTTGACCGAGGTCCAAGCTAACTGCCTGACGTCTGCGATCTGTTTCTTTCGACCGCTACTTACCGTTGTCGCCACCTATCGGCAAACGGCGGAAGCAAAGTTGTACACCTTGTAGAATCTCAGTTATGAAAATATGTCTCTATAAGGGGCGGGAGATCCAAAACTTTGCATTTGGGGGCGTTGCCCCAGTATACATGCTCAGTACACTCCTGGAAATGGAAAAAAGAACACATTGACACCGGTGTGTCAGACCCACCATACTTGCTCCGGACACAGCGAGAGGGCTGTGCAAGCAATGATCACACGCACGGCACAGCGGACGCACCAGGAACCGCGGTGTTGGCCGTCGAATGGCGCTAGCTGCGCAGCATTTGTGCACCGCCGCCATCAGTGTCAGCCAGTTTGCCGTGGCATGCGGAGCTCCATCGCAGTCTTTAACACTGGTAGCATGTCGCGACAGCGTGGACGTGAACCGTATGTGCAGTTGACGGACTTTGAGCGAGGGCGTATAGTGGGCATGCGGGAGGCCGGGTGGACGTACCGCCGAATTGCTCAACACGTGGGGCGTGAGGTCTCCACAGTACATCGATGTTGTCGCCAGTGATCGGCGGAAGGTGCACGTGCCCGTCGACCTGGGACCGGACCGCAGCGACGCACGGATGCACGCCAAGACCGTAGGATCCTACGCAGTGCCGTAGGGGACCGCACCGCCACTTCCCAGCAAATTAGGGACACTGTTGCTCCTGGGGTATCGGCGAGGACCATTCGCAACCGTCTCCATGATGCTGGGCTACGGTCCCGCACACCGTTAGGCCGTCTTCCGCTCACGCCCCAACATCGTGCAGCCCGCCTCCAGTGGTGTCGCGTCAGGCGTGAATGGAGGGACGAATGGAGACGTGTCGTCTTCAGCGATGAGAGTCGCTTCTGCCTTGGTGCCAATGATGGTCGTATGCGTGTTTGGCGCCGTGCAGGTGAGCGCCACAATCAGGACTGCATATGACCGAGGCACACAGGGCCAACACCCGGCATCATGGTGTAGGGAGCGATCTCCTACACTGGCCGTACACCACTGGTGATCGTCGAGGGGACACTGAATAGTGCACGGTACATCCAAACCGTCATCGAACCCATCGTTCTACCATTCCTAGACCGGCAAGGGAACTTGCTGTTCCAACAGGACAATGCACGTCCGCATGTATCCCGTGCCACCCAACGTGCTCTAGAAGGTGTAAGTCAACTACCCTGGCCAGCAAGATCTCCGGATCTGTCCCTCATTGAGCATGTTTGGGACTGGATGAAGCGTCGTCTCACGCGGTCTGCACGTCCTGCACGAACGCTGGTCCAACTGAGGCGTTAGGTGGAAATGGCATGGCAAGCCGTTCCACAGGGCTACATCCAGCATCTCTACGATCGTCTCCATGGGAGAATAGCAGCCTGCATTGCTGCGAAAGGTGGATATACACTGTACTAGTGCCGACATTGTGCATGCTCTGTTGCCTGTGTCTATGTGCCTGTGGTTCTGTCAGTGTGATCATGTGATGTATCTGACCCCAGGAATGTGTCAATAAAGTTTCCCCTTCCTGGGACAATGAATTCACGGTGTTCTTATTTCAATTTCCAGGAGTGTAGTACAGCTCCAATGCGGATATGTAAGCATCGACACGTAGCAAGGGATTGGTGTAATATTCGCGTCATTTCGACGTGTGTGCCGCAAATGAGGAAACGTTTACTGTGACGACGTTATTACCAAATGCATACGCACAGAACCGACGTGCTGTTATTCTTTTCTTGGCTGCCGAAGGACAAACACCGGCAGATATCCACCGAAGAATGAAGAATGTGTCTGGGGCAGCATTTCTGTCGAAAACCACAGTTGTGCAAAAATTCGACAAGGGTTGCTGCTGCTTCGTGAATACGCACTTCCCAATATCGCAAATGTTACGTATGAGTTACGACAAATCAACTGGGAGACACTCGATTATCTGCCCTGTAGCCCTGATCTCTCCCTACGTAAGTATCACGACTTCGATCCCTTAAAAAAGGTCTCGAAGGGTCGACGATTCCTAGTGGACGAGGACGTGCAGCAAGCAGTTACCGAATTCTTCACACAGCACGACACGGTTTTTACCAAACGGGAATCTTCAATCTGGTGTATCGGTGGGATTATTGCCTCAATGGACGTCCCTTACACGATTTCCTTTCTGAACAGTACACGTAGTCTGACTAGAGATAAAAATTTTGGATCATTTTGACAAAATTACGATTTCAAGCTACTTTTCTTAAAGCCGTGACCTTCGGAGATCTTCAGTTATTTTAATAGTACAAAAATATAGGTGGAATGTTGGTATTAAAATCAAGGCGAATCAGTTGTGTTTCGAAAATGTTGTCTACGATGCAATGTAATTCTTACTTACTTCAATTAATCCCCAATCCAGCAAGTGTTCTGGAAAGGAAGTTTTGCTGCATCTCCGTTACCTGTGCTTTGTAGTGACATACCAATATCATAAAGGATAAATAATTCTTGTAATTCGAATTTTCGTAAATTATGTGTTTCTTGAATTTCAGTGTTGTTTCCATGTTCTGGTAACACTGGAGAATATTTACGAACTGCAGTCTATAAGAGATTAGATTGTGGATCAGTGCAGGTTATTTGCGAGGCATGGCCAATAAGAGATTAGATTATGAATCACTGCACATCTAATTGCTTCACTGTCTATCAGTATTGAATTATTATGTAGTTTTAACCATATTAGAAAATTTTAGCTTGTAATCAAACATTGCCAGATGGACGAGGTTAATTCTATGTCAGTATCCCGGATAGCATAGAGAAGGTTGTCATTCCAATTACGAGTCTTAATCTCTAACGCATAGCGTAAAAGTATCGACTGCATTTCTCGATACCTAGCCTGTTTACTTTTGGACCATGGCCACCGATCTGATTATACAGTGAAAAGATAGATAGCACACAAAATGTGTTACACCATCAACCACGCCTTCTTTTACTCAAGCCACGCCTTAAATATCTTTCTTCCCCAACCGATTCAGTACTCGCTCATCAGTTATTCGAAGTACCTATCTAACCATTATCATTCTTTGATGGCACCACATTTCGAAAGCTGCTACTGCCTTCTTGCATGAACTGTTTATCGTTCACGTTTCAGTTCCATACAAAACTAAACTGCAGACGAATACTTTCAGAAAAAAACCTGCTGATACTTAAATTTATACTCGATGCTAACAATTTCGTCCCTTTCAAAAATGATTTTCTTGCTACTGGAAGCCTGCACTTAACATCGTCCCTACTTCGAACATCGGCAGCCATTTTGCTGTCCAAATAGCAGAACTTCAATGCCTCATTTCCTAATCTCGTTTCCACACAACCATCTGACTAAATTCGACTGCATTCCGTTATCTTTGTCGTCCTCTGGCAACGTTCATCTTAATAACATCATTTCAAGATACTGCCTATTCGCTTCTACTGCTCATCCAAGTCTATTACCGTCTCAGAATTAGAACGTCATAGGCAGGACTTGAAGTTCTTTTTATTTCTTCTGCCTGGCCTTTAATCCCCTTTCCACTTTTAACGTTGGTTTCCTTCACAGCTTCCTCATTAATAACATCAGGCCTAAGCTACAACCCTATCTCACTTTTTTCTGAGCTACTGCTTCCGCTGCATGTCCATCGTTGTTATAACTACAGTCCAAATCCTGTACAAGTAGTCAAGTAGTAGGTACACATTCGCTCCTTGTATTTTATCCTTGCTACCTACAGATTCTCAAAGAGTGTATCCCATTTAACGTATGCTTTAGGGGTAACATATTTAAGGGGTAACATATTTAAGAGGTAACATCACTGTGACGGCCTAAGAAAAGCACTTCTTTTTTTATCACAAAATAGTTTGTCGGAAAATATTACAGATTATCCTAGTGAGCTTGAGGTGATCTGCGCCACACACTGTAGCTGGTGCCACTTTGAATCTGGAAAAAGGAAAGAAATATCTAAGTAATCTACATGAGTATAGCTAGTGAACCACACAGGGGATTTTAGAAATATTTATCTTTGCGTAGTTGGCGGGTGTTTGAATAAAGTCATTCTATTCCCACCAAAACACGGACAGTCATTTGGTAATAAATGTTGTTTAAATTTACGTAATCGAAAATTCCCTACGTGGTTATGCTATTTCAAAACTGTGGTTAAATTTTCAATTGAAAAGATTAAAAATTGTTGGAGTTATACTATGTGTCGTTTCGAAAACTCGTATTGCGAGAGAAACGTGTCTGAAGTTTTGAAATGTGTTACAGACACGAACACATGAAGAAATTCTACTTTTAGAAAACTCTTAGTGTTGATACGCTATCCCAGGACCGACTTTCGCACTGTTGCCGTTCCGACTGAAAACATATCCAGTAGTTTATCACAGAACGGTTGAAATATCGGTCGATGCAGTTAAATGAGCGAACAAAACGTTATAATTCCGTTAGCCCTAGTCCAGGCATTGCTTGGACGATTCGACGCTTGATTTCATATGCGTCCGTATAAACTTACTACTTGGTATAACGGCTTCTGTGAAGTTTGGATAAGCAATAATTATCGTTGAGCCCAAGCCTCGAAGACTTCGTTCTTGCAACGTGATTTCTGCATTGCAGTTTTTGCAGGTCACGTGTTGAGAAACAACAAAGAAAACAGCAAGAACATTTATAATCCTATAGCTCAATCCGTAATGCACATCAATATCCTTGTCACTGTCTTTCAATTTCGTAGCAGAGGCGCTGAGTCATTCTCTGAACTTCTCTCAGCCTCATATGTACTCTTCGGACGCTTTGATGACATACTTCTTCGACGCCGCGTCGGATACGATATTTCCGCACCTTTTCTGTCCGAGTACACTTACTCATCACTCATTCTTACTTGAAAGACAAAAAAGTACACTATCAGATCACAAATAAACTATCATTCGAAAATACTGCACATAAATATCAAAATTCGAAGCGAATGAGTTGTTTTTTCTTACACGCATTGATCCCTGATTGCACCAAGCTACGTATCATTGCTCTGAAATGCTTGTAACTATACCCAGACACTACAGGGGGTCTCGAGTTGGCACAGGTAGGTAGTTTTGGGTCATCTGAGGAGCTAGAGGAGCGGCTTGGAATTCCATAGAACACTTATTTTTCAAGGATTAGAATTTTTGCCTCATATTTTAGAAGGTTCGAAGCATATTTTAAGCCAATAAGAAATTGCTTGTTCGCAAATTCTGCTACCCGTTAAGGAAATCGAAATAAATTAATAAATATAAAAATTATGAATTTCTTCTGCGTTGATTAGTCACACTTTATGTCTCTAAACACTATTTTTTAAAAATGTCCGCCCCGGGTAGCTGAGTGGTCCGCGACAGAATATAAATCCTTAGGGCCCCGGTTCGATTCCCGGCTGTGTCGGAGATTTTCTCCGCTCAGGGACTGGGTGTTGTGTTGTCCTAATCATCATCATCTCATCCCCATCGACGCGCAAGTCGCCGAAGTGGCATCAAATCGAAAGACTTGCAGCCGGCGAACGGTCTACCCAACGGAAGGCCCTAGTCACACGACATTTATATTTTATTTAAAAATTTAAAAAATCTTGTTTATCATTATCTAATAAAGGTGGGTTTATTGTCACTTGGTATCCATTTGCATGTTTCATAAATCATGTGAGGCGCAATTCTCAATGACAGCAAATGACGTTGAATATTAGTTAAGCGGTATAGATCATGTCTCTTTTGTGAACAACAGTCTATTTCAGAAAAACAAAAATTTAGCGCAACTGGATTAAAAATAATGGAAAAAACTCAGTTTCATGATGATTACATACATTGTTAATATGTAGACACTTCAGTTTTTAATATCTAAATTGTCCAGCTACAACTTGTTTACCAACTCTGAGAAGGGAGGCTGTTACCACCGTTCATGTACAACATATGAAAGTCGATAATGTCGACCGCTTTTGGCTCTGATTATACTTTCTACTTTCTTATGCCGCAATTGTTTTAAAATTTGATAAAATAATACGGCATACTTAGTACAAAATATCTTATGAAGTTTTCGTTGTATTTTCGATGTTTCTCTGTTTTGCTACATCCTGTAGTAATGCAGCAGCGGTAATGGTCCAGGTGCGTCTGTTTTCATCACTTAGTATTCATAGCTGGCCAGTAACCGGTACTAACACGTCCTTTATGTATTCGGTTGTAGTGTCTTGTCCGGAAGAAGCATCTCAGAAACAGGCTGGAAGATGAACACCAATATAAGTGAAACAAAGGCAATGGAATGTAGGCAAATTCGGCCAGATAATGTTCGGAAACTTAGATTAGGAAATGAGACGCTAAAAACAGTACACGAGATTTGGTATCTGACCAGCAAATAAACCGACAGTTACATGAATCAGGAGAATACAAAATGTTCAAAGAAAATAGCAAAAGAAGCTTACTTCTGACAAAAAGAAGTGTGTTACCGTCGGAAATACAATTCAACTGCCAGAAAGTATTTTCTGATGGTATTCGCGTAGGTTGTAACCACGTTTGTGAATAAAATATGGACTATAAACAATACGGGAAAAGTAGAAAAGACGGCATTTGAAATGTGGTGCTACATTAAAGTGCCCTTTACATCACAACTTGATGTTAAGAAGAGCTACTTTGGTTCGTCCAAACCACAAACATCAGGGAACATTCAGTTCGGTAACACTTCTTTGGTAGGTGACAATTAACTTACATCTTCTCAGTGCTATTATGACTATGTGTGTTCCACTTTAATCTATAGTAACACTTTACTAAAATGTAAACCAATCGCGTACGAACACTACGTATTCACAAATTCACCTATACAGTAGAAGGATATATCCACTAGTATGAATTCTATATGTTTTTAAAACCGTTTCCATTGTCTGTCATCACCTGAAATTCACGAGGGAGGTGGTCAACTAATTTTTATGTCTACATGCGTTTGCTCTATTCTTTGCAAGATTAAGATGTGGGCTGAGAAATCGGCTTATACTTCTAGTCTTACATTTATGTACTCTGCCTTTGTTTTCAAAGAATGCCTGATTCCCCACAACAGACATCATACAAGGGTAAATGGCTTTTGCCTTAATTTTTTTAACAGCAATTTACATGAAGGCTGAGGACAACAGCAGACAGATTCCCTATAGCATATGTTTGTACA
Source organism: Schistocerca serialis cubense (assembly GCF_023864345.2). Lineage (NCBI taxonomy): Eukaryota > Metazoa > Arthropoda > Insecta > Orthoptera > Acrididae > Schistocerca > Schistocerca serialis. Next base: position 120,401,466 of record NC_064649.1, read on the forward strand.
ATGAATACTGCTTGACTAATTGCATACTGCTGCATACAATTATCCAAAGTAATGCTAATGACTGGAAGTACACAAAGTAATCCAATTACCTGTTGGTTTCAACACCAAAATCATCACTTACACAGCTATAATAAAATGTGATTTCCAACTCAAGTTCTGCTCAATGCAGGAATCCTGAACAGTCAATTTAGCGTACTTTCTTTCCTACATTGTCTGTTGTTAATGTTGCTCATACATCCTGCCTAGCAGAGAACTGGATGAACTGAGAATCTTTCAAGTTAAGTTCAAAAATGGCTCTGAGCACTATGGGACTCAACTGCTGAGGTCATAAGCCCCCTAGAACTTAGAACTACTTAAACCTAACTAACCTAAGGACAACACACACATCCATATCCGAGGCACGATTCAAACCTGCGACCGTAGTGGTCACGCGGTTCCAGACTGTAGCGCCTAGAATCGCACGGCCACTCCGGCCGGCTTTCAAGTTAAGTGATGTAGCATCATGACGAATAATGCAGTGCTTTTCTATGTACGTCATTAACGTTTTAACCAATCTCGAGCGGTTTCACTTGTAACACAGTGCCAGTGAAAAATATTTACTTTATGGATTAAAGTCTGTCAGTTCTGATGCACATGCTGGTGAATACAAACCAACATATAGTGAGCAGACCGACTTTTATTCATAACACGTGCTTCAATTTTTCTTTCTTCTGTGGCTACATCCTTATTGGATATGTTATGGTGCATGAGTCATCAGTAAATAGCATTGATTTTGGTTTATTGCTGTAACCTGGAAGGTCACTTGTGTATACAACAGAACATTGAACCCCGTATAACGCCAGTAGAAATTCGCGAAATCTCGATGGGAGATCTAACAAAATTCTTCGTTTTGACTTTTGTATTTTCAGTTACAGTCCAACAGTTATATAAAAATTATTTTTTGGAAGGTTTTGAGAATGAAGTAAGTGAATCAGATCATTTATAATTAATATCTGTCATAAATTATTAATTGAATGAGAGCATGTTTTACTCTATGATAAAATCTTCTCGGGTTGACAGCCGAGTCAATGTGTTGTTCTCTAGCAACGTTTCAGCATGTTTCTCACTTTCCATCTTCAGGCGAAGTGTCAGGTTCACGTCTCGTCCGGATCTTTATAGCCACGGGCTTCTCTGCATCCTCGGCGCCAATCGAGCCAATCAGGAGCAAGCGGAATCGGCGCGGAGGGGACGTGAACCCGACACTTCGCCTGAAGATGGCAAATAAGAAACTTGCTGAAACGTTGCTGGAGAACAACACATTGACTCGGCTGTCAACCCGAGAAGATTTTATCATCGACATTCGCGGAGAAAGCCTGCATTCTCATATGTTTTAATCTGTTAGGGAAGTTACCTTGAGAAAGTGACGATTCCCATGTGTGGCTGAGTACAAGAGCAGTGTCTGCTTAAAAATGGAAGTAGTTCAGCTAAGTTCATCTACGAGAATATTAAATATGACAATCTCCTCCAACACAATTCTAGTGGAGAATATTAAAAGTGAGAATGTAAGAGTTAAGCTTTTTTATCTCTGAGCCATCAAGAGAAATGGACAACGATATAACCACAAAACATAATTTCCTGTCTTATTGTCTGACTCGTGCTACCCCAGGATTTGTATTTATCAGAAAGCTAAGTTTTCATATTGGGGATCCACCAGGTGTAGCAATTATACATGTGCTTTTCAGCAGTATGTTTTTACATGCCTACCCTTCAGTATTTTTTTTTCCAAAATTTGTTGTGTTGTTTTGAATTTAGGAATGTTTCTCCCATGTATGGCAGATCCTCCTTACATAGTATTCCTTTTGCAGTGGGAGCTGCTAAATGACAATCATCAACATTTAATATTGCTACTGCTGCATTTAACTGGTGCTCAGTAATGGTTAATACACAGACTACTACCCCAATTTATAACGCTTTTAAAGAAACTATTAGATTAATAGCTCTGTTTTCCAAACGTATAGTGAATTTGTTGAATAATACTAAATGAAGTCTCCAGTTTGTCTTTCTCTGTGGTTTTCATAACTTCATAATTTTAATTTTGTTCAGTATAGTCTTTATAAATGGAAAAGTTAATCTACAAACATGAGCCCCTTCCACACTAATTGATAAGTTGAAGGAAGTTAGCGTAAGTGTTTCGAGTATATTTAAAAGTCACCTTAATCCCTTGTTACAATATTACTTAAAATAAGTGTGCCTTGAGATTCTATTCTTGGACCACTGCATTTCTTAACAAAGACAGCTTTCAGGAATGAAATGGGAAGGACAATCTTTTAATGTAATAACAACTTCCTACTGTATATAATGAGTGTGCTAACTATTCTTCAAAAATTTGTGTAACATTTGTGATTTTAGTATATCTATTGTCCTTACTATCCGCTAACTGAAAGATGTAAATGATAGTCAAATTTGTTTCGTTTCATTTAACTTTGGAGCATCCACAGTTCTTATTTTCGCCAAAATGTTCTACATCTGTGACTTTTTCTGAGTCACTGATACACTACCATGAATTACTAATGTTGTGTCTGCATATTCCCTTCACTCATAAATGATTTTGCAACTTCACATGTCAATAATTCACGAATAATTAAGAGGGCTCTATGCAGTAGCCAATAATACCTTACAAAAGGAAGCCTGATACGAAAGTCTGTAAGAGGTAGACTGTAGACATCAAATAGGCAAGTACACTTTCTTAGAAATTCTGTCTAAAATTTATCACAATACCTGGACGATAATGTTCGCTGTTTTGGCCATGTTGTATATCTCAGATATTCGAAGCATACCACAATGTTATATGGGCTCATTATAACTGCCTCCATGAATACGTCTTCCAAAGCTCATCGATCACGTAAATAAATAAATAAACGATGTTTTACTAATGAAGTGTCTCAATATATAATAATTATCAAGAATTCCTACAGAGACCATTCACTGGTACACACACCCATCCATCCATCGCTCACGCAAGTCCCATCTGTCAGACAGGAATTCTTCAGGGCAGTCCATATTAGAGATACGTTGTTTAAATGCTTTATGAGGTGTTGGGCTGTAATAACTGTTTGCTTGACTGCAGTTTTTGTTGAGAAATTCGATTTGTTGAGCCACAATACAATGATTCACATATTGGATCCTTTGAAAATGGCATAATACCGAAATGCTCGATCTGTAAAGAAACCTATAAGAACTATGGTGAAGACAAAAATGTTATTGTAGTGCAGTCCATCTGACTGTCGCAATATTTTGCTACACATATGTAATACATACTCAATCTTGCAGGTCCCCCTAGAATACCAATATGGGGCAGCTACATCCAGCTGCTTCTGGAGAACTACAAGTTCCCGTATAAAGTGATGCACGCCTTCACGCGCCGCTACAAGTCCAAACTAGTGGGCTTCTACTTTGGACCTCTTCCCGTGGTGGTCATCAGTGACTACGAGGCCGCCAAGGAGGCCTTGAACAACCCCGCTCTGCAGGGCCGGATATCCAATATCGCCATCAAGCACAGAATGCCACATAAGGAACTTGGTAAGTGCAGATTTAACTCACAATACCTTCTCTGGTCTGTAATAATATTCTTAAGGAATTCATCTAATAGAATACTGTTTACACACCAGTATCTATTATCATATGTTGTTGTGTGAATTATCCACACACAACAATAAAAGCTTTTAGAGTTTCCTACTAAAATTTATCATTATGAAGTATGAAACTGTTGGGCTCTTTTGAAGTGCGGCTACCACAGTGTTCTCTCTGCAGACCACAGCTTTCATTGATAAAACTTCTAAAAAATCTGTTCATTACATTAAGATGGCTCTAAAATACCTCTTATTTGTAAATGATGCAAGCAACATTGTTAATAGTTGAAATATAATGTAAATGACTTAGTTGAAAGGGTTCATTTATGTTATTCATCTATCAGTGAAAAATATTTCTCCATTAGGAATAGCCACAGTTAAAGAGATGTGTATTATACAGTAGCATGATGGAGGTGGAGGGCAGGCTTGCTGATGCACTGAAGTACAAGAGGCTAGCAAACACTGGACACAGCAAACTAAACTCGCCAACGGTGATGTTTACTGCGATCCCTATTCAATATCTGGAATAGTTATGGAACTGTAGGAGTTCTGGGAACAATTTGTTAATGCCAAATGGACGTGCGTTGCTAGCTGAAAGGTGTTATTTTTCATGTTCAAAATTAAGCTTTGTAGGCTTTGTGTGTGACATGAGAAAAAAATTATGTGTACTACCTGACGAGTTATACAATGATCTCACCAGACGTTCGAATCCTTCCTCGAGCATGGGTGTGTGTATTGTTCTTAGCATAAGTTAGTTTAAGTAGTGTGTAAGTGTAGGTATCTCAGCAGTTTGGTCCCTTAGGAAGTCACACATATTTTATACAATATAATATAAATAAATATGTTGAAAGTTATAATAAACACAAAGTAGAAGATTCCAAAATATACAAAGAAATAATGAGCAATCAACGTTTAAATTCGTTGCTGTGTCAGATAGATACAAACGTCTCAAATATTAATTAGATAAGTTACAATAAAATTAATCCTCAGAAAGAGTCAGGAAGTTGTAGCTGCATAAATATGCTAAAAAGGAACGAGTGTTCCACGTCTTGATTTGTTGCAGCATCAGGTAGACACACAAATATCATACATTACAAGAACACGTCCAATTCCCAACCATAAAGTCAAAAAGATAAAAAGTAATAATAGTTAACTGAAGCATGTAAGATAAATGAAAAAAAATAAGTCACTTATTTTTTACTAGTTCACCATCTAGCTTACGGATCACAATATAATGTATGTGGGTGCCAATACGTACATGTGTTCTTTCCAGCTCTCTCAGAGAGCACAGCAAAATGGACATGTTATTAGATGTGGATGTTCATTTTAAAATTTTCGTAATGGCGTGAGCAAAAAAAAAAAAAAAAGAGTACATAGATTCGAAAGTCACACGGAAAGTCTCTATGGATTCCTATCATAGCAGCAACAGATATTACTGCCACTGCAGATTGAGAGCCTACTCACTTGATATTCAATCTGGAAGATAGCTATGTCAGCTATATCAGAAGACCTATCACCGCAGAGGAGTAGAAGGTACACAAACGTCCAAGAGGAGCATGGTTTTATGGCTACTTCTGAGATAACAAATCAAAAGAATAAAAAGCAAAAAGGGCATATGGGGTGGATGATGAGTGCAGTGTGTCGGAAGAGACTATGGGGATCGAGTGAGTAATCAGCACGAAGGAAGGAAAGGTTTGAGAGTTCTAGAAAGTGACTAGACGCGTCATCGGATGTAGTATGGAGGGGCGTGTGGTTTCTTGACATTGGAACCGACAGTAATCGGTCGAGCACCTCTACAGTCGACCTCACGAGGCTGAGTGCACACTGCACCTGTCCACCCACCAAGGAACGACCCATGGCGGTACCCGGAATCGAACCCAGTCCACTGCTTGCCAGTCAGCTGTGATGAGTGCTCATCTACAGAGGCGGAAAAGTATATTTATGTGCTGTTGCACTATTAAACTGAGCAGCTAGTCTTAGAGATGTTGAACAACTATGCATCGTATGGAAAAAATTAGAGGTAAAATATGTTGTTACTTATTTGTAGTGAACCATACATCACTCATTGTTGTTGATAATCACTAGGTCATGTTTTCTATTAAGATATTTAGGATATTATTCAGGTATTTAGAACGATGACCAAAATAATATTTATGTGGCGTTGCACAGTATTGACGTTCTATGCTGCTGTGAAGGGGTGCTAGAGAGGTATCTTGCACTGTTGTCTTTCCATGTCAGCGACATTTTATTCGAGGCAGCTCTGCAACACAGTCCTAATATATTCAAAACTCTTGAATTAAATATTTTAATCGTAAATAAACTAAACTAATAGTTAAATTTTTTGCATCGGATACTAAAAAATCTGGTGTGGATTCTGACTGTCGGGCTCTCCACTGTGCAGGCATCAACTTCCTGGAGGGCGAGGAGGCGATGGAGCAGCGCCGCTTCATGCTGAGGTACCTGCGAGACTTCGGCTTCGGGCGGCGATCCGACCGACTGGAAGCGGAGATCGAGTCGGAGATGAGGGAGCTGGTGGAGCTCATCCGCTGTGGGACCGGAGACAAGGTGGCTGTCCTACTTGTCCTGCCTCACTGCACTGCACACATTGTAGGGCTAAAAACGATCTGGCCCTAGGGAAGAAAGTACAAGGAAAACGCACATCAACTGTTATAATAGCCCAGGGGTGACTATACAACAGTTATATTGATTACTAGTCCAAATGGCCTGGGAGATGAGGATAATGGACTAAAGGAGGTTGAAGTAGACTAACGATGGGTCAAAGACCTCACGAGGATAGAAATAGAAATGGCTTTGTACAAGACGAAAGGAGGAAGTCACTGGGTGTGGAAGAAATAAATGCCGAAATGGTGAAATTGGCATGGGAGGTTGGGAAGCATTGGCTGTATTGTATGATGAGGGTGGTGTGATGAAATGAGGTGAAGACTTTGCGGGATTGTAAGAGGGCACTAATCAGCTGTGGATTCAAGAGAGAAAGAAGGAGGGATTGTAAAAACTACAGGGGAGTCACATTGATAGCACACTGTACCTAGGTATATGAAAAGATCCTGGAGAGCAGACTGAACGAGGGTCAAGAACAAATTGAGAGAGGAACAGCGTGGTTTCAGATCAAGGAGGCAAACTGTTGACCTCATATTTCCAATGAGGGATTTCCAGGAGCACCACTATGAATTTGGGGAAGACTTCATCATGGCCTTCCTTGGTATAGAAAAGGCATTTGATAGTGTCTGTAGAAGGAAGGTCTAGGAAGCATTGGAAAAGAAGAGAGTGAAAAAAAGAGACAAGAAAGAGAGCGGAGGAGGTGTATTGTGTAGGTCTGAATTGTGTGAAAGTGGCAAATGAAAGGATGGGTTGGTTCCAGCAAAGGAGTTGTGTGAAATAGGGCAATGGATTGTCACCTCTCCTCTCCATTGTGATCTTGAATGAGATAATGATAAGGTGGCAGAAAAAACTGTAGAAGAAAAGATGAAAGCAATAATGTTTTGAAACGAAGGGATGATTTGCGGAAACAAGGAGGAAGACATTCAGGAACTGCTGCATGCTGGGGAGGAAACTTGAGACACTATGGAATGAAATTTAATGCAAACAGATCTTAAATTACAACTAGAAAAAAAGATAAAAAGGCTTGAGGGTGAACAATTAATGAAGATGGAAAGTGTCAGTTACTTGGGAAACGTGACAGAGGAAAATGGAAGAAATCAGAGATGCGTGAAAGTGGCAGACAGGCAGAAGCACTGCTGCAAAATTTTAGGAGTCTGGTTTGGAAGAAAGATGTCCCAGGAAAAAAACAAAGAAGCGATATATAGAAGTTACTACATTGCAATACTGATCTGTGCATCTGAAACAAGGATAATGAAGACAAGAGAAGTAAATAGATTACAGGCATGTGAAATGAAGTTCCTCAGAAGTCATATGGCATTAAAAAGGAGAGATAGGGTGAGGAAAGAAGTGGTAAGGGAAATAATGAAGGAGGCACCATTTGCAGAGCAGGATAGAAATATCAAGAGTAATGTGGTATGGTGACCTAAAGAAAATGGAAAACAAGCGGATTCCCAAGAAGATACACGAAATGACAAAGGGGTGTACAGCTGAAAGATGTGAAGGAATGTTTTGAAAAAAAGTGGTGAAGTCAGAAACAGAGTGAGTACATTAAGAGGGTGGAAAAACAGGACTAGATGGTGAGGCTTATACCCCAAACAGACCCAGCCTCGGGCTGGTAACAGATGATGATGATTAGTTGCAGTGTTTACAAAAAGTCCAGGCATTGTGAGAATGTCTCACAGAGTGCTCTGTAGTCTTCGATTTTGTTCATTCTGAGGTGACTTGAAAGTAAGTGCCTGGACATCAGTTTTATAATGCTGTGTGTCACACTTCTCGAAAACAGTTTGCATGTGCTCTTTAGTGTAAAAGTATAAAACGTTTGTAACAGAGCTGCTTATTGCAAGTACATTGCAGATAATTGGTTGGTCCAACACTGCCGCATAGTGCAGAGGATCTCCTGAACGTTTTCCCCTCACCCCATCTTACCTGCTGACAAGTGCAACTAGTATAGGACACCCTCCAGGTAACCGAAATTGCACTCTTTCTGTACTTGCAAGGCAACGTGCTTTCAGTCAGTGCAGTACTGCCCACCTGGCTGAGCCCACAGCCTACAGGTCAGCTGATTCCATGTGCCCATTTTCCCATGGGCTGCATGCCTGTGGGCGTGTGAGATGGGACAGTCCACTGTATAAGTCTCAGGGTTGCTGGTTATATACTTCTCCATACAGATCCATTTGAATTTTATTGCTGTCATGATACACAATGTTCAGTAGTAAGAACACAATTTCTTGAAAGAAATAACGTTTTTTAAATAACTAATCAAGTAAAAATGCGAGTATTCAAGATTAATGTCAAATGAAAAAAACTTTAGTAATTATAGAACACCATTACTGAAGCATATAAGTTTTTCATTTATCAATCAAAAACAGATAAGAATGCTATGGGCGACTAATAAATGTTCTTAAAATATGTTACACCTGCAGAATGAATTTTTAACTCTGCAGTGGAGTGTGTACTGATAGGAAACTTCTTGTGAATTTAAAGCTATGTGCCAGATCGAGACTCTAGCTCAGGACCTTTGCCTCAAGTGGGAAGTGCTACACCAACTGAGTTACAAAAGCATGACTGGTTAACAAACCATGACACCTCCTGTCGCCCTCAGGGCTTTATTTCCGACTGTATCTTGTCTGTACCTTCAAGACTCGCTGTGAGTCATCATTGGGTGGCTCAGTTAATAGAGCACTTCCCTGCAGAAGGCAAAAGTTCTGAGTTAGACTCTTAGTGTGGCACCCAGTTTTAATCCGCCAGCAATTTTTATGTTAAGACTATCTTAGTAGCATCGAATTTACTTACTTTTGGACTGTGGTTAAAAATCACAGCAGCCTCTCTTCACAAAACACAGCATTTACACACCAATTTCACAAACTAAAATTAAAATGAAAAGAGCGGTAAGACCACTATATTACTGGAAATCTCAGGACCACCCTCCTAGGTGTCACTTCAAAGCATGCAGACTATTGGCAGACAGACCTTTACTGGGGTGCAGCATCTGCAACGTTTGTCAAGTATGCACTCAGTAGCTGCATTGGACTTGGCCAACAACTAGCAATAGCTGTGGGTGGCAGTCACTGCTTGTACACAGAACAAAGTCTTGAGCAACCTCCTAGCAGAACTGGAAGTGTGTCATATCAGGCTTAGAACCAAAGTGTCACACACACCTACATGTACATTTACATCTTCATGTACATTTACAAATTTATCTGCATCTAGGATGCTCTCTCTCTCTCTCTCTCTCTCAGAGGTCTGCAAAATTTTGTCTGAGATTGTCCTTATATCTGACTATCCAGCTCTGATTGTCTCTCTTGCCGCTCAAATAATTTGTTAGCATCCTTAATTGCTATTGTGTAACAATCACATTTCCCAATGCAGAAGAAACACACATACGTGGAAAATGTTCCATTCTAAGAGTATTCACTTTTGTGTATTGTTTAGTTTCTCTAATATTGTACATTTTCGGTCCTGTTGAGATACAAATCTTTTTGTTTTGGTTAGCACCTCTTTTGAACCGTCGTTACCTGGGTCAGCTGGTGTGAGAAAGCTATGGTCTGGTCTTTTTCGAAACTTCAGTGGTTGGAAATGTTCCCCCCCTGCGTCTGCCATGTCAGTTGAGAGAACTTAGTGGTGGCTTCATAGTACAGACAGACTACACACCAGTGAAGGCAGAGTTGGAAATAAAGCCATCATTACCTTCATACAGGATTTTGCTATATAGAAGTGGGATAAAAAAATTCAGGAAATTTTCAGAGGGTCACCACACTATCAACACTGTGAGAAGCTACAATGATTGTTCCACAGGGTTCAATGTTGTTGCCAGTGCTTCTTATCTCTGTAGGTATGAGACCCTATTTTATGTCAGATCTAGAGGTGATACTAATTCTTTTCACAGTTGATATCAGCGTTATCAAAAAGATAGATCCAACAAAAACTGTCAGGAAATTCACAAAAATTACCAACCTATTTTGCGTAAATGAACACTCTGTAAGCTTAGAAAATAAAATAATGCCGAGCTTGGACAGGGAGAGTAGGTATGAGCTCTTTACTGGGGTGTGAATGAAAACTGGCAACTGGAAGTCTGTATAGTGTATATCCTAAAACCTTTAAATTCAGCTACATTTGCCCTTAATATAATTGTTAACTAGAGATGAGTAATTGAACATATTGTTCTTGATTCATTTATAGATGTTCTACAGTGTAATATAATAGCTACCTCCACAGCCAGACACTCAGATTTCTTGAGGAGACTGTCTGGCAGCTAATGACAGGGCAATATGTCAAGCAGTGAAGAGCTATTGCGTAGCATAGGGTAATTAAAAGTTGCAGACAGAGTAACTGCTGTTCAGTTTAAAGCTATTCTTTGATAAGGGTGGATTTCAAAGGAATGAAACCATAATAATTTAGTGAGATTACTTGCTGTCATACCTTAATGAGGTACATACACAAGTGAGCAGCTGTGACAAGCTGAAGCAATATGCTGGAGGATGGTTAGAATGTAGTTACCTGTGCCGGCCGAAGTGGCCGTGCGGTTAAAGGCGCTGCAGTCTGGAACCGCAAGACCGCTACGGTCGCAGGCTCGAATCCTTCCTCGGGCATGGATGTTTGTGATGTCCTTAGGTTAGTTAGGTTTAACTAGTTCTAAGTTCTAGGGGACTAATGACCTCAGCAGTTGAGTCCCATAGTGCTCAGAGCCATTTGAACCATTTTTTTGTAGTTACCTGCATTTAGTTGGTGCCATTTGGGACATGTTAGCGTGCCTCATGAAACGACTCAAACCTCCAACAAATTACTAGCCCTTCTCAATATGTTTTCCTCCAGAAACCCTTGAATAATGGAACTGGGAGACCATTAGCTATGAGGTAGTGATTTTTTTGGACACACTTGCCTTTCTAGAGCAACATTCAGATCAGGTTGATTTATTCGCTATATATTTGCAGTTCACACTTGTAGATTTCCTTTAGATCATGGAAGGGTCAATCTCTCACCTAGCACTGCTGTGTACAATGAAACATGGAGGATTAAGCATGTAGCACTGTACAGCGGAAGGGCAGAAAGTAACTGGCGACGTTTCGACAGGCTGTGATGCAACCATCATCATACGGAGAAGGCTGCCGGCGTGTGCTGCTGCCCGACGCGCTGTTCCCCGGCTTCATCAATGGCTTCATGCCAGTGGTGGCTGGCAGCCGGCTGCCACGATCCGCTGACGGGACGTGCCGCCATCTTGGACTGGCAGGCCTGCAGGCAGCCAGGGCTGGGGACGCCACGGGTGGTTTCCTCACGCTGCACCCCACACTCAGCAGCATCGCCCCCAAGATGTCCGGCTACTGGGACACGGTCGAGTCAGCCGAGAAGATCCTGGGCTACTTCCGCGTGAGTACCGGCGTACCTGTTACTCTGATCTCTCACAAAGCCCTATGTTTGTAAAGTGAATGTAACAGAACCATATCAAGAGTATGTATGAGAGATCTCCAATCCACAATGGCGAAATAAAAGAAAAAGAATGTCCCACTTTCTAGGTATGTTAAAACAGTTTAATCTCTCTTCAAAAAAGGCAATGTCCTCACTTACTCACTCACTGAATTATCGTCACCCAGCCCACACCACTAAGGATAGAAAGTTCAAATTTGGAGAGGATGTGATCTTTAACTGTAGGCATGGTTTAACAAGGGATAGCTCCAAATTCCGCTCCTTAGAAGGTGAAACAGGGGATGAAAGTATTTGTGAAAAATCTGTCGCAGTTAAGATTGGTCCTAAGAAAATTGGTATTTGGTTTCTCAGTAAGAAATAAAGAAATACATGTTCGACCATTTCTGAAATTTAGCCCCTATGGGGGTGAAATAGTTGGTGAATGTCTTTTTGAAAGAAAGTCATTATTTAAGACCTACTAAAGTCAAAAAATTTTTTATGCGTGTGTGACTGCATATCAATATGTAAAACTACTGACGTTTCAGTGCTGTTGCAAGTGACCTTCTTCGTGTTTTTTTGTTTATAGTTAACAAAAACACCCTGAAGAAGGTCACTTGCAACAGTAAACAAAAACACCCTGAAGAAGTTCACTTGCAACAAGTAGTTTTACGTATTGACAATCCAGTTACAAACACAGAAAAATTTTATTGAATGTGACAATGGCCACAGAAACCTACATTTATATATAACTACTAAAGTATTTTTAAAGTTCCATAGGTGAAAACTGGTATTTGACTTCTCAGTTAGAAATATAAACACATGTTTCACTGTTTGTTGGAAATTCAACCCTTGTGGGGGTGAAAGAGGAAATGAAAATTTTTATGGAAATATTTTATTATACAAGCATTTTCGAAACTAAGAAAATTTGTGTTTGGCTTCTCTCTCAGAAATAAAAAAAATAGGCATTTCACTGTTTTCGGAAATTCAACACCTAAGAGGGTAAAACAGGAGGTGAAATTTTTTAAGGAGATGTTTCGTTACATTAAAATTTTTTAAAAATCTGATTCTATTAAGAACTGGTTTTTCATTTCTTGCTTATATGTAATGAAATATTTGTTATGGGGTTAAAGTTTCTGCAGAAATATCACCACAAGAAAGCAAACAACATGTGTAACAAAACTTTGGACTCCAGTTACCGGAATCGCCTTTTTTTCAGAAATACATTCGGAAAAGATAATGCTTCTATGACCTTAATTAACATGAAAAGTTTAAAAGCTGTTGCAATTTGTGATTAACACAAAATTACGTTAAAGGAAAACAAAAACAAAAAAATCTCTGCAGACCATAGAGCCTATGTAAGTGAAACAATGGGTGCCAAACTAGTTTAGACTGTTTAAAACAAATAATACGTCAAACTGAAGGTGAACTAAACTAGTTTCTCTTACGAATGTTCAGCATGTGCACACTCCATTATAGGTGGCACACATCCAGTCTAAAATCCAATTCATCCCACACTTTGGTTAATATGTCCAGTGTAGTGAAGCAATAATGTGATGCAATTTAGATAATGGAACAGCGGAAATAAAATGTCATAATTTACTTGACATTTTGTATGATGTGAACTAATTAAATGATAGAAAGTTACAATGTTTCTCAAGAAACATTTACCTTCAGAATTATATTCGCAATCATATTTTTTTGTTTTGAAATAGAATTAATAGTATGACAACCTCTTAAAACTATTATGATGATGTGTTGTGACAGCTAAAATTTATTTGCATCATTTATAATCATATACGAAAATATTGTCGCAGGAAATCAATTCTATCGTATATTCCTTTACAAATATACATCAAGAGTTCTCAAACTAAAATGGTATCAAATGAATTGAAAATAAAAGTGGTGGTGTCGCAAAGTTTGTGTGACAAATTTGTCTTCTCTCTTGGTCTGTTTCACGGTCACTGAGAGAATTACCGCCTTGTTCCTGAATGAGTGTTTACTTCCCCGTCGATGGTCATTGTGCTGTGACAGTCATAATGTATCATTGATATTCGATGTCTGATCATTTTAAAAGTTATGCTTGAAATATCTTCCCTTCATCTTCCGTTTATCAGTTCGTGCTAGTCCAAATTATTGTTGGTTTACGTTTTACAGAAAGTCATCCAAGAACACGAGAAGACATACTCTGATGACCACATGAGGGACTTCATCGACAGGTACCTCAAGGAGATAAAGGAGAGAACTGGCGAACCCAGCACTTACTCCAGTAAGTACACCCAAACTACAGCTAGGAAGTGTATTGTATTTGTAGCCATTATGGTCAGAGGAACAGCAACCTAAAACATCCTAAGGAAGAAATGGTAAGTATATGTATACTTTATTAATCCAGTATGGAGGCAAGTTTCGGCTATACAGTACACAAGAAAATTTTTACCAGTAGTTTTCGAAAAATAAGTCCATTTACTATTCTAGTGGCAGGAAAACACTGAAATTGTAGTTCTTGTTGAGACAATGCGTTTCCTAGCTTTGGAGCTGACATCACGCTGACAGCCAGTAGAATCTTGTCATTTACCCATCGAGAGGGATACTGGTTAGCAGCGTCTTTGAGAAAGTGTTAAGACGGCTGACGTGAATAAGTCGAGTCACTCAGTCACAGGATCGGAAAGATGGTGTCCAATTTAGTGCGAATTTTTTCATATTTCTCACATCACTGAGGAGTAGAAAGAAAATACTTACGTAATTTTCAGTACTAGCTGTTCATTATTAAAAACACACTGGGCAACAGAATTCAGCCGAAATTGCTACAAAGGTAGCTACTTATTTTCGCCTGCCTTGTTAACAAATTTTTACTTTCAGCGAAGCGTGATCTGTGACGAATGTTGAGTAACACACAAGGTTCGCAGGAGAGCTTCTGTAAAGTTTGGAAGGTAGGAGACGAGGTACTGGCAGAAGTAAAGCTGTGAGTACCGGCCGTGAGTCGTGCTTCGGTAGCTCAGTTGGTAGAGCACTTGCCCGCGAAAGGCAAAGGTCCCGAGTTCGAGTCTCGGTCGGGCACACAGTTTTAATCTGCCAGGAAGTTTCAACACACAAATATATTTTACACAAATATATTTTACAGACATTTTAAAGTTAGCTTCTTTTGCCGGAACGCAGCGGAGTTCGCACAATGTCATCTTACAAACATGTCAATTCAGTTGCACCTGTGACAGAAACCTGAAACAGCACCATATTAGATAAGAAAGTTACACGTGTTAACTTAATGGAAAAATTATCTCCATCTTACATCCAACACTTCGCGAAAAACTCGTTTCAAATTCTTGAACCATTTAGGAGATACAATGGATGTCAGTAATATTTTCATTTTCACTTATCGTTAGCGTGCTTGAGAGCGGAAGTGAACCCACTACATACAATTCTTTTTTCAAGACTGGACTTACATATAGATCTCCCCACAAATTTAAAGAAAACTTCAACATTTTAGCTAAATTTCATATGCAGCAATGTAAGACCTAACATGCACCAATCGTAAACTCATGGTGAATCCTTTTTTTTATTGTAATCAATTCTAACTACACACTAAGACCACTAACGAAATGATACACTTCACCATGAAGCTGACGAATGATGCTACAACATTTAAAATTTTCAGGTTTTTGTACTTAAAAATCGTGTGAGAAAAACTGCAAAGCAGTCGCAATATCTGCGACGCTCTATTCACAATGGCACTGCTCCACCTCCATTATTCCCTGTGTGAGCTTTAGACATATACACTGAAGCGCCAAAGAAACTGGTATAGGCGTGCGGACTCAAATACAGAGATGTGTAAACAGGCAGAATACGGCACTGTGGTTGGCCACGCCTAAATAAGACTAACTCTCTGGCGCAGTTGTTAGATCGATTAGTGCTGCTACAATGGCAGGTTATCAAGTGTTATGCGAGTTTGAACGTGGTGTTACAGTCGGCGCACGAGTGATGGGACACAGCATCTCTGAGGTAGCGATGAAGTGGGGATTTTGCTGTACGACCATTTCACGAGTGTACCGTGAATATCAGGAATCCGGTAAAACATCAAATCTCCAACATCGCAGCAGCCGGAAAAAGATGCTACAAGAATGGAACCAATGAGAAGTGAAGAGAATCGTTCAACGTGACAGGAGTGCAAGCCTTCCGTAAATTGCGGCACATTTCTATACTGGACCATCAAAAAGTGTCAACGTACGAACCATTCAAAGAAACATCATCGATATGAGCTTTCGAAGGTGACGGTCCACTCGTGTACCCCTGATGACCGCCCGACACAAAGACTTACACCTCATCTGGCCGGCCGAAGTGGCCGTGCGGCTAAAGGCGCTGCAGTCTGGAACCGCAAGACCGCTACGGTCGCAGGTTCGAATCCTGCCACGGGCATGGATGTTTGTGATGTCCTTAGGTTAGTTAGGTTTAAGTAGTTCTAAGTTATAGGGGACTGATGACCTCAGCAGTTGAGTCCCATAGTGCTCAGAGCCATTTGAACCATTTTGCACCTCATCTGGGTCCGTCAACACCGACTGTTGATGACTTCAAGCATGTTGCCTGGTAGGACGAGTCTCATTTCAAATTGTATCGAGCGGATGGACGTGTATGGATACGGAGACAACCTCATGAATCCGTGGATCCTGCATGTCGCAGGGGACTGTTGAAGCTGGTGGAGGCTCTGTAATAGTGTGGGACATGTGCACTTGGTGTGATATGGGACTCCTGATACCTCTGGATCAGACTCTGACTGGTGACACGTACGTAAGCATCCTGTCTGATCACCTGTATCCATCCACGTTGTCTATTGAGATGGACTTGGGAAATTTGGGCAGGATAATGCGACACCCCACACATCCAGAATTGCTAGAGAGTGGCTCCACGAACACTCTTCTGAGTTTAAACACTTCCGCTGGCCACCAGACTCCCCAGTCACGAACATTATTGAGCATATCCTGGGATGCCTTGCAAAGTGCTGTTCAGAAGAGATCTCCTCTCCCTCATACTCTTACTGATTCATGGACAGCCCTGCAGGATTCATGGTGCAAATTCCCTCGAGCACTACTTCAGGCATTCGTCGAGCCCATGCCACGTCGTGTTGCGTCGCTTCTTCGTGCTCGCAGGGACCCTAGACGATTTTAGGCAGCTGTATCAATTTCTTTGGCTCTTCAGTGTGTAACAGCACTAGACAGCGCAGTAGCCCAGCACACAGACTACTTTTTTCTTTGTGTTACAAGACTTACAGTATCTACGCTAGCTTGCGGAGTCCAGATCGACATCACCGTTCGGTGAGGACACAAATCTACAAGTAGTTATGACTGCTGTGATGGTGCTGGTGTGTGGTTAACCAGCTACCCACGTTTTGTTTGCAGCCGACCAGCTGGCCGTCATGATGTTCGACACGTTCCTGCCCTCGTCCATGGTGCAGTCCACGGTGCTCACCTGGGCCCTCATGTACGTCGCCTACTTCCCCGAGGTGCAGAAGCGGGTGCAGCAGGAGCTTGACTCCGTCATCGGGCCTTCCAGGCTGCCCAACCTCAACGACCGCCCAAAGTGAGTCCCTCGCTGAACTCTTCTCTGGACAACCCACTGAGTATGGCTCAAAGTGGGTCAAACCATTCCTGTTGTCCAAATTAGTGGAGTGTTCTTGTAACCAACTCACCTGATGATGCCTTAACACATTTGTTTTTGCACTCTTCATCAATTTTCCCAGTTTATTTTTCTCTGTGCTGATCCGTTTCCTAAATCCTTCTTCCATCGTACATATATTGCATGGAAGGAAACAGAATCCCTTCACTTTAACTACTTCGTGTTCTCTAGTTTATCACGAATCTGATTGGGGTTCACCATTACTTTCGCTTTTATTCAGTTTACTCTCACTCGATACTATGTGTTCATTAAACTGTTGATTTATTCACCAGGTCTTGTATTCTTGTTCCATTTTAATGAGGGCTGTAACGTCATCAGTCAATCTTGTGCCTGACCTCTTGTAGTCTCAAGTTCTAGTTCCATCTTCCTTTGTTCAATGTACAGACTGAAGAGCAGAGGCAAAATCCTGCATTCCTTCATATGACCCTTTTTAATCGAATCACTTCATTCACAGTCTTGCATTCTTATTGTTACCCCTTATTTCTTGTAATATTTGCCCTTCCCTTCAGCTAATATACATTTTTCTGAATTCAAACGTCTTGCACCATTTTACATTGTGGAATGATTTTCTCTGTATCAACAAATCCTAGGAATGAGCCTTGATTTCTGTTTATTCTTGCTCCCATAAATACGAGCAATGTCAGAACTGCTCCTCTGGTGCATTTACCCCCTCCTCCACTCAAAGCTGAACTGTAAGTCATACATATGTATCATATTTCTATGAACTTACTGTAAATATTATCAAGCTGGCTAGAGCAGTGGTTAGTACAATGGACTCATATTCGGGAGGCCGTCTGTTCAAACCCATGTCTGAACGTTCTAGTTTAGGTTTTCAGTGATTTCCCTAAATCGCCTAAGGCAGATGCTGGGATGGTTCCTTCTTCGTTTTTCCTTAATCCTAGCTTGGGCTCCGTCTCTAATGACCTCGTTGTCGACAGAACGTTAAACCCTAATCTACTCCTCCTCCACTGTAGGCATTCCATTGTTAAGCCTTCAGGGCAGCACTTTCCCACCCTTACAGCCCACCCCTCATTCTTCCCACAAACAGCGATGCTAGGGGTGTTTCATCATCATGGTAAGTGTCATCTGGTGGAAAATCACAAATGTGTCAGAGTCACACATGTACCAGACCTAGCTGAAGTTGCTGAAGGTGTTCAACAGCTATGTTGGAAAAGACATAGACATGTATATTCGTTTTTTAAAGATACAGATTTGTGATATTCTTCATATTTCCAGTTTCTCTCATTTCCTGCACCTTTGTTTTGTAAGGAACTCAAATGTTCTAAACACTTTCATTCCTGTCCTCACAACTCAAGGAAATATCAGGAATGAAACATTTCTGCTATGCGAGAAAGCTTTTGGTGATTGGTTGGAGAGGTGGGCTTTCACGATGCTCTGCTCTTCCACAGCTTGCCCTACACGGAGGCGACGCTACGTGAGACGATGAGGTTCCAGACGCTGCTGCCGATCGGAATTCCCCACATGGCGCTGGACGACGCCCAGGTCAAGGGCTACAACATTCCCAAGGTCAGTCCTGGTCACTACTCGCAGATCAATGGTGGGGTATATGACTGCAGAAAGGATGTAGGTGGGGGAGAGCTTATAAATTGAGATCAGTGCGTTACTTCAAGAAAAGCCACCAAGTGGAGTCAAAACTTGCTGATACCATGCAGTGGTGCAACAGGTACAGGGTGACAATTATTGAGCTATACAAAAAACAAGCGTAAATTATTACAGACTACAGTGTGCACATACTTTATTCAAAATGTAAACGTCACTGCAAATATTTGGATTTAGATTATGGCACCTTCGATGTGCCTGCCATCATAGGCGATGATGTGATGCAGACGAATAGCGAAATTGTGCATGACCTGCTGAAGTGTAAGAACATTGATGCTGTCGATGACCTCCTGAATGGCTGTTTTCAGCTGAGCAATGGTTTTGGGGTTACTGCTGTACACTTTGTCTAAGATATAGCCCCACAAAAAGAAGTCGCATGTGTTCAGATCTGGAGAATATGGTGGCCAATCGAGGCCCATGCCAGTGGCCTCTGGGTCCTCAAAGTGCTCCTCCAAGACATCAAACACTCTCCTCTTTCAGATGGAGTCGAGCTCCATCTTGCACGAACCACATCTTGTCGAAATCACGATCACGTTGCATAATAGTGAAGAAATCACCTTCCAAACCTTTCATGTACCATTAGGTAGTCACCGTGCCATCAAGGAATATCGCACCAATTATTTCATGACTGGACAATGCATGTCACTCAGTCAGTCATTGACGGTGAAGAGACACCTCGATCGCGAAATGCGGATTCTCAATACCTCAAATACGCTCAGACATGCTGTACCGTCACTTTTCATGTGCAAATGGACGACAATGACAAGGTGTTTGTGCATGTGCATACCAATTCCCATTATACCCCTTGGCCAACTCTGCAGTTGAACGTCCTAACGCAAACCGTTCAGAAGTTATACGACTATTTCATTTTATATAGTTCAATAATTGTCTGCATTTATGTGAAGTGGACATAGAATAAATTCGAAGTGATAGACAAAATGGCAAAGAACAACAGCAATGAAAGATGTGTGGATGGATTTGAATCTCCACAACAGGCTGTTCAAGTTCGCATGCCCTTTCAAGGCCAGCTGACTGGGCACAGACAGAAGGCAGGCAGGAATGGGAAAAAGGATGAAGTGCGGGGCGATCTGGCAGCTGGGCTGTAGTGTAGTCCACTGGCTGAGCTAAGCAGGGATGGCCAAGCAGGTTGAGTGTGTGCATGAAACGTGCAAACTGGCCGTCTTGCGGGTTGCCTACATCACCCTCCACGCTCAATGGTGCAGCCTTGCAGACTGCTCGACAAAAATAGCAATGCCTGACAAACAGAACACGATGTTAAATACGTCAAGAATCATAATAGGCATTTTCCTAACATTCTTTCAAACATGTGCAGGAAATTTTATGTTTTGACAGTTTCGTTATGGCCAAGAGCAGCCCAGTGCTGTATTACTAGACCACAATGGATTTCAAGTCGAGAGGGAAGTTTATTTAATTCAAAGTGACATTCGGAGAGTAGAGGAACCTAGAGCCAAATCGAGACTCGAACCTGGACCTTGCTTTTGATGGACAATGATCCTACCAATTGAGCAGTCAGTCTGCGACTCAGAACCCACTCTCATATTCACTTCCACCAGTAACTGCCTCCTACTTTCTGAACTCCAGAGACGGTCTCCTGCATACCTTGTGGGATTAGCATTCTAGAGACAATTACTTATCCACAGTATATGGAAATGTTTCCAGGACGAATCGTACACACTACAGTGAAATGTTCGCTGTTTTTTAAACTTCCTTACCTATTGAAACCCCTAGCTTGCAGCAAAAGCAATCCCCTCAATATTCTTTCTTTCAGGAAAGATATTCTGACTCGGTATGCAGGAGAACCTCTGTGAGATTTGAAGGGTAGGAGAAGAGGTACTGCTGGAAGTGAACCTGTAAGTGTGGTTAGTGAGTCATGCTCCGATAGCTCAGTAGCCAATGGATGGTCCTGAGTCGGAGCCCGTGTGCGGCACAGAGCAGCCTGCTGGGGAGATTTAAAACAGCACACCCTTCATTACGTTCAGATACGTTATTTCTATTGTCATATTTTCGGTCTGGATCAAGCCGCTTTTAAGGAACGAGATCATCCAGTTGATATGTGAGAAAGATGGGGGAACACCAAAGGAATCCAAGATGGTGTGCCTAAAGCTAGACGGAAACTGTGGAGACATGCAAAACACACTCCCCCCATCTCTGACAAAAAAATGTGAGTACATAACAAAAAGTCCAAAGCTCTGTACCTTTCCCAGTATGCCAGTAAAATGTAAATGTGAGACATCCAAAGTTACAGTGTAGTTAATTACCGTTATCGCATCTTAAAAAACTCCTGAACTAAGTATACCCATCGAGTTAGTTTTTACTGTGAAAAGTAGTAAGATCGTTAATATACATTAATTTCTTGTAAAAGTGTGTTGACTGACCCAAACATGTGAGTTTCAAAATTATGCAGATGAATCGCGAATCTGAGCCATGTAGTTTTAGATGAGAGACTGCCAGTTGGAAATGAATATTGAAATAATTCATTGACACAAATTCCTTATGTCTCACATCAACACCTTAAGCTCATAGTAGTTTTTCAAAGCCTCTGCTACATGAAAACATTAATTAAAACATTACTAGTTATCAAATCAGTTCCGAAAATTCTGACGGAATGAGGGATGAAAATTTATTTGCAACTTGTACACAAACCAAACTATAGCTGTAAGACTCTAAGGGCACGAAAAGGAATTAGTTAGTGAGAAGTAAGTGGGATAGGGTTGTGGGCTATCCCCAGTGTTATTCAGTTTGTACAATCAAATAAACAGTTAAGGAAACCGTCGAGAAATTTGGAGAAGAAAATATGGTTCAGAGAGAAGAAATAAAAAAAATTGAGGTTTGCCAAGCAAACGATGTGAGAGAGTAGTTGAATGGAATGGGTAATATCTTGAAAAGACATTATAAGATGAACAACAAAAAGTGAAACAAAGGTACTCGAAATAAATCGGATGATGTGGAGGTAATTAGATTAGTAAACGAGACTTTCAAAGTAGTTGATGGGTTTTGCTATTTAGGCAGCAAAATTACTGATGAGGGCTGAAGTAGAGAGTATATAAAAGGCAGGCTGGTAATACCAAGAAAATCATATCTGTAAAAGAGGAATTTATTAACATCTGATATGAGTTTATATGTCAAGAAGTCTTTTCTGATAGTATTTGCTGCAAGGTAGCCATGCACAGAAGTGAACTGTGGTAAATAAGCAGTTCAGATAAGACGAGAAGTTTTTGTAGTGTGGTGCCATAGAAGAATGCTGAAGATTAGGTGGGTAGATCGAGTAAATAATGAGGAGCTACTGGACAGAATTGGGGAAAAAAGAAATTTATGGGCATCCTGACTAAAAGACGGAATCGGTTGACAGAACACATCGTCAGGCTTCGGAGATTCGTCAGTATGATAATGCAGTGCAATGTGAGTGTGTGTGTGTGTGTGTGGAGGAGGTGGGGGAGTGGTAGAGAGGGCTTACGTTTGAAGAGGGAGGCATCAAGACTGTATGGAAATTCAAATGGATGTAGGTCGCGATAGGTATGCAGAGATGAAGAGCCTTGCACAGAATTGATTAGGAAGTAGAGCAGCATTAAACCAATCTTAGGACGGAAACCAGAACATTAACATCAATTCCGAGGAAACTAAATGCGTCATGTAATCGTCGTATGTTACTAGTTTAACAAAAAAATGGTGTCACGAAAAGGATGGCAAGACGACGTTAACAACTTTTATTTCATAACAAAACATTTTTTCTTCAAATTGCCAAGTCTGTCGATGTTGGTGTTAACCTAGGGTAATGCAATAAATGACAGAGTAGTTTTGTGTTACAGGGAACCGTAGTGGTGACCAACCTGTGGAGCATGCACATGGACAAGGACGTGTGGGGAGACCCAGATAGGTTCAGGCCAGACAGGTTCATCGGCCCAGACGGGAAGATCACCACCAAGGACTACACTCTGCCGTTCAGCACTGGTACGTACTCCGTCTTCCAGTATTTCCAGTTTTGGAGGTATGATATCATATAAACAGACTACTTCGAACATGCAGCAACCATAGATACATCTAAAACCATATATATATATATATATATATATATATATATATATATATATATATATGTGTTTATCTTTGTAAACATATGACATCACAGCTCCAAAACTGTCACATTACTGTCATAATAAAATTAATTACTACGTTACTTCAACGAATATAGGACGACAGTCAAAATACAGTTACAAACGAGGTTATATATATACGTCAATCCATCTAGACAATATATAAGTAGCAATCCATGCTCAATGTCGTACCATAACATAAATATGTGTAACGAAATGGCTCTGAGCACTATGGGACTTAACTTCTGAGGTCATCAGTCCCCTAGAACTCAGAACTACTTAAACCTAACTAACCTAAGGACATCACTCACATCCATGCCCGAGGCAGGATTCGAACCTGCGACCGTAGCGGTCACGTGGTTCCAAACTGAAGCGCTTAGAACCGCAGGGCCACACCGGCCGGCAATCTGTGTAACGAATATAACGTCACCCACACTTTACTGTAGTTCATTTGATAACGGTAGTGCATCTGAAACAAACCTATAGTTAAAGATAGACAAAAATTAATGTCACACAGCAGCGATTCCCGACAGTCTTTGTAAATATGTCATCTGCTGAATTATACTAAGTTCCAGGTCCTGTGGAACATAGAAAATAGGATTATGAGGTAAACCCACTCATCCTTGAAGTCTCCACATTAGTTGAACAATGTTCGGTGATCCGTATTTTGTTTACTGAAGAAGAAAAACCGCCTAAAGTCTTTTCTCGAATGATTTTACAAAATGGTGAAAGTTGTATGCGCCGCGGATATTTTTATAACCAAGTAGAACAGTTAAAAAACGATCGATCCTCAGTGACAGACAGCCAGTTGAAATGTCAATTGCCTCGCTAGAAACCTGCAGTGACGACATTATTGCTAAAGACCGATGTATAACAGTTTAACGTATAGCAAAGACAGTTGCAGGAAGTGTTGGCACAGTTCATAACGCAATCTGTAACAAGCTCAAGTACAACAGAACAAGTGCAAAGTGGGTGCCGAAAGAGTTAACGCAACAACGGAAGGAAACAAGATTCAGAGTGTGTACAGTCTTGGAAAAACGCTATGAAAGCGAAGGGGTTTCTTCTGTAAACAAAACTTTCATTTGTTTGGTCCACTCAAGGAACATTACGTTGAAAAAAAGTTCGGCAACGACGAGAAGGCAAAAGAATTTGTGGGAAAGTTGTTCAGACAGCAAGACAGGGACTTGTTTGCGTCAGATAGTACGAAAAAAATAGTTCATCTTTGGGACAAACGTATTAATATTGGTGGGGATTATGTTTCGTAAAAATACACACCCTTTTTCCCCATCAATTTGCCTCTAATTGTTGAATATCCCTCGTACTAAGTTTTCCCTTTCTTTACATGCAGGTTTATGTTTGTAGCAGCTCTGTCAAGACTTCTAAAGTGTACTTGTTTTTCTTGCAATTATATCAACATCAGTTGCTATGGTAACCCCTGAGTGATGTGCCCAGGCCAGTTTCCCTCTTATTGATGTCTGCACATCTTATGACGTTTTCCAAGGTTTATATTAAACACAAGGCAGGATAATGAATCTCCCCGTCTTCCTCCAGTTTCTTGTCGTCACAGCACTTCACAACATATTCTGTATCATTAACCCTGGGTGTTTTCCACAGTAGCTGGCATTAAGCAGTCTTCAGTAACGGTATTAGTGGATTAATCACACTTTAAAGTGACATCTCTTTGCATGAAATTCAGCAAGCAAACACCTGCTAGGAACGAGATATTTATGCCAAGTTTTTCCATTTTGATGTGTTATCTTCTCTCTTTGTCAGACGTGTGATTACATCTGTCAGCCACTGTTTTGGGACGTCTAGAGAAAGTCACTGCACTGACGTGCTTTGGTGTTGGCAGGCAAGCGCGTGTGCCCCGGGGAGACGTTCGCGCGGCAGAACATGTTCCTGATGCTGGCGACGATCCTGCAGAACTTCTTCATCCGGTCGGACGGGGTGCCGCCGCCCTGCATCAGCAACATCCCGGGGGTGGTCGAGACGCCGCCCGCTCTGTGGGTCGAATTCCAGGCCCGATAGGTGCACCCTGCACTCCACTCCAGGCTAACAAACAGCACCGCCTGTCTCACAACCCAGGCAGAAGGCGCATACGTGTTAAAAAATACTGTCACTTTACAGAGAACAAAAACAGTTTTCCATGACATCAAATATGGAAATATTAGCCTTATTGCTAGCAAACAGATTCTGTTTCTGTATTGCTTTCTTATATATAGGAGGCATGACTTTTTCAAGTATGTATCCTTTGTTTAACAAAAAAAAAAACACACACACATGTGAATTGTAAAACATTTTATCCTTGCACCAAAGCTTGTACTGTAATTTAATTTTCAATAAAATTTTCACTTATATTAAGGAACTTATGACTACAAACAAAGGCACCTGAAGTTCTTCCTTATAGAAAGCTGCGACCGTATTTGTCGAGCAGCACTGAATGACCATTGGTGAGGTCATCGTCATTTTCTTGACACACCTTGAAGCTGCAGAAAACTCACTAGACGTGGACGAAATGCACCGTTGAGCTTCTCCGTCAAGTTCCTGCACAAAATATTGGTAATGACATATGTTTGCGCCGGCCGCTGTGGCCGAGCGGTTCTAGGCGCTTCAGTCTGGAACCGCGCGACCGCTACGGTTACTACCTGCCTTCCGCATGCAACATCCTATGTGACCACTGACTACTAGTGTTAGACACATATGGTTGCTGTCAACAAGTATGCGCCTGAAGATGATGTTGTAACAACATCGAAACTAGTTGCCAATGAAAGCAACACCTTAATACAGCTGGAGGAATCTTGTCATTTTTAACATATATTATACTAGCTGACATCCCAAGTCATCCGTTTCAATTATACGAAGATTTGAACAGATGGTTGCCCACTTCACAATACGTCAAACATCAGCATTGCCGTCTCTAAACGCCCTTCTTACAACTGCACCGGTCACACAGTTTTCTGCATGAACTTCTTTTGTCTGCCGGTGATAATCTGCACTGTAACGTCTTTCGCAGAGAGAAGACGAATCACTGTACGTATTTCGTACTCAGGAGGATTTTCAATTGTTGTTGTGGTCTTCAGTCCAGAGACTGGTTTGATGCAGCTCTCCATGCTACCCTATCCTGTGCAAGCCTCTTCATCTCCCAGTACCTACTGCAACCTACATCCTTCTGAATGTCGTTAGTGTATTCATCTCTTGGTCTCCCTCCACGATTGCCTCCAACATTAGATTGGTCATCCCTTGATGCCTCAGAACGTGTCCTAACAAACGATCCCTTCTTCTAGTCAAGTAGTGCCACAAAATTTCTCTTCTCGCCAATTCTGTTCAATACCTCCTCATTAGTTATGTGATCTACACATCTAATTTTCAAGATTCTTCTGTAGCGTCTTTGGGATTAGGATTATTATATTGCCCGCATCTCGTGGTCGTGCGGTAGCGTTCTCGCTTCCCACTCCCGGGTTCCCGGGTTCGATTCCCGGCGGGGTCAGGGATTTTCTCTGCCTCGTGATGGCTGGGTGTTGTGTGCTGTCCTTAGGTTAGTTAGGTTTAATTAGTTCTAAGTTCTAGGCGACTGATGACCTCAGCAGTTGAGTCGCATAGTGTTCAGAGCCATTTGATTATTATATTCATGAAGTCTGAGGGTATTTCGCCTGTCTCATTCATCTCGCTTACAGGATGAAAGAATGCTGTCAGGGTTGGGTCTCCCAAGGCTATCAGCAGTTCTAAAGGAATGTCGTCTACTCCCGGGGCCTTGTTTCGGCTTCAGTTATCTGAAGCATTTTAAATAAGAGCAGACCAATGTTAACACGTTGTGGCGTCTGTGGTAAATCATGAGATGCCGGTACTCAGTTCTATGAGCAGGTCGCCGACTGCAGTGGTCATATTTTAAAAGCGTTACCTACTTAAAAAGCGCGTCTCGTGGTTGTTAAGATAGTGAACCGTGTTGTTAATGCTGCCTGTATACCTGCGTTATTTTCACTGCTGTTTGTCGTCTTCTTTGCAGCGACTTGGAGAATACTTTCTACGAACTATCTATATACATACTTTCATATCCAAGCGTCGGTCACGAAAAGGTGAAAACAGTGAAAACACTTTTATTGTCAGTTAGATTGTTAGAAAAATTTGTTTCTATTAGTGGACTGCAACCAGAAATATATATAACAATATGAGAGCATTATTTGCACTCTACTCGTTATATTTTTCTGCACCCTTGCTAGCATTGCAGTAAAGCTCAGTTTGGATAACCTGTGACGAGCTAACCATCCCTCATATAACTCAGCTGAAAATTCATGTCTAGAAGATGCCACTAATTTAAATTAAACGAACGAAGAGAGGTACCTGCTGCCTTTGAGAAGCAGTGTTTGTGTGTGTGTGTGTGTGTGTGTGTGTGTGACAAAGAGAGAGAGAGGGAGAGAGAGAGAGAGAAAGCATCTCGGTCAATTATACAACTGGGCAAATCATGTGACAAACAAGGGACCATTCAAAAGTGTAAACAAACAGTCTGGAACAAACTTGGTAGGTGTGAAGAGGGGGCAAAATTACGCGATGCCTTTTTTTTTTCATCATTCTCACTTCCTAGGCGAAAAACACATTCGAAAACGTAATTAGGCATATTAGGTTTAAAGTCAATATCTTCGAAATCAAGACATATAAAAAATATTTTTCATATAAAAGTTTATACGTAATTAACTTCCTTGAGAACTGCGTAATCAATTTTTATAACAATTTGAAATTATGCAAAGTACCCCACCACCATTAATTAATTTTGAGAAACGAAAAATTTTGTTAGAACATAAATTAAAGAAACTTTCACAGCACGTACATCTATGTATAATAAGGCTAGTTTTGAAATATCGTTTTGGAAAATAAGCTGTACACAATCTGCTGTAGGAGTATTTTCAACACACCTAATTACAAAAGGCAAGGTGGCAGAAGTCATGGGATAGTGAGATGCACATATACGGCGGTAGTATGGCATGCATAAGGTATAAAAAAGGGAGTGCATTGTTTGAACTGTCGTTGCAACTCAGGCGATTCATGCGAAAAGGTTTGCGACGTGATTATGGATGCACGAAGGGAATTAACAGATTTTGAACGCAGAACGCTACTTACAAGGGAACCTCCCCATCGCACCCCCCTCAGATTTAGTTATAAGTTGGCACATTGGATAGGCCTTGAAAAACTGAACACAAATCAATTGAGACAACAGGAAGAAGTTGCGTGGAACTGTGAAAAAAATAAGCAAAATATACAAATTGAGTAGTCCATGGGAAGATAGGCAACATCAAGGACAGTGGGATTGCACGAGCGCCGTGGTCTCGTGGTAACGTGAGCAGCTGCGGAATGAAAGGTCCTTGGTTCAAATCTTCCATCGAGTGAAAGCTTTAATTTTTTATTTTCAGTTTATGTGACAAACTCTTATGTTTTCATCACTTTTTTGGGAGTGATTATCACATCCACAAGAAAACCTAAATCGGGCAAGGTAGAAGAATCTTTTAACCCATTCGGCAAGTGTACAAGTTAGGTGGGTCGACAACATATTCCTGTCATGTGACGCACATGCCGTCACCAGTGTCGTTTAGAATATATCAGATGTGTTTTCCTGTGGAGGAATCGGTTGACCTATGACCTTGCGATCAAATGTTTTCGGTTCCGATTGGAGAGGCACGTCCTTTCGTCTACTAATCGCACGGTTTTGCGATGCGGTCGCAAAACACGGACACTAAACTTATTACAGTGAACAGAGACGTCAATGAACGAACGGACAGATAACAACTATGCAAAAATAAAGAAAGTAAAATTTTTACTTGTGCGAAGACTTGAACCAAGGACCTGTCCTTCTGCAGCTGCTCACGCTACCACGAGACCACGGCGTTCCTTAGCTCACGTGCTCCTTGATGTTGCCTATGTGGCCCATGGACCACTCAGTTTGTATATTTTGCTTATTTTTTCACAGTTTCACACAACTTCTTCCTGTTTTCTCAATTGATCTGTGTTCGGTTTATCAAGGCCTATCCACTGTGCCAAGTTATAACTAAATCTGAGGGGGGTGCGATGGGGAGGTTCCCTTGTTAGAGCTAGATGCATGGGAGGTACAATTTCGGAAATTCTAGATTCCGAGCCCCACAGAGTCAAAACACGTTACCTCTCACCACGAACAACACAGTCGCTGGCGACCTTCACTTAACGACCGACCGCAGCGGCGTTTGCGTAGTCAGTGCTAGTAGACAAGCAACGCTGCGTGAAATAACCATAGAAATCCATGTGGGGCATGCGGCGAAAGTATCCGTCAGGGCACAGCGGCGAAGTTTGGCGTTAATGGGCTGTGGCGGCAGACGACCGACGCGAGTGCCTCTGCCAACAGCACGAAATCCCCTGCAGCGCATCTCCTGGGATCGGGACCACATATGTTGGACCCTGGACGACTGGAAAACCGTGGGCTGGTGAGAGCAGTCCCGATTTCAGTTGGTAAGAGCTGATGGCAGAGTTCCAGCATGTCACAGATCCTACGAAGCTAAGGGCTGAAGTTGTCAGCAAGGCACTGTGCAAACTGGTGGTGTCTCCATAGCGGTGTAGGCTGTGTTTACATGGAGACGATTGGGTCGTCCGGTCCAATTGAACCGATCACTGACTGGAAATGGTTATGTTTGGCTGCTTGCATACCATTTGGAGCAATTGATGTTCCTAAACAACGATGGTTTTTTTTACGGATGACCATGCGCCATGTCACTGAACCACAATTCTGGACAATTCGAGCGAATGATTTGGCCACCCAGATCGCCCGACATGAATCCCACTGAATATTTATGGGACGTAATCGAGAGGTCGACTGGTGCACAAAATACTGCACCGGCAACAGTTTCGCAATTATGGACCTATACAGAGGCAGCATAGCTGAATATTTCTGTAGGGGAACTCCAACGACTTGTTGAGGCCATACCACATCGAGCTATCGCACTGTGGCAGGCAAAAGGAAGTCTGACACGAGATCATGGATTTTCTTGCCTCAGTGTATTTCTACCATATAAGACAATGTTTCATAAATTAAGCCACTAATTATTCAATAAACCATTTACACCAGAGAACTTACCATAAGCTTCCACCCAACGTAAAGATTGACGAGAGAGTGAGTGAGTCTCCATGAGATAAGTAAAGTATTCTAACATTCTATTGTTGTAAAAGATAAATGAAAAGACATGTAGGCAGTCTCTTGGAATGCAGTAAGACATTTCTGGTGGTAAAGTTTTTTTTTTTTTAGCACTTTATGTATCGGTAGTACAAAATCAGTCATGTTTTCTTGCATCTGAAAAGGTAATGTTATTCACGGAAAGAGGTCGGCAGCTATTCAGTGTCTTTCTATGTAGAAACCAAAAACTCCACAGCGACGTACAAGCAAACGATCACTGTCAGAAAATAATGTAATTTCAGAAAGAAAGCGAGAGCCAATAAAGATAACATGCACCTCTCAATACATATTTAGGTAAAGAATAGGGAAAATAAATACACTGCCGTTTCCAAAGGGGAGTTTTACGCACCCACACACCCAGAACTTACATTTAGCATCCAGTAACGCTACGTTTCCTACTAGTATTTGATCGATATTTCTCACTGTTGAAAACACAATCCAGGTTCCATGAATGGTGATTTGAAAGCCATTCCTTGTGAATGTGAGTGCACTATCTTAATCAGAATTTAGCGAGGAAGCTATGAAAAATAGCCAAACTGAAGGTATGTTGGCAGAACATTTAGAAGATGCGACAAACCCACTAAAGAGACAGCCTACATTACACTTGTCCCTCCTCTGCTGGAATACTGCTGCGCGGTGTGGGATCCTTAGCAGGTAGGATTGACGGAGGACATCGAAAAAGTGCAAAGAAAGGCAGCTCGTTCCTTGTTATCGCGCAATAGGGGTGATCATTGATACGATACCCTAGTTGGGGTGGCAGTCACTGAAACAAAGGCAGTTTTCTTTGCGGCGAGATCTATTTACGAAATTTCAATAGGAACTTTATCTTACGAACGCGAAAATACACTCCTGGAAATGGAAAAAAGAACACATTGACACCGGTGTGTCAGATCCACCATACTTGCTCCGGACACTGCGAGAGGGCTGCACAAGCAATGATCGCACGCACGGCACAGCGGACACACCAGGAACCGCGGTGTTGGCCGTCGAATGGCGCTAGCTGCGCAGCATTTGTGCACCGCCGCCGTCAGTGTCAGCCAGTTTGCCGTGGCATACGGAGCTCCATCGCAGTCTTTAACACTGGTAGCATGCCGCGACAGCGTGGACGTGAACCGTATGTGCAGTTGACGGACTTTGAGCGAGGGCGTATAGTGGGCATGCGGGAGGCCGGGTGGACGTACCGCCGAATTGCTCAACACGTGGGGCGTGAGGTCTCCACAGTACATCGATGTTGTCGCCAGTGGTCGGCGGAAGGTGCACGTGCCCGTCGACCTGGGACCGGACCGCAGCGACGCACGGATGCACGCCAAGACCGTAGGATCCTACGCAGTGCCGTAGGGGACCGCACCGCCACTTCCCAGCAAATTAGGGACACTGTTGCTCCTGGGGTATCGGCGAGGACCATTCGCAACCATCTCCATGAAGCTGGGCTACGGTCCCGCACACCGTTAGGCCGTCTTCCGCTCACGCCCCAACATCGTGCAGCCCGCCTCCAGTGGTGTCGCGACAGGCGTGAATGGAGGGACGAATGGAGACGTGTCGTCTTCAGCGATGAGAGTCGCTTCTGCCTTGGTGCCAATGATGGTCGTATGCGTGTTTGGCGCCGTGCAGGTGAGCGCCACAATCAGGACTGCATACGACCGAGGCACACAGGGCCAACACCCGGCATCATGGTGTGGGGAGCGATTTCCTACACTGGCCGTACACCACTGGTGATCGTCGAGGGGACACTGAATAGTGCACGGTACATCCAAACCGTCATCGAACCCATCGTTCTACCATTCCTAGACCGGCAAGGGAACTTGCTGTTCCAACAGGACAATGCACGTCCGCATGTATCCCGTGCCACCCAACGTGCTCTAGAAGGTGTAACTCAACTACCCTGGCCAGCAAGATCTCCGGATCTGTCCCCCATTGAGCATGTTTGGGACTGGATGAAGCGTCGTCTCACGTGGTCTGCACGTCCAGCACGAACGCTGGCCCAACTGAGGCGCCAGGTGGAAATGGCATGGCAAGCCGTTCCACAGCATCTCTACGATCGTCTCCATGGGAGAATAGCAGCCTGCATTGCTGCGAAAGGTGGATATACACTGTACTAGTGCCGACATTGTGCATGCTCTGTTGCCTGTATCTATGTGCCTGTGGTTCTGTCAGTGTGATCATGTGATGTATCTGACCCCAGGAATGTGTCAATAAAGTTTCCCCTTCCTGGGACAAGGAATTCACGGTGTTCTTATTTCAATTTCCAGGAGTGTATTTTGTTGACACCCACCTACGTAGGTCGAAATCATCATAATAAAATATGAGAAATCAGAGCTCGAAAGGAAAGGTTTAGGTGTTGCTTTTTCGCTTGCGCCATTCGAGAGTGGAATGGTAGAGAAATAGTATGAAAATGGTTCGATGAACCCTCTGCGAGGCACTTTAAGTGAGAACTGCAGAGTATCCATGTAGATGTTGATGTAGATGTTTGTCGACTTTCACATTATCAATTTTGAGATGCAGGTTATATAGAGTGATATGTAGGTCGAGTTAATTGGATTTGAAAATTTCATATTCCTTCATTTTTATGAAAGATTATCCGGAAGCGATTTCCAATATATGAAGTGCTCGTGGGCGTTCTGCTTCTTGAGAATTACATTTGTCTGGGCTGGCAGTTTCACAGCAGGAGGATGGGCAGCATTAACTTAGCGCAGGTCATAAAAGGTGACATCGGCGCCAGGGAGGATGGCGTTTGCTTAAGGCTGTTTTGTTAGTGTGGGTGTGCCGGCCGGAGTGGCCGAGCGGTTCTAGGCGGTACAGTCCAGAACCGC
Source organism: Schistocerca serialis cubense (assembly GCF_023864345.2). NCBI lineage: Eukaryota > Metazoa > Arthropoda > Insecta > Orthoptera > Acrididae > Schistocerca > Schistocerca serialis. The sequence continues at coordinate 120,434,482 of NC_064649.1, forward strand.
GCTGCTGCTACGGTCGCAGGTTCGAATCATGCCTCGGGCATGAATGTGTGTGATGTCCTTAGGTTAGTTAGGTTTAAGTAGTTCTAAGTCTAGGGGACTGATGACCTGAGAAGTTAAGTCCCATAGTGCTCAGAGCCATTTTTGTTGTGTGTGTAGCCCACACACTGCTGACAGTGCCGAGCCGTCGGAATTCCGCGAGAGGTAACAACCGCTCCAAAGTTCCTAAAGCTTCTTTCAGCTGTGAGGGCGTTGTTTAAGCTACAGTAAAGGTCCAGAAAGGCGGATAAAATGAGCCTTTTTCTTCTTTACTGTATCCCTCGCACCCTCACATTGATGAATTAACACAGAAATTGCGTCGCAATGAAGTAGTCTTGGTTCCATGCCTCCTCTTTCCAAATCGGGGAACGTTTCCACAGCAACTACAGGATTTCCTTTTGGGGTCGAGTGTCTCCTTTCCGATGCACTATTTCTTCTATATTGCATCCCACGCTACCTCACATTGACGAATTAGCACAGAAATTGCGTCGCAATGAAATAGTCTGGGTTTCATGCCTTCTATCTCCCAATGTCTCTACGGCATGGAATAGATCTTCTTTTGGGGTCGAGTATCTACTTTCTAAAGCACTATTTCTTCGTTTCTGTATCCCTCGCACCCTTTCATTGACGAATCAACACAGAAATTACGTCGCAGTGAAATACTCTGGGTTCCATGCCTTCTCTTTCCCAATCTATAAACGTTACTACGACAATGACAGGTTTATCTTTTTTCGTCGAGTATCTCCTTTCCGACGCCCTATTTCTTCTTTATTCAATCCCTTGCACACTCACATTGACGAATTAACACAGAAATTGCGTCGCAATGAAATACTCTTGGTTCCTTGCCTTCTCTTTCCCAATCTAGGAACGTTTCTACGGCAACCCTCAATATTTTCCTTTGGGGTCGAGTATCTCCTTTCCGATGCACTATTTCTTCATGACTGTAGCCCCCGCACCCTCACATTGACGTATTAACACAGAAACTGCCTCGCAATGATATACTCTGTTCCATAACTTCTCTTTCCCAATCTAGGAATGTTTCTACGGCAACGACAGGATTTTCTTTTGGTGTCGAGTATCTCCTTTCCGATGCACTATTTCTTCATTACTGTATCCCCCACACCCTCACATTGACGAATTAAGACAGAAATAGCGTCGCAATGAAATACTCTGAGTTCCATGCCTACTCTTTCCCACTCTAGGAATGTTTCTATGGCAACGACAGGATTTTCCTTTGGGGTAGAGTATCTCCTTTTCGATGCACTATTTCTACTTTACTGTATCCCTCGCACACTCATATTGACGAATTAACACAGAAATTGCGTCGCAATGAAATACTCTGTGTTCTATGCCTTCTCTTTCCCAATCTATAAACGTTTCTACGACAGTGACAGATTTATCTTTTTTTGGTCGAGTATCTCCTTTCCGATGCCCTTTTCTTCTTTATTCAATCCCTTGCACCCTCACATTGACGAATTAACACAGAAATTGCGTCGCAATGAAATACTCTTGGTTCCATGCCTTCTCCTTCCCAAAGTAGGAACGTTTCTGAGGCAACGACAGGATTTTCCTTTGAGTTAGAGTACCTCCTTTCCGATGCACTATTTCTTCTTAACTGTATCCTTCGCACCCTCACATTGACGAATTAACACCGAAATTGCGTCGCAATGAAATACTCTTTGCACCATGTCTACTCTTTCCCAATCTAGGAACGTTTCTATGGCAACGACAGGATTTTCCTTTGGGGTAGAGTATCTCCTTTCCCATGCACTATTTCTTCTTTACTGTATCCTTCACACCCTACCATCGACGAATTGATACAGAAATTTCTTCGCAATGATGTACTCTGTGTTCCATGCCTACTCTTTCCCAATCTAGGAACGTTTCTACGGCAACGAAAGGATTTTTTTTGGGGTAGAGTATCTCCTTTCTGATGCACTATTTCTTCTTTACTGTATCCATCACACCCTCACATTGACGAATTGACACAGAAATTCCGTCGCAATGAAATACTCTGTGTCCCATGCCTACTCTTTCCCAATCTAGGAACGTTTCTACGGCAACGACAGGAGTTTCCTTTGGGGTAGAGTATCTCCTTTCCCATACACTATTTCTTCTTTACTCTATCCCTTGCACTCTCACATTGACGAATTAACACAGAAATTGCGTCGCAATGAATTACTCTGTGTTCTATGCGTTCTCATTCCCAATCTAGGAACGTTTCTACGGCAAGGACATGATTTTCTTTTGGGGTCTAGTATCTCCTTTCCGAAGCACTATTTCTTCATAACTGTATCCCCCACACCCTCAGATTGACGAATTAACACAGAAATTGCGTCGCAATGAAATACTCCGTGTTCCATGCCTACTCTTTCCCAATCTAGGAACGTTTCTATGGCAACGACAGGATTTTCCTTTGGGATAGAGTATCTGCTATCTGATAAACTATTTCTTCATTACTATATCCCTCGCACCCTCACATTGACGAATTAACACAGAAATTGCGTCGCAATGAAATACACTGTGTTCCATGCCTGCTCTTTCCCAATCTAGGAACGTTTCTACAGCAACGACAGGATTTTCCTTTGGGGTAGCGTATCTCCTTTCCGATGCACTATTTCTTCCTTACTGTATCCCTTGCACCATCACATTGACGAAGTAACACAGAAATTGCGTTGCAATGAAATACTGTGGGTTTCATGCCTTCTCTTTCCCAATCTAGCAAACGTTTCTATGGCAACGACTGGTTTTTCTTTTGGGGTCAAGTATCTCCTTTCTGATGCACTAATTCTTCCTTACTGTATCCCCCGCACCCTCACATTGACGAATTAACACAGAAATTGCGTCACAATGAAATACTCTGTGTTCTATGGCTTCTCTTTCCAATCTAGGAACGTTTCTACGGCAACGACAGGATTTTCCGTTGGGGGACAGTACCTTCTTTCTGACGCACTATTTGTTCCTTACCGTGTCCCTCGCATCCTCACATTGACGAATTAACACAGAAATTGCGTCGCAGTGAAATACTCCCTGTTCCATGCCCTCTCTATCTCAATCTAGGCACGTTTCTATGTCAACGACTGCATTTTCTTTTGGGGTCGAGAATCTCTTTTCCAATGCACTATTTCATCATTACTGTATCCCCCACAACCTCACATTGACGAATTAACACAGAAATTGCGTCGCAATGAAATACACTGTGTTCCATGCCTACTCTTTCCCAACTAGGAACGTTTCTACGGCAACGACAGGATTTTCCTTTGGGGTAGAGTATCTCCTTTCCGATGCACTATTACTTCTTTACTGTATCCCTCGCACACTCATATTGACGAATTTACACAGAAATTGCGTCGCAATGAAATACTCTTGGTTCCATGCCTTCTCTTTCCCAATCTAGGAAACGTATCTATGGCAACGACAGGATTTTATTTTGGGGTAGAGTATCTCCTTTCTGATGCACAATTTCTTTTTTATCATATCCCTCGCACCCTCACATTGACGAATTAACACAGAAATTGCGTCGCAGTGAAATACTCCCTGCTCCATGCCCTCTCTTTCTAGGCACGTTTCTACGTCAACCACTGGTTCTTCTTTTGGGGTCAAGCATCTCCTTTCCGATGCACTATTTCTTCCTTACTGTATCCCTCGCACCCTCACATTGACGAATTAACATTGAAATTGCGTCACAAAGAAATACTCTGTGTTCCATGCCTACTCTTTCCCAATCTAGGAACGTTTCTAAGTAAACGAAAGGATTTTACTTTGGGGTAGAGTATATTCTTTCTGATGCACTATTTCTTCATTACTGTGTCCCTCGCACACTCACATTGACGAATTAACAATGAAATAGCGTCGCAGTGAAATACTCTCTGCTCCATGCCCTCTCTTTCTCAATCTAGGCACGTTTCTACGTCAACGACAGGTTTTTCTTTTGGGGTCGAGTATCTCCTTTCCGATGCACTATTTCTTCCTTACTGTATCCCTTGCACCATCACATTGACGATTTAACACAGAAATTGCGTTGCAATGAAATACTCTTGGTTCCATGCCTTCTCTTTCCCAATCTAGGAAACGTTTCTATGGCAACGACAGGACTTTCTTTTGGGGACGAGTATCTCCTTTCTGATGCACAATTTCTTCTTTACCGTATCCCTCGCACCCTCACATTGATGAATTAACAATGAAATAGCGTCGCAGCGAAATACTCTCTGCTCCATGCCCTCTCTTTCTCAATCTAGGCAAGTTTCTACGTCAACGACAGGATTTTCTTTTGGGGTCGAGTATCTCCTTTCCAATGCACTATTTCTTCCTTACTGTATCCCCCGCACCCTCATATTGACGAATTAACACAGAAATTGCGTCGCAATGAAATACTCTGTGTTCTATGCCTTCTCTTTCCCAATCTAGGAACGTTTCTATGGCAACGACAGGTTTTTCTTTTGGGGCAGAGTATCTCCTTTCCGATGCACTATTTCTTCTTTACTGTATCCCACACACACTCATATTGACGAATTAACACAGAAATTGCGTCGCAATGAAATACTCTTGGTTCCACGCCTTCTCTTTCCCAATCTAGGAACGTTTCTACGTCAACGACAGGATTTTCCATTGGGGTAGAGTAACTCCTTTCCGATGCACTATTTCTTCTTTACTGTATCCCTCACACACTCATATTGACGAATTAACACAGAAATTGCGTCGCAATAAATACTCTTGGTTCCATGCCTACTCTTTCCCAATCTAGGAACGTTTCTATGGCAACGACAGGATTTTCTTTTGGGGTCGAGTATCTCCTTTCCGATGCACTATTTCCTCATTACTGTATCCCCCGCTACCTCACATTGACTAATTAACACAGAAATTGCGTCGCAATGAATTACTCTGTGTTCTATGCCTACTCTTCCCCAATCCAGGCACGTTTCTACGTCTTCGACAGGTTTTTCTTTTGGGGTCGAGTATCTCCATTCCGATGCACTATTTCTTCTTAACTGTATCCCTCGCACATTCATATTGACGAATTGACAAACAAATTGTGTCGCAATGAAATACTCATGGTTCCATGTCCACTCTTTCCCAATCTAGGAACGTTTCTACGGCAACGACATAATTGTCCTCTGGGGTAGAGTATCTCCTTTCCGATGCACTACTTCTTCTTTACTGTATCCCTCGCACACTCATACTGACTAATTAACACAGAAATTGCGTCGCAATGAAATACTCTGTGTTCTATAACTACTCTTTCCCAATCTAGGAACGTTTCTACGTCAACGACAGGATTTTCCTTTGGGGTATAGTATCTCCTTTCCAATGCACTATTTCTTCTTTACTGTATCCCTCGCACAATCATATTGACGAATTAACACAGAAATTGCGTCGCAATGAAATACTCTTGGTTCCATGCCTTCTCTTTCCCAATCTAGTAACGTTTCTATGGCAACGACAGGTTTTTCTTTTGGGGTCGAGTATCTCCTTTCCAATGCACTATTTCTTCTTTACTGTATCCCTCGCACACTCATATTGACGAATTAACACAGAAATTGCGTCGCAATAAATACTCTTGGTTCCATGCCTTCTCCTTCCCAATCTAGGATCGTTTCTACGACTACGACAGAATTTTCCTTTGGGTTCGAGTATCTCCTTTTGGATGCAGTAGTTCTTCTTTACTGTATCACTCGCACCCTCACATTGACGAATTAACACAGAAATTGCGTCGCAATGAAATACTCTGGGATCCATCCCATCTCTTTCCCAATCTAGGAACGTTTCTACGGCAACGACATGATTTTGTTTTGAGGTCGAGTATATCCTTTCCAGTTCACAATTTTTTCTTTACTGTATCCCGCGCTCCCTCACTTTGAAGAATTAACACAGAAATTGCGTCGCAATGAAATAGTCTTGGTTCAATGCCTCCTCTTTGCAAATTGAGGAACGTCTCTAAGTCAACGACAGGATTTTCTTTTGGGGTCGGGTATCTCCTTTCCGATGCACTATTTCTTCTTTACTGTATACCTCGCAATCTCACATTGCCGAATTAACACAGAAATTGCGTCGTAATGAAATACACTGGTTACCATGCGCTGACTTCCATAGTATAGGAACGTTTCTACGGAAACGAGAGGATTTTCTTTTGGGGTCGAGTATCTCCCTTCCGATGCAGTATTTGTTGTTTACTGTATTCCTCGCACCCTCAAATTGACGAATTAACACAGAAATTGCGTCGTAAAGAAATAATCTTGGTTCCATGAGTTCTCTTTCCCAATCTTGGAGCGTTTCTAGGGCAATAACAGGATTTTATTTTGAGGTCGAGTATCTACATTCCGATGCAGTATTTGTATTTTAATGTATCCCCTGCACCCTCACAATGACGAATTAACACAGAAATTGCGCCGCAGTAAAATACTCTTTGCTGCATTCCCTCTCTTTCTCAATCTAGGAACGTTTCTACGGCAACGACAGGATTTTTATTTGGGGTCGAGTATCTCCTTTCCGATTCCCTATTTCTTCTTTACTGTATCCCTCGCACCCTCACATTGACGAATTAACACAGAAATAGCATCGCGATGAAATAGTCTGCGTTCCATGCCTTCTTTTTCCGATTCTAGGAACATTTCTACGGCAACGAAAGGATATTAATTTGGTGGTCGAGTATCTCCTTTCCGATGCACTGTCTCTTCTTTAGTGTATCCCTCGCACCCCCACATTGACGAATTAACACAGAAATTGCATCACAATGAAATACTCTGGTTTCCATGCCTTTTCTTTCCCAATCTAGTAACATTTCTACGGCAACGACAAGATTTTCTTTTGGGTTCGAGTATCTCCTTTCCGATGCACTATTTCTTCCTTACTGTATGCCTCGCACCTTCACATTGACGAAGTAACACAGGAATTGCGTCGCAATGAATTACTCTGTGCTTCGTGCCTTCTCTTTCCCAATCTAGCATTGTATCTATGGCAACGAAAGGATTTTCTTTTGAGGTCGAGTATCTCCTTTCAGATGGACTACTTCTTCTTTACTGAATACCTCGCACCCTCACAATGGACGAATTAACACATAAATTGCGTCGCAATGAAATAGGCTGGGTACCATGCCTTCTCTTTCCCAATCTAGGAACGTTTCTACGGCAACGATAGAATTTTTTTGGGGGGTCGGGTATCTCCTTTCCGATGCACTATCTGTTATTTACTCTATCCCTCGCACACTTACATTGACGAATTAACACAGAAATTGCGTCGCAATGAAATACTCTGAGTTCCATGGCTTCTCTTAGTCAATCTAGGAACGTTACTATGGCAACGATAGAAATTTTTTTTGGGGTCGAGTATCTACTTTCCGATGCACTATTTCTTCTTTACGTATCCCTTACACCATCACATTGACGAATCACCACAGAAATTGGGTCGCAATGAAATACTCTGGGTTCCATGCCTTCTCTTTCCAAACCTAGGACCGCTTGTACGGCAACGACAAGATTTTTTTTCATGTCAAGTATCTCGTGTCCGATGCTCTAGTTCTTCTTTACTGTATCCCTCGCACCCTCACATTGACGATTTAACACAGAAATTGCGTCGCAATGAAATACTCTGAGTTCCATGCTTTCTCTTTCCTAATCTAGGAACGTTTCTACAGCAACTACAGGATTTTTTTTTGGGGACGAGTATATCCTTTCCGATCCACTATTTCTTCTTGACTGTATCCCTCGCTCCCTCACATTGACGAATTAAACAGAAATTCCATCGCAATGAAATACTCTGCGTTGCATGCCTTCTCTTTCCCAATCTAGGATCGTTTCTGCAGCAACGACAGGATTTTTTTTTCGGTCGAGTTTGTCATTTCCGATGCACTATTTCTTCATTACTGTATCCTACGCACCTTCACATTGACGAATTAACACAGAAATTGCGTCATAATGAAACACTTTGGGTTCCATGCCTTCTCTTTCCCAATCTAGGAACGTTTTTGTATGGCAACGACAGGATTTTCTTTTGTAGTCGAGTATCTCCTTTCCGATGCACTATTTCTTCTTTACTGTATCGCTCGCACCCTCAAATTGACGAATTAACACAGAAATTGCGTCGCAGTGAAATAATCTGAGTGCCATGCTTCCTTTTCCCAATCTAAGAACGTTTCTACGGTAAAGACAGTATTTTCTTTTGGGGTGGAGTATCTACTTTCCGATGCACTATTTATTTTTTACTGTATCTCTAGCAACCTCACATTGACGAATTAACACAGAATTTGCGTCGCAATGAAATGCTCTGTGTTCCATGCCTTCTCCTTCCGAATTGAGTAACGTTTCTATGGCAACGTCAGGATTTACTTTTGGGGTTGAGAACGTCCTTTCCGTTGCACTATTTATTCTTTACTGTATCCCTCGCACCCACACATTGACGAATTAACACAGAAATTCCATCGCAATGAAGTACTCTGGGTTCCATGCCTTCTGTTTCCCAATCTAGTAACGTTTCTACAGCAATGACCGGATTTTCTTTTGGGGTCGAGTGTCTCCTTTCCGCTGCACTATTTCTTCTTTACTGCATCCGTGACACACTCACATTGACGAATTAACACAGAAATTGCGTCGCAATGAAATACTCTGGGTTCCATGCTCTCTCTTTCCCAATCTAGTAAAGTTTCTACGGCAACGACTGTATTTTCTTTTGGGGTTTGGTATCTACGTTCCGATGAACTATTTCTGCTTTACTGTATTAACACAGAAATTGCGTCGCAATGACATACTCTGGGTTCCATGCCTTGTCTTTCCAAATCTAGGAACGTATCTAGGGAACGACAGTATTTTTTTTTGGGGTCGAGTATCTCCTTTCCGATGCACTATTTCTTCTTTACTGTATCCGTCGCACCCTCACATTGACGAATTAACACAGAAATTGCGTCGCAATGAAATACTCTGGGTGCCATTCTTCTCTTTCCCAATCGAGTAACGTTTCTACGGCAAGGACAGTATTTCCTTTTCGGGTCGAGTATCTCCTTTCCGGTGCACTATTTCTTCTGTACTGTATCTCTCGCACCCTCACATTGACGAATTAACTCAGAAATTGTGTCGCATAGAACTACTCTGGGTTCCATACCCTCTCTTTCCCAATCTAGTATTGTTTCTACAGCAACGACAGGTTATTTTTGGGGTCGAATATCTCCTTTCCGATGCACTATTTCTTCTTTCTACATCCCTCACACCCTCATATTGACGAATTAACACAGATACTGCGTCGCAGTGAAATACTCTGGGTTCCATGCCTTCTCATGCCCAATCGAGTAACATTTCTACGGCAATGACAGGATTTTCCTTTGGGGTCGAGTATCTCTTTTCAAATGCACTATTTCTTCTTTACTTATCCCTCGCACCCTCACATTGACGAATTAACACAGAAATAGCGTCGCAATTAAATACTCTGTGTTCTATGCCTTCTCTTCCCCAATCTAGGAACGGTTCTACGGCAACGACAGGATTTTCTTTTATGGATCGAGTATCTCCTGTCCGATGCACTATCACTTCTGTACTGTATGCCTAGCACCGTCACATTGACGAATTAACACAAAAATTGCGTCGCAAGGAAATAATCTAGGTTCCATGCCTTCTCTTTCCCAAACTAGGAACGTTCCTGTCACAACGACAGTATTTTCTTTTGGTGTCGAGTTTCTCCTTTCCGATGCAGTATTTCTTTTTTACTGTATCTCTTACCCCATCCAGTTGACGAATCAACACAGAAATTGTGTCACATTGAAATACTCTGGGTTCCATGCCTTCTCTTTCCCAATCGAGTAACGTTTTTACGGCAACGAGAGGATTTTCTTATGGGGTCGAGTATCTACTTTCCGATGCACTATTTCTTCTTTACGTATCCCTTACACCATCACATTGACGAATCACCACAGAAATTGGGTCGCAATGAAATACTCTGGGTTCCATGCCTTCTCTTTCCAAACCTAGGACCGCTTGTACGGCAACGACAAGATTTTTTTTCATGTCAAGTATCTCGTGTCCGATGCTCTAGTTCTTCTTTACTGTATCCCTCGCACCCTCACATTGACGATTTAACACAGAAATTGCGTCGCAATGAAATACTCTGAGTTCCATGCTTTCTCTTTCCTAATCTAGGAACGTTTCTACAGCAACTACAGGATTTTTTTTTGGGGTCGAGTATATCCTTTCCGATCCACTATTTCTTCTTGACTGTATCCCTCGCTCCCTCACATTGACGAATTAAACAGAAATTCCATCGCAATGAAATACTCTGCGTTGCATGCCTTCTCTTTCCCAATCTAGGATCGTTTCTGCAGCAACGACAGGATTTTTTTTTCGGTCGAGTTTGTCATTTCCGATGCACTATTTCTTCATTACTGTATCCTACGCACCTTCACATTGACGAATTAACACAGAAATTGCGTCGTAATGAAACACTTTGGGTCCCATGCCTTCTCTTTCCCAATCTAGGAACGTTTTTCTATGGCAACGACAGGATTTTCTTTTGTAGTCGAGTATCTCCTTTCCGATGCACTATTTCTTCTTTACTGTATTACTCGCACCCTCACATTCATGAATTAACTCAGAAATAGCGTCGCAATGAAATACTCTGGGTTCCATGCCTTCTCTTTCCCAATGTAGGATCGTTTCTACAGCAGCGACAGGATTTTTTTTGGTGTCAAGTATCTCCTTTCCAATGCACTATTTCTTCTTTACTGCATCCCTCGCACCCTCACATTGACGATTTAACACAGAAATTGCGTCGCAATGAAATACTCTGAGTTCCATGCTTTCTCTTTCCTAATCTAGGAACGTTTCTACAGCAACTACAGGATTTTTTTTGGGGTCGAGTATATCCTTTACGATGCACTATTTCTTCTTAACTGTATACCTAGCACCGTCACATTGACGAATTAACACAAAAATTGCGTCGCAAGGAAATAATCTGGGTTCCATGCCTTCTCTTTCCCAAACTAGGAATGTTCCTGTGGCAACGACAGTATTTTCTTTTGGTGTCGAGTATCTCCTTTCCGATGCAGTATTTCTTTTTTACTGTATCCCTTACCCCATCACATTGACGAATCAACACAGAAATTGGGTCGCAATGAAATACTCTGGGTTCCATGCCTTCTCTTTCCCAATCAAGGAACGTTTCTACAGCAACGAGAGGATTTTCTTATGGGGTCGAATATCTGCTTTCCGATGCACTATTTCTTCTTTACTGCATCCCTTGCACCATCACATTGACGAATCAACGCAGAAATTGGGTCGCAATGAAATACTCTGGGTTCCATGCCTTCTCATTCTCAATCTAGGAAGGTTTCTACGTCAACGACAGGATTTCTCTTTAGGGTTGGGTAACTCCTTTTCGATGCACTATTTCTTCTTGACTGTATCCCTCGCTCCCTCACATTGACGAATTAAACAGAAATTCCATCGCAATGAAATACTCTGTGCTCCATGACTTCTCTTTCCCAATCTATGAACGTTCCTACGGCAACGACAGGATTATCTTTTGGGATCGAGTATCTCCTTTCCGATTCACTATTTCTTCTTTACTGTATCCCTCGCACCCTCAAATTGACGGATTAACACAAAAATGTCGTCGCAATGAAATACTCAGGGTTCCATGCTTTCTCCTTCCCAATCGAGTAACGTTTCTACAGCGACGACTGGATTTTCTTTGGGGTCGAGTATCTCCTTTCCGATGCACAATTTCTTCTTTACTGTATCCCTCGCACCCTCACATTGACGAATTAACACAGAAATTGCGTCGCAATGAAATTCTCTGGGTTCCATGCCTACTCGTTCCCAATTGAGTAACGTTCCTACGGGAACGACAAGATTTTCTTTTGGGGTCGAGTATGACCTTTCCGATGCAGTATTTCTTCTTTAATGTATCCCTCGCACCCTCACATTGACGAATTAACACAGAAATTGCGTCGCAGTGTAATACTCTGTTTTCCAAGCCTTCTCCTTCCCAATCGAGTAATGTTCTTAGACAATGACAGGAATTTGTTTTGGGGTCGAGTATCTGCTTTCCGATGCGCTGTGTCTTCTTTGCTGTATCCCTCGCACCCTCACATTGACGAATTAAACAGAAATTCCGTCGCAATGAAATACTCTGTGTTCCATGCCCTCTCTTTCCCAATCTAGGAACGTTCATACGGCAACGACAGGATTTTCTTTTGGGGTCGAGTATCTCCTTTCCGATGCACTATTTCTTCTTTACTGTATCCCTCGCATCCTCACATTGACGAATTAACACAGCAATTGCGTCGCAATGAAACACTATGGGTTGCATGCTGTAATGGTACTCTGACTTCCGCAAAGTTATAATTTACGATCGCGCACGCAGAAGAGCGCTGCGCCAGCGACCGATTTTATAAATAATTTTGTTCTTTTTTTTTACTTTTGCGTAGTTTTTTTTTTTAAGAACTAATGGATGTCTCTCTCTCTTGTCTTGATACGAAAGACGTGTATTTTTCCGTGATGTGTTGAATGTGCTTTTGATGAAAATTAAAATTACATAACAAAGCGATGTTGTTTCAATAGCTAATGAGGAGAAGATAATAAAAGGTAACACTACAATTGGCGTCCTGGTGACAGGACTTGCAAATTTCGGATTTGATACAAGTGCAGTTTGGATTTGATACAAGTGCAGTTTGGATTTGATACAAGTGCAGTTTGGATTTGATACAAGAGCAGTTATTATAAATTTTGGACATTTTATCTAATTTTAACCACTTAATAGCATCAGAAAATGAATTTGGACTAAGTCTCATTCATTTCAATTGTAATGTTACGTGCATGAAATTTACAACAATATTGTTTTCCCTGTTATTAATTTGTGTTAATTTTCATTTTCCTGCTGAGGAAATTAATTTGGTAAAAAAAAGGGAAAAGGATAACGTTCCATAAAATAATTTGCACGGACGCGAAAGAAAAATTTTGGATTGAAAACTGTATATTTGACGCTATATTTGCAACATAAGACTGAAAAAAATTGGTGAGTACAGAAATTTACATTTTTTTCCAGTTTCAAACAGCCATCTGTACTTCCTTTATTCCGATCCATTTATTTCGAAATTATTTTTTCAAACTGTAGTTAAAATTGATTTACTACTATTATTGGAAATGGTAAGTGAAGAGCATATTCACAGTCATTTATTTGTGAGAGGGAAATTTCAGTACCAGTTTAATAATTCAATTTCTAATTAGAAATCATATAGAAATATCCATTTCCATAAGAGAAATTTCAGATTTCAACATATCACATTAAAAAAAATTATTTTTTACCATTGGAAAATTTTATTTGCAATTAATTATGAAAATCGCAAGATGGACGCTAGACGCGTAGAAATTGTTTCCGCGGACGAGCTTAGTGAAAGTGACACATTGCAAAACATGTCCGACAGTCAAATGAGTATTGAACTTAATAGGGAGGATGTTCAAGACATAATTTTACCGGATCGATTAAGACAACAACCCCTATATTTAAACAGATAAACAGGCAAATGGAGAGTGAGTACTACGCGACAAAACGTGACATTGACAACGTCAACTTCAGAACCAGACATCAATCAGACACGAAAAAATGACGAAACTAAGACACAGGACTCTGACATGCTCAACCAGATTCTGAAGTTACTTGGTGACCAAAACAGAAAATTTGACAAAAGATTTGACGCTTTAGACGAGAAAAATGAAAATTTAAAACGTGACATTGGGAAATTTGACACTAAATTTGATGAACTGACACGGGACATAAAACAAAATTTTGAAAAACAATCGAGACAAATTGCCGACTTGACAGAAACCACCAGTAGTCTTGGAAGGAAATTTACTGACTTATCAGACAAGGTTACGAGACAAGAAAAGGTATTTGTGGAATTCAGTGACGAGACAAAAACTGACTTAGAACGATGTAATGAGAAATTGTTAACAGTAGTTTTTGAACAACAGAAAACCAGTACCCAAGTTGACGAATTACGACAATTCCGTAAAAACAAACCAAGAACACTTAGACCTGCCGATTACAGACCTTTCAGACAGATTAAATGATGTAACATTGGAGCACAAATCCTTACAGGAAAAGTTAGAAAAGCTTGAAGACAGAGCAGATGTAGCATCTTTAAAGAATGGCACAACTCTAGCAGGAAAACTTGTACATGAATGCAAATTATGTGATGATTATTTAGATGAGAAGTTTGAGACAATGACACAGATCATTTTAGATAAGACAAAGGAACAAGTAAAGGGAGAAAAAGATAATATTCAGAAAGAGATACGTAAACTTAAAGAGAATGTAATACCAAGTTCGTCAGTGATACCAAAACCCATAACAGACAACCAAAACATAAATGAGAATCATAATAATGCTAGACCCAGCACACAGCCGAAAATAGAATTACCAATGAGTGACACAAATCCCAATGAACCATTTTCAATGCTACCACAAGATCAAAATTACTATCAGACATCACCACATACTATGCACAGTTTGACACAAAATACAGGACCCATAATACCATCGGGAGTAGCTGATGAAACATTAGTACGACATGGATACTTTCATACATTTTCATGTGATGAGAAAGACAAAGTGCATCCGATTGTTTTCATCCGCTCTTTTGATGGTATTTTCCCGAGACATTGGTTAGAAGCCGATAAAATTCGATATGTTACAAATTTGTTACGTGGAAGAGCAGCTATACAATCTATAAACGAGAGTTCTGAGGAAAATTTATTTAATAAAGGTTTTCGAGAAGCCAAAGAACAACTTTTAAAATTTCATAATGTACAGTATTTAACCAATATCGACCTCCGCTCATCATTTTGGCAGGTGAACCTCCATAAAAACAGTCGTAAATACACTGCATTTCTATGTGAGGGACGTAGTTATCAATTTTGTGTTCTACCCTTTGGTCTACGAGTGAGTGCTGGAGTATTTATTGAAGCCTTAGATGCTGTTCTTGGACCACAATTGTTATCGCAAATCACAGTTTATGTTGACGACATTGCCATTGCAACCACTACTTGGGAAGAACATGTAAATCTTTTGAAGCAACTTCTGACTAAATTTTGTGACGCAGGTGTCACTATCAATTTATCAAAGACGAAATTAGGGAGAAGAGAAATCAAATTCCTTGGTCACATCATATCAACTGAAGGCATTTATCCAGACTCAAGAAAAATTGATGCAATAAAGAATTTTCCATCCCCACAGAATCGTAAACAACTCAAAGCCTTTCTTGGTCTATTTTCATTCTTCAGGAAATTTGTACCCTACCACCTTCTTAACAGTCCAAATCTTCTATCTTTACTCAAAAGAAATAATATTTGGAAATGGACAGAGTTCTGTCAGACAGATTTTGAAGCGATTAAGAATGCTTTAGTTAATGCACCGTTGTTATGTCATCCTGACATGACGTCAGACTTTTGCCTAGTAACAGATGCAAGTTCCTATGGGCTCGGAGCATTTTTATTCCAGATTCATGTAGAAGATGAACAAACAGTCATCAAACCTATAAGTTTTGCTAGCCGCACGCTCACTGAATGCGAAAAGTCATATTCAGTGACCGAGCGCGAAACACTTGCCATAGTATGGGCATTTCGCAAGTTTCGCTACTTTCTATGGGGAAAACGTACTAAGCTTTATACTGATCTTCAAGCTCTTTCTTTCCTGCTATCATGCAAGTTATTACATCCACGTCTTGCACGCTGGTGTGCATCACTACAAGAATATGATTTTGATATTATATATATAAAAGGAGAATCCAACATTATAGCTGATGCTCTATCTCGTTTGCCACAAGGCCTACAAGAATTTTCAGATGTGACAGAACAAACATCAGATTTCAAAATTTTACTCATGTATGATGGTACATTTGCACCTTACTACAAAAACATGTGCAGGAAGTTAGCCATATTGCAGGACAATGATCCCAGGTGGATCCAGATAAAGAATAAATTACGTGCAGGAACAGACCCACATCTTGAAAAATATTACACGTTACACAAAGATGTATTATTTCACCGACGAAACCCTGAATCACAGCATTGGTGTGTTTGCTTACCTGAAGCTCATGTTGATGATTTTATTTTATTTACACACAGAACTTGGGGACACTATGGTGTAACCAAATGTACAGATAAGATTATACAATATTGCTATTTTCCAAATTTAAGGCGAAGAGTATTGAGTAATATTAGGAAATGCATCATATGTCAGGAAGCCAAATATTCTAATCGCACAAGCATGAATGAATTGCACCCAATCATACCTAAGAGACCATTACAGCTAATTTCTTTAGATATTGCAGGACCCTATCCACAAGCACGTGGAGGAATGAAATACATCCTTGCTGTGTTAGATGTTTTCACAAAGTATTTAAAATTATATGCTTTACGTTCAGTTTCTACCACTGCTATTACCAGACGTCTATTAACAGATTATTTTGTAAGAATAGGAAAACCTGAAGTTATGATCACGGATAATGCAGGATATTTTACCAGTTTAAAATGGAAGACATTTATTGAAGAACAGAATGTTAAACATATTTTAATTTCAAGATTTCACGCACCAGGAAACCCAGTAGAAAGAACATTTCGAGAATTTGGACAGTTTATGAGAACACACACACCAGAGAAGCACACAAAATGGGTAGAATACATAGCACCATTTGAACAAATAGTGAACAATTTAACTCACATTTCTACTGGATACACACCAACTGAATTAATTATGGATAAAACAGAAAGAAATGAATGGACAGACCCTCTACCTAAATTTACAGCAACAACAAATCACGTTAGTTTTTAAGAAAAGGTAAGACAAGCTTACACAACATTATGTGACAAAGCTAAGGAGAGAAAGCAGAAATATGACAGAGGTGTCAGGAAAGCACAAACATTTCAAGTTGATGAGTTAGTTTTACTAAGAACACATCCTAAACCCACAAACCTGAAACATTTAAACAGGAAATGGCAGATCTTATACTCTGGACCATACCAAATTGCAAATATTCCACACCCTGGCTGTTATTCATTAGAATATCCATTAACACATAAACCCAGAGGTCTACATCCACACATACATTTGAAAAAATACATACAGTAAAATGTTAGCTAATGAGAAGAAGATAATTAATATGAAATACAGTTATGATGAGCCTACATTTAAGTTATACAGATACTTACAATCTAATGAATGCAGGTAAGTCTAGAAAGCAATGTGAACCATCCAATAGCTAATAAGATATTTGGTTATAAGAGGAGTTGCTATTGAGGCATATACACATTAGAGGAGGCATATACACATTAGAGGAGGTAGAGAACTAAACAGAATTATTTTCTTTAGGAGGCATGTGATAATAGTAATGTTGATATGAGTGATGTGAGTGACTGAATGAGATGAGTGAATGTAATTTTAGTTTAATAAGAGGACAAATAGTAATACGGAGAGAGGTAAATGGTATATAAGCTGAGAAAATGGTATTATTATTATTATTATTATTGTTGTTGTTGTTGAAGTAAAAAGTAAGTGGTGATGAATAAGAGGAAAATATATATATAATGCTGAGGAATAAGTGTATGTAATTTTGTGAAGAATGAATAATGGATAGGTGAGAATGTTATGAGTAACTGAGAATATGTTGAGAGGAGAGAAACTAGATTTGAACGCTATATCACATGTACTCATGGAATACAGAATGAAAGTAGTGGAAAGAATATTATTTATTGAAAGATTGGTATGCCTGAGATAATAACTTATGTGGTGTCTTATATATTCTTATAACTAAAGGTGAAAGTATAGATTTATGTGGAAAGAATTAGTTACAGCAGCCACTGTTGGAAATATACCAGAAGATTTAAATCTATAACACTTTAACACTAATCTAATGGGAACTTGTAATGAAATTTTTGGAGTTATGTAGGCTTGACACTTCATATTGGAGGAATTATTTAAGAGAACATATTTAGCAGTCATCTAATGACATAATTAAAAATCATCTACTGTACTGAACTAATGCGCCATTAAATAGAAAGGAGAATAAGGAGAAAACAAAACGTCAGTCCTCTGTTGCGGTTCATACTCTCATCCCTTCCTTAGAAAAATTTATACATGTTGATGAAATATTTGACATTATATAATTCGTGATTATCTGACAGTATGGAGAGACATACACACATATTTATTTATGAATAGAATTTTACAGGTACCACAAGGTAAGTACAGAATGGATATACAGCATGGAACGCAGCAGCAATTATCTAAGAAGATTTATTTATTTATTTATTAAGTAAAACATTTATTTATATTGTTTGATACTCATGAAAGGAAGGAGATGAACTATACAAACTTTATAGGAACATGATTGACTTGAACTACACACATACCACACTGATGTACATACTTGTAGGATCCTAAGATATTTAGAGGGGCACCACTCTTAGAAACGGTAATAGAGGGGTACCACTCTTAGAAACAGCAATAGTGGGGACACCACACTTAGAAACAGTATTAGGTATAGGAACTTTTACGTTATATTAAGTTAACATGTATTTTATTTTGTGTAGTCCACTGCAGGGGATGACTTTACCAGTATTTATGAAGTAGTTAGCAACCATCCCATGAACCTATCCTCCTACAGAGGGCTGTCTTGAGGCTTGAAATATGTGTAAATTTTATTCCAGGGTGCAAGATGAATTTTAAGTTGAATATTCTAGCGAGTTGCCACAATTATCTTCAAATGTTGCAAGTGTAACGGGGGAAAAAAGAGAGAGAGAGAGAGAGAGAGAGAGAGAGAGAGAGAGAGAGAGAGCTAACAAATAAAATAAATAAAATGTATATTTCAATCTGAATGTAATGTAATTCACATGTCAGCACAATGATATTGAATGTAACGTAAAAAATTTACTACATTTTTCATTTAATTCTGTATATGTAGTAAATGACAACAATGTAACTATCTCATGTAATGATTAATTGTAAATAATTGTATATTTATGTACTTACTATATCAAGAAATGTATTTTAAGGAGATGTTAACGAGCTGCAAAGGACTTGTGCATGTAGCACATGATTCATATAAATGGAACTGAAAATGCAAAGAAGATGGAACACTGGTCAAGCAATATTTACGTAGTGTCAATATGCTTTGAAGTGTATGGTGTTGTGGAAGCCGGCAGGTCTTCAGGTTGGTGTAAAAGACAAGCTCATCACCTGTCGTAGGCAGTGAGGTGTTTCCTGTGCCCTCATTGACCATTTATACCCAGGTAGACGCCACCAAAATTCGACTGCTGGAGATCACAATTCGTGTTGACACATTGAACAAACTTTGGATTTTCTTCAAGTCACACGCAAGAGATCCAGGCAGTACACACACACACACAGAATCCGATACTTCGTTTAAAGACATTGGAGCAATATAATAGAAACATTTATTGTTCGAATTAATTCAATTGTAAACACGAATCATGTGAACTGAATTCAAACGCTGTGCTAAGCAACGATAATACGCTGCAATTCAAAAACATTAATGTTGCGAATCCTAAAGAAGATACACACCAAAAAGACTGTATACAAAGACTGATATGCAAAGAGCATTATGCTCAGAAATATTTTTTTGTAATATGTAAATTTCTTATTTTCTCATTTATGTACGTATCTATGTAAATTTACTATACTGCCACGCTCGCTTGCGGAGCGTGTCAGTAGAGGAGGCATTGTAATGGTACTTTGACTTCCTCAAAGTTATAATTTACGATCGCGCACGCAGAAGAGCGCTGCGCCAGCGACCGATTTTATAAATAATTTTGTTCTTTTTTTTTACTTTTGCGTAGTTTTTTTTTTTAAGAACTAATGGATGTCTCTCTCTCTTGTCTTGATACGAAAGACGTGTATTTTTCCGTGATGTGTTGAATGTGCTTTTGATGAAAATTAAAATTACATAACAAAGCGATGTTGTTTCAATAGCTAATGAGGAGAAGATAATAAAAGAAAACACTACAATGCCTACTCGTTCCCAATTGAGTAACATTCCTACGGCAACGACAGAATTTTCTTTTGGGGTCGAGTAGCTCCTTTCCAATGCACTATTTGTTCTTTACTGTGTCGCTCGCACCCTAACATTGACGAATTAACACTGAAATTGCATCGCAATCAAATACCCTGGGTTCCATGCTTTCTCCTTCCCAAACGTTTCTACAGCAACGACAGGATTTTCTTTTGGGGTCGAGTATCACCTTTCCGATGCACTATTTCTTCTGTACTGTATCCCTCGCACCCTCACATTGACAAATTAACACAGAAATTGGGTCGCAATGAAATACTCTGGTTTCCATGCTTTCTCCTCCCCAATCGAGTAACGTTTCTACAGCAACGACAGGACTTTCTTTTGATGTCGAGCATCTCCTTTCCTAAGCACTATTTCTTCTTTACTGTATCCCTCGCACCCTCACATTGGCGAGAATTAACACAGATATTGCGCCGCAATGAAATACTCTGGGTCCACGCCTTCTCTTTCCCAATCTAGGAACGTTACTACAGCAACGACAGGACTTTCTATTGGGGTCGAGTACCTCTTTTCCAATGCACTATTTCTTCTTTACCGTAACCCTCACACTATCACATTGACGAAATAACACAGAAATTGCGTCGCAATGAAATACTCTGTGTTCCATGCCTTCTCCTTCCCAATCGCGTAACGTTCCTACGGCAACGGGCGGATTCCCTTTTGGGGTCGTGTATCTCCTTTCCGATGCACTATTTCTTCTTTACTGTATCCCTCGCACCCACGCATTGACGAATTAACACAGAAATTTCATCGAAACGGAATACTCTGTGTTCCATGCCTGCTCTTTCCCAATCTAGAAACGTTTCTACGGCAACGACAGGTTTTTCTTTTGGGGTCGAGTATCTCCTTTCTGATGCACTATTTCTTCTTTACTGTATCCCTCATACTCTCATATTGACTAAATAAAACAGAAATTGCGTCGCAAGGAAATACTCTGGGTTCCATGCATTCTCTTTCCCAATCTAGGAACGTATCTATGGCAACGACAGAATTTTCTTTTGGGGTCGAGTAACTCCTTTCTGAAGCACTATATCCTCTTAACTGCATCCCTCGTACCCTCACATTGTCGAATTAGCATTTAAAATGCGTGGCAATGAAATAGTCTGGCTTCCATGCCTTCTCTTTCCCAATCTAGGAACGTTTCGACGGCAACGACAGGATATTCTTTTGGGGTCGAGTATATCCTTTCCAATGTACTATTTCTTCTTCACTGTATCCCTCGCACACTCACATTGACGAATTAACACAGAAACTGCGTCGCAATGAAATACTCTGCGTTCCATGCTTTCTCTTTCCCAATCTAGGAACGTTTGTATGACAACGACAGGTTTTTCTTTTGGGGCCGTGTATCTCCTTTACGATGCACTATTTATTCTTTACTGTATCCCTCGCACCCTCACATCGACGAATTAACACAGAAATTGCGTCGCGATGAAAAACTCTGGCTTCCATGCCTTCTCCTTCAGAATCTACGATCGTTTCTACGGCAACGACCGGATTTTCTTTTCGGGTCCAGTACCTCCTCTCCGACGCACTATTTCTTCTTTACTGTATCCCTCGCACCCTCACAGTAACGAATTAACACAGAAATTGCGTCGCAATGAAATACTCAGGGTTCCATGCCGTCTCTTTCCCAATCTAGGAACGTTTCTATGACAACGACAGGATTTTCTATTGGGGTCGACTATCTCCTTCCGATGCACTATTTATTCTTTACTGCAACCCTTGCACTCTCACATTGGCGAATTAACACAGAAATTGCGTCGCAACGAGTGTGTTCCATTCGTTCTCTTTCCCCATCTAGGAACGTTTCTAAGGCAACGAGAGGATTTTCTTTTAGGGGTCGAGTGCCTCTTTTCGGATGAACTATTTCTACTTAACTGTACCCCTCACACATCATATCTACGAATTAACACAGAAATTGTGTCGCAGTGAAATACTCTGGGTATCATACCTTCTCTTTCCCCATATAGGAACATTTCTACGGTAAGGACAGGATTTTCTTTTCGGTTCGAGTATCTCCCCTCCGATGCACTGTTTCTTCCTTACTCTATCCTTCGCACCTTCATATTGACGAATTAACAGATAAATAGCGTCGCAATGAAATATGCTGGGTTCCATGCGTTCTCTGTCCCAATCTAGCAATGTTTTTATGGCAACGACAGGATTTTCTTTGGGGTCTTGTATCTTCTTTACGATGCACTATTTCTTCTTTACTGTATCCCACACACCCTCGCATTGACGAATTAACACAGAAATTGCGTCGCAATGAAATACTCTGTGTTCCATGCCTTCTCCTTCCCAATCGAGTAACGTTTCTACGGCAACGACAGAATTATGTTTTGGGGTCGAGTATCGACTTTCCAATTCAATATTTCTTATTTACTGTATCTCTCGCACCCTCACATTGACGAATTAACACAGAAATTGCGTCGCAATGAAATACTCTGGGTTCCACGCCTTCTCTTTCCCAATCTAGGAACGTTTCTACTGCAACTACAGGATTTTCTTTTGGGGTCGATTATCAGATTTCTAATGTACTATTTCTTCTTTACTGTATCCCTCGCACCATCACATTGACGAATTAACACAGAAATTGGGTGACAATGAATTACTATGGGTTCCATGCTGTCTCTTTCCCAATCTCTGAACGTTTCTATGGCAACGACAGGATTTTCTTTTAGGGTGAGTATCTCCTTTCTCAAGCACTATTTCTTCTTGACTGTATCCCTCGCACCTCACATTGACGAATTAACAAAGAAATTGTGTCACAGAGAACTACTCTGGGTTCCATGCCTTCTCCTTCACAACCTAGAAACGTTTCTATGGCAACGAAATGATTTTCCTTTGGGGTAGAATATCTCCTTTCCGATGCACTATTTCATATTTACTCTATCCCTCGCAACCTCACTTTGACGATTTAACACGGAAATTGCGTCGCAATGAAATACACTGTTTTCCACGCGTAATCTTTCCCAATCTAGGAACGTTTCTGCTTCAACGACAGGATTTTCCTTTGAGGTCAAGTATCTCCTTTCCAATGCACTAGTTCTTCTTTACTGTAACCCTCGCACCACACATTCACGAATTAACACAGAAATTTCGTCGCAACCAAATAGTCTTGGTTCCTAGCCTTCTCTTTCCCAATCTAGGAACGTTACTACGGCAACGACAGGATTTTCTATTGGGTTCCAGTATCTCCTTTCCGATGCACCGTATCTTCTTTACTGTATCCTTCGCACATTCACATTGACGAATTAACAGATAAAGAGCGTCGCAATGAAATACGCTGGGTTCCATGCGTTCTCTGTCCCAATCTAGCAATGTTTTTATGGCAACGACAGGATTTTCTTTGGGCTCTTGTATCTCCTTTACGAAACACTATTTCTTCTTTACTGTATCCCACGCACCCTCGCATTGACGAATTAACACAGACATTGCGTCGCAATGAAATACTCTGGGTTCCACGCCTTCTCTTTCCCAATCTAGGAACGTTTCTACGGCAACGACAGGATTTTCCCCTGGGTTCGAGTATCTCTTTTCCGATGCGCTGTTTCTTCTTTACTGTATCCCTCGTACCCTCACATTGACGAATTAACACAGAAATTACGTCGCAATGAATTACTCTGGGTTCCATGCCTTCTCCTTCCCAACATAGGAACATTCCTACGGCATCGACAGGATTTTCTCTTGGGGTCAAGTATCTCCTTTCCGATGCAGAATTCCTTCTTTACTGAATCCCTCGCCCTCTCACATTGACGAATTAACACAGAAATTGCGTCGCAATGAATTGCTCTGTGTTCCATGCCTTCTCTTTCCCAATCTATGGACGTTTCCATGGCAACGACAAGACTATCTTTTGGGGTCGAGTATCTCCTTTACGATGCACTATTTCTTCTTTTTTGTATCCCTCATACCCTCAAATTGACGATTTACGACAGAAATTGCGTCGCAATAAAATTGTCAGGGTTCCATTCCTACTCTTTCCAAATCTAGGAACGTTTCTACGGCAATGACATGATTTTCTTTTGGGGCAGAGTATCTTCTTACCGATACACTTTTTCTTCTTTAGTGTATCCCACGCAACCTCACATGGACGAATTAACACAGAAATTACGTCGCAAGAAATACTATGGGTTCCATGCGTTCTCTTTCCCAATCTAGGAACGTTTCTACGGCAACGACAGTATTTTCTTTCGGGGTTCGAGTATCTCCTTTCCGATGCACTGTTACGTCCTTACTGTATCGTTTGCACCCTCACATTGAGGAATGAACATAGAGATTGCGTCGCAATGAAATACTCTGGGTTCCATGCCTTCTCTTTCCCAAACTAGGAACGTTTCTACGGCAACGACAGGATTATCTTTTGGGATCGAGTATCTCCTTCCCGACGCACTATTTTTTCTTTGCTGTATCCCTCGCACCCTCACATTGATGAATTAACACAGAAACTGCGGCGCAATGTAATGCTATGGATTCCATGCCTTCTCTTTCATAATAGAGCAACGTATCCACAGTAATGACCGGATTATGTCCTAGCTGTCGAGTATCTTTTTTCCTATGCACTTCTCCATGTTTACTGTGTCCCTCGCGGTTTCAAATTAACGAATTAAACCAGTAATTGCGTCGGACTGAAATACTCTGGGTTCCATGCCTGATCTTTCCCAATCTAGGACTGTTTCTAAGGCAACGACATGATTTTCTTTTCGGGTCGAGTATCTCCTTTCCGATGCACTACTTCTTCTTTACTGTATGCCTCACACCCTCACATTGACGAATTAACAAAGAAATTGCGTCGCAATGAAATACTCTGGGTTTCATGCATTCTCTTTCCCAATCTCGGAACGTTTCTAGGGCAATGACAGGATTTTCTTTTGGGGTCGAGTATCTCCTTTCCGATGCACTATTTCTTCTTTACTGTATCCCTCGCACCTCACATTGACGAATTAATACAGAAATTGCGTCGCAATGAAGTACTCTGGGTTCCATGCCTTCTCTTTCCCAATCTAGGAACGTTTCTACGGCAATGATAGGATTTTCTTTTGGGATCGAGTATCTCCTTTCCAATGCAATATCTCTTGTTTACTGTATCCCTCGCTTCCCCACATTGACCAGTTATCACAGAATTTATGTCACAATGAAATACACTGTGATACATGCCTTCTCTTTCCCAATCTAGGAACGTTTCTACGGCAATGACAGGATTTTCTTTTGGGGTAGAGTATCTTCTTACCGATGCACTTTTTCTTCTTTAGTGTATCCCACGCAACCTCACATGGACGAATTAACACAGAAATTACGTCGCAAGATATACTATGGTTTCCATGCGTTCTCTTTCCCAATCTAGGAACGTTTCTACAGCAACGACAGTATTTTCTTTTGGGGTTCGAGTATCTCCTTTCCGATGCACTGTTACGTCTTTACTGTATCCCTCGCACCCTCACATTGGCGAATGAACACAGAAATAGCGACGCAATGAAAATCTATGGATTCGATGCATTCTCCTTCATAATAATGTAACGTTTCCACGTCAACGACACGATTGTCTCGAAGGAGTTGCGTATCCCTTTTCTGATGCACTGCTCCATGTTCACTTGGTCCCTCGTGTATGAAGTTGACGAATAAACACGGAAACTGCGTCGCAATGCAATACTCTGGGTTCCATGCCGTCTCTTTCCCAATCTAGGAGCGTTTCTATCGCAATGATAGGATTTTCATATGGGGTCCAGTATCTCCTTTATGATGCACTATTTCATGTTTACAGTATACCTCGCACCCACAGATTGACGAATTAACACAGAAATTGCGTCGCAATGAAATACTCTGTGCTCCATGCCTTCTCGGTCCCTGTCTAAGAAAGTTCTACAGCAACGACAGTATTTTCTTTTTGGGTTCGAGTATCTCCTTTCCGATGCACTATTTCTTCTTTACTGTATCCCTCGCACCCTCACATTGACGATTTAACTCAGAAATTGCGTCGCAATGAAATACACTGTGTTCAATGCATTCTCTTTCCCAATCTAGGAACGTTTCTACGGCATCGACAGGATTTTCTTTTGGAGTCGAGTATCTCCTTTCCGATGCACTATTTCTTCTTTGCTGTATCCCTCGCATTCTCACATTGACGATTTAACTCAGAAATTGCGTCGCAATGAAATACTCTGGGTTCCATGCCCTCTCTTTCCCAATCTCGGAAAGTTTCTACGGCAACGATAGGATTTTCTTTTGGGGTCGAGTATCTCCTTTCCGATGCACTATTTCTTCTTTACTGTATCCCTCGCACCTCACATTGACGAATTAACACAGAAATAGCGTCGAAATCAAATACTCTGGGTTCTATGCCTTCTCTTTCCCAATCTAGGAACATTCCTAGGGCAACGACAGGATTTTCTTGTGGGGTCGAGTATCTCCTTTCCGCTGCACTATTTCTTCTTTACTGTATCCCTCGCACCCTCACATTGACGAATTAACACAGACATTGCCTCGCAAAGAAATACTCTGGGTTTCATGACTTCTCTTTCCCAAACCAAAACCGTTTCTAACGCAACGACAGGAATTTCTTTTGGGGCCTGTGATGTTACAAAATAGAAGTGATGTTGCTATTCAATGGAAAGTTGGAAATTGAGATTTAACTAACTGTTTTATCAATCACAATTGGCGTAAGAATCATAGATTGACCATTGTCATAAAATATTGCATTATGAGATGTGAATAGTTTTTACTTGCGGTTTCACGTGGCTTGAGGCAGTCACAACTAGCGTGCTATTGATTAAGAAGTTGCATTATCGTCTTTCTAATTACTTCATGATCGTAGATACGATCATACCCGGTTGTGAAGTTATTGTTATGACAAAAAAATTTCCTAAGGGACCAGAAAGTTCTTAAGGGCGCAAAAACAACTGTAACATCACACAAAAGAGAAATTCAATATTAAAGCTGATGCAAGAAGACGATAAAACAGTTTTCTTTTTATCAAGGTAACACGCACATTGGACTGCTGATCTTGGAGTCTGTAATATTAGCAAAATGCATAATTAAAATGAAAATAATACTGAGGAGATAATAGAAATGAGCACTGCTAAATGATTCAGTATTCCCAGAACAAATATTTATTATAACTAAAACATATATCGTACCTTAAGCTTAATACTACAATGACGGTAGATTTTTATGTCCGTATCATGTCCATTTAGCGCTCTTTTATATAGCCATTGTCTTCTTTGAGTCGCTCGTGCGTCGTCACGGTAAGTTATAACAGTTCTTCAGTTCTTTACACTTCACTCAACTCAGACATACACGTTTTTATACATTTAGTAAAAATTAGATCAGACCGCCACAAATCTGCGTCCGTCTTACTCGAGAAAAACAGTACAAGTCTTTTTTTAGCGCTCAAGGCTTCATTTGTTCTCCAGCGAACAAAATAGTGAAGGATCGTATAACTATCCGTATTTTTCTGTTTTTATTGCCGCCCAAAGACGACAAATTACATCACTAGAAAATTCCACCGTCGCTATGCGACGCCTCATTATACATTAATCATTATTTACAAACAAGTATTTGCCTTCTGGCTGAAAGTATTAACTACTCGTATTTGCTGTTTTAATGAAGTCAAAAATAGCGAATATCTCATTGCCTCCCATGAGGAGAGAGGGAATGCCGAAGGATTACCTCGATCCTCATGTCCTCATGAGATATTCGTGATTTTTGGTGTGACATTTACATAACGTTACTGGCGTACAAAGTACATAAATTGAAATCACATTTATAAACATATATCAGATATTTATCATTTTTCAAAATAAAGTTTTTCATTCTTTGTTCATCAGTCACTTCATTCCATAATACCAAGATTAACATTTATGTGCATATTTAAGTTTGGTCCATATTTGCTTATAACAATAAGTGAACGTTCATTTCGCTCTTCAGGGGATAGAATTCAGAAATTACTTTCTCTTGAGCTTAACAACTAATACATGAGTACAGTGAGTGCTTATTTTCACTAAACTAGAGTGGACAATGTTCGAGCATCTGTTGACTCCTTGTGGTTCAATTACAGTTGAATAACGTAGCACTACACTTCGTGATGCTTTCACTTTCTGTGTTAGCTGTCTACGGCGTTCATCATGCAGTACATCTGTCCTTTCCACTGTGGTGCTAGGAATTCAAGTGGCTTCCCGGGTTTTTATTTACAATATGAAACAGAAGAAGTGGAAAATTATTAGTATGACTTACAAGCTACTGGATACATTTGTTAAGGATCGGGACTGGTCTGGAGTTTAGGGTCTTCCTATAGTGCACATTCATTTTCTTTGTCCATCAAGAGACAGGATTATAATTCATTTTAGCAGTGTTCAGGAGTGCCGGTATTAATGGCTTTAAGGCCTGAGTAATCTAACAATCTACTTCTCACTCATCTTAACTTCAACTCAAGAAAATTGCTTAATTTACATATGAAAATGTAGTCACACAAGTGTACAAATGTCTTTCCTCCAGTATGTACGATTGAAGTCATGGCGGTTAGCAGTTTAAAGTTTGGATTGTTTCGTCACCCACACGTCAGCCACTCACAGCGGCTGCACAGTGTTGCGTGAGCTCCAATACTTAGTATCCGTTCGCGCTCAGGCTGTAACAGAGCTGCTGGTCGTCGATTGCTCCCTTTTTTTTTTTTTTTTGTGAACTTCGTATCACACGAGTGCATCGATACAAACACCTCGCGCGCGTTTCCCATCGGAGGAGCCGGACACTGAAGTTGCCTCCATACTTCTGTCAACTGCCTCCCATGAGGCTCACAGGTAAGTGACGACGAATGTTTTAGCTGTCGCTGCACTTAGAACAACACTGAACTTTGCGTTGCACCTGTTGTCGTAGCCTTGACTTCCTTTTTTACACTTGCAGTACAACACTACCACTAATATACAGTGAACAGTTACTTTTATTATGCACGTCGCACTTTAGTGTGCATCTTCACACAGCATTCGTGCTTAGTTCCTTCGCCGATGGAGTTCATTTACAAAACAATCAATTTTGCACGTTTCCTCCACTGGTATAGAAAGACTTATATTCTACTATTTACAAAATATCACTTACGAGCTAATATTTACAATTTATGGTCACTCCTTTTGTTAAGTCCAGTGAACAACTGCTTTATGAATGGACTCTTTATATCTCAAGATTTGCTTTCACTAGTGAACCTAAAAATATTCTTTCAAACTTTCTTTTAAGTGCTCATCTCCTCATTATGAAAACTACAGGTTTCGCAACACTCGTTGCATTTATTCTTTAGTGCACCCAAGATCATTTTCTACTGCCACGCAGCATATCTACTACTTAACGAATACGCATTTAACGCTGAATCTTTTTTTTTCTTTTTGTGCTTTCCTTTGTGCTTGCCAAATTTTTTTTATATTTGAGGGCAGACTGGATAACAATAGTTCTCCCTCTTCGCTTCATGTACTCAGCAATCGTTCTCTGTTAAAAAAAAATAGGGTAACGCGTGTCTACTATTTTTCGCATGAATGGAATTACCGACAGTTTACTGGGTTTACGCAACCGGTCCATAACAAACATTACCAAAGCTAGCGAAGTTCATCACGCAACGTGTCTCATTTCTCATAAGCACTGCTTTGCCTCGAAGCACACGTGCCTTTTACAAGTCGACCCTTGGTCTGGGTTAATGAACCAGGATCAAAAGGAACGGGCACAAGGAAAATGGATTTCATAAGAGGAGTGTCTTAGGAGACATTTTTGCAATAAAATCTGCATGTAAATAAAATTATCTTAATAAACATAGGCACATATATAAACTTCAACCTCCTTCCTTACAGCATGCTTTGCTACTTCTACATCTTACTCAGGTTATAGTCAATATTAAGTTTAAATATCACTGCATTGCTTGTTCTTTAGATTAGCCTTCAATTAGGGTATTGAATGGTCGCTAGATTACACTACAGATCTTCTGAAGATCTTTACTTGGACTTATTTATGATACAGGGGGCTTGCTGTGTGGTTATTTAGTACTTTTATTCTGCTGAAATCAATTCGTCAGCTAACATTCCTCATATACTCTTTACATTGGGCTCAGATCACAGGGAAATAGTTTACTTTCATAGCAATTAGTGGCCTCGTGGAGTACTTACGCTACATTATTGATGCTTCATGGTTTGCCTCTATTTGTACTGTATTTCACCTAACTTAGTTTACTACACCTTATTGTCTCCTTGCGTGAACACATGTGGGTTACCACTTGTTTTTCCATTTAACAGCACGCTTTAACTGAACATTAAGCTATTTCTTCTACTCCTGTCCACTGTCTGGACTGTTTGAACATGTACCCCTTTTTTTAAAGCAGGTAATTTGGGCTTTTACTACAGAACTTCAAGTACTTACATTACTAAAAATAAATCTATAAATCTTCTTGTACCTTGAGAGAAGTGCTTATTTACGCATCCTTCTCCATTTCTCACCTTTACATATTTTATTTAGCTCCGGGCAATCACCTCGCAAGCACTTTTTTTTTTTTTTTTTAATACTAACTTAAAATTAAATTGAAATTCTTGGTGCAACCCCTATTTCCTGCTTCAGCTTGTTGAAGAAATATCAGTTCATGTCCATCACTATAAACAATTTTTCCATACATAGCATTTAATACTTAAAGATGACATGTAGTAGCCGTTACCATGTAGTCAGTGCGCTGTTCAACACAATACTTATCATTAACAGTTCACACAAGGGAATTTCCAGTACGCAAGAGATTCTATCTGCAGTTGAGGCTGTGTCTGTAAACTAACTCTTTGTTTCAATGGACCAGTCGCTCCCGATATGGAGCAACCCTGAATCGGCAATGATAAAACTTTTGAAACAGAAGACACCTATCTGAAGAGACATGGTGACATGACATTGATGTTTGCTCCTGTATCAACAATGGCTGTGAAAGGAATGTTGGCAATAGAAATCTTAATCGAAGCCTGAACCTGTTCATCATAAATGTCATTAATGTCTTGAGCTTCTAGGTCAGGTGCAAGGTCATCTCGTAAGTCGGTCTCATGGTCGTACCGTATCGCATTAACATACTCAGAATCACAGTATTCGTTAGTGCCCCCACTCAAAATCCGCAGCGACCTCTTGGAGGCTGAAAGGCGCTGCCTCTAATTTTCCGCAGGATGTTTAACCTGTTTGTCATTCATGGCCTTAAGTGTTTGTTCCGTTTCATATTGGTGCTGGTTATGTGGTACAAATGCCGGTGTAAAAGGGTCAAATCCACTGGGTGCATTCACTTGTGAATAGAATACTTGAGACGGCTGCTGTCGCCCGATCTTTTGGTTGCCGACAAAACCATTTCCTTGTGAAGGAAAGTTCGCATTTGGTACCGTTTGAAAATTGTTCCGTGGTCCTCTATCCTGTGAATAGTTGTTCTTATGTTGTGCTGGGTGGCCTCCGCCTTGCCCATGCCACTTGCTATATTTCGACCTATAACTTTGATTGTACACTGGCCCATTTGAAAAATTACCAATCGTTTGTGGAGAATTTCCATACTGCTCAGGCGCAGAATTAAAGGGTGGGTTTCCGTACTGATGTTGTTCCTGGTGGTTGTAAATTGGGTGGTATCTCTGCTGATTACTGTAATTGGTTTTCTGCTTCCATTTAAAGTTATTGCCATTTGCGTTTTGATAACCGCTGGCAGGTTGGTAACAGCGGTCGCAGTGGCTCGCTCTCTCCTTGGGCGCATTGTTGTCCGCGTGCGATGCATTCTGCTGGCTGCCAGGGAAGAATTTGCCGCTGCCAACCTTGGAGCGCACATCCTCGCTAATTAAATCTAAGGAATCCAGCACAGAAAGGAATACATCCGTGTCTTCTTCGGACACATTTACTAGTTTCTCTCTAATAGACACAGGGAGTTTGCTTTTGAGAATCATAATTACGTCCTTGGAAGAAATCGGAGAATCCCAGAATTTAATTTTTGCTAGATACTTCTCAAAGTATCGCCGGAGACTTCCATGCTTCTCATTGAAAATTTCCGCACCATACACCTCCTTCCTTAATCTTTGCTGTACCCCATTACTCCAAAATTTTGCCAAGAACATTTTCTCAAACTCTTCATAATTCCTACACGTGTCTACCATTTCCGTTCCCCATAATGCTGCATCACCAGAAATAAAGCCAGTGACGAACTGAATACGCTGTCTGTCTGTCCAGCTCCTGGGAAATATGCCGGAAAAATTCTTTAGGAACACGATGGGGTGTATTTCTCGCTTCTGCGGATGAAAAACAGGAAAAGTGCGATGCTTAATCACACTTTCCTCTTGCATTAAACTCACAATTGTGGGCGGATCATTTAGTTTCCCTACTCGGGACTCAACAGGACTGTTGTTTTGCATGTAATCAGGCGGTGAACGATAAGGAGTTGACTGACATTCGTCACCGTCTAAAGAGTTGTTCCCTATAGTTTGCGTATGTGTGTGCGGATTTTCTACCCAGTTTCTCAGCATTCTGACTTCGTCCACTACTTGCTGCTTCCACTCGGGAAGATCCCGTGTAAGTGTCCTCCGAATCTGTCCCAATTCAGAAACCACTGTGTCTCCAGACTTACCAGGAGCAGCTAAGATTTCATAAGTTACATCCTTGACAGTCTCCCTAAGCTCCTCCCTGACCTTCTTTTCGATAAAAATATCTTTACCCTTTATCCATTCACTGTAGTGTTCCGACAATGCTTCCGCGTGTGCTTTCACGGTGCTCTTAACCTGTTCTTCGATATTGATTGAGTCTATCTGCCTCGACAGATCCTCTACTACACCTTCAATGTCAGATACTGCATTTCTAACTGAGTTTATTTCTTTGGTAGCTGCCTGAATTTTTGTGTTTAATGTTCCAGATACTTCAGCTATTTCAGTTTTCACCTGTTTCTGCATTTTCTGAATTTGATCACTGATCTTAGTTTGCACCTCACCCAAATGGGTATTTAATTCAGCCGTAATTTCTTTATGCAGATCTGTTTTGATTGTGCCTAGCTCTGTTTTTAATGATTCGCTTATAGCATCTAGTCGGGCGTTAACAGTCTCATTTTGTGTTTTTATAGTCTCATTTTGTGTTTTTATAGTCTCATTTTGTGTTTTTATATTCTCATTTACTGCGTCAAACTGTTGTTTCAGCATTTCCATTAACGCACCGAGGTCATTTGTAGCTGCAGCGGGACGAGTTTGGACTTCAGGGTCACTTTCCCCTGTTACAGACATGGTTAGTTCAGTTTCCACACGGGAACCTACCGTTCGCGATCGTAAAGGGTATGGAATACTATTAACGTCTTCACTCCCGTCTCCTGTTGTCACCTGTCTCTGTTTACTATCTGCCATTTTCGTCAGTAAATCAGGTGCTACGCAAGGCTTTCGTCGTTTGTCAGTGACGTGGTGAGTCCGCTAAGAGCACCACTCTCGCGTGAGCAACAAATGAAATTCTATCTGGCGAGAAGACAAGATGGAACCTAAACGTTTCAGACAAATGAATGAAGATGCTCTTCACTGCAAATTGCACACACTATCCTCCATGTTGAAAATGTAATACAGGTATACTAACAATGGGGAGAAATAATTTCTATTATCAGACTACGAAGAATTTTACTTTGAAAGATAAAATAAAGCAGATTTTCTATAGCGGGAAGGAGATAGAAAGGATGTGGATCGACTTGGAAAAGCAACGTTGCTACTGAAGCACTACACTGCGTATGCAAAGTTCTGACTTACTTTTTGATGGCTTGAATACCGCTATGTTGTCTCAGCAAATTCACGTCTCTTTTCTTTTCTTTTCTCGCGGTAATTAAACTGCATTATTGACCGTTATTCTCACAGAGAGACGATGTGTACATGAAACGACAGAACATTTATTAACACAAGCACATAGAAAATTTTCCAAGAATTTGAACTAATTTTTGGTCAAGTCCCTGTTCGGGCGCCAAGTGTGATGTTACAAAATAGAAGTGATGTTGCTATTCAATGGAAAGTTGGAAATTGAGATTTAACTAACTGTTTTATCAATCACAATTGGCGTAAGAATCATAGATTGACCATTGTCATAAAATATTGCATTATGAGATGTGAATAGTTTTTACTTGCGGTTTCACGTGGCTTGAGGCAGTCACAACTAGCGTGCTATTGATTAAGAAGTTGCATTATCGTCTTTCTAATTACTTCATGATCGTAGATACGATCATACCCGGTTGTGAAGTTATTGTTATGACAAAAAAATTTCCTAAGGGACCAGAAAGTTCTTAAGGGCGCAAAAACAACTGTAACATCACACAAAAGAGAAATTCAATATTAAAGCTGATGCAAGAAGACGATAAAACAGTTTTCTTTTTATCAAGGTAACACGCACATTGGACTGCTGATCTTGGAGTCTGTAATATTAGCAAAATGCATAATTAAAATGAAAATAATACTGAGGAGATAATAGAAATGAGCACTGCTAAATGATTCAGTATTCCCAGAACAAATATTTATTATAACTAAAACATATATCGTACCTTAAGCTTAATACTACAATGACGGTAGATTTTTATGTCCGTATCATGTCCATTTAGCGCTCTTTTATATAGCCATTGTCTTCTTTGAGTCGCTCGTGCGTCGTCACGGTAAGTTATAACAGTTCTTCAGTTCTTTACACTTCACTCAACTCAGACATACACGTTTTTATACATTTAGTAAAAATTAGATCAGACCGCCACAAATCTGCGTCCGTCTTACTCGAGAAAAACAGTACAAGTCTTTTTTTAGCGCTCAAGGCTTCATTTGTTCTCCAGCGAACAAAATAGTGAAGGATCGTATAACTATCCGTATTTTTCTGTTTTTATTGCCGCCCAAAGACGACAAATTACATCACTAGAAAATTCCACCGTCGCTATGCGACGCCTCATTATACATTAATCATTATTTACAAACAAGTATTTGCCTTCTGGCTGAAAGTATTAACTACTCGTATTTGCTGTTTTAATGAAGTCAAAAATAGCGAATATCTCAGGCCGAGTGTCTCCTTTCCGATGCACTATCTCTTCTTAACTGTATCCCCCGTACTCTCACATTGACGAATTAACACAGAAATTGCGTCGCAAAGAAATAGTCTTTGTTCCATGCCTCTCTCTCCCTATCTAGGTACGTTTCTACGGCAAGGACAGGATTTTCTATTAGGGTCGAGTATCTCCTTTACGATGCACTATTTCTCCTTTGCTGATCCTTCGCATCCTTACATTGACGAATTAACACAGAAATATCGTCGCAATGAAGTACACTGTGTTAGATGCCTTCTCTTTCCCAATCTAGGAACGTTTCTACAGCATCGACAGGATTTTCTTTTGGGGTCGAGTAACCCCTTTCCGATGGACTATTTCTTCTTTACTGTATCCCTCGCACCCTCAAACTGACGAATTAACTCAGAAATTGCGTCGCAATGAAGTACTTTGGGTTCCATGCCCCCTCTTTACCAACCTAGGAACGTTTCTACCGCAACAATAGGATTTTCTTTTGGAATCGAGTATCTCCTTTCCGATGCAAGATATCTTGTTTACTGTATCCCTCGCAACCTCACATGGACGAATTAACACAGAAATTACGTCGCAAGAAATGCTATGGGTTCCATGCGTTCTCTTTCCCAATCTAGGAACGTTTCTACGGCAACGACAGTATTATCTTTTGAGGTTCGAGTATCTCCTTTCCGATGCACTGTTACGTCTTTACTGTATTGCTCGCACCCTCATATTGGCGAATGAACACAGAAATTGCGTCGCAATGAAAATCTATGGATTCCATGCCTTCTCCTTCATAATAATGTAACGTTTCCACGTCAACGACACGATTGTCTCGTAGGAGTCGCGTATCTCTTTTCTGATGCACTGCTCCATGTTCACTTGGTCCCTCGCATATGAAGTTGACGAATAAACACAGAAATTGCGTCGCAATGAAATACTCTGGGTTCCATGCCTTCTCTTTCCCAATCTCGGAACATTTCTAGGGCAATGACAGGATTTTCTTCTGGGGTCGAGTATCTCCTTTCCGATGCACTATTTCTTCTTTTCTGTATCCCCCACACCCGCACATAAGCGAATTAACACAGAAATTGCGTCGCAATGAAATACACTGTGTTCCATGCCTTCTCTTTCCCAATCTAGGAACGTTTCTACGGCAACGATAGGATATTATTTTGGGGTCTAGTATCTCCTTTTTGATGCACTGTTTCGTGTTTACTGTATCCCTCGCACCCTCACATTGACGAGTTTGCACAGATATTACGTCGCAATGAAATAGACTGTGTTACATGCCTTCTCTTTCCCAATCTAGGAACGTTTCTACGGCATCGACAGGATTTTCTTTTGGAGTCGAGTATCTCCTTTCAGATGCACTTTTTCTTCTTTAGTGTATCCCACGCAACCACACATTGACGAGTTATCACAGAATTTACGTCACAATGAAATACACTGTTTTACATGCCTTCTCTTTTCCAACATAGGAACGATTCTATGGCAACGACAGGATTTTCTTTTGGGGTGGAGGATCTACTTTCCGATGCACTATTTCCTCTTTACCGTATCCTTCGCACCCTCACATTGACGAATGAACACAGAAATTGCATCGCAATGAAGAAGTACTCTGGGTTCCATGCCTTCTCTTTCCCAATCTAGGAACGTTTCTACAGCAATGACAGGATTTTCCATTTGGGTCGAGTATCTCCTTTCCGATGCACTATTTCTTCTTTGCTGTATCCCTCGCACCCTAACATTGACGATTTAACGCAGAAATTGCGTCGCAATGAAATACTCTGGGTTCCATGCCCTCTCTTTCCCAATCTAGGAACGTTTCTACAGCTACGATAGGATTTTCTTTTGGGATTGAGTATCTCCTTTCCGATGCAATATTTTTTGTTTACTGTACCCCTAACACCCTTAAATTGACGAGTTATCACAGAATTTACGTCACAATGAAACACACTTTGTTACATGCCTTCTCTTTCCCAAAATAGGAACGTTTCTACGGCAACGACAGGATTTTTTTTTGGGGTCCTGTAGCTACTTTCCGATGCACTGTTTCTTCTTTACTGTATCACTTGCACCCGCATATTGACAAATTTACACAGAAATTGCGTCTCAACGAAATACTCTGTTTTCCATGCCTTCTCACTCCCAATCTAGGAAAGTATCTACGCCAACGACATGATTTTCTTT
Organism: Schistocerca serialis cubense; assembly: GCF_023864345.2. Classification (NCBI taxonomy): domain Eukaryota; kingdom Metazoa; phylum Arthropoda; class Insecta; order Orthoptera; family Acrididae; genus Schistocerca; species Schistocerca serialis. Next base: position 120,471,783 of record NC_064649.1, read on the forward strand.
TGGGGTCCTGTATTTCCTTTCTTATGCACTATATCTTCTTTACTGTATCACTCGCACCCTCACATTTACGAATTAAACACAGAAATTGCGTCGCAATGAAAAACTATGGGTTCGGTGACTTCTCTTTCCCAACGTAGGAACATTTCAACGGCAATGACAGGATTTTCTTTTGGGTACCTGTATCTCCGTTCCGATGCACTGTTTCTTCTGCACTCTATCACTCGCACCCTCACATTGACGAATTAACACAGAAATTGCGTCGCAATGAAATACTCCGGGTTCCATGCCTTCTCATTCCCAATCTAGGAACGTTTCTACGGCAACGACATTGTTTTCTTTGGGTTCCTGTATCTCCTTTCCGATGCATTATATCTTCTTTACTGTATCACTCGCACCCTCACATTGACGAATTACCACAGAAATTGCGTCGCAATGAAGTACTCTGGGTTCCAGGCCTTCTCTTTCCCAATCTAGGAACGTTTCTACGGCTACGACAGGACTTTCTTTTGGGGTTGAGTATCTCTTTTCCGATGCACATTTTCTTCTTTACTGTATCACTCGCACCCGCACATTGACGAATTAACACAGAATTGGCGTCGCAATGAAATACTCTGCGTTCCATGCCTTACCTTTCCTAAAATAGGAACGTTTCACCGGCAACGACAGGATGTTCTATTGGGGTTGACTATCTCCTTTCCAATGGACTATTTCTTCTATACTGTATCACTCGCACCCTCACATTGACGAATCAAAACAGAAATTGCTGCGCAATTAAGTACTCTGGTTTATATGCCTTCTCTTTCCCAATCTAGAAACGTTTCTACGGCGACAGGATTTTCTTTTGGGGTCCTGTCTCTCCTTTCCGATTGAGTATTTCTTCTTTTCTGTATCCCTCGCACCCTCTCATTGACGAATAAAGACAGAAATTGCGTCGCACTGAAATACTCTGGGTTCCATGCCTTTTCTTTCCCAATCTAGGAACGTTTCTACGGCAAGGACAGGATTTTCTTTTGGGGTCCTGTATCTCCTTTCCGATGCACCATTTTATCTTTACTGTATCACTTGCACCCTCACATTGACTAATTAACACAGAAATTGCATCGCAATGAAATACTCTGTGTTCCATGACATCTCTTTCCCAATCCAGGAATGTTTCTACGGCAACGGCAGAATTTTCTTTTTGGGTTGAGTATGTCCTTTCCGATGCACTGTATCTTCTTTACTGTATCACTCGCACCCTCACATTGTCGAATTAACACAGAAATTGCGTCGCAATGAAGATCTCTGCGTTCCATGCCTTCCCTTACCCAATCTAGGAACGTTTCTATGGCAACGACAGGATTTTCCTTTTGGGTTGAGTATCTCCTTTCCGATGCACTATTTCTTCTTTACTTTATCACTCGCACCCTCACATTGACGAATAACACAGAAATTGCGTCGCAATGAAATACTCTGGATTCCATCCCTTCTCTTTCCCAAAATAGGAACATTTCTACGGCAACGACAGGATTTTCTTTTGGGGTTCTGTAATTGCTTTTCGATGCACTATTTCTTATTTACTGTATCACTCGCACCCTCACATTGAGAATTAACACAGAAATTGCGTCGCAATGAAGTACTCTGGGTTCCATGCCTTCTCTTTCCCCATCCAGGAACATTTCTACGGCAACGACAGAATTTTCTTTTGGGTTCTTGTAATTCCTTTCCGATGCACTATTTCTTATTTACTGTATGACTCGCACCCTCACATTGACGAATCAAAACAGAAAGAGCGGCGCAATGAAATACTCTGTGTTCCATGCCTTCTCTTTAGCAATCTAGGAACGTTTCTACGGCAATGACAGGACTTTCTTTTGGGTTCCTGTAATTCGTTTCCAATGCACTATTTCTTCTATACTGTATCACTCGCACCCTCACATTGACGAATCAAAACAGAAATTGCGTCGCAATGAAGTACTCTGTGTTCCACGGCTTCTCTTTCCCAATCTAGGAACGTTTCTACAGCAAGACAGGATTTTCTATTGTGGTCGAGTATCTCTTTTCCGATGCAATATTTCTTCTTCTCTGTATCCCTCGCACCCTCACATTGACGAATTAACACAGAAATTGCGTCGCATAGAAGTACTCTGGGTTCCATGCCCTCCCTTCCCCAATCTAGGAACCTTTCTACGGCAACGATAGGATTTTCTTTTGGGGTTGAGTATCTCTTTTCCGATGCAATATTTCTTCTTCTCTGTATCCCTCGCACCCTCACATTGACGAATTAACACAGAAATTGCGTCGCAATGAAATACTCTGGATTCCATGCCCTCTTTTTCCCAATCTAGGAACGTTTCTACGGCAACGACAGGATTTTCTATTGGGGTCCTGTATCTGCTTTCCAATGAAATATTTCTTCTTTACTGTATCCTTCGCACCCTGACATTGACGAATTAACACAGAAATTGCGTCGCTATGAAGTACTCTGGGTTCCATGCCTTCTCTTTCCCAATCTAGGAACGTTTCTGCGGCAACGACAGGATTTTCTTTTGGGGTTGAGTATCTCCTTTCCAATGCACTGTATTTTCTTTACTGTATCACTCGCACCCTCACATTGACGAATTAACACAGAAATTGCGTCGCATAGAAGTACTCTGGGTTCCATGCCCTCCCTTCCCCAATCTAGGAACCTTTCTACGGCAACGATAGGATTTTCTTTTGGGGTTGAGTATCTCTTTTCCGATGCACTATTTCGTCTTTACTGTATCACTCGCACCCTCACATTGACGAATTAACACAGAAATTGCGTCGCAGTGAAATACCCTGGGTTCCATGCCTTTTCTTTCCCAATGTAGGAACGTTTCTACAGCAAGGACAGGATTTTCTTTTGGGGTCCTGTATCTCCTTTCCGATGCACCATTTCTTCTTTACTGTATCACTCGCACCCTCACATTGAGAATTAACACAGAAATTGCGTCGCAATGAAGTACTCTGGGTTCCATGCCTTCTCTTTCCCTATCTAGGAACATTTCTACGGCAACCACAGGCTTTTCTTTTGGGTCTTGTAATTCCTTTCCGATGCACTATTTCTTATTTACTGTATCACTCGCACCCTGACATTGACGAATCAAAACAGAAATTGCGGCGCAATGAAATACTCTGGGGTCCAGGCCTTCTCTTTCCCAAGCTAGGAACGTTTCTACGGGGACAGGATTTTCTTTTGGGGTCCTGTATCTCCTTTCCGTGTCACTATTTCTTCTTCACTGTATCCCTTGCACCCTCACATTGATGAATTAACACAGAAATTGCGTCCAACTAAATACTCTGGGTTCCATGCTGTGATATCATTGAATTTCAGACATTTTGCATATGAGGAAAGGACAGCCAACGAGCTGTAGTTTGTAATGATACTAAGCTTGACAACGCGAGAGTAAAGAAACGAAATCTGTTTATAACGTGCGGCTATACCAAGACGCGCCATCAGCGTTTAAAAGGTACTTTTAATTCTATGACACCCTGGGCGCAGATATTTAAAATCATTGCCGCAGCGCTGGGTAGCAAGAAGCTGCGAAACAGAAGAAAGAACAATTTATCATTTGTTAGGAAAATTCTAGAGTCTTTATAGTTAGTTGTACTTCTGGTCGCCGATATGTTAACATGTACTTCATTACCTTTGATGTTTGGTCGCCGACTTGTTAAGACGTGTTGTGTAGCACCGCTACAAGTTATATTTCATTTAGTGTTAAAAACCACGTTATCATCAAGAAAGAAAACGCTTTTGTAAACCTTGTGACGATAAAAAATACTTGCGCGCACGCCAGTACATTTAATTTTTACAAAATATCACACGCACAAAAGCAGCGATTGTTGGACTGCTCATGTATGAGAAAAACACAAAAATGTAAGTTTTCTATTCATTGTAAATTTGTTAATGTTTATAGTTTAACGCCTTTGTTCTTTGAGAATATATTGATGCTTCACTGTACAGAAAATCTATGCTTATTCTTTTCTTTAAGTTAACCACAAATAATGTTTATGTTTAAATGAACTTTGTTACAGGTTCACTCTTTATCGCGGTGTCTCGATTGTATTTGGGAGACCATTAATGTGTTCAATTTCCGATCTGACAAGTTTATTTACAAAATTTCACTGTTTTGCATTTTTTTTTATTATTCAAATAGGTCCCTCAGGTAATTTCATTCAAGAGTGTGATTGCGTGAAAGCAATCCGGGTTAAAAGGTCATTTGAGAAACTATTTTCGCGCAATCAATCTGTACGTCTCCTGAACACAATCGAGAGCCGACGCATCGGCGATCATTCATTAATTTTTCTCTCTTTCCAAGTCGTACAAAAAAAAAAACGGCCAAGGAGAACTGTGGTGAGTACGTAATATAGTGTTAAAGGGTGCATTCTTGTCGGCAAACATTGCCATAAATTATCATCATCAATGTTATGTTTGGTTAAATGAGAAAAGCGAAAAACCTTTTAACGCTAGTTGTGGCGCCCGAACAGGGACTTGACTAAAAAACTAATTTATTCTTTTTTTTTATTTTCATGCTACCATCTGCAGAAAATTGGAAGCCAAAGCCAGTGATAAAAAAAAGGACGCATACGCACTGATTCGCAGTAAGAATCCACAACAGCAATAAATAGCAGCGCGTAAGACAACTTATGTGAGTACGATTTTTCATTACGCTTGAAGCTTTGCGTACCGAGCATTCAGTCGACTCGTGACATTCACTCTTTACGCTTTTTTTTTTTCCTCAAGCAATTTTATTTCAAAATATCTGTCTCCTTTTGCTATTAGATCCGCCTTTATCACATCATTTCGCTTATAATAGTTAGAAGTAGTTAGCAAGAATTTCCATTGTTGCGCATTTTAGTGAATCACAATGGCCGCTATCTGTGCCAGTTTCAGTGCTCTGTAAGTGTTTTTCTTTTATTTTATCACCCCCGTTGCCATATTGGCATTTTCGTGTGTCAGAGTTTCAATTGTTTATAACGCGCAAGTAATATCTGAGAAATCAGGATGCGAAATCCTTGACGCACCTGACAAGTGAAAATCATAATTTAAAAAAAAATTATCTTTTCTAGCTCGTGCAGTGTAACTACTTTAAATTTACGATGGCTGATGAGCAACCAAGGCAACTTAGACCGCGCGCGGGTGTAAACAAACCTGAATCTCGTAGTGGGGGAACAACAGAGGACGAAGCGACACGTGAGCTGTCGGCGCCACAGACCGCGTCACAGTCACGTGAATGCTCGCTGTCAGATATACTAAAATTGTTTGCTGATATGAAAACCAGCTTTGAAGCAAACATGGCACAGCTTACAAACAAGAGTCATAACATTGCAGCTCACATGGGTAATCTTGACACTCGAATGGCACAGTTAACAAACCAAAGTGACAATATTGAAATGCAAATCAGTCAGTTAGCAAATCAAAGTGACAGCAGGTTCAACAGTTTAGAATCAAGGATAGAGGACACTCAAGTGCCAATGAACAATATAAATTCTGTTATTACCGACATCCAAGCACAAATCAAAAATTCGAATGACACCATGGAGAAAAAAATTAAAGCCATTACCACTGCTTACGCAAGCGAGCTAAACGCAAGCGTACACTCAAAAATTGATAGTGTTCTTTCGATGGTGGAATCCGCCGAGACCAATATTGGTAGCAAGTTCATAGATATGCAGGCCCAAATAGATGTGTGTAAATCAACTACGACTGACTGTTTGAAACATTACAGTGATGTTTCAAAGGGAGGAAGCCAATTGACAGAAAGTGTCAACCACGTTGGCGAGCGAGTTGAAGACCTTGCTCAGCAAATATCCGATGTCAATATTGACAAAAAGATCGCGGATGTCAACACCGGTATAAGCAATACACTTAATAGGGAATTTGAAGAGTGGATGCAATCCAAAGAACAGTACATTGTCAGCAAGGTACACGCTGAACTAAAGGGTACGGTTAAATCTGCTACAGCCGAAATCTTAACCGCTCCCGGTACTTCTGGTGACACTTTAACCAGTGAATTAGGCGAAATCAGACGAGCATTTAGCCACGATCTTCCGGAATGGAAACGTCAGCTAAGCAATGATATAGATCAACTGAGACGACAAGTTACGGAATTGCAAGGTGACAATCAAAGTGAGTATTCGCTACCGCCAGAACACGATAATCGTCAATATCCCGAGTGTCAGGTACAATTCTCACCAACAGTAAATAATACGCGTGACGAAACTTCTACGTCACGTAGTCATGCCGATCAACTAACACTCGTTGAACTAATGCGAGACGATAGTGTGCTAAAACACAGAGTTTTTCAGCCTTTTGTACCTCAAAAACGAAATATACATCCCACGGTATTTCTAAAATCATTCACAGGTGCTTTTCCGGAATCATGGAACGACAGGCAGCGGATACAGTTCATCTTAGGCTATGTACACGGTGAAGGATCAATTTGGGGTACAGAAATTATAGACAAATGTCACACCTATGCAGATTTTGAAATGCATTTTTTGAATAAATTCTGGATTTCAGGTATACAACAAAGACTCCGAAAGGAGGTTTACAACGCCGAACCTTTCAACACTAAAGGGGGAGGTTTGAGACGTTATTTTGAAAAATATCTACGTAAAATTCAGTATTGGGACACGCCCATTTCAACCAAAGATGTAATCATGATCTTAAAGTCAAAACTTCCTGTGTCAATAAGAGAAAAACTAGTTAATGTGAGTGAAAAAGACCTAGAAGTCTTTCTTTCTGTTCTTGACAATTTGGATATGATCTATGAGGATGTGCGTGCGAGCGCGCGGAATAATTACACTCCTGGAAATGGAAAAAAGAACACATTGACACCGGTGTGTCAGACCCACCATACTTGCTCTGGACACTGCGAGAGGGCTGCACAAGCAATGATCACACGCACGGCACAGCGGACACACCAGGAACCACGGTGTTGGCCGTCGAATGGCGCTAGCTGCGCAGCATTTGTGCACCGCCGCCGTCAGTGTCAGCCAGTTTGCCGTGGCATACGGAGCTCCATCGCAGTCTTTAACACTGGTATCATGCCGCGACAGCGTGGACGTGAACCGTATGTGCAGTTGACGGACTTTGAGCGAGGGCGTATAGTGGGCATGCGGGAGGCCGGGTGGACGTACCGCCGAATTGCTCAACACGTGGGGCGTGAGGTCTTCACAATACATCGATGTTGTCGCCAGTGGTCGGCGGAAGGTGCACGTGCCCGTCGACCTGGGACCGGACCGCAGCGACGCACGGATGCACGCCAAGACCGTAGGATCCTACGCAGTGCTGTAGGGGACCGAACCGCCACTTCCCAGCAAATTAGGGACACTGTTGCTCCTGGTGTTTCGGCGAGGACCACTCGCAACCGTCTCCATGAAGCTGGGCTACGGTCCCGCACACCGTTAGGCCGTCTTCCGCTCACGCCCCAACATCGTGCAGCCCGCCTCCAGTGGTGTCGTGACAGGCGTGAATGGAGGGACGAATGGAGACGTGTCGTCTTCAGCGATGAGAGTCGCTTCTGCCTTGGTGCCAATGATGGTCGTATGCGTGTTTGGCGCCGTGCAGGTGAGCGCCACAATCAGGACTGCATACGACCGAGGCACACAGGGCCAACACCCGGCATCATGGTGTGGGGAGCGATCTCCTACACTGGCCGTACACCACTGGTGATCGTCGAGGGGACACTGAATAGTCCACGGTACATCCAAACCGTCATCGAACCCATCGTTCTACCATTCCTAGACCGGCAAGGGAACTTGCTGTTCCAACAGGACAATGCATGTCCGCATGTATCCCGTGCCACCCAACGTGCTCTAGAAGGTGTAAGTCAACTACCCTGGCCAGCAAGATCTCCGGATCTGTCCCCCATTGCGCATGTTTGGGACTGGATGAAGCGTCGTCTCACGCGGTCTGCACGTCCAGCACGAATGCTGGTCCAACTGAGGCGCCAGGTGGAAATGGCATGGCAAGCCATTCCACAGGACTACATCCAGCATCTCTACGATCGTCTCCATGGGAGAATAGCAGCCTGCATTGCTGCAACAGGTGGATATACACTGTACTAGTGCCGACATTGTGCATGCTCTGTTGCCTGTGTCTATGTGCCTGTGGTTCTGTCAGTGTGATCATGTGATGTATCTGACCCCAGGAATGTGTCAATAAAGTTTCCCCTTCCTGGGACAATGAATTCACGGTGTTATTATTTGAATTTCCAGGAGTGTATAATAATGGACCGCCCGCTCCGCAGCAGCACATAACAAATTGCGTCAATGGAATGTCATACCAACATAACACGGGACAACTAAACGCTCAGCCTTACCGCAATCATAACAGTTTCAACCGCTGTAATGGAAAACCATATAACAAATATCCACAGCAGAATAGATACAATCCGATTTATCAAAACACACAGCAACAATACGGTAATTCACCGATAAATCACAACGGTAATTACCAGTACCAGAACAACAAGACGAATAATGGAAATCGTCACAAGGGAAAGAAATGGAACAATTATAACAGACCACAACAGTACAGTCAGCCGAGTCACTTCACTCCCTCTCAGCAAATAAATTTTTCACAGCCGAAAAATGCGACATTTTCTCACCAACCCAACCAACAGTTCAGGAACAATAGTCAAGACAATTCGTCGCATGCTTTTCCTGATACCGCCGGTCATAATAGCCAAGGAAATCTGACCATGTTCTACACACAGGCGAACCAAGCACCAAACGCGATGTCAAATAACACGCAATTAAGAGATGCACAAGTCGTATGGGATAGGAACGCATATTTTCGACCTGGTATGTCGCAAAATACGAGTCAAGTAAAAATAACTGACATTTCAGCTCCACCCCAGTCGGAAAACCATTAGCAGCTTCTTTAAGCCTCCACGGGGAAGCTGCGGAACCAATGGGGGGCAGCTTCATTAAAAGACATATCAACGTAATTAGATACGAAGACGACAGAGACTTACGGTACGACAAGTTAAGACAAGCTCTCATATCTTTAACCACTCATGCCAACCGAAGAAAAAAGGCGCATGACAAACACATTAGCAAAGTCTTATCGTATCGTATAAATGAACGAGTGCTATTAAAGACCCACTTCAAACCATCTTTGATTCATCATAAGAATCGCAAGTGGCAGCACTTGTATGAAGGACCATATATTATATTAAGAAAGCCGCACATTGGTTGCTATCTATTAGCTGACCCTGTATCTGGACGTATAAAAGGATTGTTTCATCACGCAGACTTGAAGAAATACAGAGTCAACCATTGAAAATATCTGTTAAGTTAAGCTGCTAAAATAAAATATACACACACTAGAAGTTGTCATACTACGTGTAAAGTACCAACGTATGTAAGAGTAATGCACAGGACTAACACCCTGTTGACCTGCCACAGCAAGATAAGTAATTTATACGAGCACCTTAAGTAAAACACATTTATTGTAGGAGAGCAAGATTTGCCTTAGATGTAAGTTAGTTTTAAGTTAATTGAGCCATGAACGGCCACAGCCGAAAGAGCTGACAAATAAATATTATAGTAGGGACGTGCTAAGTGCCACCTGCTACCACTAGTTTTAAGTATAGCAAAGCTCTCTCCTCTTGAATGAAATACATTAAAATGATCATTCAGACCAGAATGATTGCTCGTAGGTAAAAAAAAATAAAAATAAAAAAAAATTATCAAGGTCGCTTACTCTAATGAGGTAAATGCTATGTTATGCATAAGGAGTGTGTGACAACAAATTTTATGAGAGCACCTATGAAACGCAGCAGGCAAAAAGCAGCAGCTTAGCATATAAGAATCAAGTAAGTCAATAAAGATCCAGGTAGCAGGAAAGAAGCGCGCAACTCAATTATTTTATTATAATACGGAGAAAACCGTATACGCTCATAACAATTCTACGGCACTGTGCAGCTGAAATACCTACAAAGATCATTTATAAATAAACTAATTTAGTACTAGAAATATCTATTTCAGGTCCTCGAGATACGATGATTTTTTATTTTTTTTAGAAAACCAATTTTACGATACATGGAACAGAAGATAGTTAACAGACACAGTTCACTGCTAATGCTTGGTTTAAGTAATTTTAGACATGCATAGAAAATTGTTTAGAGAGCTGGATCAGATGACACTGAAACTACTGTATCGATTTAATTATACTATTTGTTATGAAAAACTAAGGTGATAATAATTTCTGTTAAGATCATCATATCATACGTCATTAACACTGTGTCTTCAAATCTCTTCACTCCATAAAAGTCTTTTGTGTTTTCCTCTAACCAGTATCCTTACCATCCTACCTTATCCAGTAGAGAAGTGAATTTTACGGGCTGGTTGCATGATTGGTACATACAGGCTATAAGAATGGATAGTCGTGACACATTGGTTGTCGACGGGCTATGCTTATTCTCCGCAAATTGCTAGTTCAATTAAGATTTGTTACGTGCAATTGCACGACAGGGAACACCAAGCTTCCCAATTTCCCTAACGGTAGTTTGAACACGAACTGTTCATCACCTAAACGAAGCCACATTGACTATGTCTTCAAACTAACGACGTAATAGAGAGAAAATAAAAGAGCTGAACTTGAGAAAAGAGTAACTATTCTAAAAAGAAAAGAATAACAAGATTTCGAACAAAGTGTAAACCTAAAGTGCCTAGGAAGCACAAACTACGAACAAGAGACACGCTTTTCGTCAGGCCTTGTAGTCACACAGACTAAATATTTCTTTGTAAATAATTTTTAGACATGGTATATATACTAAATGTTAACTGTACTTTGTAGTAATAATGCAGTCAGTAATAAATGGACACGTATATGCTGCTGCGTGTGAACCGACTATAGACAAGTAATTAATGGACACGTATAAAAGTGGTGCGTGTGAACCTTAACATGACGACCAAATACACACGAACACGAATTAACAATAACGTGTGAACTGAAAAGGTGATAACTCCAAGGACACGTGTGAAATACCGCGTGTGAAGTAAAGTTATAAGTACTTGTACCACGAAACCGCGATGTAGAAAGCCGAAGAGTGAAAGTGAATAAGTGTTGTACTTACCACAAACGGTACTGTACGCCTTTCCACGGACACATTCTTCGAAACAGCTGCGGCAGTCGCCGCATCTGGCTGCTTCCGTAATCCAGAGTCGATGAAAAACTGTGTAAAAACTCACACCACGGCTAGTAGACACCAAACGCTCTGCTTCTCGCAGAATACTGCTGCTAGCGTTGTGTGACCAACGCACGTAACACTGTGTACGCCGAGCACTCAACAATCAATTTTTCTTTGCACAACGAGCGCGGATGCCAAATGTGTTTGAAATGCATTCAAAATAAAATATGATATAGCAATGAATTAAGCACTCATGTACCTTGTGAAATTATAAAGACACTAATCGGAAGAGTCTTAAGCTCAAATTTGACAATTGCTACCCAAGTTACTGACCAGGCCGAGTAATGACGGAAACGTGTCGAACCAAATAAAACCAGAAAAATAGATAAATGTGAGAATTAAGCATTCCTAAGAGAATGAGACCTTATGTACATAAACAATTGTTATCCTTACCTAATCCAATTTTCTTATAGACTAAGTTATTAGTAAGTAAGCACATTCTAATAGAGATTTTTTTTCCGTATTTTTCATGTACGAAAACATAAATGGAAGCACGGACATGTGTCAAGTGAAATAGAGACCGCCACCATACGGCTCAACATGTTGCAGAACCAATCTTCCAGTTCCTGACTCACGACGTATTTCCATCGTAACATCACACCCCGACAACTACTCCAACTTTCACAGTGAAAGTGATGCCCTACTTTTCATCCACTGTGAAAGTGTAAACAATTTCCCTACTCAAGTGTAGTGCTATTATTTATACCCGAAGTTCTACCACTCCCAGTGCAACTCATACCTACCCAAGTGTAGTGAAACATTTTTTTTGCAGGTCATGAAAGCCAGAAATAAGTAAAGTGCTACGTATTTACTGCAAATATCTTCGACGAAAAAACGACAAAAATATTCCTGTAATATGTCAATTTTTTTGTAACATATTTTTACCACGAGTGCACACAGCACCCAGACTTCCTGCGAAGTCAAGTAATTTATTTCTTTGTTATTTTTTAATTTTATTATGCCATGTATAATGTATCTATGTATGTGTATCTTCATCTTAATTTCATTATCTTTTACCGAGAAATGAACATTTGTTATCCTTGTACAATACATTAGAAAGAGCACAGTTCAATTGTCGTGTAGTTACCCTATGGACAAATTACTATCAATTTCAGTCGTACGAATATACTTACCTGATACTCTGTATGTTAACCACATTGCCTGATGTAGTGTGTAAAATCTATTGTAAAGCATTTTTGCAAGTAATACTAACTTGCTTCACGAAAGCAATAATATCACGACGACGCGTGAGTCGCGATGATCCTGACAGAGTCATCGCTCTTCACGCGGGAAGCAATGTGATATTATTGGATTTCACACATTTTGCATATGAGAAAAGGACAGCCACCGAGCTGTATTTTGTAATGATACTAAGCATGACAACGCGAGAGTAAAGAAACGAAATCTGTTTATAACGTGCGCCTATACCAAGACGCGCGGCCAGCGTTTAAAAGGTACTTTTAAACACTATGACCCGCTGGGCGCAGATATTTAAAATCATTGCCGCAGCGCAGGATAGCAAGAAGCTGCGAAACAGAAGAAAGAACAATTTATCATTTGTTAGGAAAATTCTAGAGTCTTTATAGTTAGTTGTACTTCTGGTCGCCGATATGTTAACATGTACTTCATTACCTTTGATGTTTGGTCGCCGACTTGTTAAGACGTGTTGCGTAGCACTGCTACAAGTTATATTTCATTTAGTGTGAAAAACCACGTTATCATCAAGAAAGAAAACTCTTTTGTAGACCTTGTGACGATAAAAAATACTTGCGCGCACGCCAGGACATTTAATTTTTTCAAAATATCACACACACAAAAACAGCGATTGTTGGACTGCTCCATGTATGAGAAAAACATAAAAATGTAAGTTTTGTATTCATTGTAAATTTATTAATGTTTATCGTTTAACGCCTTTGTTCTTTGAGAATATATTGATGCTTCACTGCACAGAAAATGTTTGCCTATTCTTTTCCTTAAATTAACCACAAATAATGTTTATATTTATATGAACTTTGATACAGGTTCGCTCTTTATCGCGGTGTCTCGATTGTATTTGGGAGACCATTAATGTGTTCAGTTTCCGAACTGACAAGTTTTTTTACAAAATTTCACTCTTTTGCATTTTTTTTTTTTTATTATTCAAATAGGTCCCTTAGGTAATTTCATTCAAGAGTGTGACTGCGTGAAAGCAATCCGGGTTAGGAAGTCATTTGAGAAACTATTTTCGCGCAATCAATCTGAACGTCTCCCGAACACAATTGAGAGCCGACGCATCGGCGATCATTCATTAATTTTTCTCTCTTTCCAAGACGTACAAAAAAAAACGGCCAAGGAGAACTGGGGAGAGTACGCAATCTAGTGTTAAAGGGTGCATTCTTGTCGGCAAACATTGCCATAAATTATCATCATCAATGTTATGTTTGGTTAAATGAGAAATGCGAAAAAACTTTTAACGCTAGAATGCCTTCTCTATCCCAATCGAGGAACGTTTCTACGGCAACGACAGGATTTTCTTTTGGGGTCCTGTATCTCCTTTCCGATGCACTATTTCTTCTTTACTGTATCACTCGCACCCTCTCATTGACGAATTATTACAGAAATTGCGTCAGAATGAAATACTCTTAGTTCCAGGCCTTCTCTTTCCCAATCTAGGAACGTTTCTACAGCAACGACAGGATTTTCATTTGGGGTCCTGTATCTACTTTCCGATGCACTATTTCTTCTTTACTGTATCACACGCACCCTCACATTGACGAATTAAAACAGAAATTGCATCGCAATGAAATACTCTGGGATCGTGCCTTCTCTTTCCCAATCTAGGAACGTTTCTACGTCAACGACAACATTTTCAATTGGGGTTGAGTATCTCCTTTCCAATGCACTATTTCTTCTATACTGTATCACTCGCACCCTCACATTGACGAATCAAAACAGAAATTGCGGCGCAATGAAGTACTCTGGGTTCCATGCATTCCCTTTCCCAAGCTAGGAACGTTTCAACGGCAACGACAGGATTGTATTTTGGGGTTGATTATCTCCTTTCCGATGCACTATTTCCTCTTTACTGTATCACTCGCACCCTCACATTGACGAATTAACATAGAAATTGCGTCACAATGAAATACTCTGGGTTCCATGCCCTCTCTTTCCCAATCTAGGAACGTTTCTACGGCAACGACAGTACTTTCTTTTGGCGTCCTGTATCTCCTTTCCGATGCACTATATCTTATTTACTAAATCACTCGCATCCTCACATTGACGAATTAACACAGATATTGCGTCGCAATGAAATACTCTGGGTTCCATGCCTTTCTTTCCCAATCTAGGAAAGTTTCTACGGCAACGACAGGACTTTCTTTAGGCGTCCTGGATCTCTTTTCCGATGAACTATTTCTTCTTTACTGTATCACTCGCACCCTCACATTGACGAATTAACACAGAAATTGCGGCGCAATGAAATACTCTGGGTTCCATGCCATCTCTTTCCCTATCTAGGAACGTTTCTACGGCAACGACAGTATTTTATTTGGGGTCCTGTATCTCCTTTCCGATGCACTATTTCTTCTTTACTGTATCACTCGCACACTGACGTTGACGAATAAACACAGAAATTGCGTCGAAATGAAATACTCTGGGTTCCATGCCTTCTCTTTCCCAATCTAGGAACGTTTCTACGGCGACGACAGGATTTTCTTTTGGAGTCCTGTATCTCCTTTCCCATGCACTATTGATTCTTTACTGTATCCCTGGCAACCTCACATTGACGAATCAACACAGAAATTGCGTCTCAATGAAGTACTCTGTGTTCCATGCCTTCTTTTACCCAATCTAGGAACGTTTCTACTGCGACAGGATTTTCTTTTAAGGTCCTGTATCTCCTTTCCGATGCACAGTTTCTTCTTTACTGTATCACTCGCACCCTCACATTGACGAATTAACACAGAAATAGCGGCGCAATGAAATACTCTGGTTCCATGCCTTCTCCTTACCTATCTAGGAACGTTTCTACGGCAACAACAGTATTTTATTTGGGGTCCTGTATCTCCTTTCCGATGCACTATTTCTTCTTTACTGTATCACTCGCACCCTCACATTGACGAATTAACTCAGAAATAGCGGCGCAATGAAATTCTTTGGTTCCATGCCTTCTCCTTACCTATCTAGGAACGTTTCTACGGCAATGACAGGATTTTATTTGGGGTCCTGTATCTCCTTTCCGATGCACTATTTCTTCTTTACCGTATCTCTAACACCGTCACATTGCCGAATTAACACAGAAATGGAATCGCAATGAATACTCTGGGTTCCATGCCTTTTCTTTCCCAATCTAGGAACGTTTCTACGGCAACGACAGGAATTTATTTTCGGACGTGTATCTCCTTTCTGATGCACTATTTCTTCTTTACTGTATCCCTCGCACCCTCACAACGACGAATTAACATAGAAATTGCGTCGCAATGAAATACTCTGGGGTCCATGCCTTCTCTTTCCCAATTTATGAACGACTCCACGGCAACGACAAGATTTTCTTTTGGGGTCCTGTACCTCCTTTCAGAAGCACTATTTCTTCTTTACTCTATCACTCGCACCATCGCATTGACGAATTAACACAGAAATTGCATCGCAATGAAGTACTCTGGGTTCCAGGCGTTCTCTCTTCCAGTATAGGAACGTTTCTATGGCAACGACAGGATTTTCTTTTGAGGTTGAGTAACTCCTTTCCGATGCACTATTTCTTCTTTTCTGTACCATTCAGACCCTCACATTGACGAATTAACACAGAAATTGCGTCGCAATGAAGTACTCTGTGTTCCATGGCTTCTCTTTCCCAATCTAGGAACGTTTCTACGGCAACGAAAGGATTTTATTTTAGGGTAGTTTATCTCCTTTCCGATACACTATATCTTGAATACTGTATCACTCGCGCCCTCACATTGACGAATTATTACAGAAATTGCGTCACAATGAAGTACCTTGGGTTCGAGGCCTTCTCTTTCCCAGTAGAGGAACGTTTCACCGGCAACGACTTGATTTTCTTTTGGGGTTCGAGTATATCCTTTCCGATGCGCTATTTCTTCTTTACTGTATCACTCACACCCTCACATTGACCAGTTAACACAGAAATAGCGGCGCAATGAAATACTCTTGGTTCCATGCCTTCTCCTTCCCTATCTAGGAACGTTTCTACGGAAACGACAGGATTTTATTTGGGGTCCTGTATGTCCTTTCCAATGCACTATTTCTTCTATACTGTATCACTCGCACCCTCACATTGACGAATTAACACAGAAATAGCGGCGCAATGAAATACTCTTGGTTATATGCCTTCTCCTTCCCTATCTAGGAACGTTTCTACAGCAACGACAGGATTTTATTTGGGGTCCTGTATCTCCTTTCCGATGCACTATTGATTTTTTACTGTATCCCTCGCACCCTCACTTTGACGAATCAACACAGAAATTGCGTCTCAATGAAGTACTCTGTGTTCCATGCCTTCTCTTACCCAATCTAGGAACGTTTCTGTGGCGACAGGATTTTCCTTTAAGGTCCTGTATCTCCTCTCCGATGCACTGTTTCTTCTTTACTGTATCCCTCGCACTCTCACATTGACGCATTAACACAGAAATTGCGTCGCAGTGAAATACTGTGGGTTCCATGCCTTTCTTTCCCAATCTAGGAACGTTGCTACGGCAATGTTAGGACTTCCTTTTGGGGTCCTGTATCTCCTTTCCGATGCACTATTTCTTCTTTACTGTATCACTCGCACCCTCACATTGACAAATTATCACAGAAATTGCGTTGCAATGGAGTACTCTGGGTTCCATGCCTTCTCTTTCCCGATCTAGGAACGTTTCTGCGGCAACGACAGGATTTTCTTTTGGGCTCCTGTATCTCCCTTCAGATGCACCATTTCTTCTTACTGTATCACTCGCACGCTCGCATTGACGAATTAAAACAGAAATTGCGTTGCAATGAAATACTCTGGGTTACATGCCTTCTCTTTCCCAACCTAGGAACGTTTCTACGGCACCGACAGGACTTTCTATTGGTGTCCTGTATCTCCATTCCGATGCACTATTTTTCTTTACTGTAGCACTCGCAAACTCACATTGACGAATTATTACTGAAATTGCGTCGCAACGAAATACTCTGTGTTGCATGCCTTCTCTTTCCCTATATAGAAACGTTTCTACGGCAACAACAGGATTTTCTTTTGGGGTCCTGTATCTCCTTCCCGATTCACTCTTTCTTCTTTACTGTATCACTCACACCCTCACATTGACAAATTAATACAGAAATTGCGTCGCTATGAAGTACACTGGGTTCCATGCCCACTCTTTCCCAATCTAGGAACGTTTCTACGGCAAAGACAGGAATCTCTATTGGGTCCTGTATTTACTTTTTGACCACCATTTCTTCTTTACTGAATCACTCGCGACCTCACATTGACGAATTAACACTGAAATTGCGTGGCAATGAAATACTCTGTGTTGCATTCCCCCTCTTTCCCAATTTAGGAACGTTTCTACGGCAACGACAGGATTTTATTCTGGGTCCTGTATCTCCTTTCTGATGTGCTATTTCTTCATTACTGTATCACTCGTACACTCACATTGACGAATTAACACAGAAGTTGCGACACAATGAAATACTCGGGGTTCCATGCCTACTCTTTCCCAATCTATGAACGTTTCTACGGCAAGAACAGTATTTTATTTGGGGTCCTGTATCTCCTTTCCGATGCTTTATTTCTTCTCTACTGTATCACTCGCACCCTCACATTGACGAATTAACACAGAAATTGCATCGCAATGAAATACTCTGTGTTCCATGCCTTCTCTTTCCCAATCTTGGAACGTTTCCACGGCAACGTCAGGATTTTCTTTTGGGGTCCTGTATTTCCTTTCCGATGCACTATTTCTTCTTTACTGTATCACTCGCACCCCCACATTGACGAATTAACACAGAAACGGCGTCGCAATTAAATACTCTAGGTGCATGCCTTCTCTTTCCCAATCTAGGTACGTTTCTACGGCAATGACAGCATTTTCTTTTGGGTTCCTGTATCTCCTTTCCGATGCACTATCTGTCTTTTACTAGATTACTCGCACCCTCACATTGACGAATTAACGCAGTAATTGCATCGCAAAGAAATATTCTGGGTTCCATGTCTTCTCTTCCCCTACCTAGGAACGTTTCTACGGCAACGACAGGATGTTATTTGGTTTTCTGTATCTCCTTTCTGAAGCACCATTTCTTCTTTACAGTATCACCCGCACACTCACGGAGACGAATAAACACAGAAATTGCATCGCAATGAAATACTCTGGGTTCCATGCCTTCTCTCTCCCAATGTAGGTACATTCCTACGGAAAAGACAGGATTTTCTATTGGGGTCCCATATCTCCTTTGCGATGCACTATTTCTTCATTACTGTATCACTCGCACCCTCACATTGACGAATTAAGACAGAAATTGCGGCGCAACGAAGTACTCTGGGTTCCATGCCTACTCTTTCCCTATCTAGGAACGCTTCTACGGCACCGACAGGATTTGATTTGAGGTCCTGTGTTTCCATTCCTATGCACTATTTCTTCTTTACTGTATCACTCACACCTTTGCGTTGAGGAAATAACACAGAAATTGCGTTGCAATGAAACACTCTGGGTTCCATGCCTTCTCTTTCCCAATCTAGGAACGTTTCCGCGGCAACGAGAGGATTTTTTATTGGGGTCCTGTATCTCCTTTCCGATGCTCTATTTCTTCCTTACTGTATCACTCGCACCCTCATATTGACGAATTAATACAGAAATTGCAACGCAATTTAGTACTCTGGGTTCCACGCCTTCTCTTTCCCAATCTAGGAACGTTTCCACGGTAACAACAGGATTTTATTTGGGACCTGTATTTCCTTTCCGATGCACTATTTCTTCTTTACTGTATCACTCGCACCCTCACATTGACGTATTAACACAGAAATTGCGTCGCAATGAAATACTCTGTGTTAAATGCTATCTCCTTCCCAATCTAGGAACGTTTCTACGGCAAAGACTGGATTTTATTTGGGGTCCTGTATCTCCTTTCTGAAGCACTATTTCTTCTTTACTGTATCACTCGCACCATTGCATTGACGAATGAATACAGAAATTGCTTCGCAATGAAATACCCTGGGTTCCATGACTTCTCTTTCCCAATCTAGGAACGTATCTACGGCAACGACAGGATTTTCTTTTGGGGCCCTGTATCTCATTTCCGATGCACTATTTCTTCTTTACTGTTTCACTTGCACCCTCACATTGACGAAATGACACAGAAATAGCGTCGCAATGGACTATTCTGTGTTCCATGCCTTCTCTTTCCCAATCTAGGAACGTTTCTACGGCAATGACTGGATTTTATTTGGGGTCCTGTATCTCCTTTCTGATGGATTATTTCGTCTTTACTGTATCCTTCGCACCCTTACAGTGACGAATTAACACAGAAATTGCTTCACAATGAAATACCCTGGGTTCCATGATTTCTCTTTCCCAATCTAGGAACGTATCTACGGCAACGACTGGATTTTCCTTTGGGGCCCTGTATCTCCTTTCCGATGCACTATTTCTTCTTTACTGTATCACTCGCACACACACATTGACGAATTTATACAGAAATTGCGTCGCAACGAAATACCCTGGGTCCCATGCCTTCTCTTTCCCAATCTAGGAACGCATCTATGACAACGACAGGATTTTCTTTTAGGGATGAGTATCTCCTTTCCGATGCATTATTTCTTCTTTACTGTATGACTCGCACCCTCACATTGAGGAATTAATACAGAAACTGCGTCGCAACGAAATTCTCTGTGTTCCATGCCTTCTCTTTCCCGATCTAGGGACAGTTCTATGGCAACGACTGGATATTCTTTTAGGGATGAGTATCTCCTTTGCGATGAATTATTTCATCTTTACTGTATCACTCGCACCCTTACATTGACGAATTAACACAGAAATTGCTTCACAATGAAATACCCTGGGTTCCATGACTTCTCTTTCCCAATCTAGGAACGTATCTACGGCAACGACTGGATTTTCTTTTGGGGCCCTGTATTTCCTTTCCGATGCACTATTTCTTCTTTACTGTATCACTCGCACACACACATTGACGAATTAATACAGCAATTGCGTCCCAACGAAATACTCTGGGTTCCATGCCTTCTCTTTAACAATCGAGGAACGTTTCTACGGCAACGACAGGATTTTCTATTGGGTTCCTGTATCTCCTTTCCGATGCAATATTTCTTCTTTACTGTATCACTCGCACCCTCACATTGACGAATTAATACAGAAATTGCGTCGCAACGAAATACTCTGGGTTCCATGCCTACTCTTTAACACTAGAGGAACGTTTCTACGGCAATGACAGGATTTTCTATTGGGGTCCTGTATCTCCTTTCCAATGCAATATTTCTTCTTTACTGTATCACTCGCACCCTCACATTGACGAATTAATACAGAAATTGCGTCGCAGCGAAATACTCTGTATTCCATGCCTTCTCTTTCCCAATCTTGGAACGTTTCCACGGCAACGTCAGAATTTTCTTTTGGGGTCCTATATTTCCTTTCTGATGCACTATTTCTTCTTTACTGTATCACTCGCACACTCACATTGACGAATTAACACAGAAACGGCGTCGCAATTAAGTACTCTAGGTGCATGCCTTCTCTTTCCCAATCTAGGAACGTTTCTACGGCAACGACTGGATTTTATTTGGGGTCCTGTATCTCCTTTCTGATGGACTATTTCGTCTTTACTGTATCCTTCGCACCCTTACATTGACGAATTAACACAGAAATTGCTTCACAATGAAATACCCTGGGTTCCATGACTTCTCTTTCCCAATCTAGGAACGTATCTACGGCAACGACTGGATTTTCCTTTGGGGCCCTGTATCTCCTTTCCGATGCACTATTTCTTCTTTACTGTATCACTCGCACACACACATTGACGAATTTATACAGAAATTGCGTCGCAACGAAATACCCTGGGTTCCATGCCTTCTCTTTAACAATCGAGGAACCTTTCTACGGCAACGACAGGATTTTCTATTGGGGTCCTGTATCTCCTTTCCGATGCAATATTTCTTCTTTACTGTATCACTCGCACCCTCACATTGACGAATTAATACAGAAATTGCGTAGCAACGAAATACTCTGGGTTCCATGCCTTCTCTTTCCCAATCTAGGAACGCATCTATGACAACGACAGGATTTTCTTTTAGGGATGAGTATCTTCTTTCCGATGCATTATTTCTTCTTTACTGTATGACTCGCACCCTCACATTGTCGAATTAATACAGAAACTGCGTCGCAACGAAATTCTCTGTGTTCCATGCCTTCTCTTTCCCGATCTAGGGACAGTTCTATGGCAACGACTGGATATTCTTTTAGGGATGAGTATCTCCTTTGCGATGTATTATTTCATCTTTACTGTATCACTCGCACCCTTACATTGACGAATTAACACAGAAATTGCTTCACAATGAAATACCCTGGGTTCCATGACTTCTCTTTCCCAATCTAGGAACGTATCTACGGCAACGACTGGATTTTTTTTTGGGGCCCTGTATCTCCTTTCCAATGCACTATTTCTTCTTTACTGTATCACTCGCACACACACATTGACGAATTAATACAGCAATTGCGTCCCAACGAAATACTCTGGATTCCATTCCTTCTCTTTAACAATCGAGGAACGTTTCTACGGCAACGACAGGATTTTCTATTGGGGTCCTGTATCTCCTTTGCGATGCACTATTTCTTCTTTACTGTATCACTCGCACCCTCACATTGACGAATTAATACAGAAATTGCGTCGCAACGAAATACTCTGGGTTCCATGACTTCTCTTTCCGAATCTAGGTACGCTTCTATGACAACTACAGGATTTTCTTTTAGCGATGAGTATCTTCTTTCCGATGCGTTATTTCTTCTTTACTGTATGACTCGCACCTTCACATTGACGAATTAATACAGAAACTGCGTCGCAACGAAATTCTCTGTGTTCCATGCATTCTCTTTCCCGATCTAGGGACAGTTCTATGGCAACGACTGGATATTCTTTTAGGGATGAGTATCTCCATTGCGATGTATTATTTCATCTTTACTGTATCACTCGCACCCTTACATTGACGAATTAACACAGAAATTGCGTAACAATGAAATACCCTGGGTTCCATGACTTCACTTTCCCAATCTAGGAACGTTACTACGGCGACGACAGGATATTCTATTGGGGTTCTGTATCTCCTTTCCGATGCACTATTTCTTCTTTACTGTATCACTCGCACACACACAGTGACGAATTAATACAGAAATTGCGTCGCAACGAAATACTCTGGGTTCCATGCCTACTCTTTAACACTAGAGGAACGTTTCTACGGCAATGACAGGATTTTCTATTGGGGTCCTGTATCTCCTTTCCGATGCAATATTTCTTCTTTACTGTATCACTCGCACCCTCACATTGACGAATTAATACAGAAATTGCGTCGCAACGAAATACTCTGGGTTCCATGCCTTCTCTTTCCCAATCTAGGAACACTTCTATGGCAACGACAGGATTTTCTTTTAGGGATGAGTATCTCCTTTCCGATGCATTATTTCTTCTTTACTGTATGACTCGCACCCTCGCATTAACGAATTAATACAGAAACTGCGTCGCAACGAAATTCTCTGTGTACCATGCCTTCTCTTTCCCAATCTAGGGACAGTTCTATGGCAACGACAGGATATTCTTTTAGGGATGAGTATCTCCTTTGCGATAAATTATTTCTTCTTTACTGTATCACTCGCACCTATACATTGACGAATTAACACAGAAATTGCTTCACAATGAAATACCCTGGGTTCCATGATTTCTCTTTCCCAATCTAGGAACGTATCTACGGCAACGACTGGATTTTCTTTTGGGGCCCTGTATCTCCTTTCCGATGCACTATTTCTTCTTTACTGTATCACTCGCACACACACATTGACGAATTAATACAGAAATTGCGACGCAACGAAATACTCTGGGTTCCATGCCTTCTCTTTAACAATCGAGGCACGTTTCTACGGCAATGACAGGATTTTCTATTGGGGTCCTGTATCTGCTTTCCGATGCAATATTTCTTCTTTACTGTATCACTCGCACCCTCACATTGACGAATTAATACAGAAATTGCGTCGCAACGAAATACTCTGGGTTCCATGCCTTCTCTTTCCCAATCTAGGTACGCTTCTATGACAACTACAGGATTTTCTTTTAGCGATGAGTATCTCCTTTCCCATGCATTATTTCTTCCTTACTGTATGACTAGCATGCTCACATTGACGAATTAATACAGAAACTGCGTCGCAACGAAATTCTCTGTGTTCCATGACTTCTCTTTCCCGATCTAGGGACAGTTCTATGGCAACGACAGGATTCTTTTATGGATGAGTATCTCCTTTCCGATGCACTATTTCTTCTTTACTGTATCACTCGCACCCTTACATTGACGAATTAACACAGAAATTGCTTCACAATGAAATACCCTGGGTTCCATGACTTCTCTTTCCCAATCTAGGACCCTTTCTACGGCGACGACAGGATATTCTATTGGGGTTCTGTATCTCCTTTCCGATGCACTATTTCTTCTTTATTGTATCACTCGCACCCTCACATTGACGAATTAATACAGAAATTGCGTCCCAACGAAATAGTGTTGGTTCCATGCCTTCTCTTTCCCAAACTCGGAACGTTTCCGTAGCAACGACAGGATTTTAATTTAGGGATGAGTATCTCCTTTCCGATGGACTATTTCTTCTTTACTGTATCACTCGCACCCTCACATTAAAGAATTAACACAGAAATTGCGTCACAGTGAAATACTCTGTGTTCCATGCCTTCTCTTTCCCATTCTAGGAACGTTTCGACGGCGACGACAGGATTTTCTATTGGGTTCCTGTATCTGCTATCCAATGAACTATTTATTCTTTACTGTATCACTCGCACCCTCACATTGACGAATTAACACAGAAATTGCGTCGCAATGAGATACTCTGGGTTCCATTCCTTCTCTTTCACAATCTAGGAACGTTTCTATGGCTACGACACGATTTTCTTTTAGGGATGAGTATCTCCTCTCCGATGAACTATTTCATTTTTACTGTATCACTCGCACCCTCACATTGACGATTTAACACAGAAATTGCATCACAATGAAATACTCGGGGTCCCATGCCTTCTCTTTCCCAATCTAATAACGATTCTATGGCAACGACAGGATTTTCTATTGGGGTCGTGTATCTGCATTCCGATGAACTATTTCTTCGTTACTGTATCACTCTCACCCACACATTGACGAATCAACACAGAATTTGCGTTACATTGTAATACTCTGTTTTCCATGCCTTCTCTTTCCCGATCTAGGATCGTTTCTATGGCAACGACACGATTTTGTTTTAGGGATGAGTATCTCCTCTCCGATGAACTATTTCTTCGTTACTGTATCACTCGCACCCTCACATTGGCGAATTAACACAGAAATTGCGTCACAATGAAATACTCTGGGTTCCATGCCTTCTCCTGCCAAATCTAGGAACGTTTCTATGACAACGACAAGATTTTCTTTTAGGGATGAGTATCTCCTTTCCGATGCACTACTTGTTCTTTACTGTATCCCTCGCACTCTCACATTGACGAATTAACACAGAATTTGCGACACAACGAAATTCTCTGGGTTCCATTCCTTCTCTTTCCCAATCTACTAGCGTTTCTACGGCAATGACAGGATTTTCTATTGGGGTTCTCTATCTCCTTTCCGATGCACTATTTCTTCTTTACCGTATCACTCGCACCCTCACATTGACGAATTAACACAGAAATTGCGTCACAAAGAAATACCCTGGGTTCCATGCCTTCTCTTTCCCAATCTACTAACGTTTCTATGGCAACAACAGGATTTTCTTTTTGGGATGTGTATCTCCTGTCCGATGAACTATTTCTTCTCTACTGTATCACTCGCACACTCACATTGAATAATTAACACAGAAATTGCGTCGCAATGAGATACTCTGGGTTCCATGCCTTCTCCTTCACAATCTAGGAACGATTCTATGGCAAAGACACGATTTTCTTTTAGGGATGAGTATCTCCTCTCCGATGACCTATTTCTTCTTTACTGTATCACTCGCACCCTCACATTGACGAATTAACACAGAAATTGCGTCACAAAGAAATACCCTGGGTTCCATGCCTTCTCTTTCCCAATCTACTAACGTTTCTATGGCAACGGCAGGATTTTCTATTGGGGTCCTGTATCTGCATTCCGATGAACTATTTCTTCGTTACTGTATCACTCTCACCCCCCCCCCCCCCCCCCATTGACGAATTAACACAGAATATGAGTTACAATGAAATATTCTGGGTTCCATGCCTTCTCTTTCCCGATCTAGGAACGTTTCTATGGCAACGACAGGATTTTCTTTTAGGGATGAGTATATCCTTTCCGATGCACTAATTTTTGTTTACTGTATCACTCGCACCCTCACACTGACGAATTAATACAGAAATTGCGTCGCAACGAAATACTCTGTGTTCCATGCCTTCTCTTTCCCAATCTAGGAACGCTTCTATGGCAACGACAGGATTTTCTTTTAGGGATGACTATCTCCTTTCCGATGCACTATTTTATCTTTACTGTATCACTCGCACCCTCACATTGACGATTTAATACAGAAATTGCGTCGCAATGAAATACTCTGGGTTCCATTCCTTCTCTTTCCCAATCTAGGAACGTTTCTATGGCAATGACAGGATTTTCTTTTAGGCATGAGTATCTCCTTTCCGATGGACTATTTCTTCTTTACTGTATCACTCGCACCCTCACATAGACGAATTAACACAGAAATTGCGTCACAATGAAATACTCTGGGTTTCATGCCTTCTCTAACCCAATATACGAACGTTTCTACAGCAACGACAGGATTTTCTATTGCGGACCCGTATCTGCTTTCCGTTGAACGATTTCTTCTTTACTGTATCACTCGCACCCTCACATTGACGAATTATCACAGATATTGCATCACAATAAAATACTCTGGGTTCCATGCCTTCTCTTTAACAATCGAGGCACGTTTCTACGGCAATGACAGGATTTTCCATTGGGGTCCTGTATCTGCTTTCCGATGCAATATTTCTTCTTTACTGTATCACTCGCACCCTCACATTGACGAATTAACACAGAAATTGCGTCACAAAGAAATACCCTGGGTTCCATGCCTTCTCTTTCCCAATCTACTAACGTTTCTATGGCAACGGCAGGATTTTCTATTGGGGTCCTGTATCTGCATTCCGATGAACTATTTCTTCGTTACTGTATCACTCTAACCCCCCCCCCCCCATTGACGAATTAACACAGAATATGAGTTACAATGAAATATTCTGGGTTCCATGCCTTCTCTTTCCCGATCTAGGAACGTTTCTATGGCAACGACAGGATTTTCTTTTAGGGATGAGTATATCCTTTCCGATGCACTAATTTTTGTTTACTGTATCACTCGCACCCTCACACTGACGAATTAATACAGAAATTGCGTCGCAACGAAATACTCTGTGTTCCATGCCTTCTCTTTCCCAATCTAGGAACGCTTCTATGGCAACGATAGGATTTTCTTTTAGGGATGACTATCTCCTTTCCGATGCACTATTTTATCTTTACTGTATCACTCGCACCCTCACATTGACGATTTAATACAGAAATTGCGTCGCAATGAAATACTCTGGGTTCCATTCCTTCTCTTTCCCAATCTAGGAGCGTTTCTATGGCAATGACAGGATTTTCTTTTAGGCATGAGTATCTCCTTTCCGATGGACTATTTCTTCTTTACTGTATCACTCGCACCCTCACATAGACGAATTAACACAGAAATTGCGTCACAATGAAATACTCTGGGTTTTATGCCTTCTCTTTCCCAATCTAGGAACGTTTCTACAGCAACGACAGGATTTTCTATTGCGGACCCGTATCTGCTTTCCGTTGAACGATTTCTTCTTTACTGTATCACTCGCACCCTCACATTGACGAATTATCACAGATATTGCATCACAATAAAATACTCTGGGTTCCATGCCTTCTCTTTAACAATCGAGGCACGTTTCTACGGCAATGACAGGATTTTCTATTGGGGTCCTGTATCTGCTTTCCGATGCAATATTTCTTCTTTACTGTATCACTCGCACCCTCATATTGACGAATTAATACAGAAATTGCGTCGCAACGAAATACTCTGGGTTCCATGCCTTCTCTTTCCCAATCTAGGGACAGTTCTATGGCAACGACAGGATTCTTTTATGGATGAGTATCTCCTTTCCGATGCACTATTTCTTCTTTACTGTATCACTCGCACCCTTACATTGACGAATTAACACAGAAATTGCTTCATAATGAAATACCCTGGGTACCATGACTTCTCTTTCCCAATCTAGGAACGTTTCTACGGCGACGACAGGATATTCTATTGGGGTTCTGTATCTCCTTTCCGATGCACTATTTCTTCTTTACTGTATCACTCGCACCCTCACATTGACGAATTAATACAGAAATTGCGTCCCAACGAAATAGTGTTGGTTCCATGCCTTCTCTTTCCCAAACTCGGAACGCTTCCGTAGCAACGACAGGATTTTAATTTAGGGATGAGTATCTCCTTTCCGATGGACTATTTCTTCTTTACTGTATCACTCGCACCCTCACATTAAAGAATTAACACAGAAATTGCGTCACAATGAAATACTCTGTTTTCCATGCCTTCTCTTTCCCATTCTAGGAACGTTTCGACGGCGACGACAGGATTTTCTATTGGGTTCCTGTATCTGCTATCCGATGAACTATTTATTCTTTACTGTATCACTCGCACCCTCACATTGACGAATTAACACAGAAATTGCGTCGCAATGAGATACTCTGGGTTCCATGCCTTCTCTTTCACAATCTAGGAACGTTTCTATGGCAACGACACGATTTTCTTTTAGGGATGAGTATTTCCTCTCCGATGAACTATTTCATTTTTACTGTATCACTCGCACCCTCTCATTGACGATTTAACACAGATATTGCATCACAATGAAATACACGGGGTTCCATGCCTTCTCTTTCCAAATCTAATAACGATTCTATGGCAACGACAGGATTTTCTATTGGGGTCCTGTATCTGCATTCCGATGAACTATTTCTTCGTTACTGTATCACTCTCACCCACACATTGACGAATCAACACAGAATTTGCGTTACATTGTAATACTCTGTTTTCCATGCCTTCTCTTTCCCGATCGAGGATCGTTTCTATGGCAACGACACGATTTTGTTTTAGGGATGAGTATCTCCTCTCCGATGAACTATTTCTTCGTTACTGTATCACTCGTACCCTCACATTGGCGAATTAACACAGAAATTGCGTCACAATGAAATACTCTGGGTTCCATGCCTTCTCCTGCCAAATCTAGGAACGTTTCTATGGCAACGACAAGATTTTCTTTTAGGGATGAGTATCTCCTTTCCGATGCACTACTTGTTCTTTACTGTATCCCTCGCACTCTCACACTGACGAATTAACACAGAATTTGCGCCACAACGAAATTCTCTGGGTTCCATGCCTTCTCTTTCCCAATCTACTAGCGTTTCTACGGCAATGACAGGATTTTCTATTGGGGTTCTCTATCTCCTTTC
Organism: Schistocerca serialis cubense; assembly: GCF_023864345.2. Taxonomy (NCBI): domain Eukaryota; kingdom Metazoa; phylum Arthropoda; class Insecta; order Orthoptera; family Acrididae; genus Schistocerca; species Schistocerca serialis. Next base: position 120,500,718 of record NC_064649.1, read on the forward strand.
CGATGCACTATTTCTTCTTTACCGTATCACTCGCACCCTCACATTGACGAATTAACACAGAAATTGCGTCACAAAGAAATACCCTGGGTTCCATGCCTTCTCTTTCCCAATCTACTAACGTTTCTATGGCAACAACAGGATTTTCTTTTTGGGATGTGTATCTCCTGTCCGATGAACTATTTCTTCTCTACTGTATCACTCGCACACTCACATTGAATAATTAACACAGAAATTGCGTCACAATGAAATGCTCTGGGTTCCATGCCTTCTCTTTCCCAATCTAGGAACGTTTCTAGGGCACTGACAGGATTTTCTGCTGGGGTCCTGTATCTGCTTTCATATGAACTATTTCTCCTTTACTGTATCACTCGCACCCCCACATTGACGAATTAACACAGAAATTGCGTCACAATGAAATACTCTGGGTTCCATGCCTTCTCTTTCCCAATCTAGGAACACTTCTACTGCAACAACAGGATTTTCTATTGGGGGCCTGTATCTGCGTTCCGATGAACTATTTCTGCTTTACTGCAACACTCGCACCCTCACATTGACGAATTAACACAGAAATTGTGTCGCAATCAAATACTCTGGGTTCCATGCTCTCTCTTTCCCAATATAGGAACGTTTCTACGACAACGACAGGAATTTCTATTGGGGTCCTGTATCTGCTTTTCGATGAACTATTTCTTCTTTACTGTATCACTCCCACCCTCACATTGACGATTTAACACAGAAATTGCGTCACAATGAAATCCTATGTGTTCCATGCCTTCTCTTTCCCAATTTAGGGACGTTTCTATGGCAACGACAGGATTTTCTATTGGGGTCCTGTATCTGCTTTCCGATGAACTATTTTTTTCTTTACTGTATCACTCGCACCCTCACATTGACGAATTATCACAGAAATTGCGTTACAATGAAATACTGTGGGTTCCATGCCATCTCTTTCCCAATCTAGCAACGTTTCTACGGCAACGATAGGATCTGCTACTGTGGTCCTGTTTCTGCTTTCTGATGAACTATTTCTGCTTTACTGTATCACTCGAACCCTCACATTGACGAATTAACACAGAAATGGCGTACAATCAAATACTCTGTGTTCCATGCCTTGTCTTTCCCAATATAGGAACGTTTCAACGACGACAAGATTTTCTATTGGGGTCCTGTATCTGCCTTCCGATGAACTATTTCTTCTTTACTGTATCACTCGCACCCTCACATTGTCGAATTAACACAGAAATTGCGTCACAATGAAATACTCTGGGCTCCATGCCCTATCTTTCGATATTTAGGAACATTTCTACGGCAACGACAGGATTTTCTACTGCGGTCGTGTATCTGCTTTCCGATGAACTATTTCTTCTTTACTGTATCACTCGCACCCTCACATTGTCGAATTAACACAGAAATTGCGTCACAATGAAATACTCTGTGTTCCATTCCTACTCTTTCGCAATCTAGGAACGTTTCTACGGCAACGACAGGATTTTCTACTGGGGTCCTGTATCTGATTTCCGATGAACTATTTCTTCTTTACAGAATCAGTCGCACCCCCACAATGACGAATTAACACAGAAATCCCGTCACAATGAAATACACTTGGTTCCATGCCTTCTCCTTCCCAATCTAGGAACGTTTCTACGGCAACGACAAGATTTTCTATTGGGGTCCTGTTTCTGCTTTCCGATGAACTATTTCCGCTTTACTGTATCACTCGCACCCTCAAATTGACGAATTAACGCAGAAATTACGTCACAATGAAATACCCTGGGTTCCCTGCCAGCTCTTTCCCATTCTAAGATCGTTTCTATGTTAACGACAGGATTTTCTACTGGGGTCGTGTATCTGCTTTCCGATGAACGATTTCTTCTTTACTGTATCACTCGCACCCTCACATTGTCGAATTAACACAGAAATTGCGTCACAATGAAATACACTTGGTTCCATGCCTTCTCTTTCCCAATCTAGGAACGTTTCTACGGCAACGACAGGATTTTCTATTGGGGTCCTTTATCTGCTTTCCAAAGAACTATTTCTGCTTTACTGTATTACTCGCACCCTCACATTGACGAATTAACACAGAAATTGCGTCACAATGAAATACTCTGGGTTCCATGCCTTCCCTTTCCCATTATAGGAACGTGTCTATGGCAACGACAGGATTTTCTATTGGGGTCCTGTATTTGCTTTCCGATGAACTATTTGTTCTTTACTATATTACTCGCACCACCACATTGACGAATTAACACAGAAATTGCGTCACAACGAACTACTCTGTGTTTCATGCCAACTCTTTCCCAATCTAGGAGCGTTTCTACGGCAACGACAGGATTTTCTATTGGGGTCCTGTGTCTACTTTCCGATGAACTATTTCCGCTTTACTGTATCACTCGCACCCTCACATTGACGAATCAACACAGATATTGCTTCACGATGAAACACTCTGGGTTCCATGCCTTCTCTTTCCCAATCTAGGAACGTTTCTACGGCAACGACAGGATTTTCTACTGGGGTCCTGTATGTGCTTTCCGATGAACTATTTCTTCTTTACTGTATCACTCGCACCCTGATATTGACGAATTAACACAGAAATTGTGTCTCAATGAAATCTCTGGTTTCCATGCCCTCTCTTTCCCAATCTAGGAAAGTTTCTTCTGCAACGACAGGATTTTCTATTTGGGTCCTGTATCTGCTTTGCGATGAACTATTTCTGCATTACTGTATTACTCGCACCCTCACGTTGACGAATTAACACAGAAATTGCGTCACAATGAAATACTCTGTGTTCCATTCCTACTCTTTCGCAATCTAGGAACGTTTCTACGGCAACGACAGGATTTTCTATTGGGGTCCTGTATCTGATTTCCGATGAACTATTTCTTCTTTACTGAATCACTGGCACCCCTACATTGACGAATTAACACAGAAATTGCGTCACAATGAAATACACTTGGTTCCATGCCTTCTCCTTCCCAATCTAGGAACGTTTCTACGGCAACGACAGGATTTTCTATTGGGGTCCTGTATCTGCTTTCCGATGAACTATTTCTTCTTTACTGTATCACTCGCACCCTCACATTGTCGAATTAACACAGAAATTGCGTCACAATGAAATACACTTGGTTCCATGCCTTCTCTTTCCCAATCTAGGAATGTTTATACGGCAACGACAGGATTTTCTACTGCGGTCGTGTATCTGCTTTCCGATGAACTATTTCTTCTTTACTGTATCACTCGCACCCTCACATTGTCGAATTAACACAGAAATTGCGTCACAATGAAATACTCTGTGTTCCATTCCTACTCTTTCGCAATCTAGGAACGTTTCTACGGCAACGACAGGATTATCTATTGGGGTCCTGTATCTGATTTCCGATGAACTATTTCTTCTTTACTGAATCACTGGCACCCCCACATTGACGAATTAACACAGAAATTGCGTCACAATGAAATACACGTGGTTCCATGCCTTCTCCTTCCCAATCTAGGAACGTTTCTGCGGCAACGACAGGATTTTCTATTGGGGTCCTGTATCTGCTTTCCGATGAACTATTTCCGCTTTACTGTATCACTCGCACCTTCAAATTGACGAATTAACACAGAAATTGTGTCACAATGAAATACTCTGGGTTCCATGCCTTCTCTTTCCCAATCTAGGAAAGTTTCTACTGCAACGACAGGATTTTCTATTTGGGTCCTGTATCTGCTTTCCGATGAACTATTTCTGCATTACTGTATTACTCGCACCCTCACGTTGACGAAGTAACACAGAAATTGCGTCACAATGAAATACTCTGTGTTCCATGCCTTCTCTTTCCCTATATAGGAATGTTTCTACGGCAACGACACGATTTTCTATTGGGGTCGTGTATCTGCTTTCCGATGAACTATTTCTGCTTTACTGTATTACTCGCACCCTCATGTTGACGAATTAACACTGAAATTGCGTCACAATGAAATACTCTTTGTTCCATGCCTTCTCTTTCCCAATCTAGGAACGTTTCTACGGCAACGACAGGATTTTCTATTGGGGTCATTTATCTGCTTTCCTAAGAACTATTTCTGCTTTACTGTATTACTCGCACCCTCATGTTGACGAATTAACACAGAAATTGCGTCACAACGAACTACTCTGTGTTTCATGCCAACTCTTTCCCAATCTAGGAGCGTTTCTACGGCAACGACAGGATTTTCTATTGGGGTCCTGTGTCTGCTTTCCGATGAACTATTTCCGCTTTACTGTATCACTCGCACCCTCACTTTGACGAATCAACACAGATATTGCTTCACGATGAAACACTCTGGGTTCCATGCCTTCTCTTTCCCAATCTAGGAACGTTTCTACGGCAACGACTGGATTTTCTACTGGGGTCCTGTATGTGCTTTCCGATGAACTATTTCTTCTTTACTGTATCACTCGCACCCTGAAATTGACGAATTAACACAGAAATTTCGTCACAATGAAATACTCTGTGTTCCACGCCTTTTCTTTCCCGATCTAGGAACGTTTCTACGGCAACGACAGGGTTTTCTATTGGGGGCCTGTATCTGCTTTCCGATGAACTATTTCCGCTTTACTGTTTCACTCGCACCCTCTCATTGATGAATTAACACAGAAATTGCGCCACAATGAAATACTCTGTGTTCCATGCCTTCTCTTTCCCAATCTAGGAACGTATCTACGGCAAAGACAGGATTTTCTATTGGGGTCCTGTATCTGCTTTCCGAAGAACTATTTCTTCTTTACTGTATCACTCGCACCCGGAAATTGACGAATTAACACAGAAGTTGCGTCACAATGAAATACTCTGTGTTCCATGCCTTCTCTTTCCCAATCTAGGAAAGTTTCTATGGAAACGACAGGATTTTCTATTTGGGTCCTGTATCTGCTTTCCGATGAACTATTTCTGCATTACTGTAATACTCGCATGCTCACGTTGACGAATTAACACAGAAATTGCGTCACAATGAAATACAATGTGTTCCATGCCTTCTCTTTCCCAATCTAGGAACGTTTCTACGGCAACGACAGGATTTTCTATTGGGGTCCTGTATCTGCTTTCCGATGAACTATTTCCGCTTTACTGTATCACTCGCACCCTCTCATTGATGAATTAACACAGAAATTGCGAAACAATGAAATACTCTGTGTTCCATGCCTTCTCCTTCCCAATCTAGAAACGTATCTACGGCAAAGACAGCATTTTCTATTGGGGTCCTGTATCTGCTTTCCGAAGAACTATTTCTTCTTTACTGTATTACTCGCACCCCCACATTGACGAATTAACACAGAAATTGCGTCACAATGAAGTACTCTGTGTTTCATGCCAACTCTTTCCCAATCTAGGAACATTACTACGGCAACGACAGGATTTTCTATCGGGGTCCTGTATCTGCTTTCCGATGAACTATTTCTTCTTTACTGTATTACTCGCACCCCCATATTGACGAATTAACACAGAAATTGCGTAACAATGAAGTACTCTGTGTTCCATGCCTACTCATTCCCAATCTAGGAACGTTTCTACGGCAACGACAGGATTTTCTACTGGGGTCCTGTATCTGATTTCCGATGAACTATTTCTTCTTTACTGAATCACTGGCACCCCCACATTGACGAATTAACACAGAAATTGCGTCACAATGAAATACACTTGGTTCCATGCCTTCTCCTTCCCAATCTAGGAACGTTTCTACGGCAACGACAGGATTTTCTATTGGGGTCCTGTATCTGCTTTCGGATGAACTATTTCTGCTTTACTGCATTACTCGCACCCTCACGTTGACGAATTAACATAGAAATTGCGTCACAATGAAATACTCTGGGTTCCATGCCTTCTCATTCCCAATCTAGGAACGTATCTACGGCAAAGACAGGATTTTCTATTATGATCCTGTATCTGCATTCCGAAGAACTATTTCTGCATTACTGTAACACTCGCACCTTCAAATTGACGAATTAACACAGAAATTGTGTCACAATGAAATACTCTGGGTTCCATGCCTTCTCTTTCCCAATCTAGGAAAGTTTCTACTGCAACGACAGGATTTTCTATTAAGGGTCCTGTATCTGCTTTCCGATGAACTATTTCTGCATTACTGTATTACTCGCACCCTCACGTTGACGAATTAACACAGACATTGCGTCACAATGAAATACTCTGTGTTCCATTCCTACTCTTTCGCAATCTAGGAACGTTTCTACGGCAACGACAGGATTTTCTATTGGGGTCCTGTATCTGATTTCCGATGAACTATTTCTTCTTTACTGAATCACTGGCACCCCTACATTGACGAATTAACACAGAAATTGCGTCACAATGAAATACACTTGGTTCCATGCCTTCTCCTTCCGAATCTAGGAACGTTTCTACGGCAACGACAGGATTTTCTATTGGGGTCCTGTATCTGCTTTCCGATGAACTATTTCTTCTTTACTGTATCACTCGCACCCTCACATTGTCGAATTAACACAGAAATTGCGTCACAATGAAATACTCTGTGTTCCATTCCTACTCTTTCGCAATCTAGGAACGTTTCTACGGCAACGACAGGATTTTCTATTGGGGTCCTGTATCTGATTTCCGATGAACTATTTCTTCTTTACTGAATCACTGGCACCCCCACATTGACGAATTAACACAGAAATTGCGTCACAATGAAATACACTTGGTTCCATGCCTTCTCCTTCCCAATCTAGGAACGTTTCTACGGCAACGACAGGATTTTCTATTGGGGTCCTGTATCTGCTTTCCGATGAACTATTTCCGCTTTACTGTATCACTCGCACCTTCAAATTGACGAATTAACACAGAAATTGTGTCACAATGAAATACTCTGGGTTCCATGCCTTCTCTTTCCCAATCTAGGAAAGTTTCTACTGCAACGACAGGATTTTCTATTTGGGTCGTGTATCTGCTTTCCGATGAACTATTTCTGCATTACTGTATTACTCGCACCCTCACGTTGACGAATTAACACAGAAATTGCGTCACAATGAAATACTCTGTGTTCCATGCCTTCTCTTTCCCAATCTAGGAATGTTTCTACGGCAACGACAGGATTTTCTATTGGGGTCCTGTATCTGCTTTCCGATGAACTATTTCTGCTTTACTGTATTACTCGCACCCTCATGTTGACGAATTAACACTGAAATTGCGTCACAATGAAATACTCTTTGTTCCATGCCTTCTCTTTCCCAATCTAGGAACGTTTCTACGACAACGACAGGATTTTCTATTGGGGTCCTTTATCTGCTTTCCTAAGAACTATTTCTGCTTTACTGTATTACTCGCACCCTCACATTGACGAATTAACACAGAAATTGCGTCACAATGAAATACTCTGGGTTCCATGCCTTCCCTTTCCCATTATAGGAACGTGTCTATGGCAACGACAGGATTTTCTATTGTGGTCCTGTATTTGCTTTCCGATGAACTATTTCTTCTTTACTGTATTACTCGCACCCCCACATTGACGAATTAACACAGAAATTGCGTCACAACGAACTACTCTGTGTTTCATGCCAACTCTTTCCCAATCTAGGAGCGTTTCTACGGCAACGACAGGATTTTCTATTGGGGTCCTGTGTCTGCTTTCCGATGAACTATTTCCGCTTTACTGTATCACTCGCACCCTCACATTGACGAATCAACACAGATATTGCTTCACGATGAAACACTCTGGGTTCCATGCCTTCTCTTTCCCAATCTAGGAACGTTTCTACGGCAACGACAGGATTTTCTACTGGGGTCCTGTAAGTGCTTTCCGATGAACTATTTCTTCTTTACTGTATCACTCGCACCCTGAAATTGACGAATTAACACAGAAATTTCGTCACAATGAAATACTCTGTGTTCCACGCCTTTTCTTTCCCGATCTAGGAACGTTTCTACGGCAACGACAGGGTTTTCTATTGGGGGCCTGTATCTGCTTTCCGATGAACTATTTCTGATTTACTGTATCACTCACACCCTCACATTGACGAATTAACACAGAAATTGCGTCACAATGAAATACACTTGGTTCCATGCCTTCTCCTTCCCAATCTAGGAACATTTCTACGGCAACGACAGGATTTTCTATTGGGGTCCTGTATCTGCTTTCCGATGAACTATTTCCGCTTTACTGTTTCACTCGCACCCTCTCATTAATGAATTAACACAGAAATTGCGCCACAATGAAATACTCTGTGTTCCATGCCTTCTCTTTCCCAATCTAGGAACGTATCTACGGCAAAGACAGGATTTTCTATTGGGGTCCTGTATCTGCTTTCCGAAGAACTATTTCTTCTTTACTGTATCACTCGCACCCGGAAATTGACGAATTAACACAGAAATTGCGTCACAATGAAATACTCTGTGTTCCATGCCTGCTCTTTCCCAATCTAGGAAAGTTTCTATGGCAACGACAGGATTTTCTATTTGGGTCCTGTATCTGCTTTCCGATGAACTATTTCTGCATTACTGTATTTCTCGCATGCTCACGTTGACGAATTAACACAGAAATTGCGTCACAATGAAATACTCTGTGTTCCATGCCTTCTCTTTCCCAATCTAGGAAAGTTTCTATGGCAACGACAGGATTTTCTATTTGGGTCCTGTATCTGCTTTCCGATGAACTATTTCTGCATTACTGTATTACTCGCATGCTCACGTTGACGAATTAACACAGAAATTGCGTCACAATGAAATACACTGTGTTCCATGCCTTCTCTTTCCCAATCTAGGAACGTTTCTACGGCAACGACAGGATTTTCTATTGGGGTCCTGTATCTGCTTTCCGATGAACTATTTCCACTTTACTGTATCACTCGCACCCTCTCATTGATGAATTAACACAGAAATTGCGCCACAATGAAATACTCTGTGTTCCATGCCTTCTCTTTCCCAATCTAGGAACGTATCTACGGCAAAGATAGGATTTTCTATTGGGGTCCTGTATCTGCTTTCCGAAGAACTATTTCTTCTTTACTGTATTACTCGCACCCCCACATTGACGAATTAACACAGAAATTGCGTCACAATGAAGTACTCTCTGTTTCATGCCAACTCTTTCCCAATCTAGGAACATTACCACGGCAACGACAGGATTTTCTATTGGGGTCCTGTATCTGCTTTCCGATGAACTATTTCTTCTTTACTGTGTTACTCGCACCCTCACTATGGCGAATTAACACAGCAATTGCGTCACAATGAAATACTCTGTGTTGCACGCCTTCTCTTTCCCAATCTAGGAACGTTTCTATGGCAACGACAGGATTTTCTATTGGGGCCCTGTATCTGCTTTCCGATGAACTATTTCTTATTTACTGTATCACTTGCACCCTCACATTGACGAATTAACACAGAAATTGTGTCGCAATGAAACACTCTTGGTTCCATGCCTTCTCTTTCCCAATATAAAAACGTTTCAACGACAACGACAGCATTATCTATTGGGATCCTGTATCTGCTTTCTGATGAACTATTTCTTCTTTACTGTATCACTCGCACGCTCACATTGACGAAATAACACAGAAATTGCGTCACAATGAAATACTCTGTGTTCCATGCCTTCTCTTTCCCAATCTAGGAACGTTTCTACGGCAACGACAGGATATTCTATTGGGGTCCTGTATCTGCTTTCCGATGAACTATTTCTGCTTTACTGTATTACTCGCACCCTCACATTGACGAATTAACACAGAAATTGCGTCACAATGAAATACTCTGGGTTCCATGCCTCCCCTTTCCCATTATAGGAACGTTTCCACGGCAATGACAGGATTTTCTCATGGGGTCCTGTATCTTCTTTGCGATGAACTATTTCTGCTTTACTGTATTACTCGCACCCTCACGTTGACGAATTAACGCAGAAATTGCGTCACAATGAAATATTCTGGGTTCCATGCCTTCTCTTTCCCAATCTAGGAACGTTTCTATGGCAAGGACAAGATTTTCTATTGGGGTCCTGTATCTGCTTTACGATGAACTACTTCTGCTTTACTATATTACTCACACCCTCACGTTGACGAATTAACACAGTAATTGCGTGACAATGAAATAATCTGTGTTCCATGTCTTCTCTTTCCAAATCTAGGTACGTTTCTACGGCAACGACAGGATTTTCCATTGGGGTCCTGTGTCTGCTTTCCGATGAACTATTTCCGCTTTACTGTATCACTCGCACCCTCACATTGACGACTCAACACAGAAATTGCTTCACGATGAAACACTCTGGGTTCCATGCCTTCTCTTTCCCAATCTAGGAACGTTTCTATGACAACAACAAGATTTTCTATTGGGGTCCTGTATCTGCTTTCCGATGAACGATTTCTTCTTTACTGTATCACTCGCACCCTGAAATTGACGAATTAACACAGAAATTTCGTCACATTGAAATACTTTGTGTTTCATTCCTTCCCTTTCCCAATCTAGGAACGTTTCTACGGCAACGACAGGATTTTCCATTGGGGTCCTGTGTCTGCTTTCCGATGAACTATTTCCGCTTTACTGTATCACTCGCACCCTCACATTGACGACTCAACACAGAAATTGCTTCACGATGAAACACTCTGGGTTCCATGCCTTCTCTTTCCCAATCTAGGAACGTTTCTACGGCAACGACAGGATTTTCTACTGGGGTCCTGTATGTGCTTTCCGATGAACTATTTCTTCTTTACTGTATCACTCGCACCCTGAAATTGACGAATTAACACAGAAATTTCGTCACAATGAAATACTCTGTGTTCCACGCCTTTTCTTTCCCGATCTAGGAACGTTTCTACGGCAACGACAGGGTTTTCTATTGGGGTCCTGTATCTGCTTTCCGATGAACTATTTCTGCTTTACTGTATCACTCGCACCCTCACATTGACGAATTAACACAGAAATTGCGTTACAATGAAATACACTGGGTTCCATTCCTTCCCTTTCCCAATCTAGGAACGTTTCTATGACAACAACAAGATTTTCTATTGGGGTCCTGTATCTGCTTTCCGATGAACGATTTCTTCTTTACTGTATCACTCGCACCCTGACATTGACGAATTAAGACGGAAATTGCGTCATGATGAAATACTCTGGGTTCCATGCCTTCTTTTTCCCAATCTAGGAACGCTTCTACGGCAACGACAGGATTTTCTATTGGGGTCCTGTATCTGCTTTCCGATGAACTATTTCTTCTTTACTGTATCATTCGCACCCTCACAATGACGAATCAACACAGAAATTGCGGGGAAATGTAATACTCTTGGTTCCATGCCTTCTCTTTCCCAATCTAGGAACGTTTCTACGGCAACGACAGGATTTTCTATTGGGGGCCTGTATCTGCTTTCCGATGAACTATTTCTGCTTTACTGTATCACTCGCACCCTCACATTGACGAATTAACACAGAAATAGCGTTACAATGAAATACTCTGAGTTCCATGACTTCTCTTTCCCAATCTAGGAACGTTTCTACGGCAACGACAGGATATTCTATTGGGGTCCTGTATCTGCTTTCCGATGAACTATTTCTGCTTTACTGTATTACTCGCACCCTCATGTTGACGAATTAACACAGATATTGCGTCACAATGAAATACTCTGTGTTCCATGCCGTCTCTTTCCCAATCTAGGAACGTTTGTACGGCAACGGCAGGATTTTCTATTGGGGTCCTGTATGTGCTTTCCGATGAACTATTTCTGCTTTACTGTATTACTCGCACCCTCACATTGACGAATTAACACAGAAATTGCGTCACAATGAAATACTCTGGGTTCCATGCCTCCCCTTTCCCATTATAGGAACGTGTCTATGACAAGGACAGGATTTTCTGTTGGGGTCCTGTATTTGCTTTCCGATGAACTATTTCTTCTTTACTGTGTTACTCGCACCCCCACATTAACGAATTAACACAGAAATTGCGTCACAATGAAATACTCTGTGTTTCATGCCTTCTCTTTCCCAATCTAATAACGTTTCCACGGCAATGACAGGATTTTCTCATGGGGTCCTGTATCTTCTTTGCGATGAACTATTTCTGCTTTACTGTATTACTCGCACCCTCACGTTGACAAATTAACGCAGAAATTGCGTCACAATGAAATATTCTGGGTTCCATGCCTTCTCTTTCCCAATCTAGGAACGTTTCTATGGCAACGACAAGATTTTCTATTGGGGTCCTGTATCTGCTTTCCGATGAACTACTTCTGCTTTACTGTATTACTCACACCCTCACGTTGACGAATTAACACAGTAATTGCGTGACAATGAAATACTCTGTGTTCCACGTCTTCTCTTTCCAAATCTAGGTACGTTTCTACGGCAACGACAGGATTTTCTACTGGGGTCCTGTATGTGCTTTCCGATGAACTATTTCTTCTTTACTGTATCACTCGCACCCTGAAATTGACGAATTAACACAGAAATTTCGTCACATTGAAATACTTTGTGTTTCATGCCTTCCCTTTCCCAATCTAGGAACGTTTCTACGACAACGACAGGATTTTCTATTGGGGCCCAGTATCTGCTTTCCGATGAACTATTTCTTCTTTACTGTACCACTCGCACCCTCACATTGAAGAATTAACACAGAAATTGCGTCACAATGAAATACTCTGTGTTCCATGCCTTCTCTTTCCATATCTAGGAACGTTTCTATGGCAACGGCAGGATTTTCTATTGGGGTCCCGTCTCTGCTGTTCCGTTGAACAATTTCTTCTTTACTGTATCACTCGCACCCTTACATTGGCGAATTAACACAGAAATTGCGTCACAATGAAATACTTTGGGTTTCATGCCTTCCCTTTCCCAATCCAGGAACGTTTCTACGGCAACGACAGGATTTTCTATTGTGGTCCTGTATCTGCATTCCAATGAACTATTTCTGCTTTACTGTATCACTCGCACCCTACCATTGACGAATGAACACAGAAATTGCTTCACGATGAAACACTCTGGGTTCCATGCCTTCTTTTTCCCTATCTAGGAACGCTTCTACGGCAACGACAGGATTTTCTATTGGGGTCCTGTATCTGCTTTCCGATGAGCTATTTCTTCTTTACTGTATCATTCGCACCCTCACAATGACGAATCAACACAGAAATTGCGGGGAAATGTAATACTCTTGGTTCCATGCCTTGTCTTTCCCAATCTAGGAACGTTTCTACGGCAACGACAGGATTTTCTATTGGGGGCCTGTATCTGCTTTGCGATGAACTATTTCCGCTTTACTGTATCACTCGCACCCTGACATTGACGAATTAACACAGAAATTGCGTCACGATGAAATACTCTGGGTTCCATGCCTTCTTTTTCCCAATCTAGGAACGTTTCTACGGCAACGACAAGATATTCTATTGGGGTACTGTATCTGCTTTCTGATGAACTATTTGTTCTTTACTGTATCACTCGCACCCTCACATTTAAGAATTAACACAGAAATTGCGTCACAATGAAATACTTTGGGTTTCATGCCTTCCCTTTCCCAATCTAGGAACGTTTCTACGGCAACGACAGGCTTTTCTATTGGGGTCCTGTGTCTGCTTTCCGATGAACTATTTCCGCTTTACTGTATCACTCGCACCCTCACATTGACGAATCAACACAGAAATTGCTTCACGATGAAACACTCTGGGTTCCATGCCTTCTCTTTCCCAATCCTGGAACGTTTCTACGGCAACGACAGGATTTTCTACTGGGGTCCTGTATGTGCTTTCCGATGAACTATTTCTTCTTTACTGTATCACTCGCACCCTAAAAGTGACGAATTAACACAGAAATTTCGTCACAATGAAATACTCTGTCTTCCACGCCTTTTCTTTCCCGATCTAGGAACGTTGCTACGGCAACGACAGGGTTTTCTATTGGGGTCCTGTATCTGCTTTCCGATGAAGTATTTCTTCTTTACTGTATTACTTGCACCGCCATATTGACGAATTAACACAGAAATTGCGTCACAATGAAATACTCTGGGTTCCATTCCTTCCCTTTCCCAATCTAGGTACGTTTCTAAGACAACAACAAGATTTTCTATTGGGGTCCTGTATCTGCTTTCCGATGAAGTATTTCTTCTTTACTGTATTACTTGCACCGCCATATTGACGAATTAACACAGAAATTGCGTCACAATGAAATACTTTGGGTTTCATGCTTTCCCTTTCCCAATCTAGGAACGTTTCTACAGCAACGACTTGATTTTCTATTGGGGTCCTGTATCTGCTTTCCGATGAACTATTTCCACTTTACTGTATCAGTCGTACCCTACATTGACGGTTTAACACAGAAATTGCGTCACGATGAAATACTCTTGGTTCCATGTCTTCTTTTTCCCAATCTAGGAACGTTTCTACGGCAACGACAGGATTTTCTATTGGGGTCCTGTATGTGCTTTCCGATGAACTATTTCTTCTTTACTGTACCATTCGCACCCTCACATTGACGAATCAACACAGAAATTGCGTCGCAATGTAGTACTCTGGGTTCCATGCCTTCTCTTTCCCAATCTAGGAACGTTTCTACGGCAACGACAGGATTTTCTATTGGGGGCCTGTATCTGCTTTCCGATGAACTATTTCTGCTTTACTGTATTACTCGCACCCTCACATTGACGAATTAATACAGAAATTGCGTCACAATGAAATTCTCTGGGTTCCATGCCTTCTCTTTCCATATCTAGGAACGTTTCTATGGCAACGGCAGGATTTTCTATTGGGGTACCGTATCTGCTTTCCGTTGAACAATTTCTTCTTTACTGTATCACTCGCACCCTTACATTGGCGAATTAACACAGAAATTGCGTCACAATGAAATACTTTGGGTTTCATGCTTTCCCTTTCCCAATCTAGGAACGTTTCTATGGCAACGACAGGATTTTCTATTGGGGTTCTGTATCTGCTTTCCGATGAACAGTTTCCGCTTTACTGTATCACTCGCACCCTCACATTGATGAATTAACACAGAAATTGCGTCACGATGAAATACTCTGGATTCCATGCCCTCTTTTTCCCAATCTAGGAACGTTTCTACGGCAACGACAGGATTTTCTATTGGGGTCCTGTATCTGCTTTCCAATGAAATATTTCTTCTTTACTGTATCCTTCGCATCCTCACATTAACGAATCAACACAGAAATTGCGTCGCTATGTAGTACTCTGGGTTCCATGCCTTCTCTTTCCCAATCTAGGAACGTTTCTACGGCAACGACAGGATTTTCTATTGGGGGCCTGTATCTGCTTTCCGATGAACTATTTCTGCTTTACTGTATCACTCGCACCCTGACATTGACGAATTAACACAGAAATTGCGTTACAATGAAATACTCTGAGTTCCATGACTTCTCTTTCCCAATCTAAAAACGTTTCTACGGCAACGACAGGATTTTCTATTGGGGTCCTGTATCTGCTTTAAGATGAACTATTTCTTCCTTAGTGTATCACTCGCACCCACACACTGACGAATTAACACAGAAATCGCGACACAATAAAATACTCTAGTTTCCATGCCTTCTCCTTCCCAATCTAGGAACCTCTCTACGGCCTTGACAGGAGTTTCTATTGGGGTCCTGTATCTCCTTTCTGATGCACAATTTCTTCTTTACTGTATCACTTGCACCCTCACGGTGACGAATTAACACTGAAATTGCGTCACAATGAAATACTCTGGGATCCATGCCTTCTCTTTCCCAATTTAGGAACATTTCTACGGCAACGACAGGATTTTCTATTGGGGTCCTGTATCTGCTTTCCGATGAACTATTTCCGCTTTACTGTATCACTCGCACCGTGACATTGACGAATTAACACAGAAATTGCGTGACGATGAAATACTCTGGGTTCCATGCCTTCTTTTTCCCAATCTAGGAACGTTTGTACGGCAACGACAGGTGATTCTATTAGGGTACTGTATCTGCTTTCTGATGAACTATTTGTTCTTTACTGTATCACTCACACCCTCACATTGACGAATTAACACAGAAATTGCGTCACAATGAAATACTTTGGGTTTAATGCCTTCCCTTTCCCAATCTAGGAACGTTTCTACGGCAACGACAGGATTTTCTATTGGGGTCCTGTGTCTACTTTCCGATGAACTATTTCCGCTTTACTGTATCACTCGCACCCTCACATTGACGAATCAACACAGAAATTGCTTCACGATGAAACACTCTGGGTTCCATGCCTTCTCTTTCCCAATCTAGGAACGTTTCTACGGCAACGACAGGATTTTCAACTGGGGTCCTGTATGTGCTTTCCGATGAACTATTTCTTCTTTACTGTATCACTCGCACCCTGAAATTGACGAATTAACACAGAAATTTCGTCACAATGAAATACTCTGTGTTCCACGCGTTTTCTTTCCCGATCTAGGAACGTTTCTACGGCAACGACAGGGTTTTCTATTGGGGGCCTGTATCTGCTTTCCGATGAACTATTTCTGATTTACTGTATCACTCACACCCTCACATTGACGAATTAACACAGAAATTGCGTCACAATGAAATACTCTGGGTTCCATTCCTTCCCTTTCCCAATCTAGGAACGTTTCTATGACAACAACAAGATTTTCTATTGGGGTCCTGTATCTGCTTTCCGATGAACTATTTCTTCTTTACTGTATTACCCGCACCCCCATATTGACGAAGTAACACAGAAATTGCGTCACGATGAAATACTCTGGGTTCCATGCCTTCCTTTTCCCAATCTAGGAACGTTTCTACGGCAACGACAGGATTTTCAATTGGGGTCCTGTATCTGCTTTCCGATGAACTATTTCGTCTTTACTGTATCATTCGCACCCTCACATTGACGAATCAACACAGAAATTGCGTCGCAATGTAGTACTCTGGGTTCCATGCTTTCTCTTTCGCAATCTAGGAACGTTTCTACGGCAACGACAGGATTTTCTATTGGGGGCCTGTATCTGCTTTCCGATGAACTATTTCTGCTTTACTGTATCACTCGCACCCTCACATTGACGAATTAATACAGAAATTGCGTCACAATGAAATACTCTGTGTTCCATGCCTTCTCTTTCCCAATCTAGGGACGTTTCTACGGCAACGACAGGATTTTCTATTGGGGTCCTGTATCTGCTTTCCGATGAACTATTTCTTCTTTACTGTATCACTCGCACCATCACATTGACGAATTAACACAGAAATTGCGTCACGATGAAATACTCTGGGTTCCATGCCTACTCTTTCCCAATCTAGGCACGTTCCTATGGCAACGACAGGATTTTCTAGTGCGGTCCTGTATCTGCTTTCCGATGAACTATTTCTGCTTTACTGTATTACTCGCACCCTCACGTTGACGAATTAACACAGAAATTGCGTCACAATGAAATACTCTGTGTTCCATGCCATCTCTTTCTCAATCTAGGAACGTTTCTACGGCAACGACAGGATTTTCTATTGGGATCGTGTATCTGCTTTCCGATGAACTATTTCTGCTTTACTGTATAACTCGCACCCTCACGTTGACGAATTAACATAGAAATTGCGTCACAATGAAATACTCTGTGTTCCATGCCTATTCTTTCCCAATCTAGGAACGTTTCTACGGCAACGACAGGATTTTCTATTGGGGTCCTGTATCTGCTTTCCGATGAATTTTTGCTTTACTGTATTACTCGCACCCTCACGTTGACGAATTAACACAGAAATTGCGTCACAATGAAATACTCCGGGTTCCATGCCTTCCCTTTCCCAATCTAGGAATGTTTCTATGGCAACGACAGGATTTTCTATTGGGGTACTGTATCTGCTTTCCGATTAACTATTTCTTCTTTACTGTATCACTCACACCCTCACATTGACAATTAACACAGAAATTGCGTCACAATGAAATAATCTTGGTCCCATGCCTTCTCTTTCCCAATGTAGGAACGTTCCTATGGCAACGACAGGATTTTCTGTTGGGGTCCTGTATCTGCTTTCCGATGAACTATTTCTGCTTTTCTGTATTACTCACACCCTCACGTTGACGAATTAACACAGAAATTGAGTCACAACGAAATACTCTGTGTTCCATGCCTTCTCTTTCAGAATCTAGGAACGTTTCTACGGCAACGACTGGATTTTCTATTGGGGTCCTGTATCTGCTTTCTGATGAACTATTTCGGCTTTACTGTATCACTCGCACCCGAACATTGACAAATTAACACAGAAATTTAGTCACAATGAAATACTCTGGGTTCCATGCCTTCTCTTTCCCAATTTAGGAACGTTTCTACGGCAACGACAGGATTTTCTACTGGGGTCCTGTATCTGCTTTCCGATGAACTATTTCTTCTTTACTGTATCACTCGCACCCTCACATTGACGAAAGAACACAGATATTGCGTCACAATGAAATACTCTGGGTTCCATGCCTACTCCTTCCCAATCTAGGAACGTTTCTATGGCAACGAAAGGATTTTCTATTGGGGTCCTGTATCTGCTTTCCGATGAACTATTTCTGCTTTACTGTATTACTCGCACCCTCACGTTGACGAATTAACACAGAAATTGCGTCACAATGAAATACTCTGTGTTCCATGCCATCCCTTTCCCAATTTAGGAACGTTTCTACGGCAACGACAGGATTTTCTATTGGGGTTCTGTATGTGCTTTCCGATGAACTATTTCTTCTTTACTGTATCACTCGCACCATCACATTGACGAATTAACACAGAAATTGCGTCACAATGAAATACTCTGGGTTCCATGCCTTCCCTTTCCCAATTTAGGAACGTTTCTACGGCAACGACCGGATTTTCTATTGGAGGCCTGTATCTGCTTTCCGAAGAACTATTTCTGCTTTACTGTATCACTCGCACCCTCACATTGACGAATTAACACAGAAATTACGATATAATGAAATACTCTGGGTTCCATGCCTTCTCTTTCCCAATCTAGGAACGTTTCTATGGCAACGACAGGATTTTCTATTGGGGTCCTGTATCTGCTTTCCGATTAACTATTTCTGCTTTACTGTATTACTCACACCCTCACGTTGACGAATTAACACAGAAATTGCGTCACAATGAAATACTCTGGGTTCCATGCCTTCTCTTTCAGAATCAGGGAACGTTTCTATAGCAACGACATGATTTTCTATTGGGGTCCTTTATCTGCTTTCCAATGAACTATTTCTGCTTTACTGTATTACTCGCACCCTCACGTTGAGGAATTAACACAGAAATTGCGTCACAATGAAATACTCTGTGCTCCATGCCTTCTCTATCCCAATCTAGGAACGTTTCGACAGCAACGACAGGATTTTCTATTTGGGTCCTGTATCTGCTTTCCGAAAAACTGTTTCTTCTTTACAGTATCACTCGCACCCCCACATAGACGAATTAACACAGAAATTGCGTCACAATGGAATACTCTGTGTTCCATGCCTTCTCTTTCCCAATCTAGGGACGTTTCTACGGCAACGACAGGATTTTCTATTGGTGTCCTGTATCTGCTTTCCGATGAACTATTTCTTCTTTACTGTATCACTCGCACCCCACATTGACGAATTGACACAGAAATTGCGTCACAATGAAATACTCTGGGTTCCATGCCTACTCTTTCCCAATCTACGAACGTTTCTATGGCAACGACAGGATTTTCTATTGCGGTCCTGTATCTGCTTTCCGATGAACTATTTCTGCTTTACTGTATTACTCGCACCCTCACGTTGACGAATTAACACAGAAATTGCGTCACAATGAAATACTCTGTGTTCCATGCCATCTCTTTCTCAATCTAGGAACGTTTCTACGGCAACGACAGGATTTTCTATTGGGATCGTGTATCTGCTTTCCGATGAACTATTTCTGCTTTACTGTATAACTCGCACCCTCACGTTGACGAATTAACATAGAAATTGCGTCACAATGAAATACTCTGTGTTCCATGCCTTTTCTTTCCCAATCTAGGAACGTTTCTACGGCAACGACAGGATTTTCTATTGGGGTCCTGTATCTGCTTTCCGATGAACTATTTCTGCTTTTCTGTATTACTCACACCCTCACGTTGACGAATTAACACAGAGATTGAGTCACAACGAAATACTCTGTGTTCCATGCCTTCTCTTTCCCAATCTAGGAACGTTTCTACGGCAACGACTGGATTTTCTATTGGTGTCCTGTATCTGCTTTCTGATGAACTATTTCGGCTTTACTGTATCACTCGCACCCGCACATTGACAAATTAACACAGAAATTTAGTCACGATGAAATACTCTGGGTTCCATGCCTTCTCTTTCCCAATTTAGGAACGTTTCTATGGCAACGACAGGATTTTCTACTGGGGTCCTGTATCTGCTTTCCGATGAACTATTTCTTCTTTACTGTATCACTCGCACCCTCACATTTACGAAGGAACACAGATATTGCGTCACAATGAAATACTCTGGGTTCCATGCCTACTCCTTCCCAATCTAGGAACGTTTCTATGGCAACGATAGGATTTTCTATTGGGGTCCTGTATCTGCTTTCCGATGAACTATTTCTGCTTTACTGTATTTCTCGCACCCTCACGTTGACGAATTAACACAGAAATTGCGTCACAATGAAATACTCTGTGTTCCATGCCATCTCTTTCCCAATCTAGGAACGTTTCTACGGCAACGACAGGATTTTCTATTGGGGTCGTGTTTCTGCTTTCCGATGAACTACACTCCTGGAAATTGAAATATGAACACCGTGAATTCATTGTCCCAGGAAGGGGAAACTTTATTGACACATTCCTGGGGTGAGATACATCACATGATCACACTGACAGAACCACAGGCACATAGACACAGGCAACAGAGCATGCACAATGTCGGCACTAGTACACTGTATATCCACCTTTCGCAGCAATGCAGGCTGCTATTCTCCCATGGAGACGATCGTAGAGATGCTGGATGTAGTCCTGTGGAACCGCTTGCCATACCATTTCCACCTGGCGCCTCAGTTGTACCAGTGTTCGTGCTGGACGTGCAGACCGCGTGAGACGACGCTTCATCCAGTCCCAAACATGCTCAATGGGGGACAGATCCGGAGATCTTGCTGGCCAGGGTAGTTGTCGTACACCTTCTGGAGCACGTTGGGTGGCACGGGATACATGCGGACGTGCATTGTCCTGTTGGAACAGCAAATTCCCTTGCCAGTCTAGGAATGGTAGAACGATGGGTTCGATGACGGTTTGGATGTACCGTGCACTATTCAGTGTCCCCTCGACGATCACCAGTGGTGTACGGCCAGTGTAGGATATCGCTCCCCACACCATGATGCCGGGTGTTGGCCCTGTGTGCCTCGGTCGTATGCAGTCCTGATTGTGGCGCTCACCTGCATGGCGCCAAACACGCATACGACCATCATTGGCACCAATGCAGAAGCGACTCTCATCGCTGAAGACGACACGTCTCCATTCGTCCCTCCATTCACGCCTGTCGTGACACCACTGGAGGCGGGCTGCACGATGTTGGGGCGTGAGCGGAAGACGGCCTAACGGTGTGCGGGACCGTAGCCCAGCTTCATGGAGACGGTTGCGAATGGTCCTCGCCGATACCCCAGGAGCAACAGTGTCCCTAATTTGCTGGGAAGTGGCGGTGCGGTCCCCTACGGCACTGCGTAGGATCCTACGGCCTTGGCGTGCATCCGTGCGTCGCTGCGGTCCGGTCCCAGGTCGACGGGCACGTGCACCTTCCGCCGACCACTGGCGACAACATCGATGTACTGTGGAGACCTCACGCCCCACGTGTTGAGCAATTCGGCGGTACGTCCACCCGGCCTCCCGCATGCCCACTATACGCCCTCGCTCAAAGTCCGTCAAGTGCACATACGGTTCACGTCCACGCTGTCGCGGCATGCTACCAGTGTGAAAGACTGCGATGGAGCTCCGTATGCCACGGCAAACTGGCTGACACTGACGGCGGCGGTGCACAAATGCTGCGCAGCTAGCGCCATTCGACGGCCAACACCGCGGTTCCTGGTGTGTCCGCCGTGCCGTGCGTGTGATCATTGCTTGTACAGCCCTCTCGCAGTGTCCGGAGCGAGTATGGAGGGTCTGACACACCGGTGTCAATGTGTTCTTTTTTCCATTTCCAGGAGTGTATTTCTGCTTTACTGTATTACTCGCACCCTCACGTTGACGAAATAACACAGAAATTGCGTAACAATGAAATACTCTGTGTTCCATGCTTTCTCCCTCCCAATCTAGGATCGTTTCTACGGCAATGACAGGATTTTCTATTGGGGTCCTGTATCCGCTTTCCGATGAACTATTTCTGCTTTACTGTATTACACGCACCCTCACGTTGACGAATTAACACAGAAATTGCGTCACAATGAAATACTCTGGGTTCCATGCCTTCCCTTTCCTAATTTAGGAACGTTTCTACGGCAACGACAGGATTTTCTATTGGGGTTCTGTATGTGCTTTCCGATGAACTATTTCTTCTTTACTGTATCTCTCGCTCCATCACATTGACGAATTAACACAGAAATTGCGTCACAATGAAATACTCTGGGTTCCATGCCTTCCCTTTCCCAATTTAGGAACGTTTCTACGGCAACGACCGGATTTTCTATTGGAGGCCTGTATCTGCTTTCCGAAGAACTATTTCTGCTTTAATGTATCACTCGCACCCTCACATTGACGAATTAACACAGAAATTGCGTCACAATGAAATACTCTGTGCTCCATGCCTTCTCTATCCCAATCTAGGAACGTTTCGACAGCAACGACAGGATTTTCTATTTGGGTCCTGTATCTGCTTTCCGAAGAACTATTTCTTCTTTACAGTATCACTCGCACCCCCACATTGACGAATTAACACAGAAATTGCGTCACAATGGAATACTCTGTGTTCCATGCCTTCTCTTTCCCTATCTAGGGACGTTTCTACGGCAACGACAGGATTTTCTATTGGGGTCCTGTATCTGCTTTCTGATGCACAACTTCTTCTTTACTGTATCACTTGCACCTCACGTTGACGAATTAACACTGAAATTGCGTCACAATGAAATACTCTGGGTTCCATGCCTTCTCTTTCCCAATCTAGGAACGTTTCTATGGCAACGACAGAATTTTCTATTGTGGTCCTGTATCTGCTTTCCGATGAACTATTTCTGCTTTACTGTATTACTCACACCCTCACGTTGACGAATTAACACAGAAATTGCGTCACAATGAAATACTCTGGGTTCCATGCCTTCTCTTTCAGAATCAGGGAACGTTTCTATAGCAACGACATGATTTTCTATTGGGGTCCTGTATCTGCTTTCCAATGAACTATTTCTGCTTTACTGTATTACTCGCACCCTCACGTTGAGGAATTAACACAGAAATTGCGTCACAATGAAATACTCTGTGCTCCATGCCTTCTCTATCCCAATCTAGGAACGTTTCGACAGCAACGACAGGATTTTCTATTTGGGTCCTGTATCTGCTTTCCGAAGAACTATTTCTTCTTTACAGTATCACTCGCACCCCCACATTGACGAATTAACACAGAAATTGCGTCACAATGGAATACTCTGTGTTCCATGCCTTCTCTTTCCCTATCTAGGGACGTTTCTACGGCAACGACAGGATTTTCTATTGGTGTCCTGTATCTGCTTTCCGATGAACTATTTCTGCTTTACTGTATTACTCGCACCTTCACGTTGACGAATTAACACAGAAATTGCGTCACAATGAAATACTCTGTGTTCCATGCCTTCTCTTTCCCAATCCAGGAACGTTTCTACGGCAACGACAGGATTTTCTATTGGGGTCCTGTATCTGCTTTCCGATGAAGTATTTCTGCTTTACTGTATTACTCGCATACTCACGTTGACGAATTAACAAAGAAATGGCGTCACAATGAAATACTCCGTGTTCCATGCCTTCCCTTTCCCAATCTAGGAACGTTTCTACGGCACTGACAGGATTTTCTGTTGGGGTCCTGTATCTGCTTTCCGATGAACTATTTCTGCTTTACTGTATCACTCGCACCCTCACATTGATGAATTAACACAGAAATTGCGTCACAATGAAATATTCTGGGTTCCACGCCTTGTCCTTCCCAATCTAGGAAAGTTCCTATGGCAACGACAGGATTTTCTATTGGGGTCCTGTATCTGCTTTCCGATGAACTATTTCTGCTTTACAGTATTACTCACACCCTCACGTTGACGAATTAACACAGAAAATGCGTCACAAAGAATTACTCTGTGTTCCATGCCTTCTCTTTCGCAATCTAAGAACGTTTCTATGGCAACGACAGGTATTTCTATTGGGGTCCTGTGTCTGATTTCGGATGAACTATTTCTTCTTTACTGTATCACTCGCATCCTCACATTGACGAATTAACACAGAAATTGCGTCACAATGAAATACTCTGGGTTCCATGCCTTCTCTTTCCCAATCTATGAACGTTTCTATGGCAACGACATGATTTTCTATTGGGGTCCTGTATCTGCTTTCCGATGAACTATTTCTGCTTTACTGTATTAGTCGCACCCTCAAGGTGACGAATTAACACAGAAATTGCGTCACAATGAAATACTCTGTGTTCCATGCCTTCTCTTTTCCAATCCAGGAACGTTTCTACGGCAACGAGAGTATTTTCTATTGGGGTCCTGTATCTGCTTTCCGATGAACTATTTCTTCTTTACTGTATCACTCGCACCCTCACATTGACGAATTAACACAGAAATTGCGTCACAATGAAATACTCTGTGTCCCATGCCTTCTCTTCCCAATCTAGGAACGTTTCTACGGCAACGACAGGATTTTCTATTGGGGTCCTGTATCTGCTTTCCGATGAACTATTATTTCTTTACTGTATTTCTCGCACCCTCACATTGATAAATTAACACTGAAATTGCGTCACAATGAAATACTCTGGGGACCATGCCTTCTCTTTCCCAATCTAGGAACGTTTCGACAGCAACGACAGGATTTTCTATTGGGGTCCTGTATCTGCCTTCCGATGAACTATTTCTGCTTTACTGTATTACTCGCACCCTCACGTTGACGAATTAATACAGAAATTGCGTCACAATGAAATACTCTGGGTTCCATGCCTTCCCTTTCCCAATCTCTGAACGTTTCTACGGCAACGACAGGATTTTCTATTGGGGTCCTGTATGTGCATTCCGATGAACTATTTCCTCTTTACTGTATCACTCGCACCCTCACATTGACGAATTAACACAGAAATTGCGTCACAATGAAATACTCTGGGTTCCATGCCTTCCCTTTCCCAATCTAGGAATGTTTCTATGGCAACGACAGGATTTTCTATTGGGGTACTGTCTCTGCTTTCCGATTAACTATTTCCTCTTTACTGTATTACTCGCACCCTCACATTGACGATTTAACACAGAAATTGCGTCACAATCAAATAATCTTGGTCCCATGCCTTCTCTTTCCCAATCTAGGAACGTTCCTATGGCAACGACAGGATTTTCTGTTGGGGTCCTGTATCTGCTTTCCGATGAACTATTTCTGCTTTTCTGTATTACTCACACCCTCACGTTGACGATTAAACCCAGTAATTGAGTCACAATGAAATACTCTGTGTTCCATGCCTTCTCTTTTCCAATCCAGGAACGATTCTACGGCAACGACAGGATTTTCTATTGGGGTCCTGTATCTGCTTTAAGAAGAACTATCTCCGCTTTACTGTATCACTCGCACCCGCACATTGACAAATTAACACAGAAAATTAGTCACGATGAAATACTCTGGGTTCCATGCCTTCTGTTTCCCAATCTAGGAACGTTTCTACGGCAACGACAGGATTTTCTACTGGGGTCCTGTATCTGCTTTCCGATGAAGTATTTCGTCTTTACTGTATCACTCGCACCCTCACAGTGGCGAAAGAACACAGATATTGCGTCACAATGAAATACTCTGGGTTCCATGCCTTCTCTTTCATAATATAGGAACGTTTCTACGGCAACGACCGGATTTTCTATTGGAGGCCTGTATCTGCTTTCCGAAGAACTATTTCTGCTTTACTCCATCACTCGCACCCTCACATTGACGAATGAACACAGAAATTGCGATATAATGAAATACTCTGGGTTCCATTCCTTCTCATTCCCAATCTAGGAACGTTTCTACGGTAATGACAGGATTTTCTATTAGGGTCCTGTATCTGCTTTCCGATGAACTATTTCTTCTTTACTGTATCACTCGCACCCTCACATTGACGAATTAACACAGAAATTGCGTCACAATGAAATACTCTGGGTTCCATGTCATCTCTTTCCCAATCCAGGAACGTTTCATCGGCAATGACAGGAGTTTCCATTGGGGTCCTGTATCTGCTTTCTGATGCACAACTTCTTCTTTACTGTATCACTTGCACCTCACGTTGACGAATTAACACTGAAATTGCGTCACAATGAAATACTCTGGGATCCATGCCTTCTCTTTCCCAATCTAGGAACGTTTCTATGGCAACGACAAGATTTTCTATTGGGGTCCTGTATCTGCTTTCCTATGAACTATTTCTGCTTTACTGTATTACTGACACCCTCACGTTGACGAATTAACACAGAAATTGCGTCACAATGAAATACTCTGGGTTCCATGCCTTACTTTCCCAATCTAGGGACGTTTCTACGGCAACGACAGTATTTTCTATTGAAGTCCTGTATCTGCTTTCCGATGAACTATTTCTTCTTTACTGTATCGCTCGCACCCTCACATTGACGAATTAACACAGAAATTGCGTCACAATGAAATACTCTGGGTTGCATGCCTACTCTTTCCCAATCTAGGAACGTTTCTATGGCAACGACAGGATTTTCTATTGGGGTCCTGTATCTGCTTTCCGATGAACTATTTCGGCTTTTCTGTATTACTCACACCCTCACGTTGACGAATTAACACAGAAGTTGAGTCACAATGAAATAATCTGTGTTCCATGCCTTGTCTTTCCCAATCTAGGAACGTTTCTACGGCAACGACAGGATTTTCTATTGGGGTCCTGTATCTGCCTTCCGATGAACTATTTCCGCTTTACTGTATCACTCGCACCCGCACATTGACAAAATAACTCAGAAATTTAGTCACGATGAAATACTCTGGGTTCCATGGCTTCTCTTTCCCAATCTAGGAAAGTTTCTACGGCAACGACAGGATTTTCTACTGGGGTCCTATATCTGCTTTCCGATAAACTATTTCTTCTTTACTGTATCACTCGCACCCTCACATTGACGAAAGAACACAGATATTGCGTCACAATGAAAAACTCTGGGTTCCATGCGTTCTCTTTCCCAATATAGGAACGTTTCTACGGCAACGTCCGGATTTTCTATTGGGGGCCTGTATCTGCTTTCCGAAAAACTATTTCTAGTTTACTGTATCACTCGCATCCTCACATTGACGAATTAACACAGAAATTGCGATACAATGAAATACTCTGGGTTCCATGCCTTCTCTTTGCCAATCTAGGAACGTTTCTACGGCAACAACAGGATTCTCTCTTAGGGTCTGTATCTCCTTTCCGATGAACTATTTCTTCTTTACTGTATCACTCGCACCCTCACATTGACGAATTAACACAGAAATTGCGTCACAATGAAATACTCAGGGTTCCGGGATATCTCTTTCCCAATCCAGGAACGTTTCATCGGCAATGACAGGAGTTTCTATTGGGGTCCAGTATCTGCTTTCTGATGCACGACTTCTTCTTTACTGTATCACTTGCACCTCACGTTGACGAATTAACACTGAAATTGCGTCACAATGAAATACTCCTGCTTCCATGCCTTCTCTTTCCCAATCTATGCACGTTTCGACAGCAACGACAGGATTTTCTATTGGGGTCCTGTATCTGCTTTCTGATGAACTATTTCTTCTTTACTGTATCAGTCGCACCCCCACATTGACGAATTAACCCAGAAATTGCGTCACAATGAAATACTCTGTGTTCCATGCCTTCTCTTTCCCAATCTAGGGACGTTTCTACGGCAACGACAGGATTTTCTATTGGTGTCCTGTATCTGCTTTCCGATGAAATATTTCTTCTTTACTGTATCACTCGCACCCTCACATTGACGAATTAACACAGAAATTGCGTCACAATGAAATACTGTGGGTTCCATGCCCTCTCTTTCCCAATCTAGGAACGTTTCTATGGCAACGACAGGATTTTCTATTGGGGTCCTGTATCTGCATTCCAATGAACTATTTCTGCTTTACTGTATTACTCGCACCCTCACGTTGATGAATTAACACAGAAATTGCGTCACAATGAAATACTCTGTGTTCCATGCCTTCTCTAACCCAATATACGAACGTTTCTACAGCAACGACAGGATTTTCTATTGGGGTCCTGTATCTGCATTCGGATGAACTATTTCTGCTTTACTGCATTACTCGCACCCTCACGTTGACGAATTAACATAGAAATTGCGTCACAATGAAATACTCTGTGTTCCATGCCTTCTCTTTCCCAATCTAGGAACGTTTCTACGGCAACGACAGGATTTTCAATTGGGGTCCTGTATCTGCTTTCCGACGAACTATTTTCTCTTTACTGTATTACTCGCACCCTCACGTTGACGAATTAACACAGAAATTGCGTAACAATGAAATACTCTGTGTTCCATGCCTTCTCTTTCCCAATCTAGGAACGTTTCTATGGCAACGACAGGATTTTCTATTGGGGTCCTGTATCCACTTTCTGATGAACTATTTCTGCTTTACTGTATTACTCTTACCCTCATGTTGACAAATTAACACAGAAATTGCGTCACAATGAAATACTCTGTGCTCCATGCCTTCCCTTTCCCAATCTAGGAACGTTTCAACGGCAACGACAGGATTTTCTATTGGGGTCCTGTACGTGCTTTCCGATGAACTATTTCTGCTTTACTGTATCACTCGCACCCTCACATTGACGTATTAACACGGAAATTGCGTCACAATGAAATACTCTGGGTTCCATGCCTTCCCTTTCCCAATCTAAGAACGTTTCTACGACAACGACAGGATTTTCTATTGGGGTCCTGTATGTGCTTTCTGATGAACTATATCTGCTTTACTGTATCACTCGCACCCTCACATTGACGAATTAACACAGAAATTGCGTCACAATGAAATAATCTGGGTCCCATGCCTTCTGTTTCCCAATCTAGGAACGTTCCTATGGCAACGACCGGATTTTCTGTTGGGGTCCTGTATCTGCTTTCCGATGAACTATTTCTGCTTTACTGTATTACTCACACCATCACATTGACGAATTAACACAGAAATTGCGTCACAATGAAATACCTTGGTTTTTATGCCTTCCCTTTCCCAATGTAGGAACGTTTCTACGGCAACGACAGGATTTTCTATTGGGGTCCTGTATCTGCTTTCCGATGAACTATTTCCGCTTTACTGTATCACCCGCACCCTCACATTGACAAATTAACACAGAAATTTAGTCACGATGAAATACTCTGTGTTCCATGCCTTCTCTTTCCCAATCTAGGAACGTTTCTACGACAACGACAGGATTTTCTATTGGGGTCCTGTATCTGCTTTCCGATGAACTATTTTCGCTTTACTGTATCACTCGCACCCGCACATTGACAAATTAACACAGAAATTTAGTCACTAGGAAATACTCTGGGTCCATGCCTTCTCTTTCCCAATCTAGGAAAGTTTCTACGGCAACTACAGGATTTTCTACTGGGGTCCTGTATCTGCTTTCCGATGAACTATTTCTTCTTTACTGTATCACTCGCACCCTCACATTGACGAAAGAACACAGATATTGCGTCACAATGAAAAACTCTGGGTTCCATGCGTTCTCTTTCCCAATATTGGAACGTTTCTACGGCAACGTCCCGATTTTCTATTGGGGGCCTGTATCTGCTTTCCGAAAAACTATTTCTAGTTTACTGTATCACTCGCATCCTCACATTGACGAATTAACACAGAAATTGCGATACAATGAAATACTCTGTGTTCCATGCCTTCTCTTTCCCAATCTAGGGACATTTCTACGGCAACGACAGGATTTTCTATTGGGGTCCTGTATCTGCTTTCTGATGCACAACTTCTTCTTTACTGTATCACTTGCACCTCACGTTGACGAATTAACACTGAAATTGCGTCACAATGAAATACTCTGGGTTCCATGCCTTCTCTTTCCCAATCTAGGAACGTTTCTATGGCAACGACAGAATTTTCTATTGTGGTCCTGTATCTGCTTTCCGATGAACTATTTCTGCTTTACTGTATTACTCACACCCTCACGTTGACGAATTAACACAGAAATTGCGTCACAATGAAATACTCTGGGTTCCATGCCTTCTCTTTCAGAATCAGGGAACGTTTCTATAGCAACGACATGATTTTCTATTGGGGTCCTGTATCTGCTTTCCAATGAACTATTTCTGCTTTACTGTATTACTCGCACCCTCACGTTGAGGAATTAACACAGAAATTGCGTCACAATGAAATACTCTGTGCTCCATGCCTTCTCTATCCGAATCTAGGAACGTTTCGACAGCAACGACAGGATTTTCTATTTGGGTCCTGTATCTGCTTTCCGAAGAACTATTTCTTCTTTACAGTATCAATGGCACCCCCACACTGACGAATTAACACAGAAATTGCGTCACAATGGAATACTCTGTGTTCCATGCCTTCTCTTTCCCTATCTAGGGACGTTTCTACGGCAACGACAGGATTTTCTATTGGTGTCCTGTATCTGCTTTCCGATGAACTATTTCTTCTTTACTGTATCACTCGCACCCCACATTGACGAATTAACACAGAAATTGCGTCACAATGAAGTACTCTGCGTTCCATGCATCCTCTTTTCCAATCAAGGAACGTTTCTACGGCAACGACAGCATTTTCTATTGGTGTCCTGTATCTGCTTTCCGATGAACTATTTCTGCTTTACTGTATTACTCGCACCTTCACGTTGACGAATTAACACAGAAATTGCGTCACAATGAAATACTCTGTGTTCCATGCCTTCTCTTTCCCAATCCTGGAACGTTTCTACGGCAACGACAGGATTTTCTATTGGGGTCCTGTATCTGCTTTCCGATGAAGTATTTCTGCTTTACTGTATTACTCGCATACTCACGTTGACGAATTAACAAAGAAATGGCGTCACAATGAAATACTCCGTGTTCCATGCCTTCCCTTTCCCAATCTAGGAACGTTTCTACGGCACTGACAGGATTTTCTGTTGGGGTCCTGTATCTGCTTTCCGATGAACTATTTCTGCTTTTCTGTATCACTCGCACCCTCACATTGATGAATTAACACAGAAATTGCGTCACAATGAAATATTCTGGGTTCCACGCCTTGTCCTTCCCAATCTAGGAAAGTTCCTATGGCAACGACAGGATTTTCTATTGGGGTCCTGTATCTGCTTTCCGATGAACTATTTCTGCTTTACAGTATTACTCACACCCTCACGTTGACGAATTAACACAGAAAATGCGTCACAAAGAATTACTCTGTGTTCCATGCCTTCTCTTTCGCAATCTAAGAACGTTTCTATGGCAACGACAGGTATTTCTATTGGGGTCCTGTGTCTGATTTCGGATGAACTATTTCTTCTTTACTGTATCACTCGCATCCTCACATTGACGAATTAACACAGAAATTGCGTCACAATGAAATACTCTGGGTTCCATGCCTTCTCTTTCCCAATCTATGAACGTTTCTATGGCAACGACATGATTTTCTATTGGGGTCCTGTATCTGCTTTCTGATGAACTATTTCTGCTTTACTGTATTAGTCGCACTCTCAAGGTGACGAATTAACACAGAAATTGCGTCACAATGAAATACTCTGTGTTCCATGCCTTCTCTTTTCCAATCCAGGAACGTTTCTACGGCAACGAGAGTATTTTCTATTGGGGTCCTGTATCTACTTTCCGATGAACTATTTCTTCTTTACTGTATCACTCGCACCCTCACATTGACGAATTAACACAGAAATTGCGTCACAATGAAATACTCTGTGTCCCATGCCTTCTCTTCACAATCTAGGAACGTTTCTACGGCAACGACAGGATTTTCTATTGGGGTCCTGCATCTGCTTTCCGATGAACTATTATTTCTTTACTGTATTTCTCGCACCCTCACATTGATGAATTAACACTGAAATTGCGTCACAATGAAATACTCTGGGGACCATGCCTTCTCTTTCCCAATCTAGGAACGTTTCGACAGCAACGACAGGATTTTCTATTGGGGTCCTTTGTCTGCTTTCCGATGAACTATTTCTTCTTTACAGTATCACTCGCACCCCCACATTGACGAATTAACACAGAAATTGCGTCACAATGAAATACTCTGTGTTCCATGCCTTCTCTTTCCCAATCTAGGGACGTTTCTACGGCAACGACAGGATTTTCTATTGGGGTCCTGTATCTGCTTTCCGATGAACTATCTCTTCTTTACTGTATCACTCGCACCCTCGTATTGACGAATTAACACAGAAATTGCGTCACAATGAAATACTCTGGGTTCCATGCCTACTCTTTCCCAATCTAGGAACGTTTCTATGGCAACGACAGGATTTTCTATTGGGGTACTGTATCTGCTTTCCGATGAACTACTTCTGCTTTTCTGTGTTACTCGCACCCTCACGTTGACGAATTAACACAGCAATTGCGTAACAATGAAATACTGTGTGTTTCATGCTTTCTCTCTCCCAATCTAGGATTGTTTCTACGGCAATGTCAGGATTTTCTATTGGGGTCCTGTATCTGCTTTGCGATGAACTATTTCTGCTTTACTGTATTACTCGCACCCTCACGTTGACGAATTAATACAGAAATTGCGTCACAATGAAATACTCTGGGTTCCATGCCTTCCCTTTCCCAATCTCTGAACGTTTCTACGGCAACGACAGGATTTTCTATTGGGGTCCTGTATGTGCATTCCGATGAACTATTTCCTCTTTACTGTATCACTCGCACCCTCACATTGACGAATTAACACAGAAATTGCGTCACAATGAAATACTCTGGGTTCCATGCCTTCCCTTTCCCAATCTAGGAATGTTTCTATGGCAACGACAGGATTTTCTATTGGGGTACTGTCTCTGCTTTCCGATTAACTATTTCCTCTTTACTGTATTACTCGCACCCTCACATTGACGATTTAACACAGAAATTGCGTCACAATCAAATAATCTTGGTCCCATGCCTTCTCTTTCCCAATCTAGGAACGTTCCTATGGCAACGACAGGATTTTCTGTTGGGGTCCTGTATCTGCTTTCCGATGAACTATTTCTGCTTTTCTGTATTACTCACACCCCCACGTTGACGATTAAACCCAGTAATTGAGTCACAACGAAATACTCTGTGTTCCATGCCTTCTCTTTTGCAATCCAGGAACGATTCTACGGCAACGACAGGATTTTCTATTGGGGTCCTGTATCTGCTTTAAGAAGAACTATCTCCGCTTTACTGTATCACTCGCACCCGCACATTGACAAATTAACACAGAAAATTAGTCACGATGAAATACTCTGGGTTCCATGCCTTCTGTTTCCCAATCTAGGAACGTTTCTACGGCAACGACAGGATTTTCTACTGGGGTCCTGTATCTGCTTTCCGATGAAGTATTTCTTCTTTACTGTATCACTCGCACCCTCACAGTGGCGAAAGAACACAGATATTGCGTCACAATGAAATACTCTGGGTTCCATGCCTTCTCTTTCATAATATAGGAACGTTTCTACGGCAACGACCGGATTTTCTATTGGAGGCCTGTATCTGCTTTCCGAAGAACTATTTCTGCTTTACTCCATCACTCGCACCCTCACATTGACGAATGAACACAGAAATTGCGATATAATGAAATACTCTGGGTTCCATTCCTTCTCATTCCCAATCTAGGAACGTTTCTACGGTAATGACAGGATTTTCTATTAGGGTCCTGTATCTGCTTTCCGATGAACTATTTCTTCTTTACTGTATCACTCGCACCCTCACATTGACGAATTAACACAGAAATTGCGTCACAATGAAATACTCTGGGTTCCATGTCATCTCTTTCCCAATCCAGGAACGTTTCATCGGCAATGACAGGAG
Organism: Schistocerca serialis cubense; assembly: GCF_023864345.2. Lineage (NCBI taxonomy): Eukaryota > Metazoa > Arthropoda > Insecta > Orthoptera > Acrididae > Schistocerca > Schistocerca serialis. The sequence continues at coordinate 120,534,713 of NC_064649.1, forward strand.
TTTCTATTGGGGTCCTGTATCTGCTTTCTGATGCACAACTTCTTCTTTACTGTATCACTTGCACCTCACGTTGACGAATTAACACTGAAATTGCGTCACAATGAAATACTCTGGGATCCATGCCTTCTCTTTCCCAATCTAGGAACGTTTCTATGGCAACGACAAGATTTTCTATTGGGGTCCTGTATCTGCTTTCCTATGAACTATTTCTGCTTTACTGTATTACTGACACCCTCACGTTGACGAATTAACACAGAAATTGCGTCACAATGAAATACTCTGGGTTCCATGCCTTACTTTCCCAATCTAGGGACGTTTCTACGGCAACGACAGTATTTTCTATTGAAGTCCTGTATCTGCTTTCCGATGAACTATTTCTTCTTTACTGTATCGCTCGCACCCTCACATTGACGAATTAACACAGAAATTGCGTCACAATGAAATACTCTGGGTTGCATGCCTACTCTTTCCCAATCTAGGAACGTTTCTATGGCAACGACAGGATTTTCTATTGGGGTCCTGTATCTGCTTTCCGATGAACTATTTCGGCTTTTCTGTATTACTCACACCCTCACGTTGACGAATTAAGACAGAAGTTGAGTCACAATGAAATAATCTGTGTTCCATGCCTTCTCTTTCCCAATCTAGGAACGTTTCTACGGCAACGACAGGATTTTCTATTGGGGTCCTGTATCTGCCTTCCGATGAACTATTTCCGCTTTACTGTATCACTCGCACCCGCACATTGACAAAATAACTCAGAAATTTAGTCACGATGAAATACTCTGGGTTCCATGGCTTCTCTTTCCCAATCTAGGAAAGTTTCTACGGCAACGACAGGATTTTCTACTGGGGTCCTATATCTGCTTTCCGATAAACTATTTCTTCTTTACTGTATCACTCGCACCCTCACATTGACGAAAGAACACAGATATTGCGTCACAATGAAAAACTCTGGGTTCCATGCGTTCTCTTTCCCAATATAGGAACGTTTCTACGGCAACGTCCGGATTTTCTATTGGGGGCCTGTATCTGCTTTCCGAAAAACTATTTCTAGTTTACTGTATCACTCGCATCCTCACATTGACGAATTAACACAGAAATTGCGATACAATGAAATACTCTGGGTTCCATGCCTTCTCTTTGCCAATCTAGGAACGTTTCTACGGCAACAACAGGATTCTCTCTTAGGGTCTGTATCTCCTTTCCGATGAACTATTTCTTCTTTACTGTATCACTCGCACCCTCACATTGACGAATTAACACAGAAATTGCGTCACAATGAAATACTCAGGGTTCCGGGATATCTCTTTCCCAATCCAGGAACGTTTCATCGGCAATGACAGGAGTTTCTATTGGGGTCCAGTATCTGCTTTCTGATGCACGACTTCTTCTTTACTGTATCACTTGCACCTCACGTTGACGAATTAACACTGAAATTGCGTCACAATGAAATACTCCTGCTTCCATGCCTTCTCTTTCCCAATCTATGCACGTTTCGACAGTAACGACAGGATTTTCTATTGGGGTCCTGTATCTGCTTTCTGATGAACTATTTCTTCTTTACTGTATCAGTCGCACCCCCACATTGACGAATTAACCCAGAAATTGCGTCACAATGAAATACTCTGTGTTCCATGCCTTCTCTTTCCCAATCTAGGGACGTTTCAACGGCAACGACTGGATTTTCTATTGGTGTCCTGTATCTGCTTTCCGATGAAATATTTCTTCTTTACTGTATCACTCGCACCCTCACATTGACGAATTAACACAGAAATTGCGTCACAATGAAATACTGTGGGTTCCATGCCCTCTCTTTCCCAATCTAGGAACGTTTCTATGGCAACGACAGGATTTTCTATTGGGGTCCTGTATCTGCATTCCAATGAACTATTTCTGCTTTACTGTATTACTCGCACCCTCACGTTGATGAATTAACACAGAAATTGCGTCACAATGAAATACTCTGTGTTCCATGCCTTCTCTAACCCAATATACGAACGTTTCTACGGCAACGACAGGATTTTCTATTGGGGTCCTGTATCTGCATTCGGATGAACTATTTCTGCTTTACTGCATTACTCGCACCCTCACGTTGACGAATTAACATAGAAATTGCGTCACAATGAAATACTCTGTGTTCCATGCCTTCTCTTTCCCAATCTAGGAACGTTTCTACGGCAACGACAGGATTTTCAATTGGGGTCCTGTATCTGCTTTCCGACGAACTATTTTCTCTTTACTGTATCACTCGCACCCTCACATTGACAAATTAACACAGAAATTTAGTCACGATGAAATACTCTGTGTTCCATGCCTTCTCTTTCCCAATCTAGGAACGTTTCTACGACAACGACAGGATTTTCTATTGGGGTCCTGTATCTGCTTTCCGATGAAATATTTCCGCTTTACTGTATCACTCGCACCCGCACATTGACAAATTAATACAGAAATTTAGTCACTAGGAAATACTCTGGGTCCATGCCTTCTCTTTCCCAATCTAGGAAAGTTTCTACGGCAACGACAGGATTTTCTACTGGGGTCCTGTATCTGCTTTCCGATGAACTATTTCTTCTTTACTGTATCACTCGCACCCTCACATTGACGAAAGAACACAGATATTGCGTCACAATGAAAAACTCTGGGTTCCATCCGTTCTCTTTCCCAATATAGGAACGTTTCTACGGCAACGTCCGGATTTTCTATTGGGGGCCTGTATCTGCTTTCCGAAAAACTATTTCTAGTTTACTGTATCACTCGCATCCTCACAGTGACGAATTAACACAGAAATTGCGATACAATGAAATACTCTGGGTTGCATGGCTTCTCTTTCCCAATCTAGGAACGTTTCTACGGCAACGACAGGATTTTCTCTTAGGGTCTGTATCTGCTTTCCGATGAACTATTTTTTCTTTACTGTATCACTCGCACCCTCACATTGACGAATTAACACAGAAATTGCGTCACAATGAAATACTCAGGGTTCCGAGCCATCTCTTTCCCAATCCAGGAACGTTTCATCGGCAATGACAGGAGTTTCTATTGGGGTCCTGTATCTGCTTTCTGATGCACGACTTCTTCTTTACTGTATCACTTGCACTTCACGTTGACGAATTAACACTGAAATTGCGTCACAATGAAATACTCTGGCTTCCATGCCTTCTCTTTCCCAATCTAGGAACGTTTCGACAGCAACGACAGGATTTTCTATTGGGGTCCTGTATCTGCTTTCTGATGAACTATTTCTTCTTTACTGTATCACTCGCACCCCCACACTGACGAATTAACACAGAAATTGTGTCACAATGAAATACTCTGTGTTCCATGCCTTCTCTTTCCCAATCTAGGGACGTTTCTACGGCAACGACAGGATTTTCTATTGGTGTCCTGTATCTGCTTTCCGATAAACTATTTCTTCTTTACTGTATCACTCGCACCCTCACATTGACGAATTAACACAGAAATTGCGTCACAATGAAATACTGTGGGTTCCATGCCCTCTCTTTCCCAATCTAGGAACGTTTCTATGGCAACGACAGGATTTTCTATTGGGGTCCTGTATCTGCATTTCAATGAACTATTTCTGCTTTACTGTATTACCCGCAACCTCACGTTGATGCATTAACACAGAAATTGCGTCACAATGAAATACTCTGTGTTCCATGCCTTCTCTTTCCCAATCTACGAACGTTTCTACAGCAACGACAGGATTTTCTATTGGGGTCCTGTATCTGCTTTCGGATGAACTATTTCTGCTTTACTGCATTACTCGCACCCTCACGTTGACGAATTAACATAGAAATTGCGTCACAATGAAATACTCTGTGTTCCACGCCTTCTCTTTCCCAATCTAGGAACGTTTCTACGGCAACGACAGGATTTTCAATTGGGGTCCTGTATCTGCTGTCCGACGAACTATTTTTTCTTTACTGTATTACTCGCACCCTCACGTTGACGAATTAACACAGAAATTGCGTAACAATGAAATACTCTGTGTTCCATGCCTTCTCTTTCCCAATCTAGGAACGTTTCTATGCCAACGACAGGATATTCTATTGGGGTCCTGTATCCGCTTTCTGATGAACTATTTCTGCTTTACTGTATTACTCTTACCCTCATGTTGACAAATTAACACAGAAATTGCGTCACAATGAAATACTCTGTGTTCCATGCCTTCCCTTTCCCAATCTAGGAACGTTTCTACGGCAACGACAGGATTTTCTATTGGGGTCCTGTACGTGCTTTCCGATGAACTATTTCTGCTTTACTGTTTCACTCGCATCCTCACATTGACGTATTAACACGGAAATTGCGTCACAATGAAATACCCTGGGTTCCATGCCTTCCCTTTCCCAATCTAAGAACGTTTCTACGACAACGACAGGATTTTCTATTGGGGCCCTGTATCTGCTTTCCGATGAACTATTTCTTCTTTACTGTATCACTCGCACCCTCACATTGACGAAAGAACACAGATATTGCGTCACAATGAAAAACTCTGGGTTCCATGCGTTCTCTTTCCCAATATAGGAACGTTTCTACGGCAACGTCCGGATTTTCTATTGGGTGCCTGTATCTGCTTTCCGAAAAACTATTTCTAGTTTACTGTATCACTCGCATCCTCACATTGACGAATTAACACAGAAATTGCGATACAATGAAATACTCTGGGTTGCATGCCTTCTCTTTCCCAATCTAGGAACGTTTCTACGGCAACGACAGGATTTTCTCTTAGGGTCTGTATCTGCTTTCCGATGAACTATTTCTTCTTTACTGTATCACTCGCACCCTCACATTGACGAATTAACACAGAAATTGCGTCACAATGAAATACTCAGGGTTCCGAGCCATCTCTTTCCCAATCCAGGAACGTTTCATCGGCAATGACAGGAGTTTCTATTGGGGTCCTGTATCTGCTTTCTGATGCACGACTTCTTCTTTACTGTATCACTTGCACTTCACGTTGACGAATTAACACTGAAATTGCGTCACAATGAAATACTCTGGCTTCCATGCCTTCTCTTTCCCAATCTAGGAACGTTTCGACAGCAACGACAGGATTTTCTATTGGGGTCCTGTATCTGCATTCTGATGAACTATTTCTTCTTTACTGTATCACTCGCACCCCCACACTGACGAATTAACACAGAAATTGCGTCACAATGAAATACTCTGTGTTCCATGCCTTCTCTTTCCCAATCTAGGGACGTTTCTACGGCAACGACAGGATTTTCTATTGGTGTCCTGTATCTGCTTGCCGATAAACTATTTCTTCTTTACTGTATCACTCGCACCCTCACATTGACGAATTAACACAGAAATTGCGTCACAATGAAATACTGTGGGTTCCATGCCCTCTCTTTCCCAATCTAGGAACATTTCTATGGCAACGACAGGATTTTCTATTGGGGTCCTGTATCTGCATTTCAATGAACTATTTCTGCTTTACTGTATTACCCGCAACCTCACGTTGATGCATTAAAACAGAAATTGCGTCACAATGAAATACTCTGTGTTCCATGCCTTCTCTTTCCCAATCTACGAACGTTTCTACAGCAACGACAGGATTTTCAATTGGGGTCCTGTATCTGCTGTCCGACGAACTATTTTTTCTTTACTGTATTACTCGCACCCTCACGTTGACGAATTAACACAGAAATTGCGTAACAATGAAATACTCTGTGTTCCATGCCTTCTCTTTCCCAATCTAGGAACGTTCCTATGGCAACGACCGGATTTTCTGTTGGGGTCCTGTATCTGCTTTCCGATGAACTATTTCTGCTTTACTGTATTACTCACACCATCACATTGACGAATTAACACAGAAATTGCGTCACAATGAAATACTTTGGGTTTTATGCCTTCCCTTTCCCAATGTAGGAACGTTTCTACGGCAACGACAGGTTTTTCTGTTGGGGTCCTGTATCCTCTTTCCGATGAACTATTTCCGCTTTACTGTATCACTCGCACCCTCACATTGACAAATTAACACAGAAATTTAGTCACGATGAAATACTCTGGGTTCCATGCCTTCTCTTTAGCAATCTAGGAACGTTTCCACGGCAACGACAGGATTTTCTATTGGGGTCCTGTATCTGCTTTCCGATGAACTATTTCCGCTTTACTGTATCACTCGCACCCGCACATTGACAAATTATCACAGAAATTTAGTCACTATGAAATACGCTGGGTTCCATGCCTTCTCTTTCCCAATCTAGGAAAGTTTCTACGGCAACGACAGGATTTTCTACTGGGGTCCTGTATCTGCTTTCCGATGAACTATTTCTTCTTTACTGTATCACTCGCACCCTCACATTGACGAAAGAACACAGATATTGCGTCACAATGAAAAACTCTGGGTTCCATGCGTTCTCTTTCCCAATATAGGAACGTTTCTACGGCAACGTCCCGATTTTCTATTGGGGGCCTGTATCTGCTTTCCGAAAAACTATTTCTAGTTTACTGTATCACTCGCATCCTCACATTGACGAATTAACACAGAAATTGCGATACAATGAAATACTCTGGGTTCCATGCCTTCTCGTTCCCAATCTAGGAACGTTTCTACGGCAAAGACAGGATTTTCTCTTAGGGTCTGTATCTGCTATCCGATGAACTATTTCTTCTTTACTGTATCACTCGCACCCTCACATTGACGAACTAACACAGAAATTGCGTCACAATGAAATACTCAGGGTTCCGGCCCACTCTTTCCCAATCCAGGAACGTTTCATCGGCAATGACAGGAGATTCTATTTGGGTCCTGTATCTGCTTTCTGATGCACAACTTCTTCATTACTGTATCACTTGCACCTCACGTTGACGAATTAACACTGAAATTGCGTCACAATGAAATACTCTGGGTTCCATGCCTTCTCTTTCCCAATCTAGGAACGTTTCGACAGCAACGACAGGATTTTCTATTCGGGTCTTGTATCTGCTTTCTGATGAACTATTTCTTCTTTACTGTATCACTCGCACCCCCACATTGACGAATTAACACAGAAATTGCGTCACAATGAAATACTCTGTGTTCCATGCCTTCTCTTTCCCAATCTAGGGACATTTCTACGGCAACGACAGGATTTTCTATTGGTGTCCTGTATCTGCTTTCCGATGAACTATTTCTTCCTTACTGTATCACTCGCACCCTCACATTGACGAATTAACATAGAAATTGCGTCACAATGAAATACTGTGGGTTCCATGCCTTCTCTTTCCCAATCTAGGAACGTTTCTACGGCAACGACAGGATTTTCTATTGGGGTCTTGTATCTGCATTCCAATGAACTATTTCTGCTTTACTGTATTACTCGCACCCTCACGTTGATGAATTAACACAAAAATTGCGTCACAATGAAATACTCTGTGTTCCATGCCTTCTCTTTCCCAATCTACGAACGTTTCTACGGTAACGACAGGATTTTCTATTGGGGTCCTGTATGTGCTTTCGGATGAACTATTTCTGCTTTACTGCATTACTCGCACGCTCACGTTGACGAATTAACATAGAAATTGCGTCACAATGAAATACTCTGTGTTCCATGCCTTCTCTTTCCCAATCTAGGAACGTTTCTACGGCAACGACAGGATTATCAATTGGGGTCCTGTATCTGCTTGCCGACAACTATTTTTTCTTTACTGTATTACTCGCACCCTCACGTTGACGAATTAACACAGAAATTGCGTAACAATGAAATACTCTGTGTTCCATGCCTTCTCTTTCCCAATCTAGGAACGTTTCTATGGCAACGACAGGATTTTCTATTGGGGTAGTGTATCCGCTTTCTGATGAACTATTTCTGCTTTACTGTATTACTCGCACCCTCATGTTGACAAATTAACACAGAAATTGCGTCACAATGAAATACTCTGTGTTCCATGCCTTCCCTTTCCCAATCTAGGAACGTTTCTACGCCAATGACAGGCGTTTCTATTGGGGTCCTGTATGTGCTTTCCGATGCTCAATTTCTTCTATACTCTATCACTTGCACCATCACGGTGACGAATTAACACTGAAATTGCGTCACAATGAAATACTCTGGGTTCCATGCTTTCTCTTTCCCAATCTAGGAAAGTTTCTACAGCAACGACTGGATTTTCTATTGGGGTCCTGTATCTGCTTTCCGATGAACTATTTCTGCTTTACTGTATTTCTCACACCCCCACGTTGACGAATTAACACAGAAATTGCGTCACAATGAAATACTCTGTGTTCCATGCCTTCTCTTTCCCAATCTAGGAACGTTTCTATGGCAACGACAGGTTTTTCTATTGGGGTCCTGTATCTGCTTTCCGATGAACTATTTCTGCCTTACTGTATTACTCGCACCCTCAGATTGACGAATTAACACAGAAATTGCGTCACAATGAAATAATCTTGGTCCCATTCCTTCTCTTTCCCAATCTAAGAACGTTCCTATGGCAACGACAGGATTTTCTGTTGGGGTCCTGTATCTGCTTTCCGATGAACTATTTCTGCTTTTCTGTATTACTCACACCCTCACGTTGACGAATTAACATAGAAATTGAGTCACAATGAAATACTCTGTGTTCCATGCCTTCTCTTTCCCAATCTAGGAACGTTTCTACGGCAACGACAGGATTTTCTATTGGGGTCCTGTATCTGCTTTCCGATGAACTACTTCCGCTTTACTGTATCACTCGCACCCGCACATTGACAAATTAACACAGAAATTTAGTCACTATGAAATACTCTGGGTTCCATGCCTTCTCTTTCCCAATCTAGGAAAGTTTCTACGGCAACGACAGGATTTTCTACTGGGGTCATGTATCTGCTTTCCGATGAACTATTTCTTCTTTACTGTATCACTCGCACCCTCACATTGACGAAAGAACACAGATATTGCGTCACAATGAAAAACTCTGGGTTCCATGCGTTCTCTTTCCCAATATAGGAACGTTTCTACGGCAACGTCCCGATTTTCTATTGGGGGCCTGTATCTGCTATCCGTAAAACTATTTCTAGTTTACTGTATCACTCGCATCCTCACATTGACGAATTAACACAGAAATTGCGATACAATGAAATACTCTGGGTACCATGCCTTCTCTTTCCCAATCTAGGAACGTTTCTACGGCAACGACAGGATTTTCTCTTAGGGTCTGTATCTGATTTCAGATGAACTATTTCTTCTTTACTGTATCACTCGCACCCTCACATTGACGAATTAACACAGAAATTGCGTCACAATGAAATACTCAGGGTTCCGAGCAATCTCTTTCCCAATCCAGGAACGTTTCATCGGCAATGACAGGAGTTTCTATTGGGGTCCTGTATCTGCTTTCTGATGCACGACTTCTTCTTTACTGTATCACTTGCACCTCACGTTGACGAATTAACACTGAAATTGCGTCACAATGAAATACTCTGGCTTCCATGCCTTCTCTTTCCCAATCTAGGAACGTTTCGACAGCAACGACAGGATTTTCTATTGGGGTCCTGTATCTGCTTTATGATGAACTATTTCTTCTTTACTGTATCACTCGCACCCCCACACTGACGAATTAACACAGAAATTGCGTCACAATGAAATACTCTGTGTTCCATGCCTTCTCTTTCCCAATCTAGGGACGTTTCTACGGCAACGACAGGATTTTCTATTGGTGTCCTGTATCTGCTTTCCGATGAACTATTTCTTCTTTACTGTATCACTCGCACCCTCACATTGACGAATTAAAACAGAAATTGCGTCACAATGAAATACTGTGGGTTCCATGCCCTCTCTTTCCCAATCTAGGAACGTTTCTATGGCAACGACAGGATTTTCTATTGGGGTCCTGTATCTGCATTTCAATGAACTATTTCTGCTTTACTGTATTACTCGCAACCTCACGTTGATGCATTGACACAGAAATTGCGTCACAATGAAATACTCTGTTTTCCATGCCTTCTCTTTCCCAATCTAGGAACGTTTCTACGGCAACGACAGGATTTTCTATTGGGGTCCTGTATCTGCTTTCCGATGAACTATTTCCGCTTTACTGTATCACTCGCACCCTCACATTGACAAATTAACACAGAAATTTAGTCACAATGAAATACTCTGGGTTCCATGCCTTCTCTTTCCCAATCTAGGAACGTTTCTACGGCAACGACAGGATTTTCTATTGGGGTCCTGTATCTGCTTTCCGAAGAACTATTTCCGCTTTACTGTATCACTCGCACCCGCACATTGACAAATTAACACTGAAATTTAGTCACTATGAAATACTCTGGGTTCCATGCCTTCTCTTTCCCAATCTAGGAAAGTTTCTACGGCAACGACAGGATTTTCTACTGGGGTCATGTATCTGCTTTCCGATGAACTATTTCTTCTTTACTGTATCACTCGCACCCTCACATTGACGAAAGAACACAGATATTGCGTCACAATGAAGAACTCTGGGTTCCATGCGTTCTCCTTCCCAATATAGGAACGTTTCTATGGCAACGTCCCGATTTTCTATTGGGGGCCTGTATCTGCTTTCCAAAAAACTATTTCTAGTTTACTGTATCACTCGTATCCTCACATTGACGAATTAACACAGAAATTGCGATACAATGAAATACTCTGGGTTCATGCCTTCTCTTCCCCAATCTAGGAACGTTTCTACGGCAACGACAGGATTTTCTCTTAGGGTCTGTATCTGCTATCCGATGAACTATTTCTTCTTTACTGTATCACTCGCACCCTCACATTGACGAATTAACACAGGAATTGCGTCACAATGAAATACTCAGGGTTCCGTGCCATCTCTTTCCCAATCCAGGAACGTTTCATCGGCAATGACAGGAGTTTCTATTGGTGTCATGTATCTGCTTTCCGATGAACTATTTCTTCTTTACTGTATCACTCGCACCCTCACATTGACGAATTAACGTAGAAATTGCGTCACAATGAAATACTGTGGGTTCCATGCCTTCTCTTTCCCAATCTAGGAACGTTTCTATGGCAACGACAGGATTTTCTATTGGGGTCCTGTATCTGCATTCCAATGAACTATTTCTGCTTTACTGTATTACTCGCACCCTCACGTTGACGAATTAACACAGAAATTGCGTCACAATGAAATACTCTGTGTTCCATGCCTTCTCTTTCCCAATCTACGAACGTTTCTACGGCAACGACAGGATTTTCTATTGGGGTCCTGTATCTGCTTTCGGATGAACTATTTCTGCTTTACTGCATTACTCGCACGCTCACGTTGACGATTTAACATAGAAATTGCGTCACAATGAAATACTCTGTGTTCCATGCCTTCTCTTTCCCAATCTAGGAACGTTTCTACGGCAACGACAGGATTTTAAATTGGGGTCCTGTATCTGCTTTCCGGCGAACTATTTTTTCTTTACTGTATTACTCGCACCCTCACGTTGACGAATTAACGCAGAAATTGCGTAACAATGAAATACTCTGTGTTCCATGCCTTCTCTTTACAATCTAGGAACGTTTCTATGGCAACGACAGGATTTTCTATTGGGGTAGTGTATCCGCTTTCTGATGAACTATTTCTGCTTTACTGTATTACTCGCACCCTCATGTTGACAAATTAACACAGAAATTGCGTCACAATGAAATACTCTGTGTTCCATGGCTTCCCTTTCCCATTCTAGGAACGTTTCTACGCCAACGACAGGATTTTCTATTGGGGTCCTGTACGTGCTTTCCAATGAACTATTTCTGCTTTACTGTATTACTCACACCATCACATTGACGAATTAACACAGAAATTGCGTCACAATGAAATACTTTGGGTTTTATGCCTTCCCTTTCCAAATGTAGGAACGTTTCTACGGCAACGACATGAGTTTCTATTGGGGTCCTGTATCTGCTATCCGGTGAACTATTTCCGCTTTACTGTATCACTCGCAGCCTCACATTGACAAATTAACACAGAAATTTAGTCACGATGAAATACTCTGGGTTCCATGCCCTCTCTTTCCCAATCTAGGAACGTTTCTACGGCAATGACAAGATATTCTGCTGGGGTCCTGTATCTGCTTTCCGATGAACTATTTCTTCTTTACTGTATCACTCGCACCCTCACATTGACGAAAGAACACAGAAATTGCGTCACAATGAAATTCTCTGGGTTAAATGCCTTCTCTTTCCCGATATAGGAACTTTTTTCGGCAACGACCGGATTTTCTATTGGGGGCCTGTATCTGGTTTCCGAAGAACTATTTCTGCCTTACTGTACCACTCGCACCCTCACATTTACGAATTAACACAGAAATTGCGATACAATAAAATACTCTGGGTTCCATGCCTTCTCTTTCCCAATCTAGGAACGTTTCTATGGCAACGACAGGATTTTCTATTAGGGTCCTGTATCTGCTTTCCGATGAACTATTTCTTCTTTACTGTATCACTTGTACCCTCACACTGACGAATTAACACAGAAATTGCGTCACATTGAAATACTCTGGGTTCCATGCCTTCTCTTCCCAATCGAGGAACGTTTCTACGGCAACGACAGGATTTTCTATTGGGGTCCTGTATCTTCTTTCCGATGAACTATTTCTTCTTTACTGTATCACTCGCACCCTACCATTGACGAATTAACACAGAAATTGCGTCACAATGAAATACTCTGGGTTCCATGCCTTCTCTTCCCCAATCTAGGAACGTTTCTACGGCAACGATAGGATTCTCTATTGGGGTCCTGTATCTGCTTTCCGATGAACTATTTCTTCTTCACTGTATCACTCGCACCCCCACATTGACGAATTAACACAGAATTTGCGTCACAATGAAATATTCTGTGTTCCATGCCTTCTCTTTCCCAATCTAGGAACGTTTCTACGGCAAAGACAGGATTTCTATTGGGGTCCTGTATCTGCTTTCCGATCAACTATTTCTTCTTTACTGTATCACTCGCACCCTCACATTGACGAATTAACACAGAAATTGCGTCACAATGAAATACTCTGGGTCCCATGCCTTCTCTTTCCCAATCTAGGAACGTTTCTACGCCAATGACAGGCGTTTCTATTGGGGTCCTGTATCTGCTTTCCGATGCTCAATTTCTTCTATACTCTATCACTTGCACCCTCACGGTGACAAATTAACACTGAAATTGCGTCACAATGAAATACTCTGGGTTCCATGCTTTCTCTTTCCCAATCTAGGAACGTTTCTACAGCAACGACAGGATTTTCTACTGGGGTCCTGTATCTGCTTTCCGATGAACTATTTCTGCTTTACTGTATTTCTCACACCCCCACGTTGACGAATTAACACAGAAATTGCGTCACAATGAAATACTCTGTGTTCCATGCCTTCTCTTTCCCAATCTGGGAACGTTTCTATGGCAACGACAGGTTTTTCTATTGGGGTCCTGTATCTGCTTTCCGATGAACTATTTCTGCCTTACTGTATTACTCGCACCTCAGATTGACGAATTAACACAGAAATTGCGTCACAATGAAATAATGTTGGTCCCATGCCTTCTCTTTCCCAATCTAGGAAAGTTCCTATGGAAACGACAGGATTTTCTGTTGGGGTCCTGTATCTGCTTTCCAATGAACTATTTCTGCTTTTCTGTATTACTCACACCCTCACGTTGACGAATTAACACAGAAATTGAGTCACAATGAAATACTCTGTGTTCCATGCCTTCTCTTTCCCAATCTAGGAACGTTTCTACGGCAACGACAGGATTTTCTATTCGGGTCCTGTATCTGCTTTCCGATGAACTATTTCCGCTTTACTGTATCACTCGCACCCGCACATTGACAAATTAACACAGAAATTTAGTCACGATGAAATACTCTGGCTTCCATGCCTTCTCTATCCCAATCTAGGAAAGTTTCTACGGCAACGACAGGATTTTCTACTGGGGTCCTGTATCTGCTTTCCGATGAACTATTTCTTCTTTACTGTATCACTCGCACCCTCACATTGACGAAAGAACACAGATATTGCGTCACAATGAAAAACTCTGGGTTCCATGCGTTCTCTTTCCCAATATAGGAACGTTTCTACGGCAACGTCCGGATTTTCTATTGGGGGCCTGTATCTGCTTTCCGAAAAACTATTTCTAGTTTACTGTATCACTCGCATCCTCACATTGACGAATTAACACAGAAATTGCGATACAATGAAATACTCTGGGTTCCATGCCTTCTCATTCCCAATCTACGAACGTTTCTACGGCAATGACAGGATTTTCTATTGGGGTCCTGTATCTGCTTTCGGATGAACTATTTCTGCTTTACTGCATTACTCGCACCCTCACGTTGACGAATTAACATAGAAATTGCGTCACAAAGAAATACTCTGTGTTCCATGCCTTCTCTTTCCCAATCTAGGAACGTTTCTACGGCAACGACACAGTTTTCAATTGGGGTCCTGTATCTGCTTTCCGACGAACTATTTTTTCTTTACTGTATTACTCGCACCCTCACGTTGACGAATTAACACAGAAATTGCGTAACAATGAAATACTCTGTGTTCCATGCCTTCTCTTTCCCAATCTAGGAACGTTTCTATGGCAACGACAGGATTTTCTATTGGGGTCCTGTATCCGCTTTCTGATGAATTATTTCTGCTTTACTGTATTACTCTTACCCTCATGTTGACAAATTAACACAGAAATTGCGTCACAATGAAATACTCTGTGTTCCATGCCTTCCCTTTCCCAATCTAGGAACGTTTCTACGGCAACGACAGGATTTTCTATTGGGGTCCTGTACGTGCTTTCCGATGAACTATTTCTGCTTTACTGTATCACTCGCACCCTCACATTGACGTATTAACACGGAAATTGCGTCACAATGAAATACTCTGGGTTCCATGCCTTCCCTTTCCCAATCTAAGAACGTTTCTACGACAACGACAGGATTTTCTATTGGGGTCCTGTATGTGCTTTCCGATGAGCTATATCTGCTTTACTGTATCACTCGCCCCCTCACATTGACGAATTAACACAGAAATTGCGTCACAATGAAATAATCTGGGTCGCATGCCTTCTCTTTCCCAATCTAGGAACGTTCCTATGGCAACGACCGGATTTTCTGTTGGGGTCCTGTATCTGCTTTCCGATGAACTATTTCTGCTTTACTGTATTATTCACACCATCACATTGACGAATTAACACAGAAATTGCGTCACAATGAAATACTCTGTGTTCCATGCCTTCTCTAACCCAATATACGAACGTTTCTACGGCAACGACAGGATTTTCTATTGGGGTGCTGTATCTGCTTTCGGATGAACTATTTCTGCTTTACTGCATTACTCGCACCCTCACGTTGACGAATTAACATAGAAATTGCGTCACAATGAAATACTCTTTGTTCCATGCCTTCCCTTTCCCAATGTAGGGACGTTTCCACGGCAACGACAGGATTTTCTATTGGGGTCCTGTATCTGCTTCCGATGAACTATTTCCGCTTTACTGTATCACTCGCACCCTCACATTGACAAATTTACACAGAAATTTAGTCACGATGAAATACTCTGGGTTCCATGCCTTCTCTTTCCCAATCTAGGAACGTTTCTACGGCAACGACAGGATATTCTGCTGGGGTCCTGTATCTGCTTTCCGATGAACTATTTCTTCTTTACTGTATCACTCGCACCCTCACATTGACGAAAGTACACAGAAATTGCGTCACAATGAAATACTCTGGGTTAAATGCCTTCTCTTTCCCGATATAGGAACTTTTTTACGGCAACGACCGGATTTTCTATTGGGGGCTGTATCTGGTTTCCGAAGACCTATTTCTGCCTTACTGTATCACTCGCACACTCACATTTACGAATTAACACAGAAATTGCGATACAATAAAATACTCTGGGTTCCATGCCTTCTCTTTCCCAATCTAGGAACGTTTCTATGGCAACGACAGGATATTCTATTAGGGTCCTGTATCTGCTTTCCGATGAACTAATTCTTCTTTACTGTATCACTTGTACCCTCACACTGACGAATTAACACAGAAATTGCGTCACATTGAAATACTCTGTGTTCCATGCCTTTTCTTTCCCAATCCAGGAACGTTTCTTCGGCAATGACAGGAGTTTCTATTGGGGGTCCTGTATCTGCTTTCTGATGGACAACTTCTTCTTTACTGTATCACTCGCACCCTCACATTGACGAATTAACACAGAAATTGCGTCACAATGAAATACTCTGGGTCCCATTCCTTCTCTTTCCCAATCTAGGAACGTTTCTACGCCAATGACAGGCGTTTCTATTGGGGTCCTGTATCTGCTTTCCGATGCTCAATTTCATCTATACTCTATCACTTGCACCGTCACGGTGACGAATTAATACTGAAATTGCGTCACAATGAAATACTCTGGGTTCCATGTTTTCTCTTTCCCAATCTAGGAACGTTTCTACGGCAACGACAGGATTTTCTATTGGGGGGCTGTATCTGTTTTCCGAAGAACTATTTCTGCCTTACTGTATCACTCGCACCCTACATTGACGAGTTAACACAGAAATACCGATACAATGAAATACTCTGGGTTCCATTCCTTCTCTGTCCCAATCTGGGAACGTTTCAACCGCAACGACAGGATTTTCTATTAGGATCCTGTATCTGCTTTCCGATGAATTATTTCTTCTTTACTGTATCACTCGCACCCTCACATTGACGAATTAACACAGAAATTGCGTCACAATGAAATACTCTGGGTTCCATGCCTTCTCTTTCCCAATCCAGGAACGTTCCTTCGGCAACGAGAGGAGTTTCTACTGGGGTCCTGTATCTGCTTTCTGATGCACAACATCTTCTTAACTGTATCACTTGCACCTCACGGTGACGAATTAACACTGAAATTGCGTCACAATGAAATACTCTGGGTTTCATGGCTTCTCTTTCCCAATCAAGGAACGTTTCTACGGCAACGACAGGATATTCTCTTGGGGTCCTGTATCTGCTTTCCGATGAACTATTTCTTCTTTGCTGTATCACTCGCACCCTCACATTGACGAATTAACACAGAAATTGCATCACAATGAAATACTCTGGGTTCCATGCCTTCTCTATCCCAATCTAGGTACGTTTCTACGGCAACGATAGAATTTTCTATTGTGGTGCTGTATCTGACTTTCGATGAACTATTTCTTCTTTTCTGTATCACCTGCACCCCCACATTGACGAATTAACACAGAAATTACGTCACAATGAAATACACTGGCTTCAATGCCTTCTCTTTCCCAACCTAGGAACGTTTCTACGGCAATGACATGCGTTTCAATTGGGGTCCTGTATCTGCTTTCCGATGCTCAATTTCTTCTTTACTGTATCACTTGCACCCTCACGGTGACGAATTAACACTGAAATTGCGTCACAATGAAATACTCTGGGATCCACGCTTTCTCTTTCCCAATCTAGGAAAGTTTCTATGGCAACGACAGGATTTTCTATTGGGGTCCTGTATCTGCTCTCCGATGAACTATTTCTTATTTACTGTAACACTCGCACCCCCACATTGACGAATTAACCCAGAAATTGAGTCACAATAAAATGCTCTGTGTTCCATGCCTTCTCTTTCCCAATCTAGGAACGTTTCTACGGCAACGACAGGATTTCTATTGGGGTCCTGTATCTGCTTTCCGATGAACTATTTCTTCTTTACTGTATCACTCGCACCCTCACATTGAGGAATTAACACAGAAATTGCGTCACAATGCAATACTTTGGGTTCCATGCCTTCTCTTTCCCAATCTAGAAACGTATCTACGGCAACGACAGGATCCTCTATTGGGGTCCTGTATCTGCTTTAAGATGAACTATTTCTTCTTCACTGTATCACTCGCACCCCCACATTGACGAATTAACACAGAATTTACGTCACAATAAAATACTCTGTGATCCATGCCATCTCTTTCCCAATCTAGGAACGTTTCTACGGCAACGACAGGATTTCTATTGGGGTCCTGTATCTGCTTTCCGATCAACTATTTCTTCTTCACTGTATCACTCGCACCGTCACATTGACGAATTAACACAGAAATTGCGTCACAATGAAATACTCTGTGATCCATGCCTTCTCTTTCCCAATCTAGGAACGTTTCTACGGCAACGACAGGATTTTCTATTGGGGTCCTGTATCTGCTTTCCGATGAACTATTTCTGCTTTACTGTATTACTCGCACCCTCATGTTGACGAATTAACACAGAAATTGCGTCACAATGAAATACTCTTTTTCCATGCCTTCTCTTTCCCATTCTAGGAACGTTTCTACGGCAACGACAGGATTTTCTATTGTTGTCCTGTATGTGCTTTCCGATGAACTACTTCTGCTTTACTGTATCACTCGCACCCTGACAATCTCGAATTAACACAGAAATTGCGTCACAATGAAATACTCTGGGTTCCATTCCTTCTCTATCCCAATCTAGGAATGTTTCAATGGCAATGACAGGATTTTCTATTGGGGTCCAGTATCTGCTTTCCGATGAACTATTTCTTCTTTACTGTATCACTCGCACCCTCACATTGACGAATTAACACAGAAATTGCCTCACAATGAAATACTCTGGGACTTATGCCTTCTCTTTCCCAATCTAGTATTGATCCAATGGCAACGACGGGATTTTCTATTGGTGTCCTGTATTTGCTTTCCGATGAACTATTTCTGCTTTACTGTATTACTCACACCCCCACGTTGACGAATTAACACAGAAATTGCGTCACAATGAAATACTCTGTGTTCCATGCCTTCTCTTTCCCAATCTAGGAACGTTTCTACGGCAACGACAGGATTTTCAATTGGGGTCCTGTATCTTCTTTCTGATGAACTATTTCTTCTTTACTATATCACTCGCACCTCACATTGACGAATTAACATAGAAATTGCGTCACAATGAAATACTCTGGGTTCCATGCCTTCTCTTTTCCAATCCAGAAACGTCTCTTCGGCAATGACAGGAGTTTCTTTTGGGGCCCTGTATCTGCTTTCTGATGCACAACTTCTTCTTTACTGTATCACTTGCACCCTCACGGTGATGAACTAACACTGAAATTGCGTCACAATGAAATACTCTGGTTTCCATGCCTTCTCTTTCCCAATCTAGGCTCGTTTCTTCAGCAATGGCAGGAGTTTCTATTGGGGTCCTGTATCTGCTCTCCGAGAACTATTTCTGCTTTACTGTATTACTCGCACGCTCACGTTGACGAATTAACACAGAAATTGGGTCACAATGATATACTCTGTGTTCCATGCCTTCTCTATCCCAATCTAGGAACGTTTCTACGGCAGCGACAAGATTTTGTATTTGGGACCTGTATCTGTTTTCAGGTGAACTATTTCTTCTTTACTGTATCACTCGCACCCTACCATTGACGAATTAACACAAAAATTGCGTCACAATGAAATACTCTGTGTTCCATGCCTTCTCTTTCCCAATCTAGGAACGTTTCTATGGCAACGACAGGATTTTCTATTGGGGTCCTGTATCTGCTTTCCGATGCACTATTTCTGCTTTACTGTAATACTCGCATCCTCACGTTGACGAATTAACACAGAAATTGCGTCACAATGAAATACTCTGCGTTCCATGCCTTCTCTTTCCCTATCTAGGAACGTTTCTACGGCAACGACAGGATTTTCTATTGGGGCGCTGTATCTGATTTCCGATAAACTATTTCTTCTTTACTGTACCACTAACTCCCCCACATTGACGAATTAACACAGAAATTGCGTCACAATGAAATACTCTGTGTTCCAGGCCTTCTCTTTCCCAATCAAGGAACGTTTCTACAGCAACGACAGGATTTTCTTTTGGGGACCTGTATCTGCTTTCTGATGCACAACTTACTCTTTACTGTATCACTTGCACCCTCACGGTGACGAACTAACACTGAAATTGCGTCACAATGAAATACTCTCGGTTCCATACCTTCTCTTTCCCATTCTAGGAACATTTCTATGGCAACGACAGGATTTTCAATTGGGGTCCTGTATCTGCTCTCCGATGAACTATTTCTGCTTTACTGTATTATTCGCACCCTCACGTTGACGAATTAACACAGAAATTGCGTCACAATGAAATACTCTGTGTTCCATGCCTTCCCTATCCCAATCTAGGAACGATCCTACGGCAACGATAGGATTTTCTATTCTGGTCCTGTATCTGCTTTCCGATGAACTATTTGTTCTTTACTGTATCACTCGCACCCTCACATTGACGAAATAACACAGAAATTGCATCACAATGAAATACTCTGGGTTCCATGCCTTCTCTATCCCAATCTAGGAACGTTTCTACGGCAACGACAGAATTTTCTATTGTGTGCTGTATCTGATTTTCGATGAACTATTTCTTCTTTACTGTATCACCTGCACCCCCACATTGACGAATTAACACAGAAATTGCGTCACAATGAAATACTCTGTGTTCCATGCCTTCTCTTCCCCAATCTAGGAACGTTTCTACAGCAACGACAGGATTTCTATTGGGGTCCTGTATCTGCTTTCCGATCAACTATTTCTTCTTTATTGTATCACTCGCACCGTCACATTGACGAATTAACACAGAAATTGCGTCACAATGAAATACACTGGGTTCAATGCCTTCTCTTTCCCAACCTAGAGACGTTTCTACGGCAATGACAGGCGTTTCAATTGGGGTCCTGTACCTGCTTTCCGATGCTCAATTTCTTCTTTACTGTATCACTTGCACCCTCACGGTGACGAATTAACACTGAAATTGCGTCACAATGAAATAGTCTGGGATCCATGCCTTCTCTTTCCCAATCTGGGAACGTTTTTACAGCAACGACAGGATTTTCTATTGGGATCCTGTATCTGCTTTCCGATGAACTATTTCTGCTTTACTGTATCACTCGCACCCCCACATTGACGAATTAACACAGAAATTGCGTCACATTGATATACTCTGGGTTCCATCCCTTCTCTATCCCAATCTAGGAATGTTTCTACAGCAACGACAGGATTTTCTATTGGGATCCTGTATCTGCTTTCCAATGAACTTTTTCGGCATTACTGTATCACTCGCACCCTCACAATTTCGAATTAACACAGAAATTGCGTCACAATGATATACTCTGGGTTCCATCCCTTCTCTATCCCAATCTAGGAATGTTTCTATGGCAATGACAGGATTTTCTATTGGGGTCCTGTATCTGCATTCCGATGAACTATTTCTTCTTTACTGTATTACTCGCAACCTCACATTGAGGAATTAACACAGAAATTGCGTCACAATGAAATACTCTGCGTTCCATGCCTTCTCTTTCGCAATAAAGGAACGTTTCTATGGCAACGACAGGATTTATAATGGGGTCATGTGTCTGCTTTCCGATGAACTATTTCTGCTTTACTGTATTTCTCACACCCCCACGTTGACGAATTAACACAGAAATTGCGTCACAATGAAATGCTCTGTGTCTCATGCCTTCTCTTCCCAATCGAGGAGTGTTTCTACGGCAACTACAGGATTTTCTATTGGGGTCCTGTATCTGCTTTCCGATGAACTATTTATTCTTTACTGTATCACTCGCACCCTACCATTGACGAATTAACACAGAAATTGCGTCACAATGCAATACTCTGGGTTCCATGCCATCTCTTTCCCAATCTAGGAACGTTTCTACGGCAGCGACAGGATTCTCTATGGGGGTCCTGTATCTGCTTTCCGATGCTCTATTTCTTCTTCACTGTATCACTCGCACCCCCACATTGACGAATTAACACAGAATTTGCGTCACAATGAAATACTCTGTGTTCCATGCCTTCTCTTTCCCAATCTAGGAACGTTTCTACGGCAACGAGAGGATTTTTATTGGGGTCCTGTATCTGCTTTCCGATCAACTATTTCTTCTTTACTGTATCACTCGCACCCTCACATTGACGAATTAACACAGAAATTGCGTCACAATGAAATACTCTGGGTTCCATGCTTTCTCTTTCCCAATCTAGTAACGTTTCTACAGCAACGACAGGATTTTCTATTGGGGTCCTGTATCTGCTTTACGATGAACTATTTCTGCTTTACTCTATTTCTCACGGCCCCACGTTGACGAATTAACACAGAAATTGCGTCACAATGAAATACTTCGGGGTTTCATGCCTTCCCTTCCCCAATATAGGAACGTTTCTACGGCACCGACCGAATTTTCTATTGGGGGCCTGTATCTGCTTTCCGAAGAACTATTTCTGCCTTACTGTATCACTCGCAATCTACATTGACGAATTAACACAGAAATACCGATACAATGAAATACTCTGGGTTCCCTGCATTCTCTTTCCCAATCTAGGAAAGTTTCAACCGCACCGACAGGATTTTCTATTAGGGTCCTGTATCTGCTTTCCGATGAACTATTTCTTCTTTCCTGTATCACTCGCACCCTCACATTGACGAATTAACACAGATATTGCGTCACAATGAAATACTCTGGGTTCCATGCCTTGTCTTTCCCAATCCAGGAACGTTCCTTCGGCAATGACAGGAGTTTCTACTGGGGTCCTGTATCTGCTTTCTGATGCACAACATCTTCTTTACTGTATCACATGCACCTCACGGTGACGAATTAACACTGAAATTGCGTCACAATGAAATACTCTGGGTTCCATGCCTTCTCTTTCCCAATCTAGGAACGTTACTACGGCAACGACAGGATTTTCTATTGGGGTCCTGTATCTGCTTTCCGATGAACTATTTGTTCTTGGCTGTGTCACTCGCACCCTCACATTGACGAATTAACACAGAAATTGCATCACAATGAAATACTCTGGGTTCCGTGCCTTCTCTTTCCCAATCTGGGTACGTTTCTACGGCAACGACAGGATTTTCTATTGGGGTGCTGTATCTGATTTTCGATGAACTATTTCTTCTTTACTGTATCACCTGCACCCCCACATTGACGAATTAACACAGAAATTGCGTCACAATGAAATACTCTGTGTTCCATGCCTTCTCTTTCCCAATCTAGGAACGTTTCTACGGCAACGACAGGATTTCTATTGGGGTCCTGTATCTGCTTTCCGATGAACTATTTCTGCTTTACTGTATTACTCGCACCCTCATGTTGACGAATTAACACAGAAATTGCGTCACAATGAAATACTCTTTTTCCATGCCTTCTCTTTCCCAATCTAGGAACGTTTCTACGGCAACGACAGGATTTTCTATTGGGGTCCTGTATCTGCTTTCCGATGAACTATTTCTGCTTTACTGTATCACTCGCACCCTGACAATTTAGAATTAACACAGAAATTGCGTCACAATGAAATACTCTCGGTTCCATCCCTTCTCTATCCCAATCTAGGAATGTTTCTATGGCAATGACAGGATTTTCTATTGGGGTCCTGTATCTGCTTTCCGATGAACTATTTCTTCTTTACTGTATCACTGACACCCTCACATTGACGAATTAACACAGAAATTGCATCACAATGAAATACTCTTGGTCTTATGCCTTCTCTTTCCCAATCTAGGATTGTTCCAATGGCAACGACGGGATTTTCTATTGGTGTCCTGTATATGCTTTCCGATGAACTATTTCTGCTTTACTGTATTACTCACACCCCCACGTTGACGAATTAACACAGAAATTGAGTCACAATGAATTACTCTGTGTTCCATGCCTTCTCTTTCCCAATCTAGGAACGTTTCTACGGCAACAACAGGATTTTCTATTGGTGTCCAGTATCTGCTTTCCGATGAACTATTTCTTCTTTACTGTATCACTCGCACCCTCACATTGACGACATAACACAGAAATTGCGTCACAATGAAGTACTTTGGGTTTCATGCCTTCCCTTTCCCAACCTAGGAACGTTTCTAAGGCAACGACAGGATTTTCTACTGGGGTCCTGTATCTGCTTTCCGATGAACTATTTCTTCTTTACTGTATGACTCGCACCCTCACATTGACGAAAGAACGTAGAAATTGCGTCACAATGAAATTCTCTGGGTTCCATGCCTTCTCTTCCCCAATCTAGGAACGTTTCTACGGCAACGACACGATTTTCTATTGGGGGCCCTTAACTGCTTTCCGATGAACTATATCTGCTTTACTGTATCACTCGCACCCTCACATTGACGAATTAACAAAGAAATTGCGATACAATAAAATACTCTGTGTTCCATGCCTTCTCTTTCCCAATCAAGGAACGTTTCTACGGCAATGAGAGGATTTTCTATTAGGGTCTTGTATCTTCTTTCTGATGAACTATTTCTTCTTTACTGTATCACTCGCACCCTGACATTGACGAATTAACATAGAAATTGCGTCACAATGAAATACTCTGGGTTCCATGCCTTCTCTTTCCCAATCCAGGAACGTTTCTTCGGCACTGACAGGAGTTTCTTTTGGGGTCCTGTATCTGCTTTCTGATGCACAACTTCTTCTTTACTGTATCACTTGCACCCTCACGGTGACGAACTAACACTGAAATTAAGTCATAATGAAATACTCTGGGTTCCATGGATTCTATTTCCCAATCTAGGAACGTTTCTATGGCAACGACAGGTTTCTCTATTGGGGTCCTGCATCTGCTTTCCGATGAACTATTTCTTCTTTACTGTATCACTCGCACCCTCACATTGACGAATTAACACAGAAATTACGTCAAAATGAAATACTCTGGGTTCCATGCCTTCTCTTTCCCAATCTGGGAACGTTTCTATGGCAACGACAGGATTTTCAATTGGGGTCCTGTATCTGCTCTCCGATGAACTATTTCTGCTTTACTGTATTACTCGCACGCTGACGTTGACGAATTAACACAGAAATTGGGTCACAATGATATACTCTGTGTTCCATGCCTTCTCTATCCCAATCTAGGAACGTTTCTACGGCAACGACAAGATTTTGTATTGGGGTCCTGTATCTGTTTTCAAGTGAACTATTTCTTCTTTACTGTATCACTCGCACCCCACCATTGACGAATTAACACAGAAATTGCGTCACAATGAAATACTCTGGGTTCCATGCCCTCTCTTTCCGAATCTAGGAACGTTTCTACGGCAACGACAGGATTTTCTATTGGGGTCCTGTATCTGCTTTCCGATGAACTATATCTTGTTTACTGTATCACTCGCCCCCTCACATTGACGAATTAACACAGAAATTCCGTCACAATGAAATACTCTGTGTTCCATGCCTTCTCTTTCCCAATCTAGGAACGTTTCGACAGCAACGACAGGATTTTCTATTGGGGTCCTGTATCTGCTTTTTGATGAACTATTTCTTCTTTACTGTATCACTCGCACCCCCACATTGACGGATTAACACAGAAATTGCGTCACAATGAAATACACTGTGTTCCATGCCTTCTCTTTCCCAATCTAGGAACGTTTCTATGGCAACGACAGGATTCTCTATTGGGGTCCTGTATCTGCTTTCCGATGCACTATTTCTGCTTTACTGTAATACTCGCACCCTCACGTTGACGAATTAACACAAAAATTGCGTCACAATGAAATACTCTGGGTTCCATGCCTTCTCTTTCCCAATCTAGGAACGTTTCTACGGCAACGACAGGATTTTCTATTGGGGCGCTGTATCTGATTTCCGATGAACTATTTCTTCTTTACTGTATCACTAACTCCCCCACATTGACGAATTAACACAGAAATTGCGTCACAATGAAATACTCTGTGTTCCAGGCCTTCTCTTTCCCAATCAAGGAACGTTTCTACAGCAACGACAGGATTTTCTTTTGGGGACCTGTATCTGCTTTCTGATGCACAACTTCTTCTTTACTGTATCACTTTCACCCTCACAGTGACGAACTAACACTGAAATTAAGTCACAATGAAATACTCTGGATTCCATGGATTCTATTTCCCAATCTAGGAACGTTTCTATGGCAACGACAGGTTTCTCTATTGGGGTCCTGCATCTGCTTTCCGATGAACTATTTCTTCTTTACTGTATCACTCGCACCCTCACATTGACGAATTAACACAGAAATTGCGTCACAATGAAATACTCTGTGTTCCATGCATTCTCTTTCCCATTCTAGGAACGTTTCTGTGGCAACGACAGGATTTTCAATTGGGGTCCTGTATCTGCTCTCCGATGAACTATTTCTTCTTTACTGTATTACTTGCACCCTCACATTGGCGAAAGAACATAGAAATTGCGTCACAATGAAATACTCTCGGTTCCATGCCTTCTCTTCCCCAATCTAGGAACGTTTCTACGGCAACGACAGGATTTTCTATTGGGGGCCTTTATCTGCTTTCCGATGAGCCATTTCTGCTGTACTGTATCACTCGCACCCTCATATTGACGAATTAACACAGAAATTGCGATACAATGAAATACTCTGGGTTTCCATGCCTTCTCTTTCCCAATCAAGGAACGTTTCTACGGCAATGACAGGATTTTCTATTAGGGTCCTGTATCTTCTTTCTGATGAACTATTTCCTCTTTACTGTATCACTCGCACCCTCACATTCACGAATTAACATAGAAATTGCGTCACAATGAAATACTCTTGGTTCCATGCCTTCACTTTCCCAAACCAGGAACGTTTCTTCGGCAATGACAGGAGTGTCTTTTGGGGTCCTATATCTGCTTTCTGATGCACAACTTCTTCTTTACTGTATCACTTGCACCCTCACGGTGACGAACTAACACTGAAATTAAGACACAATGAAATACTCTGGGTTCCATGGATTCTATTTCCCAATCTAGGATCGTTTCTATGGCAACGGCAGGTTTCTCTATTGGGGTCCTGCATCTGCTTTCCGATGAACTATTTCTTCTTTACTGTATCACTCGCACCCTACCATTGACGAATTAACACAGAAATTGCGTCACAATGAAATACTCTGGGTTCCATGCCCTCTCTTTCCGAATCTAGGAACATTTCTGCAGCAACGACAGGATTTTCTATTGGGGTCCTGTATCTGCTTTCCGATGCACTATTTCTGCTTTACTGTATTACTCGCACCCTCAAGTTCACGGATTAACACAGAAATTGCGTCACAAAGAAATACTCTGGGATCCATGCCTTCTCTTTCCCAATCTAGGAACGTTTCTACGGCAACGACAGGATTTTCTATTGTGGTGCTGTATCTGTTTTCGATAAACTATTTCTTCTTTACTGTATCACTCGCACCCCCACATTGACGAATTAACACAGAAATTGCGTCACAATGAAATACTCTGTGTTCCATGCCTCCTCTTTCCCAATCAAGGAACGTTTCTACGGCAACGACAGGATTTTCTATAGGGGTCCTGTATCTGCTTTCCGATCAACTATTTCTTCTTTACTGCATCACTCGCACCCTCACATTGACGAATTAACACAGAAATTGCGTCACAATGATATACACTGGGTTCCATGCCTTCTCTTTCCCAACCTAGGAACGTTCCTACGGCAATGACAGGCGTTTCAATTGGGGTCCTGTATCTGCTTTCCGATGAACTATTTCTGCTTTACTGTATTACTCGCACCCTCATGCTGACGAATTAACACAGAAATTGCGTCACAATGAAATACTCTGTTTCCATGCCTTCTCTCTCCCATTCTAGGAACGTTTCTACGGCAACGACAGGATTTTCTATTGGGATCCTGTATCTGCTTTCCGATAAACTATTTCTGCTTTACTGTATCAGTCGCACCCGCACAATTTCGAATTAACACAGAAATTGCGTCACAATGAAATACTCTGGGTTCTATCCCTTCTCTATCCCAATCTAGGAATGTTTCTATGGCAATGACAGGATTTTGTATTGGGGTCCTGAATCTGCTTTCCGATGAACTATTTCTTCTTTACTGTATCACTCGCACCCTCACATTGACGACTTAACACAGAAATTGCGTCACAATGAAGTACTTTGGGTTTCATGCCTTCCCTTTCCCAATCTAGGAACGTTTCTATGGCAACGACCGGATTTTCTATTGGGGTCTTGTATCTGCTTTCCGATAAACTATTTCCGCTTTACTGTATCACTCGCACACTCACATTGACGAATTAACACAGAAATTGCGTCACGATGAAATACTCTAGGTTCCATGCCTTCTCTTTCCCAATCTAGGAACGTTTCTACTGCAACGACAGGATTTTCTACTGGGGTCCTGTATCTGCTTTCCGATGAACTATTTCTTCTTTACTGTATCACTCGCACCCTCACATTGACGAAAGAACACAGAAGTTGCGTCACAATGAAATACTCTTGCTTCCATGCCTTCTCTTCCCCAACCTAGGAACGTTTCTTCGGCAATGACAGGATTTTCTTTTGGGGTCCTGTATCTGCTTTCTGATGCACAGCTTCTCTTTACTGAATCACTTGCACCCTCACGGTGACGAACTAACACTGAAATTAAGTCACAATGAAATACTCTGGGTTCCATGGATTCTATTTCCGAATCTAGGAACGTTTCTATGGCAACGACAGGTTTCTCTATTGGGGTCCTGCATCTGCTTTCCGATGAATTATTTCTTCTTTACTGTATCACTCGCACCCTCACGTTGACGAATTAACATAGAAATTGCGTCACAATGAAATACTCTGGGTTCCATGCCTTCTCTTTCCCAATCTAGGAACGTTTCTATGGCATCGACAGGATATTCTATTGGGGTCCTGTATCTGCTCTCTGATGAACTATTTCTGCTTTACTGTATTACTCGCACCCTCACGTTGACGAATTAACACAGAAATTGCGTCACAATGAAATACTGTGTGGTCCATGCCTTCTCTATCCCAATCTAGGATCGTTTCTACGGCAACGACAGGATTTTCTATTGGGGTCCTGTATCTGCTCTCTGATGAACTATTTCTGCTATACTGTATTACTCGCACCCTGACATTGACGAATTAACACATAAATTGCGTCACAATGAAATACTCTGTGTTCCACGCTTCCTCTTTCCCAATCAAGGAACGTTTCTACGGCAACGACAGGATCTTTTATTGGGGTCCTCTATCTGCTTTCCGATGAACTATCTCCTCTTTACTGTATCACTCGCACCCCCACATTGACGAATTAACACAGAAATTGCGTCACAAGGAAATACTCTGTGTTCCATGCCTTGTCTTCCCTAATGTAGGAACGCTTCTACAGCAACGACAGGATTTTCTATTGGGGTCCTGTATCTGATTTTTGATGAACTATTTCTTCTTTGCTGTATCCCTCGCACCCCGACATTGACGAATTAACACAGAAATTGCGTCACAATGAAATACTCTGTGTTCCATGCCTTCTCTTTCCGAATCTAGGAACGTTTCTATGGCGACGAAAGGATTTTCTATTGGGGTCCTGTATCTGCTTTCCGATGCACTATTTCTGCTTTACTGTATTACTCGCACCCTCACGTTGACGAATTAACACAGAAATTGCGTCACAATGAAATACTCTGTGTTCCATGCCTTCTCTTTCCCAATCTAGGAACGATTCTACGGCAACGATGGGATTTTCTATTGGGGTCTTGTATCTGCTTTCCGATGAACTAATTCTGCGTTACTGTATTACTCGCACCCTCACGTTGACGAATTAGAAACAGAAATTGCGTCACAATGAAATACTCTGTGTTCCATGCCTTCTCTTTCCCAATCTAGGAACGTTACTACGGCAACGACAGTATTTTCTATTGGGGTCCTGTATCTGCTTTCCGATGAACTATTTCTGCTTTACTGTATTACTCGCATCCTCACATTGACGAATTAACACAGAAATTGCGTCACAATGAAATACTCTGGGTTCCATGCCTTCTCTTTCCCAATCTGTTAACGTTCCTACAGCAATGACAGGCGTTTCTATTGGAGTCCGGTATCTGCTTTCCGATGCACAATTTCTTCTTTACTTTATCACTTGCACCCTCACGGTAACGAATAAACAATGAAATTGCGTCACAATGAAATACTCTGGGTTCCATTCCTTCTCTATCCCAATCTAGGAACGTTTCTACAGCAACGACAGGATTTTCTATTGGGGTCCTCAATCTGCTTTCGGATGAACTATTTCTTCTTTACTGTATTACTCGCACCCCCGCAATGGCGAATAAACACAGAATTTGCGTCACAATGAAATACTCTGTGTTCCATGACTTCTCTTTCCCAATCTAGGAACGTTTCTACGGCAACGACAGGATTTTCTATTGGGGTCCTGTATCTGCTTTCCGAACAACTATTACATCTTTACTGTATCACTCGCACCCTCACATTGACGAATTATCACAGAAATTGCGACACAATGAAATACTCTGGGTACATGCCTTTCATTTCCGAATCTAGGAACGTTTCTATGGCAACGACAGGATTTTCTATTGGGCTCCTGTATCTGCTTCTGATGAACTATTTCTTCTTTACTGTATCACTCGCACCCTCACATTGACGAATTAACACAGAAATTCCTTCACAATGAAATACTCTGTGTTCCATCTCTTCTCTTTCCCAATCTAGGAACGTTTCTATGGCAACGATGGGAGTTTCTATTGGGTTCCTGTATATGCTTTCCGATGAACTATTTCCGCTTTACTGTATTACTCGCACCCTCACGTTGACGAATTAACACAGAAATTGCGTCACAATGGAATACTCTGTGTTCCTTGCCTTCTCTTTCCCAATCTAGGAACATTTCTACGGCAACGACAAGATTTTCTACTGGGGTCCTGTATCTGCTTTCCAATGAACTATTTCTGCTTTACTGTATTACTCCCACCCTCTCGTTGACGAATTAACACATAAATTGCGTCACAATGAAATACTCTGGGTTCCATGCCTTCCCTTTCCCAATCTAGGAACGTTTCTACGGCAACGACAGGATTTTCTATTGGGGTGCTGTATCTGCTTTCCGATGAGCTATTTCTGCTTTACTGTATCACTCGCACCATCACATTGACGAATTAACACAGAAATCGTCACAATGAAATACTCTGTGTTCCATGCCTTCTCTTTCCAATCTAGGAACGTTTCTACGGCAACTACAGGATTTTCTATTGGGGTCCTGTATCTGCTTTTCGATGAACTCTTTCTTCTTTACTGTATCACTCGCACCCTCACATTGACGAATTAACACATGAATTGCGTCACAATGAAATACTCTGGGTTCCATGCCTTCCCTTTCCCAATATAGGAATGTATCTACGGCAACGACTGGATTTTCTATTGGGGTCCTGTATCTGCTTTCCGATGAACTATTTCTGCTTTACTGTATTACTCGCACCCTCACGTTGATGAATTAACAAAGAAATTGCGTCACAATGAAATACTCTGGGTTCCATGCCTTCTCTTTCCCACTCTAGGAACGTTTCTATGGCAACGACAGGATTTTCTATTGGGGTTCTGTATCTGTTTTCCGATGAACTATTTCTGCTTTACTGTATTACTCGCACCCTCACGTTGACGAGTGAACACAGAAATTGCGTCACAATGAAACACTCTGTGTTACATGCCTTCTCTTTCCCAATCTAGGAACGTTTCTACGACAACTACAGGATTTTCTATTGGGGACCTGTATCTGCTTTCCGATGAACTCTTTCATCTTTACTGTATCACTCGCACCCTCACATTGACGAATTAACACATGAATTGCGTCACAATGAAATGCTCTGGGTTCCATGCCTTCCGTTTCCCAATATAGTAACGTTTCCACGGCAACGACAGGATTTTCTATTGGGGTCCTGTAATTGCTTTCCGATGAACTATTTCTTCTTTACTGTATCACTCGCACCCTCACATTGACGAATTAACACAGAAATTGCGACACAATGAAATACTCTGTGT
Organism: Schistocerca serialis cubense; assembly: GCF_023864345.2. NCBI lineage: Eukaryota > Metazoa > Arthropoda > Insecta > Orthoptera > Acrididae > Schistocerca > Schistocerca serialis. The sequence goes on from NC_064649.1 coordinate 120,566,389, forward strand.
TCCATGCCTTCAATTTCCAATCTAGGAACGTTTCTATGGCAACGACAGGTTTCTGTATTGGGGTCCTGTATCTGCTTTCCGATGAACTATTTCTGCTTTACTGTATTACTCACACCCTCACGTTGACGAATTAACACAGAAATTGCGTCACAATGAAATACTCTGTGTCCCATGCCTTCTCTTTCCCAATCTAGGAACGTTTCTACGGCAACGAAAGGATTTTCTATTTGGGTCCTGTATTTGCTTTCCGATGAGCTATTACTGCCTTACTGTATCACTAGCACCCTCACGTTGACGAATTAACACAGAAATTGCGTCACAATGAAATACTCTGGGTTCCATGCCTTCTCTTTCCCAATCTAGGAACGTTTCTACGGCAACGACAGGATTTTCTATTGGGGTGCTATATCTGCTTTCGGATGAGCTATTTCTGCTTTACTGTATCACTCGCACCATCACATTGACGAATTAACACATGAATTGCGTCACAATGAAATACTCTGGGTTCCATGGCTTCCCCTTCCCAATATAGGAACGTATCTACGGCAACGACAGGATTTTCTATTGTTGTCCTGTATCTGCTTTCCGATGAACTATTTCCGCTTTACTGTATCACTCGCACCCTCACATTGACGAATTAACACAGAAATTGCGTCACAATGAAATACTCTGGGTTCCAAGCCTTCCCTTTCCCAATCTAGGAACGTTTCTATGGCAACGACAGGAATTTCTATTGGCGTCCTGTATCTGCTTTCCGATGAACTATTTGTGCTTTACTGTATCACACGCACCCTACCATTGACGAATTAACACAGAAATTGCGTCACAAAGAAATACTCTGTGCTCCATGCCTTCCCTTTCCCTATCTAGGAACGTTTCTACGGCAACAACAGGATTTTCTATTGGGGTCCTGTATCTGCTTTCCGATGAACTAATTCCGCATTACTGTATCTCTCGCACCCTCACATTGACGAATTAACACATAAATTGCGTCACAATGAAATACTCTGGGTTCCATGCCATCTCTTTCCCAATCTAGGAACGTTTCTATAGCAACGACAGGATTTTCAATTGGGGGCCTTTATCTGCTTTCCGAAGAACTATTTCTGCTTTACAGTATCACTCGCACCCACACATTGACGAATTAACACAGAAATTGCGTCACAATGAAACACTCTGGGTTCCATGCCTTCTCTTTCCCAATATAGGAACGTTTCGACGGCAACGATGGGAATTTCTATTGGGGGCCTGTATCTGCTTTCCGATGAACTATTTCTGGTTTACAGTATCACTCGCACCCTCACATTGACGAAATAACACAGAAATTGCGTCACAATGAAATACTCTGGGTCCCATGCCATCTCTTTCCCAATCTAGGATTGTTCCTATATCAACGACAGGATTTTCTATTGGGGTCCTGTATCTGCTTTCCGATGAACTATTTCTGCTTTACTGGATTACTCACACCCCCACGTTGGCGAAATAACACAGATATTGCGTCACAATGAAATACTCTATGTTCAATGCCTACTCATTCCCAATCTAGGAACGTTTCTATGGCAACGACAAGATTATCTATTGGGGTCCTGTATCTGCTTTCCGATGAACTATTTCTTCATTACTGTATCACTCGCACCCTCACATTGACGACTTAACACAGAGATTGCGTCACAATGAAATACTTTGGGTTTCATGCCTTCCCTTTCCCTATCTAGGAACGTTTCTACGGCGACGACAGGATTTTCTACTGGGGTCCTGTATCTGCTTTCCGATGAACTATTTCTGCTTTACTGTATCACTCGCACCCCCACATTGACGAAAGAACACAGAAATTGCGTCACAATGAAATACTCTGGGTTTCATGCCTTCTCTTTCTCAATCTAGGAACGTTTCTACGGCAACGACAGGATTTTCTACTGGTGTCCTGTATCTGCTTTCCGATGAACTATTTCTTCTTTACTGTATCACTCGCACCCCCACAGTGACGAAAGAACACAGAAATAGCGTCACAACGAAATACTCTGGCTTCCACGCCTTCTCTTTCCCAATCTGGGAACGTTTCTACGTCAACGACAGGATTTTCTATTGGGGTCCTGTATCTGCTTTCCGATGAACTATTTCTTCTTTACTGTATCACTTGCACCCTACCATTGACGAATTAACACAGAAATTGCGTCACAAGGAAATACTCTGGGTTCCATGCCTTCTCCTTCCCAATCTAGGAACGTTTCTACGGCAACGACTGGATTTTCTAATGGGGTCCTGTATCTGCTTTCCGATGAACTATATCTTCTTTACTGTATCACACGCACCCTCACATTGACGAATTAGCACATAAATTGCGTCACAATGAAATACTCTGTGTTCCATGCCTTCTCTTTCCCAATCTAGGAACGTTTCTATGGCAACGACAGGATTTTCTATTGGCGTCCTGTATCTGCTTTCTGATGAACTATTTCTGCTTTACTGTATTACTCGCACCCTCACATTGACGAATTACCACAGAAATTGCGTCAGAATGAAATACTCTGGGTTCCATGCCTTCTCTTCCCCAATCTAGGAACGTTTCTACGGCAATGACAGGCGTTTCTTTTGGGATCCTGTATCTGCTTTCCGATGCACAATTTCTTCTTTACTGTATCACTTGCACCCTCACGGTGACGAATTAACACTGAAATTGCGTCACAATGAAATACTCTGGGTTCCATGCCTACTCTATCCCAATCTAGGAACGTTTCTAGAGCAACGACAGGATTTTCTATTGGGGTCCTGAATCTGCTTTCCGATGAACTATTTCTTCTTTACTGTATCACTCGCACCCTCACTTTGACGAATTAAGACAGAAATTGCGTCACAATGAAATACACTGTGTTCCATGCCTCCTCTTTCCCAATCTAGGAAAGTTTCTACAGCAACGAAAGGATTTTCTATTGGGGTCCTGTATCTGCTCTCCTACGAAGTATTTCTTCTTTACTGTATTACTCGCACCCTCACGTTGACGAATTAACACAGAAATTGCGTCACAATTAAATACTCTGGGTTTCAAGCCTTCCCTTTCCCAATCTAGGAACGTTTCTACGGCAACGACAGGATTTTCTATTGGGTAATGTATCTGCTTTCCAAAGAACTATTTCCGCTTTAATGTATCACTCGCACACGCACATTGACGAAGTAACACAGAAATTGCGTCACGATGAAATACTCTGGGTTTCATGCCTTGTCTTTCCCAATCTAGGAACGTTTCTACGGCAACGACAGGATTTTCTACTGGGGTCCTGTATCTGCTTTCCGATGAACTATTTCTGCTTTACTGTATTACTCGCACCCTCACATTGACGAATTTCCACAGAAATTGCGTCACAATGAAATACTCTGGGTTCCATGCCTTCTCTTTCCCAATCTAGGAACGTTTCTACGGCAATGACAGGCGTTTCTTTTGGGGACCTGTATATGCTTTCCGATGAACAATTTCTTCTTTACTGTATCACTTGCACCCTCACGGTGACGAATTAACACTGAAATTGCCTCACAATGAAATACTCTGCTTTCCATGCCTACTCTATGCCAATCTAGGATCGTTTCTAGAGCAACGACAGGATTTTCTATTGGGGTCCTGAATCTGCTGTCCGATGAACTATTTCTTCTTTACTGTATTCCTATAACCCCCGCATAGACGAATTAACACAGAAATTGCGTCACAATGAAATACTCTGTGTTCCACAACTTCTCTTTCCCAATCTAGGAACGTTTCGACGGCAACTACAGGATTTTCAATTGGGGTCCTGAACCTGCTTTCCGAAGAACTGTTTCATCTTTACTGTATCACTCGCACCCTCACATTGACGAATTAACACAGAAATTGCGACACAATGAAATACTCTGGGTTCCATGCCTTCTCTTTCCCAATCTAGGAACGTTTCTATGGCAACGACAGGATTTTCTATTGGGTTCCTGTATCTGCTTTCCAATGAATTATTTCAGCTTTACTGTATTACTCGCACCATCACGTTGACGAATTAACTCATAAATTGCGTCACAATGAAATACTCTGTGTTCCATGCATTCTCTTTCCCAATCTAGGAACATTTCTACGGCAACGACAGGATTTTCTATTGGGGTCTTGTATCTGCTTTCCAATGAACTATTTCTGCTTTACTGTATTACTCGCACCCTCACGTTGACGAAAGAACACAGAAATCGCGTCACAGTGAAATACTCTGGGTTCCATGCCTTCTCTTTCCCAATCTAGGAACGTTTCTACGGCAACGACAGGATTTTCTATTGGGGTCCTGTATCCGCTTTCCGATGAAGTATTTCTTCATTACTGTTTCACTCGTACCATACCATTGACGAATTAACACAGAAATTGCGTCACAAGGAAATACTCTGGTTTCCATGCCTTCTCTTTCCCAATCTAGGAACGTTTCTACGGCATCGACAGGATTTTCTATTGGGGTCCTGTATCTGCTTTCCGATGAACTACATCTTCTTTACTGTATCACTCGCTCCCTCACATTGACGAATTAACACATAAATTGCGTCACAATGAAATACTCTGTGTTCCATGCCTACTCTATCCCAATCTAGGAACGTTTCTAGAGCAACGACAGGATTTTCTATTGGGGTCCTGAATCTGCTTTCCGATGAACTATTTCTTCTTTACTGTATTCCTCGCACCGCCGCATTGACGAATTACACAGAAATTGCGTCACAATGAAATACTCTGTGTTCCACAACTACTCTTTCCCAATCTAGGAATGTTTCTACGGCAACGACAGGATTTTCAATTGGGGTCCTGTATCTGCTTTCCGAAGAACTGTTTCATCTTTACTGCATCACTCGCACCCTCTGATTGACGAATTAACACAGAAATTGCGACACAATGAAATTCTCTGGGTTCCATGCCTTCTCTTTCCAAATCTAGGAACGTTTCTATGGCAACGACAGTATTTTGTGTTGGGCTCCTGTATCTGCTTTCCGATGAACTATTTCTTCTTTACCGTATCACTCGCACCCTCTGTTTGACGAATTAACACAGAAATTGCGTCACAATGAAATACTCTGTGTTCCAAGCCTCCTCTTTCCCAATCTAGGAACGTTTCTACGGCAACGACAGGATTTTCTATTGGGGTCCTGTATAGGCTCTCCAATGAACTATTTCTTCTTTACTATATTACTCGCACCCACACGTTGACGAATTAACACAGAAATTGCGTCACAATGAAATACTCTGGGTTCCATGCATTCTCTTTCCCAATCTAGGAACATTCCTACGGCAACGACAGGATTTTCTATTGGGGTCCTGTATCTGTTTTCCAATGAACTATTTCTGCTTTACTGTATTACTCGCACCCTCACGTTGACGAATTAACACAGAAATTGCGTCACAGTGCAATACTCTGGGTTCCATGCCTTCCCTTTCCCAGTCTAGGGACGTTTCTACGGCAACGACAGGATTTTCTATTGGGGTCCTGTATCTGATTTCCGATGAACTATTTCTGCTTTACTGTATCACTCGCACCCTCACATTGACGAATTAACACAGAAATTGCGTCACAATCAAATACTCTGTGTTCCATGCCTTCTCTTTTCCAATCTAGGAACGTTTCTATGGCAACGACAGGATTTTCTATTGGGGTCTCGTATCTGCATTCCGATGAACTATTTCTGCTCTACCGTATTACTCGCAGCCTCACGTTGACGAATTAACACAGAAATTGCGTCACAATGAAATACTCTGTGTCCCATGCCTTCTCTTCCCCAATCTAGGAACGTTTCTACGGCAACGACAGGATTTTCTATTGGGGTCCTGTATCTGCTTTCCGATGAACTATTTCTTCTTTACTGTATTACTCGCACCCTCACGTTGACGAATTAATACAGAAATTGCGTCACAATGAAATACTCTGTGTTCCATGCCTTCTCTTTCCCAATCTAGGAACGTTTCTACGGCAACGACAGGATTTTCTATTGGAGTCCTGTATCTGCTTTCCGATGAACTATTTCTTCTTTACTGTATCACTCGCACCTTACCATTGATGAATTAACACAGAAATTGCGTCACCATGAAATACTCTGGGTTCCATGCCTTTCCTTTCCCTATCTAGGAACGTTTCTATGGCAACGACAGGATTTTCTATTGGGGTCCTGTATCTGCTTTCCGATGAACTATTTGTGCATTACTGTATCACTCGCACCCTCACATTGACGAATTAACACATAAATTGCGTCACAATGAAATACTCTGGGTTCCATGCCTTCTCTTTCCCAATCTAGGAACGTTTCTATGGTAACGACAGGACTTTCTACTGCGGTCCTGTATCTGCTATCCGATGAACTATTTCTTCTTTACTGTATCACTCGCACCCACACATTGGAAATGAGCGTTTGGCGTTATTGGCCGGGAGGCCCCTCGCGGGGCAGGTCCGGCCGCCATATCGCAGGTCTTATTACATTCGGCGCCACATTGGGCGACCTGCAAGCCGGATGGGGATGAAATGATGATGAACACAACACAACACCCAGTCCCTGAGCGGAGAAAATCTCCGACCCAGCCGGGAATCGAACCCGGGCCCAGAGGACGGCAATCCGTCACGCTGACCACTCAGCTACTGGGGCGGACACCCACACATTGACGAATTAACACAGAAATTGCGTCACAATGAACTACTCTGTGTCCCATGCCTTCTCTTTCCCAATGTAGGAACGTTTCTATGGCAACGACAGGATTTTCTATTGGGGTTCTGTATCTGTTTTCTAATGAACTATTTCTGCTTTACTGTATTACTCGCACCCTCACGTTGACGAATGAACACAGAAATAGCGTCACAATGAAACACTCTATGTTCCATGCCTTCTCTTTCCCAATCTAGGAACGTTTCCACGGCAACTACAGGATATTCTATTGGGGTCCTGTATCTGCTTTCCAATGAACTCTTTCCTCTTTACTGTATCACTCGGACCCTAACATTGACGAATTAACACAGAAATTGCGTCACAATGAAATACTCTGGGTTCCATGCCTTCTCTTTCCCGTTCTAAGAACGTTTCTATGGCAACGACACCATTTTCTATTGGGGGTCTGTATCTGCTTTCCGATGAACTATTTCTGCTTTACTGTATCACTCGCACCCTTACATTGTCGAATTAACACAGAAATTGCGTCACAATGACATACTCTGTGTTCCATGCCTTCTCTTTCCCAATCTAGGAACGTTTCTATGGTAACGACAGGATTTTCTATTGGGGTCCTGTACCTGGTTTCCGATGAGCTATTTCTACTTTACTGTATTACTCGAACCCTCACATTGACGAATTAAAAGAGAAATTGCGTCACAATGAAATACTCCAGGTTCCATGCCTTCTCTTTCCCAATCTAGCAACGTTTCTTCGGCAACGACAGGACTTTCTACTGCGGTCCTGTATCTGCTATCCGATGAACTATTTCTTCTTTACTGTATCCCTCGCACCCACACATTGACGAATTAACACAGAAATTGCGTCACAATGAAATACTCTGGGTTCCATGCCTTCTCTTTCCCAATCTAGGAACGTTTCTACGGCAAAAATGGGATTTTCTAATGGGGGCCTGTATCTGCTTTCCGATTACTATTTCTGCTTTACTGTATCACTCGCACCCTCACATTGACGAATTAACACAGAAATTGCGTCACAATGAAATACTCTGGGTTGCATGCCTTCTCTTTCCCAATCTAGGAACGTTTCTACGGCAACGACAGGATTTTCTATTGGTGTCCTGTATCTGCTTTCCGATGAACTATTTCCGCATTACTGTATCACTCGCACCCTCACATTGACGAATTAACACGTAAATTGTGTCACAATGAAATACTCTGGGTTCCATGCCTCCTTTTTCCCAATCTAGGAACGTTTCTATGGCAACGACAGGATTTTCTACTGCGGTCTTGTATCTGCTATCCGATGAACTATTTCTTCTTTACTGTATCACTCGCACCCACACATTGACGAATTAACACAGAAAAAGCGTCACAATGAAATACTCTGGGTTCCATGCCTTCTCTTTCCCAAACTAGGAACGTTTCTACGGCAACGATATAATTTTTTACTGAGGGCCTGTATATGCTTTCCGATGAACTATTTCCGCTTTACTGTATCACTCGCACCCTCACATTAACGAATTAACACAGAAATTGCGTCACAATGAAATACTCTGTGTTCCATGCCTTCTCTTTCCCAATGTTGGAACGTTTCTTCGGCGATGACAGGATTTTCTATTGGATTCCTGTATCTGATATCCGATGAACTATTTCTGCTTTACTGTATCACTCGCACCCTCACATTGACGAATTAACACAGAAATTGCGTCACAATGAAATACTCTGTGTTCCATGCCTTCTCTTTTCCAATCTAGGAACGTTTCTTTAGCAACGACAGGATTTTCTATTGGGGTCCCGTATCTGCTTTCCGATGAACTATTTCTGCTCTACTGTATTACTCGCAACCTCACGTTGACGAATTAACACATAAACTACGTTACAATGAAATACTCTGTATCCCATGCCTTCTCTTTCCCAATCTAGGAACGTTTCTACAGCAACGACAGGATTTTCTACTGGGGTCCTGTATCTGCTTTCCGATGAACTATTTCTGCTTTACTGTATTACTCGCACCCTCACGTTGACGAATTAACACAGAAATTGCGTCACAATGAAATACTCTGTGTCCCATGCCTTCTCTTTCCCAATCTAGGAACGTTTCTATGGCAACAACAGGATTTTCTATTGGGGTTCTGTATATGCTTTCCGATGAACTATTTCTGCTTTACTGTATTTCTCGCACCCTCACGTTGACGAATGAACACAGAAATGGCGTCACAATGAAACACTCTGTGTTCCATGCCTTCTCTTTCCCAATCTAGGAACGTTTCTACGGCAACTACAGGATTTTCTATTGGGGTGCTGTATCTGCTTTCCAATGAACTCTTTCTTCTTTACTGTATCACTCGGACCCTAACATTGACGAACTAACACAGAAATTGCGTCACAATGAAATACTCTGGGTTCCATGACTTCTCTTTCCCAATCTATGAACGTTTCTATGGCAACGACACCATTTTCTATTCGGGGTCTGTATCTGCTTTCGGATGAACTACTTCTGCTTTACTGTATCACTCGCACCCTCACATTGACGAATTAACACAGAAATTGCGTCACAATGACATACTCTGTGTTCCATGCCTTCTCTTTCCCAATCTAGGAATGTTTCTATGGTTATGACAGGATTTCCTATTGGCGTCCTGTATCTGCTTTCCGATGAGCTATTTCTACTTTACTGTATTACTCGCACCCTCACATTGACGAATTAACACAGAAATTGCGTCACAATGAAATACTCTGGGTTCCATGCCTTCTCCTTCCCAATCTAGGAACGTTTCTTCTGCAATGACAGGAGTTTCTATTGGGATCCTGTATCTGCTTTCTAATGCAGAATTCCTTCTTTACTGTATCACTTGCACCCTCACGGTGACGAATTAACACTGAAATTGGGTCACAATGAAATACTCTGGGTTCCATGCTTTCTCTTTCCCAATCTAGGAAAGTTTCTATGGCAACGACAGGATTTTCTATTGGGGTCCTGTATCTGCTTTCCGATGAACTATTTCTTCTTTACTGTAACACTCGCACCCTCACATTGACGAATTAACACAGAAATTGCGTCACAATGAAATACTGTGGGTTCCATGCCTTCTCATTCCCAATCTAGGAACGTTTCTATGGCAAAGACAGGATGTTCCATTGGGGTCCTGTATCTGCTTTCCGATGAACTATTTGCGCTTTACTGTATCACTCGCACCCTCACATTGACGAATTAACACAGAAATTGCGTCACAATGAAATACTCTGTGTTCCATGCTTTCTCTTTCCCAATGTAGGAACGATTCTTCGGCAATGACAGGATTTTCTATTGGATTCCTGTATCTGATTTCCGATCAACTATTTCTGCTCTACTGTATCACTCGCACCCTCACATTGACGAATTAACACAGAAATTGCGTCACAATGAAATACTCTGTGCTCCATGCCTTCTCTTTTCCAATCTAGGAACGTTTCTATAGCAACGACAGGATTTTCTATTGGGGTCCCGTATCTGCTTTCCCATGAACCATTTCTGCTCTACTGTATTACTCGAAACCTCACGTTAACGAATTAACACATAAATTTTGTCACAATGAAATACTCTGTGTCCCATGCCTTCTCTTTCCCAATCTAGGAACGTTTCTACAGCAAAACAGGATTTTCTATTGGGGTTCTGTATCTGCTTTCCGATGAACTATTTCTGCTTTACTGTATCACTCGCACCCTCACGTTGACGAATTAACACAGAAATTGCGTCACAATGAAATACTCTGTGTCCCATGCCTTCTCTTTCCCAATCTAGGAACGTTTCTATGGCAACAACAGGATTTTCTATTGGGGTTCTGTATATGCTTCCCGATGAACTATTTCTGCTTTACTGTATTTCTCGCACCCTCACGTTGACGAATGAACACAGAAATTGCGTCACAATGAAACACTCTGTGTTCCATGCCTTCTCTTTCCCAATCTAGGAACGTTTCTACGGCAACTGCAGGATTTTCCATTGGGGTCCTGTATCTGCTTTCCGATGAGCTATTTCTACTTTAGTGTTTTAGTCGCACCCTCACATTGACGAATTAACACAGAAATTGCGTCACAATGACATACTCTGTGTTCCATACCTTCTCTTTCCCAATCTGGGAACGTTTCTATGGTAACGACAGGATTTTCTATTGGCGTCCTGTACCTGCTTTCCGATGAGCTATTTCTACTTTACTGTATTACTCGCACCCTCACATTGACGAATTAACACAGAAATTGCGTCACAATGAAATACTCTGGGTTCCATGCATTCTCCGTCCCAATCTAGGAACGTTTCTTCGGCAATGACAGGAGTTGCTATTGGGGTCCTGTATCTGCTTTCTGATGCACAATTTCTTCTTTACTGTATCACTTGCACCCTCACGGTGACGAATTAACACTGAATTTGCGTCACAATGACATACTCTTTGTTCCATGCCTTCTCTTTCCCAAACTAGGAACGTTTCTATGGTAACGACAGGATTTTCTATTGGCGTCCTGTATCTGCTTTCCGATGAGCTATTTCTACTTTAGTGTTTTAGTCGCACCCTCACATTGACGAATTAACACAGAAATTGCGTCACAATGAAATTCTCTGGGTTCCGTGCCTTCTCCTTTCCAATCTAGGAACGTTTCTTCGGCAATGACAGGAGTTTCTATTGGGGTCCTGTATCTGCTTTCCGATGAGCTATTTCTACTTTACTGTATTACTCGCACCCTCACATTGACGAATTAACACAGAAATTGCGTCACAATGAAATACTCTGGGTTCCATGCCTTCTCCTTCCCAATCTAGGAACGTTTCTTCGGCAATGACAGGAGTTTCTATTGGGGTTCGGTATCTGCTTTCTGATGCACAATTTCTTCTTTACTGTATCACTTGCACCCTCACGGTGAAGAATTAACACTGAATTTGCGTCACAATGAAATACTCTGGGTTCCATGTTTTCTCTTTCCCAATCTAGGAAAGTTTCTATGGCAACGACAGGATTTTCTATTGGTGTCCTGTATCTGCACTCCGATGAACTATTTCTTATTTACTGTAACACTCGCACCCTCACATTGACGAATTAACACAGAGATTGCGTCACAATGAAATACTGTGGGTTCCATGCCTTCTCTTTCCCAATCTAGGAACGTTTCTACGGCAACGACAGGATTTTCTATTGGGGTCCAGTATCCGCTTTCCGATGAAGTATTTCTTCTTTACTGTTTCACTCGCACTCTACCATTGACGAATTAACACAGAAATTGCGTCACAAGGAAATACTCTGGGTTCCATGCCTTCTCTTTCCCAATCTAGGAACGTTTCTACGGCAACGACAGGATTTTGTGTTGGGCTCCTGTATCTGCTTTCCGATGAACTATTTCTTCTTTACTGTATCTCTCGCACCCTCACTTTGACGAATTAACACAGAAATTGCGTCACAATGAAATACTCTGTGTTCCATGCCTCCTCTTTCCCAATCTAGGAACGTTTCTATGGCAACGACAGGATTTTCTATTGGGGTCCTGTATAGGCTTTCCAATGAACTGTTTCCTCTTTACTATATTACTCGCACCCACACGTTGACGAATTAACACAGAAATTGCGTCACAATGAAATACTCTGTGTTCCATGCATTCTCTTTCCCAGTCTAGGAACATTTCTACGGCAACGACAGGATTTTCTATTGGGGTTCTGTATCTGTTTTCCAATGAACTATTTCTGCTTTACTGTATCACTCGCACCCTCACATTGACGAATTAACACAGAAATTGCGTCACAATCAAATACTCTGTGTTCCATGCCTTTTCTTTTCCAATCTAGGAACGTTTCCATGGCAACGACAGGATTTTCTATTGGGGTCCCGTATCTGCATTCTGATGAACTATTTCTGCTCTACTGTATTACTCGCAACCTCACGTTGACGAATTAACACAGAAATATGCGTCACAATGAATTACTCTGTGTCCCATGCCTTCTCTTTCGCAATCTAGGAACGTTTCTACGGCAACGACAGGATTTTCTATTGGGGTCCTGTATCTGCTTTCCGATGAACTATTTCTGCTTTACTTTATTACTCGCACCCTCACGTTGACGAATTAACACAGAAATTGCGTCACAATGAAATACTCTGTGTCCCATGCCTTCTCTTTCCCAATCTAGGAACGTTTCTATGGCAACAATAGGATTTTCTATTGGGGTCCTGTATATGCTTTCCGATGAACTATTTCTGCTTTACTCTATTACTCGCACCCTCACGTTGACGAATGAACACAGAAATTGCGTCACAATGAAACACTCTGTGGTCCATGCCTTCTCTATCCCAATCTAGGAACGTTTCTACGGCAACTACACGATTTTCTATTGGGGTCCTGTATCTGCTTTCCGATGAACTCTTTCTTCTTTACTGTATAACTCGGACCCTAACGTTGCCGAATTAACACAGAAATTGCGTCACAATGAAATACATTGGGTTCCATGCCTTCTCTTTCCCAATCTAAGAACGTTTCTATGGCAACGATACCATTTTCTATTGGGGGTCTGTATCTGCTTTCCGATGAACTATTTCTTCTTTACTGTATCACTCGCACCCTCACATTGACGAATTAACACAGAAATTGCGTCACAATGAAATACTGTGGGTTCCATGCCTTCTCTTTCCCAATCTAGGACCGTATCTATGGCAACGACAGGATTTTCCATTGGGGTCCTGTATCTGCTTTCCGATGAACTATTTCTGCTGTACTGTAATACTCGCACCCTCACGTTGACGAATTAACACAGAAATTGCGTCACAATGAAATACTCTGGGTTCCATGCCTTCTCTTTCCCAATCTAGGAACGTTTCTACGGCAACGACAGGACTTTCTACTGCGGTCCTGTATCTGCTATCCGATGAACTATGTCTTCTTTACTGTATCACTCGCACCCACACATTGACGAATTAACACAGAAATTGCGTCACAATGAAATACATTGGGTTCCATGCCTTCTCTTTCCCATTCTAAGAACGTTTCTATGGCAACGACACCATTTTCTATTGGGGGTCTGTATCTGCTTTCCGATGAACTATTTCTGCTTTACTGTATCACTCGCACCCTTACATTGTCGAATTAACACAGAAATTTGTCACAATGCCATACTCTGTGTTCTATGCCTTCTCTTTCCCAATCTAGGAACGTGTTATGGTAACGACAGGATTTTCTATTGGGGTCCTGTATCTGCTTTCCAATGAGCTATTTCTACTTTACTGTATTACTCGCACCCTCACATTGACGAATTAAAAGAGAAATTGCGTCACAATGAAATACTCTGTGTTCCATGCCTTCTCTTTCCCAATCTAGCAACGTTTCTACGGCAACGACAGGACTTTCTACTGCGGTCCTGTATCTGCTATCCGATGAACTATTTCTTCTTTACTGTATCACTCGCACCCACACATTGACGAATTAACACAAAAATTGCGTCACAATGAAATACTCTGGGTTCCATGCCTTCTCTTTCCCAATCTAGGAACGTTTCTACGGCATCAATGGGATTTTCTAATGGGGGCCTGTATCTGCTTTCCGATTACTATTTCTGCTTTAGTGTATCACTCGCACCCTCACATTGACGAATTAACACCGAAATTGCGTCACAATGAAATACTCTGGGTTCCATGCCTTCTCTTTCCCAATCTAGGAACGTTTCTACGCCAACGATAGGATTTTCTATTGGGGGCCTGTATCTGCGTTCCGATGAACTATTTCTGCTTTACTGTATTACTCGCACCCTCAGATTGACGAATTACCACAGAAATTGCGTCACAATGAAATACTCTGTGTTCCATGCCTTCTCTTCCCCAATCTAGGAACATTTCTACGGCAACGACAGGATTTTCTAATGGGGTCCTGTATCTGCTTTCCGATGAACTGTTTCCGCATTACTGTATCACTCGCACCCTCACATTGACGAATTAACACATAAATTGCGTCACAATGAAATACTCTGGGTTCCATGCCTTCTCTTTCCCAATCTAGGAGCGTTTCTACAGCAACGACAGGATTTTCTACTGCGGTCCTGTATCTGCAATCCGATGAACTATTTCGTCTTAACTGTATCACTCGCACCCACACATTGACGAATTAACACTGAAATTGCGTCACAATGAAATACTCTGGGTTCCATGCCTTCTCTTTCCCAATCTAGGAACGTATCTACGGCAATGATAGGATTTTCTATTGGGGGCATGTATCTGCTTTCCGATGATCTATTTCTGCTTTACTGCATCACTCGCACCCTCACATTGACGAATTAACACAGAAATTGCGTCACAATGATATACTCTAGGTTCCATGCCTTCTCTTTCCCAATCTAGGAACGTTTCTACGGCAACGACAAGATTTTCTATTGGGGTCCTGTATCTGCTTTCCGATGAACTATTTCCGCATTACTGTATCACTCGCACCCTCACATTGACGAATTAACACAGAAATTGCGTCACAATCAAATACTCTGTGTTCCATGCCTTCTCTTTTCCAATCTAGGAACGTTTCCATGGCAACGACAGGATTTTCTATTGGGGTCCCGTATCTGCATTCTGATGAACTATTTCTGCTCTACTGTATTACTCGCAACCTCACGTTGACCAATTAACACAGAAATATGCGTCACAATGAATTACTCTGTGTCCCATGCCTTCTCTTTCGCAATCTAGGAACGTTTCTACGGCAACGACAGGATTTTCTATTGGGGTCCTGTATCTGCTTTCCGATGAACTATTTCTGCTTTACTTTATTACTCGCACCCTCACGTTGACGAATTAACACAGAAATTGCGTCACAATGAAATACTCTGTGTCCCATGCCTTCTCTTTCCCAATCTAGGAACGTTTCTATGGCAACAATAGGATTTTCTATTGGGGTTCTGTATATGCTTTCCGATGAACTATTTCTGCTTTACTGTATTACTCGCACCCTCACGTTGACGAATGAACACAGAAATTGCGTCACAATGAAACACTCTGTGGTCCATGCCTTCTCTATCCCAATCTAGGAACGTTTCTACGGCAACTACACGATTTTCTATTGGGGTCCTGTATCTGCTTTCCGATGAACTCTTTCTTCTTTACTGTATCACTCGGACCCTAACGTTGACGAATTAACACAGAAATTGCGTCACAATGAAATACATTGGGTTCCATGCCTTCTCTTTCCCAATCTAAGAACGTTTCTATGGCAACGATACCATTTTCTATTGGGGGTCTCTATCTGCTTTCCGATGAACTATTTCTTCTTTACTGTATCACTCTCACCCTCACATTGACGAATTAACACAGAAATTGCGTCACAATGAAATACTGTGGGTTCCATGCCTTCTCTTTCCCAATCTAGGACCGTATCTATGGCAACGACAGGATTTTCCATTGGGGTCCTGTATCTGCTTTCCGATGAACTATTTCTGCTTTACTGTATTACTCGCACCCTCACGTTGACGAATTAACACAGAAATTGCGTCACAATGAAATACTCTGGGTTCCATGCCTTCTCTTTCCCAATCTAGGAACGTTTCTACGGCAACGACAGGACTTTCAACTGCGGTCCTGTATCTGCTATCCGATGAACTATTTCTTCTTTACTGTATCACTCGCACCCACACATTGACGAATTAACACAGAAATTGCGTCACAATGAAATACATTGGGTTCCATGCCTTCTCTTTCCCATTCTAAGAACGTTTCTATGGCAACGACACCATTTTCTATTGGGGGTCTGTATCTGCTTTCCGATGAACTATTTCTGCTTTACTGTATCACTCGCACCCTTACATTGTCGAATTAACACAGAAATTTGTCACAATGCCATACTCTGTGTTCTATGCCTTCTCTTTCCCAATCTAGGAACGTGTTATGGTAACGACAGGATTTTCTATTGGGGTCCTGTATCTGCTTTCCAATGAGCTATTTCTACTTTACTGTATTACTCGCACCCTCACATTGACGAATTAAAAGAGAAATTGCGTCACAATGAAATACTCTGTGTTCCATGCCTTCTCTTTCCCAATCTAGCAACGTTTCTACGGCAACGACAGGACTTTCTACTGCGGTCCTGTATCTGCTATCCGATGAACTATTTCTTCTTTACTGTATCACTCGCACCCACACATTGACGAATTAACACAGAAATTGCGTCACAATGAAATACTCTGGGTTCCATGCCTTCTCTTTCCCAATCTAGGAACGTTTCAACGGCATCCATGGGATTTTCTAATGGGGGCCTGTATCTGCTTTCCGATTACTATTTCTGCTTTAGTGTATCACTCGCACCCTCACATTGACGAATTAACACAGAAATTGCGTCACAATGAAATACTCTGGGTTCCATGCCTTCTCTTTCCCAATCTAGGAACGTTTCTACGCCAACGATAGGATTTTCTATTGGGGGCCTGTATCTGCGTTCCGATGAACTATTTCTGCTTTACTGTATCACTCGCACCCTCAGATTGACGAATTACCACAGAAATTGCGTCACAATGAAATACTCTATGTTCCATGCCTTCTCTTCCCCAATCTAGGAACATTTCTACGGCAACGACAGGATTTTCTAATGGGGTCCAGTATCTGCTTTCCGATGAACTGTTTCCGCATTACTGTATCACTCGCACCCTCACATTGACGAATTAACACATAAATTGCGTCACAAGGAAATACTCTGGGTTCCATGCCTTCTCTTTCCCAATCTAGGAGCGTTTCTACGGCAACGACAGGATTTTCTACTGCGGTCCTGTATCTGCAATCCGATGAACTATTTCGTCTTAACTGTATCACTCGCACCCACACATTGACGAATTAACACTGAAATTGCGTCACAATGAAATACTCTGGGTTCCATGCCTTCTCTTTCCCAATCTAGGAACGTATCTACGGCAACGATAGGATTTTCTATTGGGGGCCTGTATCTGCTTTCCGATGAACTATTTCTGCTTTACTGCATCACTCGCACCCTCACATTGACGAATTAACACAGAAATTGCGTCACAATGAAATACTCTAGGTTCCATGACTTCTCTTTCCCAATCTAGGAACGTTTCTACGGCAACGACAAGATTTTCTATTGGGGTCCTGTATCTGCTTTCCGATGAACTATTTCCGCATTACTGTATCATTCGCACCCTCACATTGACGAATTAACACATAAATTGCGTCACAATGAAATACTCTGGGTTCCATGCCTCCTCTTTCCCAATCTTGGAACGTTTCTACGGCAACGACAGTATTTTCTACTGCGGTCTAGTATCTGCTATCCGATGAACTATTTCTTCTTTACTGTATGACTCGCACCGACACATTGACGAATTAACACAGAAATTGCGTCACAATGAAATACTCTGGGTTCCATGTCTTCTCTCTCCCAAACTAGGAACGTTTCTACGCCAACGATAGGATTTTCTACTGGGGGCCTGTATCTGCTTTCCGATGAACTATTTCCGCTTTACTGTATCACTCGCACCCTCACATGTACGAATTAACACAGAAATTGCGTCACAATGAAATACTCTGTGTTCCATGCCTTCTCTTTCCCAATGTAGGAACGTTTCTTCGGCAATGACAGGATTTTCTATTGGATTTCTGTATCTGATTTCCGATGAACTATTTCTGCTTTACTGTATCACTCGCACCCTCACATTGACGAATTAACACAGAAATTGCGTCACAATCAAATACTCTGTGTTCCATGCCTTCTCTTTTCCAATCTAGGAACGTTTCCATGGCAACGACAGGATTTTCTATTGGGGTCCCGTATCTGCATTCTGATGAACTATTTCTGCTCTACTGTATTACTCGCAACCTCACGTTGACGAATTAACACAGAAATATGCGTCACAATGAATTACTCTGTGTCCCATGCCTTCTCTTTCGCAATCTAGGAACGTTTCTACGGCAACGACAGGATTTTCTATTGGGGTGCTGTATCTGCTTTCCGATGAACTATTTCTGCTTTACTTTATTACTCGCACCCTCACGTTGACGAATTAACACGGAAATTGCGTCACAATGAAATACTCTGTGTCCAATGCCTTCTCTTTCCCAATCTAGGAACGTTTCTATGGCAACAATAGGATTTTCTATTGGGGTTCTGTATATGCCTTCCGATGAACTATTTCTGCTTTACTGTATTACTCGCACCCTCACGTTGACGAATGAACACAGAAATTGCGTCACAATGAAACACTCTGTGGTCCATGCCTTCTCTATCCCCTATCTAGGAACGTTTCTACGGCAACTACACGATTTTCTATTGGGGTCCTGTATCTGCTTTCCGATGAACTCTTTCTTCTTTACTGTATCACTCGGACCCTAACGTTGACGAATTAACACAGAAATTGCGTCACAATGAAATACATTGGGTTCCATGCCTTCTCTTTCCCAATCTAAGAACGTTTCTATGGCAACGATACCATTTTCTATTGGGGGTCTGTATCTGCTTTCCGATGAACTATTTCTTCTTTACTGTATCACTCGCACCCTCACATTGACGAATTAACACACAAATTGCGTCACAATGAAATACTGTGGGTTCCATGCCTTCTCTTTCCCAATCTAGGACCGTATCTGTGGCAACGACAGGATTTTCCATTGGGGTCCTGTATCTGCTTTCCGATGAACTATTTCTGCTTTACTGTATTACTCGCACCCTCACGTTGACGAATTAACACAGAAATTGCGTCACAATGAAATACTCTGGGTTACATGCCTTCTCTTTCCCAATCTAGGAACGTTTCTACGGCAACGACAGGACTTTCTACTGCGGTCCTGTATCTGCTATCCGATGAACTATTTCTTCTTTACTGTATCACTCGCACCCACACATTGACGAATTAACACAGAAATTGCGTCACAATGAAATACATTGGGTTGCATGCCTTCTCTTTCCCATTCTAAGAACGTTTCTATGGCAACGACACCATTTTCTATTGGGGGTCTGTATCTGCTTTCCGATGAACTATTTCTGCTTTACTGTATCACTCGCACCCTTACATTGTCGAATTAACACAGAAATTTGTCACAATGCCATACTCTGTGTTCTATGCCTTCTCTTTCCCAATCTAGGAACGTGTTATGGTAACGACAGGATTTTCTATTGGGGTCATGTATCTGCTTTCCAATGAGCTATTTCTACTTTACTGTATTACTCGCACCCTCACATTGACGAATTAAAAGAGAAATTGCGTCACAATGAAATACTCTGTGTTCCATGCCTTCTCTTTCCCAATCTAGCAACGTTTCTACGGCAACGACAGGACTTTCTACTGCGGTCCTGTATCTGCTATCCGATGAACTATTTCTTCTTTACTGTATCACTCGCACCCACACATTGACGAATTAACACAGAAATTGCGTCACAATGAAATACTCTGGGTGCCATGCCTTCTCTTTCCCAATCTAGGAACGTTTCTACGGCATCAATTGGATTTTCTAATGGGGGCCTGTATCTGCTATCCGATTACTATTTCTGCTTTAGTGTATCACTCGCACCCTCACATTGACGAATTAACACAGAAATTGCGTCACAATGAAATACTCTGGGTTGCATGCCTTCTCTTTCCTAATCTAGGAACGTTTCTACGGCAACGACAGGATTTTCTACTGGGGTCTTGTATCTGCTTTCCGATGAACTATTTCTTCTTTACTGTATCACTCGCACCCTCACATTGACGAATTAACACAGAAAATGTGTCACAATGAAATACTCTGGGTTCCATGCCTTCTCTTTCCCAATCTAGGAACGTTTCTACGCCAACGATAGGATTTTCTATTGGGGGCCTTTATCTGCGTTCCGATGAACTATTTCTGCTTTACTGTATCACTCGCACCCTCAGATTGACGAATTACCACAGAAATTGCGTCACAATGAAATACTCTGTGTTCCATGCCTTCTCTTCCCCAATCTAGGAACATTTCTACGGCAACGACAGGATTTTCTAATGGGGTCCTGTATCTGCTTTCCGATGAACTGTTTCCGCATTACTGTATCACTCGCACCCTCACATTGACGAAATAACACATAAATTGCGTCACAATGAAATACTCTGGGTTCCATGCCTTCTCTTTCCCAATCTAGGAGCGTTTCTACGGCAACGACAGGATTTTCTACTGCGGTCCTGTATCTGCAATCCGATGAACTATTTCGTCTTAACTGTATCACTCGCACCCACACGTTGACGAATTAACACTGAAATTGCGTCACAATGAAACACTCTGTGTTCCATGCCTTCTCTTTCCCAATCTAGGAACGTATCTACGGCAACGATAGGATTTTCTATTGGGGGCCTGTATCTGCTTTCCGATGAACTATTTCTGCTTTACTGCATCACTCGCACCCTCACATTGACGAATTAACACAGAAATTGCGTCACAATGAAATACTCTAGGTTCCATGCCTTCTCTTTCCCAATCTAGGAACGTTTCTACGGCAACGACAAGATTTTCTATTGGGGTCCTGTATCTGCTTTCCGATGAACTATTTCCGCATTACTGTATCACTCGCACCCTCACATTGACGAATTAACACATAAATTGCGTCACAATGAAATACTCTGGGTTCCATGCCTCCTCTTTCCCAATCTAGGAACGTTTCTACGGCAACGACAGTATTTTCTACTTCGGTCTAGTATCTGCTAACCGATGAACTATTTCTTCTTTACTGTATGACTCGCACCGACACATTGACGAATTAACACAGAAATTGCGTCACAATGAAATACTCTGGGTTCCATGTCTTCTCTTTCCCAAACTAGGAACGTTTCTACGGCAACGATAGGATTTTCTACTAGGGGCCTGTATCTGCTTTCCGATGAACTATTTCCGCTTTACTGTATCACTCGCACCCTCACATGTACGAATTAACACAGAAATTGCGTCACAATTAAATACTCTGTGTTCCATGCCTTCTCTTTCCCAATGTGGGAACGTTTCTTCGGCAATGACAGGATTTTCTATTGGATTCCTGTATCTGATTTCCGATGAACTATTTCTGCTTTACTGTATCACTCGCACCATCACATTGACGAATTAACACAGAAATTGCGTCACAATCAAATACTCTGTGTTCCATGCCTTCTCTTTTCCAATCTAGGAACGTTTCTATAGCAACGACAGGATTTTCTATTGGGGTCCCGTATCTGCTTTCCGATGAACTATTTCTGCTCTACTGTATTACTCGCAACCACACGTTGACGAATTAACACATAAATTACGTCACAATGAAGTACTCTGTGTCCCATGCGTTCTCTTTCCCAATGTAGGAACGTTTCTTCGGCAATGACAGGATTTTCTATTGGATTCCTGTATCTGATTTCCGATGAACTATTTCTGCTTTACTGTATCACTCGCACCCTTACATTGTCGAATTAACACAGAAATTTGTCACAATGCCATACTCTGTGTTCTATGCCTTCTCTTTCCCAATCTAGGAACGTGTTATGGTAACGACAGGATTTTCTATTGGGGTCCTGTATCTGCTTTCCAATGAGCTATTTCTACTTTACTGTATTACTCGCACCCTCACATTGACGAATTAAAAGAGAAATTGCGTCACAATGAAATACTCTGTGTTCCATGCCTTCTCTTTCCCAATCTAGCAACGTTTCTACGGCAACGACAGGACTTTCTACTGCGGTCCTGTATCTGCTATCCGATGAACTATTTCTTCTTTACTGTATCACTCGCACCCACACATTGACGAATTAACACAGAAATTGCGTCACAATGAAATACTCTGGGTGCCATGCCTTCTCTTTCCCAATCTAGGAACGTTTCTACGGCATCAATTGGATTTTCTAATGGGGGCCTGTATCTGCTATCCGATTACTATTTCTGCTTTAGTGCATCACTCGCACCCTCACATTGACGAATTAACACAGAAATTGCGTCACAATGAAATACTCTGGGTTGCATGCCTTCTCTTTCCTAATCTAGGAACGTTTCTACGGCAACGACAGGATTTTCTACTGGGGTCTTGTATCTGCTTTCCGATGAACTATTTCTTCTTTACTGTATCACTCGCACCCTCACATTGACGAATTAACACAGAAAATGTGTCACAATGAAATACTCTGGGTTCCATGCCTTCTCTTTCCCAATCTAGGAACGTTTCTACGCCAACGATAGGATTTTCTATTGGGGGCCTGTATCTGCGTTCCGATGAACTATTTCTGCTTTACTGTATCACTCGCACCCTCAGATTGACGAATTACCACAGAAATTGCGTCACAATGAAATACTCTGTGTTCCATGCCTTCTCTTCCCCAATCTAGGAACATTTCTACGGCAACGACAGGATTTTCTAATGGGGTCCTGTATCTGCTTTCCGATGAACTGTTTCCGCATTACTGTATCACTCGCACCCTCACATTGACGAATTAACACATAAAATGCGTCACAATGAAATACTCTGGGTTTCATGCCTTCTCTTTCCCAATCTAGGAGCGTTTCTACGGCAACGACAGGATTTTCTACTGCGGTCCTGTATCTGCAATCCGATGAACTATTTCGTCTTAACTGTATCACTCGCACCCACACGTTGACGAATTAACACTGAAATTGCGTCACAATGAAATACTCTGTGTTCCATGCCTTCTCTTTCCCAATCTAGGAACGTATCTACGGCAACGATAGGATTTTCTATTGGGGGCCTGTATCTGCTTTCCGATGAACTATTTCTGCTTTACTGCATCACTCGCACCCTCACATTGACGAATTAACACAGAAATTGCGTCAAATGAAATACTCTAGGTTCCATGCCTTCTCTTTCCCAATCTAGGAACGTTTCTACGGCAACGACAAGATTTTCTATTGGGGTCCTGTATCTGCTTTCCGATGAACTATTTCCGCATTACTGTATCACTCGCACCCTCACATTGACGAATTAACACATAAATTGCGTCACAATGAAATACTCTGGGTTCCATGCCTCCTCTTTCCCAATCTAGGAACATTTCTACGACAACGACAGGATTTTCTACTGCGGTCCTGTATCTGCAATCCGATGAACTATTTCGTCTTAACTGTATCACTCGCACCCTCACGTTGACGAATTAACACAGAAATTGCGTCACAATGAAATACTCTGGGTTCCATGACTTCTCTTTCCAAATCTAAGAACGTTTCTATGGCAACGACACCATTTTCTATTGGGGGTCTGTATCTGCTTTCCGATGAACTATTTCTGCTTTACTGTATCACTCGCACCCTCACATTGACGAATTAACACAGAAATTGCGTCACAATGACATACTCTGTGTTCCATGCCTTCTCTTTCCCAATCTAGGAACGTTTCTATGGTAACGACAGGATTTTCTATTGGCGTCCTGTATCTGCTTTCCGATGAGCTATTTCTACTTTACTGTATTACTCTCACCCTCACATTGACGATTTACACAGAAATTGCGTCACAATGAAATACTCTGGGTTCCATGCCTTCTCCTTCCCAATCTAGGAACGTTTCTTCGGCAATGACAGGAGGTTCTATTGGGGTCCTGTATCTGCTTTCTAATGCACAATTTCTTCTTTACTGTATCACTTGCACCCTCACGGTGACGAATTAACACTGAAATTGGGTCACAATTAAATACTCTGGGTTCCATGCTTTCTCTTTCCCAATCTAGGAAAGTTTCTATGGCAACGACAGGATTTTCTATTGGGGTCCAGTATCTGCTTTCCGATGAACTATTTCTTCTTTACTGTAACACTCGCACCCTCACATTGACGAATTAACACAGAAATTGCGTCACAATGAAATACTGTGGGTTCCATGCCTTCTCTTTCCCAATCTGGAAACGTTTCTATGGCAACGACAGGATTTTCCATTGGGGTCCTGTATCTGCTTTCCGATGAACCATTTCCGCTTTACTGTATCACTCGCACCCTCTGATTGACGAATTAACACAGAACTTGCGACACAATGAAATACTCTGGGTTCCATGCCTTCTCTTTCTTAATCTAGGAACGTTTCTATGGCAACGACAGGATTTTGTGTTGGGCTCCTGTAACTGCTTTCCGATGAACTATTTCTTCTGTACTGTATGACTCGCACCCTCATTTTGACGAATTAACACAGAAAATGCGTCACAATGAAATACTCTGTGTTCCATGCATTCTCTTTCCCAATCTAGGAACATTTCTACGGCAACGACAGGATTTTCTATTGGGGTTCTGTATCTGTTTTCCAATGAACTGTTTCTGCTTTACTGTATTAATCGCACCCTCACGTTGACGAATTAACACAGAAATTGCGTCACAATGCAATACTCTGGGTTCCATGCCTTCCCTTTCCCAATCTAGGGACGTTACTACGGCAATGACAGGATTTTCTATTGGGGTCCTGTATCTGATTTCCGATGAACTATTTCTGCTTTACTGTATCACTCGCACCCTCACATTGACGAATTAACACAGAAATTGCGTCACAATGAAATACTCTGTGTTCCATGCTTTCTCTTTTCCAATCTAGGAACGTTTCTATAGCAACGACAGGATTTTCTATTGGGGTCCCGTATCTGCTTTCCGATGAACTATTTCTGCTCTACTGTATTACTCGCAACCTCACGTTGACGAATTAACACATAAATTGAGTCACAATGAAATACTCTGTGTCCCATGCCTTCTCTTTCCCAATCTAGGAACGTTTCTACAGCAACGACAGGATTTTCTGTTGGGGTCCTGTATCTGCTTTCCGATGAACTATTTCTGCTTTACTGTATTACTCGCACCCTCACGTTGACGAATTAACACAGAAATTGATTGACAATGAAATACTCTGTGTTCCATGCCTTCTCTTTTCCCATCTAGAAACGTTTCTATAGCAACGACAGGATTTTCTATGGGGGTCCTGTATCTGCTTTCCGATGAACTATTTCTTCTTTACTGTAACACTCGCACCCTCACATTGACGAATTAACACAGAAATTGCGTCACAATGAAATACTGTGGGTTCCATGCCTTCTCTTTCCCAATCTAGGAACGTTTCTATGGCAACGACAGGATTTTCCATTTGGATCCTGTATCTGCTTTCCGATGAACTATTTCTGCTTTACTGTATTACTCGCACCCTCACGTTGACGAATTAACACAGAAATTGCGTCACAATGATATACTCTGTGTTCCATGCCTTCTCTATGCCAATCAAGGAACGTTTCTACGGCATCGACACGATTTTCTATTGGGGCCCTGTATCTGCTTTCCGATGAGCTATTTCTTCTTTACTGTATCACTCGCACCTTACCATTGACGAATTAACACAGAAATTTCGTCACCATGAAATACTCTGGGTTCCATGCCTTTCCTTTCCCTATCTAGGAACGTTTCTACGGCAACGACAGGATTTTCTATTGGCGTCCTGTATCTGCTTTCCGATGAACTATTTGTGCATTACTGTATCACTCGTACCCTCACATTGACGAATTAACACATAAATTGCGTCACAATGAAATACTCTGGGTTCCATGCCTTCTCGTTCCCAATCTAGGAGCGTTTCTACGGCAACGACAGGATTTTCTACTGCGGTCCTGTATCTGCAATCCGATGAACTATTTCTTCTTTACTGTATCACTCGCACCCACACATTGACGAATTAACACAGAAATTGCGTCACAATGAAATACTCTGGGATCCATGCCCTCTCTTCCCCAATCTAGCAACGTTTCTACGGCAATGATAGGATTTTCTATTGGGGGCCTGTATCTGCTTTCCGATGAACTATTTCTGCTTTACTGTATCACTCGCACCCTCACATTGACGAATTAACACAGAAATTGCTTCACAATGACATACTCTGTGTTCCATGCCTTCTCTTTCCCAATCTAGGAACGTTTCTATGGTAACGACAGGATTTTCTATTGGTGTCCTGTATCTGCTTTCCGATGAGCTGTTTCTACTTTACTGTATTACTCGCACCCTCACATTGACGAATTAACACAGAAATTGCGTCACAATGAAATACTCTGGGTTCCATGCCTTCTCCTTATCAATCTAGGAACGTTTCGTCGGCAATGGCAGGAGATGCTATTGGGGTCCGGTATCTGCTTTCTGATGCACAATTTCTTCTTTACTGTAACACTTGCACCCTCACGGTGACGAATTAACACTGAAATTGCGTCACAATGAAATACTCTGGGTTCCATGCTTTCTCTTTCCCAATCTAGGAAAATTTCTATGGCAACGACAGGATTTTCTATTGGGGTCCTGTATCGGCGTTCCGATGAGCTATTTCTTCATTACTGTATCACTCGCACCCTCACATTGACGAATTAACACAGAAATGGCGTCACAATGAAATTCTGTGGGTTCCATGCCTTCTCTCTCCCAATCTAGCAACATTTCTATGGCAACGACAAGATTTTCCATTGGGGTCCTGTATCTGCTTTCCGATGAACTATTTCTGCTTTACTGTATCACTCGCACCCTCACATTGACGAATTAACACAGAAATTGCGTCACAATGAAATACTCTGGGTTCCATGCCTTCTCTTTCCCAATCTAGGAACGTTTCTACGGCAACAATAGGATTCTCTAATGGGGGCCTCTATCTGCATTCCGATGAACTAATTCTGCTTTACTGTATCACTCGCACCCTCACATTGACGAATTAACACAGAAATCGCGTCACAATGAAATACTCTGGGTTCCATGCCTTCTCTTTCCCAATCTAGGAACGTTTCTACGGCAACGACAGGATTTTCTGTTGGGGTCCTGTATCTGATTTCCGATGAACTGTTTCCGCATTACTGTATCACTCGCACCCTCACATTGACGAATTAACACATAAATTGCGTCACAATGAAATACTCTGGGTTCCATGCCTTCTCTTTCCCAATCTAGGAGCGTTTCTACGGCAACGACAGGATTTTCTACTGCGGTCCTGTATCTGCAATCCGATGAACTATTTCTTCTTTACTGTATCACTCGCACCCACACATTGACGAATTAACACAGAAATTGCGTCACAATGAAATACTCTGGGATCCATGCCCTCTCTTTCCCAATCTAGCAACGTTTCTACGGCAACGATAGGATTTTCTATTGGGGGCCTGTATCTGCTTTCCGATGAACTATTTCTGCTTTACTGTATCACTCGCACCCTCACATTGACGAATTAACACAGAAATTGCGTCAAATGGATTACTCTGGGTTCCATGCCTCCTCTTTCCCAATCTAGGAACGTTTCAACGGCAACGACAGGATTTTCTATTGGGGTCCTGTATCTGCTTTCCGATGAACTATTTCCGCATTACTGTATCACTCGCACCCTCACATTACGAATTAACATATAAATTGCGTCACAATGAAATACTCTGGGTTCCATGCCTCCTCTTCCCCAATCTAGGAACGTTTCTACGGCAACGACAGGAATCTCTACTGCGGTCTTGTATCTGCTATCCGATGAACTATTTCTTCTTTACTGTATCACTCACACCCACACATTGACGAATTAACACAGAAATAGCGTCACAATGAAATACTCTGGGTTCCATGCCTTCTCTTTCCCAAACTAGGAACGTTTCTACGGCAACGATAGGATTTTCTACTGGTGGCCTGTATCTGCTTTCCGATGAAATATTTCCGCTTTACTGTATCACTCGCACCCTCACATTGACGAATAAACACAGAAATTGCATCACAATGAAATACTCTGGGTTCCATGCCTTCTCTTTCTCAATGTAGGAACGTTTCCTCGGCAATGACAGGATTTTCTATTGGATTCCTGTATCTGATTTCCGATGAACTAATTCTGCTTTACTCTATCACTCGCACCCCCACATTGACGAATAAACACAGAAATTGCGTCACAATGAAATACACTGTGTTCCATGCCTTCTCTTTTCCAATCTAGGAACGTTTCTATAGTAACGACAGGATTTTCTATTGGGGTCCCGTATCTGCTTTCCGATGAACTATTTCTGCTCTACTGTATTACTCGCAACCTCACGTTGACGAATTAACACATAAATTGCGTCACAATGAAATACTCTGTGTCCAATGCCTTCTCTTTCCCAATCTAGGAACGTTTCTACAGCAACGACAGGATTTTCTGTTGGGGTCCTGTATCTGCTTTCCGATGAACTATTTCTGCTTTACTGTATTACTCGCACCCTCACGTTGATGAATTAACACAGAAATTGATTCACAATGAAATACTCTGTGTTCCATGCCTTCTCTTTTCCAATCTAGGAACGTTTCTATGGCAACGACAGGATTTTCCATTGGGGTCCTGTATCTGCTTTCCGATGAACTATTTCTGCTTTACTGTATTACTCGCACCTTCACGTTGACGAATTAACACAGAAATTGCGTCTCAATGAAATACTCTGTGTTCCATGCCTTCTCTTTCGCAATCAAGGAACGTTTCTACGGCAACGACACGATTTTCTATTGGGGTCCTGTATCTGCTTTCCGATGAGCTATTTCTTCTTTACTGTATCACTCGCTGCATAAGATTGACGAATTAACACAGAAATTGCGTCACCATGAAATACTCTGGGTTCCATGCCTTTCCTTTCCCTATCTAGGAACGTTTCTACGGCAACGACAGGATTTTCTATTGGGGTCCTGTATCTGCTTTACGATGAACTATTTGTGCATTACTGTATCACTCGCACCCTCACATTGACGAATTAACACAGAAATTGCGTCACAATGAAATACCCTGTGTTCCATGCTTTCTCTTTCCCAATCTAGGAACGTTTCTTTGGCAACGACAGAATTTTCTACTGGGGTCT
Organism: Schistocerca serialis cubense; assembly: GCF_023864345.2. Classification (NCBI taxonomy): domain Eukaryota; kingdom Metazoa; phylum Arthropoda; class Insecta; order Orthoptera; family Acrididae; genus Schistocerca; species Schistocerca serialis. The sequence goes on from NC_064649.1 coordinate 120,595,765, forward strand.
CGTATCTGCTTTCCTATGAACTATTTCTTCTTTACTGTATCACTCGCACCCTCACATTGACGAATTAACAAAGAAATTGCGTCACAATGAAATACTCTGGGTTCCATGCCTTCTCTTTCCCAATCTAGGAACGTTCCTACGGCAACGACATGATATTCTTTTCGGGTCCTGTATCTGCTTTCCGTTGAACAATTTCTTCTTTACTGTATCACTCGCACCCTCACATTGACGAAATAACACAGAAATTGCGTCACAATGAAATACTCTTTGCTCCATGCCTTCTCTTTCCCAATCTAGGAACGTTTCTTCGGCAATTACAGGAGTTTCTATTGGGGTGCTGTATCTGCTTTCCGATGAACTATTTCTTCTTTACAGTATCACTCGCACCCTCACATTGCCGAATTAACACAGAAATTGCGTCACAATGAACTACACTGGGTTCCATGCCTTCTCTTTCCCAACCTAGGAAAGTTTCTACGGCAATGACAGGAGTTCCTAATGGGGTCCTGTATCTGCTTTATGATGCACAATTTCTTCTTTACTGTATCACTTGCACCCTCACGGTGACGAATTCACACAGAAATTGCGTCACAATGAAGTAGTCTGGGTTCCATGCCTTCTCTTTCCCACCCTACTAACGTTTCTACGGCAACGAGAGGATTTTCTATTGGGGTCCTGTATCGGCTTTCCAATACACAATTTCTTCTTTACTGTATCACTTGCACCCTCACGGTGACGAATTAACACTGAAATTGCGTCACAATGAAATACTCTGCTTTCCATGCCTTCTCTTTCCCAATCTAGGCTCGTTTCTTCGGCAATGGCAGGAGTTTCTATTGGGGTCCTGTATCTGCTTTCCGATGCACAATTCATTCTTTACTCTATCACTTGCACCCTCACGGTGACGAATTAATACTGAAATTGCGTCACAATGAAATACTCTGGGTTCCATGCCTTCTCATTCCCAATCTACGAACGTTTCAACGGCAATGACAGGAGTTTCAATTGGGGTCCTGTATCTGCTTTCCGATGAACTATTTCTTCTTTACTCTATCACTTGCACCCTCACGGTGACGAATTAACACTGAAATTGCGTCACAATGAAATACTCTGGGTTCCATGCCTTCTCTTTCCCAATCTAGGCTCGTTTCTACGGTAAAGACAGGAGTTTCTATTGGGGTCCTGTATCTGCTTTCCGATGCACAATTCATTCTTTACTCTATCACTTGCACCCTCACGGTGACGAATTAACACTGAAATTGCGTCACAATGAAATACTCTGGGTTCCATGCCTTCTCTTTCCCAATCTAGGAACGTCTCTTTGGCAATGACAGGAGTTTCTATTGGGGTAGTGTATCTGCTTTCCGATGCACAATTTCTTCTTTACGGTATCACTCGCACCCTCACATTGACGAATTAATACAGAAATTGCGTCACAATGAAATACTCTGTGTTCCATGCCTTCTCTCTCCCAATCTAGGAACGTTTCTACGGCAACGACAGGATTTTCTACTGGGGTCCTGTATCTGCTTCCCGATGAACTATTTCTTCTTTACTGTATCACTTGCACCCTCACGGTGACGAATTAACACTGAAATTGCGTCACAATGAAATACTCTGTGTTCCATGCCATCTCTTTCCCAATCTAGGAACGTTTCTACGGCAACGACAGGAGTTTCTATAGGGCTCCTGTATCTGGTTCCCGATGAACTATTTCTTCTTTACTGTATCACTTGCACCCTCACATTGACGAATGAACACAGAAATTGCGTCACACTGAAATACTCTGGGTTCCATGCCTTCTCTTCCCAATATAGGAGCGTTTCTACGGCAACGACAGGATTTTCTATTGGTGTCCTCTATCTGCTTTCCGATGAACTATTTCTTCTTTACTGTATCACTCGCACCCTCACATTGACGAATTAACACAGAAATTGCGTCACAATGAAATACTCTGGGTTCCATGCCTTCTCATTCCCAATCTACGAACGTTTCAACGGCAATGACAGGAGTTTCAATTGGGGTCCTGTATCTGCTTTCTGCTGAACTATTTCTTTCTTACTGTATCACTCGCACCCCCACATTGACGAAATACCACAGAAATTGCGTCACAATGAAATACTCTGTGTTCCATGCCTTCTCTCTCCCAATCTAGGAACGTTTCTACGGCAACGACAGGATTTTCTACTGGGGTCCTGTATCTGCTTTCCGCTGAACTATTTCTTCTTTACTGTAACACTCGCACCCTCACATTGACGAATTAACACAGAAATAGCGTCACAATGAAATGATCTGGGTTCCAGGCCTTCTCTTTCCCAATCTAGGAACATTTCTACGGCAACGACAGTATTTTCAATTGGGGTCCTGTATCTGCTTTCCGCTGAACTATTCCTTCTTTACTGTATCACACGCACCCTCACGTTGAAGAATTAACACAGAAATTGCGTCACAATGAAATGATCTGGGTTCCTGGCCTTCTCTTTCTCAATGTAGGAATGCTTCTACGGCAACGACAGGATTTTATATTAGGGTCCTGTATCTGCTTTCCGAGGAACTATTTCTTCTTTACTGTATCACTCGCACCCTCACATTGACGAATTAACACAGAAATTGCGTCACAATGATATACTCTGGGTTTCACACCTTCTCTTTCCGAATCTAGGAACGTTTCTACAACAACGACAGCATTTTCTATTGAGGTCCTGTATCTGCTTTCCGAAGCACAATTTCTTCTTTACTGTATCACTCGCACCCTCACATTGACGAATTAACACAGAAAATGCGTCACAATGTAATACTCTGGGTTCCATGCCTTCTCTCTCCCAATCTAGGAACGTTTCTACGGCAACGATATGATATTTTATTGAGGTCCTGTATCTCCTTACCGATGCACAATTTCTTCTTTACCGTAACATCCTCACCCTCACGATGACGAATTAACAAAGAAATTGCGTCACAATGAAATACTCTGTGTTCCATGCCTTCTCTTTCCCAATCTAGGATCATTTCTACAGCAACGACAGGATTTTCTATTGGGGTCCTGTATCTCCGTTCCGATGCACTATTTCTTCTTTACTGTATCACTCGCACCCTCACATTGACGAATTAATACAGAAATTGCTTCGCAACGAAATACTCTGTGTACCAGGCCATCTCTTTCCCGATGTAGGAACGTTTGTATGGCAACGACAGGAATCCCTTTTAGGGATGAGTATCTCCTTTCCGATGCACAATTTCATCTTTATTGTATCACTTGCACCCTTACGTTGACGAATTAACACAGAAGTTGCATCGCAAAAAAATACTCTGTGTTCCATGCCTTCTCTTTCCCAATCTAGGATCATTTCTACGGCAACGACTCGATCTTCTATTGGGGTCCTGTATCTTCTTTCCGATGCACTATTAGTTCTTTGCTGTTTCACTTGCACCCTCACATTGACGAATTAATACAGAAATTGCGTCGCAACGAAATACTCTGGGATTCATGCCTTCACTTTCCCAATCTAGGAACGTTTCCATGGCAACGACAGGATTTTATTTTAGGGATGAGTAAAGCCTTTCCGATGCGCTATTTCTTCTTTACTGTATCACTCGCAGTCTCACATTGACGGATTAACACAGAAATTGCGTCGCTACGAAATACTCTGGGTTCCATGCCTTCTCTTTCCCAATCTAGTAACGTTTCTATGGCAACGACAGGATTTTCTATTAGGGATGAGTATCTTTTTTCCGATGAACTATCACTTCTTTACTGTATCACTCGCACTCTCACATTGACGAATTAACACAGAAATTGCGTCACAATGAATTACTCTGGGCTCCATGCCATCTCTTTCGCAATCCAGGATCGTTTCGACGGCAACGACAGGATTTTCTACTGGGGTCCTGTATCTACTTTCCGATGCACAATTTCTTCTTTACTGTATCACTCGCACCCTCTCATTGATGAATTAACACTGAAAGTGCGCTACAATTAAATACCCTGTGTTCAATGCCTTCTCTTTCCCAATCTAGGAACGATTCTACGGCAACAACAAGATTTTCTGTTGGGGTCCTGTATCACCTTTCCGATGCGCTATTTCTTCTTTACTGTATCACTCAAGCCGTCACATTGACGAATTAATACAGAAATTGCGTTCTGCGAAATAAACTTGTTTCCATGACTTCTATTTCCCAATCTAGGATCGTTTCTACGGCAACGACAGGATTTTCTATTGGGGTCCTCTATCTGCTTTCCGATGAACTATTTCTTCTTTACTGTAGCACTCGTACCCTCACATTGACGAATTAATACAGAAATTGCGTCGCAACGAAATACTCTGGGTTCCATGCCTTCTCTTTCCCAATCTAGGAGCGTTTCTATGGCAACAACAGGATTTTCTTTTAGGGATAAGTATCTCCTTTCCGATGCACTATTTCTTCTTTACTGTATTACTCGCACCCTCACATTGACGAATTAATACAGAACTAGCGTCGCAACGAAATACTCTGGGTTCCATGCCTTCTCTTTCCCAATCTAGGAGCGTTTCTATGGCAACAACAGGATTTTCTTTTAGGGATAAGTATCTCCTTTCCGATGCATTATTTCTTCTTTTCTGTATCACTCGCACCTTCGCGTTGACGAATTAACACAGAGATTGCGTCGCAATGAAATACTCTGTGTTCCCTGCCTTCTATTTCCCTATCTAGAATCATTTCTACGGCAACGACGGGATTCTCTATTGGGGTCCTGTATCTCGTTTCCGATGCACTATTTGTTCTTTACTGTATCACTCGAGCCCTCACATTGACGAATTAAGACAGAAATTAGGTCGCAACGAAGTACTCTGGGTTCCATGACTTCTATTTCCCAATTTAGGAACGTTTGTACAACAACGACAGGATTTTCTATTGGGGCCTGTATCTCCCTTCCGATGCACAATTTCTTCTTTACTGTATCACTCCCACCCTCACGTTGACGAATTAACACAGAAATTGCGTCGCAATGAAATACTCATGGATCCATTCCTTCTCTTTCCCATTCTAGGATCATTTCTATGGCAACTACAGGATTTTCTATTGGGGTCCTGTATCTACTTTCCGATGCACTATTTCTTCTTTACTCTAACACTCGCACCCTCACATTGACGAATTGATACAGAAATTGCGTCGCAACGAAATACTCTGTGTTCCATGCATTCTCTTTGCCAATCTAGGAACGTTTCTATGGCAACGATAGAAATTTCTTTTAGGGATGAGTAACTCCTTTCCGATCCACTATTTTTTCTTTACTGTATCACCCGCTCCCTCACGTTGACGAATTAACACAGAAATTAAGGTACAATTAAATACTCTGGGTTCCATGCCTTCTCTTTCCCAATGTAGGAACGTTTCTACGGCAACAACAAGATTTTCTGTTGGGGTCCTGTATCACCTTTCCGATGCGCTATTTCTTCTTTGCTGTATCACTCGAGCCGTCACATTGACGAATTAATACAGAAATTGCGTCGCTACAAAATACTCTGGGTTCCACGACTTCTCTTTCCCAATCTAGGAACGTTTCTATGGCAACGACAGAATTCTCTTTTAGGGATGAGTATCTTTTTTCCGATGAACTATCTCTTCTTTACTGTATCACCCGCACCCCCACGTTGACGAATTAACACAGATATTGCATCGCAACGAAATACTCTAGGTTCCATGCCTGCTCTTTCCCAATCTAGGAATGTTTCTATGTCAACGAGAGGATTTTGCATTAGGGATGAGTATCTACTTTCCGATGCACAATTTCTTCTTTACTGTATCACTCGCCCCCCACGTTGACGAATTAACACAGATATTGCATCGCAACGATATACTCTGGGTTCCATGCCTTCTCTTTCCCAATCTAGGAACGTTTCTATGGCATCGACAGGATTTTCTTTTAGGGATGAGTATCTTTTTTCCGATGCACAATTTCTTCTTTACTGTATCACTCGCACCATCACATTGTCGAATTAACACAGAAATTGCGTCACAATGAAATACTCTGGGTTCCATGCCTTCTCTTTCCCAATCTAGGAACGTTTCTACGGCAACGACAGGATTTTCTATTGGGGTCCAGTATCTCCTTTTACGATGCACTCTTCCTTCTTTACTGTATTACTCGTACCCTCACATTGACGAATTAATACAGAAATTGCGTCGCTACGAAATACTCTGGGTTCCATGGCTTCTCTTTCGCAATCTAGGGACGTTTCAATGGCAACTACAGTATATTCTATTGGGGTCCTGTATCTCCTTTCCGATGCACTATTTCTTCTTTACTGGATTACTCGCACCCTGACATTGACGAATTAATACAGAAATTGCATCGCAACGATATACTCTGGGTTCCATGCCTTCTCTTCCTAATCTAGGAACGTTTCTATGGCAACAACAGGATTTTATTTTAGGGATGAGTATCTCCCTTCCGATGCACAATTTCTTCTTTCCGGTATCAATCGCAACCTCACATTGACCAATTAACACAGAAATTGCGTCGCAATGAATTACTCTGGGTTCCATGCCTTCTCTTTCCCAATCTAAGGACGTTTCTATGGCAACGATAGGATTTTATATTGGGGTCTGTATCTCCTTTCCGATGCACTATTTCTTCTTTACTGTATCAATCGCACCCTCACATTGACGAATTAATACAGAAATTGCATCGCAACGAAATACTCTGGGTTCCATGCCTTCTCTTCCCAATGTAGGAACGTTTCTATGGCAGCGAACGGATTTTCTTTTAGGGATGAGTATCTTTTTTCCGAAGAACTATCTCTTCTTTACTCTATCACTCGCACTCTCACATTGTCGAATTAACACAGAAATTGTGTCACAATTAATTACTCTGGGTTCCATGCCTTCTCTTTATCGTGGAGGAACGTTTCTACGGCAACAACAAGATTTTCTATTGGGGTCCAGTATCACCTTTCCGATGCACTATTTGTTCTTTACTGTATCACTCGAGCCCTCACATTGACGAATTAAGACAAAAATTAGGGCGCAACGAAGTACTCTGGGTTCCATGACTTCTATTTCCCAATTTAGGGACGTTTATACAGCAACGACAGGATTTTCTATTCGGGCCTGTATCTCCTTTCCGATGCACAATTTCTTCTTTACTGTATCACTCCCACCCTCACGTTGACGAATTAACACAGAAATTGCGTCGCAATGAAATACTCTGGGATCCATGCCTTCTCTTTCCCAATCTAGGACCATTTCTACGGCAACGACAGGATTTTCTATTGGGGTCCTGTATCTCCTTTCCGATGCACTATTTCTTCTTTACTGTATCAATCGCACCCTCACATTGACGAATTAATACAGAAATTGCATCTCAACGAAATACTCTGGGTTCCATGCCTTCTCTTCCCAATGTAGGAATGTTTCTATGGCAACGAGAGAAATTTCTTGGGATGAGTATCTCCTTTCCGATCCACTATTTTTTCTTTACTGTATCACCCGCTCCCTCACTTTGACGAATTAATACAGATATTGCGTCGCGACGAAATACTCTGGGTTCCATGCCTTCTCTTTCCCAATTTAGGAACGTTTCTATGGCAACGACAGGATTTTCTTTTAGGGATGAGTATCTCCTTTCCAATGCACTATATCTTCTTTACTGTATCTTTCACTCCCTCACATTGACGAATTAACACAGATATTAAGCTACAATTAAATACTCTGGGTTCCATGCCTTCTCTGTCCCAATGTAGAAACGTTTCTACGGCAACGACAAGATTTTCTGTTGGGGTCCTGTATCACCTTTCCGATGCGCTATTTCTACTTTGCTGTATCACTCGAGCCATCACATTGACGAATTAATACAGAAATTGCGTCGCTACAAATTACTCTGTGTTCCTTGACTTCTCTTTCCCAATCTAGGAACGTTTCTATGGCAACGACAGGATTCTCTTTTAGGGATGAGTATCTTTTTTCCGATGCATAATTTCTTCTTTACTGTATCACTCGCACCCTGACATTGACGAATTAACACAGAAATTGCGTCACAATGAAATACTCTGGTTTCCATGCCTTCTCTTTCCCAATCTAGGAACGTTTCTACGGCAACGACAAGATTTTCTATTGGGGTCCAGTATCTCCTTTCCGATGCACTCTTCCTTCTTTACTGTATTACTCGTACCCTCACATCGACGAATTAGTATAGAAATTGCGTCGCTACGAAATACTCTGGGTTCCATGGCTTCTCTTTCCCAATCTAGGGACGTTTCTATGGCAACGACAGGATATTCTATTGGGGTCCTGTATCTCCTTTCCGATGCACTATTTCATCTTTACTGTATCACTCGCACCCTCACATTGACGAATTATTACAGAAACTATATCGCAACGAAATACTCTGGGTTCCATGCCTTCTCTTCCCAATCTAGGAACGTTTCTATGGCAACAACAGGATTTTATTTTAGGGATGAGTATCTCCTTTCCGATGCACAATTTCTTCTTTCCTGCATCAATCGCACCCTCACATTGACGAATTAACACAGAAATTGCGTCACAATGAAATACTCTGGGTTCCATGCCTTCTCTTTCCCAATCTAGGAACGTATCTACGGCAACGACAGGATTTTCTATTGGGGTCCAGTATCTCCTTTCCGATGCACTCTTCCTTCTTTACTGTATTACTCGTACCCTCACATTGACGAATTAAAACAGAAATTGCGTCGCTACGAAATACTCTGGGTTCCATGGCTTCTTTTTCCGAATCTAGGAACATTTCGACGGCAACGACAGGATTTTCTACTGGCGTCCTGTATCTTCGTTCCGATGCACTATTTCTTCTTTCCTGTATCACTCGCACCCTCATATTGACGAATTAATACAGAAATTGCGTCGCAACACAATACTCTTGCTTCCATGCCTTCTCTTTCCCAATCTAGAAATGTTTCTATGGCAACGACAGGATTTTCCTTTAGGGATGAGTATCTCCTTTCTGATGCACTATTTCTTCTTTACTGAATCACTCGCACTCTCACGTTGATGAATTAAAACACAAATCGCGTCGCAATGAAATACTCTGTGTTCCATGCCTTCTATTCCCCAATCTAGGATCATTTCTACGGCAACGACAGAATTTTCTATTGGGGTCCTATATATCCTTTCCGATGCAATATTTTTCCTTTACTGGATTACTCGCACCCTCACATTGACGAACTAATACAGAAATTGCGTCGCTACGAAATACTCTGGGTTCCATGCCTTCTCTTTCCCAATCTAGGAACGTTTCTATGGCAACGACAAGATTTTCTATTGGGGTCCTGTATCTCCTTTCCGATGGACAACTTCTTCTTTACTGTATCACTCCCACCCTCACATTGATGAATTAAAACTGAAATTGCATCGCAACGAAACACCCTGTGTTCCATGCCTTCTCTTTCCTGATCTGGGAACGTTTCTATCGCAACGACAGGAAATTCTTTTAGGGATGAGTATCTCCTTTGCGATGAACAATTTCTTCTTTACTGTATCACTTGCATCCTAACATTGACGAATTAACACAGAAATTGCGTCACAATGAAGTACTCTGGTTTCCATGCCTTCTCTTTTCCAATCTAGGAACGTTTCTATGGCAGCGGGAGGTTTTTCCATCGGGGTCCTGTATCTCCTTTCCCATGCACTATTTCTTCTTTTCTGTATCACTCGTACCCTCACATTGACGAATTAAAACAGAAATTGCGGTGCCACGAAATACTCGGGGTTCCATGCCTTCTCTTTTCCAACCTAGGAACGTTTCTACGGCAACGACAGGATGTTCTATTGGGGTCCTGTATCTGCTTTCTGATGCACAATTTCTTCTTTCCTGTATCACTCGCACCCTCACATTGACGAATTAACACAGAAATTGCTTCGCAATGAAATACTCTGGGTTCCATGCCTTCTCTTTTTCAATCTAGGAACGTTTCTACGGCAACGACAGGATTTTCTATTGGGGTACAGTATCTGCTTTCCGATGAACTGTTTCTTCTTAACTGTATCACTCGCACCCTCACATTGACGATTTAACACAGAAATTGCGTCGCAACGAAATACTCTGTGTTCCATGCCTTCTCTTTCCCAATCTAGGATCGTTTCTATGGCAACGGCAGGATTTTCTCTTGGGGTTTTGTATCTGCGTTCTGATGAACTATTTCTTCTTTACTGTATCACTCGCACCCTCACATTGACGAATTAATACAGAAATTGCGTCGCAATGAAATACGCTGGGTTCCATGCTTTCTCTTTCCCAATCTAGGATCATTTCTACGGCAACGACCGGATTTTCTATGGGGGTCCTGTACCTCCTTTCTGATGAACTATTTCTTTTTTACTGAATCACTCGCACCCTCACATTGACGAATGAACACAGAAATTGCGTCGCAACGAAATACTCTGTGTTCCATGTCTTCTCTTTCCCAATCTAGGAACGTTTCGACGGCAACGACAGGATTTTCTATTGGGGTCCTGTATCTGCTTTCCGATGAAGTATTTCTCCTGTACTGTATCACTCGCACCCTCACATTGACGAATTAACACAGAAATTGCGTCGCAATGAAATACTGTGGGTTCCATACCTTCTCTTTTTCAATCTAGGATCGTTTCTACGGCAACGACTGGATTTTCTATTGGGGTACAGTATCTGCTTTCCGATGAACTGTTTCTTCTTTACTGTATCACTCGCACCCTCACATTGACGAATTAACACAGAAATTGCGTCACAATGAAATACTCTGGGTTCCATGCCTTCTCATTCCCAATCTACGAACGTTTCAACGGCAATGACAGGAGTTTCAATTGGGGTCCTGTATCTGCTTTCTGCTGAACTATTTCTTTCTTACTGTATCACTCGCACCCCCACATTGACGAAATACCACAGAAATTGCGTCACAATGAAATACTCTGTGTTCCATGGCTTCTCTCTCCCAATCTAGGAACGTTTCTACGGCAACGACAGGATTTTCTACTGGGGTCCTGTATCTGCTTTCCGCTGAACTATTTCTTCTTTACTGTAACACTCGCACCCTCACATTGACGAATTAACACAGAAATAGCGTCACAATGAAATGATCTGGGTTCCAGGCCTTCTCTTTCCCAATCTAGGAACATTTCTACGGCAACGACAGTATTTTCAATTGGGGTCGTGTATCTGCTTTCCGCTGAACTATTCCTTCTTTACTGTATCACACGCACCCTCACGTTGAAGAATTAACACAGAAATTGCGTCACAATGAAATGATCTGGGTTCCTGGCCTTCTCTTTCTCAATGTAGGAATGCTTCTACGGCAACGACAGGATTTTATATTAGGGTCCTGTATCTGCTTTCCGGGGAACTATTTCTTCTTTACTGTATCACTCGCACCCTCACATTGACGAATTAACACAGAAATTGCGTCACAATGATATACTCTGGGTTTCACACCTTCTCTTTCCGAATCTAGGAACGTTTCTACAACAACGACAGCATTTTCTATTGAGGTCCTGTATCTGCTTTCCGAAGCACAATTTCTTCTTTACTGTATCACTCGCACCCTCACATTGACGAATTAACACAGAAAATGCGTCACAATGTAATACTCTGGGTTCCATGCCTTCTCTCTCCCAATCTAGGAACGTTTCTACGGCAACGATATGATATTTTATTGAGGTCCTGTATCTCCTTACCGATGCACAATTTCTTCTTTACCGTAACATCCTCACCCTCACGATGACGAATTAACAAAGAAATTGCGTCACAATGAAATACTCTGTGTTCCATGCCTTCTCTTTCCCAATCTAGGATCATTTCTACAGCAACGACAGGATTTTCTATTGGGGTCCTGTATCTCCGTTCCGATGCACTATTTCTTCTTTACTGTATCACTCGCACCCTCACATTGACGAATTAATACAGAAATTGCTTCGCAACGAAATACTCTGTGTACCAGGCCTTCTCTTTCCCGATGTAGGAACGTTTGTATGGCAACGACAGGAATCCCTTTTAGGGATGAGTATCTCCTTTCCGATGCACAATTTCATCTTTATTGTATCACTTGCACCCTTACGTTGACGAATTAACACAGAAGTTGCATCGCAAAAAAATACTCTGTGTTCCATGCCTTCTCTTTCCCAATCTAGGATCATTTCTACGGCAACGACTCGATCTTCTATTGGGGTCCTGTATCTTCTTTCCGATGCACTATTAGTTCTTTGCTGTTTCACTTGCACCCTCACATTGACGAATTAATACAGAAATTGCGTCGCAACGAAATACTCTGGGATTCATGCCTTCACTTTCCCAATCTAGGAACGTTTCCATGGCAACGACAGGATTTTATTTTAGGGATGAGTAAAGCCTTTCCGATGCGCTATTTCTTTTTTACTGTATCACTCGCAGTCTCACATTGACGGATTAACACAGAAATTGCGTCGCTACGAAATACTCTGGGTTCCATGCCTTCTCTTTCCCAATCTAGTAACGTTTCTATGGCAACGACAGGATTTTCTATTAGGGATGAGTATCTTTTTTCCGATGAACTATCACTTCTTTACTGTATCACTCGCACTCTCACATTGACGAATTAACACAGAAATTGCGTCACAATGAATTACTCTGGGCTCCATGCCATCTCTTTCGCAATCCAGGATCGTTTCGACGGCAACGACAGGATTTTCTACTGGGGTCCTGTATCTACTTTCCGATGCACAATTTCTTCTTTACTGTATCACTCGCACCCTCTCATTGATGAATTAACACTGAAAGTGCGCTACAATTAAATACCCTGTGTTCAATGCCTTCTCTTTCCCAATCTAGGAACGATTCTACGGCAACAACAAGATTTTCTGTTGGGGTCCTGTATCACCTTTCCGATGCGCTATTTCTTCTTTACTGTATCACTCAAGCCGTCACATTGACGAATTAATACAGAAATTGCGTTCTGCGAAATAAACTTGTTTCCATGACTTCTATTTCCCAATCTAGGATCGTTTCTACGGCAACGACAGGATTTTCTATTGGGGTCCTCTATCTGCTTTCCGATGAACTATTTCTTCTTTACTGTAGCACTCGTACCCTCACATTGACGAATTAATACAGAAATTGCGTCGCAACGAAATACTCTGGGTTCCATGCCTTCTCTTTCCCAATCTAGGAGCGTTTCTATGGCAACAACAGGATTTTCTATTAGGGATAAGTATCTCCTTTCCGATGCACTATTTCTTCTTTACTGTATTACTCGCACCCTCACATTGACGAATTAATACAGAACTAGCGTCGCAACGAAATACTCTGGGTTCCATGCCTTCTCTTTCCCAATCTAGGAGCGTTTCTATGGCAACAACAGGATTTTCTTTTAGGGATAAGTATCTCCTTTCCGATGCATTATTTCTTCTTTTCTGTATCACTCGCACCTTCGCGTTGACGAATTAACACAGAGATTGCGTCGCAATGAAATACTCAGTGTTCCCTGCCTTCTATTTCCCTATCTAGAATCATTTCTACGGCAACGACGGGATTCTCTATTGGGGTCCTGTATCTCGTTTCCGATGCACTATTTGTTCTTTACTGTATCACTCGAGCCCTCACATTGACGAATTAAGACAGAAATTAGGTCGCAACGAAGTACTCTGGGTTCCATGACTTCTATTTCCCAATTTAGGAACGTTTGTACAACAACGACAGGATTTTCTATTGGGGCCTGTATCTCCCTTCCGATGCACAATTTCTTCTTTACTGTATCACTCCCACCCTCACGTTGACGAATTAACACAGAAATTGCGTCGCAATGAAATACTCATGGATCCATTCCTTCTCTTTCCCATTCTAGGATCATTTCTATGGCAACTACAGGATTTTCTATTGGGGTCCTGTATCTACTTTCCGATGCACTATTTCTTCTTTACTCTAACACTCGCACCCTCACATTGACGAATTGATACAGAAATTGCGTCGCAACGAAATACTCTGTGTTCCATGCATTCTCTTTGCCAATCTAGGAACGTTTCTATGGCAACGATAGAAATTTCTTTTAGGGATGAGTAACTCCTTTCCGATCCACTATTTTTTCTTTACTGTATCACCCGCTCCCTCACGTTGACGAATTAACACAGAAATTAAGGTACAATTAAATACTCTGGGTTCCATGCCTTCTGTTTCCCAATGTAGGAACGTTTCTACGGCAACAACAAGATTTTCTGTTGGGGTCCTGTATCACCTTTCCGATGCGCTATTTCTTCTTTGCTGTATCACTCGAGCCGTCACATTGACGAATTAATACAGAAATTGCGTCGCTACAAAATACTCTGGGTTCCACGACTTCTCTTTCCCAATCTAGGAACGTTTCTATGGCAACGACAGAATTCTCTTTTAGGGATGAGTATCTTTTTTCCGATGAACTATCTCTTCTTTACTGTATCACCCGCACCCCCACGTTGACGAATTAACACAGATATTGCATCGCAACGAAATACTCTAGGTTCCATGCCTGCTCTTTCCCAATCTAGGAATGTTTCTATGTCAACGAGAGGATTTTGCATTAGGGATGAGTATCTACTTTCCGATGCACAATTTCTTCTTTACTGTATCACTCGCCCCCCACGTTGACGAATTAACACAGATATTGCATCGCAACGATATACTCTGGGTTCCATGCCTTCTCTTTCCCAATCTAGGAACGTTTCTATGGCATCGACAGGATTTTCTTTTAGGGATGAGTATCTTTTTTCCGATGCACAATTTCTTCTTTACTGTATCACTCGCACCATCACATTGTCGAATTAACACAGAAATTGCGTCACAATGAAATACTCTGGGTTCCATGCCTTCTCTTTCCCAATCTAGGAACGTTTCTACGGCAACGACAGGATTTTCTATTGGGGTCCAGTATCTCCTTTTACGATGCACTCTTCCTTCTTTACTGTATTACTCGTACCCTCACATTGACGAATTAATACAGAAATTGCGTCGCTACGAAATACTCTGGGTTCCATGGCTTCTCTTTCGCAATCTAGGGACGTTTCAATGGCAACTACAGTATATTCTATTGGGGTCCTGTATCTCCTTTCCGATGCACTATTTCTTCTTTACTGGATTACTCGCACCCTGACATTGACGAATTAATACAGAAATTGCATCGCAACGATATACTCTGGGTTCCATGCCTTCTCTTCCTAATCTAGGAACGTTTCTATGGCAACAACAGGATTTTATTTTAGGGATGAGTATCTCCCTTCCGATGCACAATTTCTTCTTTCCGGTATCAATCGCAACCTCACATTGACGAATTAACACAGAAATTGCGTCGCAATGAATTACTCTGGGTTCCATGCCTTCTCTTTCCCAATCTAAGGACGTTTCTATGGCAACGATAGGATTTTATATTGGGGTCTGTATCTCCTTTCCGATGCACTATTTCTTCTTTACTGTATCAATCGCACCCTCACATTGACGAATTAATACAGAAATTGCATCGCAACGAAATACTCTGGGTTCCATGCCTTCTCTTCCCAATGTAGGAACGTTTCTATGGCAGCGAACGGATTTTCTTTTAGGGATGAGTATCTTTTTTCCGAAGAACTATCTCTTCTTTACTCTATCACTCGCACTCTCACATTGTCGAATTAACACAGAAATTGTGTCACAATTAATTACTCTGGGTTCCATGCCTTCTCTTTATCGTGGAGGAACGTTTCTACGGCAACAACAAGATTTTCTATTGGGGTCCAGTATCACCTTTCCGATGCACTATTTGTTCTTTACTGTATCACTCGAGCCCTCACACTGACGAATTAAGACAAAAATTAGGGCGCAACGAAGTACTCTGGGTTCCATGACTTCTATTTCCCAATTTAGGGACGTTTATACAGCAACGACAGGATTTTCTATTCGGGCCTGTATCTCCTTTCCGATGCACAATTTCTTCTTTACTGTATCACTCCCACCCTCACGTTGACGAATTAACACAGAAATTGCGTCGCAATGAAATACTCTGGGATCCATGCCTTCTCTTTCCCAATCTAGGACCATTTCTACGGCAACGAAAGGATTTTCTATTGGGGTCCTGTATCTCCTTTCCGATGCACTATTTCTTCTTTACTGTATCAATCGCACCCTCACATTGACGAATTAATACAGAAATTGCATCTCAACGAAATACTCTGGGTTCCATGCCTTCTCTTCCCAATGTAGGAATGTTTCTATGTCAACGAGAGAAATTTCTTGGGATGAGTATCTCCTTTCCGATCCACTATTTTTTCTTTACTGTATCACCCGCTCCCTCACTTTGACGAATTAATACAGATATTGCGTCGCGACGAAATACTCTGGGTTCCATGCCTTCTCTTTCCCAATTTAGGAACGTTTCTATGGCAACGACAGGATTTTCTTTTAGGGATGAGTATCTCCTTTCCAATGCACTATATCTTCTTTACTGTATCTTTCACTCCCTCACATTGACGAATTAACACAGATATTAAGCTACAATTAAATACTCTGGGTTCCATGCCTTCTCTGTCCCAATGTAGAAACGTTTCTACGGCAACGACAAGATTTTCTGTTGGGGTCCTGTATCACCTTTCCGATGCGCTATTTCTACTTTGCTGTATCACTCGAGCCATCACATTGACGAATTAATACAGAAATTGCGTCGCTACAAATTACTCTGTGTTCCTTGACTTCTCTTTCCCAATCTAGGAACGTTTCTATGGCAACGACAGGATTCTCTTTTAGGGATGAGTATCTTTTTTCCGATGCATAATTTCTTCTTTACTGTATCACTCGCACCCTGACATTGACGAATTAACACAGAAATTGCGTCACAATGAAATACTCTGGTTTCCATGCCTTCTCTTTCCCAATCTAGGAACGTTTCTACGGCAACGACAAGATTTTCTATTGGGGTCCAGTATCTCCTTTCCGATGCACTCTTCCTTCTTTACTGTATTACTCGTACCCTCACATCGACGAATTAGTATAGAAATTGCGTCGCTACGAAATACTCTGGGTTCCATGGCTTCTCTTTCCCAATCTAGGGACGTTTCTATGGCAACGACAGGATATTCTATTGGGGTCCTGTATCTCCTTTCCGATGCACTATTTCATCTTTACTGTATCACTCGCACCCTCACATTGACGAATTATTACAGAAACTATATCGCAACGAAATACTCTGGGTTCCATGCCTTCTCTTCCCAATCTAGGAACGTTTCTATGGCAACAACAGGATTTTATTTTAGGGATGAGTATCTCCTTTCCGATGCACAATTTCTTCTTTCCTGCATCAATCGCAACCTCACATTGACGAATTAACACAGAAATTGCGTCACAATGAAATACTCTGGGTTCCATGCCTTCTCTTTCCCAATCTAGGAACGTATCTACGGCAACGACAGGATTTTCTATTGGGGTCCAGTATCTCCTTTCCGATGCACTCTTCCTTCTTTACTGTATTACTCGTACCCTCACATTGACGAATTAAAACAGAAATTGCGTCGCTACGAAATACTCTGGGTTCCAGGGCTTCTTTTTCCGAATCTAGGATCATTTCGACGGCAACGACAGGATTTTCTACTGGCGTCCTGTATCTTCGTTCCGATGCACTATTTCTTCTTTCCTGTATCACTCGCACCCTCATATTGACGAATTAATACAGAAATTGCGTCGCAACACAATACTCTTGCTTCCATGCCTTCTCTTTCCCAATCTAGGAACGTTTCTATGGCAACGACAAGATTTTCTATTGGGGTCCTGTGTCTCCTTTCCGATGGACAACTTCTTCTTTACTGTATCACTCCCACCCTCACATTGATGAATTAAAACTGAAATTGCATCGCAACGAAACACCCTGTGTTCCATGCCTTCTCTTTCCTGATCTGGGAACGTTTCTATCGCAACGACAGGAAATTCTTTTAGGGATGAGTATCTCCTTTGCGATGAACAATTTCTTCTTTACTGTATCACTTGCATCCTAACATTGACGAATTAACACAGAAATTGCGTCACAATGAAGTACTCTGGTTTCCATGCCTTCTCTTTTCCAATCTAGGAACGTTTCTATGGCAGCGGGAGGTTTTTCCATCGGGGTCCTGTATCTCCTTTCCCTTGCACTATTTCTTCTTTTCTGTATCACTCGTACCCTCACATTGACGAATTAAAACAGAAATTGCGGTGCCACGAAATACTCGGGGTTCCATGCCTTCTCTTTTCCAACCTAGGAACGTTTCTACGGCAACGACAGGATGTTCTATTGGGGTCCTGTATCTGCTTTCCGATGCACAATTTCTTCTTTCCTGTATCACTCGCACCCTCACATTGACGAATTAACACAGAAATTGCTTCGCAATGAAATACTCTGGGTTCCATGCCTTCTCTTTTTCAATCTAGGAACGTTTCTACGGCAACGACAGGATTTTCTATTGGGGTACAGTATCTGCTTTCCGATGAACTGTTTCTTCTTAACTGTATCACTCGCACCCTCACATTGACGATTTAACACAGAAATTGCGTCGCAACGAAATACTCTGTGTTCCATGCCTTCTCTTTCCCAATCTAGGATCGTTTCTATGGCAACGGCAGGATTTTCTCTTGGGGTTTTGTATCTGCGTTCTGATGAACTATTTCTTCTTTACTGTATCACTCGCACCCTCACATTGACGAATTAATACAGAAATTGCGTCGCAATGAAATACGCTGGGTTCCATGCTTTCTCTTTCCCAATCTAGGATCATTTCTACGGCAACGACCGGATTTTCTATGGGGGTCCTGTACCTCCTTTCTGATGAACTATTTCTTTTTTACTGAATCACTCGCACCCTCACATTGACGAATGAACACAGAAATTGCGTCGCAACGAAATACTCTGTGTTCCATGTCTTCTCTTTCCCAATCTAGGAACGTTTCGACGGCAACGACAGGATTTTCTATTGGGGTCCTGTATCTGCTTTCCGATGAAGTATTTCTCCTGTACTGTATCACTCGCACCCTCACATTGACGAATTAACACAGAAATTGCGTCGCAATGAAATACTGTGGGTTCCATACCTTCTCTTTTTCAATCTAGGATCGTTTCTACGGCAACGACTGGATTTTCTATTGGGGTACAGTATCTGCTTTCCGATGAACTGTTTCTTCTTTACTGTATCACTCGCACCCTCACATTGACGAATTAACACAGAAATTGCGTCGCAACGAAATACTCTGTGTTCCATGTCTTCTCTTTCCCAATCTAGGAACGTTTCGACGGCAACGACAGGATTTTCTACTGGGGTCCTGTATCTGCTTTCCGATGAACTATTTCTTCTTTACTGTATCACTCGCACCCTCACATTGACGAATTAATACAGAAATTGCGTAGCACTGAAATACTCTGGGTTCCATACCTTCTCTTTCCCAAACTAGAGTCATTTGTACGGCAACGACAGGACTTTCTATTGGGGTACTGTATCTACTTTCCGATCCACTAATTCTTCTTTACTGTATCATTCGCACCCTGACATTGACGAATTAATACAGAAATTTCGTCGCAACACAATACTCTGGCCTCCATGCCTTGTCTTCCCAATCTAGAGATGTTTCTATGGCAACGACAGGATTTTCCTTTAGGGATGAGTATCTCCTTTCTGATGTACTATTTCTTCCTTACTGTATCACTCGCACCCTCACATTGACGAATTAACACAGAAACTGCGTCACAATTAAATACTCTGGGTTCCATGCCTTCTCTTTCCCAATCTAGGAACGTTTCTACAGCAACGACAAGATTTTCTATTGAGGTTCCAGTATGACCTTTCCGATGCACTATTTCTTATTTACTGTATCACTCGAGCCCTCACATTGACGAAATAATACAGAAATTGCGTCGCAACGAAATAGTCTGTGTTCCATGCCTTCTCTTTCACAATCTAGAAACGTTTCTATGTCAACAACAGGATTTTCTATTAGGGATGAGTATCTCCTTTCCAATTCACAATTTCTTCTTTCCTGTATCAATCGCAACCTCACATTGACGAAGTAACACAGAAATTGGGTCACAATGAAATACTCTGGTATCCATGCCTTCTCTTTCCCGATCTAGTAACGTTTCTATGGCTACTACAGGATTTTCTATTGGGGTCCTGAGTCTCCTTTCCGATGCACAACTTCTTCTTTACTGTATCACTCCCACCCTCACGTTGACGAATTAGCACAGAAATTGCGTCGCAATGAAATACTCTGTGTTCCATGCCTTCTATTTCCCAATCTAAAATCATTTCTATGGCAACGACCGGATTTTCTATTGGGGTCCTATATCTCCTTTCCGATGCACTATTTCTTCTTCACTGTATCACTCGCACTCTCACATAGACGAATTAACACAGAAATTGCGTCACAATGATTTACTCTGGGTTCCATGCCATCTCTTTCGCAACCCAAGATCGTTTCTACGGCAACGACAGGATTTTCTACTGGGGTCTTGTATTTGCTTTCCGATGAACTATTTCTTCTTTACTGTATCACTTCCACCCTCACATTGACGAATTAACACAGAAACTGCGTCACAATTAAATACTGTGGGTTCCATGCCTTCTCCTTCCCAATCTAGGAACGTTTCTATGGCAAAGTTAAGATTTTCTATTGGGGTCCTGTATCACCTTTCCGATGCACTATTTCTTCTTTACTATATCACTCGAGCCCTCACATTTACGAATTAACACAGAAATTGCGTCGCAACGAAATACTCTGGGGTCCATGCCTTCTCTTTCCCAATCTAGGATCATTTCTACGGCAACGACAATATTTTCTATTGGGGTCCTGTATCTCCCTTCCGATGCACTATTTCTTCTTTTCTGTATCACTCGCACCCTCACATTGACGAATTAATACAGAAATTGTGTCGCAACGAAATACTCTGCTTTCCATGCCTTCTCTTTCCCAATCTAGGAACGTTTCTATGGCAACGACAGAATTTTCTTTTACGGATGAGTATCTCCTTTCCGATCCACTATTTTTTCTTTACTGTATCACTCGCACCCTCACGTTGACGAAATAATACAGAAATTGCGTCACAATAAAATACTCTGTGTTCCATGCCTTCTCTTTCCCAATCTAGGATCATTTCAATGGCAACGACAGGATTATCTATTGGGGTCCTGTATCTCCTTTCCGATGAACTATTTCTTCTTTACTGTATGACTCGCACTCTCACATTGACGAATTAACACAGAAATTGCGTCACAATTAAATACTCTGGGTTCCATGCTTTCTCTTTCCCAATCTAGGAACGTTTCTACGGCAACGACAAGATTTTCTATTGGGGTCCTGTATCACATTTCCGATGCACTATTTCTTCTTTACTGTATCACTCGAGCCCTCACATTGACAAATTAATACAGAAATTGCGTCGCACCGAAATACTCTGGATTCCATTAATTCTATTTCCCAATCTAGGAACGTTCTACTGCAACGACAGGATTTTCTATTGGGGTACTGTATCTGCTTTCCGATTAACTATTTCTTCTTTACTGTATCACTCGCACCCTCACATTGACGAATTAATACAGATATTGCGTCGCAACACAATACTCTGGCTTCCATGCCTTCTCTCTCCCAATCTAGAAATGTTTGTATGGCATCGTCAGGATTTTCCATTAGGGATGAGTATCTCCTTTCCGATGCACAATTTCTTCTTTACTGTATCACTCCCACCCTCACGTTGACGAATTAACACAGAAATTGCGTCGCAACGAAATACTCTGGGTTCCATGCCTTTTCTTTCCCAATCTAGGAACGTTTCTATGGCAACGATCGAAATTTCTTTTAGGGATGTGTATCTCCTTTCCGATGCACAATTTCTTCTTTGCTGTATCACTCTCACCGTCACATTGACGAATTATCACAGAAATTGCGTCGCAACGAAATACTCTGTGTTCCATGCCTTCTCTTTCCCAATCTAGGATCATTTCTACGGCAACGACAGGATTTTCTGTTGGGGTCCTGTACCTGCTTTCCGATGGACAATTTCTTCTTTACTGTATCACTCGCACCCTCAAATTTACGAATTAACACAGAAATTGCGTCGCAATGAAATACTCTGGGTTTCATGCCTTCTCTTTTTCAATCTAGGAACGTTTCTACGGCAACGACAGGATTTTCTATTGGGGTACAGTATCTGCTTTCCGATGAGCTGTTTCTTCTTTACTGTATCACTCGCACCCTCACATTGACGAATTAACACTGAAATTGCGTCGCAACGAAATACTCTGGGTTCCATGCCTTCTCTTTCCCAATCTTGGAACGTTTCTACGGCTACGGCAGGATTTTCTATTGGGGTTCTGTATCTGCGTTCCGATGAACTATTTCTTCTTTACTGTATCACTCGCACCCTCACATTGACGAATTAATACAGAAATTGCGTCGCAATGAAATACGCTGGGTTCCATGCTTTCTCTTTCCCAATCTAGGAACGTTTCCATGGCAACGACAGGTTTTTCTATTGGGGGCCTGTATCTGCTTTCCGATGAACTATTTCTTCTTTACTGTATGACTCGCACCCTCACATTGCCGAATTAACACAGAAATTGCGTCACAATGAAGTACTCTGGGTTCCATGCCTTCTCTTTCCCATTCTAGGAACGGTTCAACGGCAACGACAGCATATTCTATTGGGGTCCTGTATCTCCTTTCCGATGCACAAATTATTCTATACTGTATTACTCGCACACTTACGTTGACGAATTAACACAGAAATTGCGTCGTAACCAAATGCTCTGTGTTCCATGCATTCTCTTCCCCAATCTAGGATCATTTCGATGGCAACGACAGGATTTTCTACTGGGGTCCTGTATCTTCTTTCCGATGCACAATTTCTTCTTTCCTGTATCACTCGCACCCTCATATTGACGAATTAACACAGAAATTGCGTCGCAACACAATACTCTGGCTTCCATGCCTTCTCTTTCCCCATCTAGAAATGTTTCTATGGCAACGACAGGATTTTCCTTTAGGGATGAGTATGTCCTTTCCGATGCACTATTTCCTCTTTACTGAATCACTCGCACTCTCACGTTGATGAATTAACACAGAAATCGCGTCGCAATGAAATACTCTCAGTTCCATGCCTTCTCTTTCCCAAACTAAGAATGTGTCTACGGCAACGACAGGATTTTCTATTGGGGTCCGGTATCTCTTTTCCGATGCACTATTCCTTCTTTACTGTATCACTCGCACCCTCACATTGACGAATTAATACAAAAATTGCGTCACAATGAAATACTATGTGTTCCATGCCTTCTCTTTCCCTATCTAGGAACGTTTCAACGGCAACGACAGGATTTTCTATTGGGGTCCTGTATCCGCTATCCGATGGACAATTTCTTCTTTACTATAACACTCGCACCCCCACGTTGACGAATTAACACAGAAATTGCGTCGCAATGAAATACTTTGAGTTCCATGCCTTCTCTTTCCCAATATAGGATCATTTCTACGGCAACGACAGGATTCTCTATTGGGGTCCTGTATCACGTTTCCGATCCACTATTTCTGCTTCACTGTATCCCTCGCACCCTCACATTGACGAATTAACACAGAAATTGCGGCGTAACGAAATACTCTGGGTTCCATGCCTTCTCTTTCCCAATCTAGGAACGTTTCAATGGCAACGACAGAATTTTCTTTTCGGGTTGGGTATCTCCGTTCCGTTGCACTATTTCTTCTTTGCTGTATCACTCTCACCGTCACATTGACGAATTAACACAGAAATTGGATCACATTGAAATACTCTGGGATCCATGCCTTCTCTTTCCCAATCTAGGAACGTTTCTACGGCTACTACAGGATTTTCTATTGGGGTCCTGTATCTCCTTTCCGATACACAACTACCTCTTTACTGTATCACTCCCACCCTCACGTTGACGAATTAACACAGACATTGCATCACATTGAAATGCTCTGGGATCCATGCCTTCTATTTCCCAATCTAGGATCATTTCTACAGCAATGACAGGATTTTCTATTGGGGTCCTAAATCTCCTTTTCGACGCACTATTTCTTCTATACTGGATTACTCGCACCCTCATATTGACGAATTAATACAGAAATTGTGTCGCTACGAAATACTCTGGGTTCCACGCCTTCTCTTTCCCAATCTAGGAACGTTTCTGTGGCAACAACAGGATTTTCTTTTAGGGATGAGTATCTCCTTTCCGATGCACTATTTCTTCTACACTGTATCACGCGCACCCTCACATTGACGAATTAACACAGAAATTGCGTCACAATGAATTAGTCAGCGTTCCATGCCATCTCTTTCGCAATCCAGGATCGTTTCTACGGCAACGACAGGATTTTCTACTGGGGTTCTGTATCTGGCTCCGATGAACTATTTCTTCTTTACTGTATCACTCGCACCCTCACATTGACGAATTAACACAGAAACTGCGTCACAATTAAATACTCTGGCTTCCATGCCTTCTCTTTCCCAATCTAGGAACGTTTCTACGCCAACGACATGATTTTCTATTGGGGTCCTGTATCACCTTTCCGATGCACTATTCCTTCTTTACTGTGTCACTCGAGCCCTCACATTGACGAATTAATACAAAAATTGCGTCACAATGAAATAGTATGTGTTCCATGCCTTCTCTTTCCCTATCTAGAAACGTTTCAATGGCAACGACAGGATTTTCTACTGGGGTCCTGTATCCGCTTTCCGATGCACAATTTCTTCTTTACTGTATCACTCGCACCCCCACGTTGACGAATTAACACAGAAATTGCGTCGCAATGAAATACTCAGGTGTTCCATGCCTTCATCTTCCCAATCTAGGAACGTTTCAACAGCAACGACAGGATTTTCTATTGGGGTCCTGTATCCGCTATCCGATGGACAATTTCTTCTTTACTATATTACTCGCACCCCCACGTTGACAAATTAACACAGATATTGCGTCGCAATGAAATACTTTGGGTTCCATGCCTTCTCTTTCCCAATCTAGGATCATTTCTACGGCAACGACAGGATTTTCTATTGGTGTCCTGTATCTCGTTTCCGATCCACAATTTCTTCTTCACTGTATTCCTCGCACCCTCACATTGACGAATTAACAGAAATTGCGTCGCAACGAAATACTCTGGGTTCCATGCCTTCTCTTTCCCAAACTAGGAACGTTTCTATGGCAACGACAGAATTTTCTTTTAGGGATGGGTATCTCCTTTCCGTTCCACTATTTCTTCTTTGCTGTATCACTCTCACCGTCACATTGACGTTTTAATACAGAAATTGCGGCGCAACGAAATACTCTGTGTTCCATTCCTTCTCTTTCCCAATCTAGGAACGTTTCTAAGGCAACTACATGTTTTGTCCATCGGGCTCCTGTATCTCCTTTTCCATGCACTATTTCTTCTTTACTGTATCACTCGCACCCTCACATTGACAAATTAATACAGAAATTGCGTAGCAATGAAATACTTTGGGTTCCATACCTTCTCTTTCCAAAACTAGCATCATATCTACGGCAACGACAGGATTTTCTATTGGGGTCCTGTATCTCCTTCCCGATGCACAATTTCTTCATTACTGTATCACTCGCACTCTCACGTTGACGAATTAACACAGAAATCGCGTCGCAACGAAATACTCTGGGTTCCATGCCTTCTGTTTCCCAATCTAGGAAAGTTTCTATGACAACGACAGGATTTTCTATTCGGTACCTGTATCTCCTTTCCGATGCACTATGTCTTCTTTACTGTATCACTCGCACCCTCACATTGACGAATTAATACAGGAATTGCGTCGCAACGAAATACTCTGGGGTCCATGCCTTCTCCTTCCCAATCTAGGATCATTTCTATGGCAACGACAGGATTTTCTATTGGGGACTTGTATCTCCTTTTTGATGCAGTCTTTCTTCTTTATTGTATCACTCATGCCCCCACATTGACGAATTAATACAGAAATTGCGTCGCAACGAAATACTCTGGGGTCATTGCCTTCTCTTTCCCGATCTAGGAACGTTTCTATGGCAACGACTGGATTTTCTTTAGGGATGAGTACCTCCATTCCGATGAACTATTTCTTCTTTACTGTATCACTCGCATCCTCACTTTGACGATTTAACACAGAAATTGCGTTACAATGAAATACTCTGGGTTCCATGCCTTCTCTTTCCCAATCTAGGAACGTTTCTATGGCAACGACAGGATTTTCTATTGGGGTCCTGTATCTCCTTTCCGATATACTATTTCCTCTTTACTGTATCACTCGCACACTCACATTGACGAATTAACACAGAAATTGCGTCGCAACGAAATACTCTGGGTTCCATGCCTCCTCTTTCCCAATCTAGGAATGCTTCTTCGGCAAGGACATGATTTTCTTTTGGGGATGAGTATCCCCTTTCCGATCAACAATTGCTTCTTTACTGTAAAAATCGCACCCTCACATTGACGAATTAACCCAGAAATTGTGTCGCAATGAAATACTCTTGGTTCCATGCCCTCTCATTGCCAATCTAGGAACGTTTCTACGGTAACGACAGGAACTTCTTTTGGGGTCCTGTATCACCTTTCCGATGCACTATTTCTTCTTTACTGTATCACTCGCAACCTCACATTGACGAATTAACACTGAAATTGCGTCGCAATGAAATACTCTGTGTTCCATGCTTTCTCTTTCCCAATCTAGGAACGTTTCTATGGCAATGACAAGATTTTATTTGGGGTCCTGTATCTCCTTTCCGATGCACTATATGCACTTTACTGTATCACTCGCACCCTCTCATTGACGAATTGAAACAGAAATTGCGTCGCAATGAAATACTCATAATTTCATGCCTTCTCTTTCCCAATCTGGGAACGTTTCTACGGCAACGACAAGATTTTATATTGGGGTCCTGTATCTGGTTTCCGATGAACTATTTCTTCTTTACTGTATCACTCGCACCCAACCATTGACGAATTAACACAGAAATTGCGTCACAATGAAATTCTCTGGTTTCCATGCCTTCTCTTTCCCAATCTAGGAACGATTTCTACGGCAACGACAGGATTTCCTATTGGGATCCTGTATCTGCTTTCCGATGAACTATTTCTTCTTTACTGTATCACTCGCACCCTCACATTGACGAATTAACACAGAAATTGCGTCACAATGAATTACTCTTGGTTCAATGCCTTCTCTTTCCCAATCTAGGAGCGTCTCTACGGCAACGACAGGATTTTCTATTGGCGTCCTGTATCTGCTTTCCGATGCACTATTTTTTCTTTACTGTATCCTTCGCACACTCACATTGACGAAATAACACAGAAATTGCGTCACAATGAAATACTCTGGGTTCCATGCCTTCTCTTTCCCAATCTAGGAACGTATCTACGACAATGACAGGATTTTCTATTGGGGTCCTGTATCTGCTTTCCGATGAACTATTTCTTCTTTACTGTATTACTTGCACCCTCACGTAGGCGAAGTGACACAGAAATTGCGTCACAATGAAAAACTCTGGGTTCCATGCCTTCTCTTTCCCAATCTAGGAACGTTTCTACGGCAATGACAAGATTTTCTATTAGGGTCCTGTATCTGCTTTCCGATGCACTATTTCTTCTTTACTGTATCCCTCGCACCCTCACATCGACAAAATAACACAGAAATTGCGTCGCAATGAAATACTCAGGGTTCCATGCCCCATCTTTCCCAATCTAGGAACGTTTCTTCGGCAAGGACAGGATTTTCTTTTCGGGATGAGTATCTCCGATCCACAATTTCTTCTTTATTGTAAAAATCGCACCCTCACAATGACGAATTAACACAGAAATTGCGTCGCAATGAAATACTCTTGGTTCCATGCCCTCTCTTTCCCAAAATGGGAACGTTTCTGCGGCAACGACAGGATTTTCTATTGGGGTCCTGTATCTGCTTTCCGATGCATATTTCTTCTTTACTGTATCACTCGCACCCTCACATTGACGAATTAACACAGAAATTGCGTCACAATGAAATACTCTGGGTTCCATGCCTTCTCTTTCTCAATCTAGGAACGTGTCTACGGCAACGACTGGATTTCCTATTGGGGTCCTGTATCTGCTTTCCGATGAACTATTTCTTCTTTACTGTATCACTCGCACCCTCACATTGACGAATTAACACAGAAATTGCGTCGCAATGAATTACTCATAGTTGCAAGCCTTCTCTTTCCCAATCTAGGGACGTTTCTAAGTCAACGACAAACTTTTCTTTTGGGGATGAGTAACTCCATTCCGTTGCACTACTTCTTCTTGACTGTATCACTCGCACTCTCACATTGACGAATTAAAGCAGAAATTGCGTCGCAATGAAATACTCTGGGTTCCATGCCTTCTCTTTCCGAATTGAGGTACGTTTCTACAGCAACGCAGGACTTTCTGTTGGGGTCCTGTGTCTCCTTTCCGATGCACTATATCTTCTTTACTGTATCCATCGCACCTTCACATTGACGAATTAACACAGAAATTGCGTCGCAGTTAAATATTATGGATCCCATGTTATCTCATTCCCAATCTAGGAACATTTCTACAGCAACGACAGGATTTTCTTTTGGGGATGAGTATCTCCTTTCCGATACACAATTTCTTCTTTACTGTAAAAATCGCACCCTCACAATGGCGAATTAACACAGAATTTGCGTCGCAATGAAATACTCTTGGTTCCATGCCATCTCTTTCCCAATCTGGGAACGTTTCTACGGCAACGACAGGATATTCTATTGGGGTCCTGTATCTCCTTTCCGATGCACTATTTCTTCTTTACTGTATCACTCGCACCCTCACGTTGACGAATTAACAAAGAAATTGCGTCGCAATGAAATACTCTGGGTTCCATGCCTTCTCTTTCCCAATCTAGAATCAATTCTACAGCAACGACAGATTTTTCTATTGGGGTCTTGTATCTCCTTTTCGATGCACTATTTCTTCTTTACTTTATCACTCGCACCCTCACAATGACGAATTAATACAGAAATTACGTCGAAACGAAATACTCTCGGTTCCATGCCTTGTAGTTCCCAATCTAGGGACGTTTCTATGGCAAGGACAGGATTTTCTTTTAGGGATGAGTATCTCCTTTCCGATTCACTATTTCTTCTTTACTGTATCACTCGCACCCTCGCATTGACGAATTAACACAGAAATTGCGTCGCAATGAAATACTCTGGGTTCCATGCTTTCCCTTTCCGAATTTAGGAACGTTTCTACAGCAACGACAGGACTTTCTGTTGGGGTCCTGTGTCTCCTTTCCGATGCACTATTTCTTCTTTACTGTATCCGTCGCACCTTCACATTGACGAATTAACACAGAAATTGCGTCACAATGAATTACTCTGTGGTCCATGCCTTCTCTTTCCCAATCTAGGAACATTTCTACGGCAACGACAGGATTTTCTATTGGCGTCCTGTATCTGCTTTCCGATGAACTATTTCTTCTTTACTGTATCACTCGCACCCTCACATTGACGAATAAATACAGAAATTGAGTAGCAACGAAATACTCTGGTTTCCATGCCTCCTCTTTCCCAATCTAGAAACGTTCCTATGGCAATGACAGGATTTTCTTTTAGGAATGAGTACCTCCTTTCCGATGCACTATTTTCTCTTTACAGTATCACTCGCACCCTCACATTGACGAATTCATACAGAAATTGCTTCGCAACGATATACTCTGGGTTCCATGCCTTCTCTTTCCCGATCTAGGAACGTTGCTATGGCAACGACAGGATTTTCTTTTAGGGATGAGTATCTCCTCTCCAATGAACTATTTCATCTTTACTGTATCACTCGCATCCTCACATTGACGAATTAACATAGAAATTGCGTCACAATAAAATACTCTGGGTTCCATGCCTTCTCTTTCCCAATCTAGGAACGTTTCTACGGCAACTACACGATTTTCTATTGGGGTCCTGTATCTGCTTTCCGATGAACTATTTCTTCTTAACTGTATCACTCGCACCCTAACATTGACGAATTAACACAGAAATTGCGTCACAATGAAATACTCTGGGTTCCATGGCTTCTCTTTCCCAATCTAGGTACGTTTCTACGGCAACGACAACATTTTCTATTACGGTCCTGTATCTGCTTCCCGATGAACCATTTCATCTTTACTGTATCACTCGCACCCTCACATAGATTAATTAATACAGAAATTGCGTCGCAACGAAATACTCTGCGTTCCATGCCTTCTCCTTCGTATTCTAGGAACGTTTCTATGGTAACGACAGGATTTTCTTTCAGGAATGAGCATATCCTTTCCGATGCACTATTTCTTCATTACTGTATCACTCGCACCCTCACATTGACGAATTAACACAGAAATTGCGTCACAATGAAATACTCTGGGTTCCATGCCTTCTCTCTCCCAATATCGCAACGTTTCTACGGCTACGACAAAATTTTCTATTGGGGTCCTGTATCTCCTTTCCGATGCACTATTTATTCTTTACTGTATCACTCGCACCCTCACATTGACGAATTAACACAGAAATTGCGTCACAATGAAATACTCTGGGTTCTATGCCTTCTCTTTCCCGATCTAGGAACGTTTCTATGGCAACGACAGAATTTTCTTTTAGGGATGAGTATCTCCTCTCCGACGAACTATTTCTTCTTTATTGTAACACTCGCACCCTCACATTGACAAATTAACACAGAAATTGCGTCGCTACGAAATACTCTGGGTTCCATGTCTTCTCCTTCGTAATCTAGGAATGTTTCTATGGCAACGACAGGACTTTCTTTTAGGGATGAGTATCTCCTCTCTGACTAACTATTTCTTCTTTACTGTATCACTCGCTCCCTCACATTGACGAATTAACACAGAAATTACGTCACAATAAAATACTCTGTTTTCCATGCCTTCTCTTTCCCAATCTAGGATCATTTCTACAGCAACGACAGGATTTTCTATTGGGGTACTGTATCTCCTTTCGGATGCACTATTTCTTCTTTACTGTTTCACTCACCCCCTCACATTGACTAATTAATACAGAAATTGCCTGGCAACGAATCACGCTGGGTTCCATTCCTTCTCCTTCGTAATCTAGGAACGTTTCTATGACAACGACAGGATTTTCTTTTAGGGATGATTATCTCCTTTCCGATGCACTATTTCTTCTTTACTGTGTCACTCGCACCCTCACATTGACGAATTAACACAGAAGTTGCGTCACAATGAAATACTCTGGGTTCCATGCCTTCTCTTTCCCAATCTAGGAACGTTTCTACGGCAACGACAAAATTTTCTATTGGGGTCCTGTATCTCCTTTCCGATGCACTATTTCTTCTTTACAGTATCACTTGCACCCTCACAATGACGAATTAACACAGAAATTGCGTCACAATGAAATACTCTGGGTTCCATGCCTTCTCTTTCCCGATCTAGGAACGTTTCTATGGCAACGACAGGATTTTCTTTTAGGAGTGAGTATCTCCTCTCCGATGAACTACTTCTTCTTTACTGTATCATTTTCACCCTCCCATTGACGAATTAACACAGAAATTGCGTCACAATAAAATACTCTGGGTTCCATGCCTTCTCTTTCCCAATCTAGGAACGTTTCTACGGCAAGGACAAAATTTTCTATTAAGGTCCTGTATCTCCTTTACGATGCACTATTATATCTTTACTGTATCACTCGCACCCTCACATTGACGAATTAGCACATAATTGCGTCACAATGAATTACTCTGTGTTCCATGCCTTCTCTTTCCCATTCCAGGAACGTTTCTACGGCATCGACAGTATATTCTATTGGGATCCTGTATCTGCTTTCCGATGAGCTATTTCTTCTTTATTGTATCACTCGCATCCTCACATTGACGAATTAACACAGAAATTACGTCACAATGAAATACTCTGAGTTCCATGACTTCTCTTTCCCCATCTAGGATCAATTCTACGCCAACGACAGGATATTCCATTGCTGTCCTGTATCTCCTTTCCAATGCTCTATTTCTTTTTTACTGTATCACTCGCACCGTCACATTGACGAATTAATACAGAAATAGCGTCGCAACGAAATACTCGGGGTTCCATGCCTTGTCTTTCCCAATCTAGGAACTTTTCTATGGCAACGAAAGGATTTTCTTTTAGGGATGAGTATCTCCTTTCCGATGCACTCTCTCTTCTTTACTGTATCACTCACACCCTCACATTGACGAATTAATACAGAAATTGCGTCGCAACGAAATACTCTGGGGTCCATGCCTTCTCTTTCCCAATCTAGGATCATTTCTACGGCAACGACAGGATTCTCTATTGGTGTCCTGTATCTCTTTTCCGATGCACTATTTCTTCTTTACTGTTTCTCTCACCCCCTCACATTGACTAATTAATACAGAAATTGGTTCGCAACGAAACACGCTGGGTTCCATGATTTCTCCTTCGTAATCTAGAAACGTTTCTATGGCAATGACAGGATTTTCTTTTAGGGATGGGTATCTCCTCTCCGACTAACTATATCTTCTTTACTGTATCACTCGCACCCTCACGTTGAATAAT
Organism: Schistocerca serialis cubense; assembly: GCF_023864345.2. Lineage (NCBI taxonomy): Eukaryota > Metazoa > Arthropoda > Insecta > Orthoptera > Acrididae > Schistocerca > Schistocerca serialis. The sequence goes on from NC_064649.1 coordinate 120,628,242, forward strand.
TAACACAAAAATTGCGTCGCAATGAAATACTCTGTTTTCCATGCCTTCTCTTTCCCAATCTAGGATCATTTCTACGGCAACGACAGGATTTTCTATTGGTGTCCTGTATCTCCTTTCCGATGCACTATTTCTTCTTTACTGTTTCTCTCACCCCCTCACATTGACTAATTATTACAGAAATTGGTTCGCAACGAAACACGCTGTGTTCCATGATTTCTCCTTCGTAATCTAGTAACGTTTCTATGGCAATGACAGGATTTTCTTTTAGGGGTGATTCCGATGCACTATATCTTCTTTACTGTATCACTCGTACCCTCACATTGTCGAATTAACACAGAAATTGCGTTACAATGAGACAGTCTGGGTTGCATCCTTCTTTTTCCCAATCTAGCAACGTTTCTACGGCAATGACAAATTTTTCTATTGGGGTCCTGTATCTCCTTTCCGATGCACTATTTCTTCTTTACTGTTTCACTCACCCCTTCACATTGACTAATTAATACAGAAATTGCGTCGCAACGAAGCACTCTGGGTTCCATGATTTCTCCTTCGTAATCTAGGAACGTTTCTCTGGCAACGACAGGATTTTCTTTTAGGGATGAGTATCTCCTTTCCGATGCACTATATCTTATTTAGTGTATCACACGCACCCTCACATTGCCAAATTAATACAGAAATTTCGTCGCAACGAAATACTCTGGGTTCCAGGCCTTCTCTTTCCCGATCTAGGAACGTTTTTATGGCTATGACATGATTTTCTTTTAAGGATGAGTATCTCCCCTCCAACTAACTATATCTTCTTTACTGTATCACTCGCACCCTCACATTGACGAATTAACACAGAAATTGCGTCGCAATGAAATACTCTGGGTTCCATGCCTTCTCTTGCCCAATTTAGCAACGTTTCTATGGCAACGACAAAATTTTCTATTTGGGCCTGTATCTCCTTTCCGATGCACTATTTCTTCTTTTCTTTATCACTCACCCCGTCACATTGACTAATTAATACAGAAATTGCGTCGCAACGAAGCACTCTGGGTTCCATGATTTCTCCTTCGTAATCTAGGAACGTTTCTCTGGCAACGACAGGATTTTCTTTTAGGGATGAGTATCTCCTTTCCGATGCACTATATCTTATTTAGTGTATCACACGCACCCTCACATTGCCAAATTAATACAGAAATTTCGTCGCAACGAAATACTCTGGGTTTCAGGCCTTCTCTTTTCCGATCTAGGAACGTTTCTATGGCAATGACAGGATTTTCTTTTAGGGATGAGTATCTTCTTTCCGACTAACTGTTTCTTCTTTACTGTATCACTCGCACCCTCACATTGACGAATTAACACAGAAATTGCGTCGCAATGAAATACTCTGGGGTCCATGCCTTCTCTTTCCCAATCTAGGATCATTTCTATGGCAACGACAGGATTTTCTATTGGGGTCTGGTATTTCCTTTCCGATGCACTATTTCTTCTTTACTGTTTCACTCACGAGCTCACATTGACTATTTAATACGGAAATTGCGTCGCAACGACACACTCTGTGTTCCATGCCTTCTCCTTCCTAATCTAGGAACGTTTCTATGGCAACGACAGGATTTTGTTTTAGGGACGAGAATCTCCTTTCCGATGCGCTATTTCTTCTTTACTGTATCACTTGCACCCTCACATTGACGATTTAACACAGAAATTGCGTCACAATGAAACACTCTGTGTTCATTGCCTTCTCTTTCCCAATCTAGCAACGTTTCTACGGCAACGACAAAATTTTCTATTGGGGTCCTGTATCTCCATTCTGATGCACTATTTCTTCTTTACTGAATCACTCACCCCCTCACATTGACGAATTAATATAGAAAATGCGTCGCAACGAAATACTCTGGGTTCCAGGCGTTCTCTTTCCCGATCTAGGGACGTTTCTATGGCAATGACAGGATTTTCTTTTAAGGTTGAGTATCTCCTCTCCGACTAACTATTTCTTCTTTACTGTATCACTCGCACTCTCACGTTGACGAATTAACACAGAAATTGCGTCGCAATGAAATACTCTGGGGTCCATGCCTTCTCTTTCCCAATCTAGGATCATTTCTATGGGAATGACATGATTTTTTATTGGGGTCCTGTATCTCCTTTCCGATGCACTATATCTTCTTTACTGTTTCACTCACCCCCTCACATTGACTAATTAATACAGAAATTGCGTCGCAACGAAACACTCTGGGTTCCATGATTTCAAATTCGTAATCTAGGAACGTTTCTATGGCAAGGACAGGATTTTCTTTTAGGGATGAGTGTCTCCTTTCCGATGCGCTATTTCTTCTTTACTTTATCTCTCTCACCCTCACATTGACGAATTAACACAGAAATTGCGTCACAATGAAACACTCTGGGTTCATTGCCTTCTCTTTCCCAATCTAGCAACGTTTCTACGGCAACGACAAAATTTTCTATTGGGAGCCTGTATCTCCATGCCGATGCACTATTTCTTCTTTATTGTTTCACTCACCGCCTCACATTGACGAAATAATAAGGAAATTGCGTCGCAACGAAATACTCTGGGTTCCAGGCGTACTCTTTCCCGATCTAGGAACGTTTCTATGGCAATGACAGGATTTTCTTTTAGGGATGAGTATCTCCCCTCCGACTAACTATTTCTTCTTTACTGTATCACTCGCACCTCACGTTGACGAATTACCACAGAAATTGCATCGCAATGAAATACTCTGGGATCCATGGCTCCTCTTTCACAATCTAGGATCATTTCTACGGGAATGACTGGATTTTCGATTGGGACCCTGTATCTCCTTTCCGATGCACTATTTCTTCTTTACTGTTTCACTCACTCCCTCACATAGACTAATTAATACAGAAATTGGGTCACAACGAAACACTCTGGGTTCCATGCCTCCTCCTTCGTAATCTAGGAACGGTTCTATGGCAACGACAGGATTTTCTTTTAGGGATGAATATCTCCTTTCCGATGCACTATTTCTTCTTTAGTGTATCACTCGCACCCTCACGTTGACGAATTAACACAGAAATTGCGTCACAATGAAATACTATGGGGTCCATGCCTTCTATTTCCCAATCTAGGAACGTTTCTACGGCAACGACAGGGTTTGTATTGGGGTCCTGTATCTCCTTTCCGATGCACTATTTCTTCTTTACTGTTTCACTGACCCCCTCACTTTGACAAATTAATACAGAAATTGCGTCGCAACGAAACACTCTGGGTTCCATGCCTTCTCCTTCGTAATCTAGGAACGGTTCTATGGCAACGACTGGATTTTCTTTTAGGGATGAATATCTCCTTTCCGATGCACTATTTCTTCTTTACTGCATCACTCGCACCCTCACAATTACTAATTAATACAGAAATTGCGTCGCAGTGAAATACTCTGGGGATCATGCCTTCTCTTTCCCAATCTAGGATCATTTCTACGACAATGACAGGATTTTCTATTGGTGTCCTGTATCTCCTTTCCGATGCAATATTTCTTCTTTACTGTTTCACTCACCCCATCACATTGACTAATTAATACAGAAATTGCGTCGCAACGAAATACTTTGGGTTCCATGCCTTCTCCTTCGTAATTAGGAACGTTTCTATGGCAACGACAGAATTTTCCTTAGGGATGAGTATCTTCTTTGCAATGCACTATTTCTTCTTTACTGCATCACTCGCACCATCACATTGACGAATTAACACAGAAATTGCGTCACAATGAAATACTTTGGGTTCCATGCCTTCTCTTTCCCAATCTAGGAACGTTTCTACGGTAACGACGAAATTTTCTATTGGGGTCCTGTATCTCCTTTCCGATGCACTATTTCTTCTTTACTGTATCACTCGGACCCTCACATTGACGAATTAATACAGAAATTGCGTCGCAACGGATCACTCTGAGTTCCATGCCTTCTCCTTCATAATCTAGGAACGTTTCTATGGCAACGACAGGATTTTCTTTTAGCGATGAGTATCTCCTTTCCGATGCACCATTTCTTCTTTACTGTATCACTCGGACTCTCACATTGACGAATTAACACAGAAACTGCGTCACAATGAAATACTCTGTGTTCCATGATTTCTCTTTCCCAATGTAGGAACGTTTGTACGGCGATGATAAAATTTTCTATTGGGGTATTGTGTCTCCTTTCCGATGCACTATTTCTTCATTACTGTATCACTCACACCCTCCCGTTGACGAATTAACACAGAAATTGCGTCGCAATGAAATACTCTGGGTTCCATGCCTTCTCTTTCCCAGTCTAGAATCATTTCTACAGCAACGACAGGATTTTCTATTGGGGTCCTGTATCTCCTTTCCGATGCACTATTTCTTCTATACTGTATCACTCGCACTCTCACGTTGACGAATTAAAACAGAAATTGCGTCGCAATGAAATACTATGGGGTCCATGCCTTCTCCTTCATAATCTAGGAACGTTTCTACGGCAATGGCAGGAATTTCTTTTAGAGTCTGAGTATCTCCTCTCCGACTAACTATTTCTTCTTTACTGTATCACTCGCACCGTCACATTGAGGAATTAACACAGAAATTGCGTCACAATGAAATACTCTGGGTTCCATGCCTTCTCTTTCCCAATCGAGCAACGTTTCTTTGGCAACGACCAAATTTTCTATTGGGGTCCAGTATCTCTTTTCCGATGCACTATTTCTTCTTTACTGTATCACTCGGACCTTCACACTGACGAATTAACAGAGAAACTGCGTCACAATGAAATACTCTGGGTTCCAGGCCCTCTCTTTCCCGATCTAGGAACGTTTCTACGGCAAGGATAAAATTTTTATTGGGGTATTGTATCTCATTTCCGATGCACTATTTCCTCTTTACTGTATCACTCGCACCCCCACATTGACGAAATAATACAGAAATTACGTCGCAAAGAGATACTCTGTGTTCCATGCCTTGTCTTTCCCAATCTAGGAACGTTTCTATGGCAACGACAGGATTTTCTTTTAGGGATTAGTATCTCCTTTCTGATGCACTATATCTTCTTTACTGTATCACTCGCACCCTCACATTGACGAATTAATACAGAAATTGCGTCGCAACGAAATACTCTGGTATCCAGGAATTCTCTTTTCCGATCTAGTAATTTTCTATGGCAATGACAGGATTGTCTTTTAGGGATGAGTAGCTCCTCTCCGACTAACTATTGCTCCTTTACTGTATCACTCGCACCCTCACATTGACGAATTAACATAGAAATTGCGTCACAATAAAATACTCTGTTTCCATGCCTTCTCTTTCCCAATCTAAGATTATTTCTAAATCAACGACAGGATCTTCTATTGGGGTCCTGTATCTCCTGTCCGATGCACTATTTCTTCTTTACTGTTTCAATCACCCCTTCACATTGATTAATTAATACAGAAATTGCGTCGCAACTAAATACTCTGGGTTCTATGCCTTCTCTTTCCCAATCTAGGAGCGTTTCTACGGCAACGACAGGATTTTCTATTGGGGTCCTGTATCTCCTTTCCGATGCACTATTTCTTCCTTACTGTATCACTTGCACCCTCACATTGACAAATTGACACAGAAATTACGTCACAATGAAATACTCTGTATTCCATGCCTTCTCTGTCCCAATCTAGCAACGTTTCCACGGCAACGACAAAATTTTCAATTGGGGTCCTGTATCTCCTTTCGATGCTCTATTTCGTCTTTACTGTATCACTCGGACCCTCACGTTGACGAATTAACACAGAGATTGCGTCGCAACGAAATACTCTGTGTATCATGCCTTGTCTTTCCCAATCTAGGAACCTTTCTATGGCAACGACAGGATTTTCTTTTATTGATGAGTATCTCCTTTCCAATGCACTATATCTTCTTTACTGCATCACTTGCACCCTCACATTGACGAATTAATACAGAAATTGCGTCGCAACGAAATACTCTGGGTTCCAGGCCTTCTCTTTCCCGATCTAGGAACGTTTCTATGGCAATGTACGGATTTTCTTTTAGGGATGAGTATCTCCTCTCCGACTAACTACTTCTTCTTTACTGTATCACTCGCACCCTCACATTGACGAATTAACACAGAAATTACGTCACAATAAAATACTCTGCTTTCCATGCCTTCTCTTTCCCAATCTAGGATCATTTCTACGGCAACGACAGGATTTTCTAATGGGGTCCTGTATCTCCTTTCCGATGCACTATTTCTTCTTTACTTTTTCACTCACCCCCTCACATTGACTAATTAATACAGAAATTCCGTCGCAACGAAACACTCAGTGTTCCATACCTTCCCCTTCGTAATCTAGGCTGTTTCTATGGCAACGACAGGATTTTCTTTTAGGGATGTGTATCTCCTTACCGATGCACTATTTCTTCTTTACTGTATCACTCGCACCCATCACGTTGACGAATTAACACAGAAATTGCGTCACAATGAAATACTCTGGGTTCCAGGAATTCTCTTTCTCGATCTAGGAATGTTTCTATGGCAATGACAAGATTTTCTTTTGGGGATGGGTATCTCCTCTCCGACTAACTATTTCTTCTCTACTGTATCACTCGCACCCTCACACTGAGGAATTAACACAGAAATTGCGTCACAATAAAACACTCTGTTTTCCATGCGTGCTCTTTCCCAATGTAGGATCATATCTACGGGAACGACAGGATTTTCTATTGTGGTCCTTTATCTCCTTTCCGATGCACTATTTCTTCTCTACTGTTTCACTCACCCCATCACATTGACTAATTAATACAGAAATTGCGTCGCAACGAAACACTCTGGGTTCCATGCCTTCTCCTTCGTAATCTAGGAAAGTTTCTATGGCAACGACAGGATTGTCTTTTAGGGATGTGTATCTCCTTTCCGATGCACTATTACTTCTTTACTGTATCACCCGCACCCTCACATTGACGAATTAACACAGAAATTGAGTCACAATGAAATACTCTGGGTTCCATGCCTTCCCTTTCCCAATCTAGGAACGTTTCTACGGCAACGACAATATTTTCTATTGGGGTCCTGTATCTGCTTTCCGATGAACTATTTCTTCTTTACTGTATCACTCGCATTCTCACATTAACGAATTAACACAGAAATTAGGTCACAATGAAATACTCTGGGTTCCATGCCTTCTCTTTCCCAATCTAGGAACGTTTCTACGGCAACGACAGGATTATCTATTGGGGTCCTGTATCTGCCTTCCGATGCACTAATTCTTCTTTTCTGTATCACTCGAACACTCACGTTGACGAATTAACAAAGAAATTGCGTCGCAATGAAATACTCTGGGTTCCATGCCTACTCTTTCCCAATCTAGGGTCATTTCTATGGCAACGACAGGATTTTCTATTGGGGTCCTGTATCACCTTTCCGATGCTTATTTCTTCTTGACTGTTTCACTCACCCCCTCACATTGACTAATTAATACAGAAATTGCGTAGCAACGAAACACTCTGTGTTCAATGCCTTCTCCTTCATAATGTAGGAACGTTTCTATGGCAAAGACAGTATTTTCTTTAGGGATGAGTATCTCCTTTCCGATGCACTATTTCTTTTTCACTGTATCACTTGCATCCTCACATTGACGAATTAACACAGAAATTCCGTCACAATGAAATACTCTGTGGTCCATGCCTTCTCCTTCCCAATCTAGGAACGTTTCTACGGCAACGACAGGATTTTCTATGGGGGTCCTGTATCTGCTTTCCGATGCACTATTTCTTCTTTTCTGTTTCACTCACCACCTCACATTGACTAATTAACTCAGAAATTGCGTCACAATGAAATACTCTGGGTTCCATGCCTTCTCCTTCCCAATCTAGGAACGTTTCTACGGCAACGACAGGATTTTCTATGGCTGTCCTGTATCTGCTTTCCGATGCACTATTTCTTCTTTTCTGTATCACTCGCACCCTCACGTTGACGAATTAACAAAGAATTTGCGTCGCAATGAAATACTCTGGGTTCCATGCCTTGTCTTTCACAATCTAGGGTCATTTCTACGGCAACGACAGGATTTACTATTGGGGTCCTGTATCTCCTTTCCGATGCTTATTTCTTCTTTACTGTTTCACTCACCCCCTCACATTGATTAATTAATACAGAAATTGCGTCGCAATGAAACACTCTGGGTTCCATGCCTTCTCCTTCATAATCTAGGAACGTTTCTATGGCAACGACAGGATTTTCTTTTAGGGATGAGTATCTCCTTTATGATGCACTATTTCATCTTTACTGTATCACTCGCACCCTCACATTGACGAATTAACACAGAAATTGCGTCACAATGAAATACTCTGAGGTCCATGCCTTCGCGTCCCCAATCTAGGATCATTTCTACCTCAACGACAAGATTTTCTATTGGGGTCCTTTTTCTGCTTTCCGATGAACTATTTCTTCTTTACTGTTTCACTCACCCCCTCACATTGACGAATTAACACAGAAATTGCGTCAGAATGAAATACTCTGCGTTCCATGCATTTCCAATCTAGGAACGTTCCTACGGCAACGACAGGATTTTCTATTGGGTTCCTGTATCTGCTTTCCGATGAACTATTCCTTCTTTACTGTTTCACTCAAGACTTCACATTGACTAATTAACACAGAAATTGCGTCACAATGACATACTCTGGGTTCCATGACTTCTCTTTCCCAATCTAGGAACGTTTATATGGCATCCACAGGATTTTCTTTTAGGGATGAGTATCTCCTTCCCGATGCACTATTTCTTCTTTATTGTATCACTCGCACCCTCACGTTGACGAATTAACACAGAAATTGCGTCGCAATGAAATACTCTGTGTTCCATGTCTCCTCTTTCCCAATCTAGGATTATTTCTATTGCAACGACAGGATTTTCTATTGGGGTCCTGTGTCTCCTTTCCGATGCACTATTTCTTCTCTACTGTTTCACTCACCACTTCACATTGACTAATTAACACAGAAATTGCGTCACAATGAAATACTCTGGGATTCATGACTTCTCTTTCACAATCTAGGATCATTTCTACGCCAAAGACAGGATTTTTATTGTGGTCCTGTATCTCCTTTCCGACGCTCTATTTCTTCTTTACTGTATCAATCGCACCCCCACATTGACGAATTAATACAGAAATTGCGTCGCAACGAAATACTCTGTTTTCCATTCCTTGTCTTTCCCAATCTAGGAACGTTTCTAAGGCAACGACAGGATTTTCTTTTAGGGATGAGTATCTCCTTTCCGATGCACTATATCTTCTTTACTGTATCACTCGCACCCTCACATTGACGAAATAATACAGAAATTGCGTCGCAACGAAACACTCCTGGTTCCATGCCTTCTCCTTCGTAATCTAGGAATGTTTCTATGGCAACGACAGGATTTTCTTTTAGGGATGAGTATCTCCTTTCCGATGCACTATTTCTTCTTTACTGTATCACTCGCTCCCTCACATTGATGAATTAACACAGATATTGCGTGACAATGAAATACTCTGTGTTCCATGCCTTCTCTTTCCCAATCTAGCAACGTTTCTACGGCAATGACAAAATTTTCTATTGGGGTCCTGTATCTGCTTTCCGATGAACTATTTCTTCTTTACTGTGTCACTCGCACACTCACATCGACGAAATAACACAAAATTGCGTCACAATGAATTACTCTGTGTTCCATGCCTTCTCTTTCCCATTCCAGGAACGTTTCTACGGCATCGACAGGATTTTCTATCGGTATCCTGTATCTGCTTTGCGATGAACTATTTCTTATTTACTGTATCACTCGCATCCTCACATTGACGAATTAACACAGAAATAGCGTCACAATAAAATACTCTGTTTTCCATGCCTTCTCTTCCCCAATCTAGGATCATTTCTACGGCAACCACAGGATTTTCTATTGGGGTCCTGTATCTCCTTTCCGATGCACTATTTCTTCTTTACTGTGTCACTCAACCCCTCACATTGACTAATTAAGACAGAAATCGCGTCGCAACGAAATACTCTGGGTTCTATGACTTCTGTTTCCCAATCTATTAACGGATCTGTGGCAATGGCAGGATTTTCTTTTAGGGATGAGTATCTCCTCTCCGACTAAATATTTCTTCATTACTGTATCACTCACACCCTCACATTTACGAATTAACGCAGAAATTGCGTCACAATAAAATACTCTGTCTTCCATGCCTTCTCTTTCCCAATCTAGGAACATTTCTACGGCAACAACAGGATTTTCTATTGGGGTCCTGTATCTCCTTTCCGATTCACTACTTCTTCTTTACTGTTTCACTCGCCCCCTCACATTGACTAATTAATACAGAAATTGCGTCGCAACGAAACACTCTTGGTTAAATGCCTTCTTCTTCGTAATCTAGGAACGTTTCTATGGGAACGACAGGATTTTCTTTTAGGGCTGAGTATCTCCTTTCCGATGCACTATTTCTTCTTTACTGTATCACTCGCACCCTCCCATTGACGAATTAACACAGAAATTGCGTCAGAATGAAATACTCTGGGTTCCATGCCTTATCTTTCCCAATCTAGCAACGTTTCTACGGCAAGACAAAATTTTCTATTGGGGTCCTGTATCTCCATTCCAATGCACAATTTCTTCTTTACTGTATCACTCGCACCCTCACGTTGACGAATTAACACGGAAATTGCGTCGCAATGAAATACTCTGGGTTCCATGCCTTCTCTTTCCCAATCTAGGATCATTTCTACGGCAACGACAGGATTTTCTATCGGGGTCTTGTATCTCCTTTCCGATGCAGAATTTCTTCTTTACTGTATCACTCGCACACTCACCTTCACAAAATAACACAGAAATTGCATCGCAATGAAGTGCTGTGGGTTCTATGCATTCTCTTTCCCAATCTAGCAACGTTTCTACGGCAACGACAAAATTTTCTATTGGGGTCCTGTATCTCCTTTGCGATGCACAATTTTTTCTTTACTGTATCACCCGCACCCTCACGTTGACGAATTAACACAGAAATTGCGTCGCAATGAAATACTCTGGGGTCCATGCATTCTCTTTCCCAATCTAGAATCATTTCTACGGCAACGACAGGATTTTCTATCGGGGTCTTGTATCTCCTTTCCGATGCACAATTTCTTTTTTACTGTATCACTCGCACCATCACATTGCCGAATTAACACAGAAATGGCGTCGCAATGAAATACTCTGGGTTCCATGCCCTCTCTTTCCCAATGTAGCAATGTTTCTACGGCAAAGACAAAATTTTCTATTGGGGTCCTGTGTCTCCTTTCTGAAGCACAATTTCTTCTTTACTGTACCACTCGCATCCCTCACGTTGGCGAATTAACACAGAAATTGCGTCGCAATGAAATACTCTGGGGTCCATGCCCTCTCTTTCCGAATCTAGCAACGTTTCTACGGCAATACAAAATTTTCTATTGGGGTCCTGTATCTCCATTCCAATGCACTATTTCTTCTTTACTGTATCACTCGCGCCCTCACGTTGACGAATTAACACAGAAATTGCGTCGCAATGAAATACTCTGGGACCATGCCTTCTCTTTCCCAATCTAGGATCATTTCTTCGGCAACGACATTATTTTCTATCGGCGTCCTGTATCTCCTTTCCGATGTACTATTTTTCTTTACTGTATCACTCGCACACTCAGGTTGAGGAATTAACACAGAAATTGCGTCGCAATGAAATACTCTGGGGTCCATGCATTCTCTTTCCCAATCTAGAATCATTTCTACGGCAACGACGGGATTTTCTATCGGGGTCCTGTATGTCCTTTCCGATGCACAATTTCTTCTTTACTGTGTCACTTGCACCCTCACATTGCCGAATTAACACAGAAATGGCGTCGCTATGAAATAATCTGGGTTCCATGCCCTCTCTTTCCCAATCTAGCAACGTTTCTACGGCAACGACACAATTTTCTATTGGGGTCCTGTGTCTCCTTTCCGATGCACAATTTCTTCTTTACTGTACCACTCGCACCCTCACGTTGACGAATTAACACAGAAATTGTGTCGCAATGAAATACTCTGGGGTCCATGCCTTCTCTTTCCCAATCTAGCAACGTTTCTACGACAACGACAAAATTTTCTATTGGGCTCCTGTATCTCCTTTCCAATGCACAATTTCTTCTTTACTGTATCACTCGCACCCTCACGTTGACGTTTTCACACAGAAATTGCGTCGCAATGAAATACTCTGGGGTCCATGCCTTCTCTTTCCCAATTTAGGATCATTTCTACGGCAATGACAGGATTTTCAATTGAGAGCCTGTATCTCCTTTCCGATGCACTATTTCTTCTTTACTGTATCACTCGCACCCTCACGTAGACGAATTAACACAGAAATTGCGTCGCAATGAAATACTCTGGCGTCCATTCCTTCTCTTACCCAATCTAGGATCATTTCTACGGCAACGACAAAATTTTCTATCGGGGTCCTGTATCTCCTTTCCAATGCACAATTTCTTCTTTACTGTATCACTCGCACCCTAACGTTGACGAATTAACACAGAAATTACGTCGCAAAGAAATACTCTGGGTTCCATGCCTCCTCTTTCCCAATCTAGCAATCTTTCTACGGCAAAGACAAAATTTTCTATTGGGGTTCTGTATCTCCTTTCCGATGCGCTATTTCTTCTTTACTGTATCACTCGCACCCTCAGATTGACGCATTAACACAGAAATTGCGTCGCAATGAAATACTCTGGGTTCCATGCCTTCTCTTTCCCAACCTAGCAACGTTTCTACGGCAAAGACAAAATTTTCTATTGGGGTCCTGTATCTCCTTTCCGATGCACTATTTCTTCTTTACTGTATCACTCGCACCCTCATATTGACGCATTAACACAGAAATTGCGTCGCAATGAAATACTCTGGCGTCCATGCCTTCTCTTACCCAATATAGCAACGTTTCTACGGCAAAGATAAAATTTTCTATTGGGGGTACTGTATATCCTTTCCGAAGCACTATTTCTTCTTTACTCTATCACTCGCACCCTCACATTGACGAATTAACACAGAAATTGCGTCACAGTGAAATACTCTGGGTTGCATGCCTTCTCTTTCCCAATATAGCAACGTTTCTACGGCAACGACAAAATTTTCAGTTGGGGTCCTGTATCTCCTTTCTGATGCACAATTTCTTGTTTACTGTATGACTCGCACCTTCACGTTGACGAATTAACACAGAAATTGCGTCACAATGAAATATTCTGGGTTCCATGTCTTCTCTTTCCCAATGTAGCAACGTTTCTACGGCAACGACAAAATTTTCCATAGGGCTCCTGTATCTCCTTTCTAATGCACAATTTCTTCTTTACTCTATCACTCGCACCCTCACATTGACGAATTAACACAGAAATTGCGTCGCAATGAAATACTCTGGGGTCCACGCCTTCTCTTTCCCAATCTAGGATCATTTCTACGGCAACGACAGAATTTTCTATTGGGGTCCTGTATCTCCTTTCCGATGCACTATTTCTTCTTTACTGTATCACTCGCACCCTCACGTTGACGAATCAACACAGAAATTGCGTCGCAATGAAATACTCTGGCGTCCATGCCTTCTCTTTCCCAATCTAGGATCATTTCTACGGCAACTACAAAATTTTCTATCGGGGTCCTGTATCTCCTTTCCAATGCACAATTTCTTCTTTACTGTATCACTCGCACCCTCACGTTGACGAATTAACACAGAAATTGCGTCGCAATGAAGTACTCTGGGTTCCATGCCTCCACTTTCCCAATCTAGGAACGTTTCTACGGCAATACAAAATTTTCTATTGGGGTCCTGTATCTCCATTCCAATGCACAATTTCTTCTTCACTGTATCACTCGCACCCTCACGTTGACGAAATAACACAGAAGTTGCGTCGCAATGAAATACTCTTGGGTCCGTTCCCTCTCTTTCCCAATCTAGGATCTCTTCTACGGCAACGACAGGATTTTCTATTGGGGTCCTGTATCTCCTTTCCGATGTACTATTTCTTCTTTACTGTATCACTCGCACCCTCACGTTGACGAATTAACACAGATATTGCGTCGCAATGAAATACTCTGGGTTCCATGCCTTCTCTTTCCCAATCTAGGATCATTTCTACAGCAACGACAGGATTTTCTATCGGGGTCTTGTATCTCCTTTCCGAAGCAGAATTTCTTCTTTACTGTATCACTCGCACACTCACCTTCACAAATTAACACAGAAATTGCATCGCAATGAAGTGCTGTGGGTTCTATGCATTCTCTTTCCCAATCTAGCAACGTTTCTATGGCAACGACAAAATTTTCTATTGAGGTCCTGTATCTCCTTTGCGATGCACAATTTTTTCTTTACTGTATCACCCGCACCCTCACGTTGACGAATTAACACAGAAATTGCGTCGCAATGAAATACTCTGGGGTCCATGCATTCTCTTTCCCAATCTAGAATCATTTCTACGGCACCGACAGGATTTTCTATCGGGGTCTTGTATCTCCTTTCCGATGCACAATTTCTTCTTTACTGTATCACTCGCACCATCACATTGCCGAATTAACACAGAAATGGCGTCGCAATGAAATACTCTGGGTTCCATGCCCTCTCTTTCCCATTCTAGCAACGTTTCTACGGCAAAGACATAATTTTCTATTGGGGTCCTGTGTCTCCTTTCTGAAGCACAATTTCTTCTATACTGTACCACTCGCATCCCTCACGTTGGCGAATTAACACAGAAATTGCGTCGCAGTGAAATACTCTGGGGTCCATGCCCTCTCTTTCCGAATCTAGCAACGTTTCTACGGCAATACAAAATTTTCTATTGGGGTCCTGTATCTCCATTCCAATGCACTATTTCTTCTTTACTGTATCACTCGCACCCTCACGTTGACGAATTAACACAGAAATTGCGTCGCAATGAAATACTCTGGGACCATGCCTTCTCTTTCCCAATCTAGGATCATTTCTACGGCAACGACATTATTTTCTATCGGCGTCCTGTATCTCCTTTCCGATGTACTATTTCTTCTTTACTGTATCACTCGCACACTCAGGTTGAGGAATTAACACAGAAATTGCGTCGCAATGAAATACTCTGGGGTCCATGCCTTCTCTTTCCCAATCTAGGATCATTTCTAAGGCAACGACAATATTTTCTATTGGGGTTCTGTATCTCCTTTCCGATGCACAATTTCTTCTTTACTGTATCACTCGCACCCTCACGTTGATGAATTAACACAGAAATTGCATCGCAATGAAATATTCTGCGGTCCATGCCTTCTCTTTCCCAATCTTGGATCATTTCGACGGCAACGACAGGATTTTCTATTGGGGTCCTGTATCTCCTTTCCGATGCACTATTTCTTCTTTACTGTATCACTCGCACACCCACGTTGACGAATTAACACAGAAATTGCGTCGCAAGGAAATACTCTGGGTTCTATGCCTTCTCTTTCCCAATCTAGCAACGTTTCTACGGCAACGACATAATTTTCTATTGGGGTCCTGTATCTCCTTTGCGATGCACAATTTCGTCTTTACTGTATAGCTTGCACCCTCATGTTGACGAATTAACACAGAAATTGCGTCACAATGAAATGCTCTGGGTTCCATGCCTTCTCTTTCCCAATCTAGCAACGTTTCTACGGCAACGACAAAATTTTCTATAGGGCTCCTGTATCCCTTTTTCAATGCACAATTTCTTCTTTATCACTCGCACCCTCACATTGACGAATTAATACAGAAATTGCGTCGCAATGAAATACTCTGAGGTCCATGTTTTCTCTTTCCCAATCTAGCATCATTTCTATGGCAACGACATGATTTTCTATTAGGGTCCTGTATCTCCTTTCTGATGCACTATTTCTTCTTTACTGTATCACTCGCACCCTCACGTTGACGAATTAACACAGAAATTGCGTCGCAATGAAATACTCTGGGTTCTATGCCTTCTCTTTCCCAATCTAGCAACGTTTCAACGCCAACGACATAATTTTCTATTGGGGTCCTGTATTTCCTTTCCGATGCACAATTTCGTCTTTACTGTATCACTCGCACCCTCACATTGACGAATTAACACAGAAATTGCGTCGCAATGAAATACTCTGGGGTGCATGCCTGCTCTTTCCCAATCTAGGATCATTTCTACAGCAACGACAGGAATTTCTATTGGGGTTCTGTATCTCCTTTCCGATGCACTATTTCTTCTTTACTGTATCACGCGCACCCTCACGTTGACGAATTAACACAGAAATTGCGTCGCAATGAAATACTCTGGGTTCCATGCCATGTCTTTCCCAATCTAGGAACGTTTCTACGACAACGACAAAATTTCCTATTGGGGTCCTGTAACTCTTTTCCGGTCCACAGTTTCTTCTTTACTGTATCACTCGCACCCTCACGTTGACGAATTAACACAGAAATTGCGCCGCAATGAAATACTCTGGGGTCCATACCTCCTCTTTCCCAATCGAGGATCATTTCTACGGCAACGACAGGATTTTCTATTGGGGTAATGTATCTTCTTTCCGATGGACTATTTCTTCTTCACTGTATCACTCGCACCCTCACGTTGACGAATTAACACAGAAATTGCGTCGCAATGAAATACTCTGGGATCCATGCCTTCTCTTTCCCAATCTAGCCACTTTTCTACGGCAACGACAAAATTTTCTATTGGGGTCCTGTATCTCCTTTCCGATGCACAATTTCTTCTTTACTGTATCACTCGCACCCTCACGTTGACGAATTAACACAGAAAGTGCGTCGCAATGAAATACTCTGTGGTCCATGCCTTCTCTTTCCCAATCTAAGATCATTTCTACGGCAACGACAGAATTTTCTATTGGGGTCCTGTAACTCCTTTCCGATGCACTATTTCTTCTTTACTGTATCACTCGCACCCTCACGTTGACGAATTAACACAGAAATTGCGTCACAATGAAATACTCTGGGTTCCATGCCTTCTCTTTCCCAATCTAGCAACGTTTCTACGGCAACGACAAAATTTTCTATCGGGCTCCTGTATCTCTTTTCCAATGCACAATTTCCTCTTTACTCTATCACTCGCACCCTCACATTGACGAATTAACACAGAAATTGCGTCGCAATGCAATACTCTGAGGTCCATGCCTTCTCTTTCCCAATCTAGGATCATTTCTACGGCAACGACATGATTTTCTATTGGGGTCCTGTATCTCCTTTCTGATGCACTATTTCTTCGTTACTGTATTACTCGCACCCTCACGTTGACGAATTAACACAGAAATTGCGTCGCAATGAAATACTCTGGGTTCTATGCCTTCTCTTTCCCAATCTAGCAACGATTCAACGGCAACGACATAATTTTCTATTGGGGTCCTGTATCTCCATTCCGATGCACAATTTCGTCATTACTGTATCACTCGCACCCTCATGTTGACGAATTAACACAGAAATTGCGTCGCAATGAAATACTCTGTGATCCATGCCTTCTCTTTCCCAATCTAGGATCATTTCTACGGCAACGACAATATTTTCTATTGGGGTCCTGTATCTCCTTTCCGATGCACAGTTTCTTCTTTACTGTCTCACTCGCCACCCTCACGTTGACGAATTAACACAGATATTGCGTCGCAATGAAATACTCTGTGGTCCAAGCCTTCTCTTTCCCAATCTAGGATCATTTCTACAGCAACGACAGGATTTTCTATTGGGGTCCTGTATCTTCTTTCCGATACACTATTTCTTCTTTACTGTATCACTCGCACCCTCACGTTGACGAATTAACACAGAAATTGCGTCACAATGAAATACTCTGGTTTTCATGACATCTCTTTCCCAATCTAGGATCGTTTCTACGACAACGACAAAATTTTCTATTGGGGTACTGTAACTCCTTTCCGATCCACAGTTTCATCTTTACTGTATCACTCGCACCCTCACGTTGACGAATTAACACAGAAATTGCGCCGCAATGAAATACTCTGGGGTCCATGCCTTCTCATTCCCAATCTAGGATCATTCCTACGGCAACGACAGGAATTTCTATTGGGGTCCTGTATCTCCTTTCCGATGCACTATTTCTTCTTTACTGTATCACTCGCACCCTCACGTTGACGAATTAACACAGAAATTGCGACGCATGGAATTCCCTGGGTTCCATGCCTTCTCTTTCCCAATCTAGCAACGTTTCTATGGCAACGACAAAATTTTCTATTGGGGTCCTGTATCTCCTTTCCGATGCAATATTTCTTCTTTACTGTATCACTCGCACCCTCACGTTGACGAATTAACACAGAAATTGCGTCGCAATGAAATGCTCTGGGATCCATACCTTCTCTTTCCCAATCTAGAAACATATCTACGGCAACGACAAAATTTTCTATTGGAGTCCAGTATCTCCTTTCCGATGCACAATTTCTTCTTTACTGTATCACTCGCACCCTCACGTTGACGAATTAACACAGAAATTGCGTCGCAATGAAATACTCTGGGTTCCATGTCTTTCCATTCCCAATCTAGCAACTTTTCTATGGCAACGACAAAATTTTTTATAGGGAACCAGTAACTCCTTTCCGATGCACTGTTTCTTCTTTACTGTATCACTCGCACCCTCACGATGACGAATTAACACAGAACTTGCGTCGCAATGAAATACTCTGGGTTCGATGCCTTCCCTTTCCCAATCTAGCAACGTTTCTATGGCAACGACACGATTTCCTTTTAGGGATGAGTATCTAATTTCTGATGCACTATTTCTTCTATACTCTATCACGCGCACCCTCACATTGACGAATTAACACAGAAATTGCGTCACAATGAAATACACTGGGTTCCTTGCCCTCTGTTTCCCAATGTCGGATCGTTTCTACGACAACGACAGGAATACCTATTGGGGACCTGTATCTCCTTTCCGATGCACAATTTCTTCTTTACTGTATCACTCGCACCCTCACGTTGACGAATTAACACAGAAATTGCGTCGCAATGAAATACTCTGGGTTCCATGCCTTCCCTTTCCCAATCTAGCAACGTTTCTACGGCAACGACAAAATTTTCTATCGGGGTCCTGTATCTCCTTTCCGATGCACAATTTCTTCTTTAGTATATCACTCGCACCCTCACATTGACGTTTTAACACAGAAATTGCGTCGAAATGTAATACTCTGGGGTCCATGCCCTCTCTTTCCCAATCTAGCAACGTTCCTTCGGCAACGACAACATTTTCTATTGGGGTCCTGTATCTCCTTTCTGATGCACTATTTCTTCTTTACTGTATCACTCGCACCCTCATGTTGACGAATAATACAGAAATTGCGTCGCAATGAAATACTCTGGGGTCCATGCCTTCTCTTTCCCAATCTAGGATCATTTCTACGGCAACGACGGGATTTTCTATTGGGGTCCTGTATCTCCTTTCCGATGCACAATTTCTTCTTTACTGTATCACTCGCATCCACACGTTGACGAATTAACACAGAAATTGCGTCGCAATGAAATACTCTGGGTTCCATGCCTTCTCTTTCCCAATCTAGCAACGTTTCTACGGCATCGACAAAATTTTCTATCGGGGTCCTGTATCTCCTTTCCAATGCACTATTTCTTCTTTACTGTAATACTCTCACCCTCACGTTGACGAATCAACACAGAAATTGCGTCGCAATGAAATACTCTGGGTTCCATGCCTTCTCTTTCCCATTCTAGCAACGTTTCTACGGCAACGAAAAAATTATCTATTGGGGTCCTGTATCTCTTTTCCGATGCACAATTTCTTCTTTACTGTATCACTCGCACCCTCACGTTGACGAATTAACACAAAAATTGCGTCGCAATGAAATACTCTGTGTTCCATGCCTTCTCTTTCCCAATCTAGCAACGTTTCTACGGCAACGACAAAATTTTCTATCGGAGTCTTGTATCTCCTTTCCGTGCACTATTTCTTCTTTACTGTATCACTCGCACCCTCACGTTGACGAATTAACACAGAAATTGCGTCGCAATGAAATACTTTGCGGTCCATGAAAACTCTTCCCCAATCTAGGATCAATTCTACGGCAACGACAGGATTTTCTATTGGGGTCCTGTATCTCCTTTCCGATGCACAATTTCTTCTTTACTGCATCACTCGCACCCTCACGTTGACGAATTAACACAGAAATTGCGTCACAATGAAATACTCTGGGTTCCATGCCTTCTCTTTCCCAATCTAGCAACGTTTCAACGGCAACGAAAAAATTTTCTATCGAAGTCCTGTATCTCCTTTCCGATCCACAATTTCTTCTTTACTGCATCACTCGCACCCTCACGTTGACGAATTAACACAGAAATTGCGTCGCAATGAAATACTCTGGGTTCAATGCCTTCTCTTTCCCAATCTAGCAACGTTTCTACGGCGACGACGAAATTTTCTATTGGGGTCCTGTATCTCCTTTCCGATGCACAATTTCTTCTTTACTGCATCACTCGCACCCTCACGTTGACGAATTAACACAGAAATTGCGTCGCAATGAAATACTCTGGGTTCCATGCCTTCTCTTTCCCATTCTAGCAACGTTTCTACGGCAACGACAAAATTTTCTATTGGGGTCCTGTATCTCCTTTCCGATGCACTATTTCTTCTTTACTGTATCACTCGCACCCTCACGTTGACGAATTAACACAGATATTGCGTCGCAATGAAATATTTTGGGGCCCATGAACACTCTTCCACAATGTAGGATCATTTCTACGGCAAAGACAGGATTTTTTATTGGGGTCCTGTATCTCCTTTCCGATGCACAATTTCTTCTTTACTGTATCACTCGCACCCACACGTTGACGAATTAACACAGAAATTGCGTCGCAATGAAATACTCTGGGTTCCATGCCTTCCCTTTCCCAATCTAGCAACGTTTCTACGGCAAGGACAAAATTTTCTATCGAGGTCCTGTATCTCCTTTCCGATGCACAATTTCTTCTTTACTGCATCACTGGTACCCTCACGTTGACGAATTAACACAGAAATTGCGTCGCAATGAAATACTCTGGGTTCCATGCCTTCACTTTCCCAATCTAGCAACGTTTCTACGGCGACGACAAAATTTTCTATTGGGATCCTGTATCTCCTTTCCGATGCACAATTTCTTCTTTACTGTATCACTCGCACCATCACGTTTACGAATTAACACAGAAATTGCGTCGCAATGAAAATACTCTGGCGTCCATGCCTTCTCTTTCCCAATCTAGCAACGTTACTACGGCAACGACAAAATTTTCTATTGGGGCCCTGTATCTCCTTTCCGATGCACGATTTCTTCTTTACTGTATCACTCGCACCCACACGTTGACGAATTAACACAGAAATTGCGTCGCAATGAAATACTCTGGGTTCCATGCCTTCTCTTTCCCAATCTAGCAACGTTTCAACGGTAACGACAATATTTCCTATTGGGGTCCTGTATCACCCTTCCGATGCACAGTTTCTTCTTTACTGTATCACTCGCACCATCACTTTGACGAATTAACACAGAAATTGCGTCGCAATGAAATACTCTGGGGGCCATGCTTTCTCTTTCCCAATCTAGGATCATTTCTACGGCAACGACAGGATTTTCCATTGGAGTCCTGTATCTCCTTTCCGATGCACTATTTCTTCTTTACTGTATCACTCGCACCCTCACGTTGACGAATTAACACAGAAATTGCGTCGCAATGAAATACTCTGGGATCCATGCCTGCTCTTTCCCAATCTAGCAACGTTTCTACGGCAACGAAAAAATTATCTATTGGGGTCCTGTATCTCTTTTCCGATGCACAATTTCTTCTTTACTGTATCACTCGCACCCTCACGTTGACGAATTAACACAAAAATTGCGTCGCAATGAAATACTCTGTGTTCCATGCCTTCTCTTTCCCAATCTAGCAACGTTTCTACGGCAACGAAAAAATTATCTATTGGGGTCCTGTATCTCTTTTCCGATGCACAATTTCTTCTTTACTGTATCACTCGCACCCTCACGTTGACGAATTAACACAAAAATTGCGTCGCAATGAAATACTCTGCGTTCCATGCCTTCTCTTTCCCAATCTAGCAACGTTTCTACGGCAACGACAAAATTTTCTATTGGGGTCCTGTATCTCCTTTCCGATGCACAATTTCTTCTTTACTGCATCACTCGCACCCTCACGTTGACGAATTAACACAGAAATTGCGTCGCAATGAAATACTCTGGGTTCCATGCCTTCTCTTTCCCATTCTAGCAACGTTTCTACGGCAACGACAATATTTTCTATTGGGGTCCTGTATCTCCTTTCCGATGCACAATTTCTTCTTTACTGCATCACTCGCACCCTCACGTTGACGAATTAACACAGAAATTGCGTCGCAATGAAATACTCTGGGTTCCATGCCTTCTCTTTCCCATTCTAGCAACGTTTCTACGGCAACGACAAAATTTTCTATTGGGGTCCTGTATCTCCTTTCCGATGCACTATTTCTTCTTTACTGTATCACTCGCACCCTCACGTTGACGAATTAACACAGATATTGCGTCGCAATGAAATATTTTGGGGTCCATGAACACTCTTCCACAATGTAGGATCATTTCTACGGCAAAGACAGGATTTTTTATTGGGGTCCTGTATCTCCTTTCCGATGCACAATTTCTTCTTTACTGTATCACTCGCACCCACACGTTGACGAATTAACACAGAAATTGCGTCGCAATGAAATACTCTGGGTTCCATGCCTTCACTTTCCCAATCTAGCAACGTTTCTACGGCGACGACAAAATTTTCTATTGGGATCCTGTATCTCCTTTCCGATGCACAATTTCTTCTTTACTGTATCACTCGCACCATCACGTTTACGAATTAACACAGAAATTGCGTCGCAATGAAAATACTCTGGCGTCCATGCCTTCTCTTTCCCAATCTAGCAACGTTACTACGGCAACGACAAAATTTTCTATTGGGGCCCTGTATCTCCTTTCCGATGCACGATTTCTTCTTTGCTGTATCACTCGCACCCACACGTTGACGAATTAACACAGAAATTGCGTCGCAATGAAATACTCTGGGTTCCATGCCTTCTCTTTCCCAATCTAGCAACGTTTCTACGGCAACGACAAAATTTTCTATCGGAGTCTTGTATCTCCTTTCCGTGCACTATTTCTTCTTTACTGTATCACTCGCACCCTCACGTTGACGAATTAACACAGAAATTGCGTCGCAATGAAATACTTTGCGGTCCATGAACACTCTTCCCCAATCTAGGATCAATTCTACGGCAACGACAGGATTTTCTATTGGGGTCCTGTATCTCCTTTCCGATGCACAATTTCTTCTTTACTGCATCACTCGCACCCTCACGTTGACGAATTAACACAGAAATTGCGTCACAATGAAATACTCTGGGTTCCATGCCTTCTCTTTCCCAATCTAGCAACGTTTCTACGGCAACGAAAAAATTTTCTATCGAAGTCCTGTATCTCCTTTCCGATCCACAATTTCTTCTTTACTGCATCACTCGCACCCTCACGTTGACGAATTAACACAGAAATTGCGTCGCAATGAAATACTCTGGGTTCCATGCCTTCTCTTTCCCAATCTAGCAACGTTTCTACGGCGACGACAAAATTTTCTATTGGGGTCCTGTATCTCCTTTCCGATGCACAATTTCTTCTTTACAGTATCACTCGCACCTTCACGTTGACGAATTAACACAGAAATTGCGTCGCAATCAAATACTCTGGCGTCCATGCCTTCTCTTTCCCAATCTAGCAACGTTTCTACGGCAACGACAAAATTTTCTATTGGGGTCCTGTATCTCCTTTCCGATGCACAATTTCTTCTTTACTGCATCACTCGCACCCTCACGTTGACGAATTAACACAGAAATTGCGTCGCAATGAAATACTCTGGGTTCCATGCCTTCTCTTTCCCATTCTAGCAACGTTTCTACGGCAACGACAAAATTTTCTATTGGGGTCCTGTATCTCCTTTCCGATGCACAATTTCTTCTTTACTGCATCACTCGCACCCTCACGTTGACGAATTAACACAGAAATTGCGTCGCAATGAAATACTCTGGGTTCCATGCCTTCTCTTTCCCATTCTAGCAACGTTTCTACGGCAACGACAAAATTTTCTATTGGGGTCCTGTATCTCCTTTCCGATGCACTATTTCTTCTTTACTGTATCACTCGCACCCACACGTTGACGAATTAACACAGATATTGCGTCGCAATGAAATATTTTGGGGTCCATGAACACTCTTCCACAATGAAGGATCATTTCTACGGCAAAGACAGGATTTTTTATTGGGGTCCTGTATCTCCTTTCCGATGCACAATTTCTTCTTTACTGTATCACTCGCACCCACACGTTGACGAATTAACACAGAAATTGCGTCGCAATGAAATACTCTGGGTTCCATGCCTTCCCTTTCCCAATCTAGCAACGTTTCTACGGCAACGACAAAATTTTCTATCGAGGTCCTGTATCTCCTTTCCGATGCACAATTTCTTCTTTACTGCATCACTGGTACCCTCACGTTGACGAATTAACACAGATATTGCGTCGCAATGAAATACTCTGGGTTCCATGCCTTCACTTTCCCAATCTAGCAACGTTTCTACGGCGACGACAAAATTTTCTATTGGGATCCTGTATCTCCTTTCCGATGCACAATTTCTTCTTTACTGTATCACTCGCACCATCACGTTTACGAATTAACACAGAAATTGCGTCGCAATGAAAATACTCTGGCGTCCATGCCTTCTCTTTCCCAATCTAGCAACGTTACTACGGCAACGACAAAATTTTCTATTGGGGCCCTGTATCTCCTTTCCGATGCACGATTTCTTCTTTACTGTATCACTCGCACCCACACGTTGACGAATTAACACAGAAGTTGCGTCGCAATGAAATACTCTGGGTTCCATGCCTTCTCTTTCCCAATCTAGCAACGTTTCTACGGTAACGACAATATTTCCTATTGGGGTCCTGTATCTCCTTTCCGATGCACAGTTTCTTCTTTACTGTATCACTCGCACCATCACTTTGACGAATTAACACAGAAATTGCGTCGCAATGAAATACTCTGGGGGCCATGCTTTCTCTTTCCCAATCTAGGATCATTTCTACGGCAACGACAGGATTTTCCATTGGAGTCCTGTATCTCCTTTCCGATGCACTATTTCTTCTTTACTGTATCACTCGCACCCTCACGTTGACGAATTAACACAGAAATTTCGTCGCAATGAAATACTCTGGGATCCATGCCTGCTCTTTCCCAATCTAGCAACGTTTCTACGGCAACGAAAAAATTATCTATTGGGGTCCTGTATCTCTTTTCCGATGCACAATTTCTTCTTTACTGTATCACTCGCACCCTCACGTTGACGAATTAACACAAAAATTGCGTCGCAATGAATTACTCTGTGTTGCATGCCTTCTCTTTCCCAATCTAGCAACGTTTCTACGGCAACGACAAAATTTTCTATCGGAGTCTTGTATCTCCTTTCCGTGCACTATTTCTTCTTTACTGTATCACTCGCACCCTCACGTTGACGAATTAACACAGAAATTGCGTCGCAATGAAATACTTTGCGGTCCATGAACACTCTTCCCCAATCTAGGATCAATTCTACGGCAACGACAGGATTTTCTATTGGGGTCCTGTATCTCCTTTCCGATGCACAATTTCATTTTTACTGCATCACTCGCACCCTCACGTTGACGAATTAACACAGAAATTGCGTCGCAATGAAATACTCTGGGTTCCATGCCTTCTCTTTCCCAATCTAGCAACGTTTCTACGGCAACGAAAACATTTTCTATCGAAGTCCTGTATCTCCTTTCCGATCCACAATTTCTTCTTTACTGCATCACTCGCACCCTCACGTTGACGAATTAACACAGAAATTGCGTCGCAATGAAATACTCTGGGTTCCATGCCTTCTCTTTCCCAATCTAGCAACGTTTCTACGGCGACGACAAAATTTTCTATTGGGGTCCTGTATCTCCTTTCCGATGCACAATTTCTTCTTTACAGTATCACTCGCACCTTCACGTTGGCGAATTAACACAGAAATTGCGTCGCAATCAAATACTCTGGCGTCCATGCCTTCTCTTTCCCAATCTAGCAACGTTTCTACGGCAACGACAAAATTTTCTATTGGGGTCCTGTATCTCCTTTCCGATGCACGATTTCTTCTTTACTGTATCACTCGCACCCACACGTTGACGAATTAACACAGAAATTGCGTCGCAATGAAATACTCTGGGTTCCATGCCTTCTCTTTCCCAATCTAGAAACGTTTCTACGGCAACGACAAAAACTTTCTATCGGGGTCCTGTATCTCCATTCCGATGCACAATTTCTTCTTTACTGTATCACTCGCACCCTCACGTTGACGAATTAACACAGAAATTGCGTCGCAATGAAATACTCTGGGTTCCATGCCCTCTCTTTCCCAATCTAGCGACGTTTCTACGGCAATGACAAAATTTTCTATTGGGGTCTTGTATCTCCTTTCCGATGCACAATTTCTTCTTTACTGTATCACTCGCACCCTCACGTTGACGAATTAACACAGAAATTGCGTCGCAATGAAATACTCTGGGGTGCATGCCTGCTCTTACCCAATCTAGGATAATTTCTACGGCAAAGACAGGATTTTCTATGGGGGTCCTGTATCTCCTTTCCGATGGACAATTTCTTCTTTACTGTATCACTCGGACCCACACGTTGACGAATTAACACAGAAATTGCGTCGCAATGAGATACTCTGGGTTCCATGCCTTCCCTTTCCCAATCTAGCAACGTTTCTACGGCAACGACAAAATTTTCTATCGGGGTCCTGTATCTCCTCTCCGATGCACAATTTCTTCTTTACTGTATCACTCGCATGCTCACATTGACGCATTAACACAGAAATTGCGTCGCAATGAAATACTCTGTGTTCCATGCCCTCTCTTTCCCAATATAGCAACGTTTCTTCGGCAACGACAAAAATTTCAATTGGGGTCCTGTATCTCCTTTCCGATGCACAATTTCTTCTTTACTGTATCACTCGCACCCTCACGTTGACGAACTAACACAGAAATTGCGTCGCAATGAAATACTCTGGGATCCATGCCTCCTCTTTCCCAATCTGGGATCATTTCTATGGCAACGACAGGATTTTCTATTGGGGTCCTGTATCTCCTTTACGATGCACAATTTCTTCTTTACTGTGTCACTCGCACCCACACGTTGACGAATTAACACAGAAATTGTGTCGCAATGAAATACTCTGGGTTCCATGCATTCTCGTTCCCAATCTAGCAACGTTTCTACGGCAACAACAAAATTTTCTATCGGGGTCCTGTATTCCCTTTCCAATGCACCATTTCTCCTTTACTGTATCACTCGCACCTTCACGTAGACGAATTATTACTGAAATTGCGTCGCAACGAAATACTCTGGGGTCCATGCCTTCCCTTTCCCAATCTAGCAACGTTTCTACAGCAACGACAAAATTTTCTATCGGGGTCCTGTATCTCCTTTCCGATGCACAATTTCTTCTTTACTGCATCACTCGCACCCTCACGTTGAGGAATTAACACAGATATTGCGTCGCAATGAAATACTCTGGGGTCCATGCCTTCTCTTTCCCAATCTAGCAACGTTTCTACGGCAACGACAAAATTTTCTTTTGGGGACCTGTATCTCCTTTCTGATGCACAATTTCTTCTTTACTGTATCACTCGCATCCACACGTTGACGAATTAAAACAGAAATGGCGTCGCAATGAAATACTCTGGGTTCCATGCCTACTCTTTCCCAATCTAGCAACGTTTCTACGGCAACGACAAAATTTTCTATCGGGGTCCTGTATCTCCATTCCGATGCACAATTTCTTCTTTACTGCATCACTCGCACCCTCACGTTGACGAGTTAACACAGAAATTGCGTCGCAATGAAATACTCTGTGTTCCATGCCTTCTCTTTCCGAAACTAGCAACGTTCCTACGGCAATGACAAAATGTTCTATTGGGGTCCTATATCTCCTTTCCGATGCACAATTTCTTCTTTACTGTATCACTCGGACCCTCACGTTGACGAATTAACACAGAAATTGCGTCGCAATGAAATACTCTGGGTTCCATGCCTTCACTTTCCCAATCTAGCAACGTTTCTACGGCAACGACAAAATTTTCTATTGGGGTCCTGTATCTCCTTTCCGATGCACAATTTCTTCTTTACTGTATCACTCGCACCCTCACGTTGACGAATTAACACAGAAATTGCGTCGCAATGAAATACTCTGGGTTCCATGCCTTCTCTTTCCCAATCTAGCAACGTTTCTACGGCAACGACAAAATTTTCTATTGGGATCCTGTATCCCCTTTCCGATGCACTATTTCTTCTTTACTGTATCACTCGCACCCACACGTTGACGAATTAACACAGAAATTGCGTCGCAATGAAATACTCTGGGGTCCATGCCTTCTCTTTCCCAATCTAGGATCATTTCTACGGCAACGTCAGGATTTTCTATTGGGGTTCTGTATCTCCTTTCCGATGCACAATTTCTTCTTTACTGTATCACCTGCACCCACACGTTGACGAATTAACACAGAAATTGCGTCGCAATGAAATACTCTGGGTTCCATGCCTTCCCTTTCCCAACCTAGCAACGTTTCTATGGCAACGACAAAATTTTCTATCGAGGTCCTGTATCTCCTTTCCGATGCACAATTTCTTCTTTACTGCATCACTCGCACCCTCACGTTGACGAATTAACACAGAAATTGCGTCGCAATGAAATACTCTGGGTTCCATGTCTTCTCTTTCCCAATCTAGCAACGTTTCTACGGCGACGACAAAATTTTCTATTGGGGTCCTGTATCTCCTTTCCGATGCACAATTTCTTCTTTACTGTATCACTCGCACCCTCATGTTGACGAATTAACACAGAAATTGCGACGCAATGAAATACTCTGGCGTCCATGCCTTCTCTTTCCCAATCTAGCAACGTTTCTATGGCAACGACAAAATTTTCTATTGGGGTCCTGTGTCTCCTTTCCGATGCACAATTTCTTCTTTACTGTATCACTCGCACCCTCACGATGACGAATTAACACAGAAATTGCGTCGCAATGAAATACTCTGGGTTCCATGCCTTCTCTTTCCCAATCTAGCAACGTTTCTACGGCAACGACAAAATTTTCTATTGGGGTCCTGTATCTACTTTCCGATGCACAATTTCTTCTTTACTGTATCACTCGCACCCTCACGTTGACGAATTAACACAGAAATTGCGTCGCAATGAAATACTCTGGGGTCCATGCCTTCTCTTTCCCAATCTAGAATCATTTCTACCTCAAAGACAGGATTCTCTATTGGGGTCCTGTATCTCCTTTCCGATGCACAATTTCTTCTTTACTGTATCACTCGCACCCACACGTTGTAGAATTAACACAGAAATTGCGTCGCAATGAAATACTCTGGGTTCCATGCCTTCTCTTTCCCAATCTAGCAACGTTTCTACTGCAACGACAAAATTTTTTATTGGGGTCCTGTATCTCCTTTCCGATGCACAATTTCTTCTTTACTGTAGCACTTGCTCCCTCACGTTGACCAATTAACATTGAAATTGCGTCGCAATGAACTACTCTGTTGTCCATGCCCTCTCTTTCCCAATCCAGCAACGTTTCTACGGCAACGACAAAATTTTCTATTGGGCTCCTGTATCTCCTTTCCGATGCACGATTTCTTCTTTACTGTATCATTCGCACCCTCACGTTGACGAATTAACACAGAAATTGCGTCGCAATGAAATACTCTGGGGTCCATGCCTTCTCTTTCCCAATCTAGGATCATTTCTACGGCAACGACAGGATTTTCTATTGGGGTCCTGTATCTCCTTTCCGATGCACAATTTCTTCTTTTCTGTATCACTCGCACCCACACAATGACGAATTAACACAGAAATTGCGTCGCAATGAAATACTCTGTGTTCCATGCCTTCCCCTTCCCAATCTAGCAGCGTTTCTACGCCAAGGACAAAATTTTCTTTTGGGGGTCCTGTATCTCCTTTCCGATGCACAATTTCTTCTTTACTGTATTACTCGCACCCTCACGTTGACGAATTAACCACAGAAACTGCGTCGCAATGAAATACTCTGGGTTCCATGCCTTCTCTTTCCCAATCTAGCAACGTTTCTACGGCTACGACAAAATTTTCTATTGGGGTCCTGTATCTTCTTTCCAATGTACAATTTCTACTTTACTGTATCACTCGCACCCTCACGTTGACGAATTAACACAGAAATTGCGTCGCAATGAAATACTCTGTGGTCCATGCCTTCTCTTTCCCAATCTAGGATCATTTCTACGGCAACGTCAGGATTTTCTATTTGGGTCCTGTATCTCCTTTCCGATGCACTATTTCTTCTTTACTGTATCACTCGCACCCTCACGTTGACGAATTAACACAGAAATTGCGTCGCAATGAAATACTCTTGGTTCCATGGCTTCTCTTTCCCAATCTAGCAACGTTTCTACGGCAACGACAAAATTTTTTTTTGGGGTCCTGTATCTCCTTTCCGATGCACAATTTCTTCTTTACTGTATCACTCGCACCCTCACGTTGACGAATTAACACAGACATTGCGTCGCAATGAAATACTCTGTGATCCATGCTTTCTCTTTCCCAATCTAGCAACGTTTCTACGGAAACGACAAAATTTTCTATTGATGTCCTGTATCTCCTTTCCGATGCACAAATTTCTTCATTACTGTGTCACTCGCAATCTCACGTTGACGAATTAACACAAAAATTGCGTCGCAATGAAATACTCTGTGTTCCATGCCTTCTCTTTCCCAATCTAGCAACGTTTCTACGGCAACGACAAAATTTTCTATTGGGGTCCTGTATCTCCTTTCCGATGCACAATTTCATCTTTACTGTATCACTCGCACCCTCATGTTGACGAATTAACACAGAAATTGTGTCGCAATGAAATACTCTTATGTCCATGACCACTTTTCCCAAATCTAGGATCATTTCTACGGCAACGACAGGATTTTCTATTGGGGTCCTGTATCTTCTTTCCGATGCACTATTTCTTCTTTACTGTATCACTCGCACCCTGACGTTGACGAATTAACACAGAAATTGCGTCGCAATGAAATACTCTGGGTTCCATGCCTTCTCTTTCCCAATCTAATGTCATTTCTACGGCAGCAACAAAATTTTCTATCGGGGTCCTGTATCTCCTTTCCGATGCACAATTTCTTCTTTACTGCATCACTCGCACTATCACGTTGACGAATTAACACAGATATTGCGTCGCAATGAAATACTCTGGGTTCCATGCCTTCTCTTTCCCAATCTAGGGTCATTTCTACGGCAGCAACAAAATTTTCTATTGGGGTCCTGTATCTCCTTTCCGATGCACAATTTCTTCTTTACTGTATCACTCGCACCCTCACGTTGACGAATCAACACAGAAATTGCGTCGCAATGAAATACTCTGGGGTCCATGCCTTCTCTTTCCCAATCTAGGATCATTTCTACGGCAACAACAGGATTTTCAATTGGGGTCCTGTATCTCCTTTCCGATGCACTATTTCTTCTTTACTGTATCACTCGCACCCTCACGTGGACGAATTAACACAGAAATTGCGTCGCAATGAAATACTCTGGGGTCCATGCCTTCTCTTTCCCAATCTATGATCATTTCTACGGCAACGACGGGATTTTCTATTGGGGTCCTGTATCTCCTTTCCGATGCACAATTTCTTCTTTACTGTGTCACTCGCACCCACACGTTGACGAATTAACACAGAAATTGCGTCGCAATGAAATACTCTGGGTTCCATGCCTACTCTTTCCCAATCTAGCAACGTTTCTATGGCAACAACAAAATTTTCTATCGGGGTCCTGTATTCCCTTTCCGATGCACCATTTCTCCTTTACTGTATCACTCGCACCTTCACGTAGACGAATTATTACTGAAATTGCGTCGCAACGAAATACTCTGGGGTCCATGCCTTCCCTTTCCCAATCTAGCAACGTTTCTACGGCAACGACAAAATTTTCTATCGGGGTCCTGTATCTCCTTTCCGATGCACGATTTCTTCTTTACTGCATCACTCGCACCCTCACGTTGAGGAATTAACACAGATATTGCGT
Organism: Schistocerca serialis cubense; assembly: GCF_023864345.2. Classification (NCBI taxonomy): domain Eukaryota; kingdom Metazoa; phylum Arthropoda; class Insecta; order Orthoptera; family Acrididae; genus Schistocerca; species Schistocerca serialis. Next base: position 120,660,334 of record NC_064649.1, read on the forward strand.
CGCAATGAAATACTCTGGGGTCCATGCCTTCTCTTTCCCAATCTAGCAACGTTTCTACGGCAACGACAAAATTATCTGTTGGGGACCTGTATCTCCTTTCCGATGCACAATTTCTTCTTTTCTGTATCACTCGCATCCACACGTTGACGAATTAAAACAGAAATGGCGTCGCAATGAAATACTCTGGGTTCCATGCCTACTCTTTCCCAATCTAGCAACGTTTCTATGGCAACGACAAAATTTTCTATCGGGGTCCTGTATCTCCATTCCGATGCACAATTTCTTCTTTACTGGATCACTTGCACCCTCACGTTGACGAGTTAACACAGAAATTGCGTCGCAATGAAATACTCTGTGTTCCATGCCTTCTCTTTCCCAAACTATCAACGTTTCTACGGCAACGACAAAATTTTCTATTGGGGTCCTATATCTCCTTTCCGATGCACAATTTCTTCTTTACTGTATCACTCGCACCCTCACGTTGACGAATTAACACAGAAAATGCGTCGCAATAAAATACTCTTGGGTCCATGCCTTCTCTTTCCCAATGTAGAATCATTTCTACGGCAACGACAGGATTTTCCATTGGAGTCCTATATCTCCTTTCCGATGCACTATTTCTTCTTTACTGTATCACTCGCACCCTCATGTTGACGAATTAACACAGAAATTGCGTCGCAATGAAATACTCTGGCGACCATGCCTTCTCTTTCCCAATCTAGCAACGTTTCTACGGCAACGAAAAAATTTTCTATTGGGGTCCTCTGTCTCCTTTCCGATGCACAATTTCTTCTTTACTGTATCACTCGCACCCTCACGTTGACGAATTAACACAGAAATTGCGTCGCAATGAAATACTCTGGGTTCCATGCCTTCTCTTTCCCAATCTAGCAACGTTTCTACGGCAACGACAAAATTTTCTATTGGGATCCTGTATCTCCTTTCCGATGCACTATTTCTTCTTTACTGTATCACTCGCACCCTCACGTTGACGAATTAACACAGAAATTGCGTCGCAATGAAATACTCTGGGGTCCATGCCTTCTCTTTCCCAATATAGGATCATTTCTACGGCAACGACAGGATTTTCTATTGGGGTTCTGTATCTCCTTTCCGATGCACAATTTCTTCTTTACTGTATCACTCGCACCCACACGTTGACGAATTAACACAGAAATTGCGTCGCAATGAAATACTCTGGGTTCCATGCCTTCCCTTTCCCAATCTAGCAACGTTTCTATGGCAACGAAAAAATTTTCTATCGAGGTCCTGTATCTCCTTTCCAATGCACGATTTCTTCTTTACTGTATCACTCGCACCCACACGTTGACGAATTAACACAGAAATTGCGTCGCAATGAAATTCTCTTGGGTCCATGCCGCCTCTTTCCCAATCTAGGATCATTTCTACGGCAACGACAGGATTTTCCATTGGAGTCCTGTATCTCCTTTCGATGCACTATTTCTTCTTTACTGTATCACTCGCACCCTCATGTTGACGAATTAACACAGAAATTGCGTCGCAATGAAATACTCTGGCTTCCATGCCTTCTCTTTCCCAATCTAGCAACGTTTCTATGGCAACGACAAAATTTTCTATTGGGGTCCTGTATCTCCTTTCCGATGCACAATTTCTTCTTTACTGTATCACTCGCACCCTCACGATGACGAATTAACACAGAAATTGCGTCGCAATGAAACACTCTGGGTTCCATGCCTTCTCTTTCCCAATCTAGCAACATTTCTACGGCAACGACAAAATTTTCTATTGGGGTCCTGTATCTACTTTCCGATGCACAATTTCTTCTTTACTGTATCACTCGCACCCTCACGTTGACGAATTAACACAGAAATTGCGTCGCAATGAAATACTCTGGGGTCCATGCCTTCTCTTTCCCAATCTAGGATCATTTCTACCTCAAAGACAGGATTTTCTATTGGGGTCGTGTATCTACTTTCCGATGCACAATTTCTTCTTTACTGTATCACTCGCACCCACACGTTGTAGAATTAACACAGAAATTGCGTCGCAATGAAATACTCTGGGTTCCATGCCTTCTCTTTCCCAATCTAGCAACGTTTCTACTGCAACGACAAAATTTTCTATTGGGGTCCTGTATCTCCTTTCCGATGCACAATTTCATCTTTACTGTATCATTCGCACCCTCATGTTGACGAATTAACACAGAAATTGTGTCGCAATGAAATACTCTTATGTCCATGACCACTCTTCCCAAATCTAGGATCATTTCTACGGCAACGACAGGATTTTCTATTGGGGTCCTGTATCTCCTTTCCGATGCACTATTTCTTATTTACTGTATCACTCGCACCCTGACGTTGACGAATTAACACAGAAATTGCGTCGCAATGAAATACTCTATGTTCCATGCCTTCTCTTTCGCAATCTAGCAACGTTTCTACGGCAACGGCAAAATTTTCTATCGGGATCCTGTATCTCCTTTCCGATGCACAATTTCTTCTTTACTGCATCACTCGCACCCTCACGTTGACGAATTAACACAGATATTGCGTCGCAATGAAATACTCTGGGTTCCATGCCTTCTCTTTCCCAATCTAGGGTCATTTCTACGGCAGCAACAAAATTTTCTATTGGTGTCCTGTATCTCCTTTCCGATGCACAATTTCTTCTTTACTGTATCACTCGCACCCTCACGTTGACGAATCAACACAGAAATTGAGTCGCAAGGAAATACTCTGGGGTGCATGCCTTCTCTTTCCCAATCTAGGATCATTTCTACGGCAACAACAGGATTTTCAATTGGGGTCCTGTATCTCCTTTCCGATGCACTATTTCTTCTTTACTGTATCCCTCGCACCATCACGTGGACGAATTAACACAGAAATTGCGTCGCAATGAAATACTCTGGGTTCCATGCCTTCTCTTTCCCAATCTAGCAACGTTTCTACGGCAACGACAAAATTTTCTATTGGGGTCCTGTATCTCCTTTCCGATGCACAATTTCTTCTTCACTGTATCACTAGCACCCTCACATTGACGAATTAACACAGAAATTGCGTCACAATTAAATACTATGTTTTCCATGCCTTATCTTTCCCAATCTAGGAACGTTTCTATGGCAACGACAGGTTTTCCTATAGGGCTCCTGTATCTCCTTTCCGATGCACTATTTCTTCATTACTGTTTCACTCACCCCCTCACATTGACTTATTAATACAGATATTACGTCGCAACGAAACACTCTGTGTTCCATGCTTTCTCCTTAGTAATCTAGGAACGTTTCTATGGCAATGACAGTATTTTCTTTTAGGGATGAGTATCTCCTTTCCGATGCACTATTTCTTCTTTACTGTATCTCTCGCACTTTCACATTGACGAATTAACACAGAAATTGCGTCACAATGAAATACTCTGGGTTCCATGCCTTCTCTTTCCCAATCTAGGAACGTTTTTACAGCAACGACAAACTTTTCTATTGGGGTCCTGTAACTCCTTTCCGAAGCACTATTTCTTCATTACTGTATCACTCGCACCCATCACGTTGACGAATTAACACAGAAATTGCGTCACATTGAAATAGTCTGGGTTCCTGGCCTTCTCTCTCAGGATCTAGGAACGTTTCTATGGCAATTACAGGAATTTCTTTTAGGGATGAGTATCTCCTGTCCGACTAACTATTTCTTCTTTACTGTATCACTCGCACCCTCACATTGACAAATTAACACAGAAATTGTGTCACAATGAAATACTCTGGGTTCCATGCCTTCTCTTTCCCAGTCTAGGATCATTTCTTTGGCAACGACAGGATTATCTATTGGGGTACTTGATCTCCTTCCCAATGCACTATTTCTTCTTTACTGTTTCACTAACTCCCTCACATTGACTAATTAATACAGAAATTGCGCCGCAACGAAACACTCTGGGTTCCATGCCTTCTCCTTCGTAATCTTGGAACTTTTCTATGGCAAAGACAGGATTATCTTTTAGGGATGTGTACCTGCTCTCCGACTAACTATTTCTTCTTTACTGTATCACTCGCACCCTCACATTGACGAATTAAACACAGAAATTGCGTCACAATAAAATACTCTGTTTTCCATGCCTTCTCTTTCCCAATCTAGGATCATTTCTATGGCAACGACAGAATTTTCTATTGGGGTCCTGTATGTCCTTTCCGATGCACTATTTCTTCTTTACTGTTTCATTCACCCCCTCACATTGACTAATTAATACAGAAATTGCGTCGCATCGAAACACTCTGGGTTCCATGCCTTCTCCTTCGTAATCTATGAACGTTTCTATGGCAACGACAGGATTATCTTTTAGGGATGAGTATCTCCTTTCGGATGCACTATTTCCTCTTTACTGTATCACTCGCACCCTCACATTGACGAATTAACACAGAGATTGCGTCACAATGAAATACTCTGACTTCCATGCGTTCTCTTTCCCGATCTAGGGATGTTTCTATGGCAATGACAAGATTTTCTTTTAGGGATGAGTATCTCCTCTCCGACTAACTATTTCTTCTTTACTGTATCACTCACATCCTCACATTGACGAATTAACACAGAAATTGCGTCAGCATAAAATACTCTGTTTTCCATGCCTTCTCTTTCCCAATCTAGGATCATTTCTATGGCAACGACAGAATTTTCTATTGGGGTCCTGTATGTCCTTTCCGATGCACTATTTCTTCTTTACTGTTTCATTCACCCCCTCACATTGACTAATTAATACAGAAATTGCGTCGCATCGAAACACTCTGGGTTCCATGCCTTCTCCTTCGTAATCTATGAACGTTTCTACGGCAACGACAGGATTATCTTTTAGGGATGAGTATCTCCTATCCGATGCACTATTTCTTCTTTACTGTATACCTCGCACCCATCACGTTGACGAATTAACACAGAAATTGCGTCACAATGAAATACACTGAGTTCCGGGCCTTCTCTTTCCCGATATAGGAACGTTTCTATGGCAATGTCAGGATTTTCTTTTAGGGATGAGAATCTCCTCTCCGACTAACTATTTCTCTTTACTGTATCACTCGCACCCTCACGTTGACGAATTAACAAAGAAATTGCGTCACAATGAAATACTGTTTTCCATGCCTTATCTTTCCCAATCTACGAACGTTTTTATGGCAACGACAAAATTTTCTATTTGGGTCCTGTATCTCCTTTCCGATGCACAATTTCTTCATTACTGTATCACTCGCACGCTCACGTTGTCGAATTAACACAGACATTGCGTCACAATGAAATACTCTGTGGTCCATGCCTTTTCTTTCCCAATCTAGGAACGTTTCTACGGCAACGACAGAATTTTCTATTGTGGTCCTGTATCTCCTTTCCGATGCACAATTTCTTCTTTACTGTATTACTCGCACCCTCCCGTTGACGAATCAACACAGAAATTGCGTCGCAATGAAATACTCTGTTTTCCATGCCTTCTGTTTCCCAATCTAGGATCATTTCTACGGCAACAACAGGGATTTCTTTTGGGGACCTGTATCTCCTTTCTGATGCACTATTTCTTCTTTACTGTTTCACTCACCCCCTCACATTGACTAATTAATACAGAAATTGCGTCGCAACGAAACACTCTGGGTTCCATGCCTTCCCCTTCGAAATCCAGGAACGTTTCTATGGCAACAACAGGATTTTCCTTTACGGTTTGAGTATCTCCTTTCTGATGCACTATTTCTTCTTTACTGTATCCCTCGCACCCTCACATTGACGAATTAACAAAGAAATTGCTTCACAATGAAATACTGTTTTCCATGCCTTATCTTTCCCAATCTACGAACGTTTCTACGGCAACGACAGGACTTTCTATTGGGGTCCTGTATCTCCTTTCCGATGCACAATTTCTTCTTTACTGTATCACTCACACCCTCACGTTGACAAATTAACAAAAAAATTGCGTCACAATGAAATACTCTGTTTTCCATGCTTTATCTTTCCCAATCTGGGATCATTTCTACGGCAACGACAGGATTTTCTATTGACGGCCTGTATCTCCTTTCCGATGAACTATTTCTTCTTTAGTGTTTCACTCACTCCCTCACATTGACTAATTAATACAGAAATTGAGTCGCAACGAAATACTCTGGGTTCCAAGCCTTCTCTTTCCCGATATAGGAACGTTTCTATGGCAATGTCAGGATTTTCTTTTAGGGATGAGTATCTCCTCTCCGACTAACTATATCTCTTTACTGTATCACTCGCACCGTCACATTGACGAATTAACACAGAAATTGCGTCACAATAAAATACTCTGTTTTCCATGCCTTCTCTTTCCCAATCTAGGATCATTTCTACGGCAACGACAGGATTTTCTATTGGCGTCCTGTATCTCCTTTCCGATGCACGATTTCTTCTTTACTGTTTCACTCACTCCCTCACATTAACTAATTCATACAGAATTTGCGTCGCAACGATACACTCTGGGTTCCATGCCTTCTCCTTCGTAACCTAGGAACGTTTCTATGGCAACGACAGGATTTTCCTTTAGGGATGAGTATTTCTATTCTGATGCCCTATTTCTTCTTTACTGTATCCCTCACACCCTCACGTTGACAAATTAACACAGAAATTGCGTCACAATGAAATACTCTGGGTTCCATGGCTTCTCTTTCCCAATCTCGGAACGTTTCTACGGCAACGACAGGATTTTCTATTGGGGTCCTGAATGTCCTTTCCGATGCACTATTTCTTCTTTACTGTATCACTCGCACCCTCACATTGACGAATTAAAACAGAAATTGCGTCGCAATGAAATACCCTGGGTTCCATGCCTTTTCCAATCTAGGATCAATTCTACAGCAACCACAGGATTTTATATTGGGGTCCTGTATCTCCTTTCCGATGCACAATTTCTTCCTTACTGTATCACTCGCACCCACACATTGACGAATTAACACAGAAATTGGGTCGCAATGAAATACTCTGGGTTCCATGCCTTCTCTTTCCCAATCTAGGATCATTTCTACAGCAACCACAGGATTTTCTATTGGGGTCCTGTATCTCCTTTCCGATGCACTATTTCTTCTTTACTGTATCACTCGCACCCTCACGTTGACAAATTAACACAGAAATTGCGTCGCAATGAAATACTCTGTTTTCCATGCCTTCTGTTTCCCAATCTAGGATCATTTCTACGGCAACAACAGGGATTTCTTTTGGGGACCTGTATCTCCTTTCCGATGCACTATTTCTTCTTTACTGTTTCACTCACCCCCTCACATTGACTAATTAATACAGAAATTGCGTCGCAACGAAACACTCTGGGTTCCATGCCTTCCCCTTCGAAATCAAGGAACGTTTCTATGGCAACAACAGGATTTTCCTTTACGGTTTGAGTATCTCCTTTCTGATGCACTATTTCTTCTTTACTGTATCCCTCGCACCCTCACATTGACGAATTAACACAGAAATTTCGTCAAAATGAAATACTCTGTGGTCCATGCCTTCTCTTTCCCAATCTACGAACGGTTCTACGGCAACGACAGGATTTTCTATTGGGGCCCTGTATCTCCTTTCCGATGCACAATTTCTTCTTTACTGTATCACTCACACCCTCACGTTGACAAATTAACAAAGAAATTGCGTCACAATGAAATACTCTGTTTTCCATGCCTTATCTTTCCCAATCTGGGATCATTTCTACGGCAACGACAGGAGTTTCTTTTGACGGCCTGTATCTCCTTTCCGATGAACTATTTCTTCTTTAGTGTTTCACTCACTCCCTCACATTGACTAATTAATACAGAAATTGAGTCGCAACGAAATACTCTGCGTTCCAAGCCTTCTCCTTCGTAATCTAGGAAAGTTTCTTCGGCAACGACAGGATTTTCTTTTAGGGATGAGTATCTCCTTTCCGATGCACTATTTCTTCATTACTGTATACCTCGCACCCATCACGTTGACGTATTAACACAGACATTGCGTCACAATGAAATACTCTGGGTTCCAGGCCTTCTCTTTCCCGATCGAGGAACGTTTCTATGGCAATGACAGGATTTTCTTTTAGGGATGGGTATCTCCTCTCCGACTAACTATATCTCTTTACTGTATCACTCGCACCGTCACATTGACGAATTAACACAGAAATTGCGTCACAATAAAATACTCTGTTTTCCATGCCTTCTCTTTCCCAATATAGGATCATTTCTACGGCAACGACAGGATTTTCTATTGGGGTCCTGTATCTCCTTTCCGATGCACTTTTTCTTCTTTACTGTTTCACTCACTCCCTCACATTAACTAATTCATACAGAATTTGCGTCGCAACGATACACTCTGGGTTCCATGCCTTCTCCTTCGTAACCTAGGAACGTTTCTATGGCAGCGACAGGATTTTCCTTTAGGGATGAGTATCTCTATTCTGATGCCCTATTTCTTCTTTACTGTATCCTTGACACCCTCACGTTGACAAATTAACACAGAAATTGCGTCACAATGAAATACTCTGGGTTCCATGGCTTCTCTTTCCCAATCTCGGAACGTTTCTACGGCAACGACAGGATTTTCTATTGGGGTCCTGAATGTCCTCTCCGATGCACTATTTCTTCTTTACTGTATCACTCGCACCCTCACATTGACGAATTAAAACAGAAATTGCGTCGCAATGAAATACCCTGGGTTCCATGCCTTTTCCAATCTAGGATCAATTCTACAGCAACCACAGGATTTTATATTGGGGTCCTGTATCTCCTTTCCGATGCACAATTTCTTCTTTACTGTATCACTCGCACCCTCACGTTGACAAATTAACACAGAAATTGCGTCACAATAAAATACTCTGTTTTCCATGCCTTCTCTTTCCCAATCTAGGATCATTTCTACACCAACCACAGGATTTTCTATTGGGGTCCAGTATCTCCTTTCCGATGCACTATTTCTTCTTTAATGTATTATTCGCACCCTCACATTGACGAATTAACACAAAAATGGGGTGGCAATGAAATACTCTGAGTTCCATGCCTTCTCTTTCCCAATCTAGGATCATTTCTACAGCAACGACCGGATTTTCTATTGGGGTCCTGTATCGCCTTTCCGATGCACAATTTCTGCTTTACTGTTTCACTCGCACCCTCAAATTGACGAATTAACACAGAAATTGCGTCGCAATGATATACTTGGGTTCCATGCCTTCTGTTTCCCAATCTAGGATCGTTTCTACAGCAACACAGGATTTTCTATTGGGGTCCTGTATCTTCTTTCCGATGCACTTTTTCTTCTTTACTCTATCACTCGCACCCTCACATTGACGAATTAACACAAAATTGCGTCGCAATGAAATACTCTGGGTTCTATGCCTTCTCTTTCCCAATCTAGCATCATTTCTACAAATACGACAGGATTTTCTATTGGGGTCCTGTATCTCCTTTCCGATGCACAATTTCTTCTTCACTGTATCACTCGCACCCTCACATTGACGAATTAACACAGAAATTGCCTCGCAATGAAATACTCTGGGTTCCATGCCTTCTCCTTCCCAATCTAGGATCATCTCTACAGCAACGACAGGATTTTCTTATGGGGTACTGTATCTCCTTTCCAATGCACTATCCCTTCTTTACTGTATCACTCGCACCCTCACATTGACGAATTAACACAGAAATTGCGTCGCAATGAAATACTCTGGGTTTAATGCTTTCTCTTTGCCAATCTAGGATCAATTGTACAGCAACGACAGGACTTTCTATTGGGGTCCTGTATCTCCTTTCCGATGCCTAATTTCTTCTTTACTGTATCACTCGCACCCTCACATTGACGAATTAATACAGAAATTGCGTCGCAACGAAATACTCTGGGTTCCATGCCTTCTCTTTCACAATCTAGAAATGTTTCTATGGGAACGATAGGATTTTCTTTTAGGGATGAGTATCTTCTCCCCCATGCACTATTTCTTCTTTACTGTATCACTCGTACCCTCACGTTGAAGAATTAACACAGAAATTGCGTCGCAATGAAATACTCTGGGTCCCATGCCTTCTCTTTCCCAATCCAGGAAAGTTTCTACGGCAACGACAAAATTTTCTATTCGGGTCCTGTATCTCCTTTCCGATGCACTATTTCTTCTTTACTGTATCACTCGCACCCTCACATTGAGGATTTAACACAGAAATTGCGTCACAGTGAAATACTCTGGGTTCCATGCCTTCTCTTTCCCAATCTAGGAACGTTTCTATGGCAATGACAGGATTTTCTTTTAGGGATGAGTATCTACATTCCGACGCACTATTTCTACTTTCCTGTATCACTCGCACTCTCACATTGACGAATTAATACAGAAATTGCGTCGCAACGATATACTCTGGGTTCCATGCCTTCTCCTTCCCAATCTAGAAACGTTTCTATGGCAACGACAGGATTTTCTTTTAGGGATGAGTATCTTCTCTCCCATGCACTATTTCTTCTTTACTGTATCACTCGCACCCTCACATTGACGAATTAACTCAGAAATTGCGTCACAGTGAAATACTCTGTGTTCCATGCCTTCTCTTTCCCAATCTAGGAACGTTTCTACAGCAACGACAAAATTTTCTATTGGGGCCCTGTATCTCCGTTCCAATGCACTATTTCTTACTTTACTGTAACACTCGCACCCTGACATTGACGAATTAATACAGAAATTACGTCGCAACGAAATACTTTGGGTTCCATGCCTTCTCTTTCACAATGTAGAAACGTTTCTATGGCAACGACAGGATTTTCTTTTAAGGATGAGTATCTCCTTTCCGATGCCCTATTTCTTCTTTCCTGTATCACTCGCACCCTCACATTGACGAATTAACACAGAAACCGCGTCACAATGAAATACTCTGAGTTCCATGCCTTGTATTTCCCAATCAAGGAACGTTTCTACGGCAACGACCAAATTTTCTATTGGGGTCCTGTGTCTCCTTTCCGATGCACTATTTCTTCTTTACTGTAACACTCGCACCCTCACGTTGACGAATTAACACAGAAATTGCGTCGCAATGAAATACTCTGTGTTCCATTATTTCTCTTTCCCAATTTAGGATCATTTCTACGGCAATGACTGGAATTTCTATTGCGGTCCTGTATCTCCGTTCCGATGCACAATTTCTTCTTTACTGTATCACTCGCACCCACACATTGTCGAATTATTACAGAAATTGCGTCACAACGATATACTCTGGGCTCCATGCCTTCTCTTACACAATCTAGGAACGTTTCTAAGGCAACGACAGGATTTTCTTTTAGGGATGTGTATCTTCTCTCCCATGCACTATTTCTTATTTACTGTATCACTCGCACCCTCAGATTGATGTATTAACACAGAAATTGCGTCACAGTGAAACACTCTGGGTTCCATGCCTTCTCTTACCCAATCTAGGAACGTTTCTATGGCTACGACAGGAATTTCTTTTAGGGATGAGTATCTTCTCTCAAATGCACTATTTCTTCTTTACTGTATCACTCGCACCCTCACATTCACGAATTAATACAGAAATTGCGTTGCAACGAAATACTCTGGGTTCCATGCCTTCTCTTTCACAATCTAGAAACGTTTCTATGGCAACGACAGGATTATCTTTTAAGGATAAGTATCTCCTTTCCGATGCCCTATTTCTCCTTTCCTGTATCACTCGCACCCTCACATTGACGAATTAAAACAGAAACTGCGTCTTAATGAAATACTCTGGGTTTCATGCCTAGTCTTTCCCAATCAAGGAACGTTTCTACGGCAACGACAAAATTTTCTATTGGGGTCCTGTTTCTCCTTTCCGATGCACTATTTCTTCTTTACTGTAACACTTGCACCCTCACGTTGACGAATTAACACAGAAATTGCGTCGCAATGAAATACTCTGTGTTCCATGACTTCTCTTTCCCAATCTAGGATCATTTTATACGGCAACGACTGGAATTTCTATTGGGGTCCTGTATCTCCGTTCCGATGCACTATTTCTGCTTTACTGTATCCCTCGCACCCTCACATTGTCGAATTAATACAGAAATTCCGTCGCAACGATATACTCTGTGTCCCATGCCTTCTCTTACCCAATCTAGGAACGTTTCTATGGCAACGACAGGATTTTCTTTTAGGGATAAGTATCTTCTCTCCCATGCACTATATCTTCTTTACTGTAACACTCGCACCCTCACATTGACGAATTGACAAAGATATTGCGTCGCAATGAAATACTCTGGGTTCCATGCCTTCTCCATCCCAATCTAGGAGCGTTTCTATAGCAACGACAAAATTTTCTATTGGGGTCCTGTATCTCCTTTCCGATGCACAATTTCTTCTTTACTGTACCACTCGCACCCTCACGTTCAAGAATTAACGCAGAAATTGCGTCGCAATGAAATACTCTGGGTCCCATGCCTTCTCTTTCCCAATCTAGGAAAGTTTCTACGGCAACAACAAAATTTTCTATTGGGGTCCTGTATCTCCTTTCCGATACACTATTTCTTCTTTACTGTATCACTCGCACACTCACATTGAGGATTTAACACAGAAATTGCGTCACAGTGAAATACTCTGGGTTCCATGCCTTCTCTTGCCCGATCTAGGAACGTTTCTATGGCAACGACAGGATTTTCTTCTAGGGATGAGCATCTTCTCTCCCATGCATTATTTTTTCTTTACTGTATCACTCGCACCCTCACATTTACGAATTAACACAGAAATTGCGTCGCAATGAAATACTCTGTGTTCCATGCCTTCTCTTACAAAATCTAGGAACGTTTCTATGGCAACGACAAAATTTTCTATTGGGGTCCTGTATCTCCTTTCCGATGCACAATTTCTTCTTTACTGTATCACTCGCACCCTCACGTTGACGAATTAACACAGAAATTGCGTCACAATGAAATACTCTGGGTTCCATGTCTTCTCTTTCCCAATCTAGGAACGTTTGTTTCGCAACGACAGGGTTTTCTTTTAGGGATGAGTATCTTCTCTCCCATGCACTATTTCTTCTTTACTGTATCACTCGCACCCTCACTTTGACGAATTAACACAGAAATTTCGTCGCAATGTAATACTCTGGGTTCAATGCCTTCTCTTTCCCAATCTAGGAACTTTTCTACGGCATCGACAAAATTTTCTATTGGGGTTCTGTATCTCCTTCCGATGCACAATTTCTTCTTTACTGTATCACTCGCACCCTCACGTTGACGAATTAACTCAGAAATTGCGTCGCAATGATTTACTCTGGGTCCCATGAATTCTCTTACCCAATCTAGGAACGTTTCTACGGCAACAACAAAATTTTCTGTTTGGGTCCTGTATCTCCTTTCCGATACCCTATTTCTTCTTTACTGCATCACACGCACCCTCACATTGACGAATTAACACAGAAATTGCGTCACAGTGAAATACTCTGCGATCCATGCATTCTCTTTCCGAATCTAGGAACGTTTCTATGGCAATGACAGGATTTTCCTTTAGGGATGAGTATCTGCTTTCCGATGCACAATTTCTTCTTTACTGTATCACTCGCACCCTCACATTGTGGAATTAACACAGAAATTACGTCGCAATGGAATACTCTGGGTTCCATGCCTTCTCTTTCACAATCTAGGAACGTTTCTATGGCAACGACAGGTTTTCTTTTAGGGATAAGTATCTTCTCTCCCATGTACTATTTCTTCTCTACTCTATCACTCGCACCCTCACATTGACGAATTAACACAGAAATTGCGTCACAGTGAAATACACTGGGTTCCATGCCTTCTCTTTCACAATCTAGGAACGTTTCTATGGCAACGACAGGATTTTCTTTTAGGGATAAGTATCTTATCTCCCATGTACTATTTCTTCTTTACTCTATCACTCGCACCCTCACATTGACGAATTAACACAGAAATTGCGTCACAGTGAAATACACTGAGTTCCATGCCTTCTCATTCCCAATCTAGGAACGTTCCTACAGCAGCGACAAAATTATCTATTGGGGTCCTGTATCTCCATTCCGAAGCGCAATTTCTTCTTTGCTGTATCACTCGCACCCTCACGTTGAGAATTAACACAGAAATTGCATCGCAATGAAATACTCTGGGTTCCATGCCTTCTGTATCCCAATCTAGGATCATTTCTACGGCAATGGCTTGATTTTCTATTGGAGTCCTGTATCTCTGTTCCGATGCACTATTTCTTCTTTACTGTATCACTATCACCCTCACATTGACGAATTAATACAGAAATAGCGTCGCAACGAAATACTCTGGGTTCCATGCCTTCCCCTTCACAATCTAGAAACGTTCCTATGGCAACGACAGGATTTTCTTTTAGGGATGAGTAACTTCTCTCCCATGCACTATTTCTTCTTTACTGTGTCACTCGCACCCTCACACTGACGAATTAACACAGAAATTGCGTCACAGTGAAATACTCTGGATTCCATGCCTTCTCTCTCCGCATCTAGAAACGTTTCTACAGCAACGACAATATTTTCTATTGGGCTCCTGTATCTCCTTTCCGATGTATAATTTCTTCTTTACTGTATCACTCGCACCCTCACGTTGACGAATTAACACAGATATTGCGTCCCAATGAAATACTCTGGGTTCCATGCCTTCTCTTTCCAAATCTAGGATCATTTCTATGGCAACGACTTGATTATCTATTGGGGTCCTGTATCCCTGTTCCGATGCACTATTTCTTCTTTACTGTATCACTCACACCCGCACAATGAAGAATTAATACAGAAATTGCGTCGCAACGAAATACTCTGCGTTCCATGCCTTCTCTTTCCCAATGTAGGAACGTTTCTATGGCAATGACAGGATTTTCTTTTAGGGTTGGGTATCTACTTTGCAATGCACTCTCTCTTCTTTCCTGTATCACTCGCACCCTCACATTGACGAATTAACACTGAAACTGCGTCACAATGAAGTACTCTGGGTTCCATGCCTTCCCCTTCACAATCTACGAACGTTTCTGTGATAACGACAGGATTATCTATTGGGGTCCATTATCTGCTTTCCGATGAACTACTTCTTCTTTACTGTATCACTCGCATCCACACATTGACGAATTAACACATAAATTACGTCCCAATGCAATTCTCTGGGTTCCATGCCTTCTTATTCCCAATCTAGGAACGTTTCTACGGCAATGACAGGATTTTCTATTGGGGTCCTGTATCTGCTTCCTTTTGAACTATTTCTTCTTTACTGTATCACTCGCATCCTATACATTGACAAATTAACACAGAAATTACGCCACATTGAAATTCTCTGGGTTCCATGCCTTTTCTTTCCCAATCTAGGAACGTTTCTACAGCAACGACAGGATTTTCTATTGGGGTACTGTAACTCCTTTCCGAAGCACTATTTCTTATTTACCGTATCACTCGCACCCTCACATTGACGAATTAACACAGAAATTGCGTCACAATGAAATACTCTGGGTTCCATGCCTTCTCTTCCCCAATCTTGGAACGTTTCTACGGCAACGACATGATTTTCCATTGGAGTCCTGTATCTGTTTTCCGATGATCTGTTTCTTCTTTACTATGTCACTCGCTTCCTCACATTGAAGAATTAACACAGAAATTACGTCACAAAGAAATTCTCTGGGTTCCATGCCTTCTCTTTCCCAATCTAGGAACGTTTCTACGGCAACGACAAGATTTTTTATTGGGGTTCTGTATCTCTTTCTGAAGCACTATTTCTTCTTTACCGTATCACTAGCATCCTCACATTGACGAATTAACAGAGAAATTGCGTCACAATGAAATACTCTGGGTTCCATGCCTTCTCTTACCCAATCTAGGACCGTTTCTACGGCAACGACAGAATTTTCTATTCGGGTTCTGTATCAGCTTTCCGATGAACTATTTCTTCCTTACTGTATCACTCGCATCCTCACATTGACGAATTAACACAGAAATTGCGTCACAATGAAATACCCTGGGTTCCATGCCTTCTCTTTCCCAATCTAGGAACGTATCTACGGCAACGACAGGATTTTCTATTGGGCGCCTGTATGTCCTTTCCGAAGCACTATTTCTTCTTTACCGTATCTCTCGCACCCTCACATTAACGAATTAACACAGAAATTGCATCACAATGAAATACTCTGGGTTCCATGCCTTCAGTTTCCCAATCTAGGAACGTTTCTATGGCAACGACTGGATTTTCTATTGGGTTCCTGTATCTGCTTTCCGATGAACTATTTCTTCTTTACTGTATCACTCGCACCCTAACGTTGACGAATTAAAACAGAAATTGCGTCACAATGAAATACTCTGGGCTCCATGCCTTCTCTTTCCCAATCTATGAACGTTTCTACGGCAACGACAGGGTTTTTCTATTGGGGTCCTGTATCAGCTTTCCGATGAACTATTTCTTCTTTACTGTCTCACTCGCTTCTTCAAATTGACGAATTAACACAGAAATTACGTCACAATGAAATTCTCTGGGTTCCAGGCCTTCTCTTTCCCGATCTAGGAACGTTTCTATGGCTATTACAGGATTTTCTTTTAGGGATGAGTATCTCCTCTCCGACTAACTATTTCTTCTTTACTGTATCACTCGCACCCTCACATTGACGAATTAACACAGAAATTGCGTCACAATGAGATACTCTGGGTTCCATGCCATCTCTTACAAAATCTAGGAACGTTTCTACGGCAACGACAGGATTTTCTATTGGGGTCCTGTATCTGCTTTCCGATCAACTATTTCTTCTTTACTATATCACTCGCACGCTAACATAGACGAATTAACACAGAAATTGCGTCACAATGAAATACTCTCGGTTCCATGCCTTCTCGTTCCCAATCTAGGAACGTTTCTACGGCAACGACAGGATTTTCAATTGGGGTCCTGTATCTGCTTTCCGATGAACTATTTCTTCTTTCGTTTATAACTCGCACCCTCACATTGACGAATTAACACAGAAACTGCATCACAATGAAATACTCTGGGTTCCATGCCTTCTCTTTCCCAATCTAGGAACGTTTCTACGGCAACGACAGGATTTTCTATTGGGGTCCTGTATCTGCTTTCCGATGAACTATTTCTTCTTTACTGTATCACTCGCACCCTCACATTGACGAATTAACACAGAAATTGCGTCCAAATGAAATACTCTGGATCCATGCCTTCTCTTTCCCAATCTAAGAGCGTTTCTACGGCTACGACAGGATTTTCTATTGGGGTCCTGTATCTGCTTTGCGATGAACTATTTCTTCTTTACTGTATCACTCGCATCCTCACATTGACGAATTAACACAGAAATTACGTCACAATGAAATTCACTGGGTTCCTGGCCTTCTCTTTCCCGATCTAGGAACGTTTCCATGGCAATGACAGGATTTGCTTTTAGGGATGAGCATCTCCTCTCCGACTTACTATATCTTCTTCACTGTATCACTCGCACTCTCACATTGACGAATTATCACAGAAATTGCGTCACAATGAAATACTGTGGGTTCCATGCCATCTCTTTCCCAATCTAGGTACGTTTCTACGGCACCGACAGGATTTTGTATTAGGGTCCTGTATCTGCTTTCCGATGAACTATTTCTTCTTTACTGTATCACTCGCATCCTCATATTGACGAATTAACACAGAAATTACGTCACAATGAAATTCTCTGGGTTCCAGACCATCTCTTTCCCTATCTAGGAACGTTTCTACGGCAACGACAGGATTTTCTATTGGGGTCCTGTATCTCCTTTCCGATGAACTGTTTCTTCTTTCTTTTATCACTTGCACGCTCACATTGACCAATTAACACAGAAACTGTGTCACAATTAAATACTCTGGGCTCCATGATTTATCTTTCCCAATCTAGGACCGTTTCTACGGAAACGACAGGATTTTCTATTGGGGTCCTGTATCTGCTTTCCGATGAACTATTTCAGATTTACTGTATCACTCGCATCCTCACATTGACGAATTAACACAGAAATTACGTCACAATCAAATTCTCTGTGTTCCAGGCCTTCTCTTTCCCGATCGAGGAACGTTTCTATGGCAATTACAGGATTTTCTTTTAGGGATGAGTATCTCCTCTCCGATGCACTATTTCTTCTTTACTGTATCACTCGCACCATCACATGGGCGAATTAACACAGAAATTGCGTCACAATGAGATACTCTGTGTTCCAAGCCTTCTCTTTCCCAATCTAGAAACTGTTTCTATGGCAAGTACAGGATTTTATTTTAGGGATAAGTATCTCCTTTCCGATGCACTATTACTTCTTTCTTTTATCACTCGCACCCTCACATTGACGAATTAACACAGAAACTGGGTCACAATGAAATACTCTCGGTTCCATGGCTTCTCGATCCCAATCTGGGAACGTTTCTACGGCAACGACAGGATATTCTATTGTGGTCCTGTATCTGCTTTCCGATGAACTATTTCTTATTTCTTTTATCACTCGCTCCCTCACATTGACGAATTAACACAGAAACTGCGTCACAATGAAATACACTGGGTTCCATGCCTTATCTTTCCCAATCTATGAACGTTTCTATGGCAACGAACGGATTTTCTATTGGGGTCCTGTATCTGCTTTCCGATGAACTATTACTTCTTTACTGTACCACTCGTATCCTCACATTGACGAATTAACACAGAAATTACGTCACAATCAAATTCTCTGTCTTCCATGCCTTCTCTTTCCAGATCTAGGAACGTTTCTATGGCAATGAATGAATTTTCATTTAGGGATGAGTATCTCCTCTCCGACTAACTATTTCATCTTTACTGTATCACTCGCACCCTCACATTGACGAGTTAACACAGAAATTGCATCACAATGAAATACTCTGGGTTCCATGCCTTCTCTTTCCCAATGTAGGGGTGTTTCAACGGCAACGACAGGATTTTATATTTGGGTCCTGTATCTGCTTTCCGATCAACTATTTCTTCTTTACTGTATCACACACATCCTCACATTGACGAAGTAACACAAAAATTACGTCACAATGAAATTCTCTGGGTTCCAGGCCTTCTCTTTCCCGATCTAGGAACGTTTCTATGGCAATGACAGGATTTTCTTTTAGGGATGATTATCTCCTCTGCGACTATCTATTTCTTCTTTACTGTATTACTCGCACCCTCACATTGAAGAATTAACACAGAAATTGCGTCACAATGAGATACTCTGTGATCCATGCCTTCTCTTTCCCATTCTAGGAACGTTTCTACGCCAACGACAGGATTTTTTATTGGGGTCCTGTATCTCCTTTCCGATGAACTATTTCCTCTTTACTGTATCACTCCCATCCTCACATTGACGAATTAATGCAGAAATTACGTCACAATGAAATTCTCTGGGTTCCATGCCTTCTCCTTAACATCTAGGAACGTATCTTCGGCAACGACAGGATTTTCTATTGGGGTCCTGTATCTCCTTTCTGATGCACTATTTCTTCTTTAGTGTATCACTCGCACCCCAACATTAACGAATTAATACAGAAATTGCGTCGCAATGAAATACTCTGGGTTCCATGATTTCTCCTTCCCAATCGAGGAACGTTTCTGTGGCAACGACAGAAATTTCTATTGGGGTCCTGTATCTCCTTTCCGATGCACTATTTCTTCTTCACTGTATCTCTCGCACCCTCACATTGACGAATTAATACAGAAATTGCGTCGCATCGAAATACTCTGGGTTCCATGCCTTCTCTTTCCCAATCTAGGAACGTTTCTACGGCAACGACAAAATTTTCTACTGGGGTCCTGTATCTCCATTCCGATGCACAATTTCTTCATTACTGTATCACTCGCACCCTCACATTGACGAATTAACACAGAAACGTCGTCACAATGAAATACTCTGGGTTCCATGCCTTCTCTTTCCCAATCTAGGAACGTTTCTATGGCAACAACAAAATTTTATATTGGGGTCCTGTATCTCCTTTCCGATGCACAATTTCTTCATTACTGTATCGCTCGCACCCTCACGTTGACGAATTAACACAGAAAATGCGTCACAATGAATTACTCTGGGTTCCATGCCTTCTCTTTCCCATTCCAGGAACGTTTCTACGGCAACGACAGGATTTTCTATTGGGGTCCTGTATCTGCTTTCCGATGATCTATTTCTTCTTTATTGTATCACTCGCGCCCTCACATTGACGAATTAACATAGAAATTGCGTCACAATGAATTACTCTGGGTATCATGCCTTCTCTTTCCCAATCTAGGAACGTTCCTACGGCAACGACAGGAATTTCTATTAGGGCCCTGTATCTGCTTTCCGATGAACTATTTCTTCTTTACTGTATCACTCGCACCCTCACATTGACGAATTAACACAGAAACTGCGTCACAGTGAAATACTCTGGGTTCCATGCCTTCTCTTTCCCAATCTAGGAACGTTTCAATGGCAACGACAGGATTTTCTATTGGGATTCTGTATCTCCTTTCCGATGCACTATTTTTTCTTTCTTGTATTACTCGCTCCCTCACATTGACGAATTTATACAGAAATTGCGTCGCAAGGAAATACTCTGGGTTCCATGCTTTCTCTTTCATAATCTAGGAGCGTTTCTATGGCAACGACAGGATTTTCTTTTAGGGATTAGTATCTTCTCTCCCATTCTGTATTTCATCTTTACTGTATCACTCGCACCCTCACATTGACGAATTAACACAGGAATTGCGTCACAGTGAAATAGTTTCGGTTCCATTCCTGCTCTTTCCAAATCTAGAAACGTTTCTATGGCAACGAGAGGATTTTCTATTGGGGTCCTGTATCTCCTTTCCGATGCACAATTTCTTCTTTACTGTATCATTCGCACCCTCACGTTGACGAATTAACACAGATATTGCGTCACAATGAAATACTCTGGGTTCCATGCCTTCTCTTTCCCAATCTAGGAACGTTTCTACGGCAACGACAAAATTTTCTATTGGGGTACTGTATCTCCTTTCTGATGCATAATTTCTTCTTTACTGTATCACTCGCACCCTCACGTTGACGAATTAACACAGAAATTCCGTCGCAATGAAATACTCTGGGTTATATGCCTTCTCTTTCCCAATCTAGGAACGTTTCTATGGCAACGACAGGATTTTCTATTGGGGTCCTGTATCTCCTTTCCGATGCACAATTTCTTCTTTACTGTATCACTCGCATCCTCACATTTACGAATTAACACAGAAATTACGTCACAATCAAATTCTATGTGTTCCAGGCCTTCTCTTTCCCGATCGATGAACGTTTCTATGGCAATGACAGGATTTTCTTTTAGCGATGAGTATCTCCTCTCCGATGCACTATTTCTTCTTTACTGTATCACTCACACCATCACATGGGCGAATTAACACAGAAATTGCGTCACAATGAGATACTTTGTGTTCCAAGCCTTCTCTTTCCCAATCCAGAAACTGTTTCTATGGCAAGTACAGGATTTTATTTTAGGGATAAGTATCTCCTTTCCGATGCACTATTTCTTCTTTCTTTTATCACTCGCATCCTCACATTGACGAATTAACACAGAAACTGCGTCACAATTAAATACTCTCGGTTCCATGGCTTCTCGATCCCAATCTAGGAACGTTTCTACGGCAACGACAGGATATTCTATTGTGGTCCTGTATCTGCTTTCCGATGAACTATTTCTTATTTCTTTTATCACTCGCACCCTCACATTGACGAATTAACACAGAAACTGCGTCACAATGAAATACTCTCGGTTCCATGCCTTATTTTTCCCAATCTAGGAACGTTTCTATTTCATCGAACGGATTTTCTATTGGGGTCCTGTATCTGCTTTCCGATGAACTATTACTTCTTCACTGTACCACTCGAATCCTCACATTGACGAATTAACACAGAAATTACGTCACAATGAAATTCTATGTCTTCCATGCCTTCTCTTTCCAGATCTAGGAACGATTCTATGGCAATGACAGAATTTTCATTTAGGGATGAGTATCTCCTCTCCGACTAACTATTTCATCTTTACTGTATCACTCGCACCCTCACATTGACGAGTTAACACAGAAATTACGTCACAATGAAATTCTCTGGGTTCCAGGCCTTCTCTTTCCCGATTTAGGAACGTTTCTATGGCAATGACAGGATTTTCTTTTAGGGATGATTATCTCCTCTGCGACTAACTATTTCTTCTTTACTGTATTACTCGCACCCTCACATTGACGAATTAACACAGAAATTACGTCACAATGAAATTCTCTGGGTTCCATGCCTTCTCTTTAACATCTAGGAACGTATCTTCGGCAACGACAGTATTTTCTATTGGGGTCCTGTATCTCCTTTCCGATGCACTATTTCTTCTTTAGTGTATCACTCGCACCCCCACATTGACGAATTAATACAGAAATTGCTTCGCAATGAAATACTCTGGGTTCCATGAATTCTCCATCCCAATCGAGGAACGTTTCTGTGGCAACGACAGAAATTTCTATTGGGGTCCTGTATCTCCTTTCCGATGCACTATTTCTTCTTCACTGTATCTCTCGCACCCTCACATTGACGGATTAACACAGAAACGTCGTCACAATGAAATACTCTGGGTTCCATGCCTTCTCTTTCCCATTCCAGGAACGTTTCTACGGCATCGACAGGATTTTCTATTGGGGTCCTGTATCTGCTTTCCGATGATCTATTTCTTCTTTATTGTATCACTCGCGCCCTCACATTGACGAATTAACATAGAAATTGCGTCACAATGAATTACTCTGGGTTTCATGCCTTCTCTTTCCCAATCTAGGAACGTTCCTACGGCAACGACAGGAATTTCTATTAGGGACCTGTATCTGCTTTCCGATGAACTATTTCTTCTTTACTGTATCACTCGCACCCTCACATTGACGAATTAATACAGAAATTGCGTCGCAACGAATTACTCTGGGTCCCATGCCTTTTCTTTCCCAATCTAGGAACGTTTCTATGGCAACGACAGTATTTTCTTTTAGGGATGAGTATCTTCTGTCCCATGCACTATTTCTTCTTTAGTGTATCACTCGCACCCTCACATTGACGAATTAACACAGAAACTGCGTCACAGTGAAATACTCTGGGTTCCATTCCTTCTCTTTCCCAATCTAGGAACGTTTCTATGGCAACGACAGGATTTTCTATTGGGGTTCTGTATCTCCTTTCCGATGCACTATTTTTTCTTTCTTGTCTTACTCGCTCCCTCACATTGACGAATTAATACAGAAATTGCGACGCAATGAAATACTCTGGGTTCCATGGATTCTCCTTCCCAATCGAGGAACGTTTCTGTGGCAACGACAGAAATTTCTATTGGGGTCCTGTATCTCCTTTCCGATGCACTATTTCTTCTTCACTGTATCTCTCGCACCCTCACATTGACGAATTAATACAGAAATTGCGTCGCAACGAATTACTCTGGGTCCCATGCCTTCTCTTTCCCAATCTAAAAACGTTTCTACGGTAACGACAAAATTTTCTATTGGGGTCCTGTATCTCCTTTCTGATGCATAATTATTTCTTTACTGTATCACTCGCACCCTCACGTTGACGAATTAACACAGAAATTCCGTCGCAAAGAAATACTCTGGGTTATATGCCTTCTCTTTCCCAATCTAGGAACGTTTCTATGGCAACGACAGGAGTTTCTATTGGGGTCCTGTATCTGCTCTCCGATGCACAATTTCTTCTTTACAGTATCACTCGCACCCTCACGTTGACGAATTATCACAGAAATTGCGTCGCAATGAAATACTATGGGTCCCATGCCTTCTCTTTCAAAATCTAGGAGCGTTTCTATGGCAACGACAGGATTTTCTATTGGGGTCCTGTATCTCCTATCTGATGCACAATTTCTTCTTTACTGTATCACTCGCACCCTCACGTTGACGTATTAACACTGAAATTGCGTCACAAAGAAATGCTCTGTGTTCCATGCCTTCTCTTTCCCAATCTAGGAACGTTTCTACGGCAACGACAGGATTTACTATTCGGGTACTGTATCTCCTTTTGATGCACAATTTCTTTTTTACTGTATCACTCGCACCCTCACGTTGACGAAATAACACAGAAATTGCGTCACAATGAATTACTCTGGGTTCCATGCCTTCTCTTTCCCATTCCAGGAACGTTTCTACGGCAACGACAGGATTTTCTATTGGGGTCCTGTATCTGCTTTCCGATGAACTATTTCTTCTTTACTGTATCATTCGCGCCCTTACATTGACGAATTAACACAGAAAATGCGTCACAATGAATTACTCTGGGTTTCATGCCTTCTCTTTCGCAATCTAGGAACGCTCCAACGGCAACGACAGGATTTTCTATTGGGTCCCTGTATCTGCTTTCCGATGAACTATTTCTTCTTTACTGTAACACTCGCACCCTCACATTGACGAATTAATAAAGAAATTGCGTCGCAACGAATTACTCTGGGTTCCATGCCTTATCTTTAAAAATCTAGGAACGTTTCTATGGCAACGACAGTATTTTCTTTTAGGGATGAGTATCTTCTCTCCCGTGCACTATTTCTATCTTTACTGTATCACTCGCACCCTCACATTGACGAATTAACACAGTAATTGCGTCACAGTGAAATACTCTGTGTTCCATGCCTTCTCTTTCCCAATCTAGGAACGTTTCTAGGGCAACAACATAATTTTATATTGGAGTCCTGTATCTCCTTTCCGATGCACAATTTCTTCATTACTGTACCACTCGCACCCTCACGTTGACGAAATAACACAGAAATTGCGTCACAATGAATTACTCTGGGTTCCATGCCTTCTCTTTCCCATTCCAGGAACGTTTCTACGGCAACGACAGGATTTTCTATTGGGGTCCTGTATCTGCTTTCCGATGATCTATTTCTTCTTTATTGTATCACTCGCGCCCTCACATTCACAAATTAACATAGAAATTGCGTCACAATGAATTACTCTGGGTTTCATGCCTTCTCTTTCCCAATCTAGGAACGTTCCTACAGCAACGACAGGAATTTCTATTAGGGCCCTGTATCTGATTTCCGATGAACTATTTCTTCTTTACAGAATCACTCGCACCCTCACATTGACGAATTAATACAGAAATTGCGTCGCAACGAATTACTCTGGATTCCATGCCTTCTCTTTCCCAATCTAGGAACGTTTCTATGGCAACGACAGTATTTTCTTTTAGGGAAGAGTATCTTCTGTCCCATGCACTATTTCTTCTTTACTGTATCACTCGCACCCTCACATTGACGAATCAACACAGAAATTGCGTCACAGTGAAATACTCTGGGTTCTATGCCTTCTCTTTCCCAATCTAGGAACGTTTCTATGGCAACGACAGGATTTTCTATTGGGGTTCTGTATCTACTTTCCGATGCACTATTTTTTCTTTCTTGTATTACTCGCTCCCTCACATTGACGAATTTATACAGAAATTGCGTCGCTGGGAAATACTCTGGGTTCCATGCTTTCTCTTTCATAATCTAGGAACGTTTCTATGGCAACGACAGGATTTTCTTTTTGGGATTAGTATCTTCTCTCCCATTCTGTATTTCTTCTTTACTGTATCACTCGCACCCTCACATTGACAAATTAACACAGAAATTGCGTCACAGTGAAATACTCTGGGTTCCATGCATTCTCTTTCCCAATCTTGGAACTTTTCTATGGCAACGACAGGATTTTCTATTGGGGTTCTGTATCTCCTTTCCGATGCACTATTTTTTCTTTCTTGTATTACTCGCTCCCTCACATTGCCGATTTTATACAGAAATTGCGTCGCAAGGAAATGCTCTGGGTTCCATGCCTTCTCTTTCCCAATCTAGGAACGTTTCTACGGCAACGACAAAATTTTCTATTGGGGTCCTGTATCTCCTTTCCGATGCACAATTTCTTCTTTACTGTATCACTCGCACCCTCACGTTGACGAATTATCACAGAAATAGCGTCACAATGAAATACTCTGTGTTCCATGCCTTCTCTTTCCCAATCTAGGAACAAATCAACGGCAACCACAGGATTTTCTATTCGGGTACTGTATCTCCTTTCCGATGCACAATTTCTTCTTTACTGTATCACTCGCACCCTCACGTTGACGAATTAACACAGAAATTCCGTCGCAATGAAATACTCTGGGTTATATGCCTTCTCTTTCCCAATCTAGGAACGTTTCTATGGCAACGACAGGATTTTCTATTGGGGTCCTGTATCTGCACTCCGATGCATAATTTCTTCTTTAGAGTATTACTCGCACCCTCACGTTGACGAATTATCACAGAAATTGCGTCGCAATGAAATACTATGGGTTCCATGCCTTCTCTTTCCCAATCTAGGAACGTTTCTATGGCAACGACAGGATTTTCTATTGGGGTCCTGTATCTCCTTTCCGATGCACAATTTCTTCTTTACTGTATCACTCGCACCCTCACGTTCACGAATTAACACAGAAATTGCGTCACAAAGAAATGGTCAGTGTTCCATGCCTTCTCTTTCCCAATCTAGGAACGTTTCTACGGCAACGACAGGATTTTCTAATGGGGTCCTGTATCTGCTTTCCGATGAACTATTTCAGCTTTACTGTATCACTCGCATCCTCACATTTACGAATTAACACAGAAATTACGTCACAATCAAATTCTATGTGTTCCAGGCCTTCTCTTTCCCGATCGATGAACGTTTCTATGGCAATGACAGGATTTTCTTTTAGCGATGAGTATCTCCTCTCCGATGCACTATTTCTTCTTTACTGTATCACTCACACCATCACATGGGCGAATTAACACAGAAATTGCGTCACAATGAGATACTTTGTGTTCCAAGCCTTCTCTTTCCCAATCCAGAAACTGTTTCTATGGCAAGTACAGGATTTTATTTTAGGGATAAGTATCTCCTTTCCGATGCACTATTTCTTCTTTCTTTTATCACTCGCATCCTCACATTGACGAATTAACACAGAAACTGCGTCACAATTAAATACTCTCGGTTCCATGGCTTCTCGATCCCAATCTAGGAACGTTTCTACGGCAAAGACAGGATATTCTATTGTGGTCCTGTATCTGCTTTCCGATGAACTATTTCTTATTTCTTTTATCACTCGCACCCTCACATTGACGAATTAACACAGAAACTGCGTCACAATGAAATACTCTCGGTTCCATGCCTTATTTTTCCCAATCTAGGAACGTTTCTATTTCATCGAACGGATTTTCTATTGGGGTCCTGTATCTGCTTTCCGATGAACTATTACTTCTTTACTGTACCACTCGAATCCTCACATTGACGAATTAACACAGAAATTACGTCACAATGAAATTCTATGTCTTCCATGCCTTCTCTTTCCAGATCTAGGAACGATTCTATGGCAATGACAGAATTTTCATTTAGGGATGAGTATCTCCTCTCCGACTAACTATTTCATCTTTACTGTATCACTCGCACCCTCACATTGACGAGTTAACACAGAAATTACGTCACAATGAAATTCTCTGGGTTCCAGGCCTTCTCTTTCCCGATTTAGGAACGTTTCTATGGCAATGACAGGATTTTCTTTTAGGGATGATTATCTCCTCTGCGACTAACTATTTCTTCTTTACTGTATTACTCGCACCCTCACATTGACGAATTAACACAGAAATTACGTCACAATGAAATTCTCTGGGTTCCATGCCTTCTCTTTAACATCTAGGAACGTATCTTCGGCAACGACAGTATTTTCTATTGGGGTCCTGTATCTCCTTTCCGATGCACTATTTCTTCTTTAGTGTATCACTCGCACCCCCACATTGACGAATTAATACAGAAATTGCGTCGCAATGAAATACTCTGGGTTCCATGAATTCTCCATCCCAATCGAGGAACGTTTCTGTGGCAACGACAGAAATTTCTATTGGGGTCCTGTATCTCCTTTCCGATGCACTATTTCTTCTTCACTGTATCTCTCGCACCCTCACATTGACGAATTAATACAGAAATTGCGTCGCATCGAAATACTCTGGGTTCCATGCCTTCTCTTTCCCAATCTAGGAACGTTTCTACGGCAACGATAAAATTTTCTATTAGGGTCCTGTATCTCCATTCCGATGCACAATTTCCTCATTACTGTATCACTCGCACCCTCACATTGACGGATTAACACAGAAACGTCGTCACAATGAAATACTCTGGGTTCCATGCCTTCTCTTTCCCATTCCAGGAACGTTTCTACGGCATCGACAGGATTTTCTATTGGGGTCCTGTATCTGCTTTCCGATGATCTATTTCTTCTTTATTGTATCACTCGCGCCCTCACATTGACGAATTAACATAGAAATTGCGTCACAATGAATTACTCTGGGTTTCATGCCTTCTCTTTCCCAATCTAGGAACGTTCCTACGGCAACGACAGGAATTTCTATTAGGGACCTGTATCTGCTTTCCGATGAACTATTTCTTCTTTACTGTATCACTCGCACCCTCACATTGACGAATTAATACAGAAATTGCGTCGCAACGAATTACTCTGGGTCCCATGCCTTTTCTTTCCCAATCTAGGAACGTTTCTATGGCAACGACAGTATTTTCTTTTAGGGATGAGTATCTTCTGTCCCATGCACTATTTCTTCTTTAGTGTATCACTCGCACCCTCACATTGACGAATTAACACAGAAACTGCGTCACAGTGAAATACTCTGGGTTCCATGCCTTCTCTTTCCCAATCTAGGAACGTTTCTATGGCAACGACAGGATTTTCTATTGGGGTTCTGTATCTCCTTTCCGATGCACTATTTTTTCTTTCTTGTCTTACTCGCTCCCTCACATTGACGAATTTATACAGAAATTGCGTCGCAAGGAAATACTCTGGGTTCCATGCTTTCTCTTTCATAATCTAGGAACGTTTCTATGGCAACGACAGGATTTTCTTTTAGGGATTAGTATCTTCTCTCCCATTCTGTATTTCTTCTTTACTGTATCACTCGCACCCTCACATTGACGAATTAACACAGGAATTGCGTCACAGTGAAATAGTTTGGGTTCTATTCCAGCTCTTTCCAAATCTAGGAACGTTTCTATGGCAATGAGAGGATTTTCTATTGGGTCCTGTATCTCCTTTCCGATGCACTATTTCTTCTTTAGTGTATCACTCGCACCCCCACATTGACGAATTAATACAGAAATTGCGACGCAATGAAATACTCTGGGTTCCATGAATTCTCCTTCCCAATCGAGGAACGTTTCTGTGGCAACGACAGAAATTTCTATTGGGGTCCTGTATCTCCTTTCCGATGCACTATTTCTTCTTCACTGTATCTCTCGCACCCTCACATTGACGAATTAATACAGAAATTGCGTCGCATCGAAATACTCTGGGTTCCATGCCTTCTCTTTCCCAATCTAGGAACGTTTCTACGGCAACGATAAAATTTTCTATTGGGGTCCTGTATCTCCATTCCGATGCACAATTTCCTCATTACTGTATCACTCGCACCCTCACATTGACGAATTAACACAGAAACGTCGTCACAATGAAATACTCTGGGTACCATGCCTTCTCTTTCCCATTCCAGGAACGTTTCTACGGCAACGACAGGATTTTCTATTGGGGTCCTGTATCTGCTTTCCGATGATCTATTTCTTCTTTATTGTATCACTCGCGCCCTCACATTGTCGAATTAACATAGAAATTGCGTCACAATGAATTACTCTGGGTTTCATGCCTTCTCTTTCCCAATCTAGGAACGTTCCTACGGCAACGACAGGAATTTCTATTAGGGCCCTGTATCTGCTTTCCGATGAACTATTTCTTCTTTACTGTATCACTCGCACCCTCACATTGACGAATTAATACAGAAATTGCGTCGCAACGAATTACTCTGGGTCCCATGCCTTCTCTTTCCCAATCTAAAAACGTTTCTACGGCAACGACAAAATTTTCTATTGGGGTCCTGTATCTCCTTTCTGATGCATAATTATTTCTTTACTGTATCACTCGCACCCTCACGTTGACGAATTAACACAGAAATTCCGTCGCAAAGAAATACTCTGGGTTATATGCCTTCTCTTTCCCAATCTAGGAACGTTTCTATGGCAACGACAGGAGTTTCTATTGGGGTCCTGTATCTGCTCTCCGATGCACAATTTCTTCTTTACAGTATCACTCGCACCCTCACGTTGACGAATTATCACAGAAATTGCGTCGCAATGAAATACTATGGGTCCCATGCCTTCTCTTTCAAAATCTAGGAGCGTTTCTATGGCAACGACAGGATTTTCTATTGGGGTCCTGTATCTCCAATCTGATGCACAATTTCTTCTTTACTGTATCACTCGCACCCTCACGTTGACGTATTAACACTGAAATTGCGTCACAAAGAAATGCTCTGTGTTCCATGCCTTCTCTTTCCCAATCTAGGAACGTTTCTACGGCAACGACAGGATTTACTATTCGGGTACTGTATCTCCTTTTGATGCACAATTTCTTTTTTACTGTATCACTCGCACCCTCACGTTGACGAATTAACACAGAAATTGCGTCACAATGAAATACTCTGTGTTCCATGCCTTCTCTTTCCCAATCTAAAAACGTTTCTACGGCAACGACAGGATTTTCTATTCGGGTACTGTATCTCCTTTCCGGTGCACAATTTCTTCTTTACTGTATCACTGGCAACCTCACGTTGACGAATTAACACAGAAATTGCGTCACACTGAATTCCTCTGGGTTCCATGCCTTCTCTTTCCCATTCCAGGAACGTTTCTACGGCAACGACAGGATTTTCTATTGGGGTCCTGTATCTGCTTTCCGATGAACTATTTCTTCTTTACTGTATCATTCGCGCCCTTACATTGACGAATTAACACAGAAAATGCGTCACAATGAATTACTCTGGGTTTCATGCCTTCTCTTTCGCAATCTAGGAACGCTCCAACGGCAACGACAGGATTTTCTGTTGGGTCCCTGTATCTGCTTTCCGATGAACTATTTCTTCTTTACTGTAACACTCGCACCCTCACATTGACGAATTAATAAAGAAATTGCGTCGCAAC
Source organism: Schistocerca serialis cubense (assembly GCF_023864345.2). Taxonomy (NCBI): domain Eukaryota; kingdom Metazoa; phylum Arthropoda; class Insecta; order Orthoptera; family Acrididae; genus Schistocerca; species Schistocerca serialis. Next base: position 120,691,249 of record NC_064649.1, read on the forward strand.
GAATTACTCTGGGTTCCATGCCTTCTCTTTAAAAATCTAGGAACGTTTCTATGGCAACGACAGTATTTTCTTTTAGGGATGAGTATCTTCTCTCCCGTGCACTATTTCTATCTTTACTGTATCACTCGCACCCTCACATTGACGAATTAACACAGTAATTGCGTCACAGTGAAATACTCTGTGTTCCATGCCTTCTCTTTCCCAATCTAGGAACGTTTCTAGGGCAACAACATAATTTTATATTGGAGTCCTGTATCTCCTTTCCGATGCACAATTTCTTCATTACTGTACCACTCGCACCCTCACGTTGACGAAATAACACAGAAATTGCGTCACAATGAATTACTCTGGGTTCCATGCCTTCTCTTTCCCATTCCAGGAACGTTTCTACGGCAACGACAGGATTTTCTATTGGGGTCCTGTATCTCCTTTCCGATGCACTATTTCTTCTTTAGTGTATCACTCGCACCCCCACATTGACGAATTAATACAGAAATTGCGTCGCAATGAAATACTCTGGGTTCCATGAATTCTCCATCCCAATCGAGGAACGTTTCTGTGGCAACGACAGAAATTTCTATTGGGGTCCTGTATCTCCTTTCCGATGCACTATTTCTTCTTCACTGTATCTCTCGCACCCTCACATTGACGAATTAATACAGAAATTGCGTCGCATCGAAATACTCTGGGTTCCATGCCTTCTCTTTCCCAATCTAGGAACGTTTCTACGGCAACGATAAAATTTTCTATTAGGGTCCTGTATCTCCATTCCGATGCACAATTTCCTCATTACTGTATCACTCGCACCCTCACATTGACGGATTAACACAGAAACGTCGTCACAATGAAATACTCTGGGTTCCATGCCTTCTCTTTCCCATTCCAGGAACGTTTCTACGGCATCGACAGGATTTTCTATTGGGGTCCTGTATCTGCTTTCCGATGATCTATTTCTTCTTTATTGTATCACTCGCGCCCTCACATTGACGAATTAACATAGAAATTGCGTCACAATGAATTACTCTGGGTTTCATGCCTTCTCTTTCCCAATCTAGGAACGTTCCTACGGCAACGACAGGAATTTCTATTAGGGACCTGTATCTGCTTTCCGATGAACTATTTCTTCTTTACTGTATCACTCGCACCCTCACATTGACGAATTAATACAGAAATTGCGTCGCAACGAATTACTCTGGGTCCCATGCCTTTTCTTTCCCAATCTAGGAACGTTTCTATGGCAACGACAGTATTTTCTTTTAGGGATGAGTATCTTCTGTCCCATGCACTATTTCTTCTTTAGTGTATCACTCGCACCCTCACATTGACGAATTAACACAGAAACTGCGTCACAGTGAAATACTCTGGGTTCCATGCCTTCTCTTTCCCAATCTAGGAACGTTTCTATGGCAACGACAGGATTTTCTATTGGGGTTCTGTATCTCCTTTCCGATGCACTATTTTTTCTTTCTTGTCTTACTCGCTCCCTCACATTGACGAATTTATACAGAAATTGCGTCGCAAGGAAATACTCTGGGTTCCATGCTTTCTCTTTCATAATCTAGGAACGTTTCTATGGCAACGACAGGATTTTCTTTTAGGGATTAGTATCTTCTCTCCCATTCTGTATTTCTTCTTTACTGTATCACTCGCACCCTCACATTGACGAATTAACACAGGAATTGCGTCACAGTGAAATAGTTTGGGTTCTATTCCAGCTCTTTCCAAATCTAGGAACGTTTCTATGGCAACGAGAGGATTTTCTATTGGGTCCTGTATCTCCTTTCCGATGCACTATTTCTTCTTTAGTGTATCACTCGCACCCCCACATTGACGAATTAATACAGAAATTGCGACGCAATGAAATACTCTGGGTTCCATGAATTCTCCTTCCCAATCGAGGAACGTTTCTGTGGCAACGACAGAAATTTCTATTGGGGTCCTGTATCTCCTTTCCGATGCACTATTTCTTCTTCACTGTATCTCTCGCACCCTCACATTGACGAATTAATACAGAAATTGCGTCGCATCGAAATACTCTGGGTTCCATGCCTTCTCTTTCCCAATCTAGGAACGTTTCTACGGCAACGATAAAATTTTCTATTGGGGTCCTGTATCTCCATTCCGATGCACAATTTCCTCATTACTGTATCACTCGCACCCTCACATTGACGAATTAACACAGAAACGTCGTCACAATGAAATACTCTGGGTACCATGCCTTCTCTTTCCCATTCCAGGAACGTTTCTACGGCAACGACAGGATTTTCTATTGGGGTCCTGTATCTGCTTTCCGATGATCTATTTCTTCTTTATTGTATCACTCGCGCCCTCACATTGTCGAATTAACATAGAAATTGCGTCACAATGAATTACTCTGGGTTTCATGCCTTCTCTTTCCCAATCTAGGAACGTTCCTACGGCAACGACAGGAATTTCTATTAGGGCCCTGTATCTGCTTTCCGATGAACTATTTCTTCTTTACTGTATCACTCGCACCCTCACATTGACGAATTAATACAGAAATTGCGTCGCAACGAATTACTCTGGGTCCCATGCCTTCTCTTTCCCAATCTAAAAACGTTTCTACGGCAACGACAAAATTTTCTATTGGGGTCCTGTATCTCCTTTCTGATGCATAATTATTTCTTTACTGTATCACTCGCACCCTCACGTTGACGAATTAACACAGAAATTCCGTCGCAAAGAAATACTCTGGGTTATATGCCTTCTCTTTCCCAATCTAGGAACGTTTCTATGGCAACGACAGGAGTTTCTATTGGGGTCCTGTATCTGCTCTCCGATGCACAATTTCTTCTTTACAGTATCACTCGCACCCTCACGTTGACGAATTATCACAGAAATTGCGTCGCAATGAAATACTATGGGTCCCATGCCTTCTCTTTCAAAATCTAGGAGCGTTTCTATGGCAACGACAGGATTTTCTATTGGGGTCCTGTATCTCCAATCTGATGCACAATTTCTTCTTTACTGTATCACTCGCACCCTCACGTTGACGTATTAACACTGAAATTGCGTCACAAAGAAATGCTCTGTGTTCCATGCCTTCTCTTTCCCAATCTAGGAACGTTTCTACGGCAACGACAGGATTTACTATTCGGGTACTGTATCTCCTTTTGATGCACAATTTCTTTTTTACTGTATCACTCGCACCCTCACGTTGACGAATTAACACAGAAATTGCGTCACAATGAAATACTCTGTGTTCCATGCCTTCTCTTTCCCAATCTAAAAACGTTTCTACGGCAACGACAGGATTTTCTATTCGGGTACTGTATCTCCTTTCCGGTGCACAATTTCTTCTTTACTGTATCACTGGCAACCTCACGTTGACGAATTAACACAGAAATTGCGTCACACTGAATTCCTCTGGGTTCCATGCCTTCTCTTTCCCATTCCAGGAACGTTTCTACGGCAACGACAGGATTTTCTATTGGGGTCCTGTATCTGCTTTCCGATGAACTATTTCTTCTTTACTGTATCATTCGCGCCCTTACATTGACGAATTAACACAGAAAATGCGTCACAATGAATTACTCTGGGTTTCATGCCTTCTCTTTCGCAATCTAGGAACGCTCCAACGGCAACGACAGGATTTTCTGTTGGGTCCCTGTATCTGCTTTCCGATGAACTATTTCTTCTTTACTGTAACACTCGCACCCTCACATTGACGAATTAATAAAGAAATTGCGTCGCAACGAATTACTCTGGGTTCCATGCCTTCTCTTTAAAAATCTAGGAACGTTTCTATGGCAACGACAGTATTTTCTTTTAGGGATGAGTATCTTCTCTCCCGTGCACTATTTCTATCTTTACTGTATCACTCGCACCCTCACATTGACGAATTAACACAGTAATTGCGTCACAGTGAAATACTCTGTGTTCCATGCCTTCTCTTTCCCAATCTAGGAACGTTTCTAGGGCAACAACATAATTTTATATTGGAGTCCTGTATCTCCTTTCCGATGCACAATTTCTTCATTACTGTACCACTCGCACCCTCACGTTGACGAAATAACACAGAAATTGCGTCACAATGAATTACTCTGGGTTCCATGCCTTCTCTTTCCCATTCCAGGAACGTTTCTACGGCAACGACAGGATTTTCTATTGGGGTCCTGTATCTGCTTTCCGATGATCTATTTCTTCTTTATTGTATCACTCGCGCCCTCACATTCACAAATTAACATAGAAATTGCGTCACAATGAATTACTCTGGGTTTCATGCCTTCTCTTTCCCAATCTAGGAACGTTCCTACAGCAACGACAGGAATTTCTATTAGGGCCCTGTATCTGATTTCCGATGAACTATTTCTTCTTTACTGTATCACTCGCACCCTCACATTGACGAATTAATACAGAAATTGCGTCGCAACGAATTACTCTGGATTCCATGCCTTCTCTTTCCCAATCTAGGAACGTTTCTATGGCAACGACAGTATTTTCTTTTAGGGAAGAGTATCTTCTGTCCCATGCACTATTTCTTCTTTACTGTATCACTCGCACCCTCACATTGACGAATCAACACAGAAATTGCGTCACAGTGAAATACTCTGGGTTCTATGCCTTCTCTTTCCCAATCTAGGAACGTTTCTATGGCAACGACAGGATTTTCTATTGGGGTTCTGTATCTACTTTCCGATGCACTATTTTTTCTTTCTTGTATTACTCGCTCCCTCACATTGACGAATTTATACAGAAATTGCGTCGCTGGGAAATACTCTGGGTTCCATGCTTTCTCTTTCATAATCTAGGAACGTTTCTATGGCAACGACAGGATTTTCTTTTTGGGATTAGTATCTTCTCTCCCATTCTGTATTTGTTCTTTACTGTATCACTCGCACCCTCACATTGACGAATTAAAACAGAAATTGCGTCACAGTGAAATACTCTGGGTTCCATGCCTTCTCTTTCCCAATCTAGGAACTTTTCTATGGCAACGACAGGATTTTCTATTGGGGTTCTGTATCTCCTTTCCGATGCACTATTTTTTCTTTCTTGTATTACTCGCTCCCTCACATTGCCGATTTTATACAGAAATTGCGTCGCAAGGAAATGCTCTGGGTTCCATGCCTTCTCTTTCCCAATCTAGGAACGTTTCCACGGCAACGACAAAATTTTCTATTGGGGTCCTGTATCTCCTTTCCGATGCACAATTTCTTCTTTACTGTATCACTCGCACCCTCACGTTGACGAATTATCACAGAAATTGCGTCACAATGAAATACTCTGTGTTCCATGCCTTCTCTTTCCCAATCTAGGAACAAATCTACGGCAACCACAGGATTTTCTATTCGGGTACTGTATCTCCTTTCTGATGCACAATTTCTTCTTTACTGTATCACTCGCACCCTCACGTTGACGAATTAACACAGAAATTGCGTCGCAATGAAATACTCTGGGTTATATGCCTTCTCTTTCCCAATCTAGGAACGTTTCTATGGCAACGACAGGATTTTCTATTGGGGTACTGTATCTCCTCTCCGATGCACAATTTCTTCTTTACAGTATCACTCGCACCCTCACGTTGACTAATTATCACAGAAATTGCGTCGCAATGAAATACTCAGGGTTCCATGCCTTCTCTTTCCCAATCTAGGAACGTTTCTATGGCAACGACAGGATTTTCTATTCGGGTACTGTATCTCCTTTCCGATGCACAATTTCTTCTTTACTGTATCACTCGCACCCTCACGTTGACGAATTATCACAGAAATTGCGTCGCAATGAAATACTCTGGGTTCCATGCCTCCTGTTTCCAAATCTAGGAACGTTTCCATGGCAACGACAGGATTTTCTATTGGGGTCCTGTATCTCCTTTCCGATGCACAATTTCTTCTTTACTATCTCACTCGCACCCTCACGTTAACGAATTATCACAGAAATTGCGTCGCAATGAAATACTCTGGGTTCCATGCCTTCTCTTTCCCAATCTAGGTACGTTTCTATGGCAACGACAGGATTTTCTATTGGGGTCCTGTATCTCCTTTCCGATGCACAATTTCTTCATTACTGTATCATTCGCACCCTCACGTTGACGAATTAACAAAGGAATTGCGTCAGAATGAAATACTCTGGGTTCCATGCCTTCTCTTTCCCAATCTAGGAACGTTTCTATGGCAACGACAGGATTTTCTATTGGGGTCCTGTACCTCCTTTCCGATGCACAATTTCTTCTTTACTGTATCACTCGCACCCTCACGTTGACGAATTATCACAGAAATTGCGTCGCAATGAAATACTCTGGGTTTCATGCCTTTTCTTTCCCAATCTAGGAACGGTTCTATGGCAACGACAGGATTTTCTATTGGGGTCCTGTATCTCCTTTCCGACGCACAATTTCTTCTTTACTGTATCACTCGCACCCTCACGTTGACGAATTATCACAGAAATTGCGTCACAGTGAAATAGTCTGGGTTCCATGCCTTCTCTTTCCAAATCTGGGAACGTTTCTACGGCAACGACAGGATTTTCTATTCGGGTTCTGTATCTCCTTTCCGAAATACAATTTCTTCTTTACTGTATCGCTCGCGCCCTCACGTTGACGAATTAACACAGATATTGCGTCACAAAGAAATACTCTGGGTTCCATGCCTTCTCTTTCCCAATCTAGGAACGTTTCTATGGCAACCATAAAATTTTCTATTGGGGTCCTGTATCTCCTTTCCGATGCACAATTTCTTCATTACTATATCACTCGCACCCTCACGTTGACGAATTAACACAGAAATTGCGTCGCAAAGAAATACTCTGGTTCCATGCCTTCTCTTTCCCAATCTAGGAACGTTTCTACGGCAACAACGAAATTTTTTATTGGAGTCCTGTATCTCCTTTCCGATGCACAATTTCTTCTTCACTGTATCACTCGCACCCTCACGTTGACGAATTAACACAGAAATTGCGTCGCAATGAAATACTCTCGGTTCCATGCCTTCTCTATCCCAATCTAGGAACGTTTCTATGCAACGACAGGATTTTCTATTCGGGTACTGTATCTCCTTTCCGATATACAATTTCTTCTTTACTGTATTGCTCGCGCCCTCACGTTGACGAATTAGCACAGATATTGCGTCACAATGAAATACTCTGGGTTCCATGCCTTCTCTTTCCCAATCTAGGAACGTTTCTACGGCAACAACAAAATTTTTTATTGGGGTCCTGTATCTCCTTTCCGATGCACAATATTTTCTTTACTGTATCACTCGCACCCTCACGTTGACGAATTAACACAGAAATTGCGTCGCAATGAAATACTCTGGGTCCATGCCTTCTCTTTCCAAGTCTAGGAACGTTTCTATGGCAACGACCGGATTTTCTATTGGGGTCCTGTACCTCCTTTCCGATGCACTATTTTTTCTTTACTGTATTACTCGCACCCTCACATTGACGAATTAATACAGAAATTGCGTTGCAATGAAATACTCTGGGTTCCATGCCTTCTCTTTCATAATCTAGGTACGTTTCTATGGCAGCGACAGGATTTTCTTTTAGGGATGAGTATCTTCTCTCCTATGCACTATTTCTTCTTTACTGTATCACTCGCACTATCACATTGACGAATTAACACAGAAATTGCGTCACAGTGAAATACTCTGGGTTCCATGCCTCTTCTTTTCCAATCTGGGAACGTTTCTACGGCAACGACAAAATATTCTATTGGCGTCCTGTATCTCCTTTCCGATGCACAATTTCTTCTTTACTGTATCACTCGCACCATCACGTTGAGGAATTAACATAGAAATTGCGTCACTATGAAATACTCTGGGTTCCATGCCTTCTCTTTCCCAATCTAAGAACGTTTCTATGGCAACGACAGGATTTTGTATTGGGGTTCTGTATGTCCTTTCTGATGCACAATTTCTTGTTTAATGTATTACTCGCAGCCTCACGTTGACGAATTAACACAGAAATTGCGTCACAATGAAATACCCTGGGTTCCATGCCTTCTCTTTCCCAATCTAGGAACGATTCTATGGAAACGACAGGATTTTCTTTTTGGAATGAGTATCTTCTCTCGCATGCACTATTTCTTCTTTACTCTATCACTCGCACCCTCACATTGACGAATTAACACAGAAATTGCGTCACAGTGAAATACTCTGGGTTCCATGCCTTCCCTTTCCCAATCTAGGAACGTTACTACGGCAACGACACAATTATCTATTGGGGTCCTGTATCTCCTATCTGACGCACAATTTCTTCTTTACTGTATCACTCGCACCCTCACGTTGACGAATTAACACAGAAATTGCGTCGCATTGAAATACTCTCGGTTCCATGCCTTCTCTTTAACAATCTAGGAACGTTTCTATGGCAACGACAGGATTTTCTATTCAGGTCCTGTATCTCCTTTCCGATGCACTATTTCTTCTTTACTGTATCACTCGCACCCTAACATTGACGAATTAATACTGAAATGCGTCGCAATGAAATACTCTGGGTTCCATGCCTTCTCTTCCACAATCTAGGAACGTTTCTATGGCAACGACAGGATTTTCTATTGGGGTCCTGTATCACCTTTCCGATGATCAATTTCTTCTTTACTATACCACTCGCACCCTCACATTGACGAATTAACACAGAAATTGCGTCACAATGAAATACTATGGGTTCCATGCCTTCTCTTTCCCAATCTAGGAACGTTTCTATGGCAACGACAGGATTTTCTATTGGGGTCCTGTATCTCCTTTCCGATGCACAATTTCTTCTTTACTGTATCACTCGCACCCTCACGTTGACGAATTAACACAGAAACTGCGTCACAATGAAATACTCTGGGTTCCATGCCTTCTCTTTACCTATCTAGGATCGTTCCTATGGCAACGACAGGATTTTCTATTGGGGTCCAGTATCTCTTTTCCGATGCATTATTTCTTCTTTACTGTATTACTCGCACACTCACATTGACGAATTAATACAGAAATTGCGTCACAATGAACTACTTTGGGTTCCATACCTTCTTTTTCCCAATCTAGGAACGTTTCTATTGCAATGACAGGATTTTCTATTGGGGTCCTGTATCTCCTTTCCGATGCACAATTTCTTCTTTACTGTATCACTCGCACCCTCACGTTGATGAATTAACACAGAAATTGGGTCACAATGAAATACTCTGGATTCCATGTCTTCTCTTTCCCAATCTAGGAACGTTTCTATTGCAACGACATGATTTTCTATTGGGGTCCTGTATCTCCTTTCCGATGCACTATTTCTTCTTTACTTTATCCCTCACACCCTCACGTTGACGAATGAACACAGAAATTGCGCCGCAATGAAATACTCTGGGTTCCAAGCCTTCTCTTTCCCAATCTAGGAACGTTTCTATGGCAACGTGGGATTTTCTATTGTGGTCCTGTATCTCCTTTCCGATGCACTATTTCTTCTTTACTGTATCACTCGCAACCTCACATTGACGAATTAATACGGAAATTGCGTCACAAAGAAGTAATCTGGGTTCCATGCCTTCTCTTTCCCAATCTAGGAACGTTTCTATGGCAACGACAGGATTTTCTATTTTGGTCCTGTATCTCCTTTCCGATGCACAATTTCTTCTTTACTATATCACTCGCACCCTCACGTTGACGAATTAACACAGAAATTGCGTCTCAATGAAATACTCTGGGTTCCATGCCTTCTCCTTCCCAATCTAGGAGCGTTTCTATGGCAACGACAGGATTTTCTATTGGGGTCCTCTATCTCCTTTCCGATGAACAATTTCTTCTTTACTGTATCACTCGCAACCTCATATTGACGAATTAACACAGAAACTGCGTCACAATGAAATACACGGTGTTCCATGCCATCTCTTTCCCAATCTAGGAAAGTTTCTATTGCAATGACAGGATTTTCTATTGGGGTCCTGTATCTCCTTTCCGATGCACAATTTCTTCTTTACTGTATCACTCGCACCCTCACGTTGACGAATTAACACAGAAATTGGGTCACAATGAAATACTCTGGATTCCATGTCTTCTCTTTCCCAATCTAGGAACGTTTCTATTGCAACGACAGGATTTTCTATTGGGGTCCTGTATCTCCTTTCCGATGCACTATTTCTTCTTTACTTTATCCCTCACACCCTCACGTTGACGAATGAACACAGAAATTGCGCCGCAATGAAATACTCTGGGTTCCAAGCCTTCTCTTTCCCAATCTAGGAACGTTTCTATGGCAACGTAGGATTTTCTATTGTGGTCCTGTATCTCCTTTCCGATGCACTATTTCTTCTTTACTGTATCACTCGCAACCTCACATTGACGAATTAATACGGAAATTGCGTCACAAAGAAGTAATCTGTGTTCCATGCCTTATCTTTCCCAATCTAGGAACGTTTCTATGGCAACGACAGGATTTTCTATTGGGGTCCTGTATCTCCTTTCCGATGCACAATTTCTTCTTTACTGTATCACTCGCACCCTCACGTTGACGAATTAACACAGAAATTGCGTCTCAATGAAATACTCTGGGTTCCATGCCTTCTCCTTCCCAATCTAGGAGCGTTTCTATGGCAACGACAGGATTTTCTATTTGGGTCCTCTATCTCCTTTCCGATGAACAATTTCTTCTTTACTGTATCACTCGCACCCTCGTATTGACGAATTAACACAGAAATTGCGTCACAATGAAATACACGGTGTTCCATGCCATCTCTTTCCCAATCTAGGAACGTTTCTACGGCAACGACAGGATTTTCTATTCGGGTCCTGTATTTCCTTTCAGATGCACAATTTCTTTTTTACTGTATCACTCGCACCCTCACGTTGACGAATTATCACAGAAATTGCGTCGCAATGAGATACTCTGGGTTCCATGCCTCCGCTTTCCAAATCTAGTAACGTTTCTATGTCAACGACAGGATTTTCTATTGGGGTCATGTATTTCCTTTCCGATGCACAAATTCTTCTTTACTGCCTCACTCGCACCCTCACGATAACGAATTATCACAGAAATTGCGTCGCAATGAATATCTCTGGGTTCCATGCCTTCTCTTTCCCAATGTAGGAACGTTTCTATGGCAACGACAGGATTTTCTATTGGGGTCCTGTATCTCCTTTCCGATGCCCAATTTCATCTTTACTGTATCACTCGCACCCTCACGTTGACGAATTATCACAGAAATTGCGTCGCAATGAAATACTATGGGTTCCATGCCTTCTCTTTCCCAATCTAGGAACGTTTCTACGGCAACGACAAAATTTTCTATTGCGATCCTGTATCTCCTTTCCAAAGCACAATTCCTTCTTTACTGTATCACTCGCACCCTCACGTTGACGAAGTAACACAGAAATTGCGTCACAATGAAATACTCTGTATTCCAGAATTCTCTTTCCCAATCTAGGAACGTTTCTATGGCAATGACAGGATTTTCAATAGGGGTCCTGTATCTCCCTTCTGATGCACAATTTCTTCTTTACTGTATCACTCGCAACCTCACGTTGACGAATTAACACAGAAATTACGTCACAATGAAATACTCTGAGATCCATGCCCTCTCTTTCCCAATCTAGGAACGTTTCTATGGCAACGACAGGATTTTCTATTGGGGTCCTGTGTCTCCTTTCCGATGCACAATTTGTTCTTTACTGTATCACTCGCACCCTCACTTTGACGAATTAACACAGAAATTGCGTCACAATGAAACACTAAGGGTTCCACGCGTTCTCTTCCAAAATATAGGAACGTTTCTACGGCAACGACAAAATTTTGTATTGGGGTCCTGTATCTCCTTTCCGAAGCACAATTTCTTCTTTACTGTATCACTCGCACCCTCACGTTAACGAATTAACACTGAAACTGCGTCGCAATGAAATACTCTGTGCTCCATGCCTTCTCTTTCCCAATCTACGAACGTTTCTATGGCAACGACAGTATTTTCTATTGGGGTCCTGTATCTCCTTTCCGATGCACAATTTCTTCTTTACTGTATCACTCGCACCCTCACGTTGACGAATTAACACTGAAATTGCGTCACAATGAAATACTCTGGGTTCAATGGCTTCTCCTTCCCAATCTAGGAACGTACCTACAGCAACGACAAAGTTTTCTATGGGGGTCCTGTATCTCCTTTCCGATGCAAAATTTCTTCTTTACTCTATCACTCGCACCCTTACATTGACGAATGAACAAAGATATTGCGTCGCAATGAAATAAACTGGGTTCCATGCCTTCTCTTTCACAATCTAGGAACGTTTCTATGGCAACGACAGGATTTTCTTTTAGGGATGAGTATCTTCTCTCCCAAGCACTATTTCTTCTTTACTGTATCACTCACACCCTCACATTGACAAATTAACACAGAAATTGCGTCACAGTGAAATAACCTGTATTCCATGCCTCCTTTTTCCGATCTAGGAACAGTTCTACGGCAACGACAAAATTTTCTATTGGGGTCCTGTATCTCCTTTCCGATGCACAATTTCTACTTTACTGTATCAGTCGCACCCTCACTTTGACGAATTAGCACAGAAATTGTGTCGCAATGAAATACTCTGGGTTCCATGCCTTCTCTTTCCCAATCAAGGAACGTTACTATGGCAACGACAGGATTTTATATTGGGGTCCTGTATCTCCTTTCCAATGCACTATTTCTTCTTTACTATATCACTCACACCCTGACGTTGACGAATTAACACAGAAATTGCGTCACAATGAAATACTTTGTGTTCCATGCCTTCTCGTTCCCAATCTAGGAACGTTTCTACGGCAACGGCAAAATTTTCTATTGGGGTCTGTATCTCCTTTCCGATGCACAATTTCTTCTTTACTGTATCACTCGCACCCTCACGTTGACGAATTAACACAAAAATTGCGTCACAATGAAATACTCTGCGTTCCATGCCTTCTCCTTCCCAATCTAGGAAAGTTTCTACGGGTATGACAAAATTTTCTATTGGGGTCCTGTATCTCCTTTCCGATGCACAATTTCTTCTTTACCGTATCACTCGCACCCTCACATTGACGAATTAACACAGAAATTGCGTCGCAATGAAATTGGGTTCCATACCTTTTCTTTCCCAATCTAGGGACGTTTCTACGGCAACGACAAAATTTTCTATTGGGGTCCTGTATCTCCTTTCCGATGCACAGTTTCTTCTTTACTGTATCACTCGCACCCTCACATTGACGAATTAACACAGAAATTGCGTCACAATACAATACTCTGGGTTCCATGCCTTCTCTTACACAATCTAATAACGTTTCTATGGCAACGACAGGATTTTCTTTTAGGGATGAGTATGTTCTCTCCCATGCACTATTTCTTCTTTACTTTATAACGCGCACCCTCACATTGACGAATTAACACAGAAATTGCGTCACAATGAAATACTCTGGGTTCCATGCCTTTTCTTTCCCAATCTAGCATCGTTTCCATGGCAACGACAGGATTTTCTATTGAGGTCCTGTATCTCCTTCCCGATGTACAATTTCTTCTTTACTGTATCACTCGCACCCTCACGTTGACGAATTAACACAGATATTGCGTCACAATGAAGTACTCTGAGTTCCATGCCAACTCTTTCCCAATCTAGGAACGTTTCTATGGCAACGACAGGATTTTCTATTGGGGTCCTGTATCTCCTTTCCGATGCACAATTTTTCTTTACTGTATCACTCGCTTCCTGACGTTGACGAATTAACACAGTAATTGCGTCACAATGAAATACTCTGGGTTCCATGCCTACTCTTTCCCAATCTAGGAACGTCTCTACGGCAACGACAAAATTTTCTATTGGGGTTCTGTATCTCCTTTCCGATGCACAACTTCTTCTTTACTGTATCACTCGCACCCCCACGTTGACGAATTAACACAGAAATTGTGTTACAATGAAATCCTATGTGTTCCATGTCTTCTCCTTCCCAATCTAGGAACGTTTCTACGGCAACGACAAACTTTTCTATTGGATTCCTGTATCTCCTTTCCGATGCACAATTTCTTCTTTACTGTATCACTCGCACCCTCACGTTGACGAATTAACACTGAAATTGCGTCACAATGAAATACACTGCGTTCCATGCCCTCTCTTTCACAATCAGGGAACGTTTCTATGCCAACGACAGGATTTTCTTTTAGGGATGAGTATCTTCCTTCCCATGCACTATTTCTTGTTTTCTGTATCACTTGCCCCCTCACGTCGTCGAATTAACACAGAAATTGCGTCACAATGAATTACTCTGGGTTTTATGCCTTCTCTTTCCCAATCTAGGAACGTTTCTACGGCAACGACAAAATTTTCTATTGGGGTTCTGTAACTCCTTTCCGATGCACATCTTCTTCTTTACTGTATCACTCGCACCCTCACGATGACGAATTGCCACAGAAATTGAGTCACAAGGAAATACTCTGGGTTCCATGCCATCTCTTTCCCAATCTAGGACCGTTTCTACGGCAACGACACAATTTTCTATTTGGGTCCTGTATCTCCTTTCCAATGCACTATTTCTTCTTTACTGTATCACTCGCACGCTGACGTTGACGAATTAACACAGAAATTACGTCACAATGAAATACACTGTGTTCCATGCCTTCTCTTTCCCAATCTAGGAACGTTTCTATGGCAACGACAGGATTTTCAATTGGGGTACTGTATCTCCTTTCCAAAGCACTATTTCTTCTTTACTGTATCACTCGCACCCTCACGTTGACGAATTAACACAGAAATTGCGTCACAATGAAATACTTTGTGTTCCATGCCTTCTCCTTCCCAATCTAGGAACGTTTCTACGGCAACGGCAAAATTTTCTATTGGGGTCTGTATCTCCTTTCCGATGCACAATTTCTTCTTCACTGTATCACTCGCACCCTCACATTGACGAATTAACACAGAAATTGCGTCGCAATAAAATTGGGTTCCATACCTTCTCTTTCCCAATCTAGGGACGTTTCTACGGCAACGACAAAATTTTCTATTGAGGTCCTGTATCTCCTTTCTGATGCACAGTTTCTTCTTTACTTTATCACTCGCACCCTCACATTGACGAATTAACACAGAAATTGCGTCACAATACAATATTCTGGGTTCCATGCCTTCTCTTTCACAATCTAATAACGTTTCTATGGCAACGACAGGATTTTCTTTTAGGGATGAGTATGTTCTCTCCCATGCACTATTTTTTTTTTACTATATAACGCGCACCCTCACATTGACGAATTAACACAGAAATTTCGTCACAATGAAATACTCTGGGTTCCATGCCTTTTCTTTCCCAATCTAGCATCGTTTCCATGGCAACGAAAGGATTTTCTATTGAGGTCCTGTATCTCCTTCCCGATGTACAATTTCTTCTTTACTGTATCACTCGCACCCTCACGTTGATGAATTAACACAGATATTGCGTCACAATGATGTACTCTGAGTTCCATGCCAACTCTTTCCCAATCTAGGAACGTTTCTATGGCAACGACAGGATTTTCTATTGGGGTCCTGTATCTCCTTTCCGATGCACAATTTTTCTTTACTGTATCACTCGCTTCCTGACGTTGACGAATTAACACAGTAATTGCGTCACAATGAAATACTCTGGGTTCCATGCCTACTCCTTCCCAATCTAGGAACGTCTCTACGGCAACGACAAAATTTTCTATTGGGGTCCTGTATCTCCTTTCTGATGCACAACTTCTTCTTTACTGTATCACTCGCACACTCACATTGACGAATTAGCACAGAAATTGCGTCACAATGAAATACACTGGGTTCCATGCCCTCTCTTTCACAATCAGGGAACGTTTCTCTGCCAACGACAGGATTTTCTTTTAGGGATGAGTATCTTCTCTCCCATGCACTATTTCTAGTTTTCTGTATCACTTGCACCCTCACGTCGTCGAATTAACACAGAAATTGCGTCACAATGAATTACTCTGGGTTTTATGCCTTCTCTTTCCCAATCTAGGAACGTTTCTACGGCAACGACAAAATTTTCTATTGGGGTCCTCTAACTCCTTTCCGGTGCACATCTTCTTCTTTACTGTATCACTCGCACCCTCACGATGACGAATTGCCACAGAAATTGCGTCACAAGGAAATACTCTGGGTTCCATGCCATCTCTTTCCCAATCTAGGACCGTTTCTACGGCGACGACAAAATTTTCTATTTGGGTCCTGTATCTCCTTTCCGATGCACTATTTCTTCTTTACTGTATCACTCGCACCCTCACGTTGACGAATTAACATAGAAATTGCGTCACAATGAAATACTCTTTGTTCCATGCCTTCTCTTTCCCAATCTAGCAACGTTTCTACGGCAACGACAAAATTTTCTATTGGTTTCCTGTATCTTCTTTCTGATGCACAATTTCTTCTTTACTGTATCACTCGCACCCTCACGTGGTCGAATTAACACATAAATTGCGTCACAATGAAATACTCTGTGTTCCATGCCTTCTCTTTCCCAATCTAGGAACTTTTATATGGCTACGACAGGATTTTCTTTTAGGGAAGAGTATCTTCTCTCCCATGCACTATTTCTTCTTTACTGTATCACTCGCACCCTCACATTGACGAATTAACACAGAAATTGCGTCGCAATGAAATACTCTGGGTTCTATGTTTTCTCTTTCCCAATCTAGGAGCGTTTCTACGGTGACGACAAAATTTTCTATTGGGGTCCTGTAACTCCTTTCCGATGCACATCTTCTTCTTTACTGTATCACTCGCACCCTCACGTTGACGAATTGCCACAGAAATTACGTCACAAGGAAATACTCTCGGTTCCATGCCTTCTCTTTCCCAATCTAGGACCGTTTCTACGGCAACGACAAAATTTTCTATTGGGGTCCTGTAACACCTTTCCGATGCACATCTTCTTCTTTACTGTATCAACCGCACCCTCACTTTAACGAATTAACACAGAAATTGCGTCAAAATGAATTACTCTGGGTTTCATGCCTTCTCTCTCCCAATCCAGGAACGTTTCTACGGCAACGACAAAATTTTCTTTTGGGGTCCTGTAACTCCTTTCCGATGCACAACTTCTTCTTTGCTGTATCACTCGCACCCTCACGTTGACGAATTACCACAGAAATTGCGTCACATGGAAATACTCCTGGCTCCATGCCTTCTCCTTCCCAATCTGAGAACGTTTCTACGGCAACGACAAAATTTTCTATTGGGGTCCTGTATCTCCTTTCCGATGCACTATTTCTTCTTTACTGTATCACTCGCACCCTCACGTTGACGAATTAACACAGAAATTGCGTCACAATGAAATACTCTGGGTTCCATGCCTTCTCTTTTCCAATCTAGGAACGTTTCTACGGCAACGACAAAATGTTCTATTGGGGTCCTGTATCCCCTTTCCGAAGCACTATTTCTTCTTTACTGTATCACCTGCACCCTCACGTTGACGAATTAACACAGAAATTGCGTCACAATGAAATACTCTGGGTTCCATGCCTTCTCCTTCCCAATCTAGGATCGTTTCTACGGCAATGACAAAATTTTCTATTGAAGTCCTGTATCTCCTTTCCGATGCACAACTTCTTCTATACTGTATCACTCGCACCCTCACGTCGACGAATTAACACAGATATTGCGTCACAATGAAATAATCTGGGATCCATGCCTTCTCTTTCCCAATCTAGGAACGTTTCTATGGCAACGACAAAATTTTCTATTGGAGTCCTGTATCTCCTTTCCGATGCACTGTTTCTTCTTTACTGTATCACTCGCACCCTCACGTTGACGAATTAATACAGAAATTGCGTCACAATAAAATACTCTGGGTTCCATGCCTTCTCTTTCCCAATCTAGGAACGTTTCTACAGCGACGACAAAGTTTTCTATTCGGGTCCTGTATTTTCTTTCCGATGCACAATTTCTTCTTTACTGTATCACTCGTACCCTCACGTTGTCAAATTAACACAGAAATTGCTTCACAATGAAATACTCTGGGTTCCATGCCTTCTCTTTCCCAATCTAGGAACGTTTCTATGGCAACGACAGGATTTTCTTTTAGGGAAGGGTATCTTCTCTCCCATGCACTATTTCTTCTTTACTGTATCACTCGCACCCTCACATTGACGAATTAACACAGAAATTGCGTCACAATGAAATACTCTGCGTTCCATGCCTTCTCCTTCCCAATCTAGGAACGTTTCTACTGCTACGACAAAATTTTCTGTTGGGGTCCTCTATCTCCTTTCCGATGCACTATTTCTTCTTTACTGTATCACTCGCTTCCTCACATTGACGAATTAACACAGAAATTGCGTCGCAATGAAATACTTTGGGTTCCATGCCTTTTCTTTCCCAATCTAGGGACGTTTCTACGGCAACGACAAAATTTTCTTTTGGGGTCCTGTATCTCCTTTCCGATGCACAATTTCTTCTTTACTGTATCTCTCGCACCCTCACGTTGACGAATTAACACAGAAATTGCGTCACAATGAAATACTCTGGGTTCCATGCCTTCGCTTTCACAATCTAATAACGTTTCTATGGCAATGACAGGATTTTCTTTTAGGGATGATTATCTTCTCTCCCATGCACTATTTCTTCTTTACTTTATCACTCGCACCCTCACATTGACGAATTAACACAGAAATTGCGCCCCAATGAAATACTCTGGGTTCCATGCTTTGTCTTTCCCAAGCTAAGAACGTTTCTATGGCAACGACAGGATTTCCTATTGGGGACTTGTATCTCCTTTCCGATGTACAATTGCTTCTTTACTGTATCACTCGCACCCTCACGTTGACGAATTAACACAGATATTGCGTCACAATGAAGTTCTCTGGGTTCCATGCCATCTCTTTCCCAATCTAGGAACGTTTCTATGGCAACGACATTTTTTTCTATTGGGGTCCTGTATCTCCTTTCCGATGAACAATTTCTTTTTTACTGTATCACTCGCACCCTCACGTTGGCGAATTAACACAGAAATTGCGTCACAATGAAATACTCTGGGTTCCATGCCTTCTCCTTCCCAATCTAGGAACGTCTCTACGGCAACGACAAAATTTTCTATTGGAGTCCTGTATCTCCTGTCCGATGCACAACTTCTTCTTTACTGTATCACTCGCATCCTCACGTTGATGAATTAACACAGAAATTGCGTCACAATGAAATACTCTGGGTTTCATGCCTTCTCTTTCCCAATCTAGGAACGTTTCTGTGGCAAAGACAAAATTTTCTATTGGGGTCCTGTATCTCCTTTCCGATGCACAATTTCTTCTTTACTGTATTACTCGCACCCTCACGTAGGCGAATTAACACTGAAATTGCGTCACAATGAAGTACTCTGGGTTCCATGCCTTCACATTCCCAATCTAGGAACGTTCCTACGGCAACGACAAAATTTTCTATTGGTGTCCTGTATCTCCTTTCCGATGTACAATTTCTTCCTTATTGTATCACTCGCACCCTCACGTTGACGAATTAACACAGAAATTGCGTCACAATGAAATACCCTGGGTTCCATGCCTTCTCTTTCCCAATCTCAGAACGTTTCTATGGCAAGGACAGGATTTTCTAATGGGGTCCAGTATCTCCTTTCCGCTACACAGTTTCTTCTTTACTGTATCACTCACACCCTCACGTTGACGAATTAACACAGAAATTGCGTCACAATGTAATACTCTGGTTTCCAAGCCTTCTCTTTCCCAATCTGGGAGCGTTTCTATTGCAACGAGAGGATTTTCTATTGGGGTCCTGTATCTCCTTTCCGATGTACAATTTCTTCTTTACTGTATCACTCGCCCTCTCACGTTGACGAATTAACACCGAAATTGCTTCACAATGAAATAATCCGGGTGCCTTGTCTTCTCTTTCCCAATCTAGGAATGTTTCTATGGCAACGACAGGATTTTCTATTGGGGTCCTGTATTTTCTTTCCGATGCACTATTTGTTCTTTACTGTATCACTCGCACCCTCACGTTAACGAATTAACACAGAAATTGCGTCACAATGAAATACTCTGGGTTCCATGCCTTCTCCTTCCCAATCAAGGAACGTTTCTACGGCAGCGACAAAATTTCCTATTTGGGTCCTGTATCTCATTTCCGATTCACAATTTCTTCTTTACTGTATCACTCGCACCCTCACTTTGACGAATTAGCACAGAAATTGCGTCACAATGAAATACCCTGGGTTCCATGCCTTCTCTTTCCGAATCTAGGATCGTTTCTACGGCAACGGCAGGATTTACTATTCGGGTCCTGTATCTCCTTTCCGATGCACAATAACTTCTTTACCGAATCACTCGCACCTTCACGTTGACGAATTAACACAGAAATTGCGTCACAATGAAATACTCTGGGATCCATGCCTTCTCATTCCCAATTTAGAAACGTATCTATGGCAACGACAGGTTTTTCTTTTGGGGTCCTGTATCACCTTTCCGATGCACAATTCCTTCTTTACTGTATCACTCGCACCCACACGTTAATGATTTAACACAGAAATTTCGTCACAATGAAATACTTTGGTTTCCATGCTTTCTCCTTCCCAATCTAGGAACGTTTCTACGGCAACGACAAAATTTTCTATTGGGGTCCTTTATGTCCTTTCCGATGCACAATTTCTTCTTTACTGTATCACTCGCACCCTCACGTTGACGAATTAACACAGAAATTAGGTCACAATGAAATATTCTGGGTTCCATGCCTTCTCTTTTTCAATCTAGGAACGTTTCTACGGCAACGACAAAATTTTCTATTGGGGTACTGTATCCCCTTTCCGATGCACAATTTCTTCTTTACTGTATCACTCGCAACCTCACATTGACAACGTAACACAGAAATTGCGTCACAATGAAATACTCTGTGTTCCATGCCTCCTCTTTCCCAATCTAGGAACGTTTCAACGGAAACGACAAAAATTTCTATTGGGGTCCTGTATCTCCTTTCCAAAGCACAATTTCTTCTTTACTGTATCACTCGCACCCTCACGTTGACGAATTAACACAGAAATTGCTTCATAATGGAATACTCTGGGTTCCATGCCTTCTCCTTCCCAATCTAAGAACGTTTCAATGGTAACGAAAGGATTTTCTAGTGGGGTCCTGTATTTCCTTTCCGATGCACAATTTCTTCCTTACTGTATCACTCGCACCCTCACGTTGACGAATTAACACAGAATTTGCGTCACAATGAAATACTCTGGGTTCCATCCCTTCTCTTTCCCAATCTAGGATCGATTCTATGGCAACGACAGGATTTTCTATTGGGGTCCTGTATCTCCTTTCTGATTTACAATTTCTTCTTTACTGTATCACTCGCACGCTCACGTTGACGAATTAACACAGAAATTGCGTCACAATGAAATGCTCTGGGTTCCATGTCTTCTCTTTCCCAATGCATGAACGTTTCTATGGCAACGACAGGATTTTCTATTGGGGTCCTGTATCTCCTTTCTGATGCACAATTTCTTCTTTGCTGTATCACTCGCACCCTCACATTGACGAGTTAACACAGAAATTGCGTCACAATGAAATATTCTGGTTTCCATGCGTTCTCTTTCCCAATCTAGGAACGTTTCTACGGCAACGACAAAATTTTCTATTGGGGTCCTGTATTTCCTTTCCGATGCACAATTTCTTCTTTACTATATCACTCGCACCCTCACGTTGACGAATTAACAGAGAAATTACGTCACAATGAAATACTCTGTGTTCGATGCCTTCTCTTTCCCAATGTATCAACGTTTCAATGGTAACGAAAGGATTTTCTAGTGGGGTCCTGTATTTCCTTTCCGATGCACAATTTCTTCCTTACTGTATCACTCGCACCCTCACGTTGACGAATTAACACAGAACTTTCGTCACAATGAAATACTCTGGGTTCCATGCCTTCTCCTTCCCAATCTAGGAACGTTTCTATGGCAACGACAAAATTTTCAATTGTGGTCCTGTATCTCCTTTCCGATGCACAATTTCTTCTTTAGTGTATCACTCGCTCCCACACGTTGACGAATTAACACAGAAATTGCGTCACAATGAAATACTCTGGGTTCCTTGGCCTCTCTTTCCCAATCTAGGAACGTTTCTATGGCTACGACAGGATTCTCTATTGGGGTCCTTTATCTCCTTTCCAATGCACCATTTCTTCTTTACTGTGTCACTCGCACCCTCACGTTAACGAATTAACACAGAAATTGCGTCACAATGAAATACTCTGCGTCCCATGCCTTCTCCTTCCCAATCTATGAACGTTTCTACGGCAACGACAAAATTTTCTATTGGGGTCCTGTATCTCCTTTCCGATGCACAATTTCTTCTTTACTGTATCACTCGCACCCTCACGTTGACGAATTAACACAGAAAGTGCGTCACAATGAAATACTCTGTGTCCCATGCCTTCATCTTCCCAATCTAGGAATGTTTCTATGGCAACGACAAAATTTTCTATTGGGGTCCTGTATCTCCTTTCTGATGCCCACTTTCTTCATTACTGTATCACTCGCATCCTCACATTGTCGAATTAACACAGAAATTGCGTCACAGTGAAGTACTCTGGGTTCCATGCCTTCTCTTTCCCAATCTAGGAACGTTTCTATGGCAACGACAATATTTTCTGTTGGGGTCCTGTATCTCCTTTCAGATGCAATATTTCTTCTTTGCTGTATCACTCGCACCCTCACGTTGATGAACTAACACAGAAATTGCGTCACAATGAGATACTCTGGGTTCCATGCGTTCTCTTTCCCAATCTACGAACGTTTCTATGGCAACGACAGGATTTTCTATTGGGGTCCTGTATCTCCTTTCCGATGCACTATTTCTTCGTTACTGTATCACTCGCACCCTCACGTTGACGAATTAACACAGAAGGTGCGTCACAATGAAGTACTCTCGGTTCCATGCCATCTCCTTCCCAATCTAGGAACGTTCCTATGGCAACGAAAGGATTTTCTGCTGGGGTCCTGTATCTCCTTTCCAATGCACCATTTCGTCTTTGCTGTATCATTGCACCCTCACGTTGACGAATTACCACAGAAATTGCGTCACAATGAAATACTCTAGGTTCCATGCCTTCTCTTTCCCAATCTAGGAACTTTTCTACGGCAACGAAAAAATTTTCTATTTGAGTCCTGTATCTCCTTTCCGTTGCACAATTTCTTTTTTGCTGTATCACACGCACACTCACGTTGACGAATTAACACAGAAAGTGCGTCACAATTAAATACTCTGGGTTCCATGCCATCTCCTTCCCAATCTAGGAACGTTTCTATGGCAACGACAGAATTTTCTGTTGGGGTCCTGTATCTCCATTCCGATGCACAATATCATCTTTACTCTATCACTCGCACCCTCACGTTGACGAATTAACACAGAAAGTGCGTCACAATGAAATACTCTGCGTTCCATGCTTTCTCCTTCCCAATCTAGGAACGTTTCCATGGCAACGACAAAATTTTCTATTGGGGTCCTGTATCTCCTTTCCGATGCACTATTTCTTCTTTGGTGTATCACTCGCACCCACACGTTGACGAATTAACACAGAAATTGCGTCACAATGCAATACTCTGGGCTCCATGCCTGCTGTTTCCCAATCTAGGAACGTTTCTACGGCAATGAAAAAATTTTCTATTGGAGTCTTGTATCTCTTTTCCGATGCACAATTTCTTTTTTGCTGTATCACTCGCACCCTCACGTTGACGAATTAACACAGAAATTGCGTCACAATGAAATACTCTGGAATCCATACCTTCTCTTTCCCAATCTAGGAACGTTTCTATAGCAACGATAGGATTTTCTTTTGGGGTCCTGTATCTCCTTTCCGATGCACAATTTCTTCTTTACTGTATCACTCGCACCCTCACGTTGACGAATTAACACAGAAAATGCGTCACAATGAAATACTCTGTGTTCCATGCCTTCTCTTTCCCAATCTAGGAACGTTTCTATGGGTACGACAGGATTTTCTATTGGGGTCCTGTATCTCCTTTCCGATGCACAGTTTCTTCTTTACTGTCTCACTCGCACCTTCACGTTGTCGAATTAACATCGAAGTTGCGTCACAGTGAAGTTCTCTGGGTTTCATGCCTTCTCTTTTTCAATCTAGGAACGTTTCTACAGCAACGACAAAATTTTCTATTGGGGTCCTGTCCTGTATCTCCTTTCCGATGCACAATTTCTTCTTTACTGTATCACACGCACCCTCACATTGACGAATTAACACAGAAATTGCGTCACAATGAAATACTCTGAGTTCCATGCCTTCTCTTTCCCTATCTAGGAACGTTTCTGCAGCAACGACAAAATTTTCTATTGGGGTCCTGTATCCCCTTTCCGATGCACTATTTCTTCTTTGCTGTATCACTCGCACCCTCACGTTGACGAATTAACACAGAAATTGCGTCACAGTGAAATACTCTGTGTTCCAAGCCTTCTCTTTCCCAATTTTTTGAACGTTGCTATGGCAACGACAGGATTTTCAATTGGGGTCATGTATCTCCTTTCCGATGCACAATTTCTTTTTTGCTGTATCACTCGCACCCTCACGTTGACGAATTAACACAGAAATTGCGTCACAATGATATACTCTGGGTTCCATGCCTTCTCTTTCCCAATCTAGGAACGTTTCTATGGCAACGAAAGGATTTTCTATTGGGGTCCTGTACCTCCTTTGCGATGCACAATTTCCTCTTTACTGTATCACCCGCACCCTCACGTTGACGAATTAACACAGAAATTGCGTCACAGTGAAATACTCCAGGTTCCATGCCTTCTCCTTCCCAATCTAGGAACGTTTCTACGGCAACGACAAAATTTTCTATTGGGGTCCTGTATCTCCTTTCCGATGCACAATTTCTTTTTTGCTGTATCACTCGCACCCTCACATTGACGAATTAACACAGAAATTGCGTCACAGTGAAATACTCTGGGTTCAATGCTTTCTCTTTCCCAATCTAGGAACGTTTCCACGGCAACGACATAATTTTCTATTGGGGCCTGCATCTCCTTTCCGATGGACAATTTCTTCTTTACTGTATAACTCGCACCCTCACGTTGACGAATTAACACAGAAATTGCGTCACAATGAAATACTCTGGGTTCCATGCCTTCTCCTTCCCAATCTAGGAACGTTTCTATGGCAACGACAAAATTTTATATTGGGGTCCTGTATCTCCTTTCCGATGCACAATTTCTTCTGTACTGTATCACTCGCACCCTCTTGTTGACGAATTAACACAGAAATTGGGTCACAATGTAATACTCTGGGTTCCATGCCTTCACATTCCCAATCTAGGAACGTTTCTACGGCAACGACAAAATTTTCTGTTGAGGTTTTGTATCTCCTTTCCGATGCACAATTTCTTCTTTACTGTATCACTCGAACCCTCACGTTGACGAATTAACACAGAAATTGCGTAACAATGAAATACCCTGGGTTCCATGCCTTCTCCTTCCCAATCTAGTAACGTTTCTAGGGCAACGACAAAATTTTCTGTTGGGGCCCTGTATCTCCTTTTCGATGCATAACTTCTTCTTTACTGTATCTCTCGCACCCTCACGTTGACGAATTAACACAGAAATTGCGTCACAATGAAATACCCTGTGTTCCATGCCTTCTCTTTCCCAATCTAGGAATGTTTCTATGGCAACGACAGGATTTTCTATTGGGGTCCTGTATCTCCTTTCCGATGTACAATTTATTCCTTTCTGTATCACTCGCACCCTCACGTCGACGAATTAACACAGAAATTGTGTCACAATGAAATACTCTGTGTTCCATGCCTTCCCTATCCCAATCTAGGAACGTTTCTATGGCAACGACAGGATTTTCTATTGGGGTCCTGTATCTCCTTTCCGATGCACAATTTCTAGTATACTGTATCACTCGCACCCTCACGTTGACGTATTAACACAGATATTGCGTAACAGTGAAATACTCTGGGTTCCATGCCTTCTCCTTCCGAATCTGAGATCGTTTCTACGGCAACGACAAAATTTTCTATTTGGGTCCTGTATCTCCTCTCCTATGCACAATTTCTTCTTTACTGTATCACTCACAACTTCACGTTGACGAATTAACACAGAAATTGGGTCACAATGAAATATTCTGGGTTCCATGCCTTCTCTTTTTCAATCTCGAAACGTTTCTACGGCAACGACAAAATTTTCTATTGGGGTACTGTATCCCCTTTCCGATGCACAATTTCATCTTTACTGTATCACTCGTAACCTCACATTGACGACGTAACACAGAAATAGCGTCACAATGAAATACTCTGTGTTCCATGCCTCCTCTTTCCCAATCTAGGAACGTTTCAACGGCAACGACAAAAATTTCTATTGGGGTCCTGTATCTCCTTTCAGAAGCACAATTTCTTCTTTACTGTATCACTCGCACCCTCACGTTGACGAATTAACACAGAAATTGCGTCACAATGGAATACTCTGGGTTCCATGCCTTCTCCTTCCCAATCTAAGAACTTTTCAATGGTAAAGAAAGGATTTTCTAGTGGGGTCCTGTGATTCCTTTCCGATGCACAATTTCTTCTTTACTGTATCTCTCGCACCCTCGCGTTGACGAATTAACACAGAAATTGCGTCACAATGAAATACTCTGCGTTCCATGCTTTCTCCTTCCCAATCTAGGAACGTTTCCATGGCAACGACAAAATTTTCTATTGGGGTCCTGTATCTCCTTTCCGATGCACTATTTCATCTTTGCTGTATCACTCGCACCCTCACGTTGACGAATTAACACAGAAATTGCGTCACAGTGCAATACTCTGGGTTCCATGCCTGCTCTTTCCCAATCTAGGAACGTTTATACGGCAACGAAAAAATTTTCTATTGGAGTCCTGTATCTCTTTTCCGATGCACAACTTCCTTTTTGCTGTATCACTCGCACCCTCACGTTGACGAATTAACACAGAAATTGCGTCACAATGAAATACTCTGGGATCCATACCTTCTCTTTCCCAATCTAGGAACGTTTCTATGGCAACGATAGGATTTTCTTTTGGGGTCCTGTATCTCCTTACCGATGCACAATTTCTTCTTTACTGTATCCCTCGCACCCTCACGTTGACGAATTAACACAGAAAATGCGTCACAACGAAATACTCTGTGTTCCATGCCTTCTCTTTCCCAATCTAGGAACGTTTCTATGGCAACGACAGGATTTTCTATTGGGGTCCTGTATCTCCTTTCCGATGCACAATTTCTTCTTTACTGTCTCACTCGCACCATCACGTTGTCGAATAAACATCGAAGTTGCGTCACAATGAAATTCTCTGGGTTTCATGCCTTCTCTTTTTCAATTTAGGAACGTTTCTACAGCAACGACAAAATTTTCTATTGGGGTCCTGTCCTGTATCTCCTTTCCGATGCACAATTTCTTCTTTACTGTATCACACGCACCCTCACATTGACGAATTAACACAGAAATTGCGTCACAATGAAATACTCTGGGTTCCATGCCTTCTCTTTCCCTATCTAGGAACGTTTCTGCAGCAACGACAAAATTTTCTATTGGGGTCCTGTATCCCTTTTCCGATGCACTATTTCTTTTTTGCTGTATCACTCGCACCCTCACGTTGACGAATTAACACAGAAATTGCGTCACAATGATATACTCTGTGTTCCAAGCCTTCTCTTTCCCAATTTTTTTAACGTTGCTATGGCAACGACAGGATTTTCTATTGGGGTCCTGTATCTCCTTTCCGATGCACAATTTCTTTTTTGCTGTATCACTCGCACCCTCACGTTGACGAATTAACACAGAAATTGCGTCACAATGAAATACTCTGTGTTCCATGCCTTCTCTTTCCCAATCTAGGATCGTTTCTATGGCAACGACAGGATTTTCTATTGGGGTCCTGTATCTCCTTTGCGATGCACAATTTCCTCTTTACTGTATCACCCGCACCCTCACGTTGACGAATTAACACAGAAATTGCGTCACAGTGAAATACTCTGGGTTCCATGCCTTCTCCTTCCCAATCTAGGAACGTTTCTACGGCAACGACAAAATTTTCTATTGGAGTCCTGTATCTCCTTTCCGATGCACTATTTCTTCTTTTCTGTATCACTCGCACCCTCACGTTGACGAATTAACACAGGAATTGCGTCACAATGAAATACTCTGGTTTCCAGGCCCTCTCTTTCCCAATCTAGGAACGTTTCTACGGCAACGAAAAAATTTTCTATTGGAGTCCTGTATCTCCTTTCCGATGCACAATTTCTTTTTTGCTGTATCACTCGCACCCTCACATTGACGAATTAACACAGAAATTGCGTCACAGTGAAATACTCTGGGTTCCATGCTTTCTCTTTCCCAATCTAGGAACGTTTCCACGGCAACGACATAATTTTCTATTGGGGCCTGCATCTCCTTTCCGATGGACAATTTCTTCTTTACTGTATAACTCGCACCCTCACGTTGACGAATTAACACAGAAATTGCGTCACAATGAAATACTCTGGGTTCCATGCCTTCTCCTTCCCAATCTAGGAACGTTTCTACGGCAACGACAAAATTTTCTATTTGGGTCCTGTATCTCCTCTCCGATGCACAATTTCTTCTTTACTGTATCACTCGCACCCTCTCGTTGACGAATTAACACAGAAATTGCGTCACAATGGAATACTCTGGGTTCCATGCCTTCTCCTTCCCAATCTAAGAACGTTTCAATGGTAACGAAAGGATTTTCTAGTGGGGTCCTGTATTTCCTTTCCGATGCACAATTTCTTCTTTACTGTATCACTCGCACCCTCACGTTGACGAATTAACACAGAAATTGCGTCACAATGAAATACTCTGCGTTCCATGCCTTCTCCTTCCCAATCTAGGAACGTTTCCATGGCAACGACAAAATTTTCTATTGGGGTCCTGTATCTCCTTTCCGATGCACTATTTCTTCTTTGCTGTATCACTCGCACCCACACGTTGACGAATTAACACAGAAATTGCGTCACAATGCAATACTCTGGGATCCATACCTTCTCTTTCCCAATCTAGGAACGTTTCTATGGCAACGATAGGATTTTCTATTGGGGTCCTGTATCTCCTTTCCGATGCACAATTTCTTTTTTGCTGTATCACTCGCACCCTCACGTTGACGAAGTAACAGAGAAATTGCGTCACAATGAAATACTCTGGGTTCCATGCCTTCTGTTTGTGGTGTCACCGCCAGACACCACACTTGCTAGGTGGTAGCTTAAATCGGCCGCGGTCCATGTAGTACATGTCGGACCCGCGTGTCGCCACTGTGATCGTAGACCTAGCGCCACCACCAAGGCAGGTCTCGTGATACGAGAGAGCACTCGCCCAGTTGTACGAGAACCTAGCTACCGCCCAGTTGTACGAGAACCTAGCTACCGCCCAGTTGTATGAGGACCTAGCTACCGACCAGATGTACGAAGCCTTTCTCTCTCATTAGCCGAGAGACCGAATAGCCATCAGCTAAGTTAATGGCTACGAACTAGCAAGGCGCCATTTGTATCAGTGCCTATAGCTTACGAGTATTCAAGAGAGATGTATTCCAAGGACTAATTAAAAGATAAGTAATAAGCATCTACATACTTTTCTTCTTATTCATTTATAAGTTCTCATGTTCCAGACTTCACGCCCGGCTGCTTTAGTCTTGAGTTCATTTTCAGCCAGCTCAACTTCACGGTGTCGGCCCAGATACCGACACAACACTCTTTCCCAATCTAGGAACGTTTCTATGGCAACGACAGGATTTTCTATTGGGGTCCTGTATCTCCTTTGCGATGCACAATTTCCTCTTTACTGTATCACCCGCACCCTCACGTTGACGAATTAACACAGAAATTGCGTCACAGTGAAATACTCTGGGTTCCATGCCTTCTCCTTCCCAATCTAGGAACGTTTCTACGGCAACGACAAAATTTTCTATTGGGGTCCTGTATCTCCTTTCCGATGCACTATTTCTTCTTTTCTGTATCACTCGCACCCTCACGATGACGCATTAACACAGAAATTGCGTCACAATGAAATACTCTGGGTTCCATGCCCTCTCTTTCCAAATCTAGGAACGTTTCTACGGCAACGAAAAAATTTTCTATTGGAGTCCTGTATCTCCTTTCCGATGCACAATTTCTTTTTTGCTGTATCACTCGCACCCTCACATTGACGAATTAACACAGAAATTGCGTCACAGTGAAATACTCTGGGTTCCATGCTTTCTCTTTCCCAATCTAGGAACGTTTCCACGGCAACGACATAATTTTCTATTGGGGCCTGCATCTCCTTTCCGATGGACAATTTCTTCTTTACTGTATAACTCGCACCCTCACGTTGACGCATTAACACAGAAATTGCGTCACAATGAAATACTCTGGGTTCCTTGCCCTCTCTCTCCCAATCTAGGAACGTTTTTATGGCAACGACAGGATTTTCTATTAGGGTCCTGTATCTCCTTTCCGATGCACAATTTCTTCTTTACTGTATCACTCGCCACCCTCACGTTGTCGAATAATCACAGAAATTGCGTCACTATGAAATACTCTGGGTTACATCCCTTCTCTTTCCCAATCTAGGAACGTTTCTATGGCAACGACAGGATTTTCTATTGGGGTCCTGTATCTCCGTTGCGATGCACAATTTCCTCTTTACTGTATCACTCGCACCCTCACGTTGACGAATTAACACAGAAATTGCGTCACAATGAAATACTCTGGGTTCCATGCCTTCTCTTTCCCAATCTAGGAACGTTTCTACGGCAACGAAAAAATTTTCTATTGGAGTCCTGTATCTCCTTTCCGATGCACAATTTCTTTTTTGCTGTATCACTCGCACCCTCACATTGAAGAATTAACACAGAAATTGCGTCACAATGAAATACTCTGGGTTCCATGCCTTCTCTTTCCCAATCTAGGAACGTTTCTACGGCAACGACATAATTTTCTATTGGGGCCCTGTATCTCCTTTCCGATGGACAATTTCTTCTTCACTGTATAACTCGCACCCTCACGTTGACGAATTAACACAGAAATTGCGTCACAATGAAATACTCTGGGTTCCATGCCTTCTCCTTCCCAATCTAGGAACGTTTCTAAGGCAACTACAAAATTTTCAATTGGGGTCCTGCATCTCCTTTCCGATGCACAATTTCTTCTTTACTGTATCACTCGCACCCTCACGTTGACGAATTAACACAGAAATTGCGTCACTATGAAATACTCTGGGTTCCATCCCTTCTCTTTCCCAATGTAGGAACGTTTCTGTGGCAACGACAAGATTTTCTATTGGGGTCCTGTATCTGCTTTCCGATGTACAATTTCTTCTTTACTCTAACACTCGCACGCTCACGTTGACGAATTAACAAGGAAATTGCGTCACAATGAAATACTCTGTGTTCCATGCCTTCTCTTTCCCAATGTATGAACGTTTCTATGGCAACGACAGGATTTTCAATTGGGGTCCTGTATCTCCTTTTCGATGCACTATTTCTCCTTTACTGTATCACTCGCACCCTCTCGTTGACGAATTAACATTGAAATCTCGTCACAATGAAATACTCTGGGTTCAATGCCTTCTCCTTCCCAATCTTGGAACGTTTTAATGGCAACGACAAAATATTCTATTGGTCTCCTGTATCTCCTTTCCGATGCACAATTTCTTCTTTACTGTGTGACTCGCACCCTCACGTTGACGAATTAACACAGAAATTGCGTCACAATGAAATACTCTGGGTTCCATACCTTGTCCTTCCCAAACTAGGAACGTTTCTATGGCATCGACAGGATTTTCTATTAGGGCCCTGTATCTCCTTTCCGATGTACAATTTCTTCTTTACTGTATCACTCGCACCCTCACGTTGACGATTTAACACAGAAATTGCGTCACAGTGAAATACTCTGGGTTCCTCGCCCTCTCTTTCCCGATCTAGGAACGTTTCTATGGCAACGACAAAATTTTCTATTGGGGTCCTGTATCTCCTTTCCGATTCACAATTTCTTCATTACTGTATCACTCGCAAACTCACGTTGTCGAATTATCACAGAAATTGCGTCACAATGAAATACTCCGGGTTCCATGCCTTCTCTTTCCCAATCTAGGAACGTTTCTATGGCAACGACAAAATTTTCTATTGGGGTCCTGTATCTCCTTTCCGATGCACAATTTCTTCATTACTGTATCACCCGCACCCTCACGTTGTCGAATTATCACAGAAAGTGCGTCACAATGGAGTACTCTGGGTTCCATGCCTTCTCTTTCCCAATCTAGGAACGTTTCTATGGCAACGACAGGATTTTCTATTGGGGTCCTGTATCTTCTTTCCGATGCCCAATTTCTTCTTTACCGTATCACACGCACCCTCACGTTGTCGAATTATCACAGAAAGTGCGTCACAATGAAATACTCTGGGTTCCATGCCTTCTCCTTGCCAATCTAGGGACGTTTCTATTGCAACGACAGGATTTTCTATTGGGGTCCTGTATCTCCTTTCCGATGCACAATTTCTTCCTTACTGTATCACTCGCGCCCTCACGTTGACGAATTAACACAGAAATTGCGTCACAGTGAAATTATCTGGGTTCCATGCCTTCTCCTTCCACATCTAGGAACGTTTCTACGGCAACGACAAAATTTTCTATTGGGGACCTGTATCTCCTTTCCGATGCACAATTTCTTCTTTACTGTATCACTCGCAACCTCAAGTTGACGAATTAACACAGAAGTTGCGTCACAATGAAATACTCTGGGTTACATGCCTTCTCTTTCCCAATCTAGGAAAATTTTCTATGGCAACGACAAAATTTTCTATTATGGTCCTGTATCTCCTTTCCGATGCACAATTTCTTCTTTTCTGTATCACTCGCACCCTCACGTTAACGAATTAACACAGAAATTGCGTCACAATGAAATACTCTGGGTTCCATGCCTTCTCTTTCCCAATCTAGGAACGTTTCTACGGCAACGAAAAAATTTTCTATTGGAGTCCTGTATCTCCTTTCCGATGCACAATTTCTTTTTTGCTGTATCACTCGCACCCTCACATTGTGGAATTAACGCAGAAAGTGTGTCACAATGAAATACTCTGGGTTCCATGCTTTCTCCTTCCCAATCTGGGAACGTTTCTATGGCAACGACAAAATTTTCTATTGGGGTCCAGTATGTCCTTTCTGATGCACAATATTTTCAATACTGTATCACTCGCACCCTCACGTTGTCGAATTAACACAGAAATTGGGTTACAATGAAATACACTGGGTTCCATGCCTTCTCTTTCCCAAACTAGGAACGTTTCTATAGCAACGACAGGATTTTCTATTGGGGTCCTGTATCTCCTTTCCGATGCACTATTTCTTCTTTGCTGTATTACTCGCACCCTCACGTTGACGAAGTAACACAGAAATTGCGTCACAATGAAATACTCTGGGTTCCATGCCTTCTCTTCCCCAAACCAGGAACGTTTCTACGGCAACGAAAAAATTTTCTATTGGAGTCCTGTATCTCCTTTCCGATGCACAATTTCCTTTTTGCTGTACCACTCGCACCCTCAGATTGACGAATTAACACTGAAATTGCGTCACAAT
This sequence comes from Schistocerca serialis cubense, assembly GCF_023864345.2. NCBI lineage: Eukaryota > Metazoa > Arthropoda > Insecta > Orthoptera > Acrididae > Schistocerca > Schistocerca serialis. Next base: position 120,724,724 of record NC_064649.1, read on the forward strand.
GAAATACTCTGGGTTCCATGCCTTCTCTTCCCCAAACCAGGAACGTTTCTACGGCAACGAAAAAATTTTCTATTGGAGTCCTGTATCTCCTTTCCGATGCACAATTTCTTTTTTGCTGTATCACTCGCACCCTCACATTGAGGAATTAACGCAGAAAGTGTGTCACAATGAAATACTCTGGGTTCCATGCCTTCTCCTTCCCAATCTAGGAACGTTTCTATGGCAACGACAAAATTTTCTATTGGGGTCCAGTATGTCCTTTCTGATGCACAATATTTTCAATACTGTATCACTCGCACCCTCACGTTGTCGAATTAACACAGAAATTGCGTTACAATGAAATACTCTGGGTTCCATGCCTTCTCTTTCCCAAACTAGGAACGTTTCTATAGCAACGACAGGATTTTCTATTGGGGTCCTGTATCTCCTTTCCGATGCACTATTTCTTCTTTGCTGTATTACTCGCACCCTCACGTTGACGAATTAACACAGAAATTGCGTCACAATGAAATACTCTGGGTTCCATGCCTTCTCTTTCCCAATCTAGGAACGTTTCTATGGCAACGACAGGATTTTCTATGGGGGTCCTGTATCTCCTTTCCGATGTACAATTTCTTCTTTACTGTATCACTCGCACGCTCTCGTTGACGAATTAACACAGAAATTGCGTCACAATGAATTACTCTGGGTTCCATGCCTTCTCTCTCCCAATGTATGAACGTCTCTATGGCAACGACAGGATTTTCTATTGGGGTCCTGTATCTCTTTTTCGATGCACTATTTCTCCTTTTCTGTATCACTCGCACCTTCACGTTGACGAATTAACACAGAAATTTCGTCACAATGAAATACTCTGGGTTCAATGCCTTCTCCTTCCCAATCTAGGAACGTTTTTATGGCAACGACAAAATTTTCTATTGGGGTCCTGTATCTTCTTTCCGATGCACAATTTCTTCTTTACTGTATCACTCGCACCCTCACGTTGTCGAATTAACACAGTAATTGCGTCACAATGAAATACTCTGGGTTCCATACCTTCACCTTCCCAATCTAGGAACTTTTCTATGGCAACGACAGGATTTTCTATTACGGTCCTGTATCTCCTTTCCGATGTACAATTTCTTCTTTACTGTATCACTCGCACCCTCACGTGGCCGATTTAAACAAGAAATTGCGTCACAATGAAATACTCTGGGTTCCTTGTCCTCTCTTTCCCAATCTAGGAACGTTTCTATGGCAACGACAAAATTTTGTATTGGGGTCCTGTATCTCCTTTCCGATGCACAATTTCTTCATTACTGTATCACTCGCACCCTCACGTTGTCAAATTATCACAGAAATTGCGTCACTATGAAATACTCTGGGTTCCATGTCTTCTCTTTCCCAATCTAGGAACGTTTCTATGGCAACGACAAAATTTTCTATTGGGGTCCTGTATCTCCTTTCCGATGCACAATTTCTTCATTACTGTATCACTCGCACCCTCACGTTCTCGAATTATCACAGAAAGTGCGTCACAATGAAATACTCTGGGTTCCATGCTTCTCTTTCCCAATCTAGCAACGTTTCTATGGCAACGACAGGATTTTCTATTGGGGTCCAGTATCTCCTTTCCGATGCACTATTTCTCCTTTACTGTATCACTCGCACCCTCACGTTGACGAATTAACACAGAAATTTCGTCACAAAGAAATACTCTGGGTTCCATACCTTCTCTTTCCCAATCTACGAACGTTTCTACGGCAACGACAGGATTTTCTATTAGGGTCCTGTATCTCCTTTCCGATGTACAATTTCTTCTTTACTGTATCACTCGCCACCCTCACGTTGTCGAATAATCACAGAAAGTGCGTCACAATGAAATACTCTTGGTTCCATGCGTTCTCTTTCCCAATCTAGTAACGTCTGTATGGCATCGACAGGATTTTCTATGGGGGTCCTGTATCTCCTTTCCGATGTACAATTTCTTCTTTACTGTATCACTCTTACGCTCACGTTGTCGAATTAACACAGAAATTGCGTCACAATGAAATACTCTGGGTTCCTTGCCCTCTCTCTCCCAATCTAGGAACGTTTTTATGGCAACGACAAAATTTTCTATTGTGGTCCTGTATCTCCTTTCCGATGTACAATTTCTTCTTTACTGTATCACTCGCCACCCTCACGTTGTCGAATAATCACAGAAAGTGCGTCACAATGAAATACTCTGGGTTCCATGCGTTCTCTTTCCCAATCTAGTAACGTCTATATGGCAACGACAGGATTTTCTATGGGGGTCCTGTATCTCCTTTCCGATGTACAATTTCTTCTTTACTGTATCACTCGCACGCTCACGTTGTCGAATTAACACAGAAATTGCGTCACAATGAAATACTCTGGGTTCCTTGCCCTCTCTCTCCCAATCTAGGAACGTTTTTATGGCAACGACAGGATTTTCTATTAGGGTCCTGTATCTCCTTTCCGATGCACAATTTCTTCTTTACTGTATCACTCGCCACCCTCACGTTGTCGAATAATCACAGAAAGTGCGTCACAATGAAATACTCTGGGTTCCATGCGTTCTCTTTCCCAATCTAGTAACGTCTATATGGCAACGACAGGATTTTCTATGGGGGTCCTGTATCTCCTTTCCGATGTACAATTTCTTCTTTACTGTATCACTCGCACGCTCACGTTGTCGAATTAACACAGAAATTTCGTCACAATGAAATACTCTGGGTTCCTTGCCCTCTCTCTCCCAATCTAGGAACGTTTTTATGGCAACGACTAAATTTTCTATTGGGGTCCTGTATCGCCTTTCCGATGAACAATTTCTTCTTTACTAAATCACTCGCCACCCTCACGTTGTCGAATAATCACAGAAAGTGCGTCACAATGAAATACTCTGGGTTCCATGCGTTCTCTTTCCCGATATAGTAACGTCTATATGGCAACGACAGGATTTTCTATGGGGGTCCTGTATCTCCTTTCCGATGTACAATTTCTTCTTTACTGAATCACTCGCACGCTCACGTTGTCGAATTAAGACAGAAATTGCGTCACAATGAAATATTCTGGGTTCCTTGCCCTGTCTCTCCCACTCTAGGAACGTTTTTATGGCAACGACAGGATTTTCTATTGGGGTCCTGTATCTCCTTTCCGATGTACAATTTCTTCTTTACTGTATCACTCGCCACCCTCACGTTGTCGAATAATCACAGAAAGTGCGTCACAATGAAATACTCTGGGTTCCATGCGTTCTCTTTCCCAATCTAGTAACGTCTATATGGCAACGACAGGATTTTCTATGGGGGTCCTGTATCTCCTTTCCGATGTACAATTTCTTCTTTACTGTATCACTCGCACGCTCACGTTGTCGAATTAACACAGAAATTGCGTCACAATGAAATACTCTGGGTTCCTTGCCCTCTCTCTCCGAATCTAGGAACGTTTTTATGGCAACGACAGGATTTTCTATTAGGGTCCTGTATCTCCTTTCCGATGCATAATTTCTTCTTTACTGTATCACTCGCCACCCTCACGTTGTAGAATAATCACAGAAAGTGCGTCACAATGAAATACTCTGGGTTCCATGCCTTCTCTTTCCCAATCTAGTAACGTCTATATGGCAACCACAGGATTTTCTATGGGGGTCCTGTATCTCCTTTCCGATGTACAATTTCTTCTTTACTGTATGACTCGCACGCTCACGTTGTCGAATTAACACAGAAATTGCGTCACAATGAAATACTCTGGGTTCCTTGCCCTCTCTCTCCCAATCTAGGAACGTTATTATGGCAACGACAAAATTTTCTATTGGGGTCCTGTATCTCCTTTCCGATGTACAATTTCTTCTTTACTGTATCACTCGCCACCCTCACGTTGTCGAATAACCACAGAAAGTGCGTCACAATGAAATACTCTGGGTTCCATGCGTTCTCTTTCCCAATCTAGTAACGTCTATATGGCAACGACAGGATTTTCTATGGGGGTCCTGTATCTCCTTTCTGATGTACAATTTCTTCTTTACTGTATGACTCGCACGCTCACGTTGTCGAATTAACACAGAAATTGCGTCACAATGAAATACTCTGGGTTCCTTGCCCTCTCTCTCCCAATCTAGGAACGTTTTTATGGCAACGACAGGATTTTCTATTGGGGTCCTGTATCTCCTTTCCGATGTACAATTTCTTCTTTACTGTATCACTCGCCACCCTCACGTTGTCGAATAATCACAGAAAGTGCGTCACAATGAAATACTCTGGGTTCCATGCGTTCTCCTTCCCAATCTATTAACGTCTATATGGCAACGACAAGATTTTCTATGGGGGTCCTGTATCTCCTTTCCGCTGTACAATTTCTTCTTTACTGTATGACTCGCACGCTCACGTTGTCGAATTAACACAGAAATTGCGTCACAATGAAATACTCTGGGTTCCTTGCCCTCTCTCTTCCAATCTAGGAACGTTTTTATGGCAACGACAAAATTTTTTATTGGGGTCCTGTATCTCCTTTCCGATGTACAATTTCTTCTTTACTGTATCACTCGCCACCCTCACGTTGTCGAATAATCACAGAAAGTGCGTCACAATGAAATACTCTGGGTTCCATGCCTTCTCTTCCCAATCTAGTAACGTCTATATGGCAACAACAGGATTTTCTATGGGGGTCCTGTATCTCCTTTCCGATGTACAATTTCTTCTTTACTGTATGACTCGCACGCTCACGTTGTCGAATTAACACAGAAATTGCGTCACAATGAAATACTCTGGGTTCCTTGCCCTCTCTCTCCCAATCTAGGAACGTTTTTATGGCAACGAAAAAATTTTCTATTGGGGTCCTGTATCTCCTTTCCGATGTACAATTTCTTCTTTACTGTATCACTCGCCACCCTCACGTTGTCGAATAATCACAGAAAGTGCGTCACAATGAAATACTCTGGGTTCCATGCGTTCTCTTTCCCAATCTAGTAACGTCTATATGGCAACGACAGGATTTTCTATGGGGGTCCTGTATCTCCTTTCCGATGTACAATTTCTTCTTTACTGTATCACTCGCACGCTCACGTTGTCGAATTAACACAGAAATTGCGTCACAATGAAATACTCTGGGTTCCTTGCCCTCTCTCTCCCAATCTAGGAACGTTTTTATGGCAACGACAAAATTTTCTATTGGGGTCCTGTATCTCCTTTCCGATGTACAATTTCTTCTTTACTGTATCACTCGCCACCCTCACGTTGTCGAATAATCACAGAAAGTGCGTCACAATGAAATACTCTGGGTTCCATGCGTTCTCTTTCCCAATCTAGTAACGTCTATATGGCAACGACAGGATTTTCTATGGGGGTCCTGTATCTCCCTTCCGATGTACAATTTCTTCTTTTCTGTATCACTCGCACGCTCACGTTGTCGAATTAACTCAGAAATTGCGTCACAATGAAATACTCTGGGTTCCTTGCCCTCTCTCTCCCAATCTAGGAACGTTTTTATGGCAACGACAGGATTTTCTATTGGGGTCCTGTATCTCCTTTCCGATGTACAATTTCTTCTTTACTGTGTCACTCGCCACCCTCACGTTGTCGAATAATCACAGAAAGTGCGTCACAATGAAATACTCTGGGTTCCATGCGTTCTCTTTCCCAATCCAGTAACGTCTATATGGCAACGACAGGATTTTCTATGGGGGTCCTGTATCTCCTTTCCGATGTACAATTTCTTCTTTACCGTATCACTCGCACGCTCACGTTGTCGAATTAACACTGAAATTGCGTCACAATGAAATACTCTGGGTTCCTTGCCCTCTCTCTCCCAACCTAGGAACGTTTTTATGGCAACGACAGGATTTTCTATTGGGGTCCTGTATCTCCTTTCCGATGTACAATTTCTTCTTTACTGTATCACTCGCCACCCTCACGTTGTCGAATAACCACAGAAAGTGCGTCACAATGAAATACTCTGGGTTCCATGCGTTCTCTTTCCCAATCTAGTAACGTCTATATGGCAACGACAGGATTTTCTATGGGGGTCCTGTATCTCCTTTCCGATGTACAATTTCTTCTTTACTGTATCACTCGCACGCTCACGTTGTCGAATTAACACAGAAATTGCGTCACAATGAAATACTCTGGGTTCCTTGCCCTCTCTCTCCCAATCTAGGAACGTTTTTATGGCAACGACAGGATTTTCTATTGGGGTCCTGTATCTCCTTTCCGATGTACAATTTCTTCTTTACTGTATCACTCGCCACCCTCACGTTGTCGAATAATAACAGAAAGTGCGTCACAATGAAATACTCTGGGTTCCATGCGTTCTCTTTCCCAATCTAGTAACGTCTATATGGCAACGACAGGATTTTCTATGGGGGTCCTGTATCTCCTTTCCGATGTACAATTTCTTCTTTACTGAATCACTCGCACGCTCACGTTGTCGAATTAACACAGAAATTGCGTCACAATGAAATACTCTGGGTTCCTTGCCCTCTCTCTCCCAATCTAGGAACGTTTTTATGGCAACGACAGGATTTTCTATTAGGGTCCTGTATCTCCTTTCCGATGCACAATTTCTTCTTTACTGTATCACTCGCCACCCTCACGTTGTAGAATAATCACAGAAAGTGCGTCACAAAGAAATACTCTGGGTTCCATGCCTTCTCTTTCCCAATCTAGTAACGTCTATATGGCAACCACAGGATTTTCTATGGGGGTCCTGTATCTCCTTTCCGATGTACAATTTCTTCTTTACTGTATCACTCGCACGCTCACGTTGTCGAATTAACACAGAAATTGCGTCACAATGAAATACTCTGGGTTCCTTGCCCTCTCTCTCCCAATGTAGGAACTTTTTTATGGCAACGAAGAAATTTTCTATTGGGGTCCTGTATCTCCTTTCCGATGTACAATTTCTTCTTTACTGTATCACTCGCCACCCTCACGTTGTCGAATAATCACAGAAAGTGCGTCACAATGAAATACTCTGGGTTCCATGCGTTCTCTTTCCCAATCTAGTAACGTCTATATGGCAACGACAGGATTTTCTATGGGGGTCCTGTATCTCCTTTCCGATGTACAATTTCTTCTTTACTGTATCACTCGCACGCTCACGTTGTCGAATTAACACAGAAATTGCGTCACAATGAAATACTCTGGGTTCCTTGCCCTCTCTTTCCCAATCTAGGAACGTTTTTATGGCAACGACAGGATTTTCTATTGGGGTCCTGTATCTCCTTTCCGATGTACAATTTCTTCTTTACTGTATCACTCGCCACCCTCACGTTGTCGAATAATCACAGAAAGTGCGTCACAATGAAATACTCTGGGTTCCATGCGTTCTCTTTCCCAATCTAGTAACGTCTATATGGCAACGACAGGATTTTCTATGGGGGTCCTGTATCTCCTTTCCGATGTACAATTTCTTCTTTACTGTATCACTCGCACGCTCACGTTGTCGAATTAACACAGAAATTGCGTCACAATGAAATACTCTGGGTTCCTTGCCCTCTCTCTCCCAATCTAGGAACGTTTTTATGGCAACGACAGGATTTTCTATTAGGGTCCTGTATCTCCTTTCCGATGCACAATTTCTTCTTTACTGTATCACTCGCCACCCTCACGTTGTCGAATAATCACAGAAAGAGCGTCACAATGAAATACTCTGGGTTCCATGCGTTCTCTTTCCCAATCTAGTAACGTCTATATGGCAACGACAGGATTTTCTATTGGGGTCCTGTATCTCCTTTCCGATGTACAATTTCTTCTTTACTGTATCACTCGCACGCTCACGTTGTCGAATTAACACAGAAATTGCGTCACAATGAAATACTCTGGGTTCCTTGCCCTCTCTCTCCCAATCTAGGAACGTTTTTATGGCAACGACGAAATTTTCTATTGGGGTCCTGTATCTCCTTTCCGATGTACAATTTCTTCTTTACTGTATCACTCGCCACCCTCACGTTGTCGAATAATCACAGAAAGTGCGTCACAATGAAATACTCTGGGTTCCATGCGTTCTCTTTCCCAATCTAGTAACGTCTATATGGCAACGACAGGATTTTCTATGGGGGTCCTGTATCTCCTTTCCGATGTACAATTTCTTCTTTACTGTATCACTCGCACGCTCACGTTGTCGAATTAACACAGAAATTGCGTCACAATGAAATACTCTGGGTTCCTTGCCATCTCTTTCCCAATCTAGGAACGTTTTTATGGCAACGACAGGATTTTTCTATTGGGGTCCTGTATCTCCTTTCCGATGTACAATTTCTTCTTTACTGTATCACTCGCCACCCTCACGTTGTCGAATAATCACAGAAAGTGCGTCACAATGAAATAGTCTGGGTTCCATGCGTTCTCTTTCCCAATCTAGTAACGTCTATATGGCAACGACAGGATTTTCTATGGGGGTCCTGTATCTCCTTTCCGATGTACAATTTCTTCTTTACTGTATCACTCGCACGCTCACGTTGTCTAATTAACACAGAAATTGCGTCACAATGAAATAGTCTGGGTTCCTTGCCCTCTCTCTCCCAATCTAGGAACGTTTTTATGGCAACGACAGGATTTTCTATTAGGGTCCTGTATCTCCTTTCCGATGCACAATTTCTTCTTTACTGTATCACTCGCCACCCTCACGTTGTCGAATAATCACAGAAAGAGCGTCACCATGAAATACTCTGGGTTCCATGCGTTCTCTTTCCCAATCTAGTAACGTCTATATGGCAACGACAGGATTTTCTATTGGGGTCCTGTATCTCCTTTCCGATGTACAATTTCTTCTTTACTGTATCACTCGCACGCTCACGTTGTCGAATTAACACAGAAATTGCGTCACAATGAAATACTCTGGGTTCCTTGCCCTCTCTCTCCCAATCTAGGAACGTTTTTATGGCAACGACAGGATTTTCTATGGGGGTCCTGTATCTCCTTTCCGATGCACAATTTCTTCTTTACTGTATCACTCGCCACCCTCACGTTGTCGAATAATCACAGAAAGTGCGTCACAATGAAATACTCTGGGTTCCATGCGTTCTCTTTCCCAATCTAGTAACGTCTATATGGCAACGACAGGATTTTCTATGGGGGTCCTGTATCTCCTTTCCGATGTACAATTTCTTCTTTACTGTATCACTCGCACGCTCACGTTGTCGAATTAACACAGAAATTGCGTCACAATGAAATACTCTGGGTTCCTTGCCCTCTCTCTCCCTATCTAGGAACGTTTTTATGGCAACGACAAAATTTTCTATTGGGGTCCTGTATCTCCTTTCCGATGCACAATTTCTTCTTTACAGTATCACTCGCCACCCTCAGGTTGTCGAATAATCACAGAAAGTGCGTCACAATGAAATACTCTGGGTTCCTTGCCCTCTCTCTCCCAATCTATGAACGTTTTTATGGCAACGACAGGATTTTCTTTTAGGGTCCTGTATCTCCTTTCCGATGCACAATTTCTTCTTTACTGTATCACTCGCCACCCTCACGTTGTCGAATAATCACAGAAAGTGCGTCACAATGAAATACTCTGGGTTCCTTGCCCTCTCTCTCCCAATCTAGGAACGTTTTTATGGCAACGACAGGATTTTCTATTAGGGTCCTGTATCTCCTTTCCGATGCACAATTTCTTCTTTACTGTATCACTCGCCACCCTCACGTTGTCGAATAATGACAGAAAGTGCGTCACAATGAAATACTCTGGGTTCCATGCGTTCTCTTTCCCAATGTAGTAACGTCTATATGGCAACGACAGGATTTTCTATGGGGGTCCTGTATCTTCTTTCCGATGTACAATTTCTTCTTTACTGTATCACTCGCACGCTCACGTTGTCGAATTAAAACAGAAATTGCGTCACAATGAAATACTCTGGGTTCCTTGCCCTCTCTCTCCCAATCTAGGAACGTTTTTATGGCAACGACAAAATTTTCTATTGGGGTCCTGTATCTCCTTTCCGATGCACAATTTCTTCTTTACTGTACCACTCGCCACCCTCACGTTGTCGAATAATCACAGAAAGTGCGTCACAATGAAATACTCTGGGTTCCTTGCCCTCTCTCTCCCAATCTAGGAACGTTTCTATGGCAACGACAGGATTTTCTATTAGGGTCCTGTATCTCCTTTCCGATGCACAATTTCTTCTTTACTGTATCACTCGCCACCCTCACGTTGTCGAATAATCACAGAAAGTGCGTCACAATGAAATACTCTGGGTTCCATGCGTTCTCTTTCCCAATCTAGTAACGTCTATATGGCAACGACAGGATTTTCTATGGGGGTCCTGTATCTCCTTCCCGATGTACAATTTCTTCTTTACTGTATCACTCGCACGCTCACGTTGTCGAATTAACACAGAAATTGTGTCACAATGAAATACTCTGGGTTCCTTGCCCTCTCTCTCCCAATCTAGGAACGTTTTTATGGCAACGACAGGATTTTCTATTAGGGTCCTGTATCTCCTTTCCGATGCACAATTTCTTCTTTACTGTATCACTCGCCACCCTCACGTTGTCGAATAATCACAGAAAGTGCGTCACAATGAAATACTCTTTGTTCCATGCGTTCTCTTTCCCACTCTAGTAACGTCTATATGGCAACGACAGGATTTTCTATGGGGGTCCTGTATCTCCTTTCCTATGTACTATTTCTTCTTTACTGTATCACTCGCACGCTCACGTTGTCGAATTAACACAGAATTTGCGTCACAATGAAATACTCTGGGTTCCTTGCCCTCTCTCTCCCAATCTAGGAACGTTTTTATGGCAACGACAGGATTTTCTATTAGGGTCCTGTATCTCCTTTCCGATGCACAATTTCTTCTTTACTGTATCACTCGCCACCCTCACGTTGTCGAATAATCACAGAAAGTGCGTCACAATGAAATACTCTGGGTTCCATGCCTTCTCTTTCCCAATCTAGTAACGTCTATATGGCAACGACAGGATTTTCTATGGGGGTCCTGTATCTCCTTTCCGATGTACAATTTCTTCTTTACTGTATCACTCGCACGCTCACGTTGTCGAATTAACACAGAAATTGCGTCACAATGAAATACTCTGGGTTCCTTGCCCTTTCTCTCCCAATCTAGGAACGTTTTTATGGCAACGACAAAATTTTCTATTGGGGTCCTGTATCTCCTTTCCGATGCACAATTTCTTCTTTACTGTATCACTCGCCACCCTCACGTTGTCGAATAATCAGAGAAAGTGCGTCACAATGAAATACTCTGGGTTCCATGCCTTCTCTTTCCCAATCTAGTAACGTCTATATGGCAACGACAGGATTTTCTATGGGGGTCCTGTATCTCCTTTCCGATGTACAATTTGTTCTTTACTGTATCACTCGCACGCTCACGTTGTCGAATTAACACGGAAATTGCGTCACAATGAAATACTCTGAGTTCCTTGCCCTCTCTCTCCCAATCTAGGAACGTTTTTATGGCAACGACAAAATTTTCTATTGGGGTCCTGTATCTCCTTTCCGATGCACAATTTCTTCTTTACTGTATCACTCGCCACCCTCACGTTGTCGAATAATCACAGAAAGTGCGTCACAATGAAATACTCTGGGTTCCATGCGTTCTCTTTCCCAATCTAGTAACGTCTATATGGCAACGACAGGATTTTCTATGGGGGTCCTGTATCTCCTTTCCGATGTACAATTTCTTCTTTACTGTATCACTCGCACGCTCACGTGGCCGATTTAAACAAGAAATTGCGTCACAATGAAATACTCTGAGTTCCTTGTCCTCTCTTTCCCAATCAAGGAACGTTTTTATGGCAACGACAAAATTTTCTATTGGGGTCCTGTATCTGCTTTCCGATGTACAATTTCTTCTTTACTGTATCACTCGCATGCTCACGTTGTCGAATTAACACAGAAATTGCGTCACAATGAAATACTCTGGGTTCCTTGCCCTCTCTCTCCCAATCTAGGAACGTTTTTATGGCAACGACAAATTTTCTATTGGGGTCCTGTATCTCCTTTCCGATGCACAATTTCTTCTTTACTGTATCACTCGCCACCCTCACGTTGTCGAATAATCACAGAAAGTGCGTCACAATGAAATACTCTGGGTTTCATGCGTTCTCTGTCCCAATCTAGTAACGTCTATATGGCAACGACAGGATTTTCTGTTGGGGTCCTGTATCTCCTTTCCGATGTACAGTTTCTTCTTTACTGTATCACTCGCACCCCCACGTGGCCGATTTAAACAAGAAATTGCGTCACAATGAAATACTCTTGGTTCCTTGTCCTCTCTTTCCCAATCTAGGAACGTTTTTATGGCAACGACAAAATTTTCTATTGGGGTCCTGTATCTGCTTTCCGATGTACAATTTCTTCTTTACTGTATCACTCGCACGCTCACGTTGTCGAATTAACACAGAAATTGCGTCACAATGAAATACTCTGGGTTCCTTGCCCTCTCTCTCCCAATCTAGGAACGTTTTTATGGCAACGACAAAATTTTCTATTGGGGTCATGTATCTCCTTTCCGATGCACAATTTCTTCTTTACTGTATCACTCGCCACCCTCACGTTGTCGAATAATCACAGAAAGTGCGTCACAATGAACTACTCTGGGTTCCATGCGTTCTTTTTCCCAATCTAGTAACGTCTATATGGCAACGACAGGATTTTCTATGGGGGTCCTGTATCTCCTTTCCGATGTACAATTTCTTCTTTACTGTATCAGTCGCACGCTCACGTTGTCGAATTAACACAGAAATTGCGTCACAATGAAATACTCTGGGTTCCTTGCCCTCTCTCTCCCAATCTAGGAACGTTTTTATGGCAACGACAAAATTTTCTATTGGGGTCCTGTATCTCCTTTCCGATGCACAATTTCTTCTTTACTGTATCACTCACCACCCTCACGTTGTCGAATAATCACAGAAAGTGCGTCACAATGAAATACTCTGGGTTCCATGCGTTCTCTTTCCCAATCTAGTAACGACTATATGGCAACGACAGGATTTTCTATGGGGGTCCTGTATCTCCTTTCCGATGTACAATTTCTTCTTTACTGTATCACTCGCACGCTCACGTGGCCGATTTAAACAAGAATTTGCGTCACAATGAAATACTCTGGGTTCCTTGTCCTCTCTTTCCCAATTTAGGAACGTTTTTATGGCAAAGACAGGATTTTCGATGGGGGTCCTGTATCTCCTTTCCGATGCACAATTTCTTCTTTACTGTATCACTCGCCACCCTCACGTTGTCGAATAATCACAGAAAGTGCGTCACAATGAAATACTCTGGGTTCCATGCGTTCTCTTTCCCAATCTAGTAACGTCTATATGGCAACGACAGGATTTTCTATGGGGGTCCTGTATCTCCTATCCGATGTACAATTTCTTCTTTACTGTATCACTCGCACCCTCACGCGGCCGATTTAAACAAGAAATTGCGTCACAATGAAATACTCTGGGTTCCTTGTCCTCTCTCTCCCAATCTAGGAACGTTTTTATGGCAACGACAAAATTTTCTATTGGGGTCCTGTATCTCCTTTCCGATGTACAATTTCTTCTTTACTGTATCACTCGCACGCTCACGTTGTCGAGTTAACACAGAAATTGCGTCACAATGAAATACTCTGGGTTCCTTGCCCTCTCTCTCCCAATCTAGGAACGTTTTTATGGCAACGACAAAATTTTCTATTGGGGTCCTGTATCTCCTTTCCGATGCACAATTTCTTCTTTACTGTATCACTCGCCACCCTCACGTTGTCGAATAATCACAGAAAGTGCGTCACAATGAAATACTCTGGGTTCCATGCGTTCTCTTTCCCAATTTAGTAACGTCTATATGGCAACGACAGGATTTTCTATGGGGGTCCTGTATCTCCTTTCCGATGTACAATTTCTTCTTTACTGTATCACTCGCACCCTCACGTGGCCGATTTAAACAAGAAATTGCGTCACAATGAAATACTCTGGGTTCCTTGTCCTCTCTTTCCCAATCTAGGAACGTTTTTATGGCAACGACAAAATTTTCTATTGGGGTCCTGTATCTCCTTTCCGATGTACAATTTCTTCTTTACTGTATCACTCGCACGCTCACGTTGTCGAATTAACACAGAAATTGCGTCACAATGAAATACTCTGGGTTCCTTGCCCTCTCTCTCCCAATCTAGGAACGTTTTTATGGCAACGACAAAATTTTCTATTGGGGTCCTGTATCTCCTTTCCGATGCACAATTTCTTTTTTACTGTATCACTCGCCACCCTCACATTGTCGAATAATCACAGAAAGTGCGTCACAATGAAATACTCTGGGTTCCATGCGTTCTCTTTCCCAATCTAGTAACGTCTATATGGCAACGACAGGATTTTCTATGGGGGTCCTGTATCTCCTTTCCGATGTACAATTTCTTCTTTACTGTATCACTCGCACGCTCACGTTGTCGAATTAACACAGAAATTGCGTCACAATGAAATACTCTGGGTTCCTTGCCCTCTCTCTCCCAATCTAGGAACGTTTTTATGGCAACGAGAGGATTTTCTATTAGGGTCCTGTATCTCCTTTCCGATGCACAATTTCTTCTTTACTGTATCACTCGCCACCCTCACGTTGTCGAATAATCACAGAAAGTGCGTCACAATGAAATACTCTTTGTTCCATGCGTTCTCTTTCCCAATCTAGTAACGTCTATATGGCAACGACAGGATTTTCTATGGGGGTCCTGTATCTCCTTTCCGATGTACAATTTCTTCTTTACTGTATCACTCGCACGCTCACGTTGTCGAATTAACACAGAAATTGCGTCACAATGAAATACTCTGGGTTCCTTGCCCTCTCTCTCCCAATCTAGGAACGTTTTTATGGCAACGACAAAATTTTCTATTGGGGTCCTGTATCTCCATTCCGATGCACAATTTCTTCTTTACTGTATCACTCGCCACCCTCACGTTGTCGAATAATCACAGAAAGTTCGTCACAATGAAATACTCTGGGTTCCGTGCCTTCTCTTTCCCAATCTAGTAACGTCTATATGGCAACGACAGGATTTTCGATGGGGGTCCTGTATCTCCTTTCCGATGTACAATTTCTTCTTTACTGTATCACTCGCACGCTCACGTTGTCGAATTAACACAGAAATTGCGTCACAATGAAATACTCTGGGTTCCTTGCCCTCTCTCTCCCAATCTAGGAACGTTTTTATGGCAACGACAAAATTTTCTATTGGGGTCCTGTATCTCCTTTCCGATGCACAATTTCTTCTTTACTGTATCACTCGCCACCCTCACGTTGTCGAATAATCACAGAAAGTGCGTCACAATGAAATACTCTGGGTTCCATGCGTTCTCTTTCCCAATCTAGTAACGTCTATATGGCAACGACAGGATTTTCTATGGGGGTCCTGTATCTCCTTTCCGATGTACAATTTCTTCTTTACTGTATCACTCGCACCCTCACGTGGCCGATTTAAACAAGAAATTGTGTCACAATGAAATACTCTGGGTTCCTTGTCCTCTCTTTCCCAATCTAGGAACGTTTTTATGGCAACTACAAAATTTTCTATTGGGGTCCTGTATCTCCTTTCCGAAGCACAATTTCTTCATTACTGTATCACTCGCACCCTCACGTTGTCAAATTATCACAGAAATTGCGTCACTATGAAATACTCTGGGTTCCATGCCTTCTCTTTCCCAATCTAGGAACGTTTCTATGGCAACGACAAAATTTTCTATTGGGGTCCTGTATCTCCTTTCCGATGCACAATTTCTTCATTACTGTATCACTCGCACCCTCACGTCCTCGAATTATCACAGAAAGTGCGTCACAATGAAATACTCTGGGTTCCATGCTTCTCTTTCCCAATCTAGCAACGTTTCTATGGCAACGACAGGATTTTCTATTGGGGTCCAGTATCTCCTTTCCGATGCACTATTTCTCCTTTACTGTATCACGCGCACCCTCACGTTGACGAATTAACACAGAAATTTCGTCACAAAGAAATACTCTGGGTTCCATACCTTCTCTTTCCCAATCTACGAACGTTTCTACGGCAACGACAGGATTTTCTATGGGGGTCCTGTATCTCCTTTCCGATGTACAATTTCTTCTTTACTGTACCACTCGCACCCTCACGTTGACGATTTAACACAGAAATTGCGTCACAATGAAATACTCTGGGTTCCTTGCCCTCTCTCTCCCAATCTAGGAACGTTTTTATGGCAACGACAAAATTTTCTATTGGGGTCCTGTATCTCCTTTCCGATGCACAATTTCTTCTTTACTGGATCACTCGCCACCCTCACGTTGTCGAATAATCACAGAAAGTTCGTCACAATGAAATACTCTGAGTTCCATGCCTTCTCTTTCCCAATCTAGTAACGTCTATAAGGCAACGACAGGATTTTCTATGGGGGTCCTGTATCTCCTTTCCGATGTACAATTTCTTCTTTACTGTATCACTCGCACGCTCACGTTGTCGAATTAACACAGAAATTGCGTCACAATGAAATACTCTGGGTTCCTTGCCCTCTCTCTCCCAATCTAGGAACGTTTTATGGCAACGACAAAATTTTCTATTGGGGTCCTGTATCTCCTTTCCGATGCACAATTTCTTCTTTACTGTATCACTCGCCACCCTCACGTTGTCGAATAATCACAGAAAGTGCGTCACAATGAAATACTCTGGGTTCCATGCGTTCTCTTTCCCAATCTAGTAACGTCTATATGGCAACGACAGGATTTTCTATGGGGGTCCTGTATCTCCTTTCCGATGTACAATTTCTTCTTTACTGTATCACTCGCACCCTCACGTGGCCGATTTAAACAAGAAATTGTGTCACAATGAAATACTCTGGGTTCCTTGTCCTCTCTTTCCCAATCTAGGAACGTTTTTATGGCAACTACAAAATTTTCTATTGGGGTCCTGTATCTCCTTTCCGAAGCACAATTTCTTCATTACTGTATCACTCGCACCGTCACGTTGTCAAATTATCACAGAAATTGCGTCACTATGAAATACTCTGGGTTCCATGCCTTCTCTTTCCCAATCTAGGAACGTTTCTATGGCAACGACAAAATTTTCTATTGGGGTCCTGTATCTCCTTTCCGATGCACAATTTCTTCATTACTGTATCACTCGCACCCTCACGTTCTCGAATTATCACAGAAAGTGCGTCACAATGAAATACTCTGGGTTCCATGCTTCTCTTTCCCAATCTAGCAACGTTTCTATGGCAACGACAGGATTTTCTATTGGGGTCCAGTATCTCCTTTCCGATGCACTATTTCTCCTTTACTGTATCACTCGCACCCTCACGTTGACGAATTAACACAGAAATTTCGTCACAAAGAAATACTCTGGGTTCCATACCTACTCTTTCCCAATCTACGAACGTTTCTACGGCAACGACAGGATTTTCTATGGGGGTCCTGTATCTCCTTTCCGATGTACAATTTCTTCTTTACTGTATCACTCGCACCCTCACGTTGACGATTTAACACAGAAATTGCGTCACAATGAAATACTCTGGGTTCCTTGCCCTCTCTCTCCCAATCTAGGAACGTTTTTATGGCAACGACAAAATTTTCTATTGGGGTCCTGTATCTCCTTTCCGATGCACAATTTCTTCTTTACTGTATCACTCGCCACCCTCACGTTGTCGAATAATCACAGAAAGTGCGGCACAATGAAATACTCTGGGTTCCATGCGTTCTCTTTCCCAATCTAGTAACGTCTATATGGCAACGACAGGATTTTCTATGGGGGTCCTGTATCTCCTTTCCGATGTACAATTTGTTCATTACTGTATCACTCGCACACTCACGTTGTCGAATTAACACAGAAATTGCGTCACAATGAAATACTCTGGGTTCCTTGCCCTCTCTCTCCCAATCTAGGAACGTTTTTATGGCAACGACAAAATTTTCTATTGGGGTCCTCTATCTCCTTTCCGATGCACAATTTCTTCTTTACTGTATCACTCGCCACCCTCACGTTGTCGAATAATCACAGAAAGAGCGTCACAATGAAATACTCTTTGTTCCATGCGTTCTCTTTCCCAATCTAGTAACGTCTATATGGCAACGACTGGATTTTCTATGGGGGTCCTGTATCTCCTTTCCGATGTACAATTTCTTCTTTACTGTATCACTCGCACGCTCACGTTGTCGAATTAACACAGAAATTGCGTCACAATGAAATACTCTGGGTTCCTTGCCCTCTCTCTCCCAATCTAGGAACGTTTTTATGGCAACGACAAAATTTTCTATTGGGGTCCTGTATATCCTTTCCGATGCACAATTTCTTCTTTACTGTATCACTCGCCACCCTCACGTTGTCGAATAATCACAGAAAGTGCGTCACAATGAAACACTCTGGGTTCCATGCGTTCTCTTTCCCAATCTAGTAACCTCTATATGGCAACGACAGGATTTTCTATGGGGGTCCTGTATCTCCTTTCCGATGTACAATTTCTTCTTTACTGTATCACTCGCATGCTCACGTTGTCGAATTAACACAGAAATTGCGTCACAATGAAATACTCTGGGTTCCTTGCCCTCTCTCTCCCAATCTAGGAACGTTTCTATGGCAACGACAAAATTTTCTATTGGGGTCCTGTATCTCCTTTCCGATGCACAATTTCTTCTTTACTGTATCACTCGCCACCCTCACGTTGTCGAATAATCACAGAAAGTGCGTCACAATGAAATACTCTGGGTTCCATGCGTTCTCTTTCCCAATCTAGGAACGTCTATATGGCAACGACAGGATTTTCTATGGGGGTCCTGTATCTCCTTTCCGATGTACAATTTCTTCTTTACTGTATCACTCGCACGCTCAAGTTGTCGAATTAACACAGAAATTGCGTCACAATGAAATACTCTGGGTTCCTTGCCCTCTCTCTCCCAATCTAGGAACGTTTTTATGGCAACGACAAAATTTTCTATTGGGGTCCTGTATCTCCTTTCCGATGCACAATTTCTTCTTTACTGTATCACTCGCCACCCTCACGTTGTCGAATAATCACAGAAAGTGCGTCACAATTAAATACTCTGGGTTCCATGCGTTCTCTTTCCCAATCTAGTAACGTCTATATGGCAACGACAGGATTTTCTATGGGGGTCCTGTATCTCCTTCCGATGTACAATTTCTTCTCTACTGTATCACTCGCACGCTCACGTTGTCGAATTAACACAGAAATTGCGTCACAATGAAATACTCTGGGTTCCTTGCCCTCTCTCTCCCAATCTAGGAACGTTTTTATGGCAACGACAAAATTTTCTATTGGGGTCCTGTATCTCCTTTCCGATGCACAATTTCTTCTTTACTGTATCACTCGCCACCCTCACGTTGTCGAATAATCACAGAAAGTGCGTCACAATGAAATACTCTGGGTTCCATGCCTTCTCTTTCCCAATCTAGGAACGTCTATATGGCAACGACAGGATTTTCTATGGGGGTCCTGTATCTCCTTTCCGATGTACAATTTCTTCTTTACTGTATCACTCGCACGCTCACGTTGTCGAATTAACACAGAAATTGCGTCACAATGAAATACTCTGGGTTCCTTGCCCTCTCTCTCCCAATCTAGGAACGTTTTTATGGCAACGACAAAATTTTCTATTGGGGTCCTGTATCTCCTTTCCGATGCACAATTTCTTCTTTACTGTATCACTCGCCACCCTCACGTTGTCGAATAATCACAGAAAGTGCGTCACAATGAAATACTCTGGGTTCCATGCCTTCTCTTTCCCAATCTAGGAACGTCTATATGGCAACGACAGGATTTTCTATGGGGGTCCTGTATCTCCTTTCCGATGTACAATTTCTTCTTTACTGTATCACTCGCACGCTCACGTTGTCGAATTAACACAGAAATTGCGTCACAATGAAATAGTCTGGGTTCCTTGCCCTCTCTCTCCCAATCTAGGAACGTTTTTATGGCAACGACAAAATTTTCTATTGGGGTCCTGTATCTCCTTTCCGATGCACAATTTCTTCTTTACTGTATCACTCGCCACCCTCACGTTGTCGAATAATCACAGAAAGTGCGTCACAATGAAATACTCTGGGTTCCATGCCTTCTGTATCCCAATCTAGGAACGTCTATATGGCAACGACAGGATTTTCTATGGGGGTCCTGTATCTCCTTTCCGATGTACAATTTCTTCTTTACTGTATCACTCGCACGCTCACGTTGTCGAATTAACACAGAAATTGCGTCACAATGAAATACTCTGGGTTCCTTGCCCTCTCTCTCCCAATCTAGGAACGTTTTTATGGCAACGACAAAATTTTCTATTGGGGTCCTGTATCTCCTTTCCGATGCACAATTTCTTCTTTACTGTAATACTCGCCATCCTCACGTTGTCAAATAATCACAGAAAGTGCGTCACAGTGAAATACTCTGGGTTCCATGCGTTCTCTTTCCCAATCTAGTAACGTCTATATGGCAACGACAGGATTTTCTATGGGGGTCCTGTATCTCCTTTCCGATGTACAATTTCTTCTTTACTGTATCACTCGCACGCTCACGTTGTCGAATTAACACAGAAATTGCGTCACAATGAAATACTCTGGGTTCCTTGCCCTCTCTCTCCCAATCTAGGAACGTTTTTATGGCAACGACAAAATTTTCTATTGGGGTCCTGTATCTCCTTTCCGATGCACAATTTCTTCTTTACTGTATCACTCGCCACCCTCACGTTGTCGAATAATCACAGAAAGTGCGTCACAATGAAATACTCTGGGTTCCATGCGTTCTCTTTCCCAATCTAGTAACCTCTATATGGCAACGACAGGATTTTCTATGGGGGTCCTGTATCTACTTTCCGATGTACAATTTCTTCTTTACTGTATCACTCGCACGCTCACGTTGTCGAATTAACACAGAAATTGCGTCACAATGGAATACTCTGGGTTCCTTGCCCTCTCTCTCCCAATCTAGGAACGTTTTTATGGCAACGACAAAATTTTCTATTGGGGTCCTGTATTTCCTTTCCGATGCACAATTTCTTCTTTACTGTATCACTCGCCACCCTCACGTTGTCGAATAATCACAGAAAGTGCGTCACAATGAAATACTCTGGGTTCCATGCGTTCTCTTTCCCAATCTAGTAACGTCTATATGGCAACGACAGGATTTTCTATGGGGGTCCTGTATCTCCTTTCCGATGTACAATTTCTTCTTTACTGTATCACTCACACGCTCACGTTGTCGAATTAACACAGAAATTGCGTCACAATGAAATACTCTGGGTTCCTTGCCCTCTCTCTCCCAACCTAGGAACGTTTTTATGGCAACGACAAAATTTTCTATTGGGGTCCTGTATCTCCTTTCCGATGCACAATTTCTTCTTTACTGTATCACTCGCCACCCTCACGTTGTCGAATAATCACAGAAAGTGCGTCACAATGAAATACTCTGGGTTCCATGCGTTCTCTTTCCCAACCTAGTAACGTCTATATGGCAACGACAGGATTTTCTATGGGGGTCCTGTATCTCCTTTCCGATGTACAATTTCTTCTTTACTGTATCACTCGCACGCTCACGTTGTCGAATTAACACAGAAATTGCGTCACAATGAAATACTCTGGGTTCCTTGCCCTCTCTCTCCCAATCTAGGAACGTTTTTATGGCAACGACAAAATTTTCTATTGGGGTCCTGTATCTCCTTTCCGATGCACAATTTCTTCTTTACTGTATCACTCGCCACCCTCACGTTGCCGAATAATCACAGAAAGTGCGTCACAATGAAATACTCTGGGTTCCATGCGTTCTCTTTCCCAATCTAGTAACGTCTATATGGCAACGACAGGATTTTCTATGGGGGTCCTGTATCTCCTTTCCGATGTACAATTTCTTCTTTACTGTATCACTCGCACGCTCACGTTGTCGAATTAACACAGAAATTGCGTCACAATGAAATACCCTGGGTTCCATGCCTTCTTTTTCCCAATCTAGGAACGTCTATATGGCAACGACAGGATTTTCTATGGGGGTCCTGTATCTCCTTTCCGATGTACAATTTCTTCTTTACTGTATCACTCGCACGCTCACGTTGTCGAATTAACACAGAAATTGCGTCACAATGAAATACTCTGGGTTCCTTACCCTCTCTCTCCCAATCTAGGAACGTTTTTATGGCAACGACAAAATTTTCTATTGGGGTCCTGTATCTCCTTTCCGATGCACAATTTCTTCTTTACTGTATCACTCGCCACCCTCACGTTGTCGAATAATCACAGAAAGTGCGTCACAATGAAATACTCTGGGTTCCATGCGTTCTCTTTCCCAATCTAGTAACGTCTATATGGCAACGACAAGATTTTCTATGGTGGTCCTGTATCTCCTTTCCGATGTACAATTTCTTCTTTACTGTATCACTCACACGCTCACGTTGTCGAATTAACACAGAAATTGCGTCACAATGAAATACTCTGGGTTCCTTGCCCTCTCTCTCCCAATCTAGGAACGTTTTTATGGCAACGACAAAATTTTCTATTGGGGTCCTGTATCTCCTTTCCGATGCACAATTTCTTCTTTACTGTATCACTCGCCACCCTCACGTTGTCGAATAATCACAGAAAGTGCGTCACAATGAAATACTCTGGGTTCCATGCGTTCTCTTTCCCAATCTAGTAACGTCTATATGGCAACGACAGGATTTTCTATGGGGGTCCTGTATCTCCTTTCCGATGTACAATTTCTTCTTTACTGTATCACTCGCACGCTCACGTTGTCGAATTAACACAGAAATTGCGTCACAATGAAATACTCTGGGTTCCTTGCCCTCTCTCTCCCAATCTAGGAACGTTTTTATGGCAACGACAAAATTTCCTATTGGGGTCCTGTATCTCCTTTCCGATGTACAATTTCTTCTTTACTGTATCACTCGCCACCCTCACGTTGTCGAATAATCACAGAAAGTGCGTCACAATGAAATACTCTGGGTTCCATGCGTTCTCTTTACCAATCTAGTAACGTCTATATGGCAACGACAGGATTTTCTATGGGGGTCCTGTATCTCCTTTCCGATGTACAATTTCTTCTTTACTGTATCACTCGCACGCTCACGTTGTCGAATTAACACAGAAATTGCGTCACAATGAAATACTCTGGGTTCCTTGCCCTCTCTCTCCCAATCTAGGAACGTTTTTATGGCAACGACAAAATTTTCTATTGGGGTCCTGTATCTCCTTTCCGATGCACAATTTCTTCTTTACTGTATCACTCGCCACCCTCACGTTGTCGAATAATCACAGAAAGTGCGTCACAATGAAATACTCTGGGTTCCATGCGTTCTCTTTCCCAATCTAGTAACCTCTATATGGCAACGACCGGATTTTCTATGGGGGTCCTGTATCTCCTTTCCGATGTACAATTTCTTCTTTACTGTATCACTCGCACGCTCACGTTGTCGAATTAACACAGAAATTGCGTCACAATGAAATACTCTGGGTTCCTTGCCCTCTCTCTCCCAATCTAGGAACGTTTTTATGGCAACGACAAAATTTTCTATTGGGGTCCTGTATCTCCTTTCCGATGCACAATTTCTTCTTTACTGTATCACTCGCCACCCTCACGTTGTCGAATAATCACAGAAAGTGCGTCACAATGAAATACTCTGGGTTCCATGCGTTCTCTTTCCCAATCTAGTAACGTCTATATGGCAACGACAGGATTTTCTATGGGGGTCCTGTATCTCCTTTCCGATGTACAATTTCTTCTTTACTGTATCACTCGCACGCTCACGTTGTCGAATTAACACAGAAATTGCGTCACAATGAAATACTCTGGGTTCCTTGCCCTCTCTCTCCCAATCTAGGAACGTTTTTATGGCAACGACAAAATTTTCTATTGGGGTCCTGTATCTCCTTTCCGATGCACAATTTCTTCTTTACTGTATCACTCGCCACCCTCACGTTGTCGAATAATCACAGAAAGTGCGTCACAATGAAATACTCTGGGTTCCATGCCTTCTCTTTCCTAATCTAGGAACGTCTATATGGCAACGACAGGATTTTCTATGGGGGTCCTGTATCTCCTTTCCGATGTACAATTTCTTCTTTACTGTATCACTCGCACGCTCACGTTGTCGAATTAACACAGAAATTGCGTCACAATGAAATACTCTGGGTTCCTTGCCCTCTCTCTCCCAATCTAGGAACGTTTTTATGGCAACGACAAAATTTTCTATTGGGGTCCTGTATCTCCTTTCCGATGCACAATTTCTTCTTTACTGTATCACTCGCCACCCTCACGTTGTCGAATAATCACAGAAAGTGCGTCACAATGAAATACTCTGGGTTCCATGCCTTCTCTTTCCTAATCTAGGAACGTCTATATGGCAACGACAGGATTTTCTATGGGGGTCCTGTATCTCCTTTCCGATGTACAATTTCTTCTTTACTGTATCACTCGCACGCTCACGTTGTCGAATTAACACAGAAATTGCGTCACAATGAAATAGTCTGGGTTCCTTGCCCTCTCTCTCCCAATCTAGGAACGTTTTTATGGCAACGACAAAATTTTCTATTGGGGTCCTGTATCTCCATCCGATGCACAATTTCTTCTTTACTGTATCACTCGCCACCCTCACGTTGTCGAATAATCACAGAAAGTGCGTCACAATGAAATACTCTGGGTTCCATGCGTTCTCTTTCCCAATCTAGTAACGTCTATATGGCAACGACAGGATTTTCTATGGGGGTCCTGTATCTCCTTTCCGATGTACAATTTCTTCTTTACTGTATCACTCGCACGCTCACGTTGTCGAATTAACACAGAAATTGCGTCACAATGAAATACTCTGGGTTCCTTGCCCTCTCTCTCCCAATCTAGGAACGTTTTTATGGCAACGACAAAATTTTCTATTGGGGTCCTGTATCTCCTTTCCGATGCACAATTTCTTCTTTACTGTATCACTCGCCACCCTCACGTTGTCGAATAATCACAGAAAGTGCGTCACAATGAAATACTCTGGGTTCCATGCGTTCTCTTTCCCAATCTAGTAACGTCTATATGGCAACGACAGGATTTTCTATGGGGGTCCTGTATCTCCTTTCCGATGTACAATTCCTTCTTTACTGTATCACTCGCACGCTCACGTTGTCGAATTAACACAGAAATGCGTCACAATGAAATAGTCTGGGTTCCTTGCCCTCTCTCTCCCAATCTAGGAACGTTTTTATGGCAACGACCAAATTTTCTATTGGGGTCCTGTATCTCCTTTCCGATGCACAATTTCTTCTTTACTGTATCACTCGCCACCCTCACGTTGTCGAATAATCACAGAAAGTGCGTCACAATGAAATACTCTGGGTTCCATGCGTTCTCTTTCCCAATCTAGTAACGTCTATATGGCAACGACAGGATTTTCTATGGGGGTCCTGTATCTCCTTTCCGATGTACAATTTCTTCTTTACTGTATCACTCGCACGCTCACGTTGTCGAATTAACACAGAAATTGCGTCACAATGAAATACTCTGGGTTCCTTGCCCTCTCTCTCCCAATCTAGGAACGTTTTTATGGCAAACACAAAATTTTCTATTGGGGTCCTGTATCTCCTTTCCGATGCACAATTTCTTCTTTACTGTATCACTCGCCACCCTCACGTTGTCGAATAATCACAGAAAGTGCGTCACAATGAAATACTCTGGGTTCCATGCGTTCTCTTTCCCAATCTAGGAACGTCTATATGGCAACGACAGGATTTTCTATGGGGGTCCTGTATCTCCTTTCCGATGTACAATTTCTTCTTTACTGTATCACTCGCACGCTCACGTTGTCGAAT
Source organism: Schistocerca serialis cubense (assembly GCF_023864345.2). NCBI lineage: Eukaryota > Metazoa > Arthropoda > Insecta > Orthoptera > Acrididae > Schistocerca > Schistocerca serialis. The sequence continues at coordinate 120,750,447 of NC_064649.1, forward strand.
TAACACAGAAATTGCGTCACAATGAAATACTCTGGGTTCCTTGCCCTCTCTCTCCCAATCTAGGAACGTTTTTATGGCAACGACAAAATTTTCTATTGGGGTCCAGTATCTCCTTTCCGATGCACAATTTCTTCTTTACTGTATCACTCGCCACCCTCACGTTGTCGAATAATCACAGAAAGTGCGTCACAATGAAATACTCTGGGTTCCATGCGTTCTCTTTCCCAATCTAGTAACGTCTATATGGCAACGACAGGATTTTCTATGGGGGTCCTGTATCTCCTTTCCGATGTACAATTTCTTCTTTACTGTATCACTCGCACGCTCACGTTGTCGAATTAACACAGAAATTGCGTCACAATGAAATACTCTGGGTTCCTTGCCCTCTCTCTCCCAATCTAGGAACGTTTTTATGGCAACGACAAAATTTTCTATTGGGGTCCTGTATCTCCATCCGATGCACAATTTCTTCTTTACTGTATCACTCGCCACCCTCACGTTGTCGAATAATCACAGAAAGTGCGTCACAATGAAATACTCTGGGTTCCATGCGTTCTCTTTCCCAATCTAGTAACGTCTATATGGCAACGACAGGATTTTCTATGGGGGTCCTGTATCTCCTTTCCGATGTACAATTTCTTCTTTACTGTATCACTCGCACGCTCACGTTGTCGAATTAACACAGAAATTGCGTCACAATGAAATACTCTGGGTTCCTTGCCCTCTCTCTCCCAATCTAGGAACGTTTTTATGGCAACGACAAAATTTTCTATTGGGGTCCTGTATCTCCTTTCCGATGCACAATTTCTTCTTTACTGTATCACTCGCCACCCTCACGTTGTCGAATAATCACAGAAAGTGCGTCACAATGAAATACTCTGGGTTCCATGCCTTCTCTTTCCTAATCTAGGAACGTCTATATGGCAACGACAGGATTTTCTATGGGGGTCCTGTATCTCCTTTCCGATGTACAATTTCTTCTTTACTGTATCACTCGCACGCTCACGTTGTCGAATTAACACAGAAATTGCGTCACAATGAAATACTCTGTGTTCCTTGCCCTCTCTCTCCCAATCTAGGAACGTTTTTATGGCAACGACAAAATTTTCTACTGGGGTCCTGTATCTCCTTTCCGATGCACAATTTCTTCTTTACTGTATCACTCGCCACCCTCACGTTGTCGAATAATCACAGAAAGTGCGTCACAATGAAATACTCTGGGTTCCATGCGTTCTCTTTCCCAATCTAGTAACGTCTATATGGCAACGACAGGATTTTCTATGGGGGTCCTGTATCTCCTTTCCGATGTACAATTTCTTCTTTACTGTATCACTCGCACGCTCACGTTGTCGAATTAACACAGAAATGCGTCACAATGAAATAGTCTGGGTTCCTTGCCCTCTCTCTCCCAATCTAGGAACGTTTTTATGGCAACGACCAAATTTTCTATTGGGGTCCTGTATCTCCTTTCCGATGCACAATTTCTTCTTTACTGTATCACTCGCCACCCTCACGTTGTCGAATAATCACAGAAAGTGCGTCACAATGAAATACTCTGGGTTCCATGCGTTCTCTTTCCCAATCTAGTAACGTCTATATGGCAACGACAGGATTTTCTATGGGGGTCCTGTATCTCCTTTCCGATGTACAATTTCTTCTTTACTGTATCACTCGCACGCTCACGTTGTCGAATTAACACAGAAATTGCGTCACAATGAAATACTCTGGGTTCCTTGCCCTCTCTCTCCCAATCTAGGAACGTTTTTATGGCAAACACAAAATTTTCTATTGGGGTCCTGTATCTCCTTTCCGATGCACAATTTCTTCTTTACTGTATCACTCGCCACCCTCACGTTGTCGAATAATCACAGAAAGTGCGTCACAATGAAATACTCTGGGTTCCATGCCTTCTCTTTCCCAATCTAGGAACGTCTATATGGCAACGACAGGATTTTCTATGGGGGTCCTGTATCTCCTTTCCGATGTACAATTTCTTCTTTACTGTATCACTCGCACGCTCACGTTGTCGAATTAACACAGAAATTGCGTCACAATGAAATACTCTGGGTTCCTTGCCCTCTCTCTCCCAATCTAGGAACGTTTTTATGGCAACGACAAAATTTTCTATTGGGGTCCTGTATCTCCTTTCCGATGCACAATTTCTTCTTTACTGTATCACTCGCCACCCTCACGTTGTCGAATAATCACAGAAAGTGCGTCACAATGAAATACTCTGGGTTCCATGCGTTCTCTTTCCCAATCTAGTAACCTCTATATGGCAACGACCGGATTTTCTATGGGGGTCCTGTATCTCCTTTCCGATGTACAATTTCTTCTTTACTGTATCACTCGCACGCTCACGTTGTCGAATTAACACAGAAATTGCGTCACAATGAAATACTCTGGGTTCCTTGCCCTCTCTCTCCCAATCTAGGAACGTTTTTATGGCAACGACAAAATTTTCTATTGGGGTCCTGTATCTCCTTTCCGATGCACAATTTCTTCTTTACTGTATCACTCGCCACCCTCACGTTGTCGAATAATCACAGAAAGTGCGTCACAATGAAATACTCTGGGTTCCATGCCTTCTCTTTCCCAATCTAGGAACGTCTATATGGCAACGACAGGATTTTCTATGGGGGTCCTGTATCTCCTTTCCGATGTACAATTTCTTCTTTACTGTATCACTCGCACACTCACGTTGTCGAATTAACACAGAAATTGCGTCACAATGAAATACTCTGGGTTCCTTGCCCTCTCTCTCCCAATCTAGGAACGTTTTTATGGCAACGACAAAATTTTCTATTGGGGTCCTGTATCTCCTTTCCGATGCACAATTTCTTCTTTACTGTATCACTCGCCACCCTCACGTTGTCGAATAATCACAGAAAGTGCGTCACAATGAAATACTCTGGGTTCCATGCGTTCTCTTTCCCAATCTAGTAACCTCTATATGGCAACGACCGGATTTTCTATGGGGGTCCTGTATCTCCTTTCCGATGTACAATTTCTTCTTTACTGTATCACTCGCACGCTCACGTTGTCGAATTAACACAGAAATTGCGTCACAATGAAATACTCTGGGTTCCTTGCCCTCTCTCTCCCAATCTAGGAACGTTTTTATGGCAACGACAAAATTTTCTATTGGGGTCCTGTATCTCCTTTCCGATGCACAATTTCTTCTTTACTGTATCACTCGCCACCCTCACGTTGTCGAATAATCACAGAAAGTGCGTCACAATGAAATACTCTGGGTTCCATGCGTTCTCTTTCCCATTCTAGTAACGTCTATATGGCAACGACAGGATTTTCTATGGGGGTCCTGTATCTCCTTTCCGATGTACAATTTCTTCTTTACTGTATCACTCGCACGCTCACGTTGTCGAATTAACACAGAAATTGCGTCACAATGAAATAGTCTGGGTTCCTTGCCCTCTCTCTCCCAATCTAGGAACGTTTTTATGGCAACGACAAAATTTTCTATTGGGGTCCTGTATCTCCTTTCCGATGCACAATTTCTTCTTTACTGTATCACTCGCCACCCTCACGTTGTCGAATAATCACAGAAAGTGCGTCACAATGAAATACTCTGGGTTCCATGCGTTCTCTTTCCCAATCTAGTAACGTCTATATGGCAACGACAGGATTTTCTATGGGGGTCCTGTATCTCCTTTCCGATGTACAATTTCTTCTTTACTGTATGACTCGCACGCTCACGTTGTCGAATTAACACAGAAATTGCGTCACAATGAAATACTCTGGGTTCCTTGCCCTCTCTCTCCCAATCTAGGAACGTTTTTATGGCAACGACAAAATTTTCTATTGGGGTCCTGTATCTCCTTTCCGATGCACAATTTCTTCTTTACTGTATCACTCGCCACCCTCACGTTGTCGAATAATCACAGAAAGTGCGTCACAATGAAATACTCTGGGTTCCATGCCTTCTCTTTCCCAATCTAGGAACGTCTATATGGCAACGACAGGATTTTCTATGGGGGTCCTGTATCTCCTTTCCGATGTACAATTTCTTCTTTACTGTATCACTCGCACGCTCACGTTGTCAAATTAACACAGAAATTGCGTCACAATGAAATACTCTGGGTTCCTTGCCCTCTCTCTCCCAATCTAGGAACGTTTTTATGGCAACGACAAAATTTTCTACTGGGGTCCTGTATCTCCTTTCCGATGCACAATTTCTTCTTTACTGTATCACTCGCCACCCTCACGTTGTCGAATAATCACAGAAAGTGCGTCACAATGAAATACTCTGGGTTCCATGCGTTCTCTTTCCCAATCTAGTAACGTCTATATGGCAACGACAGGATTTTCTATGGGGGTCCTGTATCTCCTTTCCGATGTACAATTTCTTCTTTACTGTATCACTCGCACGCTCACGTTGTCGAATTAACACAGAAATGCGTCACAATGAAATAGTCTGGGTTCCTTGCCCTCTCTCTCCCAATCTAGGAACGTTTTTATGGCAACGACAAAATTTTCTATTGGGGTCCTGTATCTCCTTTCCGATGCACAATTTCTTCTTTACTGTATCACTCGCCACCCTCACGTTGTCGAATAATCACAGAAAGTGCGTCACAATGAAATACTCTGGGTTCCATGCGTTCTCTTTCCCAATCTAGTAACGTCTATATGGCAACGACAGGATTTTCTATGGGGGTCCTGTATCTCCTTTCCGATGTACAATTTCTTCTTTACTGTATCACTCGCACGCTCACGTTGTCGAATTAACACAGAAATTCCGTCACAATGAAATACTCTGGGTTCCTTGCCCTCTCTCTCCCAATCTAGGAACGTTTTTATGGCAACGACAAAATTTTCTATTGGGGGCCTGTATCTCCTTTCCGATGCACAATTTCTTCTTTACTGTATCACTCGCCACCCTCACGTTGTCGAATAATCACAGAAAGTGCGTCACAATGAAATACTCTGGGTTCCATGCCTTCTCTTTCCCAATCTAGGAACGTCTATATGGCAACGACAGGATTTTCTATGGGGGTCCTGTATCTCCTTTCCGATGTACAATTTCTTCTTTACTGTATCACTCGCACGCTCACGTTGTCGAATTAACACAGAAATTGCGTCACAATGAAATACTCTGGGTTCCTTGCCCTCTCTCTCCCAATCTAGGAACGTTTTTATGGCAACGACAAAATTTTCTATTGGGGTCCTGTATCTCCTTTCCGATGCACAATTTCTTCTTTACTGTATCACTCGCCACCCTCACGTTGTCGAATAATCACAGAAAGTGCGTCACAATGAAATACTCTGGGTTCCATGCGTTCTCTTTCCCAATCTAGTAACCTCTATATGGCAACGACAGAATTTTCTATGGGGGTCCTGTATCTCCTTTCCGATGTACAATTTCTTCTTTACTGTATCACTCGCACGCTCACGTTGTCGAATTAACACAGAAATTGCGTCACAATGAAATACTCTGGGTTCCTTGCCCTCTCTCTCCCAATCTAGGAACGTTTTTATGGCAACGACAAAATTTTCTATTGGGGTCCTGTATCTCCTTTCCGATGCACAATTTCTTCTTTACTGTATCACTCGCCACCCTCACGTTGTCGAATAATCACAGAAAGTGCGTCACAATGAAATACTCTGGGTTCCATGCCTTCTCTTTCCCAATCTAGTAACGTCTATATGGCAACGACAGGATTTTCTATGGGGGTCCTGTATCTCCTTTCCGATGTACAATTTCTTCTTAACTGTATCACTCGCACGCTCACGTTGTCGAATTAACACAGAAATTGCGTCACAATGAAATACTCTGGGTTCCTTGCCCTCTCTCTCCCAATCTAGGAACGTGTTTATGGCAACGACAAAATTTTCTATTGGGGTCCTGTATCTCCTTTCCGATGCACAATTTCTTCTTTACTGTATCACTCGCCACCCTCACGTTGTCGAATAATCACAGAAAGTGCGTCACAATGAAATACTCTGGGTTCCATGCGTTCTCTTTCCCAATCTAGTAACCTCTATATGGCAACGACAGGATTTTCTATGGGGGTCCTGTATCTCCTTTCCGATGTACAATTTCTTCTTTACTGTATCACTCGCATGCTCACGTTGTCGAATTAACACAGAAATTGCGTCACAATGAAATACTCTGGGTTCCTTGCCCTCTCTCTCCCAATCTAGGAACGTTTTTATGGCAACGACAAAATTTTCTATTGGGGTCCTGTATCTCCTTTCCGATGCACAATTTCTTCTTTACTGTATCACTCGCCACCCTCACGTTGTCGAATAATCACAGAAAGTGCGTCACAATGAAATACTCTGGGTTCCATGCCTTCTCTTTCCCAATCTAGGAACGTCTATATGGCAACGACAGGATTTTCTATGGGGGTCCTGTATCTCCTTTCCGATGTACAATTTCTTCTTTACTGTATCACTCGCACGCTCACGTTGTCGAATTAACACAGAAATTGCGTCACAATGAAATACTCTGGGTTCCTTGCCCTCTCTCTCCCAATCTAGGAACGTTTTTATGGCAACGACAAAATTTTCTATTGGGGTCCTGTATCTCCTTTCCGATGCACAATTTCTTCTTTACTGTATCACTCGCCACCCTCACGTTGTCGAATAATCACAGAAAGTGCGTCACAATGAAATACTCTGGGTTCCATGCGTTCTCTTTCCCAATCTAGTAACCTCTATATGGCAACGACAGGATTTTCTATGGGGGTCCTGTATCTCCTTTCCGATGTACAATTTCTTCTTTACTGTATCACTCGCACGCTCACGTTGTCGAATTAACACAGAAATTGCGTCACAATGAAATACTCTGGGTTCCTTGCCCTCTCTCTCCCAATCTAGGAACGTTTATATGGCAACGACAAAATTTTCTATTGGGGTCCTGTATCTCCTTTCCGATGCACAATTTCTTCTTTACTGTATCACTCGCTACCCTCACGTTGTCCAATAATCACAGAAAGTGCGTCACAATGTAATACTATGGGTTCCATGCCTTCTCTTTCCCAATCTAGGAACGTCTATATGGCAACGACAGGATTTTCTATGGGGGTCCTGTATCTCCTTTCCGATGTACAATTTCTTCTTTACTGTATCAGTCGCACGCTCACGTTGTCGAATTAACACAGAAATTGCGTCACAATGAAATACTCTGGGTTCCTTGCCCTCTCTCTCCCAATCTAGGAACGTTTTTATGGCAACGACAAAATTTTCTATTGGGGTCCTGTATCTCCTTTCCGATGCACAATTTCTTCTTTACTGTATCACTCGCCACCCTCACGTTGTCGAATAATCACAGAAAGTGCGTCACAATGAAATACTCTGGGTTCCATGCGTTCTCTTTCCCAATCTAGTAACCACTATATGGCAACGACAGGATTTTCTATGGGGGTCCTGTATCTCCTTTCCGATGTACAATTTCTTCTTTAGTGTATCACTCGCACGCTCACGTTGTCGAATTAACACAGAAATTGCGTCACAATGAAATACTCTGGGTTCCTTGCCCTCTCTCTCCCAATCTAGGAACGTTTTTATGGCAACGACAAAATTTTCTATTGGGGTCCTGTATCTCCTTTCCGATGCACAATTTCTTCTTTACTGTATCACTCGCCACCCTCACGTTGTCGAATAATCACAGAAAGTGAGTCACAATGAAATACTCTGGGTTCCATGCCTTCTCTTTCCCAATCTAGTAACCTCTATATGGCAACGACAGGATTTTCTATGGGGGTCCTGTATCTCCTTTCCGATGTACAATTTCTTCTTTACTGTATCACTCGCACGCTCACGTTGTCGAATTAACACAGAAATTGCGTCACAATGAAATACTCTGGGTTCCTTGCCCTCTCTCTCGCAATCTAGGAACGTTTTTATGGCAACGACAAAATTTTCTATTGGGGTCCTGTATCTCCTTTCCGATGCACAATTTCTTCTTTACTGTATCACTCGCCACCCTCACGTTGTCGAATAATCACAGAAAGTGCGTCACAATGAAATACTCTGGGTTCCATGCGTTCTCTTTCCCAATCTAGTAACGTCTATATGGCAACGACAGGATTTTCTATGGGGGTCCTGTATCTCCTTTCCGATGTACAATTTCTTCTTTACTGTATCACTCGCACGCTCACGTTGTCGACTTAACACAGAAATTGCGACACAATGAAATACTCTGGGTTCCTTGCCCTCTCTCTCCCAATCTAGGAACGTTTTTATGGCAACGACAAAATTTTCTATTGGGGTCCTGTATCTCCTTTCCGATGCACAATTTCTTCTTTACTGTATCACTCGCCACCCTCACGTTGTCGAATAATCACAGAAAGTGCGTCACAATGAAATACTCTGGGTTCCATGCGTTCTCTTTCCCAATCTAGTAACCTCTATATGGCAACGACAGGATTTTCTATGGGGGTCCTGTATCTCCTGTCTGATGTACAATTTCTTCTTTACTGTATCACTCGCACGCACACGTTGTCGAATTAACACAGAAATTGCGTCACAATGAAATACTCTGGGTTCCTTGCCCTCTCTCTCCCAATCTAGGAACGTTTTTATGGCAACGACAAAATTTTCTATTGGGGTCCTGTATCTCCTTTCCGATGCACAATTTCTTCTTTACTGTATCACTCGCCACCCTCACGTTGTCGAATAATCACAGAAAGTGCGTCACAATGAAATACTCTGGGTTCCATGCATTCTCTTTCCCAATCTAGTAACGTCTATATGGCAACGAAAGGATTTTCGATGGGGGTCCTGTATCTCCTTTCCGATGCACAATTTCTTCTTTACTGTATCACTCGCCACCCTCACGTTGTCGAATAATCACAGAAAGTGCGTCACAATGAAATACTCTGGGTTCCATGCGTTCTCTTTCCCAATCTAGTAACGTCTATATGGCAACGACAGGATTTTCTATGGGGGTCCTGTATCTCCTTTCCGATGTACAATTTCTTCTTTACTGTATCACTCGCATGCTCACGTTGTCGAATTAACACAGAAATTGCGTCACAATGAAATACTCTGGGTTCCTTGCCCTCTCTCTCCCAATCTAGGAACGTTTTTATGGCAACGACAAAATTTTCTATTGGGGTCCTGTATCTCCTTTCCGATGCACAATTTCTTCCTTACTGTTAAACTCGCCACCCTCACGTTGTCGAATAATCACAGAAAGTGCGTCACAATGAAATACTCTGGGTTCCATGCCTTCTCTTTCCCAATCTAGGAACGTCTATATGGCAACGACAGGATTTTCTATGGGGGTCCTGTATCTCCTTTCCGATGTACAATTTCTTCTTTACTGTATCACTCGCACGCTCACGTTGTCGAATTAACACAGAAATTGCGTCACAATGAAATACTCTGGGTTCCTTGCCCTCTCTCTCCCAATCTAGGAACGTTTTTATGGCAACGACAAAATTTTCTATTGGGGTCCTGTATCTCCTTTCCGATGCACAATTTCTTCTTTACTGTATCACTCGCCACCCTCACGTTGTCGAATAATCACAGAAAGTGCGTCACAATGAAATACTCTGGGTTCCATGCGTTCTCTTTCCCAATCTAGTAACCTCTATATGGCAACGACAGGATTTTCTATGGGGGTCCTGTATCTCCTTTCCGATGTACAATTTCTTCTTTACTGTATCACTCGCACGCTCACGTTGTCGAATTAACACAGAAATTGCGTCACAATGAAATACTCTGGGTTCCTTGCCCTCTCTCTCCACAATCTAGGAACGTTTTTATGGCAACGAAAAAATTTTCTATTGGGGTCCTGTATCTCCTTTCCGATGCACAATTTCTTCTTTACTGTATCACTCGCCACCCTCACGTTGTCGAATAATCATAGAAAGTGCGTCACAATGAAATACACTGGGTTCCATGCGTTCTCTTTCCCAATCTAGTAACCACTATATGGCAACGACAGGATTTTCTATGGGGGTCCTGTATCTCCTTTCCGATGTTTAATTTCTTCTTTACTGTATCACTCGCACGCTCACGTTGTCGAATTAACACAGAAATTGCGTCACAATGAAATACTCTGGGTTCCTTGCCCTCTCTCTCCCAATCTAGGAACGTTTTTATGGCAACGACAAAATTTTCTATTGGGGTCCTGTATCTCCTTTCCGATGCACAATTTCTTCTTTACTGTATCACTCGCCACCCTCACGTTGTCGAATAATCACAGAAAGTGCGTCACAATGAAATACTCTGGGTTCCATGCCTTCTCTTTCCCAATCTAGTAACCTCTATATGGCAACGACAGGATTTTCTATGGGGGTCCTGTATCTCCTTTCCGATGTACAATTTCTTCTTTACTGTATCACTCGCACGCTCACGTTGTCGAATTAACACAGAAATTGCGTCACAATGAAATACTCTGGGTTCCTTGCCCTCTCTCTCCCAATCTAGGAACGTTTTTATGGCAACGACAAAATTTTCTATTGGGGTCCTGTATCTCCTTTCCGATGCTCAATTTCTTCTTTACTGTATCACTCGCCACCCTCACGTTCTCGAATAATCACAGAAAGTGCGACACAATGAAATACTCTGGGTTCCATGCGTTCTCTTTCCCAATCTAGTAACCTCTATATGGCAACGACAGGATTTTCTATGGGGGTCCTGTATCTCCTTTCCGATGTACAATTTCTTCTTTACTGTATCACTCGCACGCTCACGTTGTCGAATTAACACAGAAATTGCGTCACAATGAAATACTCTGGGTTCCTTGCCCTCTCTCTCCCAATCTAGGAACGTTTTTATGGCAACGACAAAATTTTCTATTGGGGTCCTGTATCTCCTTTCCGATGCACAATTTCTTCTTTACTGTACCACTCGCCACCCTCACGTTGTCGAATAATCACAGAAAGTGCGTCACAATGAAATACTCTGGGTTCCATGCGTTCTCTTTCCCAATCTAGTAACCTCTATATGGCAACGACAGGATTTTCTATGGGGGTCCTGTATCTCCTTTCCGATGTACAATTTCTTCTTTACTGTATCACTCGCATGCTCACGTTGTCGAATTAACACAGAAATTGCGTCACAATGAAATACTCTGGGTTCCTTGCCCTCTCTCTCCCAATCTAGGAACGTTTTTATGGCAACGACAAAATTTTCTATTGGGGTCCTGTATCTCCTTTCCGATGCACAATTTCTTCTTTACTGTATCACTCGCCACCCTCACGTTGTCGAATAATCACAGAAAGTGCGTCACAATGAAATACTCTGGGTTCCATGCGTTCTCTTTCCCAATCTAGTAACCTCTATATGGCAACGACAGGATTTTCTATGGGGGTCCTGTATCTCCTTTCCGATGTACAATTTCTTCTTTACTGTATCACTCGCATGCTCACGTTGTCGAATTAACACAGAAATTGCGTCACAATGAAATACTCTGGGTTCCTTGCCCTCTCTCTCCCAATCTAGGAACGTTTTTATGGCAACGACAAAATTTTCTATTGGGGTCCTGTATCTCCTTTCCGATGCACAATTTCTTCTTTACTGTATCACTCGCCACCCTCACGTTGTCGAATAATCACAGAAAGTGCGTCACAATGAAATACTCTGGGTTCCATGCGTTCTCTTTCCCAATCTAGTTACGTCTATATGGCAACGACAGGATTTTCTATGGGGGTCCTGTATCTCCTTTCCGATGTACAATTTCTTCTTTACTGTATCACTCGCACACTCACGTTTTTATTAACACAGAAATTGCGTCACAATGAAATACTCTGGGTTCCTTGCCCTCTCTCTCCCAATCTAGGAACGTTTTTATGGCAACGACAAAATTTTCTATTGGGGTCCTGTATCTCCTTTCCGATGCACAATTTCTTCTTTACTGTATCACTCGCCATCCTCACGTTGTCGAATAATCACAGAAAGTGCGTCACAATGAAATACTCTGGGTTCCATGCCTTCTCTTTCCCAATCTAGGAACGTCTATATGGCAACGACAGCATTTTCTATGGGGGTCCTGTATCTCCTTTCCGATGTACAATTTCTTCTTTACTGTATCACTCGCACGCTCACGTTGTCGAATTAACACAGAAATTGCGTCACAATGAAATACTCTGGGTTCCTTGCCCTCTCTCTCCCAATCTAGGAACGTTTTTATGGCAACGACAAAATTTTCTATGGGGGTCCTGTATCTCCTTTCCGATGCACAATTTCTTCTTTACTGTATCACTCGCCACCCTCACATTGTCGAATAATCACAGAAAGTGCGTCACAATGAAATACTCTGGGTTCCATGCGTTCTCTTTCCCAATCTAGTAACCTCTATATGGCAACGACAGGATTTTCTATGGGGGTCCTGTATCTCCTTTCCGATGTACAATTTCTTCTTTACTGTATCACTCGCACGCTCACGTTGTCGAATTAACACAGAAATTGCGTCACAATGAAATACTCTGGGTTCCTTGCCCTCTCTCTCCCAATCTAGGAACGTTTTTATGGCAACGACAAAATTTTCTATTGGGGTCCTGTATCTCCTTTCCGATGCACAATTTCTTCTTTACTGTATCACTCGCCACCCTCACGTTGTCGAATAATCACAGAAAGTGCGTCACAATGAAATACTCTGGGTTCCATGCGTTCTCTTTCCCAATCTAGTAACGTCTATATGGCAACGACAGGATTTTCTATGGGGGTCCTGTATCTCCTTTCCGATGTACAATTTCTTCTTTACTGTATCACTCGCATGCTCACGTTGTCGAATTAACACAGAAATTGCGTCACAATGAAATACTCTGGGTTCCTTGCCCTCTCTCTCCCAATCTAGGAACGTTTTTATGGCAACGACAAAATTTTCTATTGGGGTCCTGTATCTCCTTTCCGATGCACAATTTCTTCTTTACTGTATCACTCGCCACCCTCACGTTGTCGAATAATCACAGAAAGTGCGTCACAATGAAATACTCTGGGTTCCATGCCTTCTCTTTCCCAATCTAGGAACGTCTATATGGCAACGACAGGATTTTCTATGGGGGTCCTGTATCTCCTTTCCGATGTACAATTTCTTCTTTACTGTATCACTCGCACGCTCACGTTGTCGAATTAACACAGAAATTGCGTCACAATGAAATACTCTGGGTTCCTTGCCCTCTCTCTCCCAATCTAGGAACGTTTTTATGGCAACGACAAAATTTTCTATTGGGGTCCTGTATCTCCTTTCCGATGCACAATTTCTTCTTTACTGTATCACTCGCCACCCTCACGTTGTCGAATAATCACAGAAAGTGCGTCACAATGAAATACTCTGGGTTCCATGCGTTCTCTTTCCCAATCTAGTAACCTCTATATGGCAACGACAGGATTTTCTATGGGGGTCCTGTATCTCCTTTCCGATGTACAATTTCTTCTTTACTGTATCACTCGCACGCTCACGTTGTCGAATTAACACAGAAATTGCGTCACAATGAAATACTCTGGGTTCCTTGCCCTCTCTCTCCCAATCTAGGAACGTTTATATGGCAACGACAAAATTTTCTATTGGGGTCCTGTATCTCCTTTCCGATGCACAATTTCTTCTTTACTGTATCACTCGCTACCCTCACGTTGTCCAATAATCACAGAAAGTGCGTCACAATGTAATACTATGGGTTCCATGCCTTCTCTTTCCCAATCTAGGAACGTCTATATGGCAACGACCGGATTTTCTATGGGGGTCCTGTATCTCCTTTCCGATGTACAATTTCTTCTTTACTGTATCAGTCGCACGCTCACGTTGTCGAATTAACACAGAAATTGCGTCACAATGAAATACTCTGGGTTCCTTGCCCTCTCTCTCCCAATCTAGGAACGTTTTTATGGCAACGACAAAATTTTCTATTGGGGTCCTGTATCTCCTTTCCGATGCACAATTTCTTCTTTACTGTATCACTCGCCACCCTCACGTTGTCGAATAATCACAGAAAGTGCGTCACAATGAAATACTCTGGGTTCCATGCGTTCTCTTTCCCAATCTAGTAACCACTATATGGCAACGACAGGATTTTCTATGGGGGTCCTGTATCTCCTTTCCGATGTACAATTTCTTCTTTACTGTATCACTCGCACGCTCACGTTGTCGAATTAACACAGAAATTGCGTCACAATGAAATACTCTGGGTTCCTTGCCCTCTCTCTCCCAATCTAGGAACGTTTTTATGGCAACGACAAAATTTTCTATTGGGGTCCTGTATCTCCTTTCCGATGCACAATTTCTTCTTTACTGTATCACTCGCCACCCTCACGTTGTCGAATAATCACAGAAAGTGAGTCACAATGAAATACTCTGGGTTCCATGCCTTCTCTTTCCCAATCTAGTAACCTCTATATGGCAACGACAGGATTTTCTATGGGGGTCCTGTATCTCCTTTCCGATGTACAATTTCTTCTTTACTGTATCACTCGCACGCTCACGTTGTCGAATTAACACAGAAATTGCGTCACAATGAAATACTCTGGGTTCCTTGCCCTCTCTCTCGCAATCTAGGAACGTTTTTATGGCAACGACAAAATTTTCTATTGGGGTCCTGTATCTCCTTTCCGATGCACAATTTCTTCTTTACTGTATCACTCGCCACCCTCACGTTGTCGAATAATCACAGAAAGTGCGTCACAATGAAATACTCTGGGTTCCATGCGTTCTCTTTCCCAATCTAGTAACGTCTATATGGCAACGACAGGATTTTCTATGGGGGTCCTGTATCTCCTTTCCGATGTACAATTTCTTCTTTACTGTATCACTCGCACGCTCACGTTGTCGAATTAACACAGAAATTGCGACACAATGAAATACTCTGGGTTCCTTGCCCTCTCTCTCCCAATCTAGGAACGTTTTTATGGCAACGACAAAATTTTCTATTGGGGTCCTGTATCTCCTTTCCGATGCACAATTTCTTCTTTACTGTATCACTCGCCACCCTCACGTTGTCGAATAATCACAGAAAGTGCGTCACAATGAAATACTCTGGGTTCCATGCGTTCTCTTTCCCAATCTAGTAACCTCTATATGGCAACGACAGGATTTTCTATGGGGGTCCTGTATCTCCTGTCTGATGTACAATTTCTTCTTTACTGTATCACTCGCACGCACACGTTGTCGAATTAACACAGAAATTGCGTCACAATGAAATACTCTGGGTTCCTTGCCCTCTCTCTCCCAATCTAGGAACGTTTTTATGGCAACGACAAAATTTTCTATTGGGGTCCTGTATCTCCTTTCCGATGCACAATTTCTTCTTTACTGTATCACTCGCCACCCTCACGTTGTCGAATAATCACAGAAAGTGCGTCACAATGAAATACTCTGGGTTCCATGCATTCTCTTTCCCAATCTAGTAACGTCTATATGGCAACGAAAGGATTTTCGATGGGGGTCCTGTATCTCCTTTCCGATGCACAATTTCTTCTTTACTGTATCACTCGCCACCCTCACGTTGTCGAATAATCACAGAAAGTGCGTCACAATGAAATACTCTGGGTTCCATGCGTTCTCTTTCCCAATCTAGTAACGTCTATATGGCAACGACAGGATTTTCTATGGGGGTCCTGTATCTCCTTTCCGATGTACAATTTCTTCTTTACTGTATCACTCGCATGCTCACGTTGTCGAATTAACACAGAAATTGCGTCACAATGAAATACTCTGGGTTCCTTGCCCTCTCTCTCCCAATCTAGGAACGTTTTTATTGCAACGACAAAATTTTCTATTGGGGTCCTGTATCTCCTTTCCGATGCACAATTTCTTCCTTACTGTTAAACTCGCCACCCTCACGTTGTCGAATAATCACAGAAAGTGCGTCACAATGAAATACTCTGGGTTCCATGCCTTCTCTTTCCCAATCTAGGAACGTCTATATGGCAACGACAGGATTTTCTATGGGGGTCCTGTATCTCCTTTCCGATGTACAATTTCTTCTTTACTGTATCACTCGCACGCTCACGTTGTCGAATTAACACAGAAATTGCGTCACAATGAAATACTCTGGGTTCCTTGCCCTCTCTCTCCCAATCTAGGAACGTTTTTATGGCAACGACAAAATTTTCTATTGGGGTCCTGTATCTCCTTTCCGATGCACAATTTCTTCTTTACTGTATCACTCGCCACCCTCACGTTGTCGAATAATCACAGAAAGTGCGTCACAATGAAATACTCTGGGTTCCATGCGTTCTCTTTCCCAATCTAGTAACCTCTATATGGCAACGACAGGATTTTCTATGGGGGTCCTGTATCTCCTTTCCGATGTACAATTTCTTCTTTACTGTATCACTCGCACGCTCACGTTGTCGAATTAACACAGAAATTGCGTCACAATGAAATACTCTGGGTTCCTTGCCCTCTCTCTCCACAATCTAGGAACGTTTTTATGGCAACGAAAAAATTTTCTATTGGGGTCCTGTATCTCCTTTCCGATGCACAATTTCTTCTTTACTGTATCACTCGCCACCCTCACGTTGTCGAATAATCACAGAAAGTGCGTCACAATGAAATACACTGGGTTCCATGCGTTCTCTTTCCCAATCTAGTAACCACTATATGGCAACGACAGGATTTTCTATGGGGGTCCTGTATCTCCTTTCCGATGTACAATTTCTTCTTTACTGTATCACTCGCACGCTCACGTTGTCGAATTAACACAGAAATTGCGTCACAATGAAATACTCTGGGTTCCTTGCCCTCTCTCTCCCAATCTAGGAACGTTTTTATGGCAACGACAAAATTTTCTATTGGGGTCCTGTATCTCCTTTCCGATGCACAATTTCTTCTTTACTGTATCACTCGCCACCCTCACGTTGTCGAATAATCACAGAAAGTGCGTCACAATGAAATACTCTGTGTTCCATGCCTTCTCTTTCCCAATCTAGTAACCTCTATATGGCAACGACAGGATTTTCTATGGGGGTCCTGTATCTCCTTTCCGATGTACAATTTCTTCTTTACTGTATCACTCGCACGCTCACGTTGTCGAATTAACACAGAAATTGCGTCACAATGAAATACTCTGGGTTCCTTGCCCTCTCTCTCCCAATCTAGGAACGTTTTTATGGCAACGACAAAATTTTCTATTGGGGTCCTGTATCTCCTTTCCGATGCACAATTTCTTCTTTACTGTATCACTCGCCACCCTCACGTTCTCGAATAATCACAGAAAGTGCGACACAATGAAATACTCTGGGTTCCATGCGTTCTCTTTCCCAATCTAGTAACCTCTATATGGCAACGACAGGATTTTCTATGGGGGTCCTGTATCTCCTTTCCGATGTACAATTTCTTCTTTACTGTATCACTCGCATGCTCACGTTGTCGAATTAACACAGAAATTGCGTCACAATGAAATACTCTGGGTTCCTTGCCCTCTCTCTCCCAATCTAGGAACGTTTTTATGGCAACGACAAAATTTTCTATTGGGGTCCTGTATCTCCTTTCCGATGCACAATTTCTTCTTTACTGTACCACTCGCCACCCTCACGTTGTCGAATAATCACAGAAAGTGCGTCACAATGAAATACTCTGGGTTCCATGCGTTCTCTTTCCCAATCTAGTAACCTCTATATGGCAACGACAGGATTTTCTATGGGGGTCCTGTATCTCCTTTCCGATGTACAATTTCTTCTTTACTGTATCACTCGCATGCTCACGTTGTCGAATTAACACAGAAATTGCGTCACAATGAAATACTCTGGGTTCCTTGCCCTCTCTCTCCCAATCTAGGAACGTTTTTATGGCAACGACAAAATTTTCTATTGGGGTCCTGTATCTCCTTTCCGATGCACAATTTCTTCTTTACTGTATCACTCGCCACCCTCACGTTCTCGAATAATCACAGAAAGTGCGTCACAATGAAATACTCTGGGTTCCATGCGTTCTCTTTCCCAATCTAGTAACCTCTATATGGCAACGACAGGATTTTCTATGGGGGTCCTGTATCTCCTTTCCGATGTACAATTTCTTCTTTACTGTATCACTCGCATGCTCACGTTGTCGAATTAACACAGAAATTGCGTCACAATGAAATACTCTGGGTTCCTTGCCCTCTCTCTCCCAATCTAGGAACGTTTTTATGGCAACGACAAAATTTTCTATTGGGGTCCTGTATCTCCTTTCCGATGCACAATTTCTTCTTTACTGTATCACTCGCCACCCTCACGTTGTCGAATAATCACAGAAAGTGCGTCACAATGAAATACTCTGGGTTCCATGCGTTCTCTTTCCCAATCTAGTTACGTCTATATGGCAACGACAGGATTTTCTATGGGGGTCCTGTATCTCCTTTCCGATGTACAATTTCTTCTTTACTGTATCACTCGCACACTCACGTTTTTATTAACACAGAAATTGCGTCACAATGAAATACTCTGGGTTCCTTGCCCTCTCTCTCCCAATCTAGGAACGTTTTTATGGCAACGACAAAATTTTCTATTGGGGTCCTGTATCTCCTTTCCGATGCACAATTTCTTCTTTACTGTATCACTCGCCATCCTCACGTTGTCGAATAATCACAGAAAGTGCGTCACAATGAAATACTCTGGGTTCCATGCCTTCTCTTTCCCAATCTAGGAACGTCTATATGGCAACGACAGCATTTTCTATGGGGGTCCTGTATCTCCTTTCCGATGTACAATTTCTTCTTTACTGTATCACTCGCACGCTCACGTTGTCGAATTAACACAGAAATTGCGTCACAATGAAATACTCTGGGTTCCTTGCCCTCTCTCTCCCAATCTAGGAACGTTTTTATGGCAACGACAAAATTTTCTATGGGGGTCCTGTATCTCCTTTCCGATGCACAATTTCTTCTTTACTGTATCACTCGCCACCCTCACGTTGTCGAATAATCACAGAAAGTGCGTCACAATGAAATACTCTGGGTTCCATGCGTTCTCTTTCCCAATCTAGTAACCTCTATATGGCAACGACAGGATTTTCTATGGGGGTCCTGTATCTCCTTTCCGATGTACAATTTCTTCTTTACTTTATCACTCGCACGCTCACGTTGTCGAATTAACACAGAAATTGCGTCACAATGAAATACTCTGGGTTCCTTGCCCTCTCTCTCCCAATCTAGGTGCGTTTTTATGGCAACGACAAAATTTTCTATTGGGGTCCTGTGTCTCCTTTCCGATGCACAATTTCTTCTTTACTGTATCACTCGCCACCCTCACATTGTCGAATAATCACAGAAAGTGCGTCACAATGAAATACTCTGGGTTCCATGCATTCTCTTTCCCAATCTAGTAACCTCTATATGGCAACGACAGGATTTTCTATGGGGGTCCTGTATCTCCTTTCCGATGTACAATTTCTTCTTTACTGTATCACTCGCACGCTCACGTTGTCGAATTAACACAGAAATTGCGTCACAATGAAATACTCTGGGTTCCTTGCCCTCTCTCTCCACAATCTAGGAACGTTTTTATGGCAACGAAAAAATTTTCTATTGGGGTCCTGTATCTCCTTTCCGATGCACAATTTCTTCTTTACTGTATCACTCGCCACCCTCACGTTGTCGAATAATCACAGAAAGTGCGTCACAATGAAATACACTGGGTTCCATGCGTTCTCTTTCCCAATCTAGTAACCACTATATGGCAACGACAGGATTTTCTATGGGGGTCCTGTATCTCCTTTCCGATGTACAATTTCTTCTTTACTGTATCACTCGCACGCTCACGTTGTCGAATTAACACAGAAATTGCGTCACAATGAAATACTCTGGGTTCCTTGCCCTCTCTCTCCCAATCTAGGAACGTTTTTATGGCAACGACAAAATTTTCTATTGGGGTCCTGTATCTCCTTTCCGATGCACAATTTCTTCTTTACTGTATCACTCGCCACCCTCACGTTGTCGAATAATCACAGAAAGTGCGTCACAATGAAATACTCTGGGTTCCATGCCTTCTCTTTCCCAATCTAGTAACGTCTATATGGCAACGACAGGATTTTCTATGGGGGTCCTGTATCTCCTTTCCGATGTACAATTTCTTCTTTACTGTATCACTCGCACGCTCACGTTGTCGAATTAACACAGAAATTGCGTCACAATGAAATACTCTGGGTTCCTTGCCCTCTCTCTCCCAATCTAGGAACGTTTTTATGGCAACGACAAAATTTTCTATTGGGGTCCTGTATCTCCTTTCCGATGCACAATTTCTTCTTTACTGTATCACTCGCCACCCTCACGTTGTCGAATAATCACAGAAAGTGCGTCACAATGAAATACTCTGGGTTCCATGCGTTCTCTTTCCCAATCTAGTAACCTCTATATGGCAACGACAGGATTTTCTATGGGAGTCCTGTATCTCCTTTCCGATGTACAATTTCTTCTTTACTGTATCACTCGCACGCTCACGTTGTCGAATTAACACAGAAATTGCGTCACAATGAAATACTCTGGGTTCCTTGCCCTCTCTCTCCCAATCTAGGAACGTTTTTATGGCAACGACAAAATTTTCTATGGGGGTCCTGTATCTCCTTTCCGATGCACAATTTCTTCTTTACTGTATCACTCGCCACCCTCACGTTGTCGAATAATCACAGAAAGTGCGTCACAATGAAATACTCTGGGTTCCATGCGTTCTCTTTCCCAATCTAGTAACGTCTATATGGCAACGACAGGATTTTCTATGGGGGTCCTGTATCTCCTTTCCGATGTACAATTTCTTCTTTACTGTATCACTGGCACGCTCACGTTGTCGAATTAACACAGAAATTGCGTCACAATGAAATACTCTGGGTTCCTTGCCCTCTCTCTCCCAATCTAGGAACGTTTTTATGGCAACGACAAAATTTTCTATTGGGGTCCTGTATCTCCTTTCCGATGCACAATTTCTTCTTTACTGTATCACTCGCCACCCTCACGTTGTCGAATAATCACAGAAAGTGCGTCACAATGAAATACTCTGGGTTCCATGCGTTCTCTTTCCCAATCTAGTATCGTCTATATGGCAACGACAGGATTTTCTATGGGGGTCCTGTATCTCCTTTCCGATGTACAATTTCTTCTTTACTGTATCACTCGCATGCTCACGTTGTCGAATTAACACAGAAATTGCGTCACAATGAAATACTCTGGGTTCCTTGCCCTCTCTCTCCCAATCTAGGAACGTTTTTATGGCAACGACAAAATTTTCTATTGGGGTCCTGTATCTCCTTTCCGATGCACAATTTCTTCTTTACTGTATCACTCGCCATCCTCACGTTGTCGAATAATCACAGAAAGTGCGTCACAATGAAATACTCTGGGTTCCATGCCTTCTCTTTCCCAATCTAGGAACGTCTATATGGCAACGACAGGATTTTCTATGGGGGTCCTGTATCTCCTTTCCGATGTACAATTTCTTCTTTACTGTATCACTCGCACGCTCACGTTGTCGAATTAACACAGAAATTGCGTCACAATGAAATACTCTGGGTTCCTTGCCCTCTCTCTCCCAATCTAGGAACGTTTTTATGGCAACGACAAAATTTTCTATTGGGGTCCTGTATCTCCTTTCCGATGCACAATTTCTTCTTTACTGTATCACTCGCCACCCTCACGTTGTCGAATAATCACAGAAAGTGCGTCACAATGAAATACTCTGGGTTCCATGCGTTCTCTTTCCCAATCTAGTAACCTCTATATGGCAACGACAGGATTTTCTATGGGGGTCCTGTATCTCCTTTCCGATGTACAATTTCTTCTTTACTGTATCACTCGCACGCTCACGTTGTCGAATTAACACAGAAATTGCGTCACAATGAAATACTCTGGGTTCCTTGCCCTCTCTCTCCCAATCTAGGAACGTTTTTATGGCAACGACAAAATTTTCTATTGGGGTCCTGTATCTCCTTTCCGATGCACAATTTCTTCTTTACTGTATCACTCGCCACCCTCACGTTGTCGAATAATCACAGAAAGTGCGTCACAATGAAATACTCTGGGTTCCATGCCTTCTCTTTCCCATTCTAGTAACGTCTATATGGCAACGACAGGATTTTCTATGGGGGTCCTGTATCTCCTTTCCGATGTACAATTTCTTCTTTACTGTATCACTCGCACGCTCACGTTGTCGAATTAACACAGAAATTGCGTCACAATGAAATACTCTGGGTTCCTTGCACTCTCTCTCCCAATCTAGGAACGTTTTTATGGCAACGACAAAATTTTCTATTGGGGTCCTGTATCTCCTTTCCGATGCACAATTTCTTCTTTACTGTATCACTCGCCCCCCTCACGTTGTCGAATAATCACAGAAAGTGCGTCACAATGAAATACTCTGTGTTCCATGCGTTCTCTTTCCCAATCTAGTAACCTCTATATGGAAACGACAGGATTTTCTATGGGGGTCCTGTATCTCCTTTCCGATGTACAATTTCTTCTTTACTGTATCACTCGCACGCTCACGTTGTCGAATTAACACAGAAATTGCGTCACAATGAAATACTCTGGGTTCCTTGCCCTCTCTCTCCCAATCTAGGAACGTTTTTATGGCAACGACAAAATTTTCTATTGGGGTCCTGTATCTCCTTTCCGATGCACAATTTCTTCTTTACTGTATCACTCGCCACCCTCACGTTGTCGAATAATCACAGAAAGTGCGTCACAATGAAATACTATGGGTTCCATGCCTTCTCTTTCCCAATCTAGGAACGTCTATATGGCAACGACAGGATTTTCTATGGGGGTCCTGTATCTCCTTTCCGATGTACAATTTCTTCTTTACTGTATCACTCGCATGCTCACGTTGTCGAATTAACACAGAAATTGCGTCACAATGAAATACTCTGGGTTCCTTGCCCTCTCTCTCCCAATCTAGGAACGTTTTTATGGCAACGACAAAATTTTCTATTGGGGTCCTGTATCTCCTTTCCGATGCACAATTTCTTCTTTACTGTATCACTCGCCATCCTCACGTTGTCGAATAATCACAGAAAGTGCGTCACAATGAAATACTCTGGGTTCCATGCGTTCTCTTTCCCAATCTAGTAACGTCTATATGGCAACGACAGGATTTTCTATGGGGGTCCTGTATCTCCTTTCCGATGTACAATTTCTTCTTTACTGTATCACTGGCACGCTCACATTGTCGAATTAACACAGAAATTGCGTCACAATGAAATACTCTGGGTTCCTTGCCCTCTCTCTCCCAATCTAGGAACGTTTTTATGGCAACGACAAAATTTTCTATTGGGGTCCTGTATCTCCTTTCCGATGCACAATTTCTTCTTTACTGTATCACTCGCCACCCTCACGTTGTCGAATAATCACAGAAAGTGCGTCACAATGAAATACTCTGGGTTCCATGCGTTCTCTTTCCCAATCTAGTAACGTCTATATGGCAACGACAGGATTTTCTATGGGGGTCCTGTATCTCCTTTCCGATGTACAATTTCTTCTTTACTGTATCACTCGCATGCTCACGTTGTCGAATTAACACAGAAATTGCGTCACAATGAAATACTCTGGGTTCCTTGCCCTCTCTCTCCCAATCTAGGAACGTTTTTATGGCAACGACAAAATTTTCTATTGGGGTCCTGTATCTCCTTTCCGATGCACAATTTCTTCTTTACTGTATCACTCGCCATCCTCACGTTGTCGAATAATCACAGAAAGTGCGTCACAATGAAATACTCTGGGTTCCATGCCTTCTCTTTCCCAATCTAGGAACGTCTATATGGCAACGACAGGATTTTCTATGGGGGTCCTGTATCTCCTTTCCGATGTACAATTTCTTCTTTACTGTATCACTCGCACGCTCACGTTGTCGAATTAACACAGAAATTGCGTCACAATGAAATACTCTGGGTTCCTTGCCCTCTCTCTCCCAATCTAGGAACGTTTTTATGGCAACGACAAAATTTTCTATTGGGGTCCTGTATCTCCTTTCCGATGCACAATTTCTTCTTTACTGTATCACTCGCCACCCTCACGTTGTCGAATAATCACAGAAAGTGCGTCACAATGAAATACTCTGGGTTCCATGCGTTCTCTTTCCCAATCTAGTAACCTCTATATGGCAACGACAGGATTTTCTATGGGGGTCCTGTATCTCCTTTCCGATGTACAATTTCTTCTTTACTGTATCACTCGCACGCTCACGTTGTCGAATTAACACAGAAATTACGTCACAATGAAATACTCTGGGTTCCTTGCCCTCTCTCTCCCAATCTAGGAACGTTTTTATGGCAACGACAAAATTTTCTATTGGGGTCCTGTATCTCCTTTCCGATGCACAATTTCTTCTTTACTGTATCACTCGCCACCCTCACGTTGTCGAATAATCACAGAAAGTGCGTCACAATGAAATACTCTGGGTTCCATGCGTTCTCTTTCCCAATCTAGTAACGTCTATATGGCAACGACAGGATTTTCTATGGGGGTCCTGTATCTCCTTTCCGATGTACAATTTCTTCTTTACTGTATCACTCGCACGCTCACGTTGTCGAATTAACACAGAAATTGCGTCACAATGAAATACTCTGGGTTCCTTGCACTCTCTCTCCCAATCTAGGAACGTTTTTATGGCAACGACAAAATTTTCTATTGGGGTCCTGTATCTCATTTCCGATGCACAATTTCTTCTTTACTGTATCACTCGCCCCCCTCACGTTGTCGAATAATCACAGAAAGTGCGTCACAATGAAATACTCTGTGTTCCATGCGTTCTCTTTCCCAATCTAGTAACCTCTTTATGGAAACGACAGGATTTTCTATGGGGGTCCTGTATCTCCTTTCCGATGTACAATTTCTTCTTTACTGTATCACTCGCACGCTCACGTTGTCGAATTAACACAGAAATTGCGTCACAATGAAATACTCTGGGTTCCTTGCCCTCTCTCTCCCAATCTAGGAACGTTTTTATGGCAACGACAAAATTTTCTATTGGGGTCCTGTATCTCCTTTCCGATGCACAATTTCTTCTTTACTGTATCACTCGCCACCCTCACGTTGTCGAATAATCACAGAAAGTGCGTCACAATGAAATACTCTGGGTTCCATGCGTTCTCTTTCCCAATCTAGTAACCTCTATATGGCAACGACAGGATTTTCTATGGGGGTCCTGTATCTCCTTTCCGATGTACAATTTCTTCTTTACTGTATCACTCGCACGCTCACGTTGTCGAATTAACACAGAAATTGCGTCACAATGAAATACTCTGGGTTCCTTGCCCTCTCTCTCCCAATCTAGGAACGTTTTTATGGCAACGACAAAATTTTCTATTGGAGTCCTGTATCTCCTTTCCGATGCACAATTTCTTCTTTACTGTATCACTCGCCACCCTCACGTTGTCGAATAATCACAGAAAGTGCGTCACAATGAAATACTCTGGGTTCCATGCCTTCTCTTTCCCAATCTAGCAACGTCTATATGGCAACGACAGGATTTTCTATGGGGGTCCTGTATCTCCTTTCCGATGTACAATTTCTTCTTTACTGTATCACTCACACGCTCACGTTGTCGAATTAACACAGAAATTGCGTCACAATGAAATAGTCTGGGTTCCTTGCCCTCTCTCTCCCAATCTAGGAACGTTTTTATGGCAACGACAAAATTTTCTATTGGGGTCCTGTATCTCCTTTCCGATGCACAATTTCTTCTTTACTGTATCACTCGCCACCCTCACGTTGTCGAATAATCACAGAAAGTGCGTCACAATGAAATACTCTGGGTTCCATGCGTTCTCTTTCCCAATCTAGTAACCTCTATATGGCAACGACAGGATTTTCTATGGGGGTCCTGTATCTCCTTTCCGATGTACAATTTCTTCTTTACTGTATCACTCGCACGCTCACGTTGTCGAATTAACACAGAAATTGCGTCACAATGAAATACTCTGGGTTCCTTGCCCTCTCTCTCCCAATCTAGGAACGTTTTTATGGCAACGACAAAATTTTCTATTGGGGTCCTGTATCTCCTTTCCGATGCACAATTTCTTCCTTACTGTATCACTCGCCATCCTCACGTTGTCGAATAATCACAGAAAGTGCGTACAATGAAATACTCTGGGTTCCATGCGTTCTCTTTCCCAATCTAGTAACGTCTATATGGCAACGACAGGATTTTCTATGGGGGTCCTGTATCTCCTTTCCGATGTACAATTTCTTCTTTACTGTATCACTCGCACGCTCACGTTGTCGAATTAACACAGAAATTGCGTCACAATGAAATACTCTGGGTTCCTTGCCCTCTCTCTCCCAATCTAGGAACGTTTTTATGGCAACGACAAAATTTTCTATTGGGGTCCTGTATCTCCTTTCCGATGCACAATTTCTTCTTTACTGTATCACTCGCCACCCTCACGTTGTCGAATAATCACAGAAAGTGCGTCACAATGAAATACTCTGGGTTCCATGCGTTCTCTTTCCCAATCTAGTAACCTCTATATGGCAACGACAGGATTTTCTATGGGGGTCCTGTATCTCCTTTCCGATGTACAATTTCTTCTTTACTGTATCACTCGCACGCTCACGTTGTCGAATTAACACAGAAATTGCGTCACAATGAAATACTCTGGGTTCCTTGCCCTCTCTCTCCCAATCTAGGAACGTTTTTATGGCAACGACAAAATTTTCTATTGGGGTCCTGTATCTCCTTTCCGATGCACAATTTCTTCTTTACTGTATCACTCGCCACCCTCACGTTGTCGAATAATCACAGAAAGTGCGTCACAATGAAATACTCTGGGTTCCATGCCTTCTCTTTCCCAATCTAGGAACGTCTATATGGCAACGACAGGATTTTCTATGGGGGTCCTGTATCTCCTTTCGGATGTACAATTTCTTCTTTACTGTATCACTCGCACGCTCACGTTGTCGAATTAACACAGAAATTGCGTCACAATGAAATACTCTGGGTTCCTTGCCCTCTCTCTCCCAATCTAGGAACGTTTTTATGGCAACGACAAAATTTTCTATTGGGGTCCTGTATCTCCTTTCCGATGCACAATTTCTTCTTTACTGTATCACTCGCCACCCTCACGTTGTCGAATAATCACAGAAAGTGCGTCACATTGAAATACTCTGGGTTCCATGCCTTCTCTTTCCCAATCTAGTAACCTCTATATGGCAACGACAGGATTTTCTATGGGGGTCCTGTATCTCCTTTCCGATGTACAATTTCTTCTTTACTGTATCACTCGCACGCTCACGTTGTCGAATTAACACAGAAATTGCGTCACAATGAAATACTCTGGGTTCCTTGCCCTCTCTCTCCCAATCTAGGAACGTTTTTATGGCAACGACAAAATTTTCTATTGGGGTCCTGTATCTCCTTTCCAATGCACAATTTCTTCTTTACTGTATCACTCGCCACCCTCACGTTGTCGAATAATCACAGAAAGTGCGTCACAATGAAATACTCTGGGTTCCATGCCTTTTCTTTCCCAATCTAGTAACGTCTATATGGCAACGACAGGATTTTCTATGGGGGTCCTGTATCTCCTTTCCGATGTACAATTTCTTCTTTACTGTATCACTCGCACGCTCACGTTGTCGAATTAACACAGAAATTGCGTCACAATGAAATACTCTGGGTTCCTTGCCCTCTCTCTCCCAATCTAGGAACGTTTTTATGGCAACGACAAAATTTTCTATTGGGGTCCTGTATCTCCCTTCCGATGCACAATTTCTTCTTTACTGTATCACTCGCCACCCTCACGTTGTCGCATAATCACAGAAAGTGCGTCACAATGAAATACTCTGGGTTCCATGCGTTCTCTTTCCCAATCTAGTAACCTCTATATGGCAACGACAGAATTTTCTATGGGGGTCCTGTATCTCCTTTCCGATGTACAATTTCTTCTTTACTGTATCACTCGCACGCTCACGATGTCGAATTAACACAGAAATTGCGTCACAATGAAATACTCTGGGTGCCTTGCCCTCTCTCTCCCAATCTAGGAACGTTTTTATGGCAACGACAAAATTTTCTATTGGGGTCCTGTATCTCCTTTCCGATGCACAATTTCTTCTTTACTGTATCACTCGCCACCCTCACGTTGTCGAATAATCACAGAAAGTGCGTCACAATGAAATACTCTGGGTTCCATGCCTTCTCTTTCCCAATCTAGGAACGTCTATATGGTAACGACAGGATTTTCTATGGCGGTCCTGTATCTCCTTTCCGATGTACAATTTCTTCTTTACTGTATCACTCGCACGCTCACGTTGTCGAATTAACACAGAAATTGCGTCACAATGAAATACTCTGGGTTCCTTGCCCTCTCTCTCCCAATCTAGGAACGTTTTTATGGCAACGACAAAATTTTCTATTGGGGTCCTGTATCTCCTTTCCGATGCACAATTTCTTCTTTACTGTATCACTCGCCACCCTCACGTTGTCGAATAATCACAGAAAGTGCGTCACAATGAAATACTCTGGGTTCCATGCCTTCTCTTTCCCAATCTAGGAACGTCTATATGGCAACGACAGGATTTTCTATGGGGGTCCTGTATCTCCTTTCCGATGCACAATTTCTTCTTTACTGTATCACTCGCACGCTCACGTTGTCGAATTAACACAGAAATTGCGTCACAATGAAATACTCTGGGTTCCATGCCCTCTCTCTCCCAATCTAGGAACGTTTTTATGGCAACGACAAAATTTTCTATTGGGGTCCTGTATCTCCTTTCCGATGCACAATTCCTTCTTTACTGTATCACTCGCCACTCTCACGTTGTCGAATAATCACAGAAAGTGCGTCACAATGAAATACTCTGGGTTCCATGCGTTCTCTTTCCCAATCTAGTAACCTCTATATGGCAACGACAGGATTTTCTATGGGGGTCCTGTATCTCCTTTTCGATGTACAATTTCTTCTTTACTGTATCACTCGCACGCTCACGTTGTCGAATTAACACAGAAATTGCGTCACAATGAAAGACTCTGGGTTCCTTGCCCTCTCTCTCCCAATCTAGGAACGTTTTTATGGCAACGACAAAATTTTCTATTGGGGTCCTGTATCTCCTTTCCGATGCACAATTTCTTCTTTTCTGTATCACTCGCCACCCTCACGTTGTCGAATAATCACAGAAAGTGCGTCACAATGAAATACTCTGGGTTCCATGCGTTCTCTTTCCCAATCTAGTAACGTCTATATGGCAACGACAGGATTTTCTATGGGGGTCCTGTATCTCCTTTCCGATGTACAATTTCTTCTTTACTGTATCACTCGCACGCTCACGTTGTCGAATTAACACAGAAATTGCGTCACAATGAAATACTCTGGGTTCCTTGCCCTCTCTCTCCCAATCTAGGAACGTTTTTATGGCAACGACAAAATTTTCTATTGGGGTCCTGTATCTCCTTTCCGATGCACAATTTCTTCTTTACTGTATCACTCGCCACCCTCACGTTGTCGAATAATCACAGAAAGTGCGTCACAATGAAATACTCTGGGTTCCATGCGTTCTCTTTCCCAATCTAGGAACGTCTATATGGCAACGACAGGATTTTCTATGGGGGTCCTGTATCTCCTTTCCGATGTACAATTTCTTCTTTACTGTATCACTCGCACGCTCACGTTGTCGAATTAACACAGAAATTGCGTCACAATGAAATACTCTGGGTTCCTTGCCCTCTCTCTCCCAATCTAGGAACGTTTTTATGGCAACGACAAAATTTTCTATTGGGGTCCTGTATCTCCTTTCCGATGCACAATTTCTTCTTTACTGTATCACTCGCCACCCTCACGTTGTCGAATAATCACAGAAAGTGCGTCACAATGAAATACTCTGGGTTCCATGCGTTCTCTTTCCCAATCTAGGAACGTCTATATGGCAACGACAGGATTTTCTATGGGGGTCCTGTATCTCCTTTCCGATGTACAATTTCTTCTTTACTGTATCACTCGCACGCTCACGTTGTCGAATTAACACAGAAATTGCGTCACAATGAAATACTCTGGGTTCCTTGCCCTCTCTCTCCCAATCTAGGAACGTTTTTATGGCAACGACAAAATTTTCTATTGGGGTCCTGTATCTCCTTTCCGATGCACAATTTCTTCTTTACTGTATCACTCGCCACCCTCACGTTGTCGAATAATCACAGAAAGTGCGTCACAATGAAATACTCTGGGTTCCATGCCTTCTCTTTCCCAATCTAGGAACGTCTATATGGCAACGACCGGATTTTCTATGGGGGTCCTGTATCTCCTTTCCGATGTACAATTTCTTCTTTACTGTATCACTCGCACGGTCACGTTGTCGAATTAACACAGAAATTGCGTCACAATGAAATACTCTGGGTTCCTTGCCCTCTCTCTCCCAATCTAGGAACGTTTTTATGGCAACGACAAAATTTTCTATTGGGGTCCTGTATCTCCTTTCCGATGCACAATTTCTTCTTTACTGTATCACTCGCCACCCTCACGTTGTCGAATAATCACAGAAAGTGCGTCACAATGAAATACTCTGGGTTCCATGCGTTCTCTTTCCCAATCTAGTAACCTCTATATGGCAACGACAGGATTTTCTATGGGGGTCCTGTATCTCCTTTCCGATGTACAATTTCTTCTTTACTGTATCACTCGCACGCTCACGTTGTCGAATTAACACAGAAATTGCGTCACAATGAAATACTCTGGGTTCCTTGCCCTCTCTCTCCCAATCTAGGAACGTTTTTATGGCAACGACAAAATTTTCTATTGGGGTCCTGTATCTCCTTTCCGATGCACAATTTCTTCTTTACTGTATCACTCGCCACCCTCACGTTGTCGAATAATCACAGAAAGTGCGTCACAATGAAATACTCTGGGTTCCATGCCTTCTCTTTCCCAATCTAGGAACGTCTATATGGCAACGACAGGATTTTCTATGGGGGTCCTGTATCTCCTTTCGGATGTACAATTTCTTCTTTACTGTATCACTCGCACGCTCACGTTGTCGAATTAACACAGAAATTGCGTCACAATGAAATACTCTGGGTTCCTTGCCCTCTCTCTCCCAATCTAGGAACGTTTTTATGGCAACGACAAAATTTTCTATTGGGGTCCTGTATCTCCTTTCCGATGCACAATTTCTTCTTTACTGTATCACTCGCCACCCTCACGTTGTCGAATAATCACAGAAAGTGCGTCACAATGAAATACTCTGGGTTCCATGCGTTCTCTTTCCCAATCTAGTAACCTCTATATGGCAACGACAGGATTTTCTATGGGGGTCCTGTATCTCCTTTCCGATGTACAATTTCTTCTTTACTGTATCACTCGCACGCTCACGTTGTCGAATTAACACAGAAATTGCGTCACAATGAAATACTCTGGGTTCCTTGCCATCTCTCTCCCAATCTAGGAACGTTTTTATGGCAACGACAAAATTTTCTATTGGGGTCCTGTATCTCCTTTCCAATGCACAATTTCTTCTTTACTGTATCACTCGCCACCCTCACGTTGTCGAATAATCACAGAAAGTGCGTCACAATGAAATACTCTGGGTTCCATGCCTTTTCTTTCCCAATCTAGTAACGTCTATATGGCAACGACAGGATTTTCTATGGGGGTCCTGTATCTCCTTTCCGATGTACAATTTCTTCTTTACTGTATCACTCGCACGCTCACGTTGTCGAATTAACAAAGAAATTGCGTCACAATGAAATACTCTGGGTTCCTTGCCCTCTCTCTCCCAATCTAGGAACGTTTTTATGGCAACGACAAAATTTTCTATTGGGTTTCTGTATCTCCTTTCCGATGCACAATTTCTTCTTTACTGTATCACTCGCCACCCTCACGTTGTCGAATAATCACAGAAAGTGCGTCACAATGAAATACTCTGGGTTCCATGCGTTCTCTTTCCCAATCTAGTAACGTCTATATGGCAACGACAGGATTTTCTATGGGGGTCCTGTATCTCCTTTCCGATGTACAATTTCTTCTTTACTGTATCACTCGCACGCTCACGTTGTCGAATTAACACAGAAATTGCGTCACAATGAAATACTCTGGGTTCCTTGCCCTCTCTCTCCCAATCTAGGAACGTTTTTATGGCAACGACAAAATTTTCTATTGGGGTCCTGTATCTCCCTTCCGATGCACAATTTCTTCTTTACTGTATCACTCGCCACCCTCACGTTGTCGCATAATCACAGAAAGTGCGTCACAATGAAATACTCTGGGTTCCATGCGTTCTCTTTCCCAATCTAGTAACCTCTATATGGCAACGACAGAATTTTCTATGGGGGTCCTGTATCTCCTTTCCGATGTACAATTTCTTCTTTACTGTATCACTCGCACGCTCACGTTGTCGAATTAACACAGAAATTGCGTCACAATGAAATACTCTGGGTTCCTTGCCCACTCTCTCCCAATCTAGGAACGTTTTTATGGCAACGACAAAATTTTCTATTGGGGTCCTGTATCTCCTTTCCGATGCACAATTTCTTCTTTACTGTATCACTCGCCACCCTCACGTTGTCGAATAATCACAGAAAGTGCGTCACAATGAAATACTCTGGGTTCCATGCCTTCTCTTTCCCAATCTAGGAACGTCTATATGGTAACGACAGGATTTTCTATGGCGGTCCTGTATCTCCTTTCCGATGTACAATTTCTTCTTTACTGTATCACTCGCACGCTCACGTTGTCGAATTAACACAGAAATTGCGTCACAATGAAATACTCTGGGTTCCTTGCCCTCTCTCTCCCAATCTAGGAACGTTTTTATGGCAACGACAAAATTTTCTATTGGGGTCCTGTATCTCCTTTCCGATGCACAATTTCCTCTTTACTGTATCACTCGCCACCCTCACGTTGTCGAATAATCACAGAAAGTGCGTCACAATGAAATACTCTGGGTTCCATGCCTTCTCTTTCCCAATCTAGGAACGTCTATATGGCAACGACAGGATTTTCTATGGGGGTCCTGTATCTCCTTTCCGATGCACAATTTCTTCTTTACTGTATCACTCGCACGCTCACGTTGTCGAATTAACACAGAAATTGCGTCACAATGAAATACTCTGGGTTCCATGCCCTCTCTCTCCCAATCTAGGAACGTTTTTATGGCAACGACAAAATTTTCTATTGGGGTCCTGTATCTCCTTTCCGATGCACAATTCCTTCTTTACTGTATCACTCGCCACCCTCACGTTGTCGAATAATCACAGAAAGTGCGTCACAATGAAATACTCTGGGTTCCATGCGTTCTCTTTCCCAATCTAGTAACCTCTATATGGCAACGACAGGATTTTCTATGGGAGTCCTGTATCTCCTTTCCGATGTACAATTTCTTCTTTACTGTATCACTCGCACGCTCACGTTGTCGAATTAACACAGAAATTGCGTCACAATGAAATACTCTGGGTTCCTTGCCCTCTCTCTCCCAATCTAGGAACGTTTTTATGGCAACGACAAAATTTTCTATGGGGGTCCTGTATCTCCTTTCCGATGCACAATTTCTTCTTTACTGTATCACTCGCCACCCTCACGTTGTCGAATAATCGCAGAAAGTGCATCACAATGAAATACTCTGGGTTCCATGCCTTCTCTTTCCCAATATAGTAACGTCTATATGGCAACGACAGGATTTTCTATGGGGGTCCTGTATCTCCTTTCCGATGTACAATTTCTTCTTTACTGTATCACTCGCACGCTCAGGTTGTCGAATTAACACAGAAATTGCGTCACAATGAAATACTCTGGGTTCCTTGCCCTCTCTCTCCCAATCTAGGAACGTTTTTATGGCAACGACAAAATTTTCTATTGGGGTCCTGTATCTCCTTTCCGATGCACAATTTCTTCTTTACTGTATCACTCGCCACCCTCACGTTGTCGAATAATCACAGAAAGTGCGTCACAATGAAATACTCTGGGTTCCATGCGTTCTCTTTCCCAATCTAGGAACGTCTATATGGCAACGACAGGATTTTCTATGGGGGTCCTGTATCTCCTTTCCGATGTACAATTTCTTCTTTACTGTATCACTCGCACGCTCACGTTGTCGAATTAACACAGAAATTGCGTCACAATGAAATACTCTGGGTTCCTTGCCCTCTCTCTCCCAATCTAGGAACGTTTTTATGGCAACGACAAAATTTTCTATTGGGGTCCTGTATCTCCTTTCCGATGCACAATTTCTTCTTTACTGTATCACTCGCCACCCTCACGTTGTCGAATAATCACAGAAAGTGCGTCACAATGAAATACTCTGGGTTCCATGCGTTCTCTTTCCCAATCTAGGAACGTCTATATGGCAACGACAGGATTTTCTATGGGGGTCCTGTATCTCCTTTCCGATGTACAATTTCTTCTTTACTGTATCACTCGCACGCTCACGTTGTCGAATTAACACAGAAATTGCGTCACAATGAAATACTCTGGGTTCCTTGCCCTCTCTCTCCCAATCTAGGAACGTTTTTATGGCAACGACAAAATTTTCTATTGGGGTCCTGTATCTCCTTTCCGATGCACAATTTCTTCTTTACTGTATCACTCGCCACCCTCACGTTGTCGAATAATCACAGAAAGTGCGTCACAATGAAATACTCTGGGTTCCATGCGTTCTCTTTCCCAATCTAGTAACCTCTATATGGCAACGACAGGATTTTCGATGGGGGTCCTGTATCTCCTTTCCGATGTACAATTTCTTCTTTACTGTATCACTCGCACGCTCACGTTGTCGAATTAACACAGAAATTGCGTCACAATGAAATACTCTGGGTTCCTTGCCCTCTCTCTCCCAATCTAGGAACGTTTTTATGGCAACGACAAAATTTTCTATTGGGGTCCTGTATCTCCTTTCCGATGCACAATTTCTTCTTTACTGTATCACTCGCCACCCTCACGTTGTCGAATAATCACAGAAAGTGCGTCACAATGAAATACTCTGGGTTCCATGCGTTCTCTTTCCCAATCTAGGAACGTCTATATGGCAACGACCGGATTTTCTATGGGGGTCCTGTATCTCCTTTCCGATGTACAATTTCTTCTTTACTGTATCACTCTCACGCTCACGTTGTCGAATTAACAAAGAAATTGCGTCACAATGAAATACTCTGGGTTCCTTGCCCTCTCTCTCCCAATCTAGGAACGTTTTTATGGCAACGACAAAATTTTCTATTGGGGTCCTGTATCTCCTTTCCGATGCACAATTTCTTCTTTACTGTATCACTCGCCACCCTCACGTTGTCGAATAATCACAGAAAGTGCGTCACAATGAAATACTCTGGGTTCCATGCGTTCTCTTTCCCAATCTAGTAACCTCTATATGGCAACGACAGGATTTTCTATGGGGGTCCTGTATCTCCTTTCCGATGTACAATTTCTTCTTTACTGTATCACTCGCACGCTCACGTTGTCGAATTAACACAGAAATTGCGTCACAATGAAATACTCTGGGTTCCTTGCCCTCTCTCTCCCAATCTAGGAACGTTTTTATGGCAACGACAAAATTTTCTATTGCGGTCCTGTATCTCCTTTCCGATGCACAATTTCTTCTTTACTGTATCACTCGCCGCCCTCACGTTGTCGAATAATCACAGAAAGTGCGTCACAATGAAATACTCTGGGTTCCATGCATTCTCTTTCCCAATCTAGGAACGTCTATATGGCAACGACAGGATTTTCTATGGGGGTCCTGTATCTCCTTTCCGATGTACAATTTCTTCTTTACTGTATCACTCGCACGCTCACGTTGTCGAATTTACACAGAAATTGCGTCACAATGAAATACTCTGGGTTCCTTGCCCTCTCTCTCCCAATCTAGGAACGTTTTTATGGCAACGACAAAATTTTCTATTGGGGTCCTGTATCTCCTTTCCGATGCACAATTTCTTCTTTACTGTATCACTCGCCACCCTCAAGTTGTCGAATAATCACAGAAAGTGCGTCACAATGAAATACTCTGGGTTCCATGCCTTCTCTTTCCCAATCTAGTAACGTCTATATGGCAACGACAGGATTTTCTATGGGGGTCCTGTATCTCCTTTCCGATGTACAATTTCTTCTTTACTGTATCACTCGCACGCTCACGTTGTCGAATTAACAAAGAAATTGCGTCACAATGGAATACTCTGGGTTCCTTGCCCTCTCTCTCCCAATCTAGGAACGTTTTTATGGCAACGACAAAATTTTCTATGGGGGTCCTGTATCTCCTTTCCGATGCACAATTTCTTCTTTACTGTATCACTCGCCACCCTCACGTTGTCGAATAATCACAGAAAGTGCGTCACAATGAAATACTCTGGGTTCCATGCCTTCTCCTTCCCAATCTAGGAACGTCTATATGGCAACGACAGGATTTTCTATGGGGGTCCTGTATCTCCTTTCCGATGTACAATTTCTTCTTTACTGTATCACTCGCACGCTCACGTTGTCGAATTAACACAGAAATTGCGTCACAATGAAATACTCTGGGTTCCTTGCCCTCTCTCTCCCAATCTAGGAACGTTTTTATGGCAACGACAAAATTTTCTATTGGGGTCCTGTATCTCCTTTCCGATGCACAATTTCTTCTTTACTGTATCACTCGCCACCCTCACGTTGTCGAATAATCACAGAAAGTGCGTCACAATGAAATACTCTGGGTTCCATGCGTTCTCTTTCCCAATCTAGTAACGTCTATATGGCAACGACAGGATTTTCTATGGGGGTCCTGTATCTCCTTTCCGATGTACAATTTCTTCTTTACTGTATCACTCGCACGCTCACGTTGTCGAATTAACACAGAAATTGCGTCACAATGAAATACTCTGGGTTCCTTGCCCTCTCTCTCCCAATCTAGGAACGTTATTATGGCAACGACAAAATTTTCTATTGGGGTCCTGTATCTCCTTTCCGATGCACAATTTCTTCTTTACTGTATCACTCGCCACCCTCACGTTGTCGAATAATCACAGAAAGTGCGTCACAATGAAATACTCTGGGTTCCATGCGTTCTCTTTCCCAATCTAGTAACCTCTATATGGCAACGACAGGATTTTCTATGGGGGTCCTGTATCTCCTTTCCGATGTACAATTTCTTCTTTACTGTATCACTCGCACGCTCACGTTGTCGAATTAACACAGAAATTGCGTCACAATGAAATACTCTGGGTTCCTTGCCCTCTCTCTCCCAATCTAGGAACGTTTTTATGGCAACGACAAAATTTTATATTGGGGTCCTGTATCTCCATTCCGATGCACAATTTCTTCTTTACTGTATCACTCGCCACACTCATGTTGTCGAATAATCACAGAAAGTGCGTCACAATGAAATACTCTGGGTTCCATGCGTTCTCTTTCGCAATCTAGTAACGTCTATATGGCAACGACAGGATTTTCTATGGGGGTCCTGTATCTCCTTTCGGATGTACAATTTCTTCTTTACTGTATCACTCGCACGCTCACGTTGTCGAATTAACACAGAAATTGCGTCACAATGAAATACTCTGGGTTCCTTGCCCTCTCTCTCCCAATCTAGGAACGTTTTTATGGCAACGACAAAATTTTCTATTGGGGTCCTGTATCTCCTTTCCGATGCACAATTTCTTCTTTACTGTATCACTCGCCACCCTCACGTTGTCGAATAATTACAGAAAGTGCGTCACAATGAAATACTCTGGGTTCCATGCCTTCTCTTTCCCAATCTAGTAACGTCTATATGGCAACGACAGGATTTTCTATGGGGGTCCTGTATCTCCTTTCCGATGTACAATTTCTTCTTTACTGTATCACTCGCACGCTCACGTTGTCGAATTAACACAGAAATTGCGTCACAATGAAATACTCTGGGTTCCTTGCCCTCTCTCTCCCAATCTAGGAACGTTTTTATGGCAACGACAAAATTTTCTACTGGGGTCCTGTATCTCCTTTCCGATGCACAATTTCTTCTTTACTGTATCACTCGCCACCCTCACGTTGTCGAATAATCACAGAAAGTGCGTCACAATGAAATACTCTGGGTTCCATGCCTTCTCTTTCCCAATCTAGGAACGTCTATATGGCAACGACAGGATTTTCTATGGGGGTCCTGTATCTCCTTTCCGATGTACAATTTCTTCTTTACTGTATCACTCGCACGCTCACGTTGTCGAATTAACACAGAAATTGCGTCACA
This sequence comes from Schistocerca serialis cubense, assembly GCF_023864345.2. Lineage (NCBI taxonomy): Eukaryota > Metazoa > Arthropoda > Insecta > Orthoptera > Acrididae > Schistocerca > Schistocerca serialis. Next base: position 120,788,432 of record NC_064649.1, read on the forward strand.
ATGAAATACTCTGGGTTCCTTGCCCTCTCTCTCCCAATCTAGGAACGTTTTTATGGCAACGACAAAATTTTCTATTGGGGTCCTGTATCTCCTTTCCGATGCACAATTTCTTCTTTACTGTATCACTCGCCACCCTCAGGTTGTCGAATAATCACAGAAAGTGCGTCACAATGAAATACTCTGGGTTCCATGCCTTCTCTTTCCCAATCTAGTAACGTCTATATGGCAACGACAGGATTTTCTATGGGGGTCCTGTATCTCCTTTCCGATGTACAATTTCTTCTTTACTGTATCACTCGCACGCTCACGTTGTCGAATTAACACAGAAATTGCGTCACAATGAAATACTCTGGGTTCCTTGCCCTCTCTCTCCCAATCTAGGAACGTTTTTATGGCAACGACAAAATTTTCTATTGGGGTCCTGTATCTCCTTTCCGATGCACAATTTCTTCTTTACTGTATCACTCGCCACCCTCACGTTGTAGAATAATAACAGAAAGTGCATCACAATGAAATACTCTGGGTTCCATGCCTTCTCTTTCCCAATCTAGTAACGTCTATATGGCAACGACAGGATTTTCTATGGGGGTCCTGTATCTCCTTTCCGATGTACAATTTCTTCTTTACTGTATCACTCGCACGCTCACGTTGTCGAATTAACACAGAAATTGCGTCACAATGAAATACTCTGGGTTCTTTGCCCTCTCTCTCCCAATCTAGGAACGTTTTTATGGCAACGACAAAATTTTCTATTGGGGTCCTGTATCTCCTTTCCGATGCACAATTTCTTCTTTACTGTATCACTCGCCACCCTCACGTTGTCGAATAATCACAGAAAGTGCGTCACAATGAAATACTTTGGGTTCCATGCCTTCTCTTTCCCAATCTAGGATCGTCTATATGGCAACGACAGGATTTTCTATGGGGGTCCTGTATCTGCTTTCCGATGTACAATTTCTTCTTTACTGTATCACTCGCACGCTCACGTTGTCAAATTAACACAGAAATTGCGTCACAATGAAATACTCTGGGTTCCTTGCCCTCTCTCTCCCAATCTAGGAACGTTTTTATGGCAACGACAAAATTTTCTATTGGGGTCCTGTATCTCCTTTCCGATGCACAATTTCTTCTTTACTGTATCACTCGCCACCCTCACGTTGTCGAATAATCACAGAAAATGCGTCACAATGAAATACTCTGGGTTCCATGCCTTCTCTTTCCCAATCTAGTAACGTCTATATGGCAACGACAGGATTTTCTATGGGGGTCCTGTATCTCCTTTCCGATGTACAATTTCTTCTTTACTGTATCACTCGCACGCTCACGTTGTCGAATTAACACAGAAATTGCGTCACAATGAAATACTCTGGGTTCCTTGCCCTCTCTCTCCCAATCTAGGAACGTTTTTATGGCAACGACAAAATTTTCTATTGGGGTCCTGTATCTCCTTTCCGTTGCACAATTTCTTCTTTACTGTATCACTCGCCACCCTCACGTTGTCGAATAATCACAGAAAATGCGTCACAATGAAATACTCTGGGTTCCATGCCTTCTCTTTCCCAATCTAGTAACGTCTATATGGCAACGACAGGATTTTCTATGGGGGTCCTGTATCTCCTTTCCGATGTACAATTTCTTCTTTACTGTATCACTCGCACGCTCACGTTGTCGAATTAACACAGAAATTGCGTCACAATGAAATACTCTGGGTTCCTTGCCCTCTCTCTCCCAATCTAGGAACGTTTTTATGGCAACGACAAAATTTTCTATTGGGGTCCTGTATCTCCTTTCCGTTGCACAATTTCTTCTTTACTGTATCACTCGCCACCCTCACGTTGTCGAATAATCACAGAAAGTGCGTCACAATGAAATACTCTGGGTTCCATGCCTTCTCTTTCCCAATCTAGGAACGTCTATATGGCAACGACAGGATTTTCTATGGGGGTCCTGTATCTCCTTTCCGATGTACAATTTCTTCTTTACTGTATCACTCGCACGCTCACGTTGTCGAATTAACACAGAAATTGCGTCACAATGAAATACTCTGGGTTCCTTGCCCTCTCTCTCCCAATCTAGGAACGTTTTTATGGCAACGACAAAATTTTCTATTGGGGTCCTGTATCTCCCTTCCGATGCACAATTTCTTCTTTACTGTATCACTCGCCACCCTCACGTTGTCGAATAATCACAGAAAGAGCGTCACCATGAAATACTCTGGGTTCCATGCGTTCTCTTTCCCAATCTAGTAACGTCTATATGGCAACGACAGGATTTTCTATTGGGGTCCTGTATCTCCTTTCCGATGTACAATTTCTTCTTTACTGTATCACTCGCACGCTCACGTTGTCGAATTAACACAGAAATTGCGTCACAATGAAATACTCTGGGTTCCTTGCCCTCTCTCTCCCAATCTAGGAACGTTTTTATGGCAACGACAAAATTTTCTATTGGGGTCCTGTATCTCCTTTCCGATGCACAATTTCTTCTTTACTGTATCACTCGCCACCCTCACGTTGTCGAATAATCACAGAAAGTGCATCACAATGAAATACTCTGGGTTCCATGCCTTCTCTTTCCCAATCTAGTAACGTCTATATGGCAACGACAGGTTTTTCTATGGGGGTCCTGTATCTCCTTTCCGATGTACAATTTCTTCTTTACTGTATCACTCGCACGCTCACGTTGTCGAATTAACACAGAAATTGCGTCACAATGAAATACTCTGGGTTCCTTGCCCTCTCTCTCCCAATCTAGGAACGTTTTTGTGGCAACGACAAAATTTTCTATTGGGGTCCTGTATTTCCTTTCCGATGCACAATTTCTTCTTTACTGTATCACTCGCCACCCTCACGTTGTCGAATAATCACAGAAAGTGCGTCACAATGAAATACTTTGGGTTCCATGCCTTCTCTTTCCCAATCTAGGAACGTCTATATGGCAACGACAGGATTTTCTATGGGGGTCCTGTATCTCCTTTCCGATGTACAATTTCTTCTTTACTGTATCACTCGCACGCTCACGTTGTCAAATTAACACAGAAATTGCGTCACAATGAAATACTCTGGGTTCCTTGCCCTCTCTCTCCCAATCTAGGAACGTTTTTATGGCAACGACAAAATTTTCTATTGGGGTCCTGTATCTCCTTTCCGATGCACAATTTCTTCTTTACTGTATCACTCGCCACCCTCACGTTGTCGAATAATCACAGAAAATGCGTCACAATGAAATACTCTGGGTTCCATGCCTTCTCTTTCCCAATCTAGTAACGTCTATATGGCAACGACAGGATTTTCTATGGGGGTCCTGTATCTCCTTTCCGATGTACAATTTCTTCTTTACTGTATCACTCGCACGCTCACGTTGTCGAATTAACACAGAAATTGCGTCACAATGAAATACTCTGGGTTTCTTGCCCTCTCTCTCCCAATCTAGGAACGTTTTTATGGCAACGACAAAATTTTCTATTGGGGTCCTGTATCTCCTTTCCGTTGCACAATTTCTTCTTTACTGTATCACTCGCCACCCTCACGTTGTCGAATAATCACAGAAAGTGCGTCACAATGAAATACTCTGGGTTCCATGCCTTCTCTTTCCCAATCTAGTAACGTCTATATGGAAACGACAGGATTTTCTATGGGGGTCCTGTATCTCCTTTCCGATGTACAATTTCTTCTTTACTGTATCACTCGCACGCTCACGTTGTCGAATTAACACAGAAATTGCGTCACAATGAAATACTCTTGGTTCCTTGCCCTCTCTCTCCCAATCTAGGAACGTTTTTATGGCAACGACAAAATTTTCTATTGGGGTCCTGTATCTCCTTTCCGATGCACAATTTCTTCTTTACTGTATCAATCGCCACCCTCACGTTGTCGAATAATCACAGAAAGTGCGTCACAATGAAATACTCTGGGTTCCATGCCTTCTCTTTCCCAATCTAGTAACGTCTATATGGCAACGACAGGATTTTCTATGGGGGTCCTGTATCTCCTTTCCGATGTACAATTTCTTCTTTACTGTATCACTCGCACGCTCACGTTGTCGAATTAACACAGAAATTGCGTCACAATGAAATACTCTGGGTTCCTTCCACTCTCTCTCCCAATCTAGGAACGTTTTTATGGCAACGACAAAATTTTCTATTGGGGTCCTGTATCTCCTTTCCGATGCACAATTTCTTCTTTACTGTATCACTCGCCACCCTCACGTTGTCGAATAATCACAGAAAGTGCGTCACAATGAAATACTCTGGGTTCCATGCGTTCTCTTTCCCAATCTAGTAACGTCTATATGGCAACGACAGGATTTTCTATGGGGGTCCTGTATCTCCTTTCCGATGTACAATTTCTTCTTTACTGTATCACTCGCACGCTCACGTTGTCGAATTAACACAGAAATTGCGTCACAATGAAATACTCTGGGTTCCTTGCCCTCTCTCTCCCAATCTAGGAACGTTTTTATGGCAACGACAAAATTTTCTATGGGGGTCCTGTATCTCCTTTCCGATGCACAATTTCTTCTTTACTGTATCACTCGCCACCCTCACGTTGTCGAATAATCACAGAAAGTGCGTCACAATGAAATACTCTGGGTTCCATGCCTTCTCTTTCCCAATCTAGTAACGTCTATATGGCAACGACAGGATTTTCTATGGGGGTTCTGTATCTCCTTTCCGATGTACAATTTCTTCTTTACTGTATCACTCGCACGCTCACGTTGTCGAATTAACACAGAAATTGCGTCACAATGAAATACTCTGGGTTCCTTGCCCTCTCTCTCCCAATCTAGGAACGTTTTTATGGCAACGACAAAATTTTCTATTGGGGTCCTGTATCTCCTTTCCGATGCACAATTTCTTCTTTACTGTATCACTCGCCACCCTCACGTTGTCGAATAATCACAGAAAGTGCGTCACAATGAAATACTCTGGGTTCCATGCCTTCTCTTTCCCAATCTCGGAACGTCTATATGGCAACGACAGGATTTTCTATGGGGGTCCTGTATCTCCTTTCCGATGTACAATTTCTTCTTTACTGTATCACTCGCACGCTCACGTTGTCGAATTAACACAGAAATTGCGTCACAATGAAATACTCTGGGTTCCTTGCCCTCTCTCTCCCAATCTAGGAACGTTTTTATGGCAACGACAAAATTTTCTATTGGGGTCCTGTATCTCCTTTCCGATGCACAATTTCTTCTTTACTGTATCACTCGCCACCCTCACGTTGTCGAATAATTACAGAAAGTGCGTCACAATGAAATACTCTGGGTTCCATGCCTTCTCTTTCCCAATCTAGTAACGTCTATATGGCAACGACAGGATTTTCTATGGGGGTCCTGTATCTCCTTTCCGATATACAATTTCTTCTTTACTGTATCACTCGCACGCTCACGTTGTCGAATTAACACAGAAATTGCGTCACAATGAAATACTCTGGGTTCCTTGCCCTCTCTCTCCCAATCTAGGAACGTTTTTATGGCAACGACAAAATTTTCTATTGGGGTCCTGTATCTCCTTTCCGATGCACAATTTCTTCTTTACTGTATCACTCGCCACCCTCACGTTGTCGAATAATCACAGAAAGTGCGTCACAATGAAATACTCTGGGTTCCATGCGTTCTCTTTCGCAATCTAGTAACGTCTATATGGCAACGACAGGATTTTCTATGGGGGTCCTGTATCTCCTTTCCGATGTGCAATTTCTTCTTTACTGTATCACTCGCACGCTCACGTTGTCGAATTAACACAGAAATTGCGTCACAATGAAATACTCTGGGTTCCTTGCCCTCTCTCTGCCAATCTAGGAACGTTTATATGGCAACGACAAAATTTTCTATGGGGGTCCTGTATCTCCTTTCCGATGCACAATTTCTTCTTTACTGTATCACTCGCCACCCTCACGTTGTCGAATAATCACAGAAAGTGCGTCACAATGAAATACTCTGGGTTCCATGCCTTCTCTTTCCCAATCTAGTAACGTCTATATGGCAACGACAGGATTTTCTATGGGGGTTCTGTATCTCCTTTCCGATGTACAATTTCTTCTTTACTGTATCACTCGCACGCTCACGTTGTCGAATTAACACAGAAATTGCGTCACAATGAAATACTCTGGGTTCCTTGCCCTCTCTCTCCCAATCTAGGAACGTTTTTATGGCAACGACAAAATTTTCTATTGGGGTCCTGTATCTCCTTTCCGATGCACAATTTCTTCTTTACTGTATCACTCGCCACCCTCACGTTGTCGAATAATCACAGAAAGTGCGTCACAATGAAATACTCTGGGTTCCATGCCTTCTCTTTCCCAATCTAGGAACGTCTATATGGCAACGACAGGATTTTCTATGGGGGTCCTGTATCTCCTTTCCGATGTACAATTTCTTCTTTACTGTATCACTCGCACGCTCACGTTGTCGAATTAACACAGAAATTGCGTCACAATGAAATACTCTGGGTTCCTTGCCCTCTCTCTCCCAATCTAGGAAGGTTTTTATGGCAACGACAAAATTTTCTATTGGGGTCCTGTATCTCCTTTCCGATGCACAATTTCTTCTTTACTGTATCACTCGCCACCCTCACGTTGTCGAATAATTACAGAAAGTGCGTCACAATGAAATACTCTGGGTTCCATGCCTTCTCTTTCCCAATCTAGTAACGTCTATATGGCAACGACAGGATTTTCTATGGGGGTCCTGTATCTCCTTTCCGATATACAATTTCTTCTTTACTGTATCACTCGCACGCTCACGTTGTCGAATTAACACAGAAATTGCGTCACAATGAAATACTCTGGGTTCCTTGCCCTCTCTCTCCCAATCTAGGAACGTTTTTATGGCAACGACAAAATTTTCTATTGGGGTCCTGTATCTCCTTTCCGATGCACAATTTCTTCTTTACTGTATCACTCGCCACCCTCACGTTGTCGAATAATCACAGAAAGTGCGTCACAATGAAATACTCTGGGTTCCATGCGTTCTCTTTCGCAATCTAGTAACGTCTATATGGCAACGACAGGATTTTCTATGGGGGTCCTGTATCTCCTTTCCGATGTGCAATTTCTTCTTTACTGTATCACTCGCACGCTCACGTTGTCGAATTAACACAGAAATTGCGTCACAATGAAATACTCTGGGTTCCTTGCCCTCTCTCTCCCAATCTAGGAACGTTTTTATGGCAACGACAAAATTTTCTATGGGGGTCCTGTATCTCCTTTCCGATGCACAATTTCTTCTTTACTGTATCACTCGCCACCCTCACGTTGTCGAATAATCACAGAAAGTGCGTCACAATGAAATACTCTGGGTTCCATGCCTTCTCTTTCCCAATCTAGTAACGTCTATATGGCAACGACAGGATTTTCTATGGGGGTTCTGTATCTCCTTTCCGATGTACAATTTCTTCTTTACTGTATCACTCGCACGCTCACGTTGTCGAATTAACACAGAAATTGCGTCACAATGAAATACTCTGGGTTCCTTGCCCTCTCTCTCCCAATCTAGGAACGTTTTTATGGCAACGACAAAATTTTCTATTGGGGTCCTGTATCTCCTTTCCGATGCACAATTTCTTCTTTACTGTATCACTCGCCACCCTCACGTTGTCGAATAATCACAGAAAGTGCGTCACAATGAAATACTCTGGGTTCCATGCGTTCTCTTTCCCAATCTAGGAACGTCTATATGGCAACGACAGGATTTTCTATGGGGGTCCTGTATCTCCTTTCCGATGTACAATTTCTTCTTTACTGTATCACTCGCACGCTCACGTTGTCGAATTAACACAGAAATTGCGTCACAATGAAATACTCTGGGTTCCTTGCCCTCTCTCTCCCAATCTAGGAAGGTTTTTATGGCAACGACAAAATTTTCTATTGGGGTCCTGTATCTCCTTTCCGATGCACAATTTCTTCTTTACTGTATCACTCGCCACCCTCACGTTGTCGAATAATCACAGAAAGTGCGTCACAATGAAATACTCTGGGTTCCATGCCTTCTCTTTCCCAATCTAGTAACGTCTATATGGCAACGACAGGATTTTCTATGGGGGTCCTGTATCTCCTTTCCGATATACAATTTCTTCTTTACTGTATCACTCGCAAGCTCACGTTGTCGAATTAACACAGAAATTGCGTCACAATGAAATACTCCTGGTTCCTTGCCCTCTCTCTCCCAATCTAGGAACGTTTTTATGGCAACGACAAAATTTTCTATTGGGGTCCTGTATCTCCTTTCCGATGCACAATTTCTTCTTTACTGTATCACTCGCCACCCTCACGTTGTCGAATAATCACAGAAAGTGCGTCACAATGAAATACTCTGGGTTCCATGCGTTCTCTTTCCCAATCTAGTAACGTCTATATGGCAACGACAGGATTTTCTATGGGGGTCCTGTATCTCCTTTCCGATGTACAATTTCTTCTTTACTGTATCACTCGCCACCCTCACGTTGTCGAATAATCACAGAAAGTGCGTCACATTGAAATACTCTGGGTTCCATGCCTTCTCTTTCCCAATCTAGGAACGTCTATATGGCAACGACAGGATTTTCTATGGGGGTCCTGTATCTCCTTTCCGATGCACAATTTCTTCTTTACTGTATCACTCGCACGCTCACGTTGTCGAATTAACACAGAAATTGCGTCACAATGAAATACTCTGGGTTCCTTGCCCTCTCTCTCCCAATCTAGGAACGTTTTTATGGCAACGACAAAATTTTCTATTGGGGTCCTGTATCTCCTTTCCGATGCACAATTTCTTCTTTACTGTATCACTCGCCACCCTCACGTTGTCGAACAATCACAGAAAGTGCGTCACAATGAAATACTCTGGGTTCCATGCCTTCTCTTTCCCAATCTAGTAACGTCTATATGGCAACGACAGGATTTTCTATGGGGGTCGTGTATCTCCTTTCCGATGTACAATTTCTTCTTTACTGTATCACTCGCACGCTCACGTTGTCGAATTAACACAGAAATTGCGTCACAATGAAATACTCTGGGTTCCTTGCCCTCTCTCTCCCAATCTAGGAACGTTTTTATGGCAACGACAAAATTTTCTATTGGGGTCCTGTATCTCCTTTCCGATGCACAATTTCTTCTTTACTGTATCACTCGCCACCCTCACGTTGTCGAATAATCACAGAAAGTGCGTCACAATGAAATACTCTGGGTTCCATGCCTTCTCTTTCCCAATCTAGTAACGTCTATATGGCAACGACAGGATTTTCTATGGGGGTCCTGTATCTCCTTTCCGATGTACAATTTCTTCTTTACTGTATCACTCGCACGCTCACGTTGTCGAATTAACACAGAAATTGCGTCACAATGAAATACTCTGGGTTCCATGCCTTCTCTTTCCCAATCTAGGAACGTCTATATGGCAACGACAGGATTTTCTATGGGGGTCCTGTATCTCCTTTCCGATGTACAATTTCTTCTTTACTGTATCACTCGCACGCTCACGTTGTCGAATTAACACAGAAATTGCGTCACAATGAAATACTCTGGGTTCCTTGCCCTCTCTCTCCCAATCTAGGAACGTTTTTATGGCAACGACAAAATTTTCTATTGGGGTCCTGTATCTCCTTTCCAGTGCACAATTTCTTCTTTACTGTATCACTCGCCACCCTCACGTTGTCGAATAATCACAGAAAGTGCGTCACAATGAAATACTCTGGGTTCCATGCCTTCTCTTTCCCAATCTAGTAACGTCTATATGGCAACGACAGGATTTTCTATGGGGGTCCTGTATCTCCTTTCCGATGTACAATTTCTTCTTTACTGTATCACTCGCACGCTCACGTTGTCGAATTAACACAGAAATTGCGTCACAATGAAATACTCTGGGTTCCTTGCCCTCTCTCTCCCAATCTAGGAACGTTTTTATGGCAACGACAAAATTTTCTATTGGGGTCCTGTATCTCCTTTCCGATGCACAATTTCCTCTTTACTGTATCACTCGCCACCCTCACGTTGTCGAATAATCACAGAAAGTGCGTCACAATGAAATACTCTGGGTTCCATGCCTTCTCTTTCCCAATCTAGTAACGTCTATATGGCAACGACAGGATTTTCTATGGGGGTCCTGTATCTCCTTTCCGATGTACAATTTCTTCTTTACTGTATCACTCGCACGCTCACGTTGTCGAATTAACACAGAAATTGCGTCACAATGAAATACTCCGGGTTCCTTGCCCTCTCTCTCCCAATCTAGGAACGTTTTTATGGCAACGACAAAATTTTCTATTGGGGTCCTGTATCTCCTTTCCGATGCACAATTTCTTCTTTACTGTATCACTCGCCACCCTCACGTTGTCGAATAATCACAGAAAGTACGTCACAATGAAATACTCTGGGTTCCATGCCTTCTCTTTCCCAATCTAGTAACGTCTATATGGCAACGACAGGATTTTCTATGGGGGTCCTGTATCTCCTTTCCGATGTACAATTTCTTCTTTACTGTATCACTCGCACGCTCACGTTGTCGAATTAACACAGAAATTGCGTCACAATGAAATACTCTGGGTTCCTTGCCCTCTCTCTCCCAATCTAGGAACGTTTTTATGGCAACGACAAAATTTTCTATTGGGGTCCTGTATCTCCTTTCCGATGCACAATTTCTTCATTACTGTATCACTCGCCACCCTCACGTTGTCGAATAATCACAGAAAGTGCGTCACAATGAAATACTCTGGTTTCCATGCCTTCTCTTTCCCAATCTAGTAACGTCTATATGGCAACGACAGGATTTTCTATGGGGGTCCTGTATCTCCTTTCCGATATACAATTTCTTCTTTACTGTATCACTCGCACGCTCACGTTGTCGAATTAACACAGAAATTGCGTCACAATGAAATACTCTGGGTTCCTTGCCCTCTCTCTCCCAATCTAGGAACGTTTTTATGGCAACGACAAAATTTTCTATTGGGGTCCTGTATCTCCTTTCCGATGCACAATTTCTTCTTTACTGTATCACTCGCCACCCTCACGTTGTCGAATAATCACAGAAAGTGCGTCACAATGAAATACTCTGGGTTCCATGCCTTCTCTTTCCCAATCTAGTAACGTCTATATGGCAACGACAAGATTTTCTATGGGGGTCCTGTATCTCCTTTCCGATGTACAATTTCTTCTTTACTGTATCACACGCACGCTCACGTTGTCGAATTAACACAGAAATTGCGTCACAATGAAATACTCTGGGTTCCTTGCCCTCTCTCTCCCAATCTAGGAACGTTTTTATGGCAACGACAAAATTTTCTATTGGGGTCCTGTATCTCCTTTCCGATGCACAATTTCTTCTTTACTGTATCACTCGCCACCCTCACGTTGTCGAATAATCACAGAAAGTGCGTCACAATGAAATACTCTGGGTTCCATGCCTTCTCTTTCCCAATCTAGTAACGTCTATATGGCAACGACAGGATTTTCTATGGGGGTCCTGTATCTCCTTTCCGATATACAATTTCTTCTTTACTGTATCACTCGCACGCTCACGTTGTCGAATTAACACAGAAATTGCGTCACAATGAAATACTCTGGGTTCCTTGCCCTCTCTCTCCCAATCTAGGAACGTTTTTATGGCAACGACAAAATTTTCTATTGGGGTCCTGTATCTCCTTTCCGATGCACAATTTCTTCTTTACTGTATCACTCGCCACCCTCACGTTGTCGAATAATCACAGAAAGTGCGTCACAATGAAATACTCTGGGTTCCATGCGTTCTCTTTCCCAATCTAGTAACGTCTATATGGCAACGACAGGATTTTCTATGGGGGTCCTGTATCTCCTTTCCGATGTACAATTTCTTCTTTACTGTATCACTCGCACGCTCATGTTGTCGAATTAACACAGAAATTGCGTCACAATGAAATACTCTGGGTTCCTTGCCCTCTCTCTCCCAATCTAGGAACGTTTTTATGGCAACGACAAAATTTTCTATTGGGGTCCTGTATCTCCTTTCCGATGCACAATTTCTTCTTTACTGTATCACTCGCCACCCTCACGTTGTCGAATAATCACAGAAAGTGCGTCACAATGAAATACTCTGGGTTCCATGCCTTCTCTTTCCCAATCTAGTAACGTCTATATGGCAACGACAGGATTTTCTATGGGGGTCCTGTATCTCCTTTCCGATGTACAATTTCTTCTTTACTGTATCACTCGCACGCTCACGTTGTCGAATTAACACAGAAATTGCGTCACAATGAAATACTCTGGGTTCCTTGCCCTCTCTCTCCCAATCTAGGAACGTTTTTATGGCAACGACAAAATTTTCTATTGGGGTCCTGTATCTCCTTTCCGATGCACAATTTCTTCTTTACTGTATCACTCGCCACCCTCACGTTGTCGAATAATCACAGAAAGTACGTCACAATGAAATACTCTGGGTTCCATGCCTTCTCTTTCCCAATCTAGTAACGTCTATATGGCAACGACAGGATTTTCTATGGGGGTCCTGTATCTCCTTTCCGATGTACAATTTCTTCTTTACTGTATCACTCGCACGCTCACGTTGTCGAATTAACACAGAAATTGCGTCACAATGAAATACTCTGGGTTCCTTGCCCTCTCTCTCCCAATCTAGGAACGTTTTTATGGCAACGACAAAATTTTCTATTGGGGTCCTGTATCTCCTTTCCGATGCACAATTTCTTCTTTACTGTATCACTCGCCACCCTCACGTTGTCGAATAATCACAGAAAGTGCGTCACAATGAAATACTCTGGGTTCCATGCGTTCTCTTTCCCAATCTAGTAACGTCTATATGGCAACGACAGGATTTTCTATGGGGGTCCTGTATCTCCTTTCCGATGTACAATTTCTTCTTTACTGTATCACACGCACGCTCACGTTGTCGAATTAACACAGAAATTGCGTCACAATGAAATACTCTGGGTTCCTTGCCCTCTCTCTCCCAATCTAGGAACGTTTTTATGGCAACGACAAAATTTTCTATTGGGGTCCTGTATCTCCTTTCCGATGCACAATTTCTTCTTTACTGTATCACTCGCCACCCTCACGTTGTCGAATAATCACAGAAAGTGCGTCACAATGAAATACTCTGGGTTCCATGCCTTCTCTTTCCCAATCTAGGAACGTCTATATGGCACCGACAGGATTTTCTGTGGGGGTCCTGTATCTCCTTTCCGATGTACAATTTCTTCTTTACTGTATCACTCGCATGCTCACGTTGTCGAATTAACACAGAAATTGCGTCACAATGAAATACTCTGGGTTCCTTGCCCTCTCTCTCCCAATCTAGGAACGTTTTTATGGCAACGACAAAATTTTCTATTGGGGTCCCGTATCTCCTTTCCGATGCACAATTTCTTCTTTACTGTATCACTCGCCACCCTCACGTTGTCGAATAATCACAGAAAGTGCGTCACAATGAAATACTCTGGGTTCCATGCCTTCTCTTTCCCAATCTAGGAACGTCTATATGGCAACGACAGGATTTTCTATGGGGGTCCTGTATCTCCTTTCCGATGTACAATTTCTTCTTTACTGTATCACTCGCACGCTCACGTTGTCGAATTAACACAGAAATTGCGTCACAATGAAATACTCTGGGTTCCTTGCCCTCTCTCTCCCAATCTAGGAACGTTTTTATGGCAACGACAAAATTTTCTATTGGGGTCCTGTATCTCCTTTCCGATGCACAATATCTTCTTTACTGTATCACTCGCCACCCTCACGTTGTCGAATAATCACAGAAAGTGCGTCACAATGAAATACTCTGGGTTCCATGCCTTCTCTTTCCCACTCTAGTAACGTCTATATGGCAACGACAGGATTTTCTATGGGGGTCCTGTATCTCCTTTCCGATGTACAATTTCTTCTTTACTGTATCACTCGCACGCTCACGTTGTCGAATTAACACAGAAATTGCGTCACAATGAAATACTCTGGGTTCCTTGCCCTCTCTCTCCCAATCTAGGAACGTTTTTATGGCAACGACAAAATTTTCTATTGGGGTCCTGTATCTCCTTTCCGATGCACAATTTCTTCTTTACTGTATCACTCGCCACCCTCACGTTGTCGAATAATCACAGAAAGTGCGTCACAATGAAATACTCTGGGTTCCATGCCTTCTCTTTCCCAATCTAGTAACGTCTATATTGCAACGACAGGATTTTCTATGGGGGTACTGTATCTCCTTTCCGATGTACAATTTCTTCTTTACTGTATCACTCGCACGCTCACGTTGTCGAATTAACACAGAAATTGCGTCACAATGAAATACTCTTGGTTCCTTGCCCTCTCTCCCAATCTAGGAACGTTTTTATGGCAACGACAATATTTTCTATTGGGGTCCTGTATCTCCCTTCCGATGCACAATTTCTTCTTTACTGTATCACTCGCCACCCTCACGTTGTCGAATAATCACAGAAAGTGCGTCACAATGAAATACTCTGGGTTCCATGCGTTCTCTTTCCCAATCTAGTAACGTCTATATGGCAACGACAGGATTTTCTATGGGGGTCCTGTATCTCCTTTCCGATGTACAATTTCTTCTTTACTGTATCACTCGCACGCTCACGTTGTCGAATTAACACAGAAATTGCGTCACAATGAAATACTCTGGGTTCCTTGCCCTCTCTCTCCCAATCTAGGAACGTTTATATGGCAACGACAAAATTTTCTATTGGGGTCCTGTATCTCCTTTCCGATGCACAATTTCTTCTTTACTGTATCACTCGCCACCCTCACGTTGTCGAATAATCTCAGAAAGTGCGTCACAATGAAATACTCTGGGTTCCATGCGTTCTCTTTCCCAATCTAGTAACCTCTATATGGCAACGACAGGATTTTCTATGGGGGTCCTGTATCTCCTTTCCGATGTACAATTTCTTCTTTACTGTATCACTCGCACGCTCACGTTGTCGAATTAACACAGAAATTGCGTCACAATGAAATACTCTGGGTTCCTTGCCCTCTCTCTCCCAATCTAGGAACGTTTTTATGGCAACGACAAAATTTTCTATGGGGGTCCTGTATCTCCTTTCCGATGCACAATTTCTTCTTTACTGTATCACTCGCCACCCTCACGTTGTCGAATAATCGCAGAAAGTGCATCACAATGAAATACTCTGGGTTCCATGCCTTCTCTTTCCCAATATAGTAACGTCTATATGGCAACGACAGGATTTTCTATGGGGGTCCTGTATCTCCTTTCCGATGTACAATTTCTTCTTTACTGTATCACTCGCACGCTCAGGTTGTCGAATTAACACAGAAATTGCGTCACAATGAAATACTCTGGGTTCCTTGCCCTCTCTCTCCCAATCTAGGAACGTTTTTATGGCAACGACAAAATTTTCTATTGGGGTCCTGTATCTCCTTTCCGATGCACAATTTCTTCTTTACTGTATCACTCGCCACCCTCACGTTGTCGAATAATCACAGAAAGTGCGTCACAATGAAATACTCTGGGTTCCATGCCTTCACTTTCCCAATCTAGGAACGTCTATATGGCAACGACAGGATTTTCTATGGGGGTCCTGTATCTCCTTTCCGATGTACAATTTCTTCTTTACTGTATCACTCGCACGCTCACGTTGTCGAATTAACACAGAAATTGCGTCACAATGAAATACTCTGGGTTCCTTGCCCTCTCTCTCCCAATCTAGGAACGTTTTTATGGCAACGACAAAATTTTCTATTGGGGTCCTGTATCTCCATTCCGATGCACAATTTCTTCTTTACTGTATCACTCGCCACCCTCACGTTGTCGAATAATCACAGAAAGTGCGTCACAATGAAATACTCTGGGTTCCATACCTTCTCTTTCCCAATCTAGTAACGTCTATATGGCAACGACAGGATTTTCTATGGAGGTCCTGTATCTCCTTTCCGATGTACAATTTCTTCTTTACTGTATCACTCGCACGCTCACGTTGTCGAATTAACAAAGAAATTGCGTCACAATGAAATACTCTGGGTTCCTTGCCCTCTCTCACCCAACCTAGGAACGTTTTTATGGCAACGACAAAATTTTCTATTGGGGTCCTGTATCTCCTTTCCGATGCACAATTTCTTCTTTACTGTATCACTCGCCACCCTCACGTTGTCGAATAATCACAGAAAGTGCGTCACAATGAAATACTCTGGGTTCCATGCCTTCTCTTTCCCAATCTAGGAACGTCTATATGGCAACGACCGGATTTTCTATGGGGGTCCTGTATCTCCTTTCCGATGTACAATTTCTTCTTTACTGTATCACTCGCACGCTCACGTTGTCGAATTAACACAGAAATTGCGTCACAATGAAATACTCTGGGTTCCTTGCCCTCTCTCTCCCAATCTAGGAACGTTTTTATGGCAACGACAAAATTTTCTATTGGGGTCCTGTATCTCCTTTCCGATGCACAATTTCTTCTTTACTGTGTCACTCGCCACCCTCACGTTGTCGAATAATCACAGAAAGTGTGTCACAATGAAATACTCTGGGTTCCATGCGTTCTCTTTCGCAATCTAGTAACGTCTATATGGCAACGACAGGATTTTCTATGGGGGTCCTGTATCTCCTTTCCGATGTGCAATTTCTTCTTTACTGTATCACTCGCACGCTTACGTTGTCGAATTAACACAGAAATTGCGTCACAATGAAATACTCTGGGTTCCTTGCCCTCTCTCTCCCAATCTAGGAACGTTTTTATGGCAACGACAAAATTTTCTATTGGGGTCCTGTATCTCCTTTCCGATGCACAATTTCTTCTTTACTGTATCACTCGCCACCCTCACGTTGTCGAATAATCATAGAAAGTGCGTCACAATGAAATACTCTGGGTTCTATGCGTTCTCTTTCCCAATCTAGTAACCTCTATATGGCAACGACAGGATTTTCTATGGGGGTCCTGTATCTCCTTTCCGATGTACAATTTCTTCTTTACTGTATCACTCGCACGCTCACGTTTTCGAATTAACACAGAAATTGCGTCACAATGAAATACTCTGGGTTCCTTGCCCTCTCTCTCCCAATCTAGGAACGTTTTTATGGCAACGACAAAATTTTCTATTGGGGTCCTGTATCTCCTTTCCGATGCACAATTTCTTCTTTACTGTATCACTCGCCACCCTCACGTTGTCGAATAATCACAGAAAGTGCGTCACAATGAAATACTCTGGGTTCCATGCCTTCTCTTTCCCAATCTAGTAACCTCCATATGGCAACGACAGGATTTTCTATGGGGGTCCTGTATCTCCTTTCCGATGTACAATTTCTTCTTTACTGCATCACTCGCACGCTCACGTTGTCGAATTAACACAGAAATTGCGTCACAATGAAATACTCTGGGTTCCTTGCCCTCTCTCTCCCAATCTAGGAACGTTTTTATGGCAACGACAAAATTTTCTATGGGGGTCCTGTATATACTTTTCGATGCACATTTTCTTCTTTACTGTATCACTCGCCACCCTCACGTTGTCCAATAATCACAGAAAGTGCGTCACAATGAAATACTCTGGGTTCCATGCCTTCTCTTTCCCAATCTAGTAACGTCTATATGGCAACGACAGGATTTTCTATGGGGGTCCTGTATCTCCTTTCCGATGTACAATTTCTTCTTTACTGTATCACTCGCACGCTCACGTTGTCGAATTAATACAGAAATTGCGTCACAGTGAAATACTCTGGGTTCCTTGCCCTCTCTCTCCCAATCTAGGAACGTTTTTATGGCAACGACAAAATTTTCTATTGGGGTCCTGTATCTCCTTTCCGATGCACAATTTCTTCTTTACTGTATCACTCGCCACCCTCACGTTGTCGAATAATCACAGAAAGTGCGTCACAATGAAATACTCTGGGTTCCATGCCTTCTCTTTCCCAATCTAGTAACGTCTATATGGCAACGACAGGATTTTCTATGGGGGTCCGGTATCTCCTTTCCGATGTATAATTTCTTCTTTACTGTATCACTCGCACGCTCACGTTGTCGAATTAACACAGAAATTGCGTCACAATGAAATGCTCTGGGTTCCATGCCCTCTCTCTCCCAATCTAGGAACGTTTTTATGGCAACGACAAAATTTTCTATTGGGGTCCTGTATCTCCTTTCCGATGCACAATTTCTTCTTTACTGTATCACTCGCCACCCTCACGTTGTCGAATAATCACAGAAAGTGCGTCACAATGAAATACTCTGGGTTCCATGCGTTCTCTTTCGCAATCTAGTAACGTCTATATGGCAACGACAGGATTTTCTATGGGGGTCCTGTATCTCCTTTCCGATGTGCAATTTCTTCTTTACTGTATCACTCGCACGCTCATGTTGTCGAATTAACACAGAAATTGCGTCACAATGAAATACTCTGGGTTCCTTGCCCTCTCTCTCCCAATCTAGGAGCGTTTTTATGGCAACGACAAAATTTTCTATGGGGGTCCTGTATCTCCTTTCCGATGCACAATTTCTTCTTTACTGTATCACTCGCCACCCTCACGTTGTCGAATAATCACAGAAAGTGCGTCACAATGAAATACTCTGGGTTCCATGCCTTCTCTTTCCCAATCTAGGAACGTCTATATGGCAACGACAGGATTTTCTATGGGGGTCCTGTATCTCCTTTCCGATGTACAATTTCTTCTTTACTGTATCACTCGCTCGCTCACGTTGTCGAATTAACACAGAAATTGCGTCACAATGAAATACTCTGGGTTCCTTGCCCTCTCTCTCCCAATCTAGGAACGTTTTTATGGCAACGACAAAATTTTCTATTGGGGTCCTGTATCTCCTTTCCGATGCACAATTTCTTCTTTACTGTATCACTCGCCACCCTCACGTTGTCGAATAATCACAGAAAGTGCGTCACAATGAAATACTCTGGGTTCCATGCGTTCTCCTTCCCAATCTAGTAACGTCTATATGGCAACGACAGGATTTTCTATGGGGGTCCTGTATCTCCTTTCCGATGTACAATATCATCTTTACTGTATCACTCGCACGCTCACGTTGTCGAATTAACACAGAAATTGCGTCACAATGAAATACTCTGGGTTCCTTGCCCTCTCTCTCCCAACCTAGGAACGTTTTTAAGGCAACGACAAAATTTTCTATTGGGGTCCTGTATCTCCTTTCCGATGCACAATTTCTTCTTTACTGTATCACTCGCCACCCTCACGTTGTCGAATAATCACAGAAAGTGCGTCACAATGAAATACTCTGGGTTCCATGCGTTCTCTTTCCCAATCTAGTAACGTCTATATGGCAACGACAGGATTTTCTATGGGGGTCCTGTATCTCCTTTCCGATGTACAATTTCTTCTTTACTGTATCACTCGCACGCTCACGTTGTCGAATTAACACAGTAATTGCGTCACAATGAAATACTCTGGGTTCCTTGCCCTCTCTCTCCCAATCTAGGAACGTTTTTATGGCAACGACAAAATTTTCTATTGGGGTCCTGTATCTCCTTTCCGATGCACAATTTCTTCTTTACTGTATCACTCGCCACCCTCACGTTGTCGAATAATCACAGAAAGTGCGTCACGATGAAATACTCTGGGTTCCATGCCTCCTCTTTCCCAATCTAGGAACATCTATATGGCAACGACAGGATTTTCTATGGGGGTCCTGTATCTCCTTTCCGATGTACAATTTCTTCTTTACTGTATCACTCGCACGCTCACGTTGTCGAATTAACACAGAAATTGCGTCACAATGAAATACTCTGTGTTCCTTGCCCTCTCTCTCCCAATCTAGGAACGTTTTTATGGCAACGACAAAATTTTCTATTGGGGTCCTGTATCTCCTTTCCGATGCACAATTTCTTCTTTACTGTATCACTCGCCACCCTCACGTTGTCGAATAATCACAGAAAGTGCGTCACAATGAAATACTCTGGGTTCCATGCCTTCTCTTTCCCAATCTAGTAACGTCTATATGGCAACGACAGGATTTTCTATGGGGGTCCGGTATCTCCTTTCCGATGTACAATTTCTTCTTTACTGTATCACTCGCACGCTCACGTTGTCGAATTAACACAGAAATTGCGTCACAATGAAATACTCTGGGTTCCTTGCACTCTCTCTCCCAATCTAGGAACGTTTTTATGGCAACGACAAAATTTTCTATTGGGGTCCTGTATCTCCTTTCCGATGCACAATTTCTTCTTTACTGTATCACTCGCCACCCTCACGTTGTCGAATAATCACAGAAAGTGCGTCACAATGAAAGACTCTGGGTTCCATGCGTTCTCTTTCCCAATCTAGTAACGTCTATATGGCAACGACAGGATTTTCTATGGGGGTCCTGTATCTCCTTTCCGATGTACAATTTCTTCTTTACTGTATCACTCGCACACTCACGTTGTCGAATTAACACAGAAATTGCGTCACTATGAAATACTCTGGGTTCCTTGCCCTCTCTCTCCCAATCTAGGAACGTTTTTATGGCAACGACAAAATTTTCTATTGGGGTCCTGTATCTCCTTTCCGATGCACAATTTCTTTTTTACTGTATCACTCGCCACCCTCACGTTGTCGAATAATCACAGAAAGTGCGTCACAATGAAATACTCTGGGTTCCATGCGTTCTCTTTCGCAATCTAGTAACGTCTATATGGCAACGACAGGATTTTCTATGTGGGTCCTGTATCTCCTTTCCGATGTACAATTTCTTCTTTACTGTATCACTCGCACGCTCACGTTGTCGAATTAACACAGAAATTGCGTCACAATGAAATACTCTGGGTTCCTTGCCCGCTCTCTCCCAATCTAGGAACATTTTTATGGCAACGACAAAATTTTCTATTGGGGTCCTTTGTCTCCTTTCCGATGCACAATTTCTTCTTTACTGTAACACTCGCCACCCTCACGTTGTCGAATAATCACAGAAAGTGCGTCACAATGAAATACTCTGGGTTCCATGCCTTCTCTTTCCCAATCTAGGAACGTCTATATGGCAACGACAGGATTTTCTATGGGGGTCCTGTATCTCCTTTCCGATGTACAATTTCTTCTTTACTGTATCACTCGCACTCTCACGTTGTCGAATTAACACAGAAATTGCGTCACAATGAAATACTCTGGGTTCCTTGCCCTCTCTCTCCCAATCTACGAACGTTTTTATGGCAACGACAAAATTTTTTATTGGGGTCCTGTATCTCCTTTCCGATGCACAATTTCTTCTTTACTGTATCACTCGCCACCCTCACGTTGTCGAATAATCACAAAAAGTGCGTCACAATGAAATACTCTGGGTTCCATGCGTTCTCTTTCCCAATCTAGGAACGTCTATATGGCAACGACAGTATTTTCTATGGGGGTCCTGTATCTCCTTTCCGATGTACAATTTCTTCTTTACTGTATCACTCGCACGCTCACGTTGTCGAATTAACACAGAAATTGCGTCACAATGAAATACTCTGGTTTCCTTGCCCTCTCTCTCCCAATATAGGAACGTTTTTATGGCAACGACAAAATTTTCTATTGGGGTCCAGTATCTCCTTTCCGATGCACTATTTCTTCTTTACTGTATCACTCGCCACCCTCACGTTGTCGAATAATCACAGAAATTGCGTCACAATGAAATACTCTGGGTTCCATGCCTTCTCTTTCCCAATCTAGTAACGTCTATATGGCAACGACAGGATTTTCTATGGGGGTCCTGTATCTCCTTTCCGATGTACAATTTCTTCTTTACTGTATCACTCGCACGCTCACGTTGTCGAATTAACACAGAAATTGCGTCACAATGAAATACACTGGGTTCCTTGCCCTCTCTCTCCCAATCTAGGAACGTTTTTATGGCAACGACAAAATTTTCTATTGGGGTCCTGTATCTCCTTTCCGATGCACAATTTCTTCTTTACTGTATCACTCGCCACCCTCACGTTGTCGAATAATCACAGAAAGTGCGTCACAATGAAATACTCTGGGTTCCATGCCTTCTCTTTCCCAATCTAGTAACGTCTATATGGCAACGACAGGATTTTCTATGGGGGTCCTGTATCTCCTTTCCGATGTACAATTTCTTCTTTACTGTATCACTCGCACGCTCACGTTGTCGAATTAACACAGAAATTGCGTCACAATGAAATACTCTGGGTTCCTTGCCCTCTCTCTCCCAATCTAGGAACGTTTTTATGGCAACGACAAAATTTTCTATTGGGGTCCTGTATCTCCTTTCCGATGCACAATTTCTTCTTTACTGTATCACTCGCCACCCTCACGTTGTCGAATAATCACAGAAATTGCGTCACAATGAAATACTCTGGGTTCCATGCCTTCTCTTTCCCAATCTAGGAACGTCTATATGGCAACGACAGGATTTTCTATGGGGGTCCTGTATCTCCTTTCCGATGTACAATTTCTTCTTTACTGTATCACTCGCACGCTCACGTTGTCGAATTAACACAGAAATTGCGTCACAATGAAATACTCTGGGTTCCTTGCACTCTCTCTCCCAATCTAGGAACGTTTTTATGGCAACGACAAAATTTTCTATTGGGGTCCTGTATCACCTTTCCGATGCACAATTTCTTCTTTACTGTATCACTCGCCACCCTCACGTTGTCGAATAATCACAGAAAGTGCGTCACAATGAAATACTCTGGGTTCCATGCCTTCTCTTTCCCAATCTAGTAACGTCTATATGGCAACGACAGGATTTTCTATGGGGGTCCTGTATCTCCTTTCCGATGTACAATTTCTTCTTTACTGTATCACTCGCACGCTCACGTTGTCGAATTAACACAGAAATTGCGTCACAATGAAATACTCTGGGTTCCTTGCCCTCTCTCTCCCAATCTAGGAACGTTTTTATGGCAACGACAAAATTTTCTATTGGGGTCCTGTATCTCCTTTCCGATGCACAATTTCTTCTTTACTGTATCACTCGCCACCCTCACGTTGTCGAATAATCACAGAAAGTGCGTCACAATGAAATACTCTGGGTTCCATGCCTTCTCTTTCCCAATCTAGTAACGTCTATATGGCGACGACAGGATTTTCTATGGGGGTCCTGTATCTCCTTTCCGATGTACAATTTCTTCTTTACTGTATCACTCGCACGCTCACGTTGTCGAATTAACACAGAAATTGCGTCACAATGAAATACTCAGGGTTCCTTGCCCTCTCTCTCCCAATCTAGGAACGTTTTTATGGCAACGACAAAATTTTCTATTGGGGTCCTGTATCTCCTTTCCGATGCACAATTTCTTCTTTACTGTATCACTCGCCACCCTCACGTTGTCGAATAATCACAGAAAGTGCGTCACAATGAAATACTCTGGGTTCCATGCCTTCTCTTTCCCAATCTAGGAACGTCTATATGGCAACGACAGGATTTTCTATTGGGGTCCTGTATCTCCTTTCTGATGTACAATTTCTTCTTTACTGTATCACTCGCACGCTCACGTTGTCGAATTAACACAGAAATTGCGTCACAATGAAATACTCTGGGTTCCTTGCCCTCTCTCTCCCAATCTAGGAACGTTTTTATGGCAACGACAAAATTTTCTATTGGGGTCCTGTATCTCCTTTCCGATGCACAATTTCTTCTTTACTGTATCACTCGCCACCCTCACGTTGTCGAATAATCACAGAAAGTGCGTCACAATGAAATACTCTGGGTTCCATGCCTTCTCTTTCCCAATCTAGGAACGTCTATATGGCAACGACAGGATTTTCTATGGGGGTCCTGTATCTCCTTTCCGATGTACAATTTCTTCTTTACTGTATCACTCGCACGCTCACGTTGTCGAATTAACACAGAAATTGCGTCACAATGAAATACTCTGGGTTCCTTGCCCTCTCTCTCCCAATCTAGGAACGTTTTTATGGCAACGACAAAATTTTCTATTGGGGTCCTGTATCTCCTTTCCGATGCACAATTTCTTCTTTACTGTATCACTCGCCACCCTCACGTTGTCGAATAATCACAGAAAGTGCGTCACAATGAAATACTCTGGGTTCCATGCGTTCTCTTTCCCAATCTAGTAACGTCTATATGGCAACGACAGGATTTTCTATGGGGGTCCTGTATCTCCTTTCCGATGTACAATTTCTTCTTTACTGTATCACACGCACGCTCACGTTGTCGAATTAACACAGAAATTGCGTCACAATGAAATACTCTGGGTTCCTTGCCCTCTCTCTCCCAATCTAGGAACGTTTTTATGGCAACGACAAAATTTTCTATTAGGGTCCTGTATCTCCTTTCCGATGCACAATTTCTTCTTTACTGTATCACTCGCCACCATCACGTTGTCGAATAATCACAGAAAGTGCGTCACAATGAAATACTCTGGTTCCATGCCTTCTCTTTCAAAATCTAGTAACGTCTATATGGCAACGAAAGGATTTTCTATGGGGGTCCTGTATCTCCTTTCCGATGCACAATTTCTTCTTTACTGTATCACTCGCACGCTCACGTTGTCGAATTAACACAGAAATTGCGTCACAATGAAATACTCTGGGTTCCTTGCCCTCTCTCTCCCAATCTAGGAACGTTTTTATGGCAACGACAAAATTTTCTATTGGGGTCCTGTATCTCCTTTCCGATGCACAATTTCTTCTTTACTGTATCACTCGCCACCCTCACGTTGTCGAATAATCACAGAAAGTGCGTCACAATGAATTACTCTGGGTTCCATGCCTTCTCTTTCCCAATCTAGTAACGTCTATATGGCAACGACAGGATTTTCTATGGGGGTCCTGTATCTCCTTTCCGATGTACAATTTCTTCTTTACTGTATCACTCGCACGCTCACGTTGTCGAATTAACACAGAAATTGCGTCACAATGAAATTCTCTGGGTTCCTTGCCCTCTCTCTCCCAATCTAGGAACGTTTTTATGGCAACGACAAAATTTTCTATTAGGGTCCTGTATCTCCTTTCCGATGCACAATTTCTTCTTTACTGTATCACTCGCCACCCTCACGTTGTCGAATAATCACAGAAAGTGCGTCACAATGAAATACTCTGGGTTCCATGCCTTCTCTTTCCCAATCTAGGAACGTCTATATGGCAACGACAGGATTTTCTATGGGGGTCCTGTATCTCCTTTCCGATGTACAATTTCTTCTTTATTGTATCACTCGCACGCTCACGTTGTCGAATTAACACAGAAATTGCGTCACAATGAAATACTCTGGGTTCCTTGCCTTCTCTCTCCCAATCTAGGAACGTTTTTATGGCAACGACAAAGTTTCCTATTGGGGTCCTGTATCTCCTTTCCGATGCACAATTTCTTCTTTACTGTATCACTCGCCACCCTCACGTTGTCGAATAATCACAGAAAGTGCGTCACAATGAAATACTCTGGGTTCCATGCCTTCTCTTTCCCAATCTAGGAACGTCTATATGGCAACGACAGGATTTTCTATGGGGGTCCTGTATCTCCTTTCCGATGTACAATTTCTTCTTTACTGTATCACTCGCACGCTCACGTTGTCGAATTAACACAGAAATTGCGTCACAATGAAATACTCTGGGTTCCTTGCCCTCTCTCTCCCGATCTAGGAACGTTTTTATGGCAACGACAAAATTTTCTATTGGGGTCCTGTATCTCCTTTCCGATGCACAATTTCTTCTTTACTGTATCACTCGCCACCCTCACGTTGTCGAATAATCACAGAAAGTGCGTCACAATGAAATACTCTGGGTTCCATGCCTTCTATTTCCCAATCTAGGAACGTCTATATGGCAACGACAGGATTTTCTATGGGGGTCCTGTATCTCCTTTCCGATGTACAATTTCTTCTTTACTGTATCACTCGCACCCTCACTTGGCTGATTTAAACAAGAAATTGCGTCACAATGAAATACTCTGGGTTCCTTGCCCTCTCTCTCCCAATCGAGGAACGTTTTTATGGCAACGACAAAATTTTCTATTGGGGTCCTGTATCTCCTTTCCCGATGCACAATTTCTTCTTTACTGTATCACTCGCCACCCTCACGTTGTCGAATTAATACAGAAATTGCGTCACAATGAAATACTCTGGGTTCCATGCCTTCACTTTCCCAATCTAGGAACGTTTCTATGGCAACGACAGGATTTTCTATTAGGGTCCTGTATCTCCTTTCCGATGTACAATTTCTTCTTTACTGTATCACTCGCACCCTCACTTGGCTGATTTAAACAAGAAATTGCGTCACAATGAAATACTCTGGGTTCCTTGCCCTCTGTCTCCCAATCTAGGAACGTTTTTATGGCAACGACAAAATTTTCTATTGGGGCCCTGTATCTCCTTTCCGATGCACAATTTCTTCTTTACTGTATCACTCGCCACCCTGACGTTGTCGAATTAACACAGAAATTGCGTCACAATGAAATACTCTGGGTTCCATGCCTTCTCTTTCCCAATCTAGGAACGTCTATATGGCAACGACAGTATTTTCTATGGGGGTCCTGTATCTCCTTTCGATGTACAATTTCTTCTTTACTGTATCACTCGCACGCTCACGTTGTCGAATTAACACAGAAATTGCTTCACAATGAAATACTCTGGGTTCCTTGCCCTCTCTCTCCCAATCTAGGAACGTTTTTATGGCAACGACAAAATTTTCTATTGGGGTCCTGTATCTCCTTTCCGATGCACAATTTCTTCTTTACTGTATCACTCGCCACCCTCACGTTGTCGAATAATCACAGAAAGTGCGTCACAATGAAATACTCGGGGTTCCATGCCTTCTCTTTCCCAATCTAGTAACGTGTATATGGCAACGACAGGATTTTCTATGGGGGTCCTGTATCTCCTTTCCGATGTACAATTTCTTCTTTACTGTATCACTCGCACGCTCACGTTGTCGAATTAACACAGTAATTGCGTCACAATGAAATACTCTGGGTTCCTTGCCCTCTCTCTCCCAATCTAGGAACGTTTTTATGGCAACGACAAAATTTTCTATTGGGGTCCTGTATCTCCTTTCCGATGCACAATTTCTTCTTTACTGTATCACTCGCCACCCTCACGTTGTCGAATAATCACAGAAATTGCGTCACAATGAAATACTCTGGGTTCCATGCCTTCTCTTTCCCAATCTAGGAACGTCTATACGGCAACGACAGGATTTTCTATGGGGGTCCTGTATCTCCTTTCCGATGTACAATTTCTTCTTTACTGTATCACTCGCACGCTCACGTTGTCGAATTAACACAGAAATTGCGTCACAATGAAATACTCTGGGTTCCTTGCCCTCTCTCTCCCAATCTAGGAACGTTTTTATGGCAACGACAAAATTTTCTATTGGGGTCCTGTATCACCTTTCCGATGCACAATTTCTTCTTTACTGTATCACTCGCCACCCTCACGTTGTCGAATAATCACAGGAAGTGCGTCACAATGAAATACTCTGGGTTCCATGCCTTCTCTTTCCCAATCTAGTAACGTCTATATGGCAACGACAGGATTTTCTATGGGGGTCCTGTATCTCCTTTCCGATGTACAATTTCTTCTTTACTGTATCACTCGCACGCTCACGTTGTCGAATTAACACAGAAATTGCGTCACAATGAAATACTCTGGGTTCCTTGCCCTCTCTCTCCCAATCTAGGAACGTTTTTATGGCAACGAAAAATTTTCTATTGGGGTCCTGTATCTCCTTTCCGATGCACAATTTCTTCTTTACTGTATCACTCGCCACCCTCACGTTATCGAATAATCACAGAAAGTGCGTCACAATGAAATACTCTGGGTTCCATGCGTTCTCTTTCCCAATCTAGGAACGTCTATATGGCACCGACAGGATTTTCTGTGGGGGTCCTGTATCTCCTTTCCGATGTACAATTTCTTCTTTACTGTATCACTCGCACGCTCACGTTGTCGAATTAACACAGAAATTGCGTCACAATGAAATACTCTGGGTTCCTTGCCCTCTCTCTCCCAATCTAGGAACGTTTTTATGGCAACGACAAAATTTTCTATTGGGGTCCTGTATCTCCTTTCCGATGCACAATTTCTTCTTTACTGTATCACTCGCCACCCTCACGTTGTCGAATAATCACAGAAAGTGCGTCACAATGAAATACTCTGGGTTCCATGCCTTCTCTTTCCCAATCTAGGAACGTCTATATGGCAACGACAGGATTTTCTATGGGGGTCCTGTATCTCCTTTCCGATGTACAATTTCTTCTTTACTGTATCACTCGCACGCTCACGTTGTCGAATTAACACAGAAAGTGTGTCACAATGAAATACTCTGGGTTCCTTGCCCTCTCTCTCCCAATCTAGGAACGTTTTTATGGCAACGACAAAATTTTCTATTGGGGTCCTGTATCTCCTTTCCGATGCACAATTTCTTCTTTACTGTATCACTCGCCACCCTCACGTTGTCGAATAATCACAGAAAGTGCGTCACAATGAAATACTCTGGGTTCCATGCGTTCTCTTTCCCAATCTAGTAACGTCTATATGGCAACGACAGGATTTTCTATGGGGGTCCTGTATCTCCTTTCCGATGTACAATTTCTTCTTTACTGTATCACACGCACGCTCACGTTGTCGAATTAACACAGAAATTGCGTCACAATGAAATACT
The DNA here is from genome assembly GCF_023864345.2 of Schistocerca serialis cubense. Taxonomy (NCBI): domain Eukaryota; kingdom Metazoa; phylum Arthropoda; class Insecta; order Orthoptera; family Acrididae; genus Schistocerca; species Schistocerca serialis. The sequence continues at coordinate 120,816,914 of NC_064649.1, forward strand.
CTGGGTTCCTTGCCCTCTCTCTCCCAATCTAGGAACGTTTTTATGGCAACGACAAAATTTTCTATTAGGGTCCTGTATCTCCTTTCCGATGCACAATTTCTTCTTTACTGTATCACTCGCCACCCTCACGTTGTCGAATAATCACAGAAAGTGCGTCACAATGAAATACTCTGGGTTCCATGCCTTCTCTTTCCCAATCTAGTAACGTCTATATGGCATCGACAGGATTTTCTATGGGGGTCCTGTATCTCCTTTCCGATGTACAATTTCTTCTTTACTGTATCACTCGCACGCTCACGTTGTCGAATTAACACAGAAATTGCGTCACTATGAAATACTCTGGGTTCCTTGCCCTCTCTCTCCCAATCTAGGAACGTTTTTATGGCAACGACAAAATTTTCTATTGGGGTTCTGTATCTCCTTTCCGATGCACAATTTCTTCTTTACTGTATCACTCGCCACCCTCACGTTGTCGAATAATCACAGAAAGTGCGTCACAATTAAATACTCTGGGTTCCATGCCTTCTCATTCCCAATCTAGTAACGTCTATATGGCAACCACAGGATTTTCTATGGGGGTCCTGTATCTCCTTTCCGATGTACAATTTCTTCTTTACTGTATCACTCGCACGCTCACGTTGTCGAATTAACACAGAAATTGCGTCACAATGAAATACTCTGGGTTCCTTGCCCTCTCTCTCCCAATCTAGGAACGTTTTTATGGCAACGACAAAATTTTCTATTGGGGTCCTGTATCTCCTTTCCGATGCACAATTTCTTCTTTACTGTATCACTCGCCACCCTCACGTTGTCGAATAATCACAGAAACTGCGTCACAATGAAATACTCTGGGTTCCATGCCTTCTCTTTCCCAATCTAGGAACGTCTATATGGCAACGACAGGATTTTCTATGGGGGTCCTGTATCTCCTTTCCGATGTACAATTTCTTCTTTACTATATCACTCGCACGCTCACGTTGTCGAATTAACACAGAAATTGCGTCACAATGAAATACTCTGGGTTCCTTGCCCTCTCTCTCCCAATCTAGGAACGTCTTTATGGCAACGACAAAATTTCCTATTGGGGTCCTGTATCTCCTTTCCGATGCACAATTTCTTCTTTACTGTATCACTCGCCACCCTCACGTTGTCGAATAATCACAGAAAGTGCGTCACAATGAAATACTCTGGGTTCCATGCCTTCTCTTTCCCAATCTAGGAACGTCTATATGGCAACGACAGGATTTTCTATTGGGGTCCTGTATCTCCTTTCCGATGTACAATTTCTTCTTTACTGTATCACTCGCACACTCACGTTGTCGAATTAACACAGAAATTGCGTCACAATGAAATACTCTGGGTTCCTTGCCCTCTCTCTCCCGATCTAGGAACGTTTTTATGGCAACGACAAAATTTTCTATTGGGGTCCTGTATCTCCTTTCCGATGCACAATTTCTTCTTTACTGTATCACTCGCCACCCTCACGTTGTCGAATAATCACAGAAAGTGCGTCACAATGAAATACTCTGGGTTCCATGCCTTCTATTTCCCAATCTAGGAACGTCTATATGGCAACGACAGGATTTTCTATGGGGGTCCTGTATCTCCTTTCCGATGTACAATTTCTTCATTACTGTATCACTCGCACGCTCACGTTGTCGAATTAACACAGTAATTGCGTCACAATGAAATACTCTGGGTTCCTTGCCCTCTCTCTCCCAATCTAGGAACGTTTTTATGGCAACGACAAAATTTTCTATTGGGGTCCTGTATCTCCTTTCCGATGCACAATTTCTTCTTTACTGTATCACTCGCCACCCTCACGTTGTCGAATAATCACAGAAAGTGCGTCACAATGAAATACTCTGGGTTCCATGCCTTCTCTTTCCCAATCTAGGAACGTCTATATGGCAACGACAGGATTTTCTATGGGGGTCCTGTATCTCCTTTCCAATGTACAATTTCTTCTTTACTGTATCACTCGCACGCTCACGTTGTCGAATTAACACAGAAATTGCGTCACAATTAAATACTCTGGGTTCCTTGCCCTCTCTCTCCCAATCTAGGAACGTTTTTATGGCAACGACAAAATTTTCTATTGGGGTCCTGTATCTCCTTTCCGATGCACAATTTCTTCTTTACTGTATCACTCGCCACCCTCACGTTGTCGAATAATCACAGAAAGTGCGTCACAATGAAATACTCTGGGTTCCATGCCTTCTCTTTCCCAATCTAGGAACGTCTATATGGCAACGACAGGATTTTCTATGGGGGTCCTGTATCTCCTTTCCAATGTACAATTTCTTCTTTACTGTATCACTCGCACGCTCACGTTGTCGAATTAACACAGAAATTGCGTCACAATGAAATACTCTGGGTTCCTTGCCCTCTCTCTCCCAATCTAGGAACGTTTTTATGGCAACGACAAAATTTTCTATTGGGGTCCTGTATCTCCTTTCCGATGCACAATTTCTTCTTTACTGTATCACTCGCCACCCTCACGTTGTCGAATAATCACAGAAAGTGCGTCACAATGAAATACTCTGGGTTCCATGCCTTCTCTTTCCCAATCTAGGAACGTCTATATGGCAACGACAGGATTTTCTATGGGGGTCCTGTATCTCCTTTCCGATGTACAATTTCTTCTTTACTGTATCACTCGCACGCTCACGTTGTCGAATTAACACAGAAATTGCGTCACAATGAAATACTCTGGGTTCCTTGCCCTCTCTCTCCCAATCTAGGAACGTTTTTATGGCAACGACAAAATTTCCTATTGGGGTCCTGTATCTCCTTTCCGATGCACAATTTCTTCTTTACTGTATCACTCGCCACCCTCACGTTGTCGAATAATCACAGAAAGTGCGTCACAATGAAATACTCTGGGTTCCATGCCTTCTCTTTCCCAATCTAGGAACGTCTATATGGCAACGACAGGATTTTCTATGGGGGTCCTGTATCTCCTCTCCGATGTACAATTTCTTCTTTACTGTATCACTCGCACGCTAACGTTGTCGAATTAACACAGAAATTGCGTCACAATGAAATACTCTGGGTTCCTTGCCCTCTCTCTCCCAATCTAGGAACGTTTTTATGGCAACGACAAAATTTTCTATTGGGGTCCTGTATCTCCTTTCCGATGCACAATTTCTTCTTTACTGTATCACTCGCCACCCTCACGTTGTCGAATAATCACAGAAAGTGCGTCACAATGAAATACTCTGGGTTCCATGCCTTCTCTTTCCCAATCTAGGAACGTCTATATGGCAACGACAGGATTTTCTATGGGGGTCCTGTATCTCCTTTCCGATGTACAATTTCTTCTTTACTGTATCACTCGCACGCTCACGTTGTCGAATTAACACAGAAATTGCGTCACAATTAAATACTCTGGGTTCCTTGCCCTCTCTCTCCCAATCTAGGAACGTTTTTATGGCAACGACAAAATTTTCTATTGGGGTCCTGTATCTCCTTTCCGATGCACAATTTCTTCTTTACTGTATCACTCGCCACCCTCACGTTGTCGAATAATCACAGAAAGTGCGTCACAATGAAATACTCTGGGTTCCATGCCTTCTCTTTCCCAATCTAGGAACGTCTATATGGCAACGACAGGATTTTCTATGGGGGTCCTGTATCTCCTTTCCGATGTACAATTTCTTCTTTACTGTATCACTCGCACGCTCACGTTGTCGAATTAACACAGAAATTGCGTCACAATGAAATACTCTGGGTTCCTTGCCCTCTCTCTCCCAATCTAGGAACGTTTTTATGGCAACGACAAAATTTTCTATTGGGGTCCTGTATCTCCTTTCCGATGCACAATTTCTTCTTTACTGTATCACTCGCCACCCTCACGTTGTCGAATAATCACAGAAAGTGCGTCACAATGAAATACTCTGGGTTCCATGCCTTCTCTTTCCCAATCTAGGAACGTCTATATGGCAACGACAGGATTTTCTATGGGGGTCCTGTATCTCCTTTCCGATGTACAGTTTCTTCTTTACTGTATCACTCGCACGCTCACGTTGTCGAATTAACACAGAAATTGCGTCACAATGAAATACTCTGGGTTCCTTGCCCTCTCTCTCCCAATCTAGGAACGTTTTTATGGCAACGACAAAATTTTCTATTCGGGTCCTGTATCTTCTTTCCGATGCACAATTTCTTCTTTACTGTATCACTCGCCACCCTCACGTTGTCGAATAATCACAGAAAGTGCGTCACAATGAAATACTCTGGGTTCCAAGCCTTCTCTTTCCCAATCTAGGAACGTCTATATGGCAACGACAGGATTTTCTATGGGGGTCCTGTATCTCCTTTCCGATGTACAATTTCTTCTTTACTGTATCACTCGCACGCTCACGTTGTCGAATTAACACAGAAATTGCGTCACAATGAAATACTCTGGGTTCCTTGCCCTCTCTCTCCCAATCTAGGAACGTTTTTATGGCAACGACAAAATTTTCTATTGGGGTCCTGTATCTCCTTTCCGATGCACAATTTCTTCTTTACTGTATCACTCGCCACCCTCACGTTGTCGAATAATCACAGAAAGTGCGTCACAATGAAATACTCTGGGTTCCATGCCTTCTCTTTCCCAATCTAGGAACGTCTATATGGCAACGACAGGATTTTCTATGGGGGTCCTGTATCTCCTTTCCGATGTACAATTTCTTCTTTACTGTATCACTCGCACGCTCACGTTGTCGAATTAACACAGAAATTGCGTCACAATGAAATACTCTGGGTTCCTTGCCCTCTCTCTCCCAATCTAGGAACGTTTTTATGGCAACGACAAAATTTCCTATTGGGGTCCTGTATCTCCTTTCCGATGCACAATTTCTTCTTTACTGTATCACTCGCCACCCTCACGTTGTCGAATAATCACAGAAAGTGCGTCACAATGAAATACTCTGGGTTCCATGCCTTCTCTTTCCCAATCTAGGAACGTCTATATGGCAACGACAGGATTTTCTATGGGGGTCCTGTATCTCCTCTCCGATGTACAATTTCTTCTTTACTGTATCACTCGCACGCTAACGTTGTCGAATTAACACAGAAATTGCGTCACAATGAAATACTCTGGGTTCCTTGCCCTCTCTCTCCCAATCTAGGAACGTTTTTATGGCAACGACAAAATTTTCTATTGGGGTCCTGTATCTCCTTTCCGATGCACAATTTCTTCTTTACTGTATCACTCGCCACCCTCACGTTGTCGAATAATCACAGAAAGTGCGTCACAATGAAATACTCTGGGTTCCATGCCTTCTCTTTCCCAATCTAGGAACGTCTATATGGCAACGACAGGATTTTCTATGGGGGTCCTGTATCTCCTTTCCGATGTACAATTTCTTCTTTACTGTATCACTCGCACGCTCACGTTGTCGAATTAACACAGAAATTGCGTCACAATGAAATACTCTGGGTTCCTTGCCCTCTCTCTCCCAATCTAGGAACGTTTTTATGGCAACGACAAAATTTTCTATTGGGGTCCTGTATCTCCTTTCCGATGCACAATTTCTTCTTTACTGTATCACTCGCCACCCTCACGTTGTCGAATAATCACAGAAAGTGCGTCACAATGAAATACTCTGGGTTCCATGACTTCTGTTTCCCAATCTAGTAACGTCTATATGGCAACGACAGGATTTTCTATGGGGGTCCTGTATCTCCTTTCCGATGTACAATTTCTTCTTTACTGTATCACTCGCACGCTCACGTTGTCGAATTAACACTGAAAGTGCTTCACAATGAAATACTCTGGGTTCCTTGCCCTCTCTCTCCCAATCTAGGAACGTTTTTATGGCAACGACAAAATTTTCTATTGGGGTCCTGTATCTCCTTTCCGATGCACAATTTCTTCTTTACTGTATCACTCGCCACCCTCACGTTGTCGAATAATCACAGAAAGTGCGTCACAATGAAATACTCTGGGTTCCATGCCTTCTCTTTCCCAATCTAGGAACGTCTATATGGCAACGACAGGATTTTCTATGGGGGTCCTGTATCTCCTTTCCGATGTACAATTTCTTCTTTACTGTATCACTCGCACGCTCACGTTGTCGAATTAACACAGAAATTGCGTCACAATGAAATACTCTGGGTTCCTTGCCCTCTCTCTCCCAATCTAGGAACGTTTTTATGGCAACGACAAAATTATCTATTGGGGTCCTGTATCTCCTTTCCGATGCACAATTTCTTCTTTACTGTATCACTCGCACGCTCACGTTGTCGAATTAACACAGAAATTGCGTCACAATGAAATACTCTGGGTTCCTTGCCCTCTCTCTCCCAATTTAGGAACGTTTTTATGGCAACGACAAAATTTCCTATTGGGGTCCTGTATCTCCTTTCCGATGCACAATTTCTTCTTTACTGTATCACTCGCCACCCTCACGTTGTCGAATAATCACAGAAAGTGCGTCACAATGAAATACTCTGGGTTCCATTCCTTCTCTTTCCCAATCTAGGAACGTCTATATGGCAACGACAGGATTTTCTATGGGGGTCCTGTATCTCCTTTCCGATGTACAATTTCTTCTTTACTGTATCACTCGCACGCTCACGTTGTCGAATTAACACAGAAATTGCGTCACAATGAAATACTCTGGGTTCCTTGCCCTCTCTCTCCCAATCTAGGAACGTTTTTATGGCAACGACAAAATTTTCTATTGGGGTCCTGTATCTCCTTTCCGATGCACAATTTCTTCTTTACTGTATCACTCGCCACCCTCACGTTGTCGAATAATCACAGAAAGTGCGTCACAATGAAATACTCTGGGTTCCATGCCTTCTCTTTCCCAATCTAGGAACGTCTATATGGCAACGACAGGATTTTCTATGGGGGTCCTGTATCTCCTTTCCGATGTACAATTTCTTCTTTACTGTATCACTCGCACGCTAACGTTGTCGAATTAACACAGAAATTGCGTCACAATTAAATACTCTGGGTTCCTTGCCCTCTCTCTCCCAATCTAGGAACGTTTTTATTGCAACGACAAAATTTTCTATTGGGGTCCTGTATCTCCTTTCCGATGCACAATTTCTTCTTTACTGTATCACTCGCCACCCTCACGTTGTCGAATAATCACAGAAAGTGCGTCACAATGAAATACTCTGGGTTCCATGCCTTCTCTTTCCCAATCTAGGAACGTCTATATGGCAACGACAGGATTTTCTATGGGGGTCCTGTATCTCCTTTCCGATGTACAATTTCTTCTTTACTCTATCACTCGCACGCTCACGTTGTCGAATTAACACAGAAATTGCGTCACAATTAAATACTCTGGGTTCCTTGCCCTCTTTCTCCCAATCTAGGAACGTTTTTATGGCAACGACAAAATTTTCTATTGGGGTCCTGTATCTCCTTTCCGATGCACAATTTCTTCTTTACTGTATCACTCGCCACCCTCACGTTGTCGAATAATCACAGAAAGTGCGTCACAATGAAATACTCTGGGTTCCATGCCTTCTCTTTCCCAATCTAGGAACGTCTATATGGCAACGACAGGATTTTCTATGGGGGTCCTGTATCTCCTTTCCGATGTACAGTTTCTTCTTTACTCTATCACTCGCACGCTCACGTTGTCGAATTAACACAGAAATTGCTTCACAATGAAATACTCTGGGTTCCTTGCCCTCTCTCTCCCAATCTAGGAATGTTTTTATGGCAACGACAAAATTTCCCATTGGGGTCCTGTATCTCCTTTCCGATGCACAATTTCTTCTTTACTGTATCACTCGCCTCCCTCACGTTGTCGAATAATCACAGAAAGTGCGTCACAATGAAATACTCTGGGTTCCATGCCTTCTCTTTCCCAATCTAGGAACGTCTATATGGCAACGACAGGATTTTCTATGGGGGTTTTGTATCTCCTTTCCGATGTACAATTTCTTCTTTACTGTATCACTCGCACGCTCACGTTGTCGAATTAACACAGAAATTGCGTCACAATGAAACACTCTGGGTTCCTTGCCCTCTCTCTCCCAATCTAGGAACGTTTTAATGGCAACGACAAAATTTCCTATTGGGGTCCTGTATCTCCTTTCCGATGCACAATTTCTTCTTTACTGTATCACTCGCCACCCTCACGTTGTCGAATAATCACAGAAAGTGCGTCACAATGAAATACTCTGGGTTCCATGCCTTCTCTTTCCCAATCTAGGAACGTCTATATGGCAACGACAGGATTTTCTATGGTGGTCCTGTATCTCCTTTCCGATGTACAATTTCTTCTTTACTGTATCACTCGCACGCTCACGTTGTCGAATTAACACAGAAATTGCGTCACAATGAAATACTCTGGGTTCCTTGCCCTCTCTCTCCCAATCTAGGAACGTTTTTATGGCAACGACAAAATTTTCTATTGGGGTCCTGTATCTCCTTTCCGATGCACAATTTCTTCTTTACTGTATCACTCGCCACCCTCACGTTGTCGAATAATCACAGAAAGTGCGTCACAATGAAATACTCTGGGTTCCATGCCTTCTCTTTCCCAATCTAGGAACGTCTATATGGCAACGACAGGATTTTCTATGGGGGTCCTGTATCTCCTTTCCGATGTACACTTTCTTCTTTACTGTATCACTCGCACGCTCACGTTGTCGAATTAACACAGAAATTGCGTCACAATGAAATACTCTGGGTTCCTTGCCCTCTCTCTCCCAATCTAGGAACGTTTTTATGGCAACGACAAAATTTTCTATTGGGGTCCTGTATCTCCTTTCCGATGCACAATTTCTTCTTTACTGTATCACTCGCCACCCTCACGTTGTCGAATAATCACAGAAAGTGCGTCACAATGAAATACTCTGGGTTCCATGCCTTCTGTTTCCCAATCTAGTAACGTCTATATGGCAACGACAGGATTTTCTATGGGGGTCCTGTATCTCCTTTCCGATGTACAATTTCTTCTTTACTGTATCATTCGCACGCTCACGTTGTCGAATTAACACAGAAAGTGCTTCACAATGAAATACTCTGGGTTCCTTGCCCTCTCTCTCCCAATCTAGGAACGTTTTTATGGCAACGACAAAATTTTCTATTGGGGTCCTGTATCTCCTTTCCGATGCACAATTTCTTCTTTACTGTATCACTCGCCACCCTCACGTTGTCGAATAATCACAGAAAGTGCGTCACAATGAAATACTCTGGGTTCCATGCCTTCTCTTTCCCAATCTAGGAACGTCTATATGGCAACGACAGGATTTTCTATGGGGGTCCTGTATCTCCTTTCCGATGTACAATTTCTTCTTTACTGTATCACTCGTACGCTCACGTTGTCGAATTAACACAGAAATTGCGTCACAATGAAATACTCTGGGTTCCTTGCCCTCTCTCTCCCAATCTAGGAACGTTTTTATGGCAACGACAAAATTTTCTATTGGGGTCCTGTATCTCCTTTCCGATGCACAATTTCTTCTTTACTGTATCACTCGCACGCTCATGTTGTCGAATTAACACAGAAATTGCGTCACAATGAAATACTCTGGGTTCCTTGCCCTCTCTCTCCCAATTTAGGAACGTTTTTATGGCAACGACAAAATTTCCTATTGGGGTCCTGTATCTCCTTTCCGATGCACAATTTCTTCTTTACTGTATCACTCGCCACCCTCACGTTGTCGAATAATCACAGAAAGTGCGTCACAATGAAATACTCTGGGTTCCATGCCTTCTCTTTCCCAATCTAGGAACGTCTATATGGCAACGACAGGATTTTCTATGGGGGTCCTGTATCTCCTTTCCGATGTACAATTTCTTCTTTACTGTATCACTCGCACGCTCACGTTGTCGAATTAACACAGAAATTGCGTCACAATGAAATACTCTGGGTTCCTTGCCCTCTCTCTCCCAATCTAGGAACGTTTTTATGGCAACGACAAAATTTTCTATTGGGGTCCTGTATCTCCTTTCCGATGCACAATTTCTTCTTTACTGTATCACTCGCCACCCTCACGTTGTCGAATAATCACAGAAGTGCGTCACAATGAAATACTCTGGGTTCCATGCCTTCTCTTTCCCAATCTAGGAACGTCTATATGGCAACGAAAGGATTTTCTATGGGGGTCCTGTATCTCCTTTCCGATGTACAATTTCTTCTTTACTGTATCACTCGCACGCTCATGTTGTCGAATTAACACAGAAATTGCGTCACAATGAAATACTCTGGGTTCCTTGCCCTCTCTCTCCCAATCTAGCAACGTTTTTATGGCAACGCCAAATTTTCTATTGGGGTCCTGTATCTCCTTTCCGATGCACAATTTCTTCTTTACCGTGTCACTCGCCACCCTCACGTTGTCGAATAATCACAGAAAGTGCGTCACAATGAAATACTCTGGGTTCCATGCGTTCTCTTTCTCAATCTAGTAACGTCTATATGGCAACGACAGGATTTTCTATGGGGGTCCTGTATCTCCTTTCCGATGTACAATTTCTTCTTTACTGTATCACTCGCACGCTCACGTTGTCGAATTAACACAGAAATTGCGTCACAATGAAATACTCTGGGTTCCTTGCCCTCTCTCTCCCAATCTAGGAACGTTTTTAAGGCAACGACAAAATTTTCTATTGGGGTCCTGTATCTCCTATCCGATGCACAATTTCTTCTTTACTGTATCACTCGCCACCCTCACGTTGTCGAATAATCACAGAAAGTGCGTCACAATGAAATACTCTGGGTTCCATGCCTTCTCTTTCCCAATCTAGTAACGTCTATATGGCAACGACAGGATTTTCTATGGGGGTCCTGTATCTCCTTTCCGATGTACAATTTCTTCTTTACTGTATCACTCGCACGCTCACGTTGTCGAATTAACACAGAAATTGCGTCACAATGAAATACTCTGGGTTCCTTGCCCTCTCTCTCCAAATCTAGGAACGTTTTTATGGCAACGACAAAATTTTCTATTGGGCTCCTGTATCTCCTTTCCGATGCACAATTTCTTCTTTACTGTATCACTCGCCACCCTCACGTTGTCGAATAATCACAGAAAGTGCGTCACAATGAAATACTCTGGGTTCCATGCGTTCTCTTTCCCAATCTAGTAACGTCTATATGGCAACGACAGGATTTTCTATGGGGGTCCTGTATCTCCTTTCCGATGTACAATTTCTTCTTTACTGTATCACTCGCACGCTCACGTTGTCGAATTAACACAGAAATTGCGTCACAATGAAATACTCTGGGTTCCTTGCCCTCTCTCTCCCAATCCAGGAACGTTTTTATGGCAACGACAAAATTTTCTATGGGGGTCCTGTATCTCCTTTCCGATGCACAATTTCTTCTTTACTGTATCACTCGCCACCCTCACGTTGTCGAATAATCACAGAAAGTGCGTCACAATGAAATACTCTGGGTTCCATGCGTTCTCTTTCCCAATCTAGTAACGTCTATATGGCAACGACAGGATTTTCTATGGGGGTCCTGTATCTCCTTTCCGATGTACAATTTCTTCTTTACTGTATCACTCGCACGCTCACGTTTTTGAATTAACACAGAAATTGCGTCACAATGAAATACTCTGGGTTCCTTGCCCTCTCTCTCCCAATCTAGGAACGTTTTTATGGCAACGACAAAATTTTCTATTGGGGTCCTGTATCTCCTTTCCGATGCACAATTTCTTCTTTACTGTATCACTCGCCACCCTCACGTTGTCGAATAATCACAGAAAGTGCGTCACAATGAAATACTCTGGGTTCCATGCGTTCTCTTTCCCAATCTAGTAACGTCTATATGGCAACGACAGGATTTTCTATGGGGGTCCTGTATCTCCTTTCCGATGTACAATTTCTTCTTTACTGTATCACTCGCACGCTCACGTTGTCGAATTAACACAGAAATTGCGTCACAATGAAATACTCTGGGTTCCTTGCCCTCTCTCTCCAAATCTAGGAACGTTTTTATGGCAACGACAAAATTTTCTATTGGGCTCCTGTATCTCCTTTCCGATGCACAATTTCTTCTTTACTGTATCACTCGCCACCCTCACGTTGTCGAATAATCACAGAAAGTGCGTCACAATGAAATACTCTGGGTTCCATGCGTTCTCTTTCCCAATCTAGTAACGTCTATATGGCAACGACAGGATTTTCTATGGGGGTCCTGTATCTCCTTTCCGATGTACAATTTCTTCTTTACTGTATCACTCGCACGCTCACGTTGTCGAATTAACACAGAAATTGCGTCACAATGAAATACTCTGGGTTCCTTGCCCTCTCTCTCCCAATCCAGGAACGTTTTTATGGCAACGACAAAATTTTCTATGGGGGTCCTGTATCTCCTTTCCGATGCACAATTTCTTCTTTACTGTATCACTCGCCACCCTCACGTTGTCGAATAATCACAGAAAGTGCGTCACAATGAAATACTCTGGGTTCCATGCGTTCTCTTTCCCAATCTAGTAACGTCTATATGGCAACGACAGGATTTTCTATGGGGGTCCTGTATCTCCTTTCCGATGTACAATTTCTTCTTTACTGTATCACTCGCACGCTCACGTTGTCGAATTAACACAGAAATTGCGTCACAATGAAATACTCTGGGTTCCTTGCCCTCTCTCTCCCAATCTAGGAACGTTTTTATGGCAACGACAAAATTTTCTATTGGGGTCCTGTATCTCCTTTCCGATGCACAATTTCTTCTTTACTGTATCACTCGCCACCCTCACGTTGTCGAATAATCACAGAAAGTGCGTCACAATGAAATACTCTGGGTTCCATGCCTTCTCTTTCCCAATCTAGTAACGTCTATATGGCAACGACAGGATTTTCTATGGGGGTCCTGTATCTCCTTTCCGATGTACAATTTCTTCTTTACTGTATCACTCGCACGCTCACGTTGTCGAATTAACACAGAAATTGCGTCACAATGAAATACTCTGGGTTCCTTGCCCTCTCTCTCCCAATCTTGGAAAGTTTTTATGGCAACGACAAAATTTTCTATTGGGGTCCTGTATCTCCTTTCCGATGCACAATTTCTTCTTTACTGTATCACTCGCCACCCTCACGTTGTCGAATAATCACAGAAAGTGCGTCACAATGAAATACTCTGGGTTCCATGCCTTCTCTTTCCCAATCTAGTAACGTCTATATGGCAACGACAGGATTTTCTATGGGGGTCCTGTACCTCCTTTCCGATGTACAATTTCTTCTTTACTGTATCACTCGCACGCTCACGTTGTCGAATTAACACAGAAATTGCGTCACAATTAAATACTCTGGGTTCCTTGCCCTCTCTCTCCCAATCTAGGAACGTTTTTATGGCAACGACAAAATTTTCTATTGGGGTCCTGTATCTCCTTTCCGATGCACAATTTCTTCTTTACTGTATCACTCACCACCCTCACGTTGTCGAATAATCACAGAAAGTGCGTCACAATGAAATACTCTGGGTTCCATGCCTTCTCTTTCCCAATCTAGTAACGTCTATATGGCAACGACAGGATTTTCTATGGGGGTCCTGTATCTCCTTTCCGATGTACAATTTCTTCTTTACTGTATCACTCGCACGCTCACGTGTTCGAATTAACACAGAAATTGCGTCACAATGAAATACTCTGGGTTCCATACCTTCTCCTTCCCAATCTAGGAACGTTTCTATGGCAACGACAGGATTTTCTATTAGGGTCCTGTATCTCCTTTCCGATGTACAATTTCTTCTTTACTGTATCACTCGCACCCTCACGTGGCTGATTTAAACAACAAATTGCGTCACAATGAAATACTCTGGGTTCCATGCCTTCTCTTTCCCAATCTAGGAACGTCTATATGGCAACGACAGGATTTTCTATGGGGGTCCTGTATCTCCTTTTCGATGTACAATTTCTTCTTTACTGTATCACTCGCACGCTCACGTTGTCGAATTAACACAGAAATTGCGTCACAATGAAATATTCTGGGTTCCTTACCCTCTCTCTCCCAATCTAGGAACGCTTTTATGGCAACGACAAAGTTTTCTATTGGGGTCCTGTATCTCCTTTCCGATGCACAATTTCTTCTTTACTGTATCACTCGCACGCTCACGTTGTCGAATTAACACAGAAATTGCGTCACAATGAAATACTCTGGGTTCCTTGCCCTCTCTCTCCCAATCTAGCAACGTTTTTATGGCAACGACAAAATTTTCTATTGGGGTCCTGTATCTCCTTTCCGATGCACAATTTCTTCTTTACTGTATCACTCGCCACCCTCACGTTGTCGAATTAACACAGAAATTGCGTCACAATGAAATACTCTGGGTTCCATACCTTCTCTTTCCCAATCTAGGAATGTCTATATGGCAACGACAGGATTTTCTATTGGGGTCCTGTATCTCCTTTCCGATGTACAATTTCTTCTTTACTGTATCACACGCACGCTCACGTTGTCGAATTAACACAGAAATTGCGTCACAATTAAATACACTGGGTTCCATGGCTTCTCTTTCCCAATGTATGAACGTTTCTATGGCAACGACAGGATTTTCTATTGGGGTCCTGTATCTCTTTTTCGATGCACTATTTCTCCTTTTCTGTATCACTTGCACCCTCACGTTGTCGAATTAACACAGAAATTGCGTCACAATGAAATACTCTGTGTTCCATGCCTTCTCTTTCCCAATCTAGGAACGTCTATATGGCAACGACAGGATTTTCTATGGGGGTCCTGTATCTCCTTTCCGATGTACAATTTCTTCTTTACTGTATCACTCGCCACCCTCACGTTGTCGAATAATCACAGAAATTGCGTCACAATGAAATACTCTGGGTTCCATTCCTTCTCTTTCCCAATCTAGGAACGTCTATATGGCTACGACAGGATTTTCTATGGGGGTCCTGTATCTCCTTTCCGATGTACAATTTCTTCTTTACTGTATCACTCGCACGCTCACGTTGTCGAATTAACACAGAAATTGCGTCACAATGAAATACTCTGGGTTCCTTGCCCTATCCCTCCCAATCTAGGAACGTTTTTATGGCAACGACAAAATTTTCTATTGGGGTCCTGTATCTCCTTTCCGATGTACAATTTCTTCTTTACTGTATCACTCGCACGCTCACGTTGTCGAATTAACACAGAAATTGCGTCACACGAAATACTCTGGGTTCCTTGCCCTCTCTCTCCCAATCTAGGAACGTTTTTATGGCAACGACAAAATTTTCTATTGGGATTCTGTATCTCCTTTCCGATGCACAATTTCTTCTTTACTGTATCACTCGCCACCCTCACGTTGTCGAATAATCACAGAAATTGCGTCACAATGAAATACTCTGGGTTCCAGCCTTCTCTTTCCCAATCTAGGAACGTCTATATGGCAACGACGGGATTTTCTATGGGGGTCCTGTATCTCCTTTCCGATGTACAATTTCTTCCTTACTGTATCACTCGCACGCACACGTTGTCGAATTAACACAGAAATTGCGTCACAATGAAATACTCTGGGTTCCTTGCCCTCTCTCTCCCAATCTAGGAACGTTTTTATGGCAACGACAGGATGTTCTATGGGGGTCCTGTATCTCCTTTCCGATGTACAATTTCTCCTTTACTGTATCACTCGCACGCTCACGTTGTCGAATTAACACAGAAATTGCGTTACAATGAAATACTCTGGGTTCCTTGCCCTCTCTCTCCCAATCTAGGAACGTTTTTATGGCAACGACAAAATTTTCTATTGGGGTCCTGTATCTCCTTTGCGATGCACAATTTCTTCTTTACTGTATCACTCGCCACCCTCACGTTGTCGAACAATCACAGAAATTGCGTCACAATTAAATACTCTGGGTTCCATGCCTTCTCTTTCCCAATCTAGGAACGTCTATATGGCAACGACAGGATTTTCTATGGGGGTCCTGTATCTCCTTTCCGATGTACAATTTCTTCTTTACTGTATCACTCGCACGCTCACGTTGTCGAATTAACACAGAAATTGCGTCACAATGAAATACTCTGGGTTCCTTGCCCTCTCTCTCCCAATCTAGGAACGTTTTTATGGCAACGACAAAATTTTCTATTAGGGTCCTGTATCTCCTTTCCGATGCACAATTTCTTCTTTACTGTATCACTCGCCACCCTCACGTTGTCGAATTAACACAGAAATTGCGTCACAATGAAATACTCTGGGTTCCTTGCCCTCTCTCTCCCAATCTAGGAACGTTTTTATGGCAACGACAAAATTTTCTATTGGGGTCCTGTATCTCCTTTCCGATGCACAATTTCTTCTTTACTGTATCACTCGCCACACTCACGTTGTCGAATAATCACAGAAATTGCGTCACAATTAAATACTCTGGGTTCCATGCCTTCTCTTTCCCAATCTAGGAACGTCTATATGGCAACGACAGGATTTTCTATGGGGGTCCTGTATCTCCTTTCCGATGTACAATTTCTTCTTTACTGTATCACTCGCACGCTCACGTTGTCGAATTAACACAGAAATTGCGTCACAATGAAATACTCTGGGTTCCTTGGCCTCTCTCTCCCAATCTAGGAACGTTTTTATGGCAACGACAAAATTTTCTATTGGGGTCCTGTATCTCCTTTCCGATGCACAATTTCTTCTTTTCTGTATCACTCGCCACCCTCACGTTGTCGAATAATCACAGAAATTGCATCACAATTAAATACTCTGGGTTCCATGCCTTCTCTTTCCCAATCTAGGAACGTCTATATGGCAACGACAGGATTTTCTATGGGGGTCCTGTATCTCCTTTCCGATGTACAATTTCTTCTTTACTGTATCACTCGCACGCTCACGTTGTCGAATTAACACAGAAATTGCGTCACAATGAAATACTCTGGGTTCCTTGCCCTCTCTCTCCCAATCTAGGATCGTTTTTATGGCAACGACAAAATTTTCTATTGGGGTCCTGTATCTCCTTTCCGATGCACAATTTCTTCTTTACTGTATCACTCGCCACCCTCACGTTGTCGAATAATCACAGAAATTGCGTCACAATTAAATACTCTGGGTTCCATGCCTTCTCTTTCCCAATCTAGGAACGTCTATATGGCAACGACAGGATTTTCTATGGGGGTCCTGTATCTCCTTTACGATGTACAATTTCTTCTTTACTGTATCACTCGCACGCACACGTTGTCGAATTAACACAGAAATTGCGTCACAATGAAATACTCTGGGTTCCTTGCCCTCTCTCTCCCAATCTAGGAACGTTTTTATGGCAAC
Organism: Schistocerca serialis cubense; assembly: GCF_023864345.2. Lineage (NCBI taxonomy): Eukaryota > Metazoa > Arthropoda > Insecta > Orthoptera > Acrididae > Schistocerca > Schistocerca serialis. The sequence continues at coordinate 120,834,076 of NC_064649.1, forward strand.
GACAAAATTTACTATTGGGGTCCTGTATCTCCTTTCTGATGCAGAATTTCTTCTTTACTGTATCACTCGCCACCCTCACGTTGTCGAATAATCACAGAAATTGCGTCACAATGAAATACTCTGGGTTCCATGCCTTCTCTTTCCCAATCTAGGAACGTCTATATGGCAACGACAGGATTTTCTATGGGGGTCCTGTATCTCCTTACCGATGTGCAATTTCTTCTTTACTGTATCACTCGCACGCTCACGTTGTCGAATTAACACAGAAATTGCGTCACAATGAAATACTCTGGGTTCCTTGCCCTCTCTCTCCCAATCTAGGAACGTTTTTTGGCAACGACAAAATTTTCTATTGGGGTCCTGTATCTCCTTTCCGATGCACAATTTCTTCTTTACTGTATCACTCGCCACCCTCACGTTGTCGAATAATCACAGAAATTGCGTCACAATGAAATACTCTGGGTTCCATGCCTTCTCTTTCCCAATCTAGGAACGTCTATATGGCAACAACAGGATTTTCTATGGGGGTCCTGTATCTCCTTTCCGATGTACAATTTCTTCTTTACTGTATCACTCGCACGCTCACGTGTTCGAATTAACTCAGAAATTGCGTCACAATGAAATACTCTGGGTTCCATACCTTCTCCTTCCCAATCTAGGAACGGTTCTATGGCAACGACAGGATTTTCTATTAGGGTCCTGTATCTCCTTTCCGATGTACAATTTCTTCTTTACTGTATCACTCGCACCCTCACGTGGCTGATTTAAACAACAAATTGCGTCACAATGAACTACTCTGGGTTCCATGCCTTCTCTTTCCCAATCTAGGAACGTCTATATGGCAACGAAAGGATTTTCTATGGGGGTCCTGTATCTCCTTACCGATGTGCAATTTCTTCTTTACTGTATCACTCGCACGCTCACGTTGTCGAATTAACACAGAAATTGCGTCACAATGAAATATTCTGGGTTCCTTACCCTCTCTCTCCCAATCTAGGAACGCTTTTATGGCAACGACAAAGTTTTCTATTGGGGTCCTGTATCTCCTTTCCGATGCACAATTTCTTCTTTACTGTATCACTCGCACGCTCACGTTGTCGAATTAACACAGAAATTGCGTCACAATTAAATACACTAGGTTCCATGGCTTCTCTTTCCCAATGTATGAACGTTTCTATGGCAACGACAGGATTTTCTATTGGGGTCCTGTATCTCTTTTTCGATGCACTATTTCTCCTTTTCTGTATCACTCGCACCCTCACGTTGTCGAATTAACACAGAAATTGCGTCACAATGAAATACTCTGTGTTCCATGCCTTCTCTTTCCCAATCTAGGAACGTCTATATGGCAACGACAGGATTTTCTATGGGGGTCCTGTATCTCCTTTCCGATGTACAATTTCTTCTTTACTGTATCACTCGCCACCCTCACGTTGTCGAATTAACACAGAAATTGCGTCACAATGAAATACTCTGCGTTCCTTGCCCTCTCTCTCCCAATCTAGGAACGTTTTTATGGCAACGACAAAATTTTCTATTGGGGTCCTGTATCTCCTTTCCGATGCACAATTTCTTCTTTACTGTATCACTCGCAACCCTCACGTTGTCGAATAATCACAGAAACTGCGTCACAATGAAATACTCTGGGTTCCTTGCCCTCTCTCTCCCAATCTAGGAACGTTTTTATGGCAACGACAAAATTTTCTATTGGGGTCCTGTATCTCCTTTCCGATGCACAATTTCTTCTTTACTGTATCACTCGCCACCCTCACGTTGTCGAATTAACACAGAAATTGCGTCACAATGAAATACTCTGGGTTCCTTGCCCTCTCTCTCCCAATCTAGGAACGTTTTTATGGCAACGACATCATTTTCTATTGGGGTCCTGTATCTCCTTACCGATGCACAATTTCTTCTTTACTGTATCACTCGCCACCCTCACGTTGTCGAATAATCACAGAAATTGCGTCACAATGAAATACTCTGGGTTCCATGCCTTCTCTTTCCCAATCTAGGAACGTCTATATGGCAACGACAGGATTTTCTATGGGGGTCCTGTATCTCCTTTCCGATGTACAATTTCTTCTTTACTGTATCACTCGCACGCTCACGTTGTCGAATTAACACAGAAATTGCGTCACAATGAAATACTCTGGGTTCCTTGCCCTCTCTCTCCCAATCTAGGAACGTTTTTATGGCAACGACAAAATTTTCTATTGGGGTCCTGTATCTCCTTACCGATGCACAATTTCTTCTTTACTGTATCATTCGCCGCCCTCACGTTGTCGAATAATCACAGAAATTGCGTCACAATGAAATACTCTGGGTTCCATGCCTTCTCTTTCCCAATCTAGTAACGTCTATATGGCAACGACAGGATTTTTTATGGGGGTCCTGTATCTCCTTTCCGATGTACAATTTCTTCTTTACTGTATCACTCGCACGCTCACGTTGTCGAATTAACACAGAAATTGCGTCACAATGAAATACTCTGGGTTCCTTGCCCTCTCTCTCCCAATCTAGGAACGTTTTTATGGCAACGACAAAATTTTCTATTGGGGTCCTGTATCTCCTTTCCGATGTACAATTTCTTCTTTACTGTATCACTCGCACGCTCACGTTGTCGAATTAACACAGAAATTGCGTCACACGAAATACTCTGGGTTCCTTGCCCTCTCTCTCCCAATCTAGGAACGTTTTTATGGCAACGACAAAATTTTCTCTTGGGATTCTGTATCTCCTTTCCGATGCACAATTTCTTCTTTACTGTATCACTCGCCACCCTCACGTTGTCGAATAATCACAGAAATTGCGTCACAATGAAATACTCTGGGTTCCAGCCTTCTCTTTTCCAATCTAGGAACGTCTATATGGCAACGACGGGATTTTCTATTGGGGTCCTGTATCTCCTTTCCGATGTACAATTTCTTCTTTACTGTATCACTCGCACGCACACGTTGTCGAATTAACACAGAAATTGCGTCACAATGAAATACTCTGGGTTCCTTGCCCTCTCTCTCCCAATCTAGGAACGTTTTTATGGCAACGACAGGATGTTCTATGGGGGTCCTGTATCTCCTTTCCGATGTACAATTTCTTCTTTACTGTATCACTCGCACGCTCACGTTGTCGAATTAACACAGAAATTGCGTCACAATGAAATACTCTGGGTTCCTTGCCCTCTCTCTCCCAATCTAGGAACGTTTTTATGGCAACGACAAAATTTTCTATTGGGGTCCTGTATCTCCTTTGCGATGCACAATTTCTTCTTTACTGTATCACTCGCCACCCTCACGTTGTCGAACAATCACAGAAATTGCGTCACAATTAAATACTCTGGGTTCCATGCCTTCTCTTTCCCAATCTAGGAACGTCTATATGGCAACGACAGGATTTTCTATGGGGGTCCTGTATCTCCTTTCCGATGTACAATTTCTTCTTTACTGTATCACTCGCACGCTCACGTTGTCGAATTAACACAGAAATTGCGTCACAATGAAATACTCTGGGTTCCTTGCCCTCTCTCTCCCAATCTAGGAACGTTTTTATGGCAACGACAAAATTTTCTATTAGGGTCCTGTATCTCCTTTCCGATGCACAATTTCTTCTTTACTGTATCACTCGCCACCCTCACGTTGTCGAATTAACACAGAAATTGCGTCACAACGAAATACTCTGGGTTCCTTGCCCTCTCTCTCCCAATCTAGGAACGTTTTTATGGCAACGACAAAATTTTCTATTGGGGTCCTGTATCTCCTTTCCGATGCACAATTTCTTCTTTACTGTATCACTCGCCACACTCACGTTGTCGAATAATCACAGAAATTGCGTCACAATTAAATACTCTGGGTTCCATGCCTTCTCTTTCCCAATCTAGGAACGTCTATATGGCAACGACAGGATTTTCTATGGGGGTCCTGTATCTCCTTTCCGATGTACAATTTCTTCTTTACTGTATCACTCGCACGCTCACGTTGTCGAATTAACACGGAAATTGCATCACAATGAAATACTCTGGGTTCCTTGCCCTCTCTCTCCCAATCTAGGAACGTTTTTATGGCAACGACAAAATTTTCTATTGGGGTCCTGTATCTCCTTTCCGATGCACAATTTCTTCTTTTCTGTATCACTCGCCACCCTCACGTTGTCGAATAATCACAGAAATTGCATCACAATTAAATACTCTGGGTTCCATGCCTTCTCTTTCCCAATCTAGGAACGTCTATATGGCAACGACAGGATTTTCTATGGGGGTCCTGTATCTCCTTTCCGATGTACAATTTCTTCTTTACTGTATCACTCGCACGCTCACGTTGTCGAATTAACACAGAAATTGCGTCACAATGAAATACTCTGGGTTCCTTGCCCTCTCTCTCCCAATCTAGGAACGTTTTTATGGCAACGACAAAATTTTCTATTGGTGTCCTGTATCTCCTTTCCGATGCACAATTTCTTCTTTACTGTATCACTCGCCACCCTCACGTTGTCGAATAATCACAGAAATTGCGTCACAATTAAATACTCTGGGTTCCATGCCTTCTCTTTCCCAATCTAGGAACGTCTATATGGCAACGACAGGATTTTCTATGGGGGTCCTGTATCTCCTTTACGATGTACAATTTCTTCTTTACTGTATCACTCGCACGCTCACGTTGTCGAATTAACACAGAAATTGCGTCACAATGAAATACTCTGGGTTCCTTGCCCTCTCTCTCCCAATCTAGGAACGTTTTTATGGCAACGACAAAATTTACTATTGGGGTCCTGTATCTCCTTTCCGATGCACAATTTCTTCTTTACTGTATCACTCGCCACCTTCACGTTGTCGAATAATCACAGAAATTGCGTCACAATGATATACTCTTTGTTCCATGCCTTCTCTTTCCCAATCTAGGAACGTCTATATGGCAACGACAGGATTTTCTATGGGGGTCCTGTATCTCCTTACCGATGTGCAATTTCTTCTTTACTGTATCACTCGCACGCTCACGTTGTCGAATTAACACAGAAATTGCGTCACAATGAAATACTCTGGGTTCCTTGCCCTCTCTCTCCCAATCTAGGAACGTTTTTATGGCAACGACAAAATTTACTATTGGGGTCCTGTATCTCCTTTCCGATGCACAATTTCTTCTTTACTGTATCACTCGCCACCTTCACGTTGTCGAATAATCACAGAAATTGCGTCACAATGAAATACTCTGGGTTCCATGCCTTCTCTTTCCCAATCTAGTAACGTCTATATGGCAACGACGGGATTTTCTATGGGGGTCCTGTATCTCCTTTCCGATGTACAATTTCTTCTTTACTGTATCACTCGCACGCTCACGTTTTTGAATTAACACAGAAATTGCGTCACAATGAAATACTCTGGGTTCCTTGCCCTCTCTCTCCCAATCTAGGAACGTTTTTATGGCAACGACAAAATTTTCTATTGGGGTCCTGTATCTCCTTTCCGATGCACAATTTCTTCTTTACTGTATCACTCGCCACCCTCACGTTGTCGAATAATCACAGAAATTGCGTCACAATTAAATACTCTGGGTTCCATGCCTTCTCTTTCCCAATCTAGGAACGTCTATATGGCAACGACAGGATTTTCTATGGGGGTCCTGTATCTCCTTTACGATGTACAATTTCTTCTTTACTGTATCACTCGCACGCTCACGTTGTCGAATTAACACAGAAATTGCGTCACAATGAAATACTCTGGGTTCCTTGCCCTCTCTCTCCCAATCTAGGAACGTTTTTATGGCAACGACAAAATTTACTATTGGGGTCCTGTATCTCCTTTCCGATGCAGAATTTCTTCTTTACTGTATCACTCGCCACCCTCACGTTGTCGAATAATCACAGAAATTGCGTCACAATGAAATACTCTGGGTTCCATGCCTTCTCTTTCCCAATCTAGGAACGTCTATATGGCAACGACAGGATTTTCTATGGGGGTCCTGTATCTCCTTACCGATGTGCAATTTCTTCTTTACTGTATCACTCGCACGCTCACGTTGTCGAATTAACACAGAAATTGCGTCACAATGAAATACTCTGGGTTCCTTGCCCTCTCTCTCCCAATCTAGGAACGTTTTTTGGCAACGACAAAATTTTCTATTGGGGTCCTGTATCTCCTTTCCGATGCACAATTTCTTCTTTACTGTATCACTCGCCACCCTCACGTTGTCGAATAATCACAGAAATTGCGTCACAATGAAATACTCTGGGTTCCATGCCTTCTCTTTCCCAATCTAGGAACGTCTATATGGCAACAACAGGATTTTCTATGGGGGTCCTGTATCTCCTTTCCGATGTACAATTTCTTCTTTACTGTATCACTCGCACGCTCACGTGTTCGAATTAACTCAGAAATTGCGTCACAATGAAATACTCTGGGTTCCATACCTTCTCCTTCCCAATCTAGGAACGGTTCTATGGCAACGACAGGATTTTCTATTAGGGTCCTGTATCTCCTTTCCGATGTACAATTTCTTCTTTACTGTATCACTCGCACCCTCACGTGGCTGATTTAAACAACAAATTGCGTCACAATGAAATACTCTGGGTTCCATGCCTTCTCTTTCCCAATCTAGGAACGTCTATATGGCAACGACAGGATTTTCTATGGGGGTCCTGTATCTCCTTACCGATGTGCAATTTCTTCTTTACTGTATCACTCGCACGCTCACGTTGTCGAATTAACACAGAAATTGCGTCACAATGAAATATTCTGGGTTCCTTTCCCTCTCTCTCCCAATCTAGGAACGCTTTTATGGCAACGACAAAGTTTTCTATTGGGGTCCTGTATCTCCTTTCCGATGCACAATTTCTTCTTTACTGTATCACTCGCACGCTCACGTTGTCGAATTAACACAGAAATTGCGTCACAATTAAATACACTAGGTTCCATGGCTTCTCTTTCCCAATGTATGAACGTTTCTATGGCAACGACAGGATTTTCTATTGGGGTCCTGTATCTCTTTTTCGATGCACTATTTCTCCTTTTCTGTATCACTCGCACCCTCACGTTGTCGAATTAACACAGAAATTGCGTCACAATGAAATACTCTGTGTTCCATGCCTTCTCTTTCCCAATCTAGGAACGTCTATATGGCAACGACAGGATTTTCTATGGGGGTCCTGTATCTCCTTTCCGATGTACAATTTCTTCTTTACTGTATCACTCGCCACCCTCACGTTGTCGAATTAACACAGAAATTGCGTCACAATGAAATACTCTGCGTTCCTTGCCCTCTCTCTCCCAATCTAGGAACGTTTTTATGGCAACGACAAAATTTTCTATTGGGGTCCTGTATCTCCTTTCCGATGCACAATTTCTTCTTTACTGTATCACTCGCCACCCTCACGTTGTCGAATAATCACAGAAACTGCGTCACAATGAAATACTCTGGGTTCCTTGCCCTCTCTCTCCCAATCTAGGAACGTTTTTATGGCAACGACAAAATTTTCTATTGGGGTCCTGTATCTCCTTTCCGATGCACAATTTCTTCTTTACTGTATCACTCGCCACCCTCACGTTGTCGAATTAACACAGAAATTGCGTCACAATGAAATACTCTGGGTTCCTTGCCCTCTCTCTCCCAATCTAGGAACGTTTTTATGGCAACGACATAATTTTCTATTGGGGTCCTGTATCTCCTTACCGATGCACAATTTCTTCTTTACTGTATCACTCGCCACCCTCACGTTGTCGAATAATCACAGAAATTGCGTCACAATGAAATACTCTGGGTTCCACGCCTTCTCTTTCCCATTCTAGGAACGTCTATATGGCAACGACAGGATTTTCTATGGGGGTCCTGTATCTCCTTTCCGATGTACAATTTCTTCTTTACTGTATCACTCGCACGCTCACGTTGTCGAATTAACACAGAAATTGCGTCACAATGAAATACTCTGGGTTCCTTGCCCTCTCTCTCCCAATCTAGGAACGTTTTTATGGCAACGACAAAATTTTCTATTGGGGTCCTGTATCTCCTTACCGATGCACAATTTCTTCTTTACTGTATCACTCGCCGCCCTCACGTTGTCGAATAATCACAGAAATTGCGTCACAATGAAATACTCTGGGTTCCATGCCTTCTCTTTCCCAATCTAGGAACGTCTATATGGCAACGACAGGATTTTCTATGGGGGTCCTGTATCTCCTTTCCGATGTACAATTTCTTCTTTACTGTATCACTCGCCACCCTCACGTTGTCGAATTAACACAGAAATTGCGTCACAATGAAATACTCTGGGTTCCTTGCCCTCTCTCTCCCAATCTAGGAACGTTTTTATGGCAACGACAAAATTTTCTATTGGGGTCCTGTATCTCCTTACCGATGCACAATTTCTTCTTTACTGTATCACTCGCCGCCCTCACGTTGTCGAATAATCACAGAAATTGCGTCACAATGAAATACTCTGGGTTCCATGCCTTCTCTTTCCCAATCTAGTAACGTCTATATGGCAACGATAGGATTTTCTATGGGGGTCCTGTATCTCCTTTCCGATGTACAATTTCTTCTTTACTGTATCACTCGCACGCTCACGTTGTCGAATTAACACAGAAATTGCGTCACAATGAAATACTCTGGGTTCCTTGCCCTATCCCTCCCAATCTAGGAACGTTTTTATGGCAACGACAAAATTTTCTATTGGGGTCCTGTATCTCCTTTCCGATGTACAATTTCTTCTTTACTGTATCACTCGCACGCTCACGTTGTCGAACTAACACAGAAATTGCGTCACACGAAATACTCTGGGTTCCTTGCCCTCTCTCTCCCAATCTAGGAACGTTTTTATGGCAACGACAAAATTTTCTATTGGGATTCTGTATCTCCTTTCCGATGCACAATTTCTTCTTTACTCTATCACTCGCCACCCTCACGTTGTCGAATAATCACAGAAATTGCGTCACAATGAAATACTCTGGGTTCCAGCCTTCTCTTTTCCAATCTAGGAACGTCTATATGGCAACGACGGGATTTTCTATGGGGGTCCTGTATCTCCTTTCCGATGTACAATTTCTTCTTTACTGTATCACTCGCACGCACACGTTGTCGAATTAACACAGAAATTGCGTCACAATGAAATACTCTGTGTTCCTTGCCCTCTCTCTCCCAATCTAGGAACGTTTTTATGGCAACGACAGGATGTTCTATGGGGGTCCTGTATCTCCTTTCCGATGTACAATTTCTTCTTTACTGTATCACTCGCACGCTCACGTTGTCGAATTAACACAGAAATTGCGTCACAATGAAATACTCTGGGTTCCTTGCCCTCTCTCTCCCAATCTAGGAACGTTTTTATGGCAACGACAAAATTTTCTATTGGGGTCCTGTATCTCCTTTGCGATGCACAATTTCTTCTTTACTGTATCACTCGCCACCCTCACGTTGTCGAACAATCACAGAAATTGCGTCACAATTAAATACTCTGGGTTCCATGCCTTCTCTTTCCCAATCTAGGAACGTCTATATGGCAACGACAGGATTTTCTATGGGGGTCCTGTATCTCCTTTCCGATGTACAATTTCTTCTTTACTGTATCACTCGCACGCTCACGTTGTCGAATTAACACAGAAATTGCGTCACATTGAAATACTCTGGGTTCCTTGCCCTCTCTCTCCCAATCTAGGAACGTTTTTATGGCAACAACAAAATTTTCTATTAGGGTCCTGTATCTCCTTTCCGATGCACAATTTCTTCTTTACTGTATCACTCGCCACCCTCACGTTGTCGAATTAACACAGAAATTGCGTCACAACGAAATACTCTGGGTTCCTTGCCCTCTCTCTCCCAATCTAGGAACGTTTTTATGGCAACGACAAAATTTTCTATTGGGGTCCTGTATCTCCTTTCCGATGCACAATTTCTTCTTTACTGTATCACTCGCCACACTCACGTTGTCGAATAATCACAGAAATTGCGTCACAATTAAATACTCTGGGTTCCATGCCTTCTCTTTCCCAATCTAGGAACGTCTATATGGCAACGACAGGATTTTCTATGGGGGTCCTGTATCTCCTTTCCGATGTACAATTTCTTCTTTACTGTATCACTCGCACGCTCACGTTGTCGAATTAACACAGAAATTGCGTCACAATGAAATACTCTGGGTTCCTTGCCCTCTCTCTCCCAATCTAGGAACGTTTTTATGGCAACGACAAAATTTTCTATTGGGGTCCTGTATCTCCTTTCCGATGCACAATTTCTTCTTTTCTGTATCACTCGCCACCCTCACGTTGTCGAATAATCACAGAAATTGCATCACAATTAAATACTCTGGGTTCCATGCCTTCTCTTTCCCAATCTAGGAACGTCTATATGGCAACGACAGGATTTTCTATGGGGGTCCTGTATCTCCTTTCCGATGTACAATTTCTTCTTTACTGTATCACTCGCACGCTCACGTTGTCGAATTAACACAGAAATTGCGTCACAATGAAATACTCTGGGTTCCTTGCCCTCTCTCTCCCAATCTAGGAACGTTTTTATGGCAACGACAAAATTTTCTATTGGGGTCCTGTATCTCCTTTCCGATGCACAATTTCTTCTTTACTGTATCACTCGCCACCCTCACGTTGTCGAATAATCACAGAAATTGCGTCACAATGAAATACTCTGGGTTCCATGCCTTCTCTTTCCCAATCTAGGAACGTCTATATGGCAACGACAGGATTTTCTATGGGGGTCCTGTATCTCCTTTACGATGTACAATTTCTTCTTTACTGTATCACTCGCACGCTCACGTTGTCGAATTAACACAGAAATTGCGTCACAATGAAATACTCTGGGTTCCTTGCCCTCTCTCTCCCAATCTAGGAACGTTTTTATGGCAACGACAAAATTTACTATTGGGGTCCTGTATCTCCTTTCCGATGCACAATTTCTTCTTTACTGTATCACTCGCCACCTTCACGTTGTCGAATAATCACAGAAATTGCGTCACAATGAAATACTCTTTGTTCCATGCCTTCTCTTTCCCAATCTAGGAACGTCTATATGGCAACGACAGGATTTTCTATGGGGGTCCTGTATCTCCTTACCGATGTGCAATTTCTTCTTTACTGTATCACTCGCACGCTCACGTTGTCGAATTAACACAGAAATTGCGTCACAATGAAATACTCTGGGTTCCTTGCCCTCTCTCTCCCAATCTAGGAACGTTTTTTGGCAACGACAAAATTTTCTATTGGGGTCCTGTGTCTCCTTTCCGATGCACAATTTCTTCTTTACTGTATCACTCGCCACCCTCACGTTGTCGAATAATCACAGAAATTGCGTCACAATGAAATACTCTGGGTTCCATGCCTTCTCTTTCCCAATCTAGTAACGTCTATATGGCAACGACGGGATTTTCTATGGGGGTCCTGTATCTCCTTTCCGATGTACAATTTCTTCTTTACTGTATCACTCGCACGCTCACGTTTTTGAATTAACACAGAAATTGCGTCACAATGAAATACTCTGGGTTCCTTGCCCTCTCTCTCCCAATTTAGGAACGTTTTTATGGCAACGACAAAATTTTCTATTAGGGTCCTGTATCTCCTTTCCGATGCACAATTTCTTCTTTACTGTATCACTCGCCACCCTCACGTTGTCGAATTAACACAGAAATTGCGTCACAAGGAAATACTCTGGGTTCCTTGCCCTCTCTCTCCCAATCTAGGAACGTTTTTATGGCAACGACAAAATTTTCTATTGGGGTCCTGTATCTCCTTTCCGATGCACAATTTCTTCTTTACTGTATCACTCGCCACCCTCACGTTGTCGAATAATCACAGAAATTGCGTCACAATTAAATACTCTGGGTTCCATGCCTTCTCTTTCCCAATCTAGGAACGTCTATATGGCAACGACAGGATTTTCTATGGGGGTCCTGTATCTCCTTTCCGATGTACAATTTCTTCTTTACTGTATCACTCGCACGCTCACGTTGTCGAATTAACACAGAAATTGCGTCACAATGAAATACTCTGGGTTCCTTGCCCTCTCTCTCCCAATCTAGGAACGTTTTTATGGCAACGACAAAATTTTCTATTGGGGTCCTGTATCTCCTTTCCGAGCACAATTTCTTCTTTACTGTATCACTCGCCACCCTCACGTTGTCGAATAATCACAGAAATTGCGTCACAATGAAATACTCTGGGTTCCATGCCTTCTCTTTCCCAATCTAGGAACGTCTATATGGCAACGACAGGATTTTCTATGGGGGTCCTGTATCTCCTTTCCGATGTACAATTTCTTCTTTACTGTATCACTCGCACGCTCACGTTGTCGAATTAACACAGAAATTGCGTCACAATGAAATACTCTGGGTTCCTTGCCCTCTCTCTCCCAATCTAGGAACGTTTTTATGGCAACGACATAATTTTCTATTGGGGTCCTGTATCTCCTTTCCGATGCACAATTTCTTCTTTACTGTATCACTCGCCACCCTCACGTTGACGAATAATCACAGAAATTGCGTCACAATTAAATACTCTGGGTTCCATGCCTTCTCTTTCCCAATCTAGGAACGTCTATATGGCAACGACAGGATTTTCTATGGGGGTCCTGTATCTCCTTTCCGATGTACAATTTCTTCTTTACTGTATCACTCGCACGCTCACGTTGTCGAATTAACACAGAAATTGCGTCACAATGAAATACTCTGGGTTCCTTGCCCTCTCTCTCCCAATCTAGGAACGTTTTTATGGCAACGACAAAATTTTCTATTAGGGTCCTGTATCTCCTTTCCGATGCACAATTTCTTCTTTACTGTATCACTCGCCACCCTCACGTTGTCGAATTAACACAGAAATTGCGTCACAATGAAATACTCTGGGTTCCTTGCCCTCTCTCTCCCAATCTAGGAACGTTTTTATGGCAACGACAAAATTTTCTATTGGGGTCCTGTATCTCCTTTCCGATGCACAATTTCTTCTTTACTGTATCACTCGCCACCCTCACGTTGTCGAATAATCACAGAAATTGCGTCACAATTAAATACTCTGGGTTCCATGCCTTCTCTTTCCCAATCTAGGAACGTCTATATGGCAACGACAGGATTTTCTATGGGGGTCCTGTATCTCCTTTCCGATGTACAATTTCGTCTTTACTGTATCACTCGCACGCTCACGTTGTCGAATTAACACAGAAATTGCGTCACAATGAAATACTCTGCGTTCCTTGCCCTCTCTCTCCCAATCTAGGAACGTTTTTATGGCAACGACAAAATTTTCTATTGGGGTCCTGTATCTCCTTTCCGATGCACAATTTCTTCTTTACTGTATCACTCGCCACCCTCACGTTGTCGAATAATCACAGAAGTTGCGTCACAATTAAATACTCTGGGTTCCATGCCTTCTCTTTCCCAATCTAGGAACGTCTATATGGCAACGACAGGATTTTCTATGGGGGTCCTGTATCTCCATTCCGATGTACAATTTCTTCTTTACTGTATCACTCGCACGCTCACGTTGTCGAATTAACACAGAAATTGCGTCACAATGAAATATTCTGGGTTCCTTGCCCTCTCTCTCCCGATCTAGGAACGTTTTTATGGCAACGACTAAATTTTCTATTGGGGTCCTGTATCTCCTTTCCGATGCACAATTTCTTCTTTACTGTATCACTCGCCACCCTCACGTTGTCGAATTAACACAGAAATTGCGTCACAATGAAATACTCTGGGTTCCTTGCCCTCTCTCTCCCAATCTAGGAACGTTTTTATGGCAACGACAAAATTTTCTATTGGGGTCCTGTATCTCCTTTCCGATGTACAATTTCTTCTTTACTGTATCACTCGCACGCTCACGTTGTCGAATTAACACAGAAATTGCGTCACAATGAAATACTCTGGGTTCCTTGCCCTCTCTCTCCCAATCTAGGAACGTTTTTATGGCAACGACAAAATTTTCTATTGGGGTCCTGTATCTCCTGTCCGATGCACAATTTCTTCTTTACTGTATCACTCGCCACCCTCACGTTGTCGAATAATCACAGAAATTGCGTCACAATTAAATACTCTGGGTTCCATGCCTTCTCTTTCCCAATCTAGGAACGTCTATATGGCAACGACAGGATTTTCTATGGGGGTCCTGTATCTCCTTTACGATGTACAGTTTCTTCTTTACTGTATCAATCGCACGCTCACGTTGTCGAATTAACACAGAAATTGCGTCACAATGAAATACTCTGGGTTCCTTGCCCTATCTCTCCCAATCTAGGAACGTTTTTATGGCAACGACAAAATTTTCTATTGGGGTCCTGTATCTCCTTTCCGATGTACAATTTCTTCTTTACTGTATCACTCGCACGCTCACGTTGTCGAATTAACACAGAAATTGCGTCACACGAAATACTCTGGGTTCCTTGCCCTCTCTCTCCCAATCTAGGAACGTTTTTATGGCAACGACAAAATTTTCTATTGGGGTTCTGTATCTCCCTTCCGATGCACAATTTCTTCTTTACTGTATCACTCGCCACCCTCACGTTGTCGAATAATCACAGAAATTGCGTCACAATGAAATACTCTGGGTTCCATGCCTTCCCTTTCCCAATCTAGGAACGTCTATATGGCAACGACAGGATTTTCTATGGGGGTCCTGTATCTCCTTTCCGATGTACAATTTCTTCTTTACTGTATCACTCGCACGCTCACGTTGTCGAATTAACACAGAAATTGCGTCACAATGAAATACTCTGGGTTCCTTGCCCTCTCTCTCCCAATCTAGGAACGTTTTTATGGCAACGACAAAATTTTCTATTGGGGTCCTGTATCTCCTTTCCGATGCACAATTTCTTCTTTACTGTATCACTCGCCACCCTCACGTTGTCGAATAATCACAGAAATTGCGTCACAATGAAATACTCTGGGTTCCATGCCTTCTCTTTCCCAATCTAGGAACGTCTATATGGCAACGACAGGATTTTCTATGGGGGTCCTGTATCTCCTTTCCGATGTACAATTTCTTCTTTACTGTATCACTCGCACGCTCACGTTTTTGAATTAACACAGAAATTGCGTCACAATGAAATACTCTGGGTTCCTTGCCCTCTCTCTCCCAATCTAGGAACGTTTTTATGGCAACGACAAAATTTTCTATTAGGGTCCTGTATCTCCTTTCCGATGCACAATTTCTTCTTTACTGTATCACTCGCCACCCTCACGTTGTCGAATTAACACAGAAATTGCGTCACAATGAAATACTCTGGGTTCCTTGCCCTCTCTCTCCCAATCGAGGAACGTTTTTATGGCAACGACAAAATTTTCTATTGGGGTCCTGTATCTCCTTTCCGATGCACAATTTCTTCTTTACTGTATCACTCGCCATCCTCACGTTGTCGAATAATCACAGAAATTGCGTCACAATTAAATACTCTGGCTTCCATGCCTTCTCTTTCCCAATCTAGGAACGTCTATATGGCAACGACAGGATTTTCTATGGGGGTCCTGTATCTCCTTTCCGATGTACAATTTCTTCTTTACTGTATCACTCGCACGCTCACGTTGTCCAATTAACACAGAAATTGCGTCACAATGAAATACTCTGGGTTCCTTGCCCTCTCTCTCCCAATCTAGGAACGTTTTTATGGCAACGACAAAATTTTCTATTGGGGTCCTGTATCTCCTTTCCGAGCACAATTTCTTCTTTACTGTATCACTCGCCACCCTCACGTTGTCGAATAATCACAGAAATTGCGTCACAATGAAATACTCTGGGTTCCATGCCTTCTCTTTCCCAATCTAGGAACGTCTATATGGCAACGACAGGATTTTCTATGGGGGTCCTGTATCTCCTTTCCGATGTACAATTTCTTCTTTACTGTATCACTCGCACGCTCACGTTGTCGAATTAACACAGAAATTGCGTCACAATGAAATACTCTGGGTTCCTTGCCCTCTCTCTCCCAATCTAGGAACCTTTTTATGGCAACGACAAAATTTTCTATTGGGGTCCTGTATCTCCTTTCCGATGCACAATTTCTTCTTTACTGTATCACTCGCCACCCTCACGTTGACGAATAATCACAGAAATTGCGTCACAATTAAATACTCTGGGTTCCATGCCTTCTCTTTCCCAATCTAGGAACGTCTATATGGCAACGACAGGATTTTCTATGGGGGTCCTGTATCTCCTTTCCGATGTACAATTTCTTCTTTACTGTATCACTCGCACGCTCACGTTGTCGAATTAACACAGAAATTGCGTCACAATGAAATACTCTGGGTTCCTTGCCCTCTCTCTCCCAATCTAGGAACGTTTTTATGGCAACGACAAAATTTTCTATTAGGGTCCTGTATCTCCTTTCCGATGCACAATTTCTTCTTTACTGTATCACTCGCCACCCTCACGTTGTCGAATTAACACAGAAATTGCGTCACAATGAAATACTCTGGGTTCCTTGCCCTCTCTCTCCCAATCTAGGAACGTTTTTATGGCAACGACAAAATTTTCTATTGGGGTCCTGTATCTCCTTTCCGATGCACAATTTCTTCTTTACTGTATCACTCGCCACCCTCACGTTGTCGAATTAACACAGAAATTGCGTCACAATGAAATACTCTGGGTTCCTTGCCCTCTCTCTCCCAATCTAGGAACGTTTTTATGGCAACGACAAAATTTTCTATTGGGGTCCTGTATCTCCTTTCCGATGTACAATTTCTTCTTTACTGTATCACTCGCACGCTCACGTTGTCGAATTAACACAGAAATTGCGTCACAATGAAATACTCTGGGTTCCTTGCCCTCTCTCTCCCAATCTAGGAACGTTTTTATGGCAACGACAAAATTTTCTATTGGGGTCCTGTATCTCCTTTCCGATGCACAATTTCTTCTTTACTGTATCACTCGCCAACCTCACGTTGTCGAATAATCACAGAAATTGCGTCACAATTAAATACTCTGGGTTCCATGCCTTCTCTTTCCCAATCTAGGAACGTCTATATGGCAACGACAGGATTTTCTATGGGGGTCCTGTATCTCCTTTACGATGTACAATTTCTTCTTTACTGTATCAATCGCACGCTCACGTTGTCGAATTAACACAGAAATTGCGTCACAATGAAATACTCTGGGTTCCTTGCCCTATCTCTCCCAATCTAGGAACGTTTTTATGGCAACGACAAAATTTTCTATTGGGGTCCTGTATCTCCTTTCCGATGTACAATTTCTTCTTTACTGTATCACTCGCACGCTCACGTTGTCGAATTAACACAGAAATTGCGTCACACGAAATACTCTGGGTTCCTTGCCCTCTCTCTCCCAATCTAGGAACGTTTTTATGGCAACGACAAAATTTTCTATTGGGGTTCTGTATCTCCTTTCCGATGCACAATTTCTTCTTTACTGTATCACTCGCCACCCTCACGTTGTCGAATAATCACAGAAATTGCGTCACAATGAAATACTCTGGGTTCCATGCCTTCCCTTTCCCAATCTAGGAACGTCTATATGGCAACGACAGGATTTTCTATGGGGGTCCTGTATCTCCTTTCCGATGTACAATTTCTTCTTTACTGTATCACTCGCACGCTCACGTTGTCGAATTAACACAGAAATTGCGTCACAATGAAATACTCTGGGTTCCTTGCCCTCTCTCTCCCAATCTAGGAACGTTTTTATGGCAACGACAAAATTTTCTATTGGGGTCCTGTATCTCCTTTCCGATGCACAATTTCTTCTTTACTGTATCACTCGCCACCCTCACGTTGTCGAATAATCACAGAAATTGCGTCACAATGAAATACTCTGGGTTCCATGCCTTCTCTTTCCCAATCTAGGAACGTCTATATGGCAACGACAGGATTTTCTATGGGGGTCCTGTATCTCCTTTCCGATGTACAATTTCTTCTTTACTGTATCACTCGCACGCTCACGTTTTTGAATTAACACAGAAATTGCGTCACAATGAAATACTCTGGGTTCCTTGCCCTCTCTCTCCCAATCTAGGAACGTTTTTATGGCAACGACAAAATTTTCTATTAGGGTCCTGTATCTCCTTTCCGATGCACAATTTCTTCTTTACTGTATCACTCGCCACCCTCACGTTGTCGAATTAACACAGAAATTGCGTCACAATGAAATACTCTGGGTTCCTTGCCCTCTCTCTCCCAATCTAGGAACGTTTTTATGGCAACGACAAAATTTTCTATTGGGGTCCTGTATCTCCTTTCCGATGCACAATTTCTTCTTTACTGTATCACTCGCCACCCTCACGTTGTCGAATAATCACAGAAATTGCGTCACAATTAAATACTCTGGCTTCCATGCCTTCTCTTTCCCAATCTAGGAACGTCTATATGGCAACGACAGGATTTTCTATGGGGGTCCTGTATCTCCTTTCCGATGTACAATTTCTTCTTTACTGTATCACTCGCACGCTCACGTTGTCGAATTAACACAGAAATTGCGTCACAATGAAATACTCTGGGTTCCTTGCCCTCTCTCTCCCAATCTAGGAACGTTTTTATGGCAACGACAAAATTTTCTATTGGGGTCCTGTATCTCCTTTCCGAGCACAATTTCTTCTTTACTGTATCACTCGCCACCCTCACGTTGTCGAATAATCACAGAAATTGCGTCACAATGAAATACTCTGGGTTCCATGCCTTCTCTTTCCCAATCTAGGAACGTCTATATGGCAACGACAGGATTTTCTATGGGGGTCCTGTATCTCCTTTCCGATGTACAATTTCTTCTTTACTGTATCACTCGCACGCTCACGTTGTCGAATTAACACAGAAATTGCGTCACAATGAAATACTCTGGGTTCCTTGCCCTCTCTCTCCCAATCTAGGAACCTTTTTATGGCAACGACAAAATTTTCTATTGGGGTCCTGTATCTCCTTTCCGATGCACAATTTCTTCTTTACTGTATCACTCGCCACCCTCACGTTGACGAATAATCACAGAAATTGCGTCACAATTAAATACTCTGGGTTCCATGCCTTCTCTTTCCCAATCTAGGAACGTCTATATGGCAACGACAGGATTTTCTATGGGGGTCCTGTATCTCCTTTCCGATGTACAATTTCTTCTTTACTGTATCACTCGCACGCTCACGTTGTCGAATTAACACAGAAATTGCGTCACAATGAAATACTCTGGGTTCCTTGCCCTCTCTCTCCCAATCTAGGAACGTTTTTATGGCAACGACAAAATTTTCTATTAGGGTCCTGTATCTCCTTTCCGATGCACAATTTCTTCTTTACTGTATCACTCGCCACCCTCACGTTGTCGAATTAACACAGAAATTGCGTCACAATGAAATACTCTGGGTTCCTTGCCCTCTCTCTCCCAATCTAGGAACGTTTTTATGGCAACGACAAAATTTTCTATTGGGGTCCTGTATCTCCTTTCCGATGCACAATTTCTTCTTTACTGTATCACTCGCCACCCTCACGTTGTCGAATAATCACAGAAATTGCGTCACAATTAAATACTCTGGGTTCCATGCCTTCTCTTTCCCAATCTAGGAACGTCTACATGGCAACGACAGGATTTTCTATGGGGGTCCTGTATCTCCTTTCCGATGTACAATTTCTTCTGTACTGTATCACTCGCACGCTCACGTTGTCGAATTAACACAGAAATTGCGTCACAATGAAATACTCTGGGTTCCTTGCCCTCTCTCTCCCGATCTAGGAACGTTTTTATGGCAACGACAAAATTTTCTATTGGGGTCCTGTATCTCCTTTCCGATGCACAATTTCTTCTTTACTGTATCACTCGCCACCCTCACGTTGTCGAATAATCACAGAAATTGCGTCACAATGAAATACTCTGGGTTCCTTGCCCTCTCTCTCCCAATCTAGGAACGTTTTTATGGCAACGACAAAATTTTCTATTGGGGTCCTGTATCTCCTTTCCGATGCACAATTTCTTCTTTACTGTATCACTCGCCACCCTCACGTTGTCGAATAATCACAGAAATTGCGTCACAATGAAATACTCTGGGTTCCATGCCTTCTCTTTCCCAATCTAGGAACGTCTATATGGCAACGACAGGATTTTCTATGGGGGTCCTGTATCTCCTTTCCGATGTACAATTTCTTCTTTACTGTATCACTCGCACGCTCACGTTGTCGAATTAACACAGAAATTGCGTCACAATGAAATACTCTGGGTTCCTTGCCCTCTCTCTCCCAATCTAGGAACGTTTTTATGGCAACGACAAAATTTTCTATTAGGGTCCTGTATCTCCTTTCCGATGCACAATTTCTTCTTTACTGTATCACTCGCCACCCTCACGTTGTCGAATTAACACAGAAATTGCGTCACAATGAAATACTCTGGGTTCCTTGCCCTCTCTCTCCCAATCTAGGAACGTTTTTATGGCAACGACAAAATTTTCTATTGGGGTCCTGTATCTCCTTTCCGATGCACAATTTCTTCTTTACTGTATCACTCGCCACCCTCACGTTGTCGAATTAACACAGAAATTGCGTCACAATGAAATACTCTGGGTTCCTTGCCCTCTCTCTCCCAATCTAGGAACGTTTTTATGGCAACGACAAAATTTTCTATTGGGGTCCTGTATCTCCTTTCCGATGTACAATTTCTTCTTTACTGTATCACTCGCACGCTCACGTTGTCGAATTAACACAGAAATTGCGTCACAATGAAATACTCTGGGTTCCTTGCCCTCTCTCTCCCAATCTAGGAACGTTTTTATGGCAACGACAAAATTTTCTATTGGGGTCCTGTATCTCCTTTCCGATGCACAATTTCTTCTTTACTGTATCACTCGCCACCCTCACGTTGTCGAATAATCACAGAAATTGCGTCACAATTAAATACTCTGGGTTCCATGCCTTCTCTTTCCCAATCTAGGAACGTCTATATGGCAACGACAGGATTTTCTATGGGGGTCCTGTATCTCCTTTACGATGTACAATTTCTTCTTTACTGTATCAATCGCACGCTCACGTTGTCGAATTAACACAGAAATTGCGTCACAATGAAATACTCTGGGTTCCTTGCCCTATCTCTCCCAATCTAGGAACGTTTTTATGGCAACGACAAAATTTTCTATTGGGGTCCTGTATCTCCTTTCCGATGTACAATTTCTTCTTTACTGTATCACTCGCACGCTCACGTTGTCGAATTAACACAGAAATTGCGTCACACGAAATACTCTGGGTTCCTTGCCCTCTCTCTCCCAATCTAGGAACGTTTTTATGGCAACGACAAAATTTTCTATTGGGGTTCTGTATCTCCTTTCCGATGCACAATTTCTTCTTTACTGTATCACTCGCCACCCTCACGTTGTCGAATAATCACAGAAATTGCGTCACAATGAAATACTCTGGGTTCCATGCCTTCCCTTTCCCAATCTAGGAACGTCTATATGGCAACGACAGGATTTTCTATGGGGGTCCTGTATCTCCTTTCCGATGTACAATTTCTTCTTTACTGTATCACTCGCACGCTCACGTTGTCGAATTAACACAGAAATTGCGTCACAATGAAATACTCTGGGTTCCTTGCCCTCTCTCTCCCAATCTAGGAACGTTTTTATGGCAACGACAAAATTTTCTATTGGGGTCCTGTATCTCCTTTCCGATGCACAATTTCTTCTTTACTGTATCACTCGCCACCCTCACGTTGTCGAATAATCACAGAAATTGCGTCACAATGAAATACTCTGGGTTCCATGCCTTCTCTTTCCCAATCTAGGAACGTCTATATGGCAACGACAGGATTTTCTATGGGGGTCCTGTATCTCCTTTCCGATGTACAATTTCTTCTTTACTGTATCACTCGCACGCTCACGTTTTTGAATTAACACAGAAATTGCGTCACAATGAAATACTCTGGGTTCCTTGCCCTCTCTCTCCCAATCTAGGAACGTTTTTATGGCAACGACAAAATTTTCTATTAGGGTCCTGTATCTCCTTTCCGATGCACAATTTCTTCTTTACTGTATCACTCGCCACCCTCACGTTGTCGAATTAACACAGAAATTGCGTCACAATGAAATACTCTGGGTTCCTTGCCCTCTCTCTCCCAATCTAGGAACGTTTTTATGGCAACGACAAAATTTTCTATTGGGGTCCTGTATCTCCTTTCCGATGCACAATTTCTTCTTTACTGTATCACTCGCCACCCTCACGTTGTCGAATAATCACAGAAATTGCGTCACAATTAAATACTCTGGCTTCCATGCCTTCTCTTTCCCAATCTAGGAACGTCTATATGGCAACGACAGGATTTTCTATGGGGGTCCTGTATCTCCTTTCCGATGTACAATTTCTTCTTTACTGTATCACTCGCACGCTCACGTTGTCCAATTAACACAGAAATTGCGTCACAATGAAATACTCTGGGTTCCTTGCCCTCTCTCTCCCAATCTAGGAACGTTTTTATGGCAACGACAAAATTTTCTATTGGGGTCCTGTATCTCCTTTCCGAGCACAATTTCTTCTTTACTGTATCACTCGCCACCCTCACGTTGTCGAATAATCACAGAAATTGCGTCACAATGAAATACTCTGGGTTCCATGCCTTCTCTTTCCCAATCTAGGAACGTCTATATGGCAACGACAGGATTTTCTATGGGGGTCCTGTATCTCCTTTCCGATGTACAATTTCTTCTTTACTGTATCACTCGCACGCTCACGTTGTCGAATTAACACAGAAATTGCGTCACAATGAAATACTCTGGGTTCCTTGCCCTCTCTCTCCCAATCTAGGAACCTTTTTATGGCAACGACAAAATTTTCTATTGGGGTCCTGTATCTCCTTTCCGATGCACAATTTCTTCTTTACTGTATCACTCGCCACCCTCACGTTGACGAATAATCACAGAAATTGCGTCACAATTAAATACTCTGGGTTCCATGCCTTCTCTTTCCCAATCTAGGAACGTCTATATGGCAACGACAGGATTTTCTATGGGGGTCCTGTATCTCCTTTCCGATGTACAATTTCTTCTTTACTGTATCACTCGCACGCTCACGTTGTCGAATTAACACAGAAATTGCGTCACAATGAAATACTCTGGGTTCCTTGCCCTCTCTCTCCCAATCTAGGAACGTTTTTATGGCAACGACAAAATTTTCTATTAGGGTCCTGTATCTCCTTTCCGATGCACAATTTCTTCTTTACTGTATCACTCGCCACCCTCACGTTGTCGAATTAACACAGAAATTGCGTCACAATGAAATACTCTGGGTTCCTTGCCCTCTCTCTCCCAATCTAGGAACGTTTTTATGGCAACGACAAAATTTTCTATTGGGGTCCTGTATCTCCTTTCCGATGCACAATTTCTTCTTTACTGTATCACTCGCCACCCTCACGTTGTCGAATAATCACAGAAATTGCGTCACAATTAAATACTCTGGGTTCCATGCCTTCTCTTTCCCAATCTAGGAACGTCTACATGGCAACGACAGGATTTTCTATGGGGGTCCTGTATCTCCTTTCCGATGTACAATTTCTTCTGTACTGTATCACTCGCACGCTCACGTTGTCGAATTAACACAGAAATTGCGTCACAATGAAATACTCTGGGTTCCTTGCCCTCTCTCTCCCGATCTAGGAACGTTTTTATGGCAACGACAAAATTTTCTATTGGGGTCCTGTATCTCCTTTCCGATGCACAATTTCTTCTTTACTGTATCACTCGCCACCCTCACGTTGTCGAATAATCACAGAAATTGCGTCACAATGAAATACTCTGGGTTCCTTGCCCTCTCTCTCCCAATCTAGGAACGTTTTTATGGCAACGACAAAATTTTCTATTGGGGTCCTGTATCTCCTTTCCGATGCACAATTTCTTCTTTACTGTATCACTCGCCACCCTCACGTTGTCGAATAATCACAGAAATTGCGTCACAATGAAATACTCTGGGTTCCATGCCTTCTCTTTCCCAATCTAGGAACGTCTATATGGCAACGACAGGATTTTCTATGGGGGTCCTGTATCTCCTTTCCGATGTACAATTTCTTCTTTACTGTATCACTCGCACGCTCACGTTGTCGAATTAACACAGAAATTGCGTCACAATGAAATACTCTGGGTTCCTTGCCCTCTCTCTCCCAATCTAGGAACGTTTTTATGGCAACGACAAAATTTTCTATTGGGGTCCTGTATCTCCTTTCCGATGCACAATTTCTTCTTTACTGTATCACTCGCCACCCTCACGTTGTCGAATAATCACAGAAATTGCGTCACAATGAAATACTCTGGGTTCCATGCCTTCTCTTTCCCAATCTAGGAACGTCTATATGGCAACGACAGGATTTTCTATGGGGGTCCTGTATCTCCTTTCCGATGTACAATTTCTTCTTTACTGTATCACTCGCACGCTCACGTTTTTGAATTAACACAGAAATTGCGTCACAATGAAATACTCTGAGTTCCTTGCCCTCTCTCTCCCAATCTAGGAACGTTTTTATGGCAACGACAAAATTTTCTATTAGGGTCCTGTATCTCCTTTCCGATGCACAATTTCTTCTTTACTGTATCACTCGCCACCCTCACGTTGTCGAATTAACACAGAAATTGCGTCACAATGAAATACTCTGGGTTCCTTGCCCTCTCTCACCCAATCTAGGAACGTTTTTATGGCAACGACAAAATTTTCTATTGGGGTCCTGTATCTCCTTTCCGATGCACAATTTCTTCTTTACTGTATCACTCGCCACCCTCACGTTGTCGAATAATCACAGAAATTGCGTCACAATTAAATACTCTGGGTTCCATGCCTTCTCTTTCCCAATCTAGGAACGTCTATATGGCAACGACAGGATTTTCTATGGGGGTCCTGTATCTCCTTTCCGATGTACAATTTCTTCTTTACTGTATCACTCGCACGCTCACGTTGTCCAATTAACACAGAAATTGCGTCACAAAGAAATACTCTGGGTTCCTTGCCCTCTCTCTCCCAATCTAGGAACGTTTTTATGGCAACGACAAAATTTTCTATTGGGGTCCTGTATCTCCTTTCCGAGCACAATTTCTTCTTTACTGTATCACTCGCCACCCTCACGTTGTCGAATAATCACAGAAATTGCGTCACAATGAAATACTCTGGGTTCCATGCCTTCTCTTTCCCAATCTAGGAACGTCTATATGGCAACGACAGGATTTTCTATGGGGGTCCTGTATCTCCTTTCCGATGTACAATTTCTTCTTTACTGTATCACTCGCACGCTCACGTTGTCGAATTAACACAGAAATTGCGTCACAATGAAATACTCTGGGTTCCTTGCCCTCTCTCTCCCAATCTAGGAACCTTTTTATGGCAACGACAAAATTTTCTATTGGGGTCCTGTATCTCCTTTCCGATGCACAATTTCTTCTTTACTGTATCACTCGCCACCCTCACGTTGACGAATAATCACAGAAATTGCGTCACAATTAAATACTCTGGGTTCCATGCCTTCTCTTTCCCAATCTAGGAACGTCTATATGGCAACGACAGGATTTTCTATGGGGGTCCTGTATCTCCTTTCCGATGTACAATTTCTTCTTTACTGTATCACTCGCACGCTCACGTTGTCGAATTAACACAGAAATTGCGTCACAATGAAATACTCTGGGTTCCTTGCCCTCTCTCTCCCAATCTAGGAACGTTTTTATGGCAACGACAAAATTTTCTATTAGGGTCCTGTATCTCCTTTCCGATGCACAATTTCTTCTTTACTGTATCACTCGCCACCCTCACGTTGTCGAATTAACACAGAAATTGCGTCACAATGAAATACTCTGGGTTCCTTGCCCTCTCTCTCCCAATCTAGGAACGTTTTTATGGCAACGACAAAATTTTCTATTGGGGTCCTGTATCTCCTTTCCGATGCACAATTTCTTCTTTACTGTATCACTCGCCACCCTCACGTTGTCGAATAATCACAGAAATTGCGTCACAATTAAATACTCTGGGTTCCATGCCTTCTCTTTCCCAATCTAGGAACGTCTATATGGCAACGACA
Organism: Schistocerca serialis cubense; assembly: GCF_023864345.2. NCBI lineage: Eukaryota > Metazoa > Arthropoda > Insecta > Orthoptera > Acrididae > Schistocerca > Schistocerca serialis. The sequence continues at coordinate 120,860,003 of NC_064649.1, forward strand.
GGATTTTCTATGGGGGTCCTGTATCTCCTTTCCGATGTACAATTTCCTCCGTACTGTATCACTCGCACGCTCACGTTGTCGAATTAACACAGAAATTGCGTCACAATGAAATACTCTGGGTTCCTTGCCCTCTCTCTCCCAATCTAGGAACGTTTTTATGGCAACGACAAAATTTTCTATTGGGGTCCTGTATCTCCTTTCCGATGCACAATTTCTTCTTTACTGTATCACTCGCCACCCTCACGTTGTCGAATAATCACAGAAGTTGCGTCACAATTAAATACTCTGGGTTCCATGCCTTCTCTTTCCCAATCTAGGAACGTCTATATGGCAACGACAGGATTTTCTATGGGGGTCCTGTATCTCCTTTCCGATGTACAATTTCTTCTTTACTGTATCACTCGCACGCTCACGTTGTCGAATTAACACAGAAATTGCGTCACAATGAAATACTCTGGGTTCCTTGCCCTCTCTCTCCCGATCTAGGAACGTTTTTATGGCAACGACAAAATTTTCTATTGGGGTCCTGTATCTCCTTTCCGATGCACAATTTCTTCTTTACTGTATCACTCGCCACCCTCACGTTGTCGAATTAACACAGAAATTGCGTCACAATGAAATACTCTGGGTTCCTTGCCCTCTCTCTCCCAATCTAGGAACGTTTTTATGGCAACGACAAAATTTTCTATTGGGGTCCTGTATCTCCTTTCCGATGCACAATTTCTTCTTTACTGTATCACTCGCCACCCTCACGTTGTCGAATAATCACAGAAATTGCGTCACAATGAAATACTCTGGGTTCCATGCCTTCTCTTTCCCAATCTAGGAACGTCTATATGGCAACGACAGGATTTTCTATGGGGGTCCTGTATCTCCTTTCCGATGTACAATTTCTTCTTTACTGTATCACTCGCACGCTCACGTTGTCGAATTAACACAGAAATTGCGTCACAATGAAATACTCTGGGTTCCTTGCCCTCTCTCTCCCAATCTAGGAACGTTTTTATGGCAACGACAAAATTTTCTATTGGGGTCCTGTATCTCCTTTCCGATGTACAATTTCTTCTTTACTGTATCACTCGCACGCTCACGTTGTCCAATTAACACAGAAATTGCGTCACAATGAAATACTCTGGGTTCCTTGCCCTCTCTCTCCCAATCTAGGAACGTTTTTATGGCAACGACAAAATTTTCTATTGGGGTCCTGTATCTCCTTTCCGAGCACAATTTCTTCTTTACTGTATCACTCGCCACCCTCACGTTGTCGAATAATCACAGAAATTGCGTCACAATGAAATACTCTGGGTTCCATGCCTTCTCTTTCCCAATCTAGGAACGTCTATATGGCAACGACAGGATTTTCTATGGGGGTCCTGTATCTCCTTTCCGATGTACAATTTCTTCTTTACTGTATCACTCGCACGCTCACGTTGTCGAATTAACACAGAAATTGCGTCACAATGAAATACTCTGGGTTCCTTGCCCTCTCTCTCCCAATCTAGGAACCTTTTTATGGCAACGACAAAATTTTCTATTGGGGTCCTGTATCTCCTTTCCGATGCACAATTTCTTCTTTACTGTATCACTCGCCACCCTCACGTTGACGAATAATCACAGAAATTGCGTCACAATTAAATACTCTGGGTTCCATGCCTTCTCTTTCCCAATCTAGGAACGTCTATATGGCAACGACAGGATTTTCTATGGGGGTCCTGTATCTCCTTTCCGATGTACAATTTCTTCTTTACTGTATCACTCGCACGCTCACGTTGTCGAATTAACACAGAAATTGCGTCACAATGAAATACTCTGGGTTCCTTGCCCTCTCTCTCCCAATCTAGGAACGTTTTTATGGCAACGACAAAATTTTCTATTAGGGTCCTGTATCTCCTTTCCGATGCACAATTTCTTCTTTACTGTATCACTCGCCACCCTCACGTTGTCGAATTAACACAGAAATTGCGTCACAATGAAATACTCTGGGTTCCTTGCCCTCTCTCTCCCAATCTAGGAACGTTTTTATGGCAACGACAAAATTTTCTATTGGGGTCCTGTATCTCCTTTCCGATGCACAATTTCTTCTTTACTGTATCACTCGCCACCCTCACGTTGTCGAATAATCACAGAAATTGCGTCACAATTAAATACTCTGGGTTCCATGCCTTCTCTTTCCCAATCTAGGAACGTCTATATGGCAACGACAGGATTTTCTATGGGGGTCCTGTATCTCCTTTCCGATGTACAATTTCCTCCGTACTGTATCACTCGCACGCTCACGTTGTCGAATTAACACAGAAATTGCGTCACAATGAAATACTCTGGGTTCCTTGCCCTCTCTCTCCCAATCTAGGAACGTTTTTATGGCAACGACAAAATTTTCTATTGGGGTCCGGTATCTCCTTTCCGATGCACAATTTCTTCTTTACTGTATCACTCGCCACCCTCACGTTGTCGAATAATCACAGAAGTTGCGTCACAATGAAATACTCTGGGTTCCATGCCTTCTCTTTCCCAATCTAGGAACGTCTATATGGCAACGACAGGATTTTCTATGGGGGTCCTGTATCTCCTTTCCGATGTACAATTTCTTCTTTACTGTATCACTCGCACGCTCACGTTGTCGAATTAACACAGAAATTGCGTCACAATGAAATACTCTGGGTTCCTTGCCCTCTCTCTCCCGATCTAGGAACGTTTTTATGGCAACGACAAAATTTTCTATTGGGGTCCTGTATCTCCTTTCCGATGCACAATTTCTTCTTTACTGTATCACTCGCCACCCTCACGTTGTCGAATTAACACAGAAATTGCGTCACAATGAAATACTCTGGGTTCCTTGCCCTCTCTCTCCCAATCTAGGAACGTTTTTATGGCAACGACAAAATTTTCTATTGGGGTCCTGTATCTCCTTTCCGATGCACAATTTCTTCTTTACTGTATCACTCGCCACCCTCACGTTGTCGAATAATCACAGAAATTGCGTCACAATGAAATACTCTGGGTTCCATGCCTTCTCTTTCCCAATCTAGGAACGTCTATATGGCAACGACAGGATTTTCTATGGGGGTCCTGTATCTCCTTTCCGATGTACAATTTCTTCTTTACTGTATCACTCGCACGCTCACGTTGTCGAATTAACACAGAAATTGCGTCACAATGAAATACTCTGGGTTCCTTGCCCTCTCTCTCCCAATCTAGGAACGTTTTTATGGCAACGACAAAATTTTCTATTGGGGTCCTGTATCTCCTTTCCGATGTACAATTTTTTCTTTACTGTATCACTCGCACGCTCACGTTGTCGAATTAACACAGAAATTGCGTCACAATGAAATACTCTGGGTTCCTTGCCCTCTCTCTCCCAATCTAGGAACGTTTTTATGGCAACGACAAAATTTTCTATTGGGGTCCTGTATCTCCTTTCCGATGCACAATTTCTTCTTTACTGTATCACTCGCCACCCTCACGTTGTCGAATAATCACAGAAATTGCGTCACAATGAAATACTCTGGGTTCCATGCCTTCTCTTTCCCAATCTAGGAACGTCTATATGGCAACGACAGGATTTTCTATGGGGGTCCTGTATCTCCTTTCCGATGTACAATTTCTTCTTTACTGTATCACTCGCACGCTCACGTTGTCGAATTAACACAGAAATTGCGTCACAATGAAATACTCTGGGTTCCTTGCCCTCTCTCTCCCAATCTAGGAACGTTTTTATGGCAACGACAAAATTTTCTATTGGGGTCCTGTATCTCCTTTCTGATGTACAATTTCTTCTTTACTGTATCACTCGCACGCTCACGTTGTCGAATTAACACAGAAATTGCGTCACAATGAAATACTCTGGGTTCCTTGCCCTATCCCTCCCAATCTAGGAACGTTTTTATGGCAACGACAAAATTTTCTATTGGGGTCCTGTATCTCCTTTCCGATGTACAATTTCTTCTTTACTGTATCACTCGCACGCTCACGTTGTCGAATTAACACAGAAATTGCGTCACACGAAATACTCTGGGTTCCTTGCCCTCTCTCTCCCAATCTAGGAACGTTTTTATGGCAACGACAAAATTTTCTATTGGGATTCTGTATCTCCTTTCCGATGCACAATTTCTTCTTTACTGTATCACTCGCCACCCTCACGTTGTCGAATAATCACAGAAATTGCGTCACAATGAAATACTCTGGGTTCCAGCCTTCTCTTTCCCAATCTAGGAACGTCTATATGGCAACGACGGGATTTTCTATGGGGGTCCTGTATCTCCTTTCCGATGTACAATTTCTTCCTTACTGTATCACTCGCACGCACACGTTGTCGAATTAACACAGAAATTGCGTCACAATGAAATACTCTGGGTTCCTTGCCCTCTCTCTCCCAATCTAGGAACGTTTTTATGGCAACGACAGGATGTTCTATGGGGGTCCTGTATCTCCTTTCCGATGTACAATTTCTTCTTTACTGTATCACTCGCACGCTCACGTTGTCGAATTAACACAGAAATTGCGTTACAATGAAATACTCTGGGTTCCTTGCCCTCTCTCTCCCAATCTAGGAACGTTTTTATGGCAACGACAAAATTTTCTATTGGGGTCCTGTATCTCCTTTGCGATGCACAATTTCTTCTTTACTGTATCACTCGCCACCCTCACGTTGTCGAACAATCACAGAAATTGCGTCACAATTAAATACTCTGGGTTCCATGCCTTCTCTTTCCCAATCTAGGAACGTCTATATGGCAACGACAGGATTTTCTATGGGGGTCCTGTATCTCCTTTCCGATGTACAATTTCTTCTTTACTGTATCACTCGCACGCTCACGTTGTCGAATTAACACAGAAATTGCGTCACAATGAAATACTCTGGGTTCCTTGCCCTCTCTCTCCCAATCTAGGAACGTTTTTATGGCAACGACAAAATTTTCTATTAGGGTCCTGTATCTCCTTTCCGATGCACAATTTCTTCTTTACTGTATCACTCGCCACCCTCACGTTGTCGAATTAACACAGAAATTGCGTCACAATGAAATACTCTGGGTTCCTTGCCCTCTCTCTCCCAATCTAGGAACGTTTTTATGGCAACGACAAAATTTTCTATTGGGGTCCTGTATCTCCTTTCCGATGCACAATTTCTTCTTTACTGTATCACTCGCCACCCTCACGTTGTCGAATAATCACAGAAATTGCGTCACAATTAAATACTCTGGGTTCCATGCCTTCTCTTTCCCAATCTAGGAACGTCTATATCGCAACGACAGGATTTTCTATGGGGGTCCTGTATCTCCTTTCCGATGTACAATTTCTTCTTTACTGTATCACTCGCACGCTCACGTTGTCGAATTAACACAGAAATTGCGTCACAATGAAATACTCTGGGTTCCTTGCCCTCTCTCTCCCAATCTAGGAACCTTTTTATGGCAACGACAAAATTTTCTATTGGGGTCCTGTATCTCCTTTCCGATGCACTATTTCTTCTTTACTGTATCACTCGCCACCCTCACGTTGACGAATAATCACAGAAATTGCGTCACAATTAAATACTCTGGGTTCCATGCCTTCTCTTTCCCAATCTAGGAACGTCTATATGGCAACGACAGGATTTTCTATGGGGGTCCTGTATCTCCTTTCCGATGTACAATTTCTTCTTTACTGTATCACTCGCACGCTCACGTTGTCGAAGTAAAACAGAAAATGCGTCACAATGAAATACTCTGGGTTCCTTGCCCTCTCTCTCCCAATCTAGGAACGTTTTTATGGCAACGACAAAATTTTCTATTAGGGTCCTGTATCTCCTTTCCGATGCACAATTTCTTCTTTACTGTATCACTCGCCACCCTCACGTTGTCGAATTAACACAGAAATTGCGTCACAATGAAATACTCTGGGTTCCTTGCCCTCTCTCTCCCAATCTAGGAACGTTTTTATGGCAACGACAAAATTTTCTATTGGGGTCCTGTATCTCCTTTCCGATGCACAATTTCTTCTTTACTGTATCACTCGCCACCCTCACGTTGTCGAATAATCACAGAAATTGCGTCACAATTAAATACTCTGGGTTCCATGCCTTCTCTTTCCCAATCTAGGAACGTCTATATGGCAACGACAGGATTTTCTATGGGGGTCCTGTATCTCCTTTCCGATGTACAATTTCTTCTGTACTGTATCACTCGCACGCTCACGTTGTCGAATTAACACAGAAATTGCGTCACAATGAAATACTCTGGGTTCCTTGCCCTCTCTCTCCCAATCTAGGAACGTTTTTATGGCAACGACAAAATTTTCTATTGGGGTCCTGTATCTCCTTTCCGATGCACAATTTCTTCTTTACTGTATCACTCGCCACCCTCACGTTGTCGAATAATCACAGAAGTTGCGTCACAATTAAATACTCTGGGTTCCATGCCTTCTCTTTCCCAATCTAGGAACGTCTATATGGCAACGACAGGATTTTCTATGGGGGTCCTGTATCTCCTTTCCGATGTACAATTTCTTCTTTACTGTATCACTCGCACGCTCACGTTGTCGAATTAACACAGAAATTGCGTCACAATGAAATACTCTGGGTTCCTTGCCCTCTCTCTCCCGATCTAGGAACGTTTTTATGGCAACGACAAAATTTTCTATTGGGGTCCTGTATCTCCTTTCCGATGCACAATTTCTTCTTTACTGTATCACTCGCCACCCTCACGTTGTCGAATTAACACAAAAATTGCGTCACAATGAAATACTCTGGGTTCCTTGCCCTCTCTCTCCCAATCTAGGAACGTTTTTATGGCAACGACAAAATTTTCTATTGGGGTCCTGTATCTCCTTTCCGATGCACAATTTCTTCTTTACTGTATCACTCGCCACCCTCACGTTGTCGAATAATCACAGAAGTTGCGTCACAATGAAATACTCTGGGTTCCATGCCTTCTCTTTCCCAATCTAGGAACGTCTATATGGCAACGACAGGATTTTCTATGGGGGTCCTGTATCTCCTTTCCGATGTACAATTTCTTCTTTACTGTATCACTCGCACGCTCACGTTGTCGAATTAACACAGAAATTGCGTCACAATGAAATACTCTGGGTTCCTTGCCCTCTCTCTCCCAATCTAGGAACGTTTTTATGGCAACGACAAAATTTTCTATTGGGGTCCTGTATCTCCTTTCCGATGTACAATTTCTTCTTTACTGTATCACTCGCACGCTCACGTTGTCGAATTAACACAGAAATTGCGTCACAATGAAATACTCTGGGTTCCTTGCCCTCTCTCTCCCAATCTAGGAACGTTTTTATGGCAACGACAAAATTTTCTATTGGGGTCCTGTATCTCCTTTCCGATGCACAATTTCTTCTTTACTGTATCACTCGCCACCCTCACGTTGTCGAATAATCACAGAAATTGCGTCACAATGAAATACTCTGGGTTCCATGCCTTCTCTTTCCCAATCTAGGAACGTCTATATGGCAACGACAGGATTTTCTATGGGGGTCCTGTATCTCCTTTCCGATGTACAATTTCTTCTTTACTGTATCACTCGCACGCTCACGTTGTCGAATTAACACAGAAATTGCGTCACAATGAAATACTCTGGGTTCCTTACGCTCTCTCTCCCAATCTAGGAACGTTTTTATGGCAACGACAAAATTTTCTATTGGGGTCCTGTATCTCCTTTCCGATGCACAATTTCTTCTTTACTGTATCACTCGCCACCCTCACGTTGTCGAATAATCACAGAAATTGCGTCACAATGAAATACTCTGGGTTCCATGCCTTCTCTTTCCCAATCTAGGAACGTCTATATGGCAACGACAGGATTTTCTATGGGGGTCCTGTATCTCCTTTCCGATGTACAATTTCTTCTTTACTGTATCACTCGCACGCTCACGTTGTCGAATTAACACAGAAATTGCGTCACAATGAAATACTCTGGGTTCCTTGCCCTCTCTCTCCCAATCTAGGAACGTTTTTATGGCAACGACAAAATTTTCTATTGGGGTCCTGTATCTCCTTTCCGATGTACAATTTCTTCTTTACTGTATCACTCGCCACCCTCACGTTGTCGAATAATCACAGAAATTGCGTCACAATGAAATACTCTGGGTTCCATGCCTTCTCTTTCCCAATCTAGGAACGTCTATACGGCAACGACAGGATTTTCTATGGGGGTCCTGTATCTCCTTTCCGATGTACAATTTCTTCTTTACTGTATCACTCGCACGCCCACGTTGTCGAATTAACACAGAAATTGCGTCACAATGAAATACTCTGGGTTCCTTGCCCTCTCTCTCCCAATCTAGGAACGTTTTTATGGCAACGACAAAATTTTCTATGGGGGTCCTGTATCTCCTTTCCGATGCACAATTTCCTCTTTACTGTATCACTCGCCACCCTCACGTTGTCGAATAATCACAGAAATTGCGTCACAATGAAATACTCTGGGTTCCATGCCTTCTCTTTCCCAATCTAGGAACGTCTATATGGCAACGACAGGATTTTCTATGGGGGTCCTGTATCTCCTTTCCGATGTACAATTTCTTCTTTACAGTATCACTCGCACGCTCACGTTGTCGAATTAACACAGAAATTGCGTCACAATGAAATACTCTGGGTTCCTTGCCCTCTCTCTCCCAATCTAGGAACGTTTTTATGGCAACGACAAAATTTTCTATTGGGGTCCTGTATCTCCTTTCCGATGCACAATTTCTTCTTTACTGTATCACTCGCCACCCTCACGTTGTCGAATAATCACAGAAAGTGCGTCACAATGAAATACTCTGGGTTCCATGCCTTCTCTGTCCCAATCTAGGAACGTCTATATGGCAACGACAGGATTTTCTATGGGGGTCCTGTATCTCCTTTCCGATGTACAATTTCTTCTTTACTGTATCACTCGCACGCTCACGTTGTCGAATTAACACAGAAATTGCGTCACAATGAAATACTCGGGGTTCCTTGCCCTCTCTCTCCCAATCTAGGAACGTTTTTATGGCAACGACAAAATTTTCTATTGGGGTCCTGTATCTCCTTTCCGATGCACAATTTCTTCTTTACTGTATCACTCGCCACCCTCTCGTTGTCGAATAATCACAGAAAGTGCGTCACAATGAAATACTCTGGGTTCCATGCCTTCTCTTTCCCAATCTAGGAACGTCTATATGGCAACGACAGGATTTTCTATGGGGGTCCTGTATCTCCTTTCCGATGTACAATTTCTTCTTTACTGTATCACTCGCACGCTCACGTTGTCGAATTAACACAGAAATTGCGTCACAATGAAATACTCTGGGTTCCTTGCCCTCTCTCTCCCAATCTAGGAACGTTTTTATGGCAACGACAAAATTTTCTAATGGGGTCCTGTATCTCCTTTCCGATGCACAATTTCTTCTTTACTGTATCACTCGCCACCCTCACGTTGTCGAATAATCACAGAAATTGCGTCACAATGAAATACTCTGGGTTCCATGCCTTCTCTTTCCCAATCTAGGAACGTCTATATGGCAACGACAGGATTTTCTATGGGGGTCCTGTATCTCCTTTCCGATGTACAATTTCTTCTTTACTGTATCACTCGCACGCTCACGTTGTCAACACAGAAATTGCGTCACAATGAAATACTCTCTGGGTTCCTTGCTCTCTCTCTCCCAATCTAGGAACGTTTTTATGGCAACGACAAAATTTTCTATTGGGGTCCTGTATCTCCTTTCCGATGCACAATTTCTTCTTTACTGTATCACTCGCCACCCTCACGTTGTCGAGTAATCACAGAAATTGCGTCACAATGAAATACTCTAGGTTCCATGCCTTTTCTTTCCCAATCTAGGAACGTCTATATGGCAACGACAGGATTTTCTATGGGGGTCCTGTATCTCCTTTCCGATGTACAATTTCTTCTTTACTGTATCACTCGCACGCTCACGTTGTCGAATTAACACAGAAATTGCGTCACAATGAAATACTCTGGGTTCCTTGCCCTCTCTCTCCCAATCTAGGAACGTTTTTATGGCAACGACAAAATTTTCTATTGGGGTACTGTATCTCCTTTCCGATGCACAATTTCTTCTTTACTGTATCACTCGCACGCTCACGTTGTCGAATTAACACAGAAATTGCGTCACAATGAAATACTCAGGGTTCCTTGCCCTCTCTCTCCCAATCTAGGAACGTTTTTATGGCAACGACAAAATTTTCTATTGGGGTCCTGTATCTCCTTTCCGATGCACAATTTCTTCTTTACTGTATCACTCGCCACCCTCACGTTGTCGAATTAACACAGAAATTGGGTCACAATGAAATACTCTGGGTTCCTTGCCGTCTCTCTCCCAATCTAGCAACGTTTTTATGGCAACGACAAAATTTTCTATTGGGGTCCTGTATCTCCTTTCCGATGCACAATTTCTTCTTTACTGTATCACTCGCACGCTCACGTTGTCGAATTAACACAGAAATTGCGTCACAATGAAATACTCTGGGTTCCTTGCCCTCTCTCTCCCAATCTAGGAACGTTTTTATGGCAACGACAAAATTTTCTATTGGGGTCCTGTATCTCCTTTCCGATGCACAATTTCTTCTTTACTGTATCACTCGCACGCTCACGTTGTCGAATTAACACAGAAATTGCGTCACAATGAAATACTCTGGGTTCCTTGCCCTCTCTCTCCCAATCTAGGAACGTTTTTATGGCAACGACAAAATTTTCTATTGGGGTCCTGTATCTCCCTTCCGATGCACAATTTCTTCTTTACTGTATCACTCGCCACCCTCATGTTGTCGAATTAACACAGAAATTGCGTCACAATGAAATACTCTGGGTTCCTTGCCGTCTCTCTCCCAATCTAGCAACGTTTTTATGGCAACGACAAAATTTTCTATTGGGGTCCTGTATCTCCTTTCCGATGCACAATTTCTTCTTTACTGTATCACTCGCACGCTCACGTTGTCGAATTAACACAGAAATTGCGTCACAATGAAATACTCTGGGTTCCTTGCCCTCTCTCTCCCAATCTAGGAACGTTTTTATGGCAACGACAAAATTTTCTATTGGGGTCCTGTATCTCCTTTCCGATGCATAATTTCTTCTTTACTGAATCACTCGCACGCTCACGTTGTCGAATTAACACAGAAATTGCGTCACAATGAAATACTCTGGGTTCCTTGCCCTCTCTCTCCCAATCTAGGAACGTTTTTATGGCAACGACAAAATTTTCTATTGGGGTCCTGTATCTCCTTTCCGATGCACAATTTCTTCTTTACTGTATCACTCGCACGCTCACGTTGTCGAATTAACACAGAAATTGCGTCACAATGAAATACTCTGCGTTCCTTGCCCTCTCTCTCCCAATCTAGGAACGTTTTTATGGCAACGACAAAATTTTCTATTGGGGTCCTGTATCTCCTTTCCGATGCACAATTTCTTCTTTACTGTATCACTCGCCACCCTCACGTTGTCGAATTAACAAAGAAATTGCGTCACAATGAAATACTCTGGGTTCCTTGCCCTCTCTCTCCCAATCTAGGAACGTTTTTATGGCAACGACAAAATTTTCTATTGGGGTCCTGTATCTCCTTTCCGATGCACAATTTCTTCTTTACTGTATCACTCGCCACCCTCACGTTGTCGAATTAACACAGAAATTGCGACACAATGAAATACTCTGGGTTCCTTGCCCTCTCTCTCCCAATCTAGGAACGTTTTTATGGCAACGACAAACTTTTCTATTGGGGTCCTGTATCTCCTTTCAGATGCACAATTTCTTCTTTACTGTATCACTCGCCACCCTCACGTTGTCGAATAATCACAGAAATTGCGTCACAATGAAATACTCTGGGTTCCATGCCTTCTCTTTCCCAATCTAGGTACGTCTGTATGGCAACGACAGGATTTTCTATGGGGGTCCTGTATCTCCTTTCCGATGTACAATTTCTTCTTTACTGTATCACTCGCACGCTCACGATGTCGAATTAATACAGAAATTGCGTCACAATGAAATACTCTGGGTTCCTTGCCCTCTCTCTCCCAATCTAGGAACGTTTTTATGGCAACGACAAAATTTTCTATTGGGGTCCTGTATCTCCTTTCCGATGCACAATTTCTTCTTTACTGTATCACTCGCACGCTCACGTTGTCGAATTAACACAGAAAGTGCGTCCCAATGAAATACTCTGGGTTCCATACCTTCTCTTTCCCAATCTAGGAACGTCTATATGGCAACGACAGGATTTTCTATGGGGGTCCTGTATCTCCTTTCCGATGCGCAATTTCTTCTTTACTGTATCACTCGCCACCCTCACGTTGTCGAATTAACACAGAAATTGCGTCACAATGAAATACTCTGGGTTCCATACGTTCTCCTTCCCAATCTAGGAATGTTTCTATGGCAACGACAGGATTTTCTATTAGGGTCCTGTATCTCCTTTCCGATGTACAATTTCTTCTTTACTGTATCACTCGCACCCTCACGTGGGTGATTTAAACAAGAAATTGCGTCACAATGAAATACTCTGGGTTCCTTGCCCTCTCTCTCCCAATCTAGGAGTGTTTTATGGCAACGACAAAATTTTCTATTGGGGTCCTGTATCTCCTTTCTGATGCACAATTTCTTCTTTACTGTATCACTCGCCACCCTCACGTTGTCGAATAATCACAGAAATTGCATCACAATGAAATACTCTGGGTTCCATGCCTTCTCTTTCCCAATCGAGGAACGTCTATATGGCAACGACAGGATTTTCTATGGGGGTCCTGTATCTCCTTTCCGATGCACAATTTCTTCTTTACTGTATCACTCGCCACCCTCACGTTGTCGAATTAACACCGAAATTGCGTCACAATGAAGTACTCTGGGTTCCATACCTTCTCCTTCCCAATCTAGGAAAGTTTCTATGGCAACCACAGGATTTTCTATTAGGGTCCTGTATCTCCTTTCCGATGTACAATTTCTTCTTTACTGTATCACTCGCACCCTCACGTGGGTGATTTAAACAAGAAATTGCGTCACAATGATATACTCTGGGTTCCTTGCCCTCTCTCTCCCAATCTAGGAACGTTTTTATGGCAACGACAAAATTTTCTATTGGGGTCCTGTATCTCCTTTCTGATGCACAATTTCTTCTTTACTGTATCACTCGCCACCCTCACGTTGTCGAATTAACACAGACATTGCGTCACAATGAAATACTCTGGGTTCCATATTTTCTCCTTCCCAATCTAGGAACGTTTCTATGGCAACGACAGGATTTTCTATTAGGGTCCTGTATCTCCTTTCCGATGTACAATTTCTTCTTTACTGTATCACTCGCACCCTCACGTGGGTGATTTAAACAAGAAATTGCGTCACAATGAAATACTCTGGGTTCCTTGCCCTCTCTCTCCCAATCTAGGAACGTTTTTATGGCAACGACAAAATTTTCTATTGGGGTCCTGTATCTCCTTTCTGATGAACAATTTCTTCTTTACTGTATCACTCGCCACCCTCACGTTGTCGAATAATCACAGAAATTGCGTTACAAAGAAATACTCTGGGTTCCATGCCTTCTCTTTCCCAATCTAGGAACGTCTATATGGCAACGACAGGATTTTCTATGGGGGTCCTGTATCTCCTTTCCGATGCACAATTTCTTCTTTACTGTATCACTCGCCACCATCACGTTGTTGAATTAACACAGAAATTGCGTCACAATGAAATACTCTGGGTTCCATACCTTCTCCTTCCCAATCTAGGAACGTTTCTATGGCAACGACAGGATTTTCTATTAGGGTCCTGTATCTCCTTTCCGATGTACAATTTCTTCTTTACTGTATCACTCGCACACTCACGTGGGTGATTTAAACAAGAAATTGCGTCACAATGAAATACTCTGGGTTCCTTGCCCTCTCTCTCCCAATCTAGGAACGTTTTTATGGCAACGACAAAATTTTCTATTGGGGTCCTGTATCTCCTTTCCGATGCACAATTTCTTCTTTACTGTATCACTCGTCACCCTCACGTTGTCGAAATTAACACAGAAATTGCGTCACAATGAAATACTCTGGGTTCCATACCTTCTCTTTCCCAATCTAGGAACGTTTCTATGGCAACGACAGGATTTTCTATTAGGGTCCTGTATCTCCTTTCCGACGTACAATTTCTTCTTTACTGTATCACTCGCCACCCTCACGTTGTCAAATTAACACAGAAATTGCGTCACAATGAAATACTCTGGGTTCCATGCCTTCTCTTTCTCAATCTAGGAACGTCTATATGTCAACGACAGGATTTTCTATGGGGGTCCTGTATCTCCTTTCCGATGTACAATTTCTTCTTTACTGTATCACTCGCACGCTCACGTTGTCGAATTAACACAGAAATTGCGTCACAATGAAATACTCTGGGTTCCTTGCCCTCTCTCTCCCAATCTAGGAACGTTTTTATGGCAACGACAAAATTATCTATTGGGGTCCTGTATCTCCTTTCCGATGCACAATTTCTTCTTTACTGTATCACTCGCCACACTCACGTTGTCGAATTAACACAGAAATTGCGTCACAATGAAATACTCTGGGTTCCATACCTTCTCCTTCCCAATCTAGGAACGTTTCTACGGCAACGACAGGATTTTCTATTAGGGTCCTGTATCTCCTTTCCGATGTACAATTTCTTCTTTACTGTATCACTCGCACGCTCACGTTGTCGAATTAACACAGAAATTGCGTCACAATGAAATACTCTGCGTTCCTTGCCCTCTCTCTCCCAATCTAGGAACGTTTTTATGGCAACGACAAAATTTTCTATTGGGGTCCTGTATCTCCTTTCCGATGCACAATTTCTTCTTTACTGTATCACTCGCCACCCTCACGTTGTCGAATAATCACAGAAATTGCGTCACAATGAAATACTCTGGGTTCCATGCCTTCTCTTTCCCAATCTAGGAACGTCTATATGGCAACGACAGGGTTTTCTATGGGGGTCCTGTATCTCCTTTCCGATGTACAATTTCTTCTTTACTGTATCACTCGCACCCTCACGTGGGTGATTTAAACAAGAAATTGCGTCACAATGAAATACTCTGGGTTCCTTGCCCTCTCTCTCCCAATCTAGGAACGTTTTTATGGCAACGACAAAATTTTCTATTGGGGTCCTGTATCTCCTTTCCGATGCACAATTTCTTCTTTACTGTATCACTCGCCACCCTCACGTTGTCGAATTAACACAGAAATTGCGTCACAATGAAATACTCTGAGTTCCATACCTTCTCCTTCCCAATCTAGGAACGTTTCTATGGCAACGACAGGATTTTCTATGGGGGTCCTGCATCTCCTTTCCGATGTACAATTTCTTCTTTACTGTATCACTCGCACCCTCACGTGGGTGATTTAAACAAGAAATTGCGTCACAATGAAATACTCTGGGTTCCTTGCCCTCTCTCTCCCAATCTAGGAACGTTTTTATGGCAACGACAAAATTTTCTATTGGGGTCCTGTATCTCCTTTCCGATGCACAATTTCTTCTTTACTGTATCACTCGCCACCCTCACGTTGTCGAATTAACACAGAAATTGCGTCACAATGAAATACTCTGGGTTCCATACCTTCTCCTTCCCAATCTAGGAACGTTTCTATGGCAACGACAGGATTTTCTATTAGGGTCCTGTATCTCCTTTCCGATGTACAATTTCTTCTTTACTGTATCACTCGCACCCTCACGTGGGTGATTTAAAAAAGAAATTGCATCACAATGAAATACTCTGGGTTCCTTGCCCTCTCTCTCCCAATCTAGGAACGTTTTTATGGCAACGACAAAATTTTCTATTGGGGTCCTGTATCTCCTTTCCGATGCACAATTTCTTCTTTACTGTATCACTCGCCACCCTCACGTTGTCGAATTAACACAGAAATTGCGTCACAATGAAATACTCTGGGTTCCATGCCTTCTCTTTCCCAATCTAGGAACGTCTATATGGCAACGACAGGATTTTCTATGGGGGTCCTGTATCTCCTTTCCGATGTACAATTTCTTCTTTTGTATCACTCGCACGCTCACGTTGTCGAATTAACACAGAAATTGCGTCACAATGAAATACTCTGGGTTCCTTGCCCTCTCTCTCCCAATCTAGGAACGTTTTTATGGCAACGACAAAATTTTCTATTGGGGTCCTGTATCTCCTTTCCGATGCACAATTTCTTCTTTACTGTATCACTCGCCACCCTCACGTTGTCGAATTAACACAGAAATTGCGTCACAATGAAATACTCTGGGCTCCATACCTTCTCTTTCCCAATCTAGGAACTTTTCTATTTCAACGACAGGATTTTCTCTTAGGGTCCTGTATCTCCTTTCCGATGTACAATTTCTTCTTTACTGTATCACTCACACCCTCACGTTGACGATTTAAAACAGAAATTGCGTCACAATGAAATACACTGCGTACCATGCCTTCTCCTTCCCAATCTAGGAACGTTTCTATGGCAACGACAAAATTATCTATTGGGGTCCTGTATCTCCTTTCCGATGCACAATTTCTTCATTACTGTATCACTCGCCCCCTCACGTTGACGAATTAACACAGAAATTGCGTCACAATGAAATACTCTGGGTTCCATGCCATCTCCTTCCCAATCTAGGACGTTTCTACGGCAACGACAAAATTTTCTATCGTGGTCCTGTATCTCCTTTCCGATGCACATTTATTTATTTTATTTAGCGTATGGCTAATACAGACATATCATGAAATTACATACACATATGTACATATTGACACAGAAGAAACTGAAGTTTGTCTTTACAACTGAATATCCAGTCCTTCAATCCAGCGCACTGCATCTGGAGTTGCTAGCAGGAAGTCCTCTTTGGCGCCTTGATAGTCTCGAATCCTGCATTCACTGACAATGTGGTGAACAGTCTGGTATGGAGCCCCGCAGTCACAAGCTGGATCAGGCAGCTTGTTCCACTTAAAGAGAGCATCCCTGCATCGCCCATGGCTGGTACGGATTCTGTTGAGAGTAGACCACATCTTGCGTGGTAAGTCGAATCCACTTGGAAGTTTAGCACCTGCGAAGATGTTATGCAGGTGCACATCTGTCACTGCTTCCCACCGACCTTTCCATTCTTCAAGAGGTTTGAAATTCTTAGCCACCATGTCAGCAGCATCGCACAGAGTTGGATGACGTGATTTCAGTCTCTTGCGATTTAAAAGTGGCAGGTCGCTATGCACGGGTAGGTTAGAATTCCTTGAGATCTTGTGGAATTCACTCATAAGCGCAGTACATCTGCGTAGATCAGGAGGCATTATACCGGTTAACAGTGGAAGCCAATAAACTGGAGTAGATCAGATTGTGCCAGATATTATGCGCATTGTCGTATTCAGCTGGGTATCAACAAGCCTTGTATGATGACTATTCATCCAAACAGGTGCACAATACTCAGCACTTGAGTATACCAAGCCCAGAGCTGAAGTTCGCAGGGTGGTCCGATGCACAATTTCTTCGCTACTGTATAACTCGCACCCTCACGTTGACGAATTAACGCAGAAAGTGTGTCACAATGAAATACTCTGGGTTCCATGCCTTCTCCTTCCCAATCTAGAAACGTTTCTATGGCAACGATAAAATTTTCTATTGGGGTCCAGTATGTCCTTTCTGATGCACAATATTTTCAATACTGTATAACTCGCACCCTCACGTTGTCGAATTAACACAGAAATTGCGTTACAATGAAATACTCTGGGTTCCATGCCTTCTCTTTCCCAAACTAGGAACGTTTCTATAGCAACGACAGGATTTTCTATTGGGGTCCTGTATCTCCTTTCCGATGCACTATTTCTTCTTTGCTGTATTACTCGCACCCTCACGTTGACGAATTAACACTGAAATTGCGTCACAATGAAATACTCTGGGTTCCATGCCTTCTCTTTCCCAATCTAGGAACGTTACTACGGCAACGACAGGATTTTCTATTGGAGTCCTGTATCTCCTTTCCGATGCACAATTTCCTTTTTGCTGTATCACTCGCACTCTCACATTGACGAATTAACACTGAAATTGCGTCACAATGAAATACTCTGGGTTCCATGCCTTCTCTTTCGCAATCTAGGAACGTTTCTATGGCAACGACAAAATTTTCTATCATGGTCCTGTATCTCCTTTCCGATGCACAATTTCACCTTTACTGTATCACTCGCACCCTCACGTTGAAGAATTTACACAGACATTGCGTCACAATGAAATACTCTGGGTTCCATGCCATCTCCTTCCCAATCTAGGAACGTTTCTACGGCAACGACAAAATTTTCTCTTGGGGTCCTGTATCTCCTTTCCGATGCACAATTTCTTCGTTACTGTATCACTCGCAGCCTCACGTTGACGAATTAACACAGAAATTGCGTCACAATGAAATACTTTGGGTTCCATGCCATCTCCTTCCCAATCTAGGAACGTTTCTATGGCAACGACACAATTTTCTATTGGGGTCCTCTATGTCCTTTCCGATGCACAATATTTTCATTACTGTATCACTCGCACCCTCACGTTGTCGAATTAACACAGAAATTGCGTCACAATGAAATACTCTGTGTTCCATGCCTTCTCTTTCCCAAACTAGGAACATTTCTATGGCATCTACAGGATTTTCTATTGGGGTCCTGTATCTCCTTTCCCATGCACAATTTCTTTTTTGCTGTATCACTCGCACCCTCACATTGAAGAATTAACACAGAAATTGCGTCACAATGAAATACTCTGGGTTCCATGCCTTCTCTTTCCCAATCTAGGAACGTTTCTATGCCAACGACAAAATTTTCTATTGGGGCCCTGTATCTCCTTTCCGATGCACAATTTCTTCTTTACTGTATCACTCGCATCCTCACGTTGATGAATTAACACAGAAATTGCGTCACAATGAAATACTCTGGGTTCCATGCCTTCTCCTTCCCAATCTAGGAACGTTTCTATGGCAACGACAAAATTTTCTATTGGGGTCCTGTATCTCCTTTCCGATGCACAATTTCTTCTTTACTGTATCACTCGCACCCTCACGTTGACGAATTACCACAGAAATTGCGTCACAATGAAATACTCTGGGTTCCATGCCTTCTCTTTCCCAATCTAGGAACGTTTCTATGGCAACGACAGGATTTTCTATTGGGGTCCTGTATCTCCTTTCCGATGTACAATTTCTTCTTTACTGTATCACTCGCACGCTCTCGTTGACGAATTAACACAGAAATTGCGTCACAATGAATTACTCTGGGTTCCATGCCTTCTCTCTCCCAATGTATGAACGTCTCTATGGCAACGACAGGATTTTCTATTGGGGTCCTGTATCTCTTTTTCGATGCACTATTTCTCCTTTTCTGTATCACTCGCACCCTCACGTTGACGAATTAACACAGAAATTTCGTCACAATGAAATACTCTGGGTTCCATGCCTTCTCCTTCCCAATCTAGGAACGTTTTTATGGCAACGACAAAATTTTCTATTGGGGTCCTGTATCTTCTTTCCGATGCACAATTTCTTCGTTACTGTATCACTCGCACCCTCACGTTGTCGAATTAACACAGTAATTGCGTCACAATGAAATACTCTGGGTTCCATACCTTCTCCTTCCCAATCTAGGAACGTTTCTATGGCAACGACAAAATTTTCTATTGGGGTTCTGTATCTCCTTTCCGATGCACAATTTCTTCATTACTGAATCACTGGCACCCTCACGTTGTCAAATTATCACAGAAATTGCGTCACTATGAAATACTCTGGGTTCCATGCCTTCTCTTTCCCAATCTAGGCACGTTTCTATGGCAACGACAAAATTTTCTATTGGGGTCATGTATCTCCTTTCCGATGCACAATTTCTTCATTACTGTATCACTCGCACCCTCACGTTCTCGAATTATCACAGAAAGTGCGTCACAATGAAATACTCTGGGTTCCATGCTTCTCTTTCCCAATCTAGCAACGTTTCTATGGCAACGACAGGATTTTCTATTGGGGTCCAGTATCTCCTTTCCGATGCACTATTTCTCCTTTACTGTATCACTCGCACCCTCACGTTGACGAATTAACACAGAAATTTCGTCACAAAGAAATACTCTGGGTTCCATACCTTCTCTTTCCCAATCTACGAACGTTTCTACGGCAACGACAGGATTTTCTATTAGGGTCCTGTATCTCCTTTCTGATGTACAATTTCTTCTTTACTGTATCACTCGCACCCTCACGTTGACGATTTAACACAGAAAATGCGTCACAATGAAATACTCTGGGTTCCTTGCCCTCTCTCTCCCAATCTAGGAACGTTTTTATGGCAACGACAAAAATTTTCTATTGGGGTCCTGTATCTCCTTTCCGATGCACAATTTCTTCTTTACTGTATCACTCGCCACCCTCACGTTGTCGAATAATCACAGAAAGTGCGTCACAATGAAATACTCTGGGTTCCATGCCTTCTCTTTCCCAATCTAGGAACGTCTATATGGCAACGACAGAATTTTCTATGGGGGTCCTGTATCTCCTTTCCGATGTACAATTTCTTCTTTACTGTATCACTCGCACGCTCACGTTGTCGAATTAACACAGAAATTGCGTCACAATTAAATACACTGGGTTCCATGCCTTCTCTTTCCCAATCTAGTAACGTCTGTATGGCAACGACAGGATTTTCTATGGGGGTCCTGTATCTCCTTTCCGATGTACAATTTCTTCTTTACTGTATCACTCGCACGCTCACGTTGTCGAATTAACACAGAAATTGCGTCACAATGAAATACTCTGGGTTCCTTGCCCTCTCTCTCCCAATCTAGGAACGTTTATATCGCAACGACAAAATTTTCTATTGGGGTCCTGTATCTCCTTTCCGATGCACAATTTCTTCTTTACTGTATCACTCGCCACCCTCACGTTGTCGAATAATCACAGAAAGTGCGTCACAATGAAATACTCCGGGTTCCATGCGTTCTCTTTCCCAATCTAGTAACGTCTATATGGCAACGACAGGATTTTCTATGGGGGTCCTGTATCTCCTTTCCGATGTACAATTACTTCTTTACTGTATCACTCGCACGCTCACGTTGTCGAATTAACACAGAAATTGCGTCACAATGAAATACTCTGGGTTCCTTGCCCTCTCTCTCCCAATCTAGGAACGTTTTTATGGCAACGACAAAATTTTCTATTGGGGTCCTGTATCTCATTTCCGATGCACAATTTCTTCTTTACTGTATCACTCGCCACCCTCACGTTGTCGAATAATCACAGAAAGTGCGTCACAATGAAATACTCTGGGTTCCATGCCTTCTCTTTCCCAATCTAGGAACGTCTATATGGCAACGACAGGATTTTCTATGAGGGTCCTGTATCTCCTTTCCGATGTACAATTTCTTCTTTACTGTATCACTTGCACGCTCACGTTGTCGAATTAACACAGAAATTGCGTCACAATGAAATACTCTGGGTTCCTTGCCCTCTCTCTCCCAATCTAGGAACGTTTTTATGGCAACGACAAAATTTTCTATTGGGGTCCTGTATCTCCTTTCCGATGCACAATTTCTTCTTTACTGTATCACTCGCCACCCTCACGTTGTCGAATAATCACAGAAAGTGCGTCACAATGAAATACTCTGGGTTCCATGCCTTCTCTTTCCCAATCTAGGAACGTCTATATGGCAACGACAGGATTTTCTATGAGGGTCCTGTATCTCCTTTCCGATGTACAATTTCTTCTTTACTGTATCACTCGCACGCTCACGTTGTCGAATTAACACGGAAATTGCGTCACAATTAAATACACTGGGTTCCATGCCTTTTCTTTCCCAACCTAGTAACGTCTGTATGGCAACGACAGGATTTTCTATGGGGGTCCTGTATCTCCTTTCCGATGTACAATTTCTTCTTTACTGTATCACTCGCACGCTCACGTTGTCGAATTAACACAGAAATTGCGTCACAATGAAATACTCTGGGTTCCTTGCCCTCTCTCTCCCAATCTAGGAACGTTTTTATGGCAACGACAAAATTTTCTATTGGGGTCCTGTATCTCCTTTCCGATGCACAATTTCTTCTTTACTGTATCACTCGCCACCCTCACGTTGTCGAATAATCACAGAAAAAGCGTCACAATGAAATACTCTGGGTTCCATGCCTTCTCTTTCCCAATCTAGGAACGTCTATATGGCAACGACAGGATTTTCTATGAGGGTCCTGTATCTCCTTTCCGATGTACAATTTCTTCTTTACTGTATCACTCGCACGCTCACGTTGTCGAATTAACACAGAAATTGCGTCACAATGAAATACTCTGGGTTCCTTGACCTCTCTCTCCCAATCTAGGAACGTTTTTATGGCAACGACAAAATTTTCTATTGGGGTCCTGTATCTCCTTTCCGATGCACAATTTCTTCTTTACTGTATCACTCGCCACCCTCACGTTGTCGAATAATCACAGAAAGTGCGTCACAATGAAATACTCTGGGTTCCATGCCTTCTCTTTCCCAATCTAGGAACGTCTATACGGCAACGACAGGATTTTCTATGAGGGTCCTGTATCTCCTTTCCGATGTACAATTTCTTCTTTACTGTATCACTCGCACGCTCACGTTGTCGAATTAACACAGAAATTGCGTCACAATGAAATACTCTGGGTTCCTTGCCCTCTCTCTCCCAATCTAGGAACGTTTTTATGGCAACGACAAAATTTTCTATTGGGGTCCTGTATCTCCTTTCCGATGCACAATTTCTTCTTTACTGTATCACTCGCCACCCTCACGTTGTCGAATAATCACAGAAAGGGCGTCACAATGAAATACTCTGGGTTCCATGCCTTCTCTTTCCCAATCTAGGAACGTCTGTATGGCAACGACAGGATTTTCTATGAGGGTCCTGTATCTCCTTTCCGATGCACAATTTCATCTTTACTGTATCACTCGTCACCCTCACGTTGTCGAATAATCACAGAAAGTGCGTCACAATGAAATACTCTGGGTTCCATGCCTTCTCTTTCCCAATCTAGGAACGTCTATATGGCAACGACAGGATTTTCTATGTGGGTCCTGTATCTCCTTTCCGATGCACAATTTCTTCTTTACTGTATCACTCGCCACCCTCACGTTGTCGAATAATCACAGAAAGTGCGTCACAATGAAATACTCTGGGTTCCATGCCTTCTCTTTCCCAATCGCGGAACGTCTGTATGGCAACGACAGGATTTTCTATGAGGGTCCTGTATCTCCTTTCCGATGCACAATTTCTTCTTTACTGTATCACTCGCCACCCTCACGTTGTCGAATAATCACAGAAAGTGCGTCACAATGAAATACTCTGGGTTCCATGAGTTCTCTTTCACAATCTAGTAACGTCTATATGGCAACGACAGGATTTTCTATGGGGGTCCTGTATCTCCTTTCCGATGTACAATTTCTTCTTAACTGTATCACTCACACGCTCACGCTGTCGAATTAACACAGAAATTGCGTCACAATGAAATACTCTGGGTTCCTTGCCCTCTCTCTCCCAATCTAGGAACGTTTTTATGGCAACGACAAAATTTTCTATTGGGGTCCTGTATCTCCTTTCCGATGCACAATTTCTTCTTTACTGTATCACTCGCCACCCTCACGTTGTCGAATAATCACAGAAAGTGCGTCACAATGAAATACTCTGGGTTCCATGCCTTCTCTTTCCCAATGTAGGAACGTCTATATGGCAACGACAGGATTTTCTATGAGGGTCCTGTATCTCCTTTCCGATGTACAATTACTTCTTTACTGTATCACTCGCACGCTCACGTTGTCGAATTAACACAGAAATTGCGTCACAATGAAATACTCTGGGTTCCTTGCCCTCTCTCTCCCAATCTAGTAACGTTTTTATGGCAACGACAAAATTTTCTATTGGGGTCCTGTATCTCCTTTCCGATGCACAATTTCTTCTTTACTGTATCACTCGCCACCCTCACGTTGTCGAATAATCACAGAAAGTGCGTCACAATGAAGTACTCTGGGTTCCATGCCTTCTCTTTCCCAATCTAGGAACGTCTATATGGCAACGACAGGATTTTCCATGAGGGCCCTGTATCTCCTTTCCGATGTACAATTTCTTCTTTACTGTATCACTCGCACGCTCACGTTGTCGAATTAACACAGAAATTGCGTCACAATTAAATACACTGGGTTCCATGCCTTCTCTTTCCCAATCTAGGAACGTCTATATGGCAACGACAGGATTTTCTATGTGGGTCCTGTATCTCCTTTCCGATGCACAATTTCTTCTTTACTGTATCACTCGCCACCCTCACGTTGTCGAATAATCACAGAAAGTGCGTCACAATGAAATACTCTGGGTTCCATGCCTTCTCTTTCCCAATCTAGGAACGTCTGTATGGCAACGACAGGATTTTCTATGAGGGTCCTGTATCTCCTTTCCGATGCACAATTTCTTCTTTACTGTATCACTCGCCACCCTCACGTTGTCGAATAATCACAGAAAGTGCGTCACAATGAAATACTCTGGGTTCCATGAGTTCTCTTTCACAATCTAGTAACGTCTATATGGCAACGACAGGATTTTCTATGGGGGTCCTGTATCTCCTTTCCGATGTACAATTTCTTCTTTACTGTATCACTCGCACGCTCACGCTGTCGAATTAACACAGAAATTGCGTCACAATGAAACACTCTGGGTTCCTTGCCCTCTCTCTCCCAATCTAGGAACGTTTTTATGGCAACGACAAAATTTTCTATTGGGGTCCTGTATCTCCTTTCCGATGCACAATTTCTTCTTTACTGTATCACTCGCCACCCTCACGTTGTCGAATAATCACAGAAAGTGCGTCACAATGAAATACTCTGGGTTCCATGCCTTCTCTTTCCCAATGTAGGAACGTCTATATGGCAACGACAGGATTTTCTATGAGGGTCCTGTATCTCCTTTCCGATGTACAATTACTTCTTTACTGTATCACTCGCACGCTCACGTTGTCGAATTAACACAGAAATTGCGTCACAATGAAATACTCTGGGTTCCTTGCCCTCTCTCTCCCAATCTAGTAACGTTTTTATGGCAACGACAAAATTTTCTATTGGGGTCCTGTATCTCCTTTCCGATGCACAATTTCTTCTTTACTGTATCACTCGCCACCCTCACGTTGTCAAATAATCACAGAAAGTGCGTCACAATGAAATACTCTGGGTTCCATGCCTTCTCTTTCCCAATCTAGGAACGTCTATATGGCAACGACAGGATTTTCCATGAGGGCCCTGTATCTCCTTTCCGATGTACAATTTCTTCTTTACTGTATCACTCGCACGCTCACGTTGTCGAATTAACACAGAAATTGCGTCACAATTAAATACACTGGGTTCCATGCCTTCTCTTTCCCAATCTAGTAACGTCTGTATGGCAACGACAGGATTTTCTATGGGGGTCCTGTATCTCCTTTCCGATGTACAATTTCTTCTTTACTGTATCACTCGCACGCTCATGTTGTCGAATTAACACAGAAATTGCGTCACAATGAAATACTCTGGGTTCCTTGCCCTCTCTCTCCCAATCTAGGAACGTTTTTATGGCAACGAGTAAATTTTCTATTGGGGTCCTGTATCTCCTTTCCGATGCACAATTTCTTCTTTATTGTATCACTCGCCACCCTCACGTTGTCGAATAATCACAGAAAGTGCGTCACAATGAAATACTCTGGGTTCCATGCGTTCTCTTTCCCAATCTAGTAACGTCTATATGGCAACGACAGGATTTTCTATGGGGGTCCTGTATCTCCTTTCCGATGTACAATTTCTTCTTTACTGTATCACTCGCACGCTCACGTTGTCGAATTAACACAGAAATTGCGTCACAATGAAATACTCTGGGTTCCTTGCCCTCTCTCTCCCAATCTAGGAACGTTTTTATGGCAACAACAAAATTTTCTATTGGGGTCCTGTATCTCCTTTCCGATGCACAATTTCTTCTTTACTGTATCACTCGCCACCCTCACGTTGTCGAATAATCACAGAAAGTGCGTCACAATGAAATACTCTGGGTTCCATGCGTTCTCTTTCCCAATCTAGTAACGTCTATATGGCAACGACAGGATTTTCTATGAGGGTCCTGTATCTCCTTTCCGATGTACAATTTCTTCTTTACTGTATCACTCGCACGCTCACGTTGTCGAATTAACACAGAAATTGCGTCACAATGAAATACTCTGGGTTCCTTGCCCTCTCTCTCCCAATCTAGGAACGTTTTTATGGCAACGACAAAATTTTCTATTAGGGTCCTGTATCTCCTTTCCGATGCACAATTTCTTCTTTACTGTATCACTCGCCACCCTCACGTTGTCGAATAATCACAGAAAGTGCGTCACAATGAAATACTCTGGGTTCCATGCCTTCTCTTTCCCAATGTAGGAACGTCTATATGGCAACGACAGGATTTTCTATGAGGGTCCTGTATCTCCTTTCCGATGTACAGTTTCTTCTTTACTGTATCACTCGCACGCTCACGTTGTCGAATTAACACAGAAATTGCGTCACAATGAAATACTCTGGGTTCCTTGCCCTCTCTCTCCCAATCTAGGATCGTTTTTATGGAAACGACAACTTTTCTATTGGGGTCCTGTATCTCCTTTCCGATGCACAATTTCTTCTTTACTGTATCACTCGCCACCCTCACGTTGTCGAATAATCACAGAAAGTGCGTCACAATGAAATACTCTGGGTTCCATGCCTTCTCTTTCCCAATCTAGGAACGTCTATATGGCAACGACAGGATTTTCTATGAGGGCCCTGTATCTCCTTTCCGATGTACAATTTCTTCTTTACTGTATCACTCGCACGCTCACGTTGTCGAATTAACACAGAAATTGCGTCACAATTAAATACACTGGGTTCCATGCCTTCTCTTTCCCAATCTAGTAACGTCTGTATGGCAACGACAGGATTTTCTATGGGGGTCCTGTATCTCCTTTCCGATGTACAATTTCTTCTTTACTGTATCACTCGCACGCTCACGTTGTCGAATTAACACAGAAATTGCGTCACAATGAAATACTCTGGGTTCCTTGCCCTATCTCTCCCAATCAAGGAACGTTTTTATGGCAACGACAAAATTTTCTATTGGGGTCCTGTATCTCCTTTCCGATGCACAATTTCTTCTTTATTGTATCACTCGCCACCCTCACGTTGTCGAATAATCACAGAAAGTGCGTCACAATGAAATACTCTGGGTTCCATGCGTTCTCTTTCCCAATCTAGTAACGTCTATATGGCAACGACAGGATTTTCTATGGGGGTCCTGTATCTCCTTTCCGATGTACAATTTCTTCTTTACTGTATCACTCGCACGCTCACGTTGTCGAATTAACACAGAAATTGCGTCACAATGAAATACTCTGGGTTCCTTGCCCTCTCTCTCCCAATCTAGGAACGTTTTTATGGCAACGACAAAATTTTCTATTGGGGTCCTGTATCTCCTTTCCGATGCACAATTTCATCTTTACTGTATCACTCGCCACCCTCACGTTGTCGAATAATCACAGAAAGTTCGTCACAATGAAATACTCTGGGTTCCATGCCTTCTCTTTCCCAATCTAGGAACGTCTATATGGCAACGACAGGATTTTCTATGAGGGTCCTGTATCTCCTTTCCGATGTACAATTTCTTCTTTACTGTATCACTCGCACGCTCACGTTGTCGAATTAACACAGAAATTGCGTCACAATGAAATACTCTGGGTTCCTTGCCCTCTCTCTCCCAATCTAGGAACGTTTTTATGGCAACGACAAAATATTCTATTGGGGTCCTGTATCTCCTTTCCGATGCACAATTTCTTCTTTACTGTATCACTCGCCACCCTCACGTTGTCGAATAATCACAGAAAGTGCGTCACAATGAAATACTCTGGGTTCCATGCCTTCTCTCTCCCAATCTAGGAACGTCTATATGGCAACGACAGGATTTTCTAAGAGGGTCCTGTATCTCCTTTCCGATGTACAATTTCTTCTTTACTGTATCACTCGCACGCTCACGTTGTCGAATTAACACAGAAATTGCGTCACAATGAAATACTCTGGGTTCCTTGCCCTCTCTCTCCCAATCTAGGAACGTTTTTATGGCAACGACAAAATTTTCTATTGGGGTCCTGTATCTCCTTTCCGATGCACAATTTCTTCTTTACTGTATCACTCGCCACCCTCACGTTGTCGAATAATCACAGAAAGTGCGTCACAATGAAATACTCTGGGTTCCATGCCTTCTCTTTCTCAATCTAGGAACGTCTATATGGCAACGACAGGATTTTCTATGGGGGTCCTGTATCTCCTTTCCGATGTACAATTTCTTCTTTACTGTATCACTCGCACGCTCACGTTGTCGAATTAACACAGAAATTGCGTCACAATTAAATACACTGTGTTCCATGCCTTCTCTTTCCCAATCTAGTAACGTCTGTATGGCAACGACAGGATTTTCTATGGGGGTCCTGTAACTCCTTTCCGATGTACAATTTCTTCTTTACTGTATCACTCGCACGCTCACGTTGTCGAATTAACACAGAAATTGCGTCACAATGAAATACTCTGGGTTCCATGCCCTCTCTCTCCCAATCTAGGAACGTTTTTATGGCAACGACAAAATTT
Source organism: Schistocerca serialis cubense (assembly GCF_023864345.2). NCBI lineage: Eukaryota > Metazoa > Arthropoda > Insecta > Orthoptera > Acrididae > Schistocerca > Schistocerca serialis. Next base: position 120,888,580 of record NC_064649.1, read on the forward strand.
TCTATTGGGGTCCTGTATCTCCTTTCCGATGTACAATTTCTTCTTTACTGTATCACTCGCCACCCTCACGTTGTCGAATAATCACAGAAAGTGCGTCACAATGAAATACTCCGGGTTCCATGCCTTCTCTTTCCCAATCTAGTAACGTCTATATGGCAACGGCAGGATTTTCTATGGGGGTCCTGTATCTCCTTTCCGATGTACGATTACTTCTTTACTGTATCACTCGCACGCTCACGTTGTCGAATTAACACAGAAATTGCGTCACAATGAAATACTCTGGGTTCCTTGCCCTCTCTCTCCCAATCTAGGAACGTTTTTATGGCAACGACAAAATTTTCTATTGGGGTCCTGTATCTCCTTTCCGATGCACAATTTCTTCTTTACTGTATCACTCGCCACCCTCACGTTGTCGAATAATCACAGAAAGTGCGTCACAATGAAATACTCTGGGTTCCATGCCTTCTCTTTCCCAATCTAGGAACGTCTATATGGCAACGACAGGATTTTCTATGAGGGTCCTGTATCTCCTTTCCGATGTACAATTTCTTCTTTACTGTATCACTTGCACGCTCACGTTGTCGAATTAACACTGAAATTGCGTCACAATGAAATACTCTGGGTTCCTTGCCCTCTCTCTCCCAATCTAGGAACGTTTTTATGGCAACGACAAAATTTTCTATTGGGGTCCTGTATCTCCTTTCCGATGCACAATTTCTTCTTTACTGTATCACTCGCCACCCTCACGTTGTCGAATAATCACAGAAAGTGCGTCACAATGAAATACTCTGGGTTCCATGCCTTCTCTTTCCCAATCTAGGAACGTCTATATGGCAACGACAGGATTTTCTATGAGCGTCCTGTATCTCCTTTCCGATGTACAATTTCTTCTTTACTGTATCACTCGCACGCTCACGTTGTCGAATTAACACTGAAATTGCGTCACAATTAAATACACTGGGTTCCATGCCTTCTCTTTCCCAATCTAGTAACGTCTGTATGGCAACGACAGGATTTTCTATGGTGGTCCTGTATCTCCTTTCCGATGTACAATTTCTTCTTTACTGTATCACTCGCACGCTCACGTTGTCGAATTAACACAGAAATTGCGTCACAATGAAATACTCTGGGTTCCTTGCCCTCTCTCTCCCAATCTAGGAACGTTTTTATGGCAACGACAAAATATTCTATTGGGGTCCTGTATCTCCTTTCCGATGCACAATTTCTTCTTTACTGTATCACTCGCCACCCTCACGTTGTCGAATAATCACAGAAAGTGCGTCACAATGAAATACTCTGGGTTCCATGCCTTCTCTCTCCCAATCTAGGAACGTCTATATGGCAACGACAGGATTTTCTATGAGGGTCCTGTATCTCCTTTCCGATGTACAATTTCTTCTTTACTGTATCACTCGCACGCTCACGTTGTCGAATTAACACAGAAATTGCGTCACAATGAAATACTCTGGGTTCCTTGCCCTCTCTCTCCCAATCTAGGAACGTTTTTATGGCAACGACAAAATTTTCTATTGGGGTCCTGTATCTCCTTTCCGATGCACAATTTCTTCTTTACTGTATCACTCGCCACCCTCACGTTGTCGAATAATCACAGAAAGTGCGTCACAATGAAATACTCTGGGTTCCATGCCTTCTCTTTCCCAATCTAGGAACGTCTATATGGCAACGACAGGATTTTCTATGAGGGTCCTGTATCTCCTTTCCGATGTACAATTTCTTCTTTACTGTATCACTCGCACGCTCACGTTGTCGAATTAACACAGAAATTGCGTCACAATTAAATACACTGGGTTCCATGCCTTCTCTTTCCCAATCTAGTAACGTCTGTATGGCAACGACAGGATTTTCTATGGGGGTCCTGTATCTCCTTTCCGATGTACAATTTCTTCTTTACTGTATCACTCGCACGCTCACGTTGTCGAATTAACACAGAAATTGCGTCACAATGAAATACTCTGGGTTCATTGCCCTCTCTCTCCCAATCTAGGAACGTTTTTATGGCAACGACAAAATTTTCTATTGTTGTTCTGTATCTCCTTTCCGATGCACAATTTCTTCTTTACTGTATCACTCGCCACCCTCACGTTGTCGAATAATCACAGAAAGTGCGTCACAATGAAATACTCTGGGTTCCATGCCTTCTGTTTCCCAATCTAGGAACGTCTATATGGCAACGACAGGATTTTCTATGGGGGTCCTGTATCTCCTTTCCGATGTACAATTTCTTCTTTACTGTATCACTCGCACGCTCACGTTGTCGAATTAACACAGAAATTGCGTCACAATGAAATACTCTAGGTTCCTTGCCCTCTCTCTCCCAATCTAGGAACGTTTTTATGGCAACGACAAAATTTTCTATTGGGGTCCTGTATCTCCTTTCCGATGCACAATTTCTTCTTTACTGTATCACTCGCCACCCTCACGTTGTCGAATAATCACAGAAAGTGCGTCACAATGAAATACTCTGGGTTCCATGCGTTCTCTTTCCCAATCTAGTAACGTCTATATGGCAACGACAGGATTTTCTATGAGGGTCCTGTATCTCCTTTCCGATGTACAATTTCTTCTTTACTGTATCACTCGCACGCTCACGTTGTCGAATTAACACAGAAATTGCATCACAATGAAATACTCTGGGTTCCTTGCCCTCTCTCTCCCAATCTAGGAACGTTTTTATGGCAACGACAAAATTTTCTATTGGGGTCCTGTATCTCCTTTCCGATGCACAATTTCTTCTTTACTGTATCACTCGCCACCCTCACGTTGTCGAATAATCACAGAAAGTGCGTCACAATGAAATACTCCGGGTTCCATGCCTTCTCTTTCCCAATCTAGTAACGTCTATATGGCAACGACAGGATTTTCTATGGGGGTCCTGTATCTCCTTTCCGATGTACAATTACTTCTTTACTGTATCACTCGCACGCTCACGTTGTCGAATTAACACAGAAATTGCGTCACAATGAAATACTCTGGATTCCTTGCCCTCTCTCTCCCAATCTAGGAACGTTTTTATGGCAACGACAAAATTTTCTATTGGGGTCCTGTATCTCCTTTCCGATGCACAATTTCTTCTTTACTGTATCACTCGCCACCCTCACGTTGTCGAATAATCACAGAAAGTGCGTCACAATGAAATACTCTGGGTTCCATGCCTTCTCTTTCCCAATCTAGGAACGTCTATATGGCAACGACAGGATTTTCTATGAGGGTCCTGTATCTCCTTTCCGATGTACAATTTCTTCTTTACTGTATCACTCGCACGCTCACGTTGTCGAATTAACACAGAAATTGCTTCACAATTAAATACACTGGGTTCCATGCCTTCTCTTTCCCAATCTAGTAACGTCTGTATGGCAACGACAGGATTTTCTATGGGGGTCCTGTATCTCCTTTCCGATGTACAATTTCTTCTTTACTGTATCACTCGCACGCTCACGTTGTCGAATTAACACAGAAATTGCGTCACAATGAAATACTCTGGGTTCCTTGCCCTCTCTCTCCCAATCTAGGAACGTTTTTATGGCAACGACAAAATTTTCTATTGTTGTTCTGTATCTCCTTTCCGATGCACAATTTCTTCTTTACTGTATCACTCGCCACCCTCACGTTGTCGAATAATCACAGAAAGTGCGTCACAATGAAATACTCTGGGTTCCATGCCTTCTCTTTCCCAATCTAGGAACGTCTGTATGGCAACGACAGGATTTTCTATGAGGGTCCTGTATTTCCTTTCCGATGCACAATTTCATCTTTACTGTATCACTCGCCACCCTCACGTTGTCGAATAATCACAGAAAGTGCGTCACAATGAAATACTCTGGGTTCCATGCCTTCTCTTTCCCAATCTAGGAACGTCTATATGGCAACGACAGGGTTTTCTATGTGGGTCCTGCATCTCCTTTCCGATGCACAATTTCTTCTTTACTGTATCACTCGCCACCCTCACGTTGTCGAATAATCACAGAAATTGCGTCACAATGAAATACTCTGGGTTCCATGCCTTCTCTTTCCCAATCTAGGAACGTCTGTATGGCAACGACAGGATTTTCTATGAGGGTCCTGTATCTCCTTTCCGATGCACAATTTCTTCTTTACTGTATCACTCGCCACCCTCACGTTGTCGAATAATCACAGAAAGTGCGTCACAATGAAATACTCTGGGTTCCATGAGTTCTCTTTCCCAATCTAGTAACGTCTATATGGCAACGACAGGATTTTCTATGGGGGTCCTGTATCTCCTTTCCGATGTACAATTTCTTCTTTACTGTATCACTCGCACGCTCACGTTGTCGAATTAACACAGAAATTGCGTCACAATGAAATACTCTGGGTTCCTTGCCCTCTCTCTCCCAATCTAGGAACGTTTTTATGGCAACGACAAAATTTTCTATTGGGGTACTGTATCTCCTTTCCGATGCACAATTTCTTCTTTACTGTATCACTCGCCACCCTCACGTTGTCGAATAATCACAGAAAGTGCGTCACAATGAAATACTCTTGGTTCCATGCCTTCTCTTTCCCAATCTAGGAACGTCTATATGGCAACGACAGGATTTTCTATGAGGGTCCTGTATCTCCTCTCCGATGTACAATTTCTTCTTTACTGTATCACTCGCACGCTCACGTTGTCGAATTAACACAGAAATTGCGTCACAATGAAATACTCTGGGTTCCTTGCCCTCTCTCTCCGAATCTAGGAACGTTTTTATGGCAACGACAAAATTTTCTATTGGGGTCCTGTATCTCCTTTCCGATGCACAATTTCTTCTTTACTGTATCACTCGCCACCCTCACGTTGTCGAATAATCACAGAAAGTGCGTCACAATGAAATACTCCGGGTTCCATGCCTTCTCTTTCCCAATCTAGTAACGTCTATATGGCAACGACAGGATTTTCTATGGGGGTCCTGTATCTCCTTTCCGATGTACAATTACTTCTTTACTGTATCACTCGCACACTCACGTTGTCGAATTAACACAGAAATTGCGTCACAATGAAATACTCTGGGTTCCTTGCCCTCTCTCTCCCAATCTAGGAACGTTTTTATGGCAACAACAAAATTTTCTATTGGGGTCCTGTATCTCCTTTCCGATGCACAATTTCTTCTTTACTGTATCACTCGCCACCCTCACGTTGTCGAATAATCACAGAAAGTGCGTCACAATGAAATACTCTGGGTTCCATGCCTTCTCTTTCCCAATCTAGGAACGTCTATATGGCAACGACAGGATTTTCTATGAGGGTCCTGTATCTCTTTTCCGATGTACAATTTCTTCTTTACTGTATCACTTGCACGCTCACGTTGTCGAATTAACACAGAAATTGCGTCACAATGAAATACTCTGTGTTCCTTGCCCTCTCTCTCCCAATCTAGGAACGTTTTTATGGCAACGACAAAATTTTCTATTGGGGTCCTGTATCTCCTTTCCGATGCACAATTTCTTCTTTACTGTATCACTCGCCACCCTCACGTTGTCGAATAATCACAGAAAGTGCGTCACAATGAAATACTCTGGGTTCCATGCCTTCTCTTTCCCAATCTAGGAACGTCTATATGGCAACGACAGGATTTTCTGTGAGCGTCCTGTATCTCCTTTCCGATGTACAATTTCTTCTTTACTGTATCACTCGCATGCTCACGTTGTCGAATTAACACAGAAATTGCGTCACAATTAAATACACTGGGTTCCATGCCTTCTCTTTCCCAATCTAGTAACGTCTGTATGGCAACGACAGGATTTTCTATGGGGGTCCTGTATCTCCTTTCCGATGTACAATTTCTTCTTTACTGTATCACTCGCACGCTCACGTTGTCGAATTAACACAGAAATTGCGTCACAATGAAATACTCTGGGTTCCTTGCCCTCTCTCTCCCAATCTAGGAACGTTTTTATGGCAACGACAAAATATTCTATTGGGGTCCTGTATCTCCTTTCCGATGCACAATTTCTTCTTTACTGTATCACTCGCCACCCTCACGTTGTCGAATAATCACAGAAAGTGCGTCACAATGAAATACTCTGGGTTCCATGCCTTCTCTCTCCCAATCTAGGAACGTCTATATGGCAACGACAGGATTTTCTATGAGGGTCCTTATCTCCTTTCCGATGTACAATTTCTTCTTTACTGTATCACTCGCACGCTCACGTTGTCGAATTAACACAGAAATTGCGTCACAATTAAATACACTGGGTTCCATGCCTTCTCTTTCCCAATCTAGTAACGTCTGTATGGCAACGACAGGATTTTCTATGGGGGTCCTGTATCTCCTTTCCGATGTACAATTTCTTCTTTACTGTATCACTCGCACGCTCACGTTGTCGAATTAACACAGAAATTGCGTCACAATGAAATACTCTGGGTTCCTTGCCCTCTCTCTCCCAATCTAGGAACGTTTTTATGGCAACGACAAAATTTTCTATTGTTGTTCTGTATCTCCTTTCCGATGCACAATTTCTTCTTTACTGTATCACTCGCCACCCTCACGTTGTCGAATAATCACAGAAAGTGCGTCACAATGAAATACTCTGGGTTCCATGCCTTCTCTTTCCCAATCTAGGAACGTCTGTATGGCAACGACAGGATTTTCTATGAGGGTCCTGTATTTCCTTTCCGATGCACAATTTCATCTTTACTGTATCACTCGCCACCCTCACGTTGTCGAATAATCACAGAAAGTGCGTCACAATGAAATACTCTGGGTTCCATGCCTTCTCTTTCCCAATCTAGGAACGTCTATATGGCAACGACAGGGTTTTCTATGTGGGTCCTGCATCTCCTTTCCGATGCACAATTTCTTCTTTACTGTATCACTCGCCACCCTCACGTTGTCGAATAATCACAGAAATTGCGTCACAATGAAATACTCTGGGTTCCATGCCTTCTCTTTCCCAATCTAGGAACGTCTGTATGGCAACGACAGGATTTTCTATGAGGGTCCTGTATCTCCTTTCCGATGCACAATTTCTTCTTTACTGTATCACTCGCCACCCTCACGTTGTCGAATAATCACAGAAAGTGCGTCACAATGAAATACTCTGGGTTCCATGAGTTCTCTTTCCCAATCTAGTAACGTCTATATGGCAACGAAAGGATTTTCTATGGGGGTCCTGTATCTCCTTTCCGATGTACAATTTCTTCTTTACTGTATCACTCGCACGCTCACGTTGTCGAATTAACACAGAAATTGCGTCACAATGAAATACTCTGGGTTCCTTGCCCTCTCTCTCCCAATCTAGGAACGTTTTTATGGCAACGACAAAATTTTCTATTGGGGTACTGTATCTCCTTTCCGATGCACAATTTCTTCTTTACTGTCTCACTCGCCACCCTCACGTTGTCGAATAATCACAGAAAGTGCGTCACAATGAAATACTCTTGGTTCCATGCCTTCTCTTTCCCAATCTAGGAACGTCTATATGGCAACGACAGGATTTTCTATGAGGGTCCTGTATCTCCTCTCCGATGTACAATTTCTTCTTTACTGTATCACTCGCACGCTCACGTTGTCGAATTAACACAGAAATTGCGTCACAATGAAATACTCTGGGTTCCTTGCCCTCTCTCTCCCAATCTAGGAACGTTTTTATGGCAACGACAAAATTTTTTTTGGGGTCCTGTATCTCCTTTCCGATGCACAATTTCTTCTTTACTGTATCACTCGCCACCCTCACGTTGTCGAATAATCACAGAAAGTGCGTCACAATGAAATACTCCGGTTTCCATGCCTTCTCTTTCCCAATCTAGTAACGTCTATATGGCAACGACAGGATTTTCTATGGGGGTCCTGTATCTCCTTTCCGATGTACAATTACTTCTTTACTGTATCACTCGCACACTCACGTTGTCGAATTAACACAGAAATTGCGTCACAATGAAATACTCTGGGTTCCTTGCCCTCTCTCTCCCAATCTAGGAACGTTTTTATGGCAACGACAAAATTTTCTATTGGGGTCCTGTATCTCCTTTCCGATGCACAATTTCTTCTTTACTGTATCACTCGCCACCCTCACGTTGTCGAATAATCACAGAAAGTGCGTCACAATGAAATACTCTGGGTTCCATGCCTTCTCTTTCCCAATCTAGGATCGTCTATATGGCAACGACAGGATTTTCTATGAGGGTCCTGTATCTCCTTTCCGATGTACAATTTCTTCTTTACTGTATCACTTGCACGCTCACGTTGTCGAATTAACACAGAAATTGCGTCACAATGAAATACTCTGGGTTCCTTGCCCTCTCTCTCCCAATCTAGGAACGTTTTTATGGCAACGACAAAATTTTCTATTAGGGTCCTGTATCTCCTTTCCGATGCACAATTTCTTCTTTACTGTATCACTCGCCACCCTCACGTTGTCGAATAATCACAGAAAGTGCGTCACAATGAAATACTCTTGGTTCCATGCCTTCTCTTTCCCAATCTAGGAACGTCTATATGGCAACGACAGGATTTTCTATGAGGGTCCTGTATCTCCTCTCCGATGTACAATTTCTTCTTTACTGTATCACTCGCACGCTCACGTTGTCGAATTAACACAGAAATTGCGTCACAATGAAATACTCTGGGTTCCTTGCCCTCTCTCTCCCAATCTAGGAACGTTTTTATGGCAACGACAAAATTTTTTTTGGGGTCCTGTATCTCCTTTCCGATGCACAATTTCTTCTTTACTGTATCACTCGCCACCCTCACGTTGTCGAATAATCACAGAAAGTGCGTCACAATGAAATACTCCGGGTTCCATGCCTTCTCTTTCCCAATCTAGTAACGTCTATATGGCAACGACAGGATTTTCTATGGGGGTCCTGTATCTCCTTTCCGATGTACAATTACTTCTTTACTGTATCACTCGCACACTCACGTTGTCGAATTAACACAGAAATTGCGTCACAATGAAATACTCTGGGTTCCTTGCCCTCTCTCTCCCAATCTAGGAACGTTTTTATGGCAACGACAAAATTTTCTATTGGGGTCCTGTATCTCCTTTCCGATGCACAATTTCTTCTTTACTGTATCACTCGCCACCCTCACGTTGTCGAATAATCACAGAAAGTGCGTCACAATGAAATACTCTGGGTTCCATGCCTTCTCTTTCCCAATCTAGGAACGTCTATATGGCAACGACAGGATTTTCTATGAGGGTCCTGTATCTCCTTTCCGATGTACAATTTCTTCTTTACTGTATCACTTGCACGCTCACGTTGTCGAATTAACACAGAAATTGCGTCACAATGAAATACTCTGGGTTCCTTGCCCTCTCTCTCCCAATCTAGGAACGTTTTTATGGCAACGACAAAATTTTCTATTGGGGTCCTGTATCTCCTTTCCGATGCACAATTTCTTCTTTACTGTATCACTCGCCACCCTCACGTTGTCGAATAATCACAGAAAGTGCGTCACAATGAAATACTCTGGGTTCCATGCCTTCTCTTTCCCAATCTAGGAACGTCTATATGGCAACGACAGGATTTTCTGTGAGCGTCCTGTATCTCCTTTCCGATGTACAATTTCTTCTTTACTGTATCACTCGCACGCTCACGTTGTCGAATTAACACAGAAATTGCGTCACAAGTAAATACACTGGGTTCCATGCCTTCTCTTTCCCAATCTAGTAACGTCTGTATGGCAACGACAGGATTTTCTATGGGGGTCCTGTATCTCCTTTCCGATGTACAATTTCTTCTTTACTGTATCACTCGCACGCTCACGTTGTCGAATTAACACAGAAATTGCGTCACAATGAACTACTCTGGGTTCCTTGCCCTCTCTCTCCCAATCTAGGAACGTTTTTATGGCAACGACAAAATATTCTATTGGGGTCCTGTATCTCCTTTCCGATGCACAATTTCTTCTTTACTGTATCACTCGCCACCCTCACGTTGTCGAATAATCACAGAAAGTGCGTCACAATGAAATACTCTGGGTTCCATGCCTTCTCTCTCCCAATCTAGGAACGTCTATATGGCAACGACAGGATTTTCTATGAGGGTCCTTATCTCCTTTCCGATGTACAATTTCTTCTTTACTGTATCACTCGCACGCTCACGTTGTCGAATTAACACAGAAATTGCGTCACAATGAAATACTTTGGGTTCCTTGCCCTCTCTCTCCCAATCTAGGAACGTTTTTATGGCAACGACAAAATTTTCTATTGGGGTCCTGTATCTCCTTTCCGATGCACAATTTCTTCTTTACTGTATCACTCGCCACCCTCACGTTGTCGAATAATCACAGAAAGTGCGTCACAATGAAATACTCTGGGTTCCATGCCTTCTCTTTCCCAATCTAGGAACGTCTATATGGCAACGACAGGATTTTCTATGGGGGTCCTGTATCTCCTTTCCGATGTACAATTTCTTCTTTACTGTATCACTCGCATGCTCACGTTGTCGAATTAACACAGAAATTGCGTCACAATTAAATACACTGGGTTCCATGCCTTCTCTTTCCCAATCTAGTAACGTCTGTATGGCAACGACAGGATTTTCTATGGGGGTCCTGTATCTCCTTTCCGATGTACAATTTCTTCTTTACTGTATCACTCGCACGCTCACGTTGTCGAATTAACACAGAAATTGCGTCACAATGAAATACTCTAGGTTCCTTGCCCTCTCTCTCCCAATCTAGGAACGTTTTTATGGCAACGACAAAATTTTCTATTGGGGTCCTGTATCTCCTTTCCGATGCACAATTTCTTCTTTACTGTATCACTCGCCACCCTCACGTTGTCGAATAATCACAGAAAGTGCGTCACAATGAAATACTCTGGGTTCCATGCGTTCTCTTTCCCAATCTAGTAACGTCTATATGGCAACGACAGGATTTTCTATGAGGGTCCTGTATCTCCTTTCCGATGTACAATTTCTTCTTTACTGTATCACTCGCACGCTCACGTTGTCGAATTAACACAGAAATTGCGTCACAATGAAATACTCTGGGTTCCTTGCCCTCTCTCTCCCAATCTAGGAACGTTTTTATGGCAACGACAAAATTTTCTATTGGGGTCCTGTATCTCCTTTCCGATGCACAATTTCTTCTTTACTGTATCACTCGCCACCCTCACGTTGTCGAATAATCACAGAAAGTGCGTCACAATGAAATACTCCGGGTTCCATGCCTTCTCTTTCCCAATCTAGTAACGTCTATATGGCAACGACAGGATTTTCTATGGGGGTCCTGTATCTCCTTTCCGATGTACAATTACTTCTTTACTGTATCAGTCGCACGCTCACGTTGTCGAATTAACACAGAAATTGCGTCACAATGAAATACTCTGGGTTCCTTGCCCTCTCTCTCCCAATCTAGGAACGTTTTTATGGCAACGACAAAATTTTCTATTGGGGTCCTGTATCTCCTTTCCGATGCACAATTTCTTCTTTACTGTATCACTCGCCACCCTCACGTTGTCGAATAATCACAGAAAGTGCGTCAGAATGAAATACTCTGGGTTCCATGCCTTCTCTTTCCCAATCTAGGAACGTCTATATGGCAACGACAGGATTTTCTATGAGCGTCCTGTATCTCCTTTCCGATGTACAATTTCTTCTTTACTGTATCACTCGCACGCTCACGTTGTCGAATTAACACAGAAATTGCGTCACAATTAAATACACTGGGTTCCATGCCTTCTCTTTCCCAATCTAGTAACGTCTGTATGGCAACGACAGGATTTTCTATGGGGGTCCTGTATCTCCTTTCCGATGTACAATTTCTTCTTTACTGTATCACTCGCACGCTCACGTTGTCGAATTAACACAGAAATTGCGTCACAATGAAATACTCTGGGTTCCTTGCCCTCTCTCTCCCAATCTAGGAACGTTTTTATGGCAACGACAAAATTTTCTATTGTTGTTCTGTATCTCCTTTCCGATGCACAATTTCTTCTTTACTGTATCACTCGCCACCCTCACGTTGTCGAATAATCACAGAAAGTGCGTCACAATGAAATACTCTGGGTTCCATGCCTTCTCTTTCCCAATCTAGGAACGTCTGTATGGCAACGACAGGATTTTCTATGAGGGTCCTGTATTTCCTTTCCGATGCACAATTTCATCTTTACTGTATCACTCGCCACCCTCACGTTGTCGAATAATCACAGAAAGTGCGTCACAATGAAATACTCTGGGTTCCATGCCTTCTCTTTCCCAATCTAGGAACGTCTATATGGCAACGACAGGGTTTTCTATGTGGGTCCTGCATCTCCTTTCCGATGCACAATTTCTTCTTTACTGTATCACTCGCCACCCTCACGTTGTCGAATAATCACAGAAAGTGCGTCACAATGAAATACTCTGGGTTCCATGCCTTCTCTTTCCCAATCTAGGAACGTCTGTATGGCAACGACAGGATTTTCTATGAGGGTCCTGTATCTCCTTTCCGATGCACAATTTCTTCTTTACTGTATCACTCGCCACCCTCACGTTGTCGAATAATCACAGAAAGTGCGTCACAATGAAGTACTCTGGGTTCCATGAGTTCTCTTTCCCAATCTAGTAACGTCTATATGGCAACGACAGGATTTTCTATGGGGGTCCTGTATCTCCTTTCCGATGTACAATTTCTTCTTTACTGTATCACTCGCACGCTCACGTTGTCGAATTAACACAGAAATTGCGTCACAATGAAATACTCTGGGTTCCTTGCCCTCTCTCTCCCAATCTAGGAACGTTTTTATGGCAACGACAAAATTTTCTATTGGGGTACTGTATCTCCTTTCCGATGCACAATTTCTTCTTTACTGTATCACTCGCCACCCTCACGTTGTCGAATAATCACAGAAAGTGCGTCACAATGAAATACTCTGGGTTTCATGCCTTCTCTTTCCCAATCTAGGAACGTCTATATGGCAACGACAGGATTTTCTATCAGGGTCCTGTATCTCCTCTCCGATGTACAATTTCTTCTTTACTGTATCACTCGCACGCTCACGTTGTCGAATTAACACAGAAATTGCGTCACAATGAAATACTCTGGGTTCCTTGCCCTCTCTCTCCCAATCTAGGAACGTTTTTATGGCAACGACAAAATTTTCTATTGGGGTCCTGTATCTCCTTTCCGATGCACAATTTCTTCTTTACTGTATCACTCGCCACCCTCACGTTGTCGAATAATCACAGGAAGTGCGTCACAATGAAATACTCTGGGTTCCATGCCTTCTCTTTCCCAATCTAGGAACGTCTATATGGCAACGACAGGATTTTCTATGAGGGCCCTGTATCTCCTTTCCGATGTACAATTTCTTCTTTACTGTATCACTCGCACGCTCACGTTGTCGAATTAACACAGAAATTGCGTCACAATTAAATACACTGGGTTCCATGCCTTCTCTTTCCCGATCTAGTAACGTCTGTATGGCAACGACAGGATTTTCTATGGGGGTCCTGTATCTCCTTTCCGATGTACAATTTCTTCTTTACTGTATCACTCGCACGCTCACGTTGTCGAATTAACACAGAAATTGCGTCACAATGAAATACTCTGGGTTCCTTGCCCTCTGTCTCTCAATCTAGGAACGTTTTTATGGCAACGACAAAATTTTCTATTGGGGTCCTGTATCTCCTTTCCGATGCACAATTTCTTCTTTACTGTATCACTCGCCACCCTCACGTTGTCGAATAATCACAGAAAGTCCGTCACAATGAAATACTCTGGGTTCCATGCCTTCTCTTTCCCAATGTAGGAACGTCTATATGGCAACAACAGGATTTTCTATGAGGGTCCTGTATCTCCTTTCCGATGTACAATTTCTTCTTTACTGTATCACTCGCACGCTCACGTTGTCGAATTAACACAGAAATTGCGTCACAATGAAATACTCTGGGTTCCTTGCCCTCTCTCTCCCAATCTAGGAACGTTTTTATGGCAACGACAAAATTTTCTATTGGGGTCCTGTATCTCCTTTCCGATGCACAATTTCTTCTTTACTGTATCACTCGCCACCCTCACGTTGTCGAATAATCACAGAAAGTGCGTCACAATGAAATACTCTGGGTTCCATGCCTTCTCTTTCCCAATCTAGGAACGTCTATATGGCAACGACAGGATTTTCTATGGGGGTCCTGTATCTCCTTTCCGATGTACAATTTCTTCTTTACTGTATCACTCGCACGCTCACGTTGTCGAATTAACACAGAAATTGCGTCACAATGAAATACTCTGGGTTCCTTGCCCTCTCTCTCACAATCTAGGAACGTTTTTATGGCAACGGCAAAATTTTCTATTGGGGTCCTGTATCTCCTTTCCGATGCACAATTTCTTCTTTACTGTATCACTCGCCACCCTCACGTTGTCGAATAATCACAGAAAGTGCGTCACAATGAAATACTCTGGGTTCCATGCCTTCTCTTTCCCAATCTAGGAACGTCTATATGGCAACGACAGGATTTTCTATGAGGGTCCTGTATCTCCTTTCCGATGTACAATTTCTTCTTTACTGTATCACTCGCACGCTCACGTTGTCGAATTAACACAGAAATTGCGTCACAATGAAATACTCTGGGTTCCTTGCCCTCTCTCTCCCAATCTAGGAACGTTTTTATGGCAACGACAAAATTTTCTATTGGGGTCCTGTATCTCCTTTCCGATGCACAATTTCTTCTTTACTGTATGACTCGCCACCCTCACGTTGTCGAATAATCACAGAAAGTGCGTCACAATGAAATACTCTGGGTTCCATGCCTTCTCTTTCCCAATCTAGGAACGTCTATATGGCAACGACAGGATTTTCTATGGGGGTCCTGTATCTCCTTTCCGATGTACAATTTCTTCTTTGCTGTATCACTCGCACGCTCACGTTGTCGAATTAACACAGAAATTGCGTCACAATTAAATACACTGGGTTCCATGCCTTCTCTTTCCCAATCTAGTAACGTCTGTATGGCAACGACAGGATTTTCTATGGGGGTCCTGTATCTCCTTTCCGATGTACAATTTCTTCTTTACTGTATCACTCGCACGCTCACGTTGTCGAATTAACACAGAAATTGCGTCACAATGAAATACTCTGGGTTCCTTGCCCTCTCTCTCCCAATCTAGGAACGTTTTTATGGCAACGACAAAATTTTCTATTGGGGTCCTGTATCTCCTTTCCGATGCACAATTTCTTCTTTACTGTATCACTCGCCACCCTCACGTTGTCGAATAATCACAGAAAGTGCGTCACAATGAAATACTCTGGGTTCCATGCCTTCTCTTTCCCAATCTAGTAACGTCTATATGGCAACGACAGGATTTTCTATGGGGGTCCTGTATCTCCTTTCCGATGTACAATTTCTTCTTTACTGTATCACTCGCACGCTCACGTTGTCGAATTAACGCAAAAATTGCGTCACAATGAAATACACTGGGTTCCTTGCCCTCTCTCTCCCTATCTAGGAACGTTTTTATGGCAACGACAAAATTTTCTATTGGGGTCCTGTATCTCCTTTCCGATGCACAATTTCTTCTTTACTGTATCACTCGCCACCCTCACGTTGTCGAATAATCACAGAAAGTGCGTCACAATGAAATACTCTGGGTTCCATGCCTTCTCTTTCCCAATGTAGGAACGTCTATATGGCAACGACAGGATTTTCTATGGGGGTCCTGTATCTCCTTTCCGATGTACAATTTCTTCTTTACTGTATCACTCGCAGGCTCACGTTGTCGAATTAACACAGAAATTGCGTCACAATTAAATACACTGGGTTCCATGCCTTCTCTTTCCCAATGTATGAACGTTTCTATGGCAACAACAGGATTTTCTATAGGGGTCCTGTATCTCTTTCTCGATGCACTATTTCTCCTTTTCTGTATCACTCGCAGCCTCACGTTGACGAATTAACACAGAAATTTCGTCACAATGAAATACTCTGGGTTCCATGCCTTCTCCTTCCCAATCTAGGAACGTTTTTATGCCAACGACGAAATTTTCTATTGGGGTCCTGTATCTTCTTTCCGATGCACAATTTCTTCTTTACTGTATAACTCGCACCCTCACGTTGTCGAATTAACACAGAAATTGCGTCACAATGAAATACTCTGGGTTCCATACCTTCTCCTTCCCAATCTAGGAACGTTTCTATGGCAACGACAGGATTTTCTATTAGGGTCCTGTATCTCCTTTCCGATGTACAATTTTTTCTTTACTGTATCACTCGCACCCTCATGTGGGTGATTTAAACAAGAAATTGCGTCACAATGAAATACTCTGGGTTCCTTGCCCTCTCTCTCCCAATCTAGGAACGTTTTTATGGCAACGACAAAATTTTCTATTGGGGTCCTGTATCTCCTTTCCGATGCACAATTTCTTCTTTACTGTATCACTGACCACCCTCACGATGTCGAATAATCACAGAAATTGCGTCACAATGAAATACTCTGGGTTACATGCCTTCTCTTTCCCAATCTAGGAACGTCTATATGGCAACGACAGGATTTTCTATGGGGGTCCTGTATCTCCTTTCCGATGTACAATTTCTTCTCTACTGTATCACTCGCACGCTCACGTTGTCGAATTAACACCGAAATTGCGTCACAATGAAATACTCTGGGTTCCTTGCCCTCTCTCTCCCAATCTAGGAACGTTTTTATGGCAACGACAAAATTTTCTATTGGGGTCCTGTATCTCCTTTCCGATGCACAATTTCTTCTTTACTGTATCACTCGCATGCTCACGTTGTCGAATTAACACAGAAATTGCGTCACAATTAAATACACTGGGTTCCATGCCTTCTCTTTCCCAATGTATGAACGTTTCTATGGCAACGACAGGATTTTCTATTGGGGTCCTGTATCTCTTTTTCGATGCACTATTTCTCCTTTTCTGTATCACTCGCACCCTCACGTTGACGAATTAACACAGAAATTTCGTCACAATGAAATACTCTGGGTTCCATGCCTTCTCCTTCCCAATCTAGGAACGTTTTTATGGCAACGACAAAATTTTCTATTGGGGTCCTGTATCTCCTTTCCGATGCACAATTTCTTCTTTACTGTATAACTCGCACCCTCACGTTTGTCGAATTAACACAGAAATTGCGTCACAATGAAATACTCTGGGTTCCATACCTTCTCCTTCCCAATCTAGGAACGTTTCAATGGCAACGACAGGATTTTCTATTAGGGTCCTGTATCTCCTTTCCGATGTACAATTTCTTCTTTACTGTATCACTCGCACCCTCACGTGGGTGATTTAAACAAGAAATTGCGTCACAATGAAATACTCTGGGTTCCTTGCCCTCTCTCTCCCAATCTAGGAACGTTTTTATGGCAACGACAAAATTTTCTATTGGGGTCCTGTATCTCCTTTCCGATGCACAATTTCTTCTTTACTGTATCACTCGCCACCCTCACGATGTCGAATAATCACAGAAATTGCGTCACAATGGAATACTCTGGGTTCCATGCCTTCTCTTTCCCAATCTAGGAACGTCTATATGGCAACGACAGGATTTTCTATGGGGGTCCTGTATCTCCTTTCCGATGTACAATTTCTTCTCTACTGTATCACTCGCACGCTCACGTTGTCGAATTAACACATAAATTGCGTCACAATGAAATACTCTGGGTTCCTTGCCCTCTCTCTCCCAATCTAGGAACGATTTTATGGCAACGACAAAATTTTCTATTGGGGTCCTGTATCTCCTGTCCGATGCACAATTTCTTCTTTACTGTATCACTCGCACGCTCACGTTGTCGAATTAACACAGAAATTGCGTCACAATTAAATACACTGGGTTCCATGCCTTCTCTTTCCCAATGTATGAACGTTTCTATGGCAACGACAGGATTTTCTATTGGGGTCCTGTATCTCTTTTTCGATGCACTATTTCTCCTTTTCTGTATCACTCGCACCATCACGTTGACGAATTAACACAGAAATTGCGTCACAATGAAATACTCTGGGTTCCATGCCTTCTCCTTCCCAATCTAGGAACGTTTTTATGGCGACGACAAAATTTTCTATTGGGGTCCTGTATCTCCTTTCCGATGCACAATTTCTTCTTTACTGTATAACTCGCACCCTCACGTTGTCGAATTAACACAGAAATTGCGTCACAATGAAATACTCTGGGTTCCATACCTTCTCCTTCCCAATCTAGGAACGTTTCTATGGCAACGACAGGATTTTCTATTAGGGTCCTGTATCTCCTTTCCGATGTACCATTTCTTCTTTACTGTATCACTCGCACGCTCACGTTGTCGAATTAACACAGAAATTGCGTCACAATGAAATACTCTGGGTTCCTTGCCCTCTCTCTCCCAATCTAGGAACGTTTTTATCTCAACGACAAAATTTTCTATTGGGGTCCTGTATCTCCTTTCCGATGCACAATTTCTTCTTTACTGTATCACTCGCCACCCTCACGTTGTCGAATAATCACAGAAATTGCGTCACAATGAAATACTCTGGGTTCCATACCTTCTCTTTCCCAATCTAGGAACGTCTATATGGCAACGACAGGATTTTCTATGGGGGTCCTGTATCTCCTTTCCGATGTACAATTTCTTCTTTACTGTATCACTCGCACGCTCACGTTGTCGAATTAACACAGAAATTGCGTCACTATGAAATACTCTGGGTTCCTTGCCCTCTCTCTCCCAATCTAGGAACGTTTTTATGGCAACGACAAAATTTTCTATTGGGGTCCTGTATCTCCTTTCCGATGCACAATTTCTTCTTTACTGTATCACTCGCCACCCTCACGTTGTCGAATAATCACAGAAAGTGCGTCACAATGAAATACTCTGGGTTCCATGCGTTCTCTTTCCCAATCTAGTAACGTCTATATGGCAACGACAGGATTTTCTATGGGGGTCCTGTATCTCCTTTCCGATGTACAATTTCTTCTTTACTGTATCACTCGCACGCTCACGTTGTCGAATTAACACAAAAATTGCGTCACAATGAAATACACTGGGTTCCTTGCCCTCTCTCTCCCAATCTAGGAACGTTTTTATGGCAACGACAAAATTTTCTATTGGGGTCCTGTATCTCCTTTCCGATGCACAATTTCTTCTTTACTGTATCACTCGCCACCCTCACGTTGTCGAACAATCACAGAAAGTGCGTCACAATGAAATACTCTGGGTTCCATGCCTTCTCTTTCCCAATGTAGGAACGTCTATATGGCAACGACAGGATTTTCTATGGGGGTCCTGTATCTCCTTTCCGATGTACAATTTCTTCTTTACTGTATCACTCGCAGGCTCACGTTGTCGAATTAACACAGAAATTGCGTCACAATTAAATACACTGGGTTCCATGCCTTCTCTTTCCCAATGTATGAACGTTTCTATGGCAACAACAGGATTTTCTATAGGGGTCCTGTATCTCTTTCTCGATGCACTATTTCTCCTTTTCTGTATCACTCGCAGCCTCACGTTGACGAATTAACACAGAAATTTCGTCACAATGAAATACTCTGGGTTCCATGCCTTCTCCTTCCCAATCTAGGAACGTTTTTATGCCAACGACGAAATTTTCTATTGGGGTCCTGTATCTTCTTTCCGATGCACAATTTCTTCTTTACTGTATAACTCGCACCCTCACGTTGTCGAATTAACACAGAAATTGCGTCACAATGAAATACTCTGGGTTCCATACCTTCTCCTTCCCAATCTAGGAACGTTTCTATGGCAACGACAGGATTTTCTATTAGGGTCCTGTATCTCCTTTCCGATGTACAATTTTTTCTTTACTGTATCACTCGCACCCTCACGTGGGTGATTTAAACAAGAAATTGCGTCACAATGAAATACTCTGGGTTCCTTGCCCTCTCTCTCCCAATCTAGGAACGTTTTTATGGCAACGACAAAATTTTCTATTGGGGTCCTGTATCTCCTTTCCGATGCACAATTTCTTCTTTACTGTATCACTGACCACCCTCACGATGTCGAATAATCACAGAAATTGCGTCACAATGAAATACTCTGGGTTACATGCCTTCTCTTTCCCAATCTAGGAACGTCTATATGGCAACGACAGGATTTTCTATGGGGGTCCTGTATCTCCTTTCCGATGTACAATTTCTTCTCTACTGTATCACTCGCACGCTCACGTTGTCGAATTAACACCGAAATTGCGTCACAATGAAATACTCTGGGTTCCTTGCCCTCTCTCTCCCAATCTAGGAATGTTTTTATGGCAACGACAAAATTTTCTATTGGGGTCCTGTATCTCCTTTCCGATGCACAATTTCTTCTTTACTGTATCACTCGCATGCTCACGTTGTCGAATTAACACAGAAATTGCGTCACAATTAAATACACTGGGTTCCATGCCTTCTCTTTCCCAATGTATGAACGTTTCTATGGCAACGACAGGATTTTCTATTGGGGTCCTGTATCTCTTTTTCGATGCACTATTTCTCCTTTTCTGTATCACTCGCACCCTCACGTTGACGAATTAACACAGAAATTTCGTCACAATGAAATACTCTGGGTTCCATGCCTTCTCCTTCCCAATCTAGGAACGTTTTTATGGCAATGACAAAATTTTCTATTGGGGTCCTGTATCTCCTTTCCGATGCACAATTTCTTCTTTACTGTATAACTCGCACCCTCACGTTTGTCGAATTAACACAGAAATTGCGTCACAATGAAATACTCTGGGTTCCATACCTTCTCCTTCCCAATCTAGGAACGTTTCTATGGCAACGACAGGATTTTCTATTAGGGTCCTGTATCTCCTTTCCGATGTACAATTTCTTCTTTACTGTATCACTCGCACCCTCACGTGGGTGATTTAAACAAGAAATTGCGTCACAATGAAATACTCTGGGTTCCTTGCCCTCTCTCTCCCAATCTAGGAACGTTTTTATGGCAACGACAAAATTTTCTATTGGGGTCCTGTATCTCCTTTCCGATGCACAATTTCTTCTTTACTGTATCACTCGCCACCCTCACGATGTCGAATAATCACAGAAATTGAGTCACAATGAAATACTCTGGGTTCCATGCCTTCTCTTTCCCAATCTAGGAACGTCTATATGGCAACGACAGGATTTTCTATGGGGGTCCTGTATCTCCTTTCCGATGTACAATTTCTTCTCTACTGTATCACTCGCACGCTCACGTTGTCGAATTAACACATAAATTGCGTCACAATGAAATACTCTGGGTTCCTTGCCCTCTCTCTCCCAATCTAGGAACGTTTTTATGGCAACGACAAAATTTTCTATTGGGGTCCTGTATCTCCTTTCCGATGTACAATTTCTTCTTTACTGTATCACTCGCACGCTCACGTTGTCGAATTAACACAGAAATTGCGTCACAATTAAATACACTGGGTTCCATGCCTTCTCTTTCCCAATGTATGAACGTTTCTATGGAAACGACAGGATTTTCTATTGGGGTCCTGTATCTCTTTTTCGATGCACTATTTCTCCTTTTCTGTATCACTCGCACCATCACGTTGACGAATTAACACAGAAATTTCGTCGCAATGAAATACTCTGGGTTCCATGCCTTCTCCTTCCCAATCTAGGAACGTTTTTATGGCGACGACAAAATTTTCTATTGGGGTCCTGTATCTCCTTTCCGATGCACAATTTCTTCTTTACTGTATAACTCGCACCCTCACGTTGTCGAATTAACACAGAAATTGCGTCACAATGAAATACTCTGGGTTCCATACCTTCTCCTTCCCAATCTAGGAACGTTTCTATGGCAACGACAGGATTTTCTATTAGGGTCCGGTATCTCCTTTCCGATGTACCATTTCTTCTTTACTGTATCACTCGCACGCTCACGTTGTCGAATTAACACAGAAATTGCGTCACAATGAAATACTCTGGGTTCCTTGCCCTCTCTCTCCCAATCTAGGAACGTTTTTATGGCAACGACAAAATTTTCTATTGGGGTCCTGTATCTCCTTTCCGATGCACAATTTCTTCTTTACTGTATCACTCGCCACCCTCACGTTGTCGAATAATCACAGAAATTGCGTCACAATGAAATACTCTGGGTTCCATACCTTCTCTTTCCCAATCTAGGAACGTCTATATGGCAACGACAGGATTTTCTATGGGGGTCCTATATCTCCTTTCCGATGTACAATTTCTTCTTTACTGTATCACTCGCACGCTCACGTTGTCGAATTAACACAGAAATTGCGTCACTATGAAATACTCTGGGTTCCTTGCCCTCTCTCTCCCAATCTAGGAACGTTTTTATGGCAACGACAAAATTTTCTATTGGGGTCCTGTATCTCCTTTCCGATGCACAATTTCTTCTTTACTGTATCACTCGCCACCCTCACGTTGTCGAATAATCACAGAAATTGCGTCACAATGAAATACTCTGGGTTCCATACCTTCTCTTTCCCAATCTAGGAACGTCTATATGGCAACGACAGGATTTTCTATGGGGGTCCTGTATCTCCTTTCCGATGTACAATTTCTTCTTTACTGTATCACTCGCACGCTCACGTTGTCGAATTAACACAGAAATTGCGTCACAATGAAATCCTCTGGGTTCCTTGCCCTCTCTCTCCCAATCTAGGAACGTTTTTATGGCAACGACAAAATTTTCTATTGGGGTCCTGTATCTCCTTTCCGATGCACAATTTCTTCTTTACTGTATCACTCGCCACCCTCAAGTTGTCGAATAATCACAGAAATTGCGTCACAATGAAATACTCTGGGTTCCATGCATTCTCTTTCCCAATCTAGGAACGTCTATATGGCAACGACAGGATTTTCTATGGGGGTCCTGTATCTCCTTTCCGATGTACAATTTCTTCTCTACTGTGTCACTCGCACGCTCACGTTGTCGAATTAACACAGAAATTGCGTCACAATGAAATACTCTGGGTTCCTTGCCCTCTCTCTCCCAATCTAGGAACGTTTTTATGGCAACGACAAAATTTTCTATTGGGGTCCTGTATCTCCTTTCCGATGCACAATTTCTTCTTTACTGTATCACTCGCCACCCTCACGTTGTCGAATAATCACAGAAATTGCGTCACAATGAAATACTCTGGGTTCCATACCTTCTCTTTCCCAATCTAGGAACGTCTATATGGCAACGACAGGATTTTCTATGGGGGTCCTGTATCTTCTTTCCGATGTACAATTTCTTCTTTACTGTATCACTCGCACGCTCACGTTGTCGAATTAACACAGAAATTGCGTCACAATGAAATACTCTGGGTTCCTTGCCCTCTCTCTCCCAATCTAGGAACGTTTTTATGGCAACGACAAAATTTTCTATTGGGGTCCTGTATCTCCTTTCCGATGCACAATTTCTTCTTTACTGTATCACTCGCCACCCTCACGTTGTCGAATTAACACAGAAATTGCGTCACAATGAAATACTCTGGGTTCCATACCTTCTCGTTCCCAATCTAGGAACGTTTCTATGGCAACGACAGGATTTTCTATTAGGGTCCTGTATCTCCTTTCCGATGTACAATTTCTTCTTTACTGTATCACTCGCACGCTCACGTTTCGAATTAACACAGAAATTGCGTCACAATGAAATACTCTGGGTTATTTGCCCTCTGTCTCCCAATCTAGGAACGTTTTTATGGCAACGACAAAATTTTCTATTGGGGCCCTGTATCTCCTTTCCGATGCACAATTTCTTCTTTACTGTATCACTCGCCACCCTCACGTTGTCGAATTAACACAGAAATTGCGTCACAGTGAAATACTCTGGGTTCCATTCCTTCTCCTTCCCAATCTAGGAAAGTTTCTATGGCAACGACAGGATTTTCTATTAGGGTCCTGTATCTCCTTTCCGATGTACAATTTCTTCTTTACTGTATCACTCGCACCCTCACGTGGGTGATTTAAACAAGAAATTGCGTCACAATGAAATACTCTGGGTTCCTTGCCCTCTCTCTCCCAATCTAGGAACGTTTTTATGGCAACGACAAAATTTTCTATTGGGGTCCTGTATCTCCTTTCCGATGCACAATTTCTTCTTTACTGTATCACTCGCCACCCTCACGTTGTCGAATTAACACAGAAATTGCGTCACAATGAAATACTCTGGGTTCCATGCCTTCTCCTTCCCAATCTAGGAACGTTTCTATTTCAAAGACAGGATTTTCTATTAGGGTCCTGTATCTCCTTTCCGATGTACAATTTCTTCTTTACTGTATCACTCGCCACCCACACGTGGGTGATTTATACAAGAAATTGCGTCACAATGAAATACTCTGGGTTCCTTGCCCTCTCTCTCCCAATCGAGGAACGTTTTTATGGCAACGACAAAATTTTCTATTGGGGTCCTGTATCTCCTTTCCCGATGCACAATTTCTTCTTTACTGTATCACTCGCCACCCTCACGTTGTCGAATTAATACAGAAATTGCGTCACAATGAAATACTCTGGGTTCCATGCCTTCACTTTCCCAATCTAGGAACGTTTCTATGGCAACGACAGGATTTTCTATTAGGGTCCTGTATCTCCTTTCCGATGTACAATTTCTTCTTTACTGTATCACTCGCACCCTCACTTGGCTGATTTAAACAAGAAATTGCGTCACAATGAAATACTCTGGGTTCCTTGCCCTCTGTCTCCCAATCTAGGAACGTTTTTATGGCAACGACAAAATTTTCTATTGGGGCCCTGTATCTCCTTTCCGATGCACAATTTCTTCTTTACTGTATCACTCGCCACCCTGACGTTGTCGAATTAACACAGAAATTGCGTCACAATGAAATACTCTGGGTTCCATGCCTTCTCTTTCCCAATCTAGGAACGTCTATATGGCAACGACAGGATTTTCTATGGGGGTCCTGTATCTCCTTTCCGATGTACAATTTCTTCTTTACTGTATCACTCGCACGCTCACGTTGTCGAATTAACACAGAAATTGCGTCACAATGAAATACTCTGGGTTCCTTGCCCTCTCTCTCCCAATCTAGGAACGTTTTTATGGCAACGACAAAATTTTCTATTGGGGTCCTGTATCTCCTTTCCGATGCACAATTTCTTCTTTACTGTATCACTCGCCACCCTCACGTTGTCGAATAATCACAGAAATTGCGTCACAATGAAATACTCTGGGTTCCATGCCTTCTCTTTCCCAATCTAGGAACGTCGTCTATATGGCAACGACAGGATTTTCTATGGGGGTCCTGTGTCTCCTTTCCGATGTACAATTTCTTCTTTACTGTATCACTCGCACGCTCACGTTGTCGAATTAACACAGAAATTGCGTCACAATGAAATACTCTGGGTTCCTTGCCCTCTCTCTCCCAATCTAGGAACGTTTTTATGGCAACGACAAAATGTTCTATTGGGGTCCTGTATCTCCTTTCCGATGCACAATTTCTTCTTTACTGTATCACTCGCCACCCTCACGTTGTCGAATAATCACAGAAAGTGCGTCACAATGAAATACTCTGGGTTCCCTGCCTTCTCTTTCCCAATCTAGGAACGTCTATATGGCAACGACAGGATTTTCTATGGGGGTCCTGTATCTCCTTTCCGATGTACAATTTCTTCTTTACTGTATCACTCGCACGCTCACGTTGTCGAATTAACACAGAAATTGCGTCACAATGAAATACTCTGGGTTCCTTGCCCTCTCTCTCCCAATCTAGGAACGTTTTTATGGCAACGACAAAATTTTCTATTGGGGTCCTGTATCTCCCTTCCGATGCACAATTTCTTCTTTACTGTATCACTCGCCACCCTTACGTTGTCGAATAATCACAGAAATTGCGGTAACAATGAAATACTCTGGGTTCCATGCCTTCTCTTTCCCAATCTAGGAACGTCTATATGGCAACGACAGGATTTTCTATGGGGGTCCTGTATCTCCTTTCCGATGTACAATTTCTTCTTTACTGTATCACTCGCACGCTCACGTTGTCGAATTAACACAGAAATTGCGTCACAATGAAATACTCTGGGTTCCTTGCCCTCTCTCTCCCAATCTAGGAACGTCTATATGGCAACGACAGGATTTTCTATGGGGGTCCTGTATCACCTTTCCGATGTACAATTTCTTCTTTACTGTATCACTCGCACGCTCACGTTGACGAATTAACACAGAAATTGCGTCACAATGAAATACTCTGGGTTCCATACCTTCTCCTTCCCAATCTAGGAACGTTTCTATGGCAACGACAGGATTTTCTATTAGGGTCCTGTATCTCCTTTCCGATGTACAATTTCTTCTTTACTGTATCACTCGCACCCTCACGTGGCTGATTTAAACAAGAAATTGCGTCACAATGAAATACTCTGGGTTCCTTGCCCGCTCTTTCCCAATCTAGGAACGTCTATGTGGCAACGACAGGATTTTCTATGGGGGTCCTGTATCTCCTTTCCGATGCACAATTTCTTCTTTCCTGTATCACTCGCACGCTCACGTTGTCGAATTAACACAGAAATTGCGTCACAATGAAATACTCTGGGTTCCTTGCCCTCTCTCTCCCAATCTAGGAACGTTTTTATGGCAACGACAAAAATTTCTATTGGGGTCCTGTATCTCCTTTCCGATGTACAATTTCTTCTTTACTGTATCACTCGCACCCTCACGTTGACGAATTAACACAGAAATTTAGTCACAATGAAATACTCTGTGTTCCATGCCTTCTCCTTCCCAATCTAGGAACGTTTTTATGGCAAAGACAATATTTTCTATTGGGGTCCTGTATCTTCTTTCCGATGCACAATTTCTTCTTTACTGTATCACTCGCACCCTCACGTTGTCGAATTAACACAGAAATTGCGTCACAATGAAATACTCTGGGTTCCATACCTTCTCCTTCCCAATCTAGGAACGTTTCTATGGCAACGACAGGATTTTCTATTAGGGTCCTGTATCTCCTTTCCGATGTACAATTTCTTCTTTACTGTATCACTCGCACCCTCACGTGGCTGATTTAAACAAGAAATTGCGTCACAATGAAATACTCTGGGTTCCTTGCCCTCTCTTTCCCAATCTAGGAACGTCTATGTGGCAACGACAGGATTTTCTATGGGGGTCCTGTATCTCCTTTCCGATGTACAATTTCTTCTTTACTGTATCACTCGCCACCCTCACGTTGTCGAATTAACACAGAAATTGCGTCACAATGAAATACTCTGGGTTCCTTGCCCTCTCTCTCCCAATCTAGGAACGTTTTTATGGCAACGACAAAATTTTCTATTGGGGTCCTGTATCTCCTTTCCGATGCACAATTTCTTCTTTACAGTATCACTCGCCACCCTCACGTTGTCGAATAATCACAGAAATTGCGTCACAATGAAATACTCTGGGTTCCATACCTTCTCCTTCCCAATCTAGGAACGTCTATATGGCAACGACAGGATTTTCTATGGGGGTCCTGTATCTCCTTTCCGATGTACAATTTCTTCTTTACTGTATCACTCGCACGCTCACGTTGTCGAATTAACACAGAAATTGCGTCACAATGAAATACTCTGGGTTCCTTGCCCTCTCTCTCCCAATCTAGGAACGTTTTTATGGCAACGACAAAATTTTCTATTGGGGTCCTGTATCTCCTTTCCGATGCACAATTTCTTCTTTACTGTATCACTCGCCACCCTCACGTTGTCGAATAATCACAGAAATTGCGTCACAATGAAATACTCTGGGTTCCATGCCTTCTCTTTCCCAATCTAGGAACGCCTATATGGCAACGACAGGATTTCCTATGGGGGTCCTGTATCTCCTTTCCGATGTACAATTTCTTCTTTACTGTATCACTCGCACGCTCTCGTTGTCGAATTAACACAGAAATTGCGTCACAATGAAATACTCTGGGTTCCATGACTTCTCTTTCCCAATCTAGGAACGTCTATATGGCAACGACAGGATTTTCTATGGGGGTCCTGTATCTCCTTTCCGATGTACAATTTCTTCTTTACTGTATCACTCGCACGCTCACGTTGTCGAATTAACACAGAAATTGCGTCACAATGAACTACTCTGGGTTCCATACCTTCTCCTTCCCAATCTAGGAACGTTTCTATGGCAACGACAGGATTTTCTATTAGGGTCCTGTATCTCCTTTCCGATGTACAATTTCTTCTTTACTGTATCACTCGCACCCTCACGTGGCTGATTTAATCAAAAAATTGCGTCACAATGAAATACTCTGGGTTCCTTGCCCTCTCTTTCCCAATCTAGGAACGTCTATATGGCAACGACAGGATGTTCTATGGGGGTCCTGTATCTCCTTTCCGATGTACAATTTCTTCTTTACTGTATCACTCGCACGCTCACGTTGTCGAATTAACACAGAAATTGCGTCACAATGAAATACTCTGGGTTCCATACCTTCTCCTTCCCAATCTAGGAACGTTTCTATGGCAACGACAGGATTTTCTATTAGCGTCCTGTATCTCCTTTCCGATGTACAATTTCTTCTTTACTGTATAACTCGCACCCTCACGTGGCTGATTTAAACAAGAAATTGCGTCTCAATGAAATACTCTAGGTTCCTTGCCCTCTCTCTCCCAATCTAGGAACGTTTTTATGGCACCTACAAAATTTTCTATTGGGGTCCTGTATCTCCTTTCCGATGCACAATTTCTTCTTTACTGTATCACTCGCCACCCTCACGTTGTCGAATAATCACAAAAATTGCGTCACAATGAAATACTCTGGGTTCCATGCCTTCTCTTTCCCAATCTAGGAACGTCTATATGGCAACGACAGGATTTTCTATGGGGGTCCTGTACCTCCTTTCCGATGTACAATTTCTTCTTTACTGTATCACTCGCACGCTCACGTTGTCGAATTAACACAGAAATTGCGTCACAATGAAATACTCTGGGTTCCATACCTTCTCCTTCCCAATCTAGGAACGTCTCTATGGCAACGACAGGATTTTCTATTAGGGTCCTGTATCTCCTACCCGATGTACAATTTCTTCTTTACTGTATCACTCGCACCCTCACGTGGCTGACTTAAACAAGAAATTGCGTCACAATGAAATACCCTGGGTTCCTTGCCCTCTCTCTCCCAATCTAGGAACGTTTTTATGGCAACGACAAAATT
This sequence comes from Schistocerca serialis cubense, assembly GCF_023864345.2. NCBI lineage: Eukaryota > Metazoa > Arthropoda > Insecta > Orthoptera > Acrididae > Schistocerca > Schistocerca serialis. The sequence continues at coordinate 120,917,550 of NC_064649.1, forward strand.
TTCTATTGGGATCCTGTATCTCCTTTTCGATGCACAATTTCTTCTTTAATGTATCACTCGCCACCCTCACGTTGTCGAATAATCACAGAAATTGCGTCACAATGAAATACTCTGGTTTCCATGCCTTCTCTTTCCCAATCTAGGAACGTCTATATGGCAACGACAGGATTTTCTATGGGGGTCCTGTATCTCCTTTCCGATGTACAATTTCTTCTTTACTGTATCACTCGCACGCTCACGTTGTCGAATTAACACAGAAATTGCGTCACAATGAAATACTCTGTGTTCCTTGCCCTCTCTCTCCCAATCTAGGAACGTTTTTATGGCAACGACAAAATATTCTATTGGGGTCCTGTATCTCCTTTCCGATGCACAATTTCTTCTGTACTGTATCACTCGCCACCCTCACGTTGTCGAATAATCACAGAAATTGCGTCACAATGAAATACTCTGGGTTCCATGCCTTCCCTTTCCCAATCTAGGAACGTCTATATGGCAACGACAGGATTTTCTATGGGGGTCCTGTATCTCCTTTCCGATGTACAATTTCTTCTTTACTGTATCACTCGCACGCTCACGTTGTCGAATTAACACAGAAATTGCGTCACAATGAAATACTCTGGGTTCCTTGCCCTCTCTCTCCCAATCTAGGAACGTTTTTATGGCAACGACAAAATTTTCTATTGGGATCCTGTATCTCCTTTCCGATGCACAATTTCTTCTTTACTGTATCACTCGCCACCCTCACGTTGTCGAATAATCACAGAAATTGCGTCACAATGAAATACTCTGGGTTCCATGCCTTCTCTTTCCCAATCTAGGAACGTCTATATGGCAACGACAGGATTTTCTATGGGGGTCCTGTATCTCCTTTCCGATGTACAATTTCTTCTTTACTGTATCACTCGCACGCTCACGTTGTCGAATTAACACAGAAATTGCGTCACAATGAAATACTCTGGGTTCCTTGCCCTCTCTCTCCCGATCTAGGAACGTTTTTATGGCAACGACAAAATTTTCTATTGGGGTCCTGTATCTCCTTTCCGATGCACAATTTCTTCTTTACTGTATCACTCGCCACCCTCACGTTGTCGAATAATCACAGAAAGTGCGTCACAATGAAATACTCTGGGTTCCATGCCTTCTCTTTCCCAATCTAGGAACGTCTATATGGCAACGACAGGATTTTCTATGGGGGTCCTGTATCTCCTTTCCGATGTACAATTTCTTCTTTACTGTATCACTCGCACGCTCACGTTGTCGAATTAACACAGAAATTGCGTCACAATGAAATACTCTGGGTTCCTTGCCCTCTCTCTCCCAATCTAGGAACGTTTTTATGGCAACGACAAAATTTTCTATTGGGGTCCTGTATCTCCTTTCCGATGCACAATTTTTTCTTTACTGTATCACTCGCCACCCTCACGTTGTCGAATTAACACAGAAATTGCGTCACAATGAAATACTCTGGGTTCCATGCCTTCTCTTTCCCAATCTAGGAACGTCTATATGGCAACGACAGGATTTTCTATGGGGGTCCTGTATCTCCTTTCCGATGTACAATTTCTTCTTTACTGTATCACTCGCAAACTCACGTTGGCGAATTAACACAGAAATTGCGTCACAATGAAATACTCTGGGTTCCATAACTTCTCCTTCCCAATCTAGGAACGTTTCTATGGCAACGACAGGATTTTCTATTAGGGTCCTGTATCTCCTTTCTGATGTACAATTTCTTCTTTACTGTATCACTCGCACCCTCACGTGGCTGATTTAAACAAGAAATTGCGTCACAATGAAATACTCTGTGTTCCTTGCCCTCTCTTTCCCAATCTAGGAACTTCTATGTGGCAACGACAGGATTTTCTATGGGGGTCCTGTATCTCCTTTCCGATGCACAATTTCTTCTTTACTGTATCACTCGCACGCTCACGTTGTCGAGTTAACACAGAAATTGCGTCACAATGAAATACTCTGGGTTCCTTGCCCTCTCTCTCCCAATCTAGGAACGTTTTTATGGCAACGACAAAATTTTCTATTGGGGTCCTGTATCTCCTTTCCGATGCACAATTTCTTCTTTACTGTATCACTCGCACCCTCACGTTGACGAATTAACACAGAAATTTAGTCACAATGAAATACTCTGTGTTCCATGCCTTCTCCTTCCCAATCTAGGAAACGTTTTTATGGCAAAGACAAAATTTTCTATTGGGGTCCTGTATCTTCTTTCCGATGCACAATTTCTTCTTTACTGTATCACTCGCACCCTCACGTTGTCGAATTAACACAGAAATTGCGTCACAATGAAATACTCTGGGTTCCATACCTTCTCCTTCCCAATCTAGGAACGTTTCTATGGCAACGACAGGATTTTCTATTAGGGTCCTGTATCTCCTTTCCGATGTACAATTTCTTCTTTACTGTATCACTCGCACCCTCACGTGGCTGATTTAAACAAGAAATTGCGTCACAATGAAATACTCTGGGTTCCTTGCCCTCTCTTTCCCAATCTAGGAACGTCTATGTGGCAACGACAGGATTTTCTATGGGGGTCCTGTATCTCCTTTCCGATGTACAATTTCTTTTTTACTGTATCACTCGCACGCTCACGTTGTCGAATTAACACAGAAATTGCGTCACAATGAAATACTCTGGGTTCCTTGCCCTCTCTCTCCCAATCTAGGAACGTTTTTATGGCAACGACAAAATTTTCTATTGGGGTCCTGTATCTCCTTTCCGATGCACAATTTCTTCTTTACTGTATCACTCGCCACCCTCACGTTGTCGAATAATCACAGAAATTGCGTCACAATGAAATACTCTGGGTTCCATACCTTCTCCTTCCCAATCTAGGAACGTCTATATGGCAACGACAGGATTTTCTATGGGGGTCCTGTATCTCCTTTCCGATGTACAATTTCTTCTTTACTGTATCACTCGCACGCTCACGTTGTCGAATTAACACAGAAATTGCGTCACAATGAAATACTCTGGGTTCCTTGCCCTCTCTCTCCCAATCTAGGAACGTTTTTATGGCAACGACAAAATTTTCTATTGGGGTCCTGTATCTTCTTTCCGATGCACAATTTCTTCTTTACTGCATCACTCGCCACCCTCACGTTGTCGAATAATCACAGAAATTGCGTAACAATGAAATACTCTGGGTTCCATACCTTCTCCTTCCCAATCTAGGAACGTCTATATGGCAACGACAGGATTTTCTATGGGGGTCCTGTATCTCCTTTCCGATGTACAATTTCTTCTTTACTGTATCACTCGCACGCTCACGTTGTCGAATTAACACAGAAATTGCGTCACAATGAAATACTCTGGGTTCCTTGCCCTCTCTCTCCCAATCTAGGAACGTTTTTATGGCAACGACAAAATTTTTTATTGGGGTCCTGTACCTCCTTTCCGATGCACAATTTCTTCTTTACTGTATCACTCGCCACCCTCACGTTGTCGAATAATCACAGAAATTGCGTCACAATGAAATACTCTGGGTTCCATACCTTCTCCTTCCCAATCTAGGAACGTCTATATGGCAACGACAGGATTTTCTATGGGGGTCCTGTATCTCCTTTCCGATGTACAATTTCTTCTTTACTGTATCACTCGCACGCTCACGTTGTCGAATTAACACAGAAATTGCGTCACAATGAAATACTCTGGGTTCCTTGCCCTCTCTCTCCCAATCTAGGAACGTTTTTATGGCAACGACAAAATTTTCTATTGGGGTCCTGTATCTCCTTTCCGATGCACAATTTCTTCTTTACTGTATCACTCGCCACCCTCACGTTGTCGAATAATCACAGAAATTGCGTCACAATGAAATACTCTGGGTTCCATACCTTCTCCTTCCCAATCTAGGAACGTCTATATGGCAACGACAGGATTTTCTATGGGGGTCCTGTATCTCCTTTCCGATGTACAATTTCTTCTTTACTGTATCACTCGCACGCTCACGTTGTCGAATTAACACAAAAATTGCGTCACAATGAAATACTCTGGGTTCCTTGCCCTCTCTCTCCCAATCTAGGAACGTTTTTATGGCAACGACAAAATTTTCTATTGGGGTCCTGTATCTTCTTTCCGATGCACAATTTCTTTTTTACTGTATCACTCGCCACCCTCACGTTGTCGAATAATCACAGAAATTGCGTCACAATGAAATACTCTGGGTTCCATACCTTCTCCTTCCCAATCTAGGAACGTCTATATGGCAACGACAGCATTTTCTATAGGGGTCCTGTATCTCCTTTCCGATGTACAATTTCTTCTTTACTGTATCACTCGCACGCTCACGTTGTCGAATTAACACAGAAATTGCGTCACAATGAAATACTCTGGGTTCCTTACCATCTCTCTCCCAATCTAGGAACGTTTTTATGGCAACGACAAAATTTTCTATTGGGGTCCTGTATCTCCTTTCCGATGCACAATTTCTTCTTTACTGTATCACTCGCCACCCTCACGTTGTCGAATAATCACAGAAATTGCATCACAATGAAATACTCTGGGTTCCATGCCTTCTCTTTCCCAATCTAGGAACGCCTATATGGCAACGACAGGATTTTCTATGGGGGTCCTGTATCTCCTTTCCGATGTACAATTTCTTCTTTACTGTATCACTCGCACGCTCACGTTGTCGAATTAACACAGAAATTGCGTCACAATGAAATACTCTGGGTTCCATACCTTCTCCTTCCCAATCTAGGAACGTTTCTATGGCAACGACAGGATTTTCTATTAGGGTCCTGTATCTCCTTTCCGATGTACAATTTCTTCTTTACTGTATCACTCGCACCCTCACGTGGCTGATTTAAACAAGAAATTGCGTCACAATGAAATACTCTGGGTTCCTTGCCCTCTCTCCCAATCTAGGAACGTTTTTATGGCAACGACAGGATTTTCTATTGGGGTCCTGTATCTCCTTTCCGATGCACAATTTCTTCTTTACTGTATCACTCGCCACCCTCACGTTGTCGAATTAACACAGAAATTGCGTCACAATGAAATACTCTGGGTTCCATGACTTCTCTTTCCCAATCTAGGAACGTCTATATGGCAACGACAGGATTTTCTATGGGGGTCCTGTATCTCCTTTCCGATGTACAATTTCTTCTTTACTGTATCACTCGCACGCTCACGTTGTCGAATTAACACAGAAATTGCGTCACCATGAACTACTCTGGGTTCCATACCTTCTCCTTCCCAATCTAGGAACGTTTCTATGGCAACGACAGGATTTTCTATTAGGGTCCTGTATCTCCTTTCCGATGTACAATTTCTTCTTTACTGTATCACTCGCACGCTCACGTTGTCGAATTAACACAGAAATTGCGTCACAATGAAATACTCTGGGTTCCTTGCCATCTCTCTCCCAATCTAGGAACGTTTTTATGGCAACGACAAAATTTTCTATTGGGGTCCTGTATCTCCTTTCCGATGCACAATTTTCTTCTTTACTGTATCACTCGCCACCCTCACGTTGTCGAATAATCACAGAAATTGCGTCACAATGAAATACTCTGGGTTCCATGCCTTCTCTTTCCCAATCTAGGAACGCCTATATGGCAACACCAGGATTTTCTATGGGGGTCCTGTATCTCCTTTCCGATGTACAATTTCTTCTTTACTGTATCACTCGCACGCTCACGTTGTCGAATTAACACAGAAATTGCGTCACAATGAAATACTCTGGCTTCCTTGCCCTCTCTCTCCCAATCTAGGAACGTTTTTATGGCAACGACAAAATTTTCTATTGGGGTCCTGTATCTCCTTTCCGATGCACAATTTCTTCTTTACTGTATCACTCGCCACCCTCACGTTATCGAATAATCACAGAAATTGCGTCAGATTGAAATACTCTGGGTTCCATGCCTTCTCTTTCCCAATCTAGGAACGTCTATATGGCAACGACAGGATTTTCTATGGGGGTCCTGTATTTCCTTTCCGATGTACAATTTCTTCTTTACTGTATCACTCGCACGCTCACGTTGTCGAATTAACACAGAAATTGCGTCACAATGAAATACTCTGTGTTCCCTGCCCTCTCTCTCCCAATCTAGGAACGTTTTTATGGCAACGACAAAATTTTCTATTGGGGTCCTGTATCTCCTTTCCGATGCACAATTTCTTCTTTACTGTATCACTCGCCACCCTCACGTTGTCGAATAATCACAGAAAGTGCGTCACAATGAAATACTCTGGGTTCCATGCCTTCTCTTTCCCAATCTAGGAACGTCTATATGGCAACGACAGGATTTTCTATGGGGGTCCTGTATCTCCTTTCCGATGTACAATTTCTTCTTTACTGTATCACTCGCACGCTCACGTTGTCGAATTAACACAGAAATTGCGTCACAATGAAATACTCTGGGTTCCTTGCCATCTCTCTCCCAATCTAGGAACGTTTTTATGGCAACGACAAAATTTTCTATTGGGGTCCTGTATCTCCTTTCCGATGCACAATTTCTTCTTTACTGTATCACTCGCCACCCTCACGTTGTCGAATAATCACAGAAATTGCGGTAACAATGAAATACTCTGGGTTCCATGCCTTCTTTTCCCAATCTAGGAACGTCTATATGGCAACGACAGGATTTTCTATGGGGGTCCTGTATCTCCTTTCCGATGTACAATTTCTTCTTTACTGTATCACTCGCATGCTCACGTTGTCGAATTAACACAGAAATTGCGTCACAATGAAATACTCTGTGTTCCTTGCCCTCTTTCTCCCAATCTAGGAACGTTTTTATGGCAACGACAAAATTTTCTATTGGGGTCCTGTATCTCCTTTCCGATGCACAATTTTTTCTTTACTGTATCACTCGCCACCCTCACGTTGTCGAATTAACACAGAAATTGCGTCACAATGAAATACTCTGGGTTCCATGCCTTCTCTTTCCCAATCTAGGAACGTCTATATGGCAACGACAGGATTTTCTATGGGGGTCCTGTATGTCTTTCCGATGTACAATTTCTTCTTTACTGTATCACTCGCACGCTCACGTTGACGAATTAACACAGAAATTGCGTCACAATGAAATACTCTGCGTTCCATACCTTCTCCTTCCCAATCTAGGAACGTTTCTATGGCAACGACTGGATTTTCTATTAGGGTCCTGTATCTCCTTTCTGATGTACAATTTCTTCTTTACTGTATCACTCGCACCCTCACGTGGCTAATTTAAACAAGAAATTGCGTCACAATGAAATACTCTGGGTTCCTTGCCCTTTCTTTCCCAATCTAGGAACGTCTATGTGGCAACGACAGGATTTTCTATGGGGGTCCTGTATCTCCTTTCCGATGCACAATTTCTTCTTTACTGTATCACTCGCATGCTCACGTTGTCGAATTAACACAGAAATTGCGTCACAATGAAATACTCTGGGTTCCTTGCCCTCTCTCTCCCAATCTAGGAACGTTTTTATGGCAACGACAAAATTTTCTATTGGGGTCCTGTATCTCCTTTCCGATGCACAATTTCTTCTTTACTGTATCACTCGCACCCTCACGTTGACGAATTAACACAGAAATTTAGTCACAATGAAATACTCTGTGTTCCATGCCTTCTCCTTCCCAATCTAGGAACGTTTTTATGGCAAAGACAAAATTTTCTATTGGGGTCCTGTATCTTCTTTCCGATGCACAATTTCTTCTTTACTGTATCACTCGCACCCTCACGTTGTCGAATTAACACAGAAATTGCGTCACAATGAAATACTCTGGGTTCCATACCTTCTCCTTCCCAATCTAGGAACGTTTCTATGGCAACGACAGGATTTTCTATTAGGGTCCTGTATCTCCTTTCCGATGTACAATTTCTTCTTTACTGTATCACTCGCACCCTCACGTGGCTGATTTAAACAAGAAATTGCGTCACAATGAAATACTCTGGGTTCCTTGCCCTCTCTTTCCCAATCTAGGAACGTCTATGTGGCAACGACAGGATTTTCTATGGGGGTCCTGTATCTCCTTTCCGATGTACAATTTCTTCTTTACTGTATCACTCGCACGCTCACGTTGTCGAATTAACACAGAAATTGCGTCAGAATGAAATACTCTGGGTTCCTTGCCCTCTCTCTCCCAATCTAGGAACGTTTTTATGGCAACGACAAGATTTTCTATTGGGGTCCTGTATCTCCTTTCCGATGCACAATTTCTTCTTTACTGTATCACTCGCCACCCTCACGTTGTCGAATAATCACAGAAATTGCGTCACAATGAAATACTCTGGGTTCCATACCTTCTCCTTCCCAATCTAGGAACGTCTATATGGCAACGACAGGATTTTCTATGGGGGTCCTGTATCTCCTTTCTGATGTACAATTTCTTCTTTACTGTATCACTCGCACGCTCACGTTGTCGAATTAACACAGAAATTGCGTCACAATGAAATACTCTGGGTTCCTTGCCCTCTGTCTCCCAATCTAGGAACGTTTTTATGGCAACGACAAAATTTTCTATTGGGGTCCTGTATCTTCTTTCCGATGCACAATTTCTTCTTTACTGTATCACTCGCCAACCTCACGTTGTCGAATAATCACAGAAATTGCGTCACAATGAAATACTCTGGGTTCCATACCTTCTCCTTCCCAATCTAGGAACGTCTATATGGCAACGACAGGATTTTCTATGGGGGTCCTGTATCTCCTTTCCGATGTACAATTTCTTCTTTACTGTATCACTCGCACGCTCACGTTGTCGAATTAACACAGAAATTGCGTCACAATGAAATACTCTGGGTTCCTTGCCCTCTCTCTCCCAATCTAGGAACGTTTTTATGGCAACGACAAAATTTTCTATTGGGGTCCTGTATCTCCCTTCCGATGCACAATTTCTTCTTTACTGTATCACTCGCCACCCTCACGTTGTCGAATAATCACAGAAATTGCGTCACAATGAAATACTCTGGGTTCCATACCTTCTCCTTCCCAATCTAGGAACGTCTACATGGCAACGACAGGATTTTCTATGGGGGTCCTGTATCTCCTTTCCGATGTACAATTTCTTCTTTACTGTATCACTCGCACGCTCACGTTGTCGAATTAACACAGAAATTGCGTCACAATGAAATACTCTGGGTTCCTTGCCCTCTCTCTCCCAATCTAGGAACGTTTTTATGGCAACGACAAAATTTTTTATTGGGGTCCTGTATCTCCTTTCCGATGCACAATTTCTTCTTTACTGTATCACTCGCCACCCTCACGTTGTCGAATAATCACAGAAATTGCGTCACAATGAAATACTCTGGGTTCCATACCTTCTCCTTCCCAATCTAGGAACGTCTATATGGCAACGACAGGATTTTCTATGGGGGTCCTGTATCTCCTTTCCGATGTACAATTTCTTCTTTACTGTATCACTCGCACGCTCACGTTGTCGAATTAACACAGAAATTGCGTCACAATGAAATACTCTGGGTTCCTTGCCCTCTCTCTCCCAATCTAGGAACGTTTTTATGGCAACGACAAAATTTTCTATTGGGGTCCTGTATCTCCTTTCCGATGCACAATTTCTTCTTTACTGTATCACTCGCCACCCTCACGTTGTCGAATAATCACAGAAATTGCGTCACAATGAAATACTCTGGGTTCCATACCTTCTCCTTCCCAATCTAGGAACGTCTATATGGCAACGAAAGGATTTTCTATGGGGGTCCTGTATCTCCTTTCCGATGTACAATTTCTTCTTTACTGTATCACTGGCACGCTCACGTTGTCGAATTAACACAGTAATTGCGTCACAATGAAATACTCTGGGTTCCTTGCCCTCTCTCTCCCAATCTAGGAACGTTTTTATGGCAACGACAAAATTTTCTATTGGGGTCCTGTATCTCCTTTCCGATGCAGTTTTTCTTCTTTACTGTATCACTCGCCACCCTCACGTTGTCGAATAATTACAGAAATTGCGTCACAATGAAATACTCTGGGTTCCATGCCTTCTCTTTCCCAATCTAGGAACGCCTATATGGCAACGACAGGATTTTCTATGGGGGTCCTGTATCTCCTTTCCGATGTACAATTTCTCCTTTACTGTATCACTCGCACGCTCACGTTGTCGAATTAACACAGAAATTGCGTCACAATGAAATACTCTGGGTTCCATACCTTCTCCTTCCTAATCTAGGAACGTTTCTATGGCAACGACAGGATTTTCTATTAGGGTCCTGTATCTCCTTTCCGATGTACAATTTCTTCTTTACTGTATCACTCGCACCCTCACGTGGCTGATTTAAACAAGAAATTGCGTCACAATGAAATACTCTGGGTTCCTTGCCCTCTCTCCCAATCTAGGAACGTTTTTATGGCAACGACAGGATTTTCTATTGGGGTCCTGTATCTCCTTTCCGATGCACAATTTCTTCTTTACTGTATCACTCGCCACCCTCACGTTGTCGAATTAACACAGAAATTGCGTCACAATGAAATACTCTATGTTCCATGACTTCTCTTTCCCAATCTAGGAACGTCTATATGGCAACGACAGGATTTTCTATGGGGGTCCTGTATCTCCTTTCCGATGTACAATTTCTTCTTTACTGTACCACTCGCACGCTCACGTTGTCGAATTAACACAGAAATTGCGTCACAATGAACTACTCTGGGTTCCATACCTTCTCCTTCCCAATCTAGGAACGTTTCTATGGCAACGACAGGATTTTCTATTAGGGTCCTGTATCTCCTTTCCGATGTACAATTTCTTCTTTACTGTATCACCCGCACCCTCACGTGGCTGATTTAAACAAAAAATTGCGTCACAATGAAATACTCTGGGTTCCTTGCCCTCTCTCTCCCAATCTAGGAACGTTTTTATGGCAACGACAAAATTTTTTATTGGGGTCCTGTATCTCCTTTCCGATGCACAATTTCTTCTTTACTGTATCACTCGCCACCCTCACGTTGTCGAATAATCACAGAAATTGCGTCACAATGAAATACTCTGGGTTCCATACCTTCTCCTTCCCAATCTAGGAACGTCTATATGGCAACGACAGGATTTTCTATGGGGGTCCTGTATCTCCTTTCCGATGTACAATTTCTTCTTTACTGTATCACTCGCACCCTCACGTGGCTGATTTAAACAAGAAATTCCGTCACAATGAAATACTCTGGGTTCCTTGCCCTCTCTCTCCCAATCTAGGAACGTTTTTATGGCAATGACAAAATTTTCTATTGGGGTCCTGTATCTCCTTTCCGATGCACAATTTCTTCTTTACTGTATCACTCGCCACCCTCACGTTGTCGAATAATCACAAAAATTGCGTCACAATGAAATACTCTGGGTTCCATGCCTTCTCTTTCCCAATCTAGGAACGTCTATATGGCAACGACAGGATTTTCTATGGGGGTCCTGTATCTCCTTTCCGATGTACAATTTCTTCTTTACTGTATCACTCGCACGCTCACGTTGTCGAATTAACACAGAAATTGCGTCACAATGAAATACTCTGGGTTCCATACCTTCTCCTTCCCAATCTAGGAACGTTTCTATGGCAACGACAGGATTTTCTATTAGGGTCCTGTATCTCCTTTCCGATGTACAATTTCTTCTTTACTGTATCACTCGCACCCTGACGTGGCTGATTTAAACAAGAAATTGCGTCACAATGAAATACCCTGGGTTCCTTGCCCTCTCTCTCCCAATCTAGTAACGTTTTTATGGCAACGACAAAATTTTCTATGGGGATCCTGTATCTCCTTTTCGATGCACAATTTCTTCTTTACTGTATCACTCGCCACCCTCACGTTGTCGAATAATCACAGAAATTGCGTCACAATGAAATACTCTGGGTTCCATGCCTTCTCTTTCCCAATCTAGGAACGTCTATATGGCAACGACAGGATTTTCTATGGGGGTCCTGTATCTCCTTTCCGATGTACAATTTCTTCTTTACTGTATCACTCGCACGCTCACGTTGTCGAATTAACACAGAAATTGCGTCACAATGAAATACTCTGGGTTCCTTGCCCTCTCTCTCCCAATCTAGGAACGTTTTTATGGCAACGACAAAATATTCTATTGGGGTACTGTATCTCCCTTCCGATGCACAATTTCTTCTTTACTGTATCACTCGCCACCCTCACGTTGTCGAATAATCACAGAAATTGCGTCACAATGAAATACTCTGGGTTCCATGCCTTCTCTTTCCCAATCTAGGAACGTCTATATGGCAACGACAGGATTTTCTATGGGGGTCCTGTATCTCCTTTCCGATGTACAATTTCTTCTTTACTGTATCACTCGCACGCTCACGTTGTCGAATTAACACAGAAATTGCGTCACAATGAAATACTCTGGGTTCCATACCTTCTCCTTCCCAATCTAGGAACGTTTCTATGGCTACGACAGGATTTTCTATTAGGGTCCTGTATCTTCTTTCCAATGTACAATTTCTTCTTTACTGTATCACTCGCACCCTCACGTGGCTAATTTAAACAAGAAATTGCGTCACAATGAAATACCCTGGGTTCCTTGCCCTCTCTCTCCCAATCTAGGAACGTTTTTATGGCAACGACAAAATTTTCTATTGGGGTCCTGTATCTCCTTTCCGATGCACAATTTTTTCTTTACTGTATCACTCGCCACCCTCACGTTGTCGAATAATCACAGAAATTGCGTCACAATGAAATACTCTGGGTTCCATGCCTTCTCTTTCCCAATCTAGGAACGTCTATATGGCAACGACAGGATTTTCTATGGGGGTCCTGTATCTCCTTTCCGATGTACAATTTCTTCTTTACTGTATCACTCGCACACTCACGTTGTCGAATTAACACAGAAATTGCGTCACAATCAAATACTCTGGGTTCCTTGCCATCTCTATCCCAATCTAGGAACGTTTTTATGGCAACGACAAAATTTTCTATTTGGATCCTGTATCTCCTTTCCGATGCACAATTTCTTCTTTACTGTATCACTCGCCACCCTCACGTTGTCGAATAATCACAGAAATTGCGTCACAATGAAATACTCTGGGTTCCATGCCTTCTCTTTCCCAATCTAGGAACGTCTATATGGCAACGACAGGATTTTCTATGGGGGTCCTGTATCTCCTTTCCGATGTACAATTTCTTCTTTACTGTATCACTCGCACGCTCACGTTGTCAAATTAACACAGAAATTGCGTCACAATGAAATTCACTGGGATCCATGCCTTCTCTTTCCCAATCTAGGAACGTCTATATGGCAACGACAGGATTTTCTATGTGGGTCCTGTATCTCCTTTCCGATGTACAATTTCTTCTTTACTGTATCACTCGCACGCTCACATTGTCGAATTAACACAGAAATTGCGTCACAATGAAATACACTGGGTTCCATGCCTTCTCTTTCCCAATGTATGAACGTTTCTATGGCAACGACACGATTTTCTATTGGGGTCCTGTATCTCTTTTTCGATGCACTATTTCTCCTTTTCTGTATCACTCGCTCCCTCACGTTGACGAATTATTACAGAAATTTCGTCACAATGAAACACTCTGGGTTCCATGCCTTCTCCTTCCCAATCTAGGAACGTTTTTATGGCAACGACAAAATTTTCTATTGGGGTCCTGTATCTTCTTTCCGATGCACAATTTCTTCTTTACTGTATCACTCGCACCCTCACGTTGTCGAACAATCACTGAAATTGCGTCACAATGAAATACTCTGGGTTCCATACCTTCTCTTTCCCAATCTAGGAACGTTTCTATGGCAACGACAGGATTTTCTATTAGGGTCCTGTATCTCCTTTCCGATGTACAATTTCTTCTTTACTGTATCACTCGCACCCTCACGTGGCCGATTTAAACAAGAAATTGCGTCACAATGAAATACTCTGGGTTCCTTGCCCTCTCTTTCCCAATCTAGGAACGTCTATATGGCAACGACAGGATTTTCTATGGGGTCCTGTATCTCCTTTCCGATGTACAATTTCTTCTTTACTGAATCACTCGCACGCTCACGTTGTCGAATTAACACAGAAATTGCGTCACAATGAAATACTCTGGGTTCCTTGCCCTCTCTCTCCCAATCTAGGAACGTTTTTATGGCAATGACAAAATTTTCTATTGGGGTCCTGTATCTCCTTTCCGATGCACAATTTCTCCTTTTCTGTATCACTCGCACCCTCACGTTGACGAATTAACACAGATATTTCGTCACAATGAAATACTCTGGGATCCATGCCTTCTCCTTCCCAATCTAGGAACGTTTTTATGGCAACGACAAAATTTTCTATTGGGGTCCTGTATCTTCTTTCCGATGCACAATTTCTTCTTTACTGTATCACTCGCACCCTCACGTTGTCGAATTAACACAGAAATTGCGTCACAATGAAATACTCTGGGTTCCATACCTTCTCCTTCCCAATCTAGGGACGTTTCTATGGCAACGACAGGATTTTCTATTAGGGTCCTGTATCTCCTTTCCGATGTACAATTTCTTCTTTACTGTATCACTCGCCACCCCCACGTGGCCGATTTAAACAAGAAATTGCGTCACAATGAAATACTCTGGGTTCCTTGCCCTCTCTTTCCCAATCTAGGAACGTTTCTATGGCAACGACAAAATTTTCTATTGGGGTCCTGTATCTCCTTTCCGATGCACAATTTCTTCATTACTGTATCACTCGCACCCTCACGCTGTCAAATTATCACAGAAATTGCGTCACTATGAAATACTCTGGGTTCCATGCCTTCTCTTTCCCAATCTAGGAACGTTTCTATGGCAACGACAAAATTTTCTATTGGGGTCCTGTATCTCCTTTCCGATGCACAATTTCTTCATTACTGTATCACTCGCACCCTCACGTTCTCGAATTATCACAGAAAGTGCGTCACAATGAAATACTCTGGGTTCCATGCTTCTCTTTCCCAATCTAGCAACGTTTCTATGGCAACGACAGGATTTTCTATTGGGGTCCAGTATCTCCTTTCCTATGCACTATTTCTCCTTTAATGTATCACTCCCACCCTCACGTTGACGAATTAACACAGAAATTTCGTCACAAAGAAATACTCTGGGTTCCATACCTTCTCTTTCCCAATCTACGAACGTTTCTACGGCAACGATAGGATTTTCTATGGGGGTCCTGTATCTCCTTTCCGATGTACAATTTCTTCTTTACTGTATCACTCGCACCCTCACGTTGACGATTTAACACAGAAATTGCGTCACAATGAAATACTCTGGGTTCCTTGCCCTCTCTCTCCCAATCTAGGAACGTTTTTATGGCAACGACAAAATTTTCTATTGGGGTCCTGTATCTCCCTTCCGATGCACAATTTCTTCTTTACTGTATCACTCGCCACCCTCACGTCGTCGAATAATCACAGAAAGTGCGTCACAATGAAATACTCTGGGTTCCATGCCTTCTCTTTCCCAATCTAGGAACGTCTATATGGCAACGACAGGATTTCCTATGGGGGTCCTGTATCTCATTTCCGATGTACAATTTCTTCTTTACTGTATCACCCGCACGCTCATGTTGTCGAATTAACACAGAAATTGCGTCACAATGAAATACACTGGGTTCCATGCCTTCTCTTTCCCAATGTATGAACGTTTCTATGGCAACGACAGGATTTTCTATTGGGGTCCTGTATCTCCTTTCCGATGCACAATTTCTTCTTTACTGTATCACTCGCACTCTCACGTTGACGAATTAACACAGAAATTGCGTCACAATGAAATACTCTGGCTTCCATGCCTTCACCTTCCCAATCTAGGAACGTTTCTATGGCAACGACAAAATTTTCTATTGGTGTCCGATATCTCCTTTCCGATGCACAATTTCTTCTTTACTGCATCACTCGCACCCTCACGTTGACGAATTAACACAGAAATTGCGTCACAATGAAATACGTTGGATTCCATGCCATCTCATTCCCAATCTAGGAACGTTTCTACGGCAACGACAAAATTTTCTATTGGGGTCCTGTATCTACTTTCCGATGCACACTTTCTTCTTTACTGTATCACTCGCACCCTCACGTTGACGAATTAACACAGAAAGTGCGTCACAATTAAATACTCTGGGTTCCATGCCTTCACCTTCCCAATCTAGGAACGTTTCTATGGCAACGACAAAATTTTCTATTGGGGTCCGATATCTCCTTTCCGATGCACAATTTCTTCTTTACTGTATCACTCGCACCCTCACGTTGACGAATTAACACAGAAATTGCGTCACAATGAAATACCCTGGATTCCATGCCATCTCATTCCCAATCTGTTAACGTTTCTACGGCATCGACAAAATTTTCTATTGGGGTCCTGTATCTCCTTTCCGATGCACAATTTCTTCTTTACTGTATCACTCGCACGCTCACGTTGACGAATTAACACAGAAATTGCGTCACAATGAAATACTCTGGGTTCCATGCCTTCTCTTTCCCAATGTATGAACGTTTCTATGGCAACGACAGGATTTTCCATTGGGGTCCTGTATCTCCTTTTCGATGCACTATTTCTCCTTTACTGTATCACTCGCACCCTCACGTTGACGAATTAACACAGAACTTTCATCACAATGAAATACTCTGGGTTCCATGCCTTCTCCTTCCCAATCTAGGAACGTTTTTATCGCAACAGCAAAATTTTCTATTGGGATCCTGTATCTCCTTTCCGATGCACAATTTCTTCTTTACTGTATCACTCGCACCCTCACGTTGACGAATTAAAACAGAAATTGCGTCACAAATAAAATGCTTTGGGTTCCATACCTTCTCTTTCCCAATCTAGGCACGTTTCTATGGCAAAGACAGGATTTTCTATTATCGTCCTGTATCTCCTTTCCGATGCACAATTTCTTCATTACTGCATCACTCGCAACCTCACGCTGTCGAATTATCACAGATATTGCGTCACAATGAAATACTCTGGGTTCCATGCCTTCTCTTTCCCAATCTAGGAACCTTTCTATGTCAACGACAAAATTTTCTATTGGGGTCCTGTATCTCCATTCCGGTGCACAATTTCTTCATTACTGTATCACTCGCACCCTCACGTTGTCGAATTATCACAAAAAGTGCGTCACAATGAAATACTCTGGGATCCATACCTTCTCTTTCCCAATCTAGGAACGTTTCTACGGCTCCGACAGGATTTTTTATTAGGGTTCTGTATCTCCTTTCCGATGTACAATTTCTTCTTTACTGTATCACTCGCACCCTCACGTTGACGATTTAACACAGAAATTGCGTCACAATGAAGTACTCTGGGTTCCTTGACCTCTGTGTCCCAATCTAGGAACGTTTCGATGGCAACGACAGGATTTTCTATTAGGGCCCTGTATCTCCTTTCCGATGCACTATTTCTCCTTTACTGTATCACTCGTACCCTCACGTTGACGAATGAACACAGAAATTGCGTCACAATGAAATACTCTGGGTTCCTTGCCCTCTCTTTCCCAATCTAGGAACGTTTCTATGGCAACGACAAAATTTTCCATTGGGGTCGTGTATCTCCTTTCCGATGCACAGTTTCTTCATTACTGTATCACTCGCACCCTCACGTTGTCGAATTATCACAGAAAGTGCGTCACAATGAAATACTCTGAGTTCCATGCCTTCTCTTTCCCAATGCATGAACGTTTCTATGGCAATGACAGAATTTTTTATTGGGGTCCTGTATCTCCTTTCCGATGCAGAATTTCTTCATTACTGTATCACTCGCACCCTCAACTTGTCGAATTATCACAGAAAGTGCGTCACAATGAAATACTCTGGGTTCCATGCCTTCTCTTTCCCAATCTAGGAACGTTTCTATGGCAACGACAGGATTTTCTATTGGCGTTCTGTATCTCCTTTCTGATGAACAGTTTCTGCTTTACTGTATCACTCGCACCCTCACGTTGACGAATTAACACAGAAATTGCGTCACAGTGATATACTCTGGGTTCAATGCCATCTCCTTCCCAATCTAGGAACGTTTCTACGGCTACGGCACAATTTTCAATTGGGGTCCTGTATCTCCTTTCCGATGCACAATTTCTTCTTTACTGTATCACTCGCACCCTCACGTTGACGAATTAACAGAGAAATTGCGTGACAATGAAATTCTCTGTGTTCCATGCCTTCTCTTTCCCAATCTAGGAACGTTTCTATGGAAACGACAGGCTTTTCTATTGGGGTCCTGTATCTCCTTTCAAATGCACAGTTTCTTCTTTACTGTATCACGCGCATCCTCACGTTGACGAATTAACACAGAAATTGCGTCACAATGAAATACTCTGGGTTCCATGCCTTCTCTTTTTCAATCTAGGAACGTTTCTACGGCAACGACAAAATTTTCTATTGGGGTCCTGTATCTCCTTTCTGATGCACAATTTCTTCTTTACTGTATCACTCGCACCCTCACATTGACGAAATAACACAGAAATTATGTCACAATGAAATACTCTGGGTTCCATGCCTTCGCTTTCCCAATCTAGGAACGTTTCTACGGCAACGACAATATTTTCTATTGTGGTCCTGTATCTCCTTTCCGATGCACAATTTCTTCTTTACTGTATCACTCGCACCCTCACGTTGACGAATTAACACAGAAATTGCGTCACAATGATATACTCGGGGTTCCATGCCTTCAACTTCCCATTCTAGGAACGTTTCAATGGCAACGACAAAATTTTCTATTGCGGTCCTGTATCTCCTTTCCGATGCACAATTTCTTCTTTACTGTATCACTCGAACCCTCACGTTGATGAATTAACACAGAAATTGCTTCACAATGATATACTCTGGGTTCCACCCCTTCTCTTTCCCAATCTAGGAACGTTTCTATGGCAACGACAGGATTTTCTATTGGGGTCCTGTACCTCCTTTCCGAAGTAGAATTTCTTCTTTACTGTCTCACTCGCACGCTCACGTTGACGAATTAACACAGAAATTGCGTCACAATGATATACTCTGAGTTCCATGCCTTCTCTTTACCAATGTATGAACGTCTCTATGGCAACGACAGGATTTTCTATTAGGGTCCTGTATCTTCTTTTCGATGCACTATTTCTCCTTTACTCTATCACTCGCGCCCTCAAGTTGACGAATTAACACAGGAATTTCGTGACAATGAAATACTCTGGGTTCCATGCCTTCTCTTTCCCAATCTAGGAACGTTTCTATGGCAATGACAAAATTTTCTATTGGGGTCCTGTATCTCCTTTCCGAAGAACAATTTCTTCTTTACTGTATTACTCGCTACCTCACGTTGACGAATTAACACAGAAATTGCGTCACAATGAAATACTCTGGGTTCAATACATTCTCCTTCCCAATCTAGGAACGTTTCTACGGCAACGGCAAAATTTTCTATTGGGGTCCTGTATCTCTTTTCCGATGCACAATTTCTTCTTTACTGTATCACTCGCACCCTCACGGTGACGAATTAACACAGAAATTGCGTCACAATGAAATACTCTGGGTTCCATGCCATCTCCTTCCCAATCTAGGAACGTTCCTACAGCAACGACAAAATTTTCTATTGGGGTCCTGTATCTCCTTTCCGATGCACAATTTCTTCTTTACTGTATCACTCGCACCCTCACGTTGACGAATTAACACAGATTTGCGTCACAATGAAATACTCTGGGTTCCATTCCATCTCCTTCCCAATCTAGGAACGTTTCTACGGCACCGACAAAATTTTCTATTGGGGTCCTGTATCTCCTTTCCGATGCACCATTTCTTATTTACTGTTTCACTCGCACCCTCACGTTGCCAAATTATCACAGAAATTGCGTCACTATGAAATACTCTGGGTTCCATGCCTTCTCTTTCCCAATGTATGAACGTTTCTATGGCAATGACAGGATTTTCTATTGGGGTCCTGTATCTCCTTTCCGATGTAGAATTTCTTCATTACTGTATCACTCGCACCCTCACGTTGTCGAATTATCACAGAAAGTGCATCACAATGAATTACTCTTGGTTCCATGCTTTCTCTTTCCCAATCTAAGAACGTTTCTATGGCAACGACAGGATTTTCTATTGGGGTTCTGTATCTCCTTTCCGATGAACAATTTCTTCTTTACTGTATCACTCGCACCCTCACGTTGACAATTTAACACAGAAATTGCGTCACAATGAAATACTCTGGGTTCCTTGCCCTATCTTTCCCAATCTAGGAACGTTTTTATGGCAACGACAAAATTTTCTATTGGGGTCCTGTATCTCCTTTCCGATGAACAATTTCTTCTTTACTGTATCACTCACACCCTCACGGTGACGAATTAACACAGAAATTGCGTCACAATGAAATACACTGGGTTCCATGCCATCTCCTTCCCAATCTAGGAACGTTTCTACGGCAACGACAAAATTTTCTATTGGGGTCCTGTATCTCCATTCCGATGCACAAATTCTTCATTACTGTATCACTCGCACCCTCACGTTGACGAATTAACACAGATTTGCGTCACAATGAAATACTCTGGGTTCCATTCAATCTCCTTCCCAATCTAGGAACGTTTCTACGGCACCGACAAAATTTTCTATTGGGGTCCTGTATCTCCTTTCCGATGCACCATTTCTTGTTTACTGTATCACTCGCACCCTCACGTTGGCGAATTAACACAGAAAGTGCGTCACAATGAAATACTCTGGGTTCCATGCCTTCACCTTTCCAATCTAGGAACGTTTCTATGGCAACGACAAAATTTTCTTTTGGGGTCCTGTATCTCCTTTCCGATGCACAATTTCTTCTTTACTGTATCACTCGCCACCCTCACGTTGTCGAATAATCACAGAAATTGCGTCACAATGAAATACTCTGGGTTCCATGCCTTCTCTTTCCCAATCTAGGAACGTCTATATGGCAACGACAAGATTTTCTATGGGGGTCCTGCATCTCCTTTCCGATGTACAATTTCTTCTTTACTGTATCACTCGCACGCTCACGTTGTCGAATTAACACAGAAATTGCGTCACAATGAAATACTCTGGGTTCCTTGCCCTCTCTCTCCCAATCTAGGAACGTTTTTATGACAACGACAAAATATTCTATTGGGGTCCTGTATCTCCTTTCCGATGCACAATTTCTTCTTTACTGTATCATTCGCCACCCTCACGTTGTCGAATAATCACAGAAATTGCGTCACAATGAAATACTCTGGGTTCCATGCCTTCTCTTTCCCAATCTAGGAACGTCTATATGGCAACGACAGGATTTTCTATGGGGGTCCTGTATCTCCTTTCCGATGTACAATTTCTTCTTTACTGTATCACTCGCACGCTCACGTTGTCGAATTAACACAGAAATTGCGTCACAATGAAATACTCTGGGTTCCTTGCCCTCTCTCTCCCAATCTAGGAACGTTTTTATGGCAACGACAAAATTTTCTATTGGGATCCTGTATCTCCTTTCCGATGCACAATTTCTTCTTTACTGTATCACTCGCCACCCTCACGTTGTCGAATAATCACAGAAAGTGCGTCACAATGAAATACTCTGGGTTCCATGCCTTCTCTTTCCCAATCTAGGAACGTCTATATGGCAACGACAGGATTTTCTATGGGGGTCCTGTATCTCCTTTCCGATGTACAATTTCTTCTTTACTGTATCACTCGCACGCTCACGTTGTCGAATTAACACAGAAATTGCGTCACAATGAAATACTCTGGGTTCCATACCTTCTCCTTCCCAATCTAGGAACGTTTCTATGGCAACGACAGGATTTTCTATTAGGGTCCTGTATCTTCTTTCCGATGTACAATTTCTTCTTTACTGTATCACTCGCACCCTCACGTGGCTGATTTAAACAAGAAATTGCGTCACAATGAAATACCCTGGGTTCCTTGCCCTCTCTCTCCCAATCTAGGAACGTTTTTATGGCAACGACAAAATTTTCTATTGGGGTCCTGTATCTCCTTTCCGATGCACAATTTCTTCTTTACTGTATCACTCGCCACCCTCACGTTGTCGAATAATCACAGAAATTGCGTCACAATGAAATACTCTGGGTCCCATGCCTTCTCTTTCCCAATCTAGGAACGTCTATATGGCAACGACAGGATTTTCTATGGGGTCCTGTATCTCCTTTCCGATGTACAATTTCTTCTTTACTGTATCACTCGCACGCTCACGTTGTCGAATTAACACAGAAATTGCGTCACAATCAAATACTCTGGGTTCCTTGCCATCTCTATCCCAATCTAGGAACGTTTTTATGGCAACGACAAAATTTTCTATTTGGATCCTGTATCTCCTTTCCGATGCACAATTTCTTCTTTACTGTATCACTCGCCACCCTCACGTTGTCGAATAATCACAGAAATTGCGTCACAATGAAATACTCTGGGTTCCATGCCTTCTCTTTCCCAATCTAGGAACGTCTATATGGCAACGACAGGATTTTCTATGGGGGTCCTGTATCTCCTTTCCGATGTACAATTTCTTCTTTACTGTATCACTCGCACGCACACGTTGTCAAATTAACACAGAAATTGCGTCACAATGAAATACACTGGGATCCATGCCTTCTCTTTCCCAATCTAGGAACGTCTATATGGCAACGACAGGATTTTCTATGTGGGTCCTGTATCTCCTTTCCGATGTACAATTTCTTCTTTACTGTATCACTCGCACGCTCACATTGTCGAATTAACACAGAAATTGCGTCACAATGAAATACACTGGGTTCCATGCCTTCTCTTTCCCAATGTATGAACGTTTCTATGGCAACGACACGATTTTCTATTGGGGTCCTGTATCTCTTTTTCGATGCACTATTTCTCCTTTTCTGTATCACTCGCTCCCTCACGTTGACGAATTATTACAGAAATTTCGTCACAATGAAATACTCTGGGTTCCATGCCTTCTCCTTCCCAATCTAGGAACGTTTTTATGGCAACGACAAAATTTTCTATTGGGGTCCTGTATCTTCTTTCCGATGCACAATTTCTTCTTTACTGTATCACTCGCACCCTCACGTTGTCGAATAATCACTGAAATTGCGTCACAATGAAATACTCTGGGTTCCATACCTTCTCTTTCCCAATCTAGGCACGTTTCTATGGCAACGACAGGATTTTCTATTAGGGTCCTGTATCTCCTTTCCGATGTACAATTTCTTCTTTACTGTATCACTCGCACCCTTACGTGGCCGATTTAAACAAGAAATTGCGTCACAATGAAATACTCTGGGTTCCTTGCCCTCTCTTTCCCAATCTAGGAACGTCTATATGGCAACGACAGGATTTTCTATGGGGTCCTGTATCTCCTTTCCGATGTACAATTTCTTCTTTACTGAATCACTCGCACGCTCACGTTGTCGAATTAACACAGAAATTGCGTCACAATGAAATACTCTGGGTTCCTTGCCCTCTCTCTCCCAATCTAGGAACGTTTTTATGGCAATGACAAAATTTTCTATTGGGGTCCTGTATCTCCTTTCCGATGCACAATTTCTTCTTTACTGTATCACTCGCCACTCTCACGTTGTCGAATAATCACAGAAATTGCGTCACAATGAAATACTCTGGGTTCCGGGCCTTCTCTCTCCCAATGTATGAACGTCTCTATGGCAACGACAGGATCTTCTATTGGGATCCTGTATCTCTTTTTCGATGCACTATTTCTCCTTTTCTGTATCACTCGCACCCTCACGTTGACGAATTAACACAGATATTTCGTCACAATGAAATACTCTGGGATCCATGCCTTCTCCTTCCCAATCTAGGAACGTTTTTATGGCAACGACAAAATTTTCTATTGGGGTCCTGTATCTTCTTTCCGATGCACAATTTCTTCTTTACTGTATCACTCGCACCCTCACGTTGTCGAATTAACACAGAAATTGCGTCACAATGCAATACTCTGGGTTCCATACCTTCTCCTTCCCAATCTAGGGACGTTTCTATGGCAACGACAGGATTTTCTATTAGGGTCCTGTATCTCCTTTCCGATGTACAATTTCTTCTTTACTGTATCACTCGCCACCCTCACGTGGCCGATTTAAACAAGAAATTGCGTCACAATGAAATACTCTGGGTTCCTTGCCCTCTCTTTCCCAATCTAGGAACGTTTCTATGGCAACGACAAAATTTTCTATTGGGGTCCTGTATCTCCTTTCCGATGCACAATTTCTTCATTACTGTATCACTCGCACCCTCACGCTGTCAAATTATCACATAAATTGTGTCACTATGAAATACTCTGCGTTCCATGCCTTCTCTTTCCCAATCTAGGAACGTTTCTATGGCAACGACAAAATTTTCTATTGGGGTCCTGTATCTCCTTTCCGATGCACAATTTCTTCATTACTGTATCACTCGCACCCTCACGTTCTCGAATTATCACAGAAAGTGCGTCACAATGAAATACTCTGGGTTCCATGCTTCTCTTTCCCAATCTAGCAACGTTTCTATGGCAACGACAGGATTTTCTATTGGGGTCCAGTATCTCCTTTCCTATGCACTATTTCTCCTTTAATGTATCACTCCCACCTTCACGTTGACGAATTAACACAGAAATTTCGTCACAAAGAAATACTCTGGGTTCCATACCTTCTCTTTCCCAATCTACGAACGTTTCTACGGCAACGATAGGATTTTCTATGGGGGTCCTGTATCTCCTTTCCGATGTACAATTTCTTCTTTACTGTATCACTCGCACCCTCACGTTGACGATTTAACACAGAAATTGCGTCACAATGAAATACTCTGGGTTCCTTGCCCTCTCTCTCCCAATCTAGGAACGTTTTTATGGCAACGACAAAATTTTCTATTGGGGTCCTGTATCTCCTTTCCGATGCACAATTTCTTCTTTACTGTATCACTCGCCACCCTCACGTTGTCGAATAATCACAGAAAGTGCGTCACAATGAAATACTCTGGGTTCCATGCCTTCTCTTTCCCAATCTAGGAACGTCTATATGGCAACGACAGGATTTTCTATGGGGGTCCTGTATCTCATTTCCGATGTACAATTTCTTCTTTACTGTATCACCCGCACGCTCATGTTGTCGAATTAACACAGAAATTGCGTCACAATGAAATACACTGGGTTCCATGCCTTCTCTTTCCCAATGTATGAACGTTTCTATGGCAACGACAGGATTTTCTATTGGGGTCCTGTATCTCCTTTCCGATGCACACTTTCTTCTTTACTGTATCACTCGCACCCTCACGTTGACGAATTAACACAGAAAGTGCGTCACAATTAAATACTCTGGGTCCATGCCTTCACCTTCCCAATCTAGGAACGTTTCTATGGCAACGACAAAATTTTCTATTGGGGTCCGATATCTCCTTTCCGATGCACAATTTCTTCTTTACTGTATCACTCGCACCCTCACGTTGACGAATTAACACAGAAATTGCGTCACAATGAAATACCCTGGATTCCATGCCATCTCATTCCCAATCTGTTAACGTTTCTACGGCATCGACAAAATTTTCTATTGGGGTCCTGTATCTCCTTTCCGATGCACAATTTCTTCTTTACTGTATCACTCGCACGCTCACGTTGACGAATTAACACAGAAATTGCGTCACAATGAAATACTCTGGGTTCCATGCCTTCTCTTTCCCAATGTATGAACGTTTCTATGGCAACGACAGGATTTTCTATTGGGGTCCTGTATCTCCTTTTCGATGCACAATTTCTTCTTTACTGTATCACTCGCACACTCACGTTGACGAATTAACACAGAAATTGCGTCACAATGAAATACCCTGGATTCCATGCCATCTCATTCCCAATCTGTTAACGTTTCTACGGCATCGACAAAATTTTCTATTGGGGTCGTGTATCTCCTTTCCGATGCACAATTTCTTCTTTACTGTATCACTCGCACGCTCACGTTGTCGAATTATCACAGAAAGTGCGTCACAATGAAATACTCTGGGTTCCAAGCCTTCTCTTTCCCAATCTAGGAACGTTTCTATGGCAACGACAGGATTTTCTATTGGCGTTCTGTATCTCCTTTCTGATGAACAATTTCTGCTTTACTGTATCACTCGCACCCTCACGTTGACGAATTAACACAGAAATTGCGTCACAGTGATATACTCTGGGTTCAATGCCATCTCCTTCCCAATCTAGGAACGTTTCTACGGCTACGGCACAATTTTCAATTGGGGTCCTGTATCTCCTTTCCGATGCACAATTTCTTCTTTACTGTATCACTCGCACCCTCACGTTGACGAATTAACAGAGAAATTGCGTGACAATGAAATTCTCTGTGTTCCATGCCTTCTCTTTCCCAATCTAGGAACGTTTCTATGGAAACGACAGGCTTTTCTATTGGGGTCCTGTATCTCCTTTCCGATGCACAGTTTCTTCTTTACTGTATCACGCGCATCCTCACGTTGACGAATTAACACAGAAATTGCGTCACAATGAAATACTCTGGGTTCCATGCCTTCTCTTTTTCAATCTCGGAACGTTTCTACGGCAACGACCAAATTTTCTATTGGGGTCCTGTATCTCCTTTCTGATGCACAATTTCTTCTTTACTGTATCACTCGCACCCTCACATTGACGAATTAACACAGAAATTGCGTCACAATGAAATACTCTGGGTTCCATGCCTTCGCTTTCCCAATCTAGGAACGTTTCTACGGCAACGACAATATTTTCTATTGGGGTCCTGTATCTCCTTTCCGATGCACAATTTCTTCTTTACTGTATCACTCGCACCCTCACGTTGACGAATTAACACAGAAATTGCGTCACAATGATATACTCGGGGTTCCATGCCTTCAACTTCCCAATCTAGGAACGTTTCAATGGCAACGACAAAATTTTCTATTGCGGTTCTGTATCTCCTTTCCGATGCACAATTTCTTCTTTACTGTATCACTCGAACCCTCACGTTGATGAATTAACACAGAAATTGCTTCACAATGATATACTCTGGGTTCCACCCCTTCTCTTTCCCAATCTAGGAACGTTTCTATGGCAACGACAGGATTTTCTATTGGGGTCCTGTACCTCCTTTCCGAAGTAGAATTTCTTCTTTACTGTATCACTCGCACGCTCACGTTGACGAATTAACACAGAAATTGCGTCACAATGATATACTCTGAGTTCCATGCCTTCTCTTTACCAATGTATGAACGTCTCTATGGCAACGACAGGATTTTCTATTAGGGTCCTGTATCTTCTTTTCGATGCACTATTTCTCCTTTACTCTATCACTCGCGCCCTCACGTTGACGAATTAACACAGGAATTTCGTGACAATGAAATACTCTGGGTTCCATGCCTTCTCTTTCCCAATCTAGGAACGTTTCTATGGCAACGACAAAATTTTCTATTGGGGTCCTGTATCTCCTTTCCGATGCACAATTTCTTCTTTACTGTATTACTCGCTACCTCACGTTGACGAATTAACACAGAAATTGCGTCACAATGAAATACTCTGGGTTCAATACATTCTCCTTCCCAATCTAGGAACGTTTCTACGGCAACGACAAAATTTTCTATTGGGGTCCTGTATCTCTTTTCCGATGCACAATTTCTTCTTTACTGTATCACTCGCACCCTCACGGTGACGAATTAACACAGAAATTGCGTCACAATGAAATACTCTGGGTTCCATGCCATCTCCTTCCCAATCTAGGAACGTTTCTACAGCAACGACAAAATTTTCTATTGGGGTCCTGTATCTCCTTTCCGATGCACAATTTCTTCTTTACTGTATCACTCGCACCCTCACGTTGACGAATTAACACAGATTTGCGTCACAATGAAATACTCTGGGTTCCATTCCATCTCCTTCCCAATCTAGGAACGTTTCTACGGCACCGACAAAATTTTCTATTGGGGTCCTGTATCTCCTTTCCGATGCACCATTTCTTATTTACTGTTTCACTCGCACCCTCACGTTGCCAAATTATCACAGAAATTGCGTCACTATGAAATACTCTGGGTTCCATGCCTTCTCTTTCCCAATGTATGAACGTTTCTATGGCAATGACAGGATTTTCTATTGGGGTCCTGTATCTCCTTTCCGATGTAGAATTTCTTCATTACTGTATCACTCGCACCCTCACGTTGTCGAATTATCACAGAAAGTGCATCACAATGAGTTACTCTTGGTTCCATGCTTTCTCTTTCCCAATCTAAGAACGTTTCTATGGCAACGACAGGATTTTCTATTGGGGTTCTGTATCTCCTTTCCGATGAACAATTTCTTCTTTACTGTATCACTCGCTCCCTCACGTTGACAATTTAACACAGAAATTGCGTCACAATGAAATACTCTGGGTTCCTTGCCCTATCTTTCCCAATCTAGGAACGTTTTTATGGCAACGACAAAATTTTCTATTGGGGTCCTGTATCTCCTTTCCGATGAACAATTTCTTCTTTACTGTATCACTCACACCCTCACGGTGACGAATTAACACAGAAATTGCGTCACAATGAAATACACTGGGTTCCATGCCATCTCCTTCCCAATCTAGGAACGTTTCTACGGCAACGACAAAATTTTCTATTGGGGTCCTGTATCTCCATTCCGATGCACAATTTCTTCATTAGTGTATCACTCGCACCCTCACGTTGACGAATTAACACAGATTTGCGTCACAATGAAATACTCTGGGTTCCATTCCATCTCCTTCCCAATCTAGGAACGTTTCTACGGCACCGACAAAATTTTCTATTGGGGTCCTGTATCTCCTTTCCGATGCACCATTTCTTGTTTACTGTATCACTCGCACCCTCACGTTGGCATTTAACACAGAAAGTGCGTCACAATGAAATACTCTGGGTTCCATGCCTTCACCTTTCCAATCTAGGAACGTTTCTATGGCAACGACAAAATTTTCTTTTGGGGTCCTGTATCCCCTTTCCGATGCACAATTTCTTCTTTACTGTATCACTCGCCACCCTCACGTTGTCGAATAATCACAGAAATTGCGTCACAATGAAATACTCTGGGTTCCATGCCTTCTCTTTCCCAATCTAGGAACGTCTATATGGCAACGACAGGATTTTCTATGGGGGTCCTGTATCTCCTTTCCGATGTACAATTTCTTCTTAACTGTATCACTCGCACGCTCACGTTGTCGAATTAACACAGAAATTGCGTCACAATGAAATACTCTGGGTTCCTTGCCCTCTCTCTCCCAATCTAGGAACGTTTTTATGGCAACGACAAAATATTCTATTGGGGTCCTGTATCTCCTTTCCGATGCACAATTTCTTCTTTACTGTATCACTCGCCACCCTCACGTTGTCGAATAATCACAGAAATTGCGTCACAATGAAATACTCTGGGTTCCATGCCTTCTCTTTCCCAATCTAGGAACGTCTATATGGCAACGACAGGATTTTCTATGGGGGTCCTGTATCTCCTTTCCGATGTACAATTTCTTCTTTACTGTATCACTCGCATGCTCACGTTGTCGAATTAACACAGAAATTGCGTCACAATGAAATACTCTGGGTTCCTTGCCCTCTCTCTCCCAATCTAGGAACGTTTTTATGGCAACGACAAAATTTTCTATTGGGATCCTGTATCTCCTTTCCGATGCACAATTTCTTCTTTACTGTATCACTCGCCACCCTCACGTTGTCGAATAATCACAGAAATTGCGTCACAATGAAATACTCTGGGTTCCATGCCTTCTCTTTCCCAATCTAGGAACGTCTATATGGCAACGACAGGATTTTCTATGGGGGTCCTGTATCTCCTTTCCGATGTACAATTTCTTCTTTACTGTATCACTCGCACGCTCACGTTGTCGAATTAACACAGAAATTGCGTCACAATGAAATACTCTGGGTTCCATACCTTCTCCTTCCCAATCTAGGAACGTTTCTATGGCAACGACAGGATTTTCTATGGGGGTCCTGTATCTTCTTTCCGATGTACAACTTCTTCTTTACTGTATCACTCGCACCCTCACGTGGCTGATTTAAACAAGAAATTGCGTCACAATGAAATACCCTGGGTTCCTTGCCCTCTCTCTCCCAATCTAGGAACGTTTTTATGGCAACGACAAAATTTTCTATTGGGGTCCTGTATCTCCTTTCCGATGCACAATTTCTTCTTTACTGTATCACTCGCCACCCTCACGTTGTCGAATAATCACAGAAATTGCGTCACAATGAAATACTCAGGGTTCCATGCCTTCTCTTTCCCAATCTAGGAACGTCTATATGGCAACGACAGGATTTTCTATGGGGGTCCTGTATCTCCTTTCCGATGTACAATTTCTTCTTTACTGTATCACTCGCACGCTCACGTTGTCGAATTAACACAGAAATTGCGTCACAATCAAATACTCTGGGTTCCTTGCCATCTCTATCCCAATCTAGGAACGTTTTTATGGCAACGACAAAATTTTCTATTTGGATCCTGTATCTCCATTCCGATGCACAATTTCTTCTTTACTGTATCACTCGCCACCCTCACGTTGTCGAATAATCACAGAAATTGCGTCACAATGAAATACTCTGGGTTCCATGCCTTCTCTTTCCCAATCTAGGAACGTCTATATGGCAACGACAGGATTTTCTATGGGGGTCCTGTATCTCCTTTCCGATGTACAATTTCTTCTTTACTGTATCACTCGCACGCTCACGTTGTCAAATTAACACAGAAATTGCGTCACAATGAAATACACTGGGATCCATGCCTTCTCTTTCCCAATCTAGGAACGTCTATATGGCAACGACAGGATTTTCTATGTGGGTCCTGTATCTCCTTTCCGATGTACAATTTCTTCTTTACTGTATCACTCGCACGCTCACATTGTCGAATTAACACAGAAATTGCGTCACAATGAAATACACTGGGTTCCATGCCTTCTCTTTCCCAATGTATGAACGTTTCTATGGCAACGACAGGATTTTCTATTGGGG
Organism: Schistocerca serialis cubense; assembly: GCF_023864345.2. Lineage (NCBI taxonomy): Eukaryota > Metazoa > Arthropoda > Insecta > Orthoptera > Acrididae > Schistocerca > Schistocerca serialis. The sequence goes on from NC_064649.1 coordinate 120,948,351, forward strand.
TCCTGTATCTCTTTTTCGATGCACTATTTCTCCTTTTCTGTATCACTCGCTCCCTCACGTTGACGAATTATTACAGAAATTTCGTCACAATGAAATACTCTGGGTTCCATGCCTTCTCCTTCCCAATCTAGGAACGTTTTTATGGCAACGACAAAATTTTCTATTGGGGTCCTGTATCTTCTTTCCGATGCACAATTTCTTCTTTACTGTATCACTCGCACCCTCACGTTGTCGAATAATCACTGAAATTGCGTCACAATGAAATACTCTGGGTTCCATACCTTCTCTTTCCCAATCTAGGAACGTTTCTATGGCAACGACAGGATTTTCTATTAGGGTCCTGTATCTCCTTTCCGATGTACAATTTCTTATTTACTGTATCACTCGCACCCTTACGTGGCCGATTTAAACAAGAAATTGCGTCAGAATGAAATACTCTGGGTTCCTTGCCCTCTCTTTCCCAATCTAGGAACGTCTATATGGCAACGACAGGATTTTCTATGGGGTCCTGTATCTCCTTTCCGATGTACAATTTCTTCTTTACTGAATCACTCGCACGCTCACGTTGTCGAATTAACACAGAAATTGCGTCACAATGAAATACTCTGGGTTCCATACCTTCTCCTTCCCAGTCTAGGGACGTTTCTATGGCAACGACAGGATTTTCTATTAGGGTCCTGTATCTCCTTTCCGATGTACAATTTCTTCTTTACTGTATCACTCGCCACCCTCACGTGGCCGATTTAAACAAGAAATTGCGTCACAATGAAATACTCTGGGTTCCTTGCCCTCTCTTTCCCAATCTAGGAACGTTTCTATGGCAACGACAAAATTTTCTATTGGGGTCCTGTATCTCCTTTCCGATGCACAATTTCTTCATTACTGTATCACTCGCACCCTCACGCTGTCAAATTATCACAGAAATTGCGTCGCTATGAAATACTCTGGGTTCCATGCCTTCTCTTTCCCAATCTAGGAACGTTTCTATGGCAACGACAAAATTTTCTATTGGGGTCCTGTATCTCCTTTCCGATGCACAATTTCTTCATTACTGTATCACTCGCACCCTCACGTTCTCGAATTATCACAGAAAGTGCGTCACAATGAAATACTCTGGGTTCCATGCTTCTCTTTCCCAATCTAGCAACGTTTCTATGGCAACGACAGGATTTTCTATTGGGGTCCAGTATCTCCTTTCCTATGCACTATTTCTCCTTTAATGTATCACTCCCACCTTCACGTTGACATTATTAACACAGAAATTTCGTCACGAAGAAATACTCTGGGTTCCATACCTTCTCTTTCCCAATCTACGAACGTTTCTACGGCAACGATAGGATTTTCTATGGGGGTCCTGTATCTCCTTTCCGATGTACAATTTCTTCTTTACTGTATCACTCGCACCCTCACGTTGACGATTTAACACAGAAATTGCGTCACAATGAAATACTCTGGGTTCCTTGCCCTCTCTCTCCCAATCTAGGAACGTTTTTATGGCAACGACAAAATTTTCTATTGGGGTCCTGTATCTCCTTTCCGATGCACAATTTCTTCTTTACTGTATCACTCGCCACCCTCACGTTGTCGAATAATCACAGAAAGTGCGTCACAATGAAATACTCTGGGTTTCATGCCTTCTCTTTCCCAATCTAGGAACGTCTATATGGCAACGACAGGATTTTCTATGGGGGTCCTGTATCTCATTTCCGATGTACAATTTCTTCTTTACTGTATCACTCGCACTCTCACGTTGACGAATTAACACAGAAATTGCGTCACAATGAAATACTCTGGCTTCCATGCCTTCACCTTCCCAATCTAGGAACGTTTCTATGGCAACGACAAAATTTTCTATTGGTGTCCGATATCTCCTTTCCGATGCACAATTTCTTCTTTACTGCATCACTCGCACCCTCACGTTGACGAATTAACACAGAAATTGCGTCACAATGAAATACGTTGGATTCCATGCCATCTCATTCCCAATCTAGGAACGTTTCTACGGCAACGACAAAATTTTCTATTGGGGTCCTGTATCTACTTTCCGATGCACACTTTCTTCTTTACTGTATCACTCGCACCCTCACGTTGACGAATTAACACAGAAAGTGCGTCACAATTAAATACTCTGGGTTCCATGCCTTCACCTTCCCAATCTAGGAACGTTTCTATGGCAACGACAAAATTTTCTATTGGGGTCCGATATCTCCTTTCCGATGCACAATTTCTTCTTTACTGTATCACTCGCACCCTCACGTTGACGAATTAACACAGAAATTGCGTCACAATGAAATACCCTGGATTCCATGCCATCTCATTCCCAATCTGTTAACGTTTCTACGGCATCGACAAAATTTTCTATTGGGGTCCTGTATCTCCTTTCCGATGCACAATTTCTTCTTTACTGTATCACTCGCACGCTCACGTTGACGAATTAACACAGAAATTGCGTCACAATGAAATACTCTGGGTTCCATGCCTTCTCTTTCCCAATGTATGAACGTTTCTATGGCAACGACAGGATTTTCTATTGGGGTCCTGTATCTCCTTTTCGATGCACTATTTCTCCTTTACTGTATCACTCGCACCCTCACGTTGACGAATTAACACAGAACTTTCGTCACAATGAAATACTCTGGGTTCCATGCCTTCTCCTTCCCAATCTAGGAACGTTTTTATCGCAACAGCAAAATTTTCTATTGGGGTCCTGTATCTCCTTTCCGATGCACAATTTCTTCTTTACTGTATCACTCGCACCCTCACGTTGACGAATTAAAACAGAAATTGCGTCACAATGAAATACTTTGGGTTCCATACCTTCTCTTTCCCAATCTAGGAACGTTTCCTTTGGCAAAGACAGGATTTTCTATTAGCGTCCTGTATCTCCTTTCCGATGCACAATTTCTTCATTACTGCATCACTCGCAACCTCACGCTGTCGAATTATCACAGATATTGCGTCACAATGAAATACTCTGGGTTCCATGCCTTCTCTTTCCCAATCTAGGAACCTTTCTATGTCAACGACAAAATTTTCTATTGGGGTCCTGTATCTCTATTCCGGTGCACAATTTCTTCATTACTGTATCACTCGCACCCTCACGTTGTCGAATTATCACAGAAAGTGCGTCACAATGAAATACTCTGGGATCCATACCTTCTCTTTCCCAATCTAGGAACGTTTCTACGGCTACGACAGGATTTTTTGTTAGGGTTCTGTATCTCCTTTCCGATGTACAATTTCTTCTTTACTGTATCACTCGCACCCTCACGTTGACGATTTAACACAGAAATTGCGTCACAATGAAGTACTCTGTGTTCCTTGCCCTCTGTGTCCCAATCTAGGAACGTTTCGATGGCAACGACAGGATTTTCTATTAGGGCCCTGTATCTCCTTTCCGATGCACTATTTCTCCTTTACTGTATCACTCGCACCCTCACGTTGACGAATGAACACAAAAATTGCGTCACAATGAAATACTCTGGGTTCCTTGCCCTCTCTTTCCTAATCTAGGAACGTTTCTATGGCAACGACAAAATTTTCTATTGGGGTCGTGTATCTCCTTTCCGATGCACAGTTTCTTCATTACTGTATCACTCGCACCCTCACGTTGTCGAATTATCACAGAAAGTGCGTCACAATGAAATACTCTGGGTTCCATGCCTTCTCTTTCCCAATGCATGAACGTTTCTATGGCAATGACAGGATTTTTTATTGGGGTCCTGTATCTCCTTTCCGATGCAGAATTTCTTCATTAATGTATCACTCGCACCCTCAAGTTGTCGAATTATCACAGAAAGTGCGTCACAATGAAATACTCTGGGTTCCATGCCTTCTCTTTCCCAATCTAGGAACGTTTCTATGGCAACGACAGGATTTTCTATTGGCGTTCTGTATCTCCTTTCTGATGAACAATTTCTGCTTTACTGTATCACTCGCACCCTCATGTTGACGAATTAACACAGAAATTGCGTCACAGTGATATACTCTGGGTTCAATGCCATCTCCTTCCCAATCTAGGAACGTTTCTACGGCTACGGCACAATTTTCTATTGGGGTCCTGTATCTCCTTTCCGATGCACAATTTCTTCTTTACTGTATCACTCGCACCCTCACGTTGACGAATTAACAGAGAAATTGCGTGACAATGAAATTCTCTGTGTTCCATGCCTTCTCTTTCCCAATCTAGGAACGTTTCTATGGAAACGACAGGCTTTTCTATTTGGGTCTTGTATCTCCTTTCCGATGCACAGTTTCTTCTTTACTGTATCACGCGCATCCTCACGTTGACGAATTAACACAGAAATTGCGTCACAATGAAATACTCTGGGTTCCATGCCTTCGCTTTCCCAATCTAGGAACGTTTCTACGGCAACGACAATATTTTCTATTGGGGTCCTGTATCTCCTTTCCGATGCACAATTCCTTCTTTACTGTATCACTCGCACCCTCACATTGACGATTTAACACAGAAATTGCGTCACAATGATATACTCGGGGTTCCATGCCTTCAACTTCCCAATCTAGGAACGTTTCAATGGCAACGACAAAATTTTCTATTGCGGTCCTGTATCTCCTTTCCGATGCACAATTTCTTCTTTACTGTATCACTCGAACCCTCACGTTGATGAATTAACACAGAAATTGCTTCACAATGATATACTCTGGGTTCCACCCATTCTCTTTCCCAATCTAGGAACGTTTCTATGGCAACGACAGGATTTTCTATTGGGGTCCAGTACCTCCTTTCCGAAGTAGAATTTCTTCTTTACTGTATCACTCGCACGCTCACGTTGACGAATTAACACAGAAATTGCGTCACAATGATATACTCTGAGTTCCATGCCTTCTCTTTACCAATGTATGAACGTCTCTATGGCAACGACAGGATTTTCTATTAGGGTCCTGTATCTTCTTTTCGATGCACTATTTCTCCTTTACTCTATCACTCGCGCCCTCACGTTGACGAATTAACACAGGAATTTCGTGACAATGAAATACTCTGGGTTCCATGCCTTCTCTTTCCCAATCTAGGAACGTTTCTATGGCAACGACAAAATTTTCTATTGGGGTCCTGTATCTCCTTTCCGATGCACAATTTCTTCTTTACTGTATTACTCGCTACCTCACGTTGACGAATTAACACAGAAATTGCGTCACAATGAAATACTCTGGGTTCAATACATTCTCCTTCCCAATCTAGGAACGTTTCTACGGCAACGACAAAATTTTCTATTGGGGTCCTGTATCTCTTTTCCGATGCACAATTTCTTCTTTACTGTATCACTCGCACCCTCACGGTGACGAATTAACACAGAAAATGCGTCACAATGAAATACTCTGGGTTCCATGCCATCTCCTTCCCAATCTAGGAACGTTTCTACAGAACGACAAAATTTTCTATTGGGGTCCTGTATCTCCTTTCCGATGCACAATTTCTTCTTTACTGTATCACTCGCACCCTCACGTTGACGAATTAACACAGATTTGCGTCACAATGAAAGACTCTGGGTTCCATTCCATCTCCTTCCCAATCTAGGAACGTTTCTACGGCACCGACAAAATTTTCTATTGGGGTCCTGTATCTCCTTTCCGATGCACCATTTCTTATTTACTGTTTCACTCGCACCCTCACGTTGGCGAATTAGCACAGAAAGTGCGTCACAATGAAATACTCTGGGTGCCATGCCTTCACCTTTCCAGTCTAGGAACGTTTCTATGGCAACGACAAAATTTTCTTTTGGGGTCCTGTATCTCCTTTCCGATGCACAATTTCTTGTTTACTGTATCACTCGCACCCTCACGTTGACGAATTAACACAGAAATTGCGTGACAATGAAATTCTCTGTGTTCCATGCCTTCTCTTTCCCAATCTAGGAACGTTTCTATGGAAACGACAGGCTTTTCAATTGGGGTCCTGTATCTCTTTCCGATGCACAATTTCTTCTTTACTGTATCACACGCATCCTCACGTTGACGAATTAACACAGGAATTGCGTCACAATGAAATACTCTGGGTTCCATGCCTTCTCTTTTTCAATCTAGGTACGTTTCTACAGCAACGACAAAATTTTCTATTGGGGTCCTGTATCTCCTTTCCGATGCACAATTTCTTCATTACTGTATCACTCGCACCCTCACGTTGTCAAATTATCACAGAAATTGCGTCACTATGAAATACTCTGGGTTCCATGCCTTCTCTTTCCCAATGTATGAACGTTTCTATGGCAATGACAGGATTTTCTATTGGGGTCCTGTATCTCCTTTCCGATGTAGAATTTCTTCATTACTGTATCACTCGCACCCTCACGTTGTCGAATTATCACAGAAAGTGCATCACAATGAATTACTCTTGGTTCCATGCTTTCTCTTTCCCAATCTAAGAACGTTTCTATGGCAACGACAGGATTTCTATTGGGGTTCTGTATCTCCTTTCCGATGAACAATTTCTTCTTTACTGTATCACTCGCACCCTCACGTTGACAATTTAACACAGAAATTGCGTCACAATGAAATACTCTGGGTTCCTTGCCCTATCTTTCCCAATCTAGGAACGTTTTTATGGCAACGACAAAATTTTCTATTGGGGTCCTGTATCTCCTTTCCGATGAACAATTTCTTCTTTACTGTATCACTCACACCCTCACGGTGATGAATTAACACAGAAATTGCGTCACAATGAAATACACTGTGTTCCATGCCATCTCCTTCCCAATCTAGGAACGTTTCAACGGCAACGACAAAATTTTCTATTGGGGTCCTGTATCTCCATTCCGATGCACAATTTCTTCATTACTGTATCACTCGCACCCTCACGTTGACGAATTAACACAGATTTGCGTCACAATGAAATACTCTGGGTTCCATTCCATCTCCTTCCCAATCTAGGAACGTTTCTACGGCACCGACAAAATTTTCTATTGGGGTCCTGTATCTCCTTTCCGATGCACCATTTCTTGTTTACTGTATCACTCGCACCCTCACGTTGGCGAATTAACACAGAAAGTGCGTCACAATGAAATACTCTGGGTTCCATGCCTTCACCTTTCCAATCAAGGAACGTTTCTATGGCAACGACAAAATTTTCTTTTGGGGTCCTGTATCTCCTTTCCGATGCACAATTTCTTCTTTACTGTATCACGCGCACCCTCACGTTGACGAATTAACACAGAAATTGCGTGACAATGAAATTCTCTGTGTTCCATGCCTTCTCTTTCCCAATCTAGGAACGTTTCTATGGAAACGACAGGCTTTTCTATTGGGGTCCTGTATCTCCTTTCCGATGTAGAATTTCTTCATTACTGTATCACTCGCACCCTCACGTTGTCGAATTATCACAGAAAGTGCATCACAATGAAATACTCTGGGTTCCATGCCTACTCTTTCCCAATCTAGGAACGTTTCTATGGCATCGACAGGATTTTCTATTGGGGTTCTGTATCTCCTTTCCGATGAACAATTTTTTCTTTACTGTATCACTCGCACCCTCAAGTTGACGATTTAACACAGAAATTGCGTCACAATGAAATACTCTGGGTTCCTTGCCCTATCTTTCCCAATCTAGGAACGTTTTTATGGCAACGACAAAATTTTCTTTTGGGGTCTTGTATCTCCTTTCCAATGAACAATTTCTTCTTTACTGTATCACTCACACGCTCAAGTTGACGAATTAACACAGAAATTGCGTCACAATGAAATACCCTGGATTCCATGCCATCTCATTCCCAATCTGTTAACGTTTCTACGGCATCGACAAAATTTTCTATTGGGGTCTTGTATCTCCTTTCCGATGCACAATTTCTTCTTGACTGTATCACTCGCACGCTCACGTTGACGAATTAACACAGAAATTGCGTCACAATGAAATACTCTGGGTTCCATGCCTTCTCTTTCCCAATGTATGAACGTTTCTATGGCAACGACAGGATTTTCTATTGGGGTCCTGTATCTCCTTTTCGATGCACTATTTCTCCTTTACTGTATCACTCGCACCCTCACGTTGACGAATTAACACAGAACTTTCGTCACAATGAAATACTCTGGGTTCCATGCCTTCTCCTTCCCAATCTAGGAACGTTTTTATCGCAACAGCAAAATTTTCTATTGGGGTCCTGTATCTCCTTTCCGATGCACAATTTCTTCTTTACTGTATCACTCGCACCCTCACGTTGACGAATTAAAACAGAAATTGCGTCACAATGAAATACTTTGGGTTCCATACCTTCTCTTTCCCAATCTAGGAACGTTTCCTTTGGCAAAGACAGGATTTTCTATTAGCGTCCTGTATCTCCTTTCCGATGCACAATTTTTTCATTACTGCATCACTCGCAACCTCACGCTGTCGAATTATCACAGATATTGCGTCACAATGAAATACTCTGGGTTCCATGCCTTCTCTTTCCCAATCTAGGAACCTTTCTATGTCAACGACAAAATTTTCTATTGGGGTCCTGTATCTCCATTCCGGTGCACAATTTCTTCATTACTGTATCACTCGCACCCTCACGTTGTCGAATTATCACAGAAAGTGCGTCACAATGAAATACTCTGGGATCCATACCTTCTCTTTCCCAATCTAGGAACGTTTCTACGGCTACGACAGGATTTTTTATTAGGGTTCTGTATCTCCTTTCCGATGTACAATTTCTTCTTTACTGTATCACTCGCACCCTCACGTTGACGATTTAACACAGAAATTGCGTCACAATGAAGTACTCTGGGTTCCTTGCCCTCTGTGTCCCAATCTAGGAACGTTTCGATGGCAACGACAGGATTTTCTATTAGGGCCCTGTATCTCCTTTCCGATGCACTATTTCTCCTTTACTGTATCACTCGCACCCTCACGTTGACGAATGAACACAAAAATTGCGTCACAATGAAATACTCTGGGTTCCTTGCCCTCTCTTTCCCAATCTAGGAACGTTTCTATGGCAACGACAAAATTTTCTATTGGGGTCGTGTATCTCCTTTCCGATGCACAGTTTCTTCATTACTGTATCACTCGCACCCTCACGTTGTCGAATTATCACAGAAAGTGCGTCACAATGAAATACTCTGGGTTCCATGCCTTCTCTTTCCCAATGCATGAACGTTTCTATGGCAATGACAGGATTTTTTATTGGGGTCCTGTATCTCCTTTCCGATGCAGAATTTCTTCATTAATGTATCACTCGCACCCTCAAGTTGTCGAATTATCACAGAAAGTGCGTCACAATGAAATACTCTGGGTTCCATGCCTTCTCTTTCCCAATCTAGGAACGTTTCTATGGCAACGACAGGATTTTCTATTGGCGTTCTGTATCTCCTTTCTGATGAACAATTTCTGCTTTACTGTATCACTCGCACCCTCACGTTGACGAATTAACACAGAAATTGCGTCACAGTGATATACTCTGGGTTCAATGCCATCTCCTTCCCAATCTAGGAACGTTTCTACGGCTACGGCACAATTTTCTATTGGGGTCCTGTATCTCCTTTCCGATGCACAATTTCTTCTTTACTGTATCACTCGCACCCTCACGTTGACGAATTAACAGAGAAATTGCGTGACAATGAAATTCTCTGTGTTCCATGCCTTCTCTTTCCCAATCTAGGAACGTTTCTATGGAAACGACAGGCTTTTCTATTTGGGTCTTGTATCTCCTTTCCGATGCACAGTTTCTTCTTTACTGTATCACGCGCATCCTCACGTTGACGAATTAACACAGAAATTGCGTCACAATGAAATACTCTGGGTTCCATGCCTTCGCTTTCCCAATCTAGGAACGTTTCTACGGCAACGACAATATTTTCTATTGGGGTCCTGTATCTCCTTTCCGATGCACAATTCCTTCTTTACTGTATCACTCGCACCCTCACGTTGACGATTTAACACAGAAATTGCGTCACAATGATATACTCGGGGTTCCATGCCTTCAACTTCCCAATCTAGGAACGTTTCAATGGCAACGACAAAATTTTCTATTGCGGTCCTGTATCTCCTTTCCGATGCACAATTTCTTCTTTACTGTATCACTCGAACCCTCACGTTGATCAATTAACACAGAAATTGCTTCACAATGATATACTCTGGGTTCCACCCATTCTCTTTCCCAATCTAGGAACGTTTCTATGGCAACGACAGGATTTTCTATTGGGGTCCAGTACCTCCTTTCCGAAGTAGAATTTGTTCTTTACTGTATCACTCGCACGCTCACGTTGACGAATTAACACAGAAATTGCGTCACAATGATATACTCTGAGTTCCATGCCTTCTCTTTACCAATGTATGAACGTCTCTATGGCAACGACAGGATTTTCTATTAGGGTCCTGTATCTTCTTTTCGATGCACTATTTCTCCTTTACTCTATCACTCGCGCCCTCACGTTGACGAATTAACACAGGAATTTTGTGACAATGAAATACTCTGGGTTCCATGCCTTCTCTTTCCCAATCTAGGAACGTTTCTATGGCAACGACAAAATTTTCTATTGGGGTCCTGTATCTCCTTTCCGATGCACAATTTCTTCTTTACTGTATTACTCGCTACCTCACGTTGACGAATTAACACAGAAATTGCGACACAATGAAATACTCTGGGTTCAATACATTCTCCTTCCCAATCTAGGAACGTTTCTACGGCAACGACAAAATTTTCTATTGGGGTCCTGTATCTCTTTTCCGATGCACAATTTCTTCTTTACTGTATCACTCGCACCCTCACGGTGACGAATTAACACAGAAATTGCGTCACAATGAAATACTCTGGGTTCCATGCCATCTCCTTCCCAATCTAGGTACGTTTCTACAGAACGACAAAATTTTCTATTGGGGTCCTGTATCTCCTTTCCGATGCACAATTTCTTCTTTACTGTATCACTCGCACCCTCACGTTGACGAATTAACACAGATTTGCGTCACAATGAAAGACTCTGGGTTCCATTCCATCTCCTTCCCAATCTAGGAACGTTTCTACGGCACCGACAAAATTTTCTATTGGGGTCCTGTATCTCCTTTCCGATGCACCATTTCTTATTTACTGTTTCACTCGCACCCTCACGTTGGCGAATTAGCACAGAAAGTGCGTCACAATGAAATACTCTGGGTGCCATGCCTTCACCTTTCCAGTCTAGGAACGTTTCTATGGCAACGACAAAATTTTCTTTTGGGGTCCTGTATCTCCTTTCCGATGCACAATTTCTTGTTTACTGTATCACTCGCACCCTCACGTTGACGAATTAACACAGAAATTGCGTGACAATGAAATTCTCTGTGTTCCATGCCTTCTCTTTCCCAATCTAGGAACGTTTCTATGGAAACGACAGGCTTTTCAATTGGGGTCCTGTATCTCTTTCCGATGCACAATTTCTTCTTTACTGTATCACACGCATCCTCACGTTGACGAATTAACACAGGAATTGCGTCACAATGAAATACTCTGGGTTCCATGCCTTCTCTTTTTCAATCTAGGTACGTTTCTACAGGAACGACAAAATTTTCTATTGGGCTCCTGTATCTCCTTTCCGATGCACAATTTCTTCATTACTGTATCACTCGCACCCTCACGTTGTCAAATTATCACAGAAATTGCGTCACTATGAAATACTCTGGGTTCCATGCCTTCTCTTTCCCAATGTATGAACGTTTCTATGGCAATGACAGGATTTTCTATTGGGGTCCTGTATCTCCTTTCCGATGTAGAATTTCTTCATTACTGTATCACTCGCACCCTCACGTTGTCGAATTATCACAGAAAGTGCATCACAATGAATTACTCTTGGTTCCATGCTTTCTCTTTCCCAATCTAAGAACGTTTCTATGGAAACGACAGGCTTTTCTATTGGGGTCCTGTATCTCCTTTCCGATGCACAATTTTTTCTTTACTGTATCACACGCATCCTCACGTTGACGAATTAACACAGAAATTGCGTCACAATGAAATACTCTGGGTTCCATGCCTTCTCTTTTTCAATCTAGGAACGTTTCTATGGCAACGACAAAATTTTCTATTGGGGTCCTGTATCTCCTTTCCGATGCACAATTTCTTCATTACTGTATCACTCGCACCCTCACGTTGTCAAATTATCACAGAAATTGCGTCACTATGAAATACTCTGGGTTCCATGCCTTCTCTTTCCCAATGTATGAACGTTTCAATGGCAATGACAGGATTTTCTATTGGGGTCCTGTATCTCCTTTCCGATGTAGAATTTCTTCATTACTGTATCACTCGCAACCTCACGTTGTCGAATTATCACAGAAAGTGCATCACAATGAAATACTCTGGGTTCCATGCCTACTCTTTCCCAATCTAGGAACGTTTCTATGGCATCGACAGGATTTTCTATTGGGGTTCTGTATCTCCTTTCCGATGAACAATTTTTTCTTTACTGTATCACTCGCACCCTCACGTTGACGATTTAACACAGAAATTGCGTCACAATGAAATACTCTGGGTTCCTTGCCCTATCTTTCCCAATCTAGGAACGTTTTTATGGCAACGACAAAATTTTCTTTTGGGGTCTTGTATCTCCTTTCCAATGAACAATTTCTTCTTTACTGTATCACTCACACGCTCACGTTGACGAATTAACACAGAAATTGCGTCACAATGAAATACACTGGGTTCCATGCCTTCTCTTTCCCAATGTATGAACGTTTCTACGGCAACGACAGGATTTTCTATTAGGGTTCTGTATCTCCTTTCCGATGTACATTTTCTTCTTTACTGTATCACACGCACCCTCACGTTCACGATTTAACACAGAAATTGTGTCACAATGAAGTACTCTGGGTTCCTTGCCCTCTGTGTCCCAATCTAGGAACGTTTCTACGGCAACGACAGGATTTTCTATTTGGGTCATGTATCTCCATTCCGATGCACTATTTCTGCTTTACTGTATCACCCGCACCCCCACGTTGACGAATTAACACAGAAATTGGGTCACAATGAAATACTCTGGGTTCCTTGCCCTCTCTTTCCCAATCTAGGAACGTTTCTATGGCAACGACAGGATTTTCTATTAGGGTCCTGTATCTCCTTTCCGATGTACAATTTCTTCTTTACTGTATCACTCGCACCCTCACGTTGACGATTTAACAAAGAAATTGCGTTACAATGAAATACTCTGGGTTCCTTGCCCTCTCTTTCCCAATCTAGGAACGTTTCTATGGCAACGACAAAATTTTCTATTAGGGTCCTGTATCTCCTTTCCGATGCACAATTTCTTCATTACTGTATCACTCGCACCTTCACGTTGTCGAATTATCACAGAAAGTGCGTCACAATGAAATACTCTGGGTTCAATGCCTTCTCTTTCCCAATGTATGAACGTTTCTATGGCAATGACAGGATTTTCTATTGGGGTCCTGTATCTCCTTTCCGATGCAGAATTTCTTCATTACTGTATCACTCGCACCCTCTCGTTGACGAATTAACACAGAAATTGCGTCACAGTGAAATACTCTGCGTTCAATGCCATCTCCTTCCCAATCTAGGAACGTTTCTACGGCAACGACACAATTTTCTATTGGGGTCCTGTATCTCCTTTCCGATGCACAATTTCTTCTTTACTGTATCACTCGCACCCACACGTTGACGAATTAACACAGAAATTGCGACACAATGAAATTCTCTGTGTTCCATGCCTTCTCTTTCCCAATCTAGGAACGTTTCTATGGAAACGCCAGGCTTTTCTATTGGGGTCCTGAATCTCCTTTCCGATGCACAATTTCTTCTTTACTGTATCACACGCATCCTCACGTTGACGAATTGACACAGAAATTGCGTCACAATGAAATACTCTGGGTTCCATGCCTTCTCTTTTTCAATCTAGGAACGTTTCTACGGCAACGACAAAATTTTCTAATGGGGTCCTGTATCTCCTTTCTGATGCACAATTTCTTCTTTACTGTATCACTCGCACCCTCACATTGACGAATTAACACAGAAATGGCGTCACAATGAAATACTCTGGGTTCCATGCCTTCTCTTTCCCAATCTAGGAACGTTTCTGCGGCAACGACAAAATTTTCTATTGGGATCCTGTATCTCCTTTCCGATGCACAAATCCTTCTTCACCGTATCACTCGCACCCTCATGTTGACGAATTAACACAGAAATTGCGTCACAATGATATACTCGGGGTTCCATGCCTTCAACTTCCCAATCTAGGAACGTTGCAATGGCAACGACAAAATTTTCTATTGCGGTCCTGTATCTCCTTTCCGATGCACAATTTCTTCTTTACTATATCACTCGCACCCTCACGTTCATGAATTATCACAGAAATTGCTTCACAATGATATACTCTGTGTTCCATCCCTTCTCTTTCCCAATCTAGGAACGTTTCTATGGCAACGACAGGATTTTCTATTGGGGTCCTGTACCTCCTTTCCGAAGTAGAATTTCTTCTTTACTGTATCACTCGCACGCTCACGTTGACGAAATAACACAGGAATTTCGTCACAATGAAATACTCTGGGTTCCATGCCTTCTCTTTCCCAATCTAGGAAAGTTTCTATGGCAACGACAAAATTTTCTATTGGGGTCCTGTATCTCCTTTCCGATGCACAATTTCTTCTTTACTGTATTACTCGCTACCTCACGTTGACGAATTAACACCGAAATTGCGTCACAATGAAATACTCTGTGTTCCATACATTCTCCTTCCCAATCTAGGAACGATTCTACGGTAACGACAAAATTTTCTATTGGGGTCCTGTATCTCCTTTCCGATGCACCATTTCTTGTTTACTGTATCACTCGCACCCTCACGTTGACGAATTAACACAGAAATTGCTTCACAATGATATACTCTGGGTTCCACCCCTTCTCTTTCCCAATCTAGGAACGTTTCTATGGCAACGACAGGATTTCCTATTGGGGTCCTGTACCTCCTTTCCGAAGTAGAATTTCTTCTTTACTGTATCACTCGCACGCTCACGTTGACGAATTCACACAGAAATTGCGTCACAATGAAATACTCTGAGTTCCATGCCTTCTCTTTCCCAATGTATGAACTTCTCTATGGCAACGACAGGATTTTCTTGTGGGGTCCTGTATCTTCTTTTCGATGCACTATTTCTCCTTTACTGTATCACTCGCGCCCTCACGTTGACGAATTAACACAGGAATTTCGTCACAATGAAATACTCTGGGTTCCATGCCTTCTCTTTCCCAATCTAGGAACGTTTCTATGGCTACGACAAAATTTTCTATTGGGGTCCTGTATCTCCTTCCCGATGCACAATTTCTTCTTTACTGTATTACTCGCTACCTCACGTTGACGAATTAACACAGAAATTGCGTCACAATGAAATACTCTGGGTTCCATACATTCTCTTTCCCAATCTAGGAACGTTTCTACGGCAACGACAAAATTTTCTATTGGGGTCCTGTATCTCCTTTCCGATGCACAATTTCTTCTTTGCTGTATCACTCGCACCCTCACGGTGACGAATTAACACAGAAATTGCGTCATAATGAAATACTCTGGGTTCCATGCCGTCTCCTTCCCAATCTAGGAACGTTTCTACGGCAACGACAAAATTTTCTATTGCGGTCCTGTATCTCCTTTCCGATGCACAATTTCTTCTTTACTGTATCACTCGCACCCTCACGTTGACGAATTAACACAGAAAGTGCGTCACAATGAAATACTCTGGGTTCCATACCTTCTCTTTCCCAATCTAGGAACGTTTCTATGGCAAAGACAGGATTTTCTATTAGGGTCCTGTATCTCCTTTCTGATGCACAATTTCTTCATTACTGTATCACTCGCCCCCTCACGTTGTCGAATTATCACAGAAATTGCGTCACAATGAAATACTCTGGGTTCCATGCCTTCTCTTTCCCAATCTAGGAACGTATCTATGGCAACGACAAAATTTTCTATTGGGGTCCTGTATGTCCATTCCGTGGCACAATTTCTTCATTACTGTATCACTCGCACCCTCACGTTGTCGAATTATCACAGAAAGTGCGTCACAATGAAATACTCTGGGTTCCATACCTTCTCTTTCCCAATCTAGGAACGTTTCTACGGCAACGACAGGTTTTTCTATTAGAGTCCTGTATCTTCTTTCCGATGTACGATTTCTTCTTTACTGTATCACTTGCACCCTCACGTTGACGATTTAACACAGAAATTGCATCACAATGAAATACTCTGGGTTCCTTACCCTATCTTTCCCAATCTAGGAACGTTTTTATGGCAACGACAAAATTTTCTATTGGGGGTACTGTATCTCCTTTCTGATGCACAATTTCTTCTTCACTGTATCACTCACACCCTCACGTTGACGATTTAACACAGAAATTGCGTCACAATGAAGTACTCTGGGTTCCTGGCCCTCTGTGTCACAATCTAGGAACGTTTCTATGGCAACTACAGGATTTTCTATTAGGGTCCTGTATCTCCTTTCCGATGCACTATTTCTCCTTTACTGTATCACTCGCACCCTCACGTTGACGAATTAACACAGAAATTGCGTCACAATGAAATACTCTGTGTTCCTTGCCCTCTCTTTCCCAATCTAGGAACGTTTCTATGGCAACGACAGGATTTTCTATTAGGGCCCTGTATCTCCTTTCCGATGTACAATTTCTTCTTTACTTTATCACTCGCACCCTCACGTTGACGATTTAACACAGAAATTGCGTCACAATGACATACTCTGGGTTCCTTGCCCTCTCTTTCCCAATCGAGGAACGTTTCTATGGCAACGACAAAATTTTCTATTGGTGTCCTGTATCTCCTTTCCGATGCACAATTTCTTCATTACTGTATCACTCACACCCTCACGTTGTCGAATTATCACAGAAAGTGCGTCACAATGAAATTCTCTGGGTTCCATTCCTTTTCTTTCACAATCTAGGAACGTTTCTATGGCAAAGACAGGATTTTCTATTAGGATCCTGTATCTCCTTTCCGATGCACAATTTCTTCATTACTGTATCACTTGCACCCTCACGTTGTCGAATTATCACAGAAATTGCGTCACAATGAAATACTCTGTGTTCCATGCCTTCTCCTTTCCAATGCACGAACGTTTCTACGGCAACGATATAATTTTGTATTGGGGTCCTGTATCTCCTTCCCGATGCACAATTTCTTCTTTATTGTATCACTCGCACCCTCACGTTGGCGAATTAACACAGAAATTGCGTCACAATGAAATACTCTGGGTTCCATGCCTTCTCTTTCCCAATCTAGGAACGTTTCCCCGGCAACGACAGAAATTTCTTTTGGGGTCCTGTATTTCCTCTCCGATGCACAATTTCTTCTTTACTGTATCACTCGCACCCTCACGTTGACGAATTAACACAGAAATTGCGTCACAATGAAATTTTCTGGGTTCCATGCCTTGTCTTTCACAATCTATGAACGTTTCTATAGCAACGAAAGGATTTTCTATTTTGGTCCTGTATCTCCTTTACGATGCACTATTTCTTCTTTACTGTATCACTCGCACCGTCACGTTGACGAATTAACACAGAAATTGCGTCGCAATGAAATACACTGGGTTCCATGCCTTCTCTTTCCTAATCTAGGAACGTTTCTACGGCAACGACAAAATTTTCTATTGGGGTCCTGTATCCCCTTTCCGATGCACAATTTCTTCTTTACTGTATCACTCGCACCCTCATGTTGACGAATTAACACAGAAATTGCGTCACAATGAAATACTCTGGGCTCCAAGCCTTCTCTTTCCCAATCTAGGAACGTTTCAATGGCAACGACAGGATTTTCTATTGGGGTCCTGTATCTCCTTTCCGATGCACTATTTAATCTTTACTGTATCACTCGCACCCTCACGTTGACGAATGAACACAGAAATTGCGTCGCAATGAAATACTCTGGGTTCCATGCCTTCTACTTCCCAATCTAGGAACCTTTCTACGGCAACGACAAAATTTTCTATCGGGGTCCTGTATCTCCTTTGCGATGCACAATTTCTTCTTTACTGTGTCACTCGCACCCTCACGTTGACGAATTAACACAGAAATTGCGTCACAATGAAATACTCTGGGTTCCATGCCTTCTCTTTCCCAATCTAGGAACGTTTCTACGGCAACGACAAAATTCTCTATTGGGGTCCTGTATCTCCTTTCCGATGCACAATTTCATCTTTACTGTATCACTCGCCCCCTCACGTTGACGAATTAACACAGAAATTGCGTCACAATGAAATACTCTGTGTTCCATGCCTTCTCCTTTTAAATCTAGGAACGTTACTACGGCAAAGACAAAATTTTATATGCGGTCCAGTATCTCCTTTCCAATGCACAATTTCTTCTTTACTGTATCACTCGCACCCTCACGTTGACGAATTAACACAGAAATTGCGTCACAATGAAATTCTCTGTGTTCCATGCCTTCTCATTCCAAATGTAGGAACGCTTCTACCGCAACGACAAATTTATCTATTGGGGTCCTGTATCTCTTTTCCGATGCACTATTTCTTCTTTACTGTATCACTCGCACCCACACGTTGACGAATTAACACAGAAATTGCGTCACAATGAAATACTCTGGGTTCCATGCCTTCTCCTTACCAATCTAGGAACGTTTCTACGGCAACGACAAAATTTTCTTTTGCGGTCCTGTATCTCATTTCCGATGCACAATTTCTTCTTTACTGTTTCACTCGCGCCCTCACTTTGACGAATTAATACAGAAATTGCGTCGCAATGCACTACTTTGGATTCCATGCCTTCTCTTTCCCAATCTACGAACGTTTCTATGGCAACGACAAAATGATCTATTGGGGTAATGTATCTCCTTTCCGATACACAATTTCTTCTTTACTGTATCACTCGAACCCTCACATTGACGAATTAACACAGAAATTGCGTCACAACAAAATACTCTGTGTTCCATGCCTTCTCCTTCCCAATCTAGGAACGATTCTATGGTAACGACCAGAGTTTCTATTGGGGTCCTGTATCTCCTTTCCGATGTACAATTTCTTCTTTACTGTATAACTCGCACCCTCACGCTCACGAATTAACACAGAAATTGCGTCACAATGAAATACTCTGGGTTCCATGCCATCTCTTTCACAATCAAGGGACGTTTCTATTTCAATGACAGGATTTTCTTTTAGCGATGAGTATATTCTCTCCCATGCACTATTTCTTCTTTACTGTATCACTCGCACCCTCACGTTGACGAAGTAACTCAGAAATTGCGTCACAATGAAATACTCTGGGTACCATGCCTGCTCCTTCCCAATCTAGGAACGTTTCTACGGCAACGACAAAATTTTCTATTGGAGTCCTGTATCTTCTTTTTGATGTACAATTTCTTCCTTACTGTATCACTCGCACCCTCACGTTGACGAATTAACACAGAAATTGCGTCACATTGAAATACTCTGGGTTCCATGCCTTCTCTTTCCCAATCTAGGAACGTTTCTATGGCAACGACAGGATTTTCTATTAGGGTCCTGTATCTAATTTCCGATGTACAATTTCTTCTCTACTGTATCACTCGCACCCTCACGTTGACCAATTAACACAGAGATTGCGTCACAATGAAATGCTCTGTGTCCATGCCTTCTCTTTCACAATCAAGGAACGTTTCTATGGCAACGACAGGATTTTCTATTAGGGATGAGTTTAATCGCTCCCATGCACTATTTCTTCTTTAATGTATCACTCGCACCCTCACATTGACGAATTAACACAGAAATTGCGTCTCAATGAAATACTCTGGGTTCCATGCCTTCTCCTTCCCAATCTAGGAACGTTTCTACGGCAACGACAAAATTTTCTATTGGAGTCCTGTATCTCCTTTCCGATGCTCAATTTCTTCTTTAATGTATCACTCGCACCCTCACGTTGACGAATTAACACAGAAATTGCGTCACAATGAAATACTCTGGGTTCCATGCCTTCTCTTTCCCAATCTAGGAACTTTTCTATGGCAACGACAGGATTTTCTATTGCGGTCCTGTATCTCCATTCCAATGCACTATTTCTTCTTTAATGTATCACTCGCACCCTCACGTTGACGAATTAACACAGAAATTGCGTCACAATGAAATACTCTGGGTTCCATGCCTTCTCTTTCAGAATCTAGGAACGTTTCTATGGCAACGAAAAAACTTTCTATTGGGGTAATGTATCTCCTTTCAAATGTACAATTTCTTCTTAACTGTATCACTCGCACCCTCACGTTGACGAATTAACTCAGAAATTGCGTCACAATGAAATACTCTGGGTTCCATGCCTTCTCCTTCCCAATCTAGGAACGTTTCTACGGCAACAACAAAATTTTCTATTGGGGGCCTGTATCTAGTTTCCGATGCACAATTTCTTCTTTACTGTACCACTCGCACCCTCACGTTGACGAATTAACACAGAAACTGCGTCACAACGAAATACTCTGTGTTCCATGCCTTCTCTTTCACAATCAAGGAACGTTTCTATGGCAACGACTGGATTTTCTATTAGGGATGAGTTTAATCGCTCCCATGCACTATTTCTTCATTAATGTATCACTCGCACCCTCACATTGACGAATTAACACAGAAATTGCGTCGCAATGAAATACTCTGTGTTCCGTGACTTCTCTTTCCTCATCTAGGAACGTTTCTATGGCAACAACCAAATTTTCTATTGGGGTCCTGTATCTCCTTTCCGATGCACTATTTCTTCTTTACTGTATCACTCGCACCCTCACGTTGACGAATTAACACAGAAATTGCGTCGCAATGAAATACTCTGAGTTCCATGCCTTCTCTTTCCCAATCTAGGATCGTTTCTATGGCAACGACAGGATTCTCTATTGGGGTCCTGTATCTCCTTTCCGATGCACTGTTTTTTCTTTACTTTATCACTCGCGCCCTCACATTGACGAATTAATACAGAAATTGCGTCGCAATGAAATACTTTGGGTTCCATGCCTTCTCTTTCTCAATCTAGGAACGTTTCTATGGCAATGACAAAATTATGTTTTGGGGTCCAGTATCTCCTTTCCGATGTACAATTTCTTCTTTACTGTATAACTCGCACCCTCACGTTGACGAATTAACACAGAAATTGCGTCACAATGAAATACTCTGGGTTCCATGCCTTCTCTTTCCCAATCTAGGAACGTTTCTATGGCCACGACAGAATTTTCTATTGGGGTCCTGTATCTCCTTTCTGATGCACAATTTCTTCTTTACTATATCACTTGCACCCTCACGTTGACGAATTAACACAGAAATTGCGTCACAATGAAATACTCTGTGTTCCATGCCTTCTCCTTCCCAATCTAGGAACGTTTCTATGGCAACGACAAAATTTTCTATTGGGGTCCTGTATCTCCTTTCCGATGTACAATTTCTTCTTTACTGTATCACTCGCACCATCACGTTGACGAATTAACACAGAAATTGCGTCACAATGAAATACTCTGGGTTCCATGCCTTCTCTTTCACAACCAAGGAACGTTTCTATGGCAACGACATGATTTTCTTTTAGGAATGAGTATATTCTCTCCAATGCACTATTTCTTCTTTACTGTATCACTCGAACCCTCACATTGACGAATTAACACAGAAATTGCGTCGCAATGAAATACTCTGGGTTCCATGCCTTCTCTTTCGCAATCTAGGAATGTTTCTACAGCAACGACATGACTTTCTATTGGGTTCCTGTATCTCCTTTCCGATGCACTGTTTTTTCTTTTCTTTATCACTCGCGCCCTCACTTTGACGAATTAATACAGAAATTACGTCCCAATGATGTACTTTGGGTTCCATGCTTTCTCTTTCCCAATCTATTAACGTTTCTATGGCAACGACAAAATTATCTATTGGGGTAATGTATCTCCTTTCCGATGTACAATTTCTTCTTTACTGTATCACTCGTACCCTCATGTTGACGAATTAACACAGAAATTGCGTCACAATGAAATACTCTGGGTACCATGCCTTCTCTTTCCCAATCAAGGAACGTTTTTATGGCAACGACACGATTTTCTATTGGGGTCCTGTATCTCCTTTCCGATGCACAATTTCTTCTTTACTGTATCACTCGCAACCTCACGTTGACGAATTAATACAGAAATTGCGTCACAACGAAATACTCTGGGTCCCATGCCTTCTCTTTCCCAATCTAGGAACGTTTCTGCGGCAACTACAAAATTTTCTATTGGGGGCCTGTATCTCCTTTCCGATGCTCAATTTCTTCTTTACTTTATCACTCGCACCCTCACGTTGACGAATTAACACAGAAATTGCGTCGCAACGAAATACTCTGTGTTCCATGCCTTCTCCTTCCCAATCGAGGAACGTTTCTATGGCAACGACAAATTTTTCTATTGGGGTCCTGTATCTCCTTTCCGATGTACAATTTCTTCTTTACTGTATCACTTGCACCCTCACGTTAACGAATTAACACAGAAATTACGTCAGACTGAAATACTCTGGGTTCCATGCCTTCTCTTTCACAATCAAGGGACGTTTCTATGGCAACGACAAGATTTTCTTTTAGGTATGAGTATATTCTCTCCCATGCACTATTTCTTCTTTACTGTATCACTCGCACCCTCACGTTGACGAAGTAACTCAGAAATTGCGTCACAATGAAATACTCTGGGTTCCATGCCTACTCCTTCCCAATCTAGGAACGTTTCTACGGCAACGACAAAATTTTCCATTGGAGTCCTGTATCTCCTTTCCGATGTACAATTTCTTCTTTACTGTATCACTCGCACCCTCACGTTGACGAATTAACACAGAATTTGCGTCAGAATGAAATAGTCTGGTTTCCATGCCTTCTCTTCCCCAATCTAGGAACGTTTCTATGGCAACGACAGGATTTTTCATTGGGGTGCTGTATCTCCTTTTCGATGCACTATTTCTTCGTTTCTGTATCATTCGCACCCTCACGTTGACGAATTAACACAGAAATTGTGTCACACTGAAATACTCTGGGTTCCATGCCTTCTCTTTCACAATCAAGGAACGTTTCTATGGCAAAGACGGGATTTTCTTTTAGGGATGAGTATATTCTCTAACATGCACTATTTCTTCTTTACTGTATCACTCGTACCCTCACGTTGACGAATTAACACAGAAATTGCGTCGCAATGAAATACACTGTGTTCCATGCCTTCTCTTTCCCAATCTAGGAACGTTTCTATGGCAACGACAGGATTTTCTATTGGGGTCCTGTATCTCCTTTCCGATACACTATTTCTTCTTTACTGTATCATTCGCACCCTCACGTTGACGAATTAACTCAGAAATTGCGTCACAATGAAATACTCTGGGTTCCATGCCTTCTCCTTCCCAATCTAGGAACGTTTCTACAGCAACGACAAAATTTTCTATTGGGGTCCTGTATCTCCTTTCTGATGCACAATTTCTTCTTTACTGTATCACTCGCACACACACGTTGACGAATTAACACAGAAATTGCGTCACAATGAAATACTCTGGGTTCCATGCCTTCTCTTTCACAACCAAGGAACGTTTCTATGGCAACGACAGGATTTTCTTTTAGGGATGAGTATATTCTCTCCCATGCACTATTTCTTCTTTACTGTATCACTCGCACCCTCACATCGACGAATTAACACAGAAATTGCGTCGCAATGAAATACTCTGTGTTCCATGCCTTCTCTTTCGCAATCTAGGATCGTTTCTATAGCGACGACAGGATTTTCTATTGGAGTCCTGTATCTCCTTTCCGATGCACAATTTCTTCTTTACTGTATCACTCGCACCCACACGTTGACGAATTAACACAGAAATGGCGTCGCAATGAAATACTCTGGATTCCATGCCTTCTCCTTCCCAATCTAGGAACATTTCTACGTCAATGACAAAATTTTCTATTGGGGTCCTGTATCTCCTTTCCAATGCACAACTTCTTCTTTACTGTATCACTCGCACCCTCACGTTGACGAATTAACACAGAAATTGCGTCGCAATGAAACAATCTGGGTTCCATGCCTTCTCTTTCAAACTCTAGGAACGTTTCTATGGCAACAACAGGATTTTCTTTGAGGGATAAGAATCTTCTCTCCCATGCACTATTTCTTCTTTACTGTAGCACTTGCACGCTCACGTTGACGAATTGACACAGAAATTGCGTCGCAATGAAATACACTGGGTTCCATTTCTTCTCTTTCCCAATCTAGGAACGTATATACGGCAACGTTAAAATTTTCTATTGGGGTCCTGTATCTCCCTTCCGATGCACTATTTCTTCTTTACTGTATCACTCGCACCCTCACGTTGACGAATTAATACAGAAATTGCATCGCAATGAAATACTCTGAGTTCCATGCCTTCTCTTTCACAATCTAGGAACGTTTCTATGGCAACGACAGGATTTTCTTTTAGGGATGAGTATCTTCTCTCCCATGCACTATTTCTTCTTTACTGCATCACTCGCACCCTTACATTGACGAATTAACACAGAAATTGCGTCACAGTGAAATATTCTGGGTTCCATGCCTTCTCTTTCCCAATCTAGGAATGTTTCTACGGCAACGACATAATTTTCTATTGGGGTCCTGTATCTCCTTTCCGATGCACTATTTCTTCTTTACTGTATCACTCGCACCCTCACGTTGACGAATTAATACAGAAATTGCATCGCAATGAAATACTCTGAGTTCCATGCCTTCTCTTTCACAATCTAGGAACGTATCTATGGCAACGACAGGATTTTCTTTTAGGGATGAGTATCTTCTCTCCCATGCACTATTTCTTCTTTACTGCATCACTCGCACCCTTACATTGACGAATTAACACAGAAATTGCGTCACAGTGAAATATTCTGGGTTCCATGCCTTCTCTTTCCCAATCTAGGAATGTTTCTACGGCAACGACATAATTTTCTATTGGGGTCCTGTATCTCCTTTCTGATGCACTATTTCTTCTTTACTGTTTCACTCGCACCCTCACATTGACGAATGAATACAGAAATTGCTTCGCAACGAAATACTCTGGGTTCCAAGCCTTCTCTTTCCCAATCTAGGAACGTTCCTATGGTAACGACTGGATTTTCTTTTAGGGATGAGTATCTTCTCTCCCATGCACTATTTCTTCTTTACTGTATCACTAGCACCCTCACGTTGACGAACTAACACAGAAATTGCGTCACAATGAAATACTCTGGGTTCCATGCCTTCTCTTTCCCAATCTAGGAACGTTTCTACGGCAACGACAATATTTTCTATTGGGGTCCTGTATCTCCTTTCCGATGCACAATCTCTTCTTTACTGTAGCACTTGCACCCTCACGTTGAAGAATTGACACAGAAATTGCGTCGCAATGACATAGTCTGGGTTCCATGCCTTTCCTTTCCCAATCTAGGAACGTTTCTGTATCAACGACTGGACTTTCTATTGGGGTCCTGTATCTCCTTTCCGATGCACTATTTCTTCTTTACAGTATCACTCGCACCCTCACATTGACGAATGAATACAGAAATTGCGTCGCAACGAAATACTCTGTGTTCCATGCCTTCTCCTTCCCAATCTAGGAACGTTTCTACGGCAACGACAATATTTTCTATTGGGGTCCTGTATCTCCTTTCCGATGCTCTATTTCTTCTTTACTGTATCACTCACACCCTCACATTGACGAATTGTAACAGAAATTGCGTCGCAATGAAATACTCTGGGTTCCATGCCTTTTCTTTCCCAATCTAGGATTATTTCTACAGCAATGACAGCATTTTCCATTGGGCTCCTGTATCTCCTTTCCGATGCACTATTTTTCTTTACTGTATCACTCGCACCCTCACATTGATGAATTAATACAGAAACTGCGTCGTAAAGAAATACTCTGGGTTCCATGCCTTCTCTTTCCCAATCTAGGAACGTTTCTACGGCAACGACAAAATTTTCTATTGTAGTCCTGTATCTCCTTTCCGATGCTTTATTTCTTCTTTACTGTATCACTCGCAACCTCACATTGACGAATTAACACAATAATTGCGTCACAGTGAAATACTCTGGGTTCCATGCCTTCTCTTTCCCAATCTAGGAACGTTTGTATAGCAACGACAGGATTATCTATTGGGATCCTGTATCTCCTTTCCGATGAACTATTTTTTCTTTACTGTATCACTCGCACCCATACATTGACGAATTAATACAGAAATTTCGTCGCAACGAGATACTCTGGGATCCATGCCTTCTCTTTCACAATCTAGAAACGCTTCTATGGTAACGAAAGGATTTTCTTTTAGGGATGAGTATCTCCTTTCCGATCCACAATTACTTCTTTACTGTATCACTCGCACCCTCACATTGACGAATTAAGACAGAAATTGCGTCGCAATGAAATACTCTGGGTTCCGTCTCTTCTCTTTCCCAATCTAGGATCATTTCTGCAGCAACGACGGGATTTTCTGTTGGGGTCCTGTATCTCCTTTCCGAAGCACTATTTCTTCTTTACTGAATCACTCGCACCCTCACATTGACGAGTTAATACAGAAATTGCATCGCAACGAAATACTTAGGGTTCCATGCCTTCTCTTTCCCAATCTAGAAACGTTTCTATGGCAACGACAGGATTTTCTTTTAGGGATGAGTATCTCCCTTCCGATGCACAATTACTTCTTTACTGTATCACTCGCACCCGTACATTGACGAATTAAGACAGAAATTGCGTCGCAATGAAATAGTCTGGGTTCCGTGCCTTCTCTTTCCCAATCTAGGATCATTTCTGCAGCAACGACCGGATTTTCTGTTGGGGTCCTGTATCTCCTTTCCGATTCACTATTTCTTCTTTACTGTATCACTCCCACCCTCACATTGACGAATTACCACAGAAATTGCGTCACAGTGAAATACTCTGGGTTCCATGCCTTCTCTTTCCCAATCTAGTAACGTTTCTATAGCAACGACAGGATTATCTATTGGGATCCTGTATCTCCTTTCCGATGAACTATTTTTTCTTTACTGTATCACTCGCACCCATACATTGACGAATTAATACAGAAATTGCGGTGCAACGAGATACTCTGGGATCCACGCCTTCTCTTTCACAATCTAGAAACGCTTCTATGGCAACGAAAGGATTTTCTTTTAGGGATGAGTATCTCCTCTCCGAAGCACAATTTCTTTTTTACTGTATCACTCGCACCCTCACATTGACGAATTATCACAGAGATTGCGTCGCAATGAAATACTCTGGGTTCCATGCCTTCTCTTTCCCAATCTAGGGTCATTTCTACAGCAACGACAGGATTTTCTATTGGGCTCCTGTATCTCCTTTCCGACGCACTATTTCTTCTTTACTGTATCACTCGCACCCTCACATTGACGAATTAACGCATACATTGCGTCACAATGAAATACTCTGGATTCCATGCCTTCTCTTTCCCAATCTGGGAACGTTTCAACGGCAACGACAAAATTTTCTACTGGGGTCATGTATCTCCTTTCCGATGCACTATTTTTTCTTCACTGTATCACTCGCACCCTCACGTCGACGAATTAACACAGATTTTGCGTCACAGTGAAATACTCTGGGTTCCATGCCTTCTCTTTCCCATTCTAGGAACGTTTCTATAGCAACGACAGGATTATCTATTGGGATCCTGTATCTCCTTTCCGAGGAACTATTTTTTCTTTACTTCATCACTCGCACCCATACATTGACGAATTAATACAGAAATAGCGTCGCAACGAGATACTCTGTGATCCATGCCTTCTCTTTCACAATCTAGGAACGTTTCTATGGCAACGAAAGGATTTTCTTTTAGGGATGAGTATCTCCTTTCCGAAGCACAATTTCTTTTTTACTGTATCACTCGCACCCTCACATTGACGAATTATCACAGAGATTGCGTCGCAATGAAATACTCTGGGTTCCATGCCTTCTCTTTTCAATCTAGGATCATTTCTACAGCAACGACAGGATTTTCTATTGGGGTCCTGAATCTCCTTTCCGATGCACTATTTCTTCTTTACTGTATCACTCACACCCTCACATCGACGAATTGTAACAGAAATTGCGTCGCAATGAAATACTCTATGTTCCATGCCTTCTCTTTCCCAATCTAGGATCATTTCTACAGCAAATACAGCATTCTCTATTGGGCTCCTGTATCTCCTTTCCGATGCACTATTTCTTCTTTACTGTATCACTCCCACCCTCACATTGACGAATTAATACAGAAATTGCGTCGCAAAGAAATACTCTGGGTTCCATGCCTTCTCTTTCCCAATTTAGGTACGTTTCTACGGCAACGACAAAATTTTGTATTGGGGTCCTGTATCTCTCTTCCGATGCTTTATTTCTTCTTTACTGTATCACTCGCAACCTCACATTGACGAATTAACACAGAAATTGCGTCACAGTGAAATACTCTGGGTTCCATGCCTTCTCTTTCCCAATCTAGGAACGTTTGTATAGCAACGACAGGATTATCTATTGGGATCCTGTATCTCCTTTCCGATGAACTATTTTTTCTTTACTGTATCACTCGCACCCATACATTAACGAATTAATACAGAAATTGCGTCGCAACGAAATACTCAGGGTTCCATGCCTTCTCTTTCCCAACTTAGAAACGTTTCTGTGGCAACGACAGGATTTTCCTTTATGGATGAGTATCTCCTTTCCGATGCACAATTTCTTCTTTACTGTGTCACTCGCACCCTTCACATTGACGAATTAAGACGGAATTTGCGTCGCAATGGAATACTCTGGGTTCCGTGCCTTCTCTTTCCCAATCTAGGATCATTTCTACAGCAACGACAGGATTTTCTATTGGGGTCCTGTATCTCCATTCCGATGCACTATTTCTTGATTACTGTATCACTCGCACCCTCACATTGACGAATTAACACAGAAATTGCGTCGCAATGAAATACTCTGAGATCCATGCCTTCTCTTTCCCAATCTAGGATCATTTCTACAGCAACGACAGGATTTTCTATTGGGGTCCTGTATCTCCATTCCGATGCACTATTTCTTGATTACTGTATCACTCGCACCCTCACATTGACGAATTAACACAGAAATTGCGTCGCAATGAAATACTCTGAGATCCATGCCTTCTCTTTCCCAATCTAGGATCATTTCTGCAGCAACGACAGGATTTTCTGTTGGGGTCCTGTATCTCCTTTCCGATGCACTATTTCTTCTTTACTGTATCACTCGCACCCTCACATTGACGAATTATAACAGAAATTGCGTCGCATTGAAATACTCTGTGTTGGAGTCCTTCTCTTTCCAAATCTAGGATCATTTCTATAGCAACGACAGGATTTTCTATTGGGCTCCTGTATCTCCTTTCCGATGCACTATTTCTTCTTTACTGTATCACTCGCACCCTCACATTGACGAATTAATACAGAAATTGCGTCGCAAAGAAATACTCTGGGTTCCATGCCTTCTCTTTCCCAATCGAGGATCATTTCTGCAGCAACGACAGAATATTCTGTTGGGGTCCTGTATCTCCTTTCCGATTCACTATTTCTTCATTACTGTATCCCTCGCACCCTCAAATTGACGAATAAATACAGAAATTGCGTCGCAATGAAATACTCTGGGTTCCATCCCTTCTGTTTCCCAATCTAGGAAAGTTTCTATGGCAACAACTGGATTTTCTTTAGTGGTGAGTATCTCCTTTTAGATGAATTATTTCTTCTTTACTGTGTGACTCACACCCTCACATTGACGAATTAACACAAAATTGCATCACAATGAATTACTCTGTGTTCCATGCCTCCTCTTTCCCATTCCAGGAACGTTTCTACGGCAATGACAGGATTTTCTATTGGGATCCTGTATCTTCTTTCCGATGCACTATTCCTTCTATACTGTATCACTCGCACCCCCACATTGACGAATTAACACAGAAATTGCGTCACAATGAAATACTCTGGGTTCCATGCCATCTCGTTCCCAATCTAGGAACGTTTCTATGGCAACAACAGGATTTTCATGTAGGGATGAGTATCTCCTTTCCGATGCACTATTTCTTCTACACTGTATCACGCGCACCCTCACATTGACGAATTAACACAGAAATTGCGTCACAATGAAATACTCTAGATTCCATGCCTTCTCTTTCCCAATCTAGGATCATTTCTACAGAAACGACAGGATTTTCTATTGGGCTCCTGTATCTCCTTTCCGATGCACTATTTCTTCTTTACTGTATCACTCGCACCCTCACATTGACGAATTAATACAGAAATTGCGTCGCAAAGAAATACTCTGGGTTCCATGCCTTCTCTTTCCCAATCTAGGAACGTTTCTATGGCAACTACAGCATTATCTATTGGGATCCTGTATCTCCTTTCCGATGAACTATTTTTTCTTTACTGTATCACTCGCAACCTACATTGACGAATTAATACAGAAATAGCGTCGCAACGAAATACTCTGGGTTCCATGCCTTCTCTTTCCCAATCTGAAAACGTTTCGATGGCAACGACAGGATTTTCTTTTAGCGATGAGTATCTCCTTTCCGATGCGCAATTTCTTCTTTATTGTATCACTCGCACCCTCACATTGACGAATTATGACAGGAATTGCGATGCTATGAAATACTCTGGTTTCCATGCCTTCTCTTTCCCAATCTAGGATCATTTCTACAGCAACGACAGGATTTTCTGTTGGAGTCCTGTATCTCCTTTTGATGCACAATTTACTCTTTACTCTATCACTCGCACCCTCACATTGACGAATTAACACAGAAATTGCGTCGCAATGACATACTCTGGGTTCCATGCCTTCTCTTTCCCAATCTAGGATCATTTCTACTTTAACGACAAGATTTTCTATTGGGGTCTTCTATATCCTTTATGATCCAGTATTTCTTCATTACTGTATCCCTCGCACCCTCACATTGACGAATTAATACAGAAATTGCGTCGCAACGAAATTCTCTGGGTTCCATCCCTTCTGTTTCCCAATCTAGGAAAGTTTCTATGGCAACAACAGGATTTTCTTTATGGTTGAGTATCTCCTTACCAATGAATTATTTCTTCTTTACTGTATCACTCGCTACCTCACATTGACGAATTAACACAAAATTGCATCACAATGAATTACTCTGTGTTCCATGCCTTCTCTTTCCCATTCCAGGAGCGTTTCTACGGCACTGACAGGATTTTCTATTGGGATCCTGGATCTTCTTTCCGATGCACTATTCCTTCTTTACTGTATCACTCGCACCCTTACATTGACGAATTAACACAGAAATTGCGTCACAATGAAATACTCTGGGTTTCTTGCCTTCTCTTTCCCAATCTAGGATCATTTCTACAGCAACGACAGGATTATCTATTGGGCTCCTGTATCTCCTTTCCGATGCACTATTTCTTCTTCACTGTACCACTTGCACCCTCACATTGACGAATTAATACAGAAATTGCGTCGCAGCGAAATACTCTGGGTTCCGTGCCATCTCTTTCCCAATCTAGGAACGTTTCTATGACAACGACATGATTTTCTTTTAGGGATGAGTATCTCCTTTCCGATGCAGTGTTTCTTCTACACTGTATCACGCGCAGCCTCACATTGACGAATTAACACAGAAATTGCGTCACAATGAAATACTCTGGTTCCCATGGCTTCTCTCTAACAATCTAGGATCATTTCTACAGCAACGACAGGATTTTCTAATGGGGTCCTGTATCTCCTTTCCGATGCACAATTTCTTCTTTAGTGTATCACTCGCACCCTCACATTGACGAATTAACACAGAAATTGCGTCGCAATGAAATACTCTGGGTTCCATGCCTTCTCTTTCCCAATCTAGGAACGTTTCTACGGCAACAACAGGATTTTCTTTTAGGGATGAGTATCTCCTTTCCGATGCACAATTTCTTCTTTACTGTATCACTTGCACCCTCACATTGACGAATTAACACAGAAATTGCGTCGCAATGGAATACTCTGGGTTCCATGCCGTCTCTTTCCCAATGTAGGAACGTTTCTACGGCAACGACACTATTATCTATTGGGATCCTTTATCTCCTTTCCGATGAACTATTTTTTCTTTACTGTATCACTCGCACCCTCACATTGACGAATTAATACAGAAATTGCGTCGCAACGAAATACTCTGGGTTCCATGCCTTCTCTTTCCCAATCTAGGAACGTTTCTATGGCAACGACAGGATTTTCGTGTAGGGATGAGTATCTGCTTTCCGATGCACTATTTCTTCAACACTGTATCACGCGCAACCCCACATTCACGAATTAACACAGAAATTGCGTGGCAATGAAATACTCTGGGTTCCATGCCTTCTCTTTCTCAATCTAGGATCATTTCTACAGCAACGAGCAGATTTTCTATTGGGGTTCTCTATCTCCTTTCCGATGCACAATTTCTTCTTTACTGTATCACTCGCACCCTCACATTGACGAATTAACACAGACATTGCTTCGCAATGAAATACTCTG
The DNA here is from genome assembly GCF_023864345.2 of Schistocerca serialis cubense. Classification (NCBI taxonomy): domain Eukaryota; kingdom Metazoa; phylum Arthropoda; class Insecta; order Orthoptera; family Acrididae; genus Schistocerca; species Schistocerca serialis. The sequence continues at coordinate 120,980,719 of NC_064649.1, forward strand.
GGTTCCATGCCTTCTCTTTCCCAATCTAGGAACGATTCTGTGGCACCGACAGGATTTTCTTTTAGGGATGAGCATCTCTTTTCCGATGCACTATTTCCTCTACACTGTATCACGCGCACCCACACATTGACGAATTAACACAGAAATTGCGTCACAATGAAATACTCCGGGTTCCATGCCTTCTCTTTCCCAATCTAGGATCATTTCTACAGCAGCGACAGGATTATCTATTGGGATCCTGTATCTCCTTTCCGATGAACTATTTTTTCTTTAGTGTATCACTCGCACCCTACATTGACGAATTAATACAGAAATTGCGTCGCAACGAAATACTCTGGGTTCCATGCCTTCTCTTTCCCAATCTGGAAACGTTTCTATGGCAACGACAGGATTTCCTTTTATCGATGAATATCTCCTTTCCGATGAGCAATTTCTTCTTTACTGTATCACTCGCACCCTCACATTGACGAATTATGACAGGAATTGCGTTGCTATGAAATTCTGTGGTTTCCATGTCTTCTCTTTCCCAATCTACGGTCATTTCTACAGCAACGACAGGATTTTCTATTGGGGACCTGCATCTCCTTTTGATGCACAATTTATTCTTTACTGTATCTCTGGCACCCTCACATTGACGAATTAACACAGAAATTGCTTCGTAGTAACATAATCTGGGTTCCATGCCTTCTCTTTCCCAATCTAGGATCATTTCTACGCCAACGACAAGATTTTCTATTGGGGTCCTCTATCTCCTTTCCGATCCACTATTTCTTCATTACTGTATCCCTCGCACCCTCACATTGACGAATTAATACAGAAATTGCGTCGCAACGAAATACTCTAGGTTCTATCCCTTCTGTTTCCCAATCTAGGAAAGTTTCTATGGCAACAACAGGATTTTCTTTAGGGGTGAGTATCTCCTTTCCGATGAATTATTCCTTCTTTACTGTATCCCTCGCACCCTCACATTGACGAATTAACACAAAATTGCATCACAATGAATTACTCTGTGTTCCATGCCTCCTCTTTCCCATTCCAGGAACGTTTCTACTGCAATGACAGGATTTACTATTGGGATCCTGTATCTTCTTTCCGATGCACCATTCCTTCTTTACTGTATCACTCGCACCCTCACATTGACGAATTAACACAGAAATTGCGTCACAATGAAGTACTCTGGGTTCCATGCCTTCTCTTTCCCAATCTAGGTTCATTTCTACAGCAACGACAGGATTTTCTATTGGGGTCCTGTATCTCCTTCCCGATGCACAATTTCTTCTTTACTGTATCACTCGCACCCTCACATTGACGAATAAACACAGTAATTGCGTCGCAATGGAATACTCTGGGTTCCATGCCTTCTCTTTCCCAATCTAGGAACGTTTCTACGGCAACGACAGGATTATCTATTGGGATACTGTATCTCCTTTCCGATGATCTATTTTTTCTTCACTGTATCACTCGCACCCTCACATTGACCAATTAATACAGAAATTGCGTCGCAACGAAATACTCTGGGTTCCATGACTTCTCTTTCCCAATCTAGGAACGTTTCTATGGCAACGACAGGATTTTCTTGTAGGGATGAGTATCTCCTTTCCGATGCACTATTTCTTCAACACTGTATCACGCGCACCTCTACATTGACGAATTAACACAGAAATTGCGTCGCAATGAAATACTCTGGGTTCCATGCCTTCTCTTTCCCAATCTAGGATCATTTCTACAGCAACGACCACATTTTCTATTGGGGTCCTCTATCTCCTTTCCGATGCACATTTTCTTCTTTACTGTATCACTCGCACCCTCTCATTGACGAATTAAAACAGACATTGCTTCGCAATGAAATACTCTGGGTTCCATGCCTTCTCTTTCCCAATCTAGGAACGTTTCTGTGGCACCGACAGGATTTCCTTTTAGGGATGAGTATCTCCTTTCCGATGCACTATTTCCTCTACACTGTATCACGCGCACCCTCACATTGACGAATTAACACAGAAATTGCGTCAGAATGAAATACTCCGGGTTCAATGCATTCTCTTTCCCAATCTAGGATCATTTCTACAGCTACGACAGGATTATCTATTGGGATCCTGTATCTCCTTTCCGATGAACTATTTTTTCTTTGCTGTATCACTCGCACCCCCACATTGGCGAATTAATACAGAAATTGTGTCGCAACGAAATACTCTGGGTTCCATGCCTTCTCTTTCCTAATCTAGGAACGTTGCTATGGCAACGACAGGATTTTCTTTTAGGGATGAGTATCTTCTTTCCGATGCACTATTTCTTCTACACTGTATCACTCGCACCCTCACATTGACGAATTAACACAGAAATTGCTTCGCGATGAAATACTCTGGGTTCCATGCCTTCTCTTTCCCAATCTAGGAACGTTTCTGTGGCAACGACAGCATTTTCTTTTAGGGATGAGTATCTCCCTTCCGATGCACTATTTCCTCTACACTGTATCACGTGCACCTTCACATTGTCGAATTAACACCGAATTTGCGTCACAATGAAATACTCTGGGTTCCATGCCTTCTGTTTCCCAATATAGGATCATTTCTACAGCAACGACAGGATTTTCTATTGGGATCCTGTATCTCCTTTCCGATGCACAATTTCTTCTTTACTGTATCACGCACACCCTCACGTCATCGAATTAACACAGAAATTGCGTCGCAACGAAATACTCTGGGTTCCATGCCTTCTGTTTCCCAATCTAGGAACGTTTCTATGGCAACGACGGGATTTACTTTAAGGGATGAGTATCTCCTTTCCGATGCACTATTACTTCTACACTGTAACACGCGCACCGTCACATTGACGAATTAACACAGAAATTGCGTCACAATGAAATACTCTGGGTTTCATGCCTTCTCTTTTCCAATCTAGGATCATTTCTACAGGAACGACAGGATTATCTATTGGGGTCCTGTATCTCCTTTCCGATGCACAATTTCTTCTTTACTGTATCACTCGCACCCTCACATTGACGAATTAACACAGAAATTGCTTCGCAATGAAATACTCTGGGTTCCATGCCTCCTCTTTCCCAATCTAGGAACGTTTCTGTGGCAACGACAGCATTTTCTTTTAGGGATGAGTATCTCCTTTCCGATGCACTATTTCCTCTACACTGTATCACGCGCACCCTCACATTGATGAATTAACACCGAAATTGCGTCACAATGAGATACTTTAGGTTCCATGCCTTCTGTTTCCCAATATAGGATCATTTCTACAGCAACGACAAGATTTTCTATTGGGGTCGTGTAACTATATTTCCGATGCACAATTTCTTCTTTCCTGTATCACTCACACCCTCACGTTGACGAATTAACACAGAAATTGCGTCGCAATGAAATACTCTGGGTTCCATGCCTTCTCTTTCCCAATCGAGGAACGTTTCTATGGCAACGACAGGTATTTCTATTGGGGCCCAGTATTTCCTTTCCGATGCACTATTTCTTTATTACTGTATCTCTCGCACCCTCACGTTGACGAATTAACACAGAAATTGCGTCGCAACGAAATACTCTGGATTCCATGCCTTCTCTTTCACAATCTAGAAACGTTTCTATAGCAACGACAGGATTATCTATTAGGATCTTGTATCTCCTTTCCGATGAACTATTTTTTCGTTACTGTATCACTCGCACCCATACATTGACGAATTAATACAGAAATTGCGTCGCAACGAGATACTCTGGGTTCCATGCCTTCTCTTTCCCAATCTAGAAATGTTTCTATGGCAACGAAAGGATTTCCATTTAGGGATTAGTATCTCCTTTCCGATGCTCAATTTTTTATTTACTGTATCACTCGCACCCTCACGTTGACGAATTAACACAGAAATTGCGTCACAATGAAATACTCTGGGTTCCATGCCGTCTCTTTCCCCAATCTAGGAACGTTTCTATAGCAACGACAGGATTATCTATTGGGATCCTGTATCTCCTTTCCGATGAACTATTTTTTCTTTACTGTATCACGCGCACCCTCACATTGACGAATTAATACAGAAATTGCGTCGCAACGAAATAGTCTGGGTTCCATGCCTTCTCTTTCCCAATCTAGGAACGTTTCTCCGGCAACGACAGGATTTTCTTTTAGGGATGAGTATCTCCTTTCCGATGCACTATTTCTTCTACACTGTATCACGCGCACCCTCACATTGACGAATTAACACAGAAATTGCGTCACAATGAAATACTCTGGGTTCCATGCCTTCTCGTTCCCAATCTAGGATCATTTCTACAGCAACGACAGGATTTTCTATTGGGGTCCTGTATCTCCTTTCCGATGCACAATTTCTTCTTTCCTGTATCACTCGCACCCTCACGTTGACGAATTAACACAGAAATTGCGTCGCAATGAAATACTCTGATTTCCATGCCTTCTCTTTCCCAATCGAGGAACGTTTATATGGCAACGACAGGATTTTCTATTGGGGTCCTTCATCTCCTTTCCGATGCACTATTTCTTTTTTACTGTATCTCTCGCACCCTCTCGTTGACGAATTAACACAGAAAATGGGTCGCAACGAAATACTCTGGGTTCCATGCCTTCTCTTTCACTATCTAGAGACGTTTATATAGCAACGACAGGATTATCTATTGGGATCCTGTATCTCCTTTCCGATGAACTATTTTTTCGTTACTGTATCACTCGCACCCATACATTGACGAATTAATACAGAAACTGCGTCCCAACGATATACTCTGGGTTCCATGCGTTTTCTTTCACAATCTAGAAACGTTTCTAAGGCAACGAAAGGATTTTCTTTTAGGGATGAGTATCTCCTTTCCGATGCTCAATTTGTTATTTACTGTATCACTCACACCCTCACATTGACGAATTAAGACAGAAATTGCGTCGCAATGAAATACTCTGGGTTCCATGCCTTCTCTTTCCCCAATCTAGGAACGTGTCTATAGCAACGACAGGATTATCTATTGGGATCCTGTATCTCCTTTCCGATGAACTATTTTTTCGTTACTGTATCACTCGCACCCATACATTGACGAATTAATACAGAAATTGCGTCGCAACGAGATACTCTGGGTTCCATGCTTTCTCTTTCACAATCTAGAAACGTTTCTATTTCAACGAAAGGATTTTCTTTTACGGATGAGTATCTCCTTCCCGATGCTCAATTTCTTACTTACTGTATCACTCGCACCCTCACGTTGACGAATTAACACAGAAATTGCGTCACAATGAAATACTCTGGGTTCCATGCCTTCTCTTTCACAATCTAGGATCATTTCCAGAGCAACGACAAGATTTTCTATTGCGGTCCTGTGTATCATTTCCGATGCACTATTTCTTCTTTACTGTATCACTCGCACCCTCACATTGACGAATTAACACAGAAATTGCGTCGCAATGAAATACTCTGGGTTCCATGCCTTCTCTTTCCCAATCTAGGATCATTTCTACAGCAACGACAGTACTATCTATTCGGATCCTGTATCTCCTTTCCGATGAACTATTTTTTCTTTACTGTATCACTCACACCGTCACATTGACGAATTAATACAGTAATTGCGTCCCAATGAAATACTCTGAGTTCCATGCCTTCTCTTTCCCAATCTAGAAACGTTTCTATGGCAACGACAGGATTTTCTTCTAGGGATGAGTATCTCCTTTCCGATGCACAATTTCTTTTTCACTGTATCACTCGCACCCTCACATTGACGAATTATCACAGAGATTGCGTCGCCATGAAATACTCTGGGTTCCATGCCTTCTCTTTCCCAATCTAGGAACGTTCCAATGGCAACGACAGGATTTTCTTTTAGGGATGAGTATCTCCTTTCCGATGCTCAATTTCTTATTTACTGTATCACTCACACCCTCACATTGACGAATTAAGACAGAAATTGCGTCGCAATGAAATACTCTGGGTTCCATAACTTCTCTTTCTCCAATCTAGGAACGTTTCTAAAGCAACGACAGGTTGGTTGGTTGGTTGGTTGGTTTGGGGAAGGAGACCAGACAGCGTGGTCATCGGTCTTATCGGATTCGGGAAGGATTGGGAAGGAAGTCGGCCGTGCCCTTTCAGAGGAACCATCCCGACATTTGCCTGGAGTGATTTAGGGAAATCACGGAAAACCTAAATCAGGATGGTCGGACGCGGGATTGAACCGTCGTCCTCCCGAAGGCGAGTCCAGTGTCTAACCACTGCGCCACCCCGCTCGGTGCAACGACAGGATTATCTACTGGGATCCTGTATCTCCTTTCCGATGAACTATTTTTTCGTTACTGTATCACTCGCACCCATACATTGACGAATTAATACAGAAATGGCGTCGCAACGACATACTCTGGATTCCATGCTTTTTCTTTCACAATCTATAAACGTTTCTATGGCAACGAAAGGATTTTCTTTTACGGATGAGTATCTCCTTTCCGATGCTCAATTTCTTATTTACTGTATCACTCGCACCCTCACGTTGACGAATTAACACAGAAATTGCGTCACAATGAAATACTCTATGTTCCATGCCTTCTCTTTCCCCAATCTAGGAACGTTTCTATAGCAACGACAGGATAATCTATTGGGGTCCTGTATCTCCTTTCCGATGAACTATTTTTTCGTTACTGTATCACTCGCACCCATATATTGACGAATTAATACAGAAATTGCGTCGCAACGAGATACTCTGGGTTCCATGCCTTGTCTTTCACAATCTAGACACGTTTCTATGGCAACGAAAGGATTTTCTTTTAGGAATGAGTATCTCTTTTCCGATGCTCAATTTCTTATTTACTGTATCACTCGCACCCTCACATTGACGAATTAATACAGAAATTGCTTCGCAACGAAATACTCTGGGTTCCATGCCTTCTCTTTCCCAATCTAGAAACGTTTCTATGCAACGACAGGACTTTCTTCTAGGGATGAGTATCTCCTTTCCGATGCACAATTTCTTTTTCACTGTATCACTTGCACCCTCACATTGACGAATTATCACAGAGATTGCTTCACAATGAAATACTCTGGGTTCCATGCCTTCTCTTTCCCGATCTAGGATCATTTCTGCAGCAACGACAGGATTTTCTATTGGGTTCCTGTATCTCCTTTCCGATGCACTATTTCTTCCTTACTGTATCACTCGCACCCTCACATTGACGAATTATAACAGAAATTGCGTCGCAATGATATACTCTGGGTTCCATGCCTTCTCTTTCCCAATCTAGGATCATTTCTACAGGAACGACAGGATTTTCTATTGGGCTCCTGTATCTCCTTTCCGATGCACTATTTCTTCTTTACTGTATCACTCGCACCCTCACATTGACGAATTAATACAGAAATTGCGTCGCATAGAAATACTCTGGGTTCCTTGCCTTCTCTCTCCTAATCTAGGATCATTTCTACGCCATGAAAAGATTTTCTATTGGGGTCCTCTATCTCCTTTCCGATCCACTATTTCTTCATTACTGTATACCTCGCACACTCACATTGACGAATTAATACAGAAATTAAGTCGCAACAAAATACTCTGGGTTCCATGCCTTCTGTTTCCCAGTCTAGGAAAGTTTCTATGGCAACAACAGGATTTTCTTTTAGGGATGAGTATCTCTTTTCCGATAAAATATTTCTTCTTTACTGTATCATTCGCACCCTCACATTGACGAATTAACACAGAAATTGCGTCACAATGTAATACTCTGTGTTTCATCCCTTCTCTTTCCCAATCCAGGATCATTTCTACAGCAACGACAGGATTTTCTATTGGGCACCTGTATCTCCTATCCGATGCACTATTTCTTCTTTACTGTATCACTCGCACCATCACATTGACGAATTAATACGGAAATTGCGTCGCAACGAAATACTCTGGGTTCCATGCCTTCTCTTTCCCAATCTAGGAACGTTTCTATGGCAACAACAGGATTTTCTTTTAGGGATGAGTATCTCCTTTCCGATGCACTATTTCTTCTACACTGTATCATGCGCACCCTCACATTGCCGATTTAACACAGAAATTGCGTCACAATGAAATACTCTGGATTCCATGCCTTCTCTTTCCCAATCTAGGATCATTTCTACAGCAACGACCGGATTATCTATTGGGCTCCTGTATCTACATTCCGATGCACTATTTCTTCTTTACTGTATCACTCGCACCCTTACATTGACGCATTAATACAGAAATTGCGCCGCAACGAAATACTCTGACTTCCATGCCTTCTCTTTCCCAATCTGGGAACGTATCTATGGAAACAACAGTATTTTCTTTTAGGGATGAGTATCTCCTTTCCGAAGCACTATTTCTTCTACACTGTATCACGCGCACCCTCACATTGACGAATTAACACTGAAATTGTGTCACAATGAAAGACTCTTCGTTCCATGCCTTCTCTTTCCCAATCTAGGATCATTTCTACAGCAACTACAGGATATTCTATGGGGGTCCTGTATCTCCTTTCCGATCCACAATTTCTTCTTTACTGTATTACTCGCAGCCTCACATTGACGAATTAACACAGAAATTGCGTCGCAATGAAATACTCTGGGTTCCATGCCTTCTCCTTCCCAATCTAGGTACGTTTCTACGGCAACGACAAGTTTATCTATTGGGATCCTGTATCTCCTTTCCGATGCACAATTTCTTCTATACTGTATCACTCGCACCCTCACATAGACGAATTAATACAGAAATTGCGTCGCAACGAAATACTCTTGGTTCCATGCTTCTCTTTCCCAATCTAGGAACTTTTCTATGGCAACGACAGGATTTTCTTTTAGGGATGAGTATCTCCTTTCCGATGCACTATTTCTTCTACACTGTATCACGCGCACCCTCACATTGACGAATTAACACAGAAATTGCGCCACAATGAAATACTCTGGGTTCCATGCCTTCTCTTTCCCAATCTAGGAACGTTCCTACGCCAACTACAGGATTTTCTATTGGGGTCCTGTATCTCCTTTCCGATGCACAATTTCTTCTTTACTGTATCACTCGCACCCTCACATTGACGAATTAACACAGAAATTGCGTCGCAATGAAATACTCTGGGTTCCATGCCTTCTCTTTCCCTATCTAAGAACGTTTCTACGGCAACGACGGGATTATCTATTGTGATCCTGTATCTCCTTTCCGATGAACTATTTTTTCTTTACTGTATCACTCGCACCCTCACATTGACGACTTACTACAGAAATTGCGTCGCAACGAAATACTCTGTGTTCCATGCCTTCTCTTTCCCAATCTAGTAACGTTTCTACGGCAACTACAGGATTTTCTATTGGGATCCTGTATCTGCTTTCCGATGAACTATTCCTTCTTTACTGTATCACTCGCACCCTCACATTGACGAATTAACACAGAAATTGCGTCACAATGAAATACCATGGGTTTCATGCCTTCTCTTTCCCAATCTAGGAACGTTTCTACGGCCACTACTGGATTTTCTATTGGGGTCCTGTATCTGCTTTCCGATGAACTATTTCTTCTTTCCTGTATGACTCGCTCCCTCACATTGACGAATTAATACAGAAATTGCGTCGCAACGAAATACTCTGGGTTCCATGCCTTCTCTTTCCCAATCTAGAAAAGTTTCTATGGCAACGATAGGATTTTCTTTAAGGGATGAGTTACTCCTTTCCAATGCACTATTTCTGCTTTGCTGTATCACTCACACCCTCACATTGACAAATAATACCTAAATTGCGTCGCAGCGAAATACTCTTGGTTCCATGCTTCTCTTTCCCAACCTAGGATCATTTCTACAGCAACGACAGGATTTTCTATTGGGTCCTGTATCTCCTTTCCGATGCACAAATCTTCTTTACTGTAACACTCGCACCCTCACATTGACGAATTAACACAGAAATTGCGTCGCAATGAAATACTCGGGGTTCCATGCCTTCTCTTTCCCTATCTAAGAGCGTTTCTGTGGCAACGACGGGATTTTCTATTGGGTTCCTGTATCTCCTTTCTGATGAACTATTTTTTCTTTACTGTATCACTCGCACCATCACATTGACGAATTAATACAGAAATTGCGTCGCAACGAAGTACTCTGGGTTCCATTCCTTCTCTTTCCCAATCTAGGATCATTTCTACAGCATCGTCTTGATTTTCTCTTGGGCTCCTGTATCTCCTTTCCGATGCACTATATCTTCTTTACTGTATCACTCGCACCCTCACATTGACGAATTAATACAGACATTGCGTCGCAACGAAATGCTCTGGGTTGCATGCCTTCTCATTCCCAATCTAGGAACGTTTCTATGGCAACGACAGGATTTTCTATTAGGGATGAGTATCTCCTTTCCGATGCACTATTTCTTCTACACTGTATCACGCGCAAATTCACATTGACGATATAATACAGGAATTGCGCCACAATGAAAAACTCTTGGTTCCATTCCTTCTCTTTCCCAATCTACGATCATTTCTACAGCAACCACAGGATTTTCTATTGGGATCCTATACCTCCTTTCCGAGGAACTATTTTTTCTTTACTGTATCACTTGCACCCTCACATTGACGAATTAATACAGAAATTGCGTCGCAACGAAATACTCTGGGTTACATGCCTTCTCTCTCCCAATCTAGGAACGTTTGTATGGCAACGACAGGATTTTCTTTTAGGGATGAAATTCTCTTTTCCGTTGCACTATTTCTTCTACACTGTATCACGCGCACCCTCACATTGACGAATTAACACAGAACTTGCGTCACAATGAAACACTCTGGTTTCCATACCTTCTCTTTCCCAATCTAGGATGATTTCTACAGCAACGACAGGATTTTCTATTGGGCTCCTGTATCTCCTTTCCGATGCACTATTTCTTCTTTACTGTATCACTCGCACCCTCACATTGACGAATTAATGCAGAAATTGCGCTGCCACGAAATACTCTGGGTTCCATGCCTTCTCTTTCCCAATCTAGGATCGTTTCTATGGCAACGATAGGATTTTCTTTTAGGGATGAGTATATAATTTCCAATGCACTATTTCTTCTACACTGTATCACGTGCACCCTCACATTGACGAATTAACACAGAAATTGCGTCACAATGAAATACTCTGGGTTCCAAGCCTTCTCTATCCCAATCTAGGATCATTTCTACAGCAACGACAGGATTTTCTATTGGGGTCCTGTATCTCCTTTCCGATGCACAATTTCTTCTTTACTGTATCACTTGCACCCTCTCATTGACAAATTATCACAGAAATTGCGTCGCAATGGAATACTCTGGGTTCCATGCCTTCTCTTTCCCAATCTAGCAACGTTTCTATGGCAACGACAGGATTATCTAGTTGGATCCTGTATCTCCTTTCCAATGAACTATTTTTGCTTTACTGTATCACTCGCAGCCACACTGTGACCAATTAATACAGAAATTGCGCCGCAACGAAATACTCTGGGTTCCATGCTTTCTCGTTCCCAATCTAGGAACTTTTCAATGGTAACGTCAGGATTTTCTTTTAGGGATGAGTATCTCCTGTCCGATGCACTATTTCTTCTACACTGTATCACGCGCACCCTCACATTGTCGAATTGCTTCACAATGAAATACTCTGGGTTCCATGCCTTCTCTTTCCCAATCTACGATCATTTCTACAGCATCGACAGGATTTTCTATTGGGATCCTGTATCTCCGTTCTGATGAACTATTTCTTCTTTACTGTATCACTCGCACCCTCACATTGAAGAACTAACACAGAAATTGCGTCACTGTGAAATACTCTGGGTTCCATGCCTTCTCTTTCCCAATCTAGCAACGTTTCTATGGCAACGACAGGATTATCTATTTCGATCCTGTATCTCCTTTCCGATGAACTATTTTTTCTTTACTGTATCACTCGCAGCCTCACTTTGACCAATTAATACAGAAATTGCGCCGCAACGATATACTCTGGGTTCCATGCCTTCTCGTTCCCAATCTAGGAACTTTTCAATGGTAACGTCAGGATTTTCTTTTAGGGATGAGTATCTCCTGTCCGATGCACTATTTCTTCTACACTGTATCACGCGCACCCTCACATTGTCGAATTAACACAGAAATTGCTTCACAATGAATTACTCTGGGTTCCATGCCTTCTCTTTCCCAATCTACGATCATTTTTTACAGCAACGACAGGATTTTCTATTGGGATCCTGTATCTCCGTTCCGATGAACTATTTTTTCTTTACCGTATCACTCGCACCCTCACATTGACGAATTAATACAGAAATTGCGTCGCAACGAAATACTCTGGGTTCCATGCCCTCTCTTTCCCAATCTAGGAACGTTTCTATGGCAACTACAGGATTTTCTATTGGGGTCCTGTATCTGCTTTCCGATGAACTATTTTTTCTTTACTGTATGACTTCCACCCTCACATTGACGAATTAATACAGAAATTGCGTCGCAACGAAATACTCTGTGTTCCATGCCTTCTGTTTCCCAATCTAGGAACGTTTCTATGGCAACAACAGGATTTTCTTTTAGGGATGAGTATCTCCTTTCCGATGAACTATTTCTTCTTTACTGTATCACTCGCACCCTCACATTGACTAATTAACACAAAACTGCGTGACAATGAATTACTCAGTGTTCCATGCCTTCTCTTTCCCATTCAAGGAACGTTTCTACGGCAACGAGAGGATTTTCTATTGGGATCCTGTATCTGCTTTCCGATGAACTATACCTTCTTTACTGTATCACTCGCACCCTCACATTGACGAATTAACACAGAAATTGCGGAAGAATGAAATACTCTGGGTTTCATGCCTTCTCTTTCATAATCTAGGAATTTTTCTACAGCAACTACAGGATTTTCTATTGGGGTCCTGTATCTGCTTTCCGATGAACTTTTCCTTCTTTACTGTATGACTCGCACCCCCACATTGACGAATTAATACAGAAATTGCGTCGCAACGAAATATTCTGGGTTCCACGTCTTCTGATTCCCAAACTAGGAACGTTTCTATACCAAAGACAGTATTTTCTTTTAGGGATGAGTATCTCCTTTCCGATGCACTATTGCTTCTACACTGTATCACACGCACCCTCATATTGACGAATAAACACAGAAATTTCGTCAAAATGAAATACTCTGAGTTCCATGCATTCTCTTTCCCAATCTAGGATCATTTCTACAGCAACGACAGGATTTTCTACTGGGTTCGTGTATCTCCTTTACGATGCACAATTTCTTATTTACCGTATCACTCGCACCCTCACATTGACGAATTAATACAGAAATTGCGTCGCAACGAAATACTCTGGGTTCCATGCCTTCTGTTTCCCAATCTAGGAACGTTTCTATGGCAACAACAGGATTTTCTTTTAGGGATGAGTACCTCCTTTCCGACGCACTATTTCTTCTACACTGTATCACGCGCACCCTCACATTGAAGAACTAACACAGAAATTGCGTCACTGAGAAATACTCTGGGTTCCATGCCTTCTCTTTCCCAATCTAGCAACGTTTCTATGGCAACGACAGGATTATCTATTTGGATCCTGTATCTCCTTTCCGATGAACTATTTTTTCTTTACTGTATCACTCGCAGCCTCACTTTGACCAATTAATACAGAAATTGCGCCGCAACGAAATACTCTGGGTTCCATGCCTTCTCGTTCCCAATCTAGGAACTTTTCAATGGTAACGTCAGGATTTTCTTTTAGGGATGAGTATCTCCTGTCCGATGCACTATTTCTTCACCACTGTATCACGCGCACCCTCACATTGTCGAATTAACACAGAAATTGCTTCACAATGAATTACTCTGGGTTCCATGCCTTCTCTTTCCCAATCTACGATCATTTTTACAGCAACGACAGGATTTTCTATTGGGATCCGGTATCTCCGTTCCGATGAACTATTTTTTCTTTACTGTAACACTCGCACCCTCACATTGACGAATTAATACAGAAATTGCGTCGCAACGAAATACTCTGGGTTCCATGCCTTCTCTTTCTAAATCTAGGAACGTTTCTATGGCAACTACAGGATTTTCTATTGGGGTCCTGTATCTGCTTTCCGATGAACTATTTTTTCTTTACTGTATGACTTCCACCCTCACATTGACGAATTAATACAGAAATTGCGTCGCAACGAAATACTCTGGGTTCCATGCCTTCTTTTCCCAATCTAGGAACATATCTACGGCAATGACAGGATTTTCTTTTGGGGTCCTGTATCTCTTTTCTGCTGCACTATTTCTTCTTTACTGTATCACTCGCAACCTCACATTGACGAATTAACAAAGAAATTGCGTCGCAATGATATAATCTGGGTTCCATGCCTTTTCTTTCCCAATCTAGAACGTTTCTATGGCTACGTCAGGATTTCCTTATAGGGATGAGTATCTCCTTTCCGATGCACTATTTCTTTTTTACTGTATCACTTGCACCCTCACATTGTCGAATTAATACAGAAATTGCGTCACAATGAAATACTCTGGGGTCCATGCCTTCTCTTTCCAATCTAAGACCATTTCTACGGCAATGACAGGATTTTCTATTGGGGTCCTGTATCTCCTTTCCGATGCACAATTTCTTCTTTACTGTATCACTCATACCCTCACGTTGACGAATTAACAAAGAAATTGCGTCGCAATGAAATACTCTTGGTTCCATGCCTTCTCTTTCCCAATCTAGGATCATTTCTACGGCAACGACATGACTTTCCATTGGGGTGCTGTATGTCCTTTCCGATCCACTATTTCTTCTTTACTGTATCACTCGCACCCTCATATTGACGAATTAACACAGAAATTTAGTCGCAACGAAATACTCTGAGTTCCATGCCTTCTCTTTCCTAATCTAGGAACGCCTCTATGGCAACGACACGATTTTCTTTTAGGGATGCGTATCTCCTTTCCGATGCACTATTTCTTCTTTACTGTATCACTTGCACCCTCACAATGACGAATTAACAAAGAAATTGCGTCGCAATGATATAATCTGGGTTCCATGCCTTTTCTTCGCCCAATCTAAGAATATTTCTAATCCAACGACAGGATTTTCTTTTAGGGGTGAGTATCTCCTTTCCGATGCACTATTTCTCCTATACTGTATCACTCGCACCCTCACATTGACGAATTAACACCGAAATTGCGTCACAATGAAATACTCTATGGTCCATGCCTTCTATTTCCCAACCTAGGATCATTTCTACAGCAACGACAGGTTTTTCTATTGGGGTCCTTTATCTCCTTTCTGAAGCACTATTTCTTCTTTACTGTATCACTCGCACCTTCACATTGACGAATTAACACAGAAATTGCGTCACAATGAAATACTCTGGGTTCCATGCCTACTCTTTCCCAATCTAGGAACGATTCTATGGCAACGACAGGATTTTCTTTTAAAGATGAGAATATCCTTGCCCATGAACTATTTCTTCTTTACTGTATCACTCGCACCCTCACATTGACGAATTAACACAGAAATTTCGACGTCGTGGAATACTATGTGTTCCATGCCTTCTCCTTCCCAATCTAGGAACGTTTCTACGGCAACGACAGGATTTTCTTTTGGGGTCCTGTATCTCCTTTCCGATGCACTATTTCTTCCTTACTGTATCTCTCGCACGCTTGCATTGACGCATTGACACAGAAATTTCGTCGCAATGAAATACTCTGGGGTTAATGCCTTCTCTCTCCCAATCTAGGAACGTTTCTACGTCAACGACAGGATTTTATGCTGGCTATTGTATCGCCTTTTCGATGCACTATTTCTTCTTTACTGTATCCTTCGCACCCACACATTGACGAATTAACATAGAAACTGCGTCGCAATGAAATACTCTGGGTTCCATGCCTTCTCTTTCCCAATCTAGTAACGTTTCTACGGCAATGACAGGATTTTCTTTTGGGGTCCTGTATCTCCTTTCCGATGCACAATTTCTTCTTTACTGTATCACTCGCACCCTTGCATTAACGATTTAACACAGAAAATTCAACGTCATGAAATACTATGCGTTCCAAGCCTTCTCTTTCCCAATCTAGGAACGTTTATACGGCAACAACACAATTTTATTTGTGGTCCTGTATCTCCATTCCGATTCACTATTTCTTCTTTACTGTACCACTCGCACCCTCACATCGACGAATTAACACAGAAATTGCGTCTCAATGAGATACCCTGTGTTCCATGCCTAATCTTTCCCATTCTAGGAACGTTTCTGCGGCTACGACAGGATTTTCTTTTGGGGTTCTGTATCTCCTTTCCGATGCACTATTTCTTCTTTACTGTATCACTCGCACCCTCATACTTACGAATTAACATAGAAATTGCGTCGCAACGAAATACTCTGGGTTCCATGCCTTCTCTTTCCCAATGTAGGAAGTTTCTATGGCAACGACAGGATTTTCTTTTAGTGATGAGTATCTCCTTTCCGATGCACTATTTCTTCTTTACTGTATTACTCGCACACTCCTGTTGACTAATTAATACAGAAATTGCGACGCAACGAAATACTCTGGTTTCCATCCCTTCTCTTTCCCAATCTATGAACGTTTCTACGGCAACGATGCACTATTTCTTCTTTACTGTATCAATCGCACCCTCACATTGACGAATTAACACAGAAATTGCGTCGCAATGAACTACTCCCGGTCCCATGCCTTCTCTTTCCCAATCTAGGATCGTTTCTACGGCGACAGGTTTTTATTTGGGGTCCTGTATTTCCTTTCTGATGCACTATTTCTTCTTTACTGTATCACACGCACACTCACATTGACGAATTAACACAGAAATTGCGTCGCAATGAAATACTCTGGGTTCCATGCCTTCTCTTTCCAAATCTAGGAACGTTTTTGCGGCAACGACAGGATTTCCCTTTGGGGTCGAGTGTCGCCTTTCCGATGCTGCATTTCTTCTTTACTGTATGCCTCGCACCCTCACATTGACGAATTATCACAGAAATTTCGTCGCAATGAAATTGTCTGGGCTCCAAGCCTTCGCTTTCCCAACCTAGGAACGTTTCTACGGCAATGACAGGATTTTCTATTGGGTCCTGGATCTTCTTTCCGATGTACTATTTCTTCTTTACTGTATCACTCGCGCCCTCACATTGACGAATTAAGACAGAAATTTCGTGCCAATGAAATGCTCTGGGTTCCATGCCCTCTCTTTCCCAATCTAGGAACGTTTCTACGGTAACGACAGGTTTTTATTTTGGGTTATGTATCTCCATTCCGATGCTTTATCTCCTCTTTTCTGTATCACTCGCACCCTCACATTGACGAATTAACACAGAAATTGCGTCGAATGAAATACTCTCGGTTCCATGCCTTCTCTTTCCCAATCTCGGAATGTTTCTAAGGCAACGACAGATTATTATTTTTGGTCCTCTATCTCCGTTCCGATGCTCTATTTCTTCTTTACTGTACCCCTCGCACCCTCAGATTGACGAATTAACACCGAAATTGCGTCGCAATGAAATACTCTGGGTCCCATGCCTTCCCTTTCCCAATCTAGGAACGTTTTTGCAGCAACGACAGGATTTCCTTTTGGGGTGGAGTATCGCCTTTCCGATGCTGTATTTCTTCTTTACTGTATTCCTCGCACCCTCACTTTGACGAATTAACACTGAAATTGCGTCGCAATGAAATACTCTGGGTTCCATGCCTTCTCTTTCCCAATCTAGGAACGTATATACTGCAACGACAGGAATTTCCATTGGGGTCGTGTATCTCGTTTCCGATGCTCGATTTCTTCTTTACTGTATCACACGCACCCTCAGATTGACGAATTAACACCGAAATTGCGTCGCAATGAAATACTCTGTGTCCCATGCCTTCCCTTTCCCAATCTAGGAACGTTTTTACAGCAACGACAGGATTTCCTTTTGGGGTCGAGTATCGCCTTTCCGATGCTGTATTTCTTCTTTACTGTATTCCTGGCACCCTCACTTTGACGAATTAACACAGAAATTGCGTCGCAATGAAATACTCTGGGTTTCTTGCCTTCACTTTCCCAATCTAATAATGTTTCTATAGCAACGGCATTATTTTCTTGTGGGGTCCTGTATCTCCTTTCCGATGAACTATTTCTTCTTTACTGTATACATCGCTCCCTCACATTGACGAATTATCACAGAAATTGCGTCGCAATGAAATACTCTGGGTTCCATGCCTTCTCATTCCCAATCAATGAACGTTTCTATGGCAATGGCCGGATTTTCATTTCGGGTCGAATATCTCCTTTCGTATGCACTATTTCTTCTTTACTGTATCCCTTGCACCCTCAGATTGACGAATTAACACAGAAATTGCGTCACAATTAAATACTCTGTGTTCCATGCCTTCTCTTTCCCAATCTAGGAACGTTTCTACGGCAACGACAGGATTTTCTTTTGGGGTCGTGAATCTCCTGTCCGATGCACTATTTCTTCATTACTGTATCCCTCACACCTTCACATTAACGAATTAACAAAGAAATTGCGTCGCAGTGAAATACTATTGGTTATATGGTTTTTCTTTCCCAATCTAGGAATGTTTCTACTGCAAAGACAGGATATTCTTTTGGGGTCGAGTGTCTCCTTTCCGATGCACTATTTCTTCTTTACTGTATCACTCGCACCTTCACATTGACGAATTAACAGAGAGATTGTGTAGCAATGAAATACTCTGGGTTCCATGCATTCTCATTCCCAATCTTGGAACGTTTCTACAGCAATGACAAGATTTTTCTTTCTGGCCGGGTATCTCCTTTCCTACGCATTATTTCGTCAATCCTGTATTCCCCAAACCCACACATTGACCAATTAACACAGAAATGGCGTCGCAATGAAATACTATTGGTTCCTTGACTTCTGTTTCTCAATCTGGGAACGTTTCTACGGCGAGGACAGGATTTTCTTATGGGGTCGAGTATCTCCTTTCCGCTGCATTATTTCTTCTTTATTGTATCCATCGCACCCCCACAGTGTCGTAGTAACACAGAAATTGCGTCGCAATGAAATACTCTGGGTTCATGCGTTCTCTTTCGCAATCTGTGAATGTTTCTACGGCAACGACAGGATTTTCTATCTGGGTCGAGTATCTCATTTTCGATGCACTATTTCTTCTTTACTGTATCCCGTGCACCCCCAAATTGACGACTTAACACATAAATTGTGTGGAAATGAAATACTCTGAGTTCCATGCCTTCGTTTCCCAATCTAGGAACATTTCAACTGCAACAAAAAGGGATTTTCCTTTGGGATCTAGTATCTCCTAACCGATGCACTATTTATTCTTTACTGTATCACTCGCACCCTCACATTGAGGAATTAACACTGAGATTGTGTCGCAATGAAATACTCTGAGTTCCACGCCTTCTCTTTCCTAATCGTGGGAACATTTCTACGGCAACTGCACGATTTTCTTTTTGGATCGAGTATCTCCTTTCCGATGCACTATTTCTTCTTTACTGTATCCCTCGCACCCTTAAATTGACGAATAAACACAGAAATTGCGTCGCAATGAAATAATCTGCGTTCCATGCCATCTCTTTCCCAATCTAGAAACGTTTCTACGTCAACGACAGGATTTTCTTTTGGGGTCGATTATCATCTTTCTGATACACTATTTCTTCTTTACTGTAGCCCTCGCATCCTCACATTGAAGAATTAATACATAAATTGCGTCGCAATGAAATACTCTGTGTTCCATACTTTCTCTTTCCCTATCCGGGAACGCATCTACGGCAACGGCAGAATTTTTTTTTTTTTTGTCGAATTTCACATTTCCGATGCACTATTTCTTCTTTACTGTATCCCTCGCACCCTCACATTGACGAATTAACACAGAAATTGTGTCACAGTGAAATACTATGATTTCCATAATTTCTCTATCCCAATCTAGTAACTTTTTGTACGGCAAAAACAGAATTTTCTTTGGGGTCGAGTATGTCCTATCCGATGCACTATTTCATCTTAACTCTATCCCTCGGACCGTCATATTGACGAATTAACACAGAAATTGCGTCACAATGAAATACAATGGGTTCCATGAAATCTCTTTCCCAATCTGGGAACGTTTCTACGGCAATGACAAGATTTTCTTATGGGGTCGACTATCTCCTTCCCAATGCACTATTTCTTCTTTACTGTATCTGTCGCACCCTCACACTGACGATTAAACACAGAAATTGCGTCGCAGTGAAATACTATTTGTTCCAAGTCTAGTCTTCCCCAATCTAGGAACGTTTCTACGGCAACGGCGCATTATTCTTTTTGGGTCAAGTATTTGCTTTACGATGCACTATTGCTTCTTTACTGTACCCCTCGCTCCCTCACATTGACGGATTAACAGAGAAATTGTGTCGCAATGAAATACTCTGGGTTCCATTACTTCTCTTTCCCAATCTAGGAACATTGCTATGGAAACGGTAGAATTTTATTTTGGGTCGAGTATCTCCTTTCCGATGCACTACTTCTTCTTTACTGTATCCCTCGCTCCCTCACATTGACGAATTAACACAGAAATTGCACGAATTGAAATACTATGGGTTCCATGCCTATTCTTTCCCAAACTAGGAACATTTCTATGGTAACGGTAGGATTTTATTTGGGGTCGAATGTCTCCTTTCTGATGCACTATTTCTTCTTTACTGTATCCCTCGCTCCCTCACATTGACGAATTAACACAGAAATTGAGTCTAATTGAAATACTATGTGTTCCATGCTTTCTCTTTCCCAATCTAGACCGTTTCTACGGCAACGGCGCGATTTTCTTTTTGGGTCGAGCATACTGTTTCCGATGCACTATTTCTTCTTTATCCTATCCCTCGCACCCTCACAATTATGAATTAACACAGAAATTGTTTGGAACTGAAATGCTATGGGATCCATGCCTTCTCTTCCCAATCTACGTATGTTTCTATGGGAATGGTGCGATTATCTTTTTGGGTCGAGTGTATCCTTTCTGATGCACTACTTCTTCTTTACTGTATCCCTCGCACCCTCACATTTACGACCTATCACAGAAATTGCATCGAATTGAAATACTATGGGTTCCATGCCTTCTCTTTCTCAATCTACGAACGTTTCTACGGCAACGGCCCGATTTTCTTTTTGTGTCGAGTATATCCCTTCTGATGCTTTTTCTCTTCTTTACTGAATCACCCGCTCCCTCACATTGACGAATTAACACAGAAATTGCGTCCCAATGAAGTACTCTGCGTTCCATGCCTTCTCTTTCCCATTCTAGGAACATTTCTATGGTATTGATAGGATTTTATTTGGGGTCGAATATCTCCTTTCCGTGGCACCATTTCTTCTTTACTATATCCCTTGCACCCTCACATTGACGAATTAACACTGAAATTGCGTCGCAATCAAGTACTCCTGGTTCCATGCCTTCTCTTTCCCAATTTATGAACATTTCTATGGTAACGGTAGGATTTTATTTGGGGTCGAATATCTCCTTTCCGATGCACTAGTTCCTCTTTACTCTATCCCTCACACCCTCACATTGACGAATTAACACAGAATCTGCGTCGCAGTGAAACACTATGGGTTCCATGCCTTCTCTTTCCCAATCTTCGAAAGTTTCTACGGCAAAGGCGCGATTTTCTTTTTGGGTCGAGTATATCCTTACCGACGCACAATTTCTTCTTTTCTGTATCCCCGGCACCCTCACATTGACGAATTAACACAGAAATTGCGTCGAATCGAAATACTATGGGTACCATGCTTTCTCTTTCCCAATCTAGAACGTTTCTATGGCAATGGCGCGATTTTCTTTTTGGGTCTAGTATCTCCTTTCCGATGCACTATTTCTTCTTTACTGTATCTCGCACCCTCACATTGACGAATTAACAAAGAAATTGTGTCAAAATGAAATACTATGGGTTCTAAGCCTTCTCTTTTCCAATCTGCGAACGTTCCTACGGCAACGGTGCGATCTTTTTTTTGGGTCAATTATCTCCTTTCCGATGCACTATTTCTTCTTTTCTGTATCCCTTACACCATCACATTCACGAATTATTACAGAAATAGCGTCGCAATGAAATACCATGTGTTCCATGCCTTCTATTTACCAATCTAGAACGTTTCTACGCCAACGGCGGGATTTTCTTTTTGGGTCGAGTATCTTCTTTCCGATTTACTATTTCCTCTTTACTGTATCCCTCACACCCTCACATTGACGAATTAACAGGGAAATTGCGCCACAATGAAATACTATGGCTTCCATGCCTTCTCTATCCCAATCTAGACCGTTTTTACGGCAACGAGAGGTGTTTCTTTTGGGGTCGGGTCTCTCCTTCCCGATGCACAAATACTTTTTTATTGTATCCCTCGCAGCCTCACATTGACGAATCAACACAGAAATAGCGTTGCAATGAATTACTATGTGTTCCATGCCATCTCTTTCCCAATTTTCGAACGTTTCTACGGCAACGGCGAGATTTCCTTTTTTGGTCGATTATCTCCTTACCGATGCAGTATTTCTTCTTTACTGTATCCCTCGCACCCTCACATTAACGAATTAACACAGAAATTGCGTCGCAATGAGATACTATGTGTTCCATGCCACCTCTTTCCCAATTAACGAACGTTTCTACGGCAACGGCGCGATTTTCCTTTTGGGTCAAGTATCTCCTTTCCGATGCACTACTTCTTCTTTACTGTATCCCTTGCACCCTCAAATTGACTATTTAACACAGAAATAGCGTCGCAGTGATATACTATGGGTTCCACGCTCCCTCTTTCCCAATTTACGGACGTCTCTACGGCAACGGCGCAATTTTCTTTTTGGGTCGATTATCTCCTTTCCGATGGACTATTTCTTCTTTTCTGTATCCCTCGCACCCTCACATTGACAAATTAACACAGTAATTGCGTCGCAATGAAATACTATGGGTTCCATGCCTACTCTTTCCCAATCTAGAACATTTCTACAACAACAACAGTATCCTCTTTTAGGGTCAAGTACCTCCTTTCTGAAGTACAATTATTTCTTTACTATATCCCTCGCACCCTCCCATTGACGAATTTAAACAAAAATGCATTGCAATGAAATACTATGGGTTCCATGCCTTCACTTTCCCAATCTAGAACGTTTGTACGGCAAAGACTAGATTTTCATTTGGGATCGAGTATCACCTTTCCTTGCACAATTTCTTCTTTACTGTATCCCTCGCACCCTCACATTGACGAATTAACACAGAAATTGCGTCGCAATGAAATACCATGTGTTCCATACCTTCTCTTTCCCAATCTACGAATGTTTCTATGGCAACGGCACGATTTTCTTTTTTGGTCGAGTATCTCCTTTCCGATGCACTATTTCTTCCTTTCTGTATCCCTCGCACCCTCACATTTACGAATTAAGACAGAAATTGCGTCGCAATGAAATACTATGGGTTCCATGCCTTATCTTTCCCAATCTACGAACGTTTCTACTGCAACGGCACGATTTTCTTTTTTGGTCGATTGTCTCCTTTCCGATGCACTATTTCTTGTTTACCATATCCCTCACACCGCCACATTGATGAATTAAAACAAAAATAACGTCGCGATGTAATGTTATGGGTTCCATGGCATCTCTTTCCCAATTTACGATCGTTTCTATGGCAACGACGTGATTTTCTTTTTGAGTCGATTATCTCCTTTCCGATGCACTATTTCTTCTTTACCGTATCCCTCGCACCCTCACATTGACGAATTAAAAGAGAAATAGCGTTGCAATGAAATACTATGGGTTCCATGCAATCTGTTTCCCAATTTACGAACGTTTCTAAGGCAACGGCGCGATTTTCTTTTTTGGTCAATTATCTCCTTTCCGATGCAGTATTTCTTCTTTACTGTATCCCTCGCACCCTCACATTGACGAATTAACACAGAAATTGTGTCACAATGAAATACTAGGTGTGCCATGCCATCTCTTTCACAATTAAAGAACGTTTCTATGGCAACAGCGAAATTTTCTTTTTGGGTGGAGTATCTTCTTTCCGATGCACTATTTCTTCCTTACTGTATCCCTCGCACCCTCACATTGTCGAATTAACACAGAAATTGCGTCGCAGTGAAATACTATCGGTTCCATGCCTTCTCTTTCCCAATGTAGAACATTTCTATATCTACGACTATGTTTTCTTTTAGATTCGAGTAGCTGCCTTCCGAAGCACAATTTTTTCCTTACTGTATCCCTGGCACCCTCACATTGACGAATTAACACAGAAATTGCATTGCAATGAAATACTATGGTTTCCATGCCTTCTCTTTCCCAATCTGTAACGTTTATATGGCATCGAAAGGATTTTCTTTTGCGGCCGAGTATCTTGTTTCCTTGCACAATTTCTTCTTTACTGTATCCCTCGCACCCTCACATTGACGAATTAACACGGAAATTGCGTCGCAACGAAATACTATGGGTTCCATGCCTTCTCTTCCCCAATCTGCGAACGTTTCTAGGGCAACGGCGCGATTTTCATTTTGTGTCGATTATCACTTTTCCGATGCACTATTTCCTCTTTACTCTATCCCTCGTATCCTCACATTGACGAATTAACCCATAAGATGGTTTGCAATGAAATACTATGAGTTCCATGCCTTTTCTTTCCCAATTTACGTACATTTCTACGGCAACTGCGGGTTATCCTTTTTTGGTCGATTATCTCCTTTCCGATGCACTATTTCTTCTTTACTGTATCCCTCGCACCGTCACATTGACGAATTAACACAGAAATTGCGTCGCAATGAGATACTGTGGGTCCCTTGCCTTCTCTTTCCCAATCTTGATCGTTTTTACGGCAACGGCGCGATTTTCTTTTTGGGTCGATTATCTCCTTTCCGATGCACTATTTCTTCTTTACTGTATCCCTCACACCCTCACATTGGCGAATTAATACAGAAATTTCGTCGCATTGAAATACTATGGGTTCCATGACTTCTCTTTCCCAATCTAGACCTTTTCTACGGCAACGACAGGGTTTTCTTTTTTGGCAGATTATATCCTTTCCGATGCACTATTTCTTCTTTACTGTATATCTCGCACCCTTACATTGATGAATTAATACAGAAATTGCGTCGCATGAAATAATATGTGTTCATTGCCTTCTCTTTCCGAGTCTACGTACGTTTCTACGGCATAGGCACGATTTTCTTTTTGTTTCGACTATCTAATTTGCGATGCACAATTTCTTCTTTACTGTATCCCTCGCACCCTCACATTGACGAATTAACACAGAAATTGCTTCGCAGTGAAATACTATGGGTTCCATGCCTTCTCTATCCAAATCTACGAACGTTCTATGGCAATGGAGCGCTTTTCTTTTTGGGTCGATTATCTCCTTTCCGATGCACTATTTCTTCTTTACTGTATCCCTCACTCCCTCACATTGACGAATTAACATAGAAATTGCGTCGCAGTGAGATACTATGGGTTCGATGCCTTCTTTTTCCCAATCTAGAACGTTTCTGCGGCAACGACAGGTGTTTCTTTTGGGGTCGGGTATCTCTTTTCCGATGCACAATTTCTTCTTTAATGAATCCCTCGCACCCTCGCATTGACGAATTAACACAGAAATTGCGTCTCAATGAAATCCTATGAGTTCCATGGCTTCTCTTTCCCAAACTTGCACGTTTCTACGGTAACGGCGCGATTTTCTTTTTGGGTCGATTACCTCCTTTCCGATGCACTTTCTCTTCTATACTGTATCCCCCGCACTCACATTGATGAATAAACGCAATGAAATGCTATGTGTTCCATGCCTTCTCTTTCCCAATCTACAAAGGTTTCTACGGCAACGGCGCGATTTTCTTCTTTGGACGATTATCTCCTCTCCGATGCGCTATTTCATCTTCACTGTATCCCTCGCACCCTCACATTGACGAATTAATACAGATATTCGTCACAATGAAACACTATTGGTTCCATGCCTTCTCTTTCCCAATCTAGAACGCTTCTACGGCAACATGGCGATTTTCTTCTTGGGTTGATTATCTCCTTTCTGATGAACTATTCCTTCTTTTCTGTATATCTCGCTCCCTCACATTGACGAATTAACACAGAAATTGCGTCGTAATGAAATACTATGGGTTCCATGCCTTCTCTTTCCCAAACTACGAACGTTTGTACGGCAATGGCGCGTTTTTCCTTTTGGGTCGATTACCTCCTTTCCGATGCACTATTTCTTCTATATTGTATCCCTCGGACCCTCACATTGACGAATTAACACAGAAATTGCGTCGCAATGTAATACTATGGGTTCCATGCCTTCCCTTTCAAAATTTACGAGCCGGCCGCGGAGGTCGTGCGGTTCTTTCGCTGCAGTCCGGAACCGCGGGACTTCTACGGTCACAGGTTCCAATCCTGCCTGAGGCATGGGTTTGTGTGATGTCCTTAGGTTGGTTAGGTTTACGTTGTTCTAAGTTCTAAATGACTTATGACCTAAGATGTTGAGTCCCGTAGCACTCGGAGCCATTTGAACTATTTTTGAACCAATTTACGAACGTTTCTATGGCAACGGCGCGTTTTTCTTTTTGGGTCGATTATCTCCTTTCCGATGCACTATTTTTTCATAACTGTATCCCTCGGACCCTCACATTGACGAATTAACACAGAAATTGCGTCGCAGTGAGATACTATGGGTCCCGACCCTTCTCTTTCCTAATCTGGAACGTTTCTACGGCAACGACAGGTGTTGTTTTGGGGTCGGGTATCTCCTTTCCGATGCACAATTTCCTCTTTATTCTATCCCTCGCACCCTCACATTGACGAATTAACAAAGAAATAGCGTGCAATGAACTACTATGGGTTCCATGCCTTCTCTTTCCCAATCTAGAACGTTTCTACAGCAACGGCGCGATTTTCTTTTTGGGCCAATTATCTATTTTCCGATGCACTATTTCTACTCTACTGTATCCCTCGCACACTCACATTGACCTATCAACACAGAAATTGTGTCGCAATGAAATACTATGGGTTCCATGCCTTCTCTTTCCCAATGTAGAACGTTTCTACAGCAACGGCGCGATTTTCTTTTTGGGTCGATTATCTCTTTTCCGAAGCAGTATTTCTTCTTTATTGTATCCTTCGCACCCTCACATTGACGAATGAACACAGAAATTGCGTCGCGATGTAATACTATGGGTTCCATGCTTTCTCTTTCCCAATATAGAACGTTTCTACGGCAACGGCGCGATTTTCTTCCTGTGTCGATTATCTCCTTTCCTATGCTCTAATCTTCTTCACTGTATCCCTAGCACCCTCACATTGACGAATTAACACAGAAGTTGCGTTGCAATGAAATACTATAGCTTCCATGCCTTCTCTTTCCCAATATAGAACGTTGCTACGGAAACGGCGCGATTTTGTTTTTCGGCCGATTATCTCCTTTCCGATGCACTATTTCTTCTTTACTGTATCCCTCGCACCCTCACATTGGCGAATTAACACAGAAATTGCGTCGCTATGAAATACTATGGGTTCCATGCCTTCTCTTTCCCAATCTAGAACGTTTCTACAGCAACGGCGCGATTTTCTTTTTGGGCCAATTATCTCCTTTCCGATGCACTATTTCTACTCTACTGTATCCCTCGCACACTCACATTGACCTATCAACACAGAAATTGTGTCGCAATGAAATACTATGGGTTCCATGCCTTCTCTTTCCCAATTTACGAACGATTCTACGGCAACCGCGCAATTTTCTATTTGGGTCGATAGTCGATTTACCGATGCACTATGTCTTCTTTACTGTATCCCTCGCACCTCACATTGACGAATTAACACAGAAATTGTGCCGCAATGAAATACTATGGGTTCCATGCCTTCTCTTTCCCAATCTAGAACGTTTTACGGCAACGGCGCGATTTTCTTTTTGGGTCGATTATCGCCTTTCCGATGCACTATTTCTTCTTTACTGTATCCCCTGCACCCTCACATTGGCGAATTAATACAGAAATTGCTTTGTAATGAAATACTATGTGTTCCACGCCTTCTCTTTCCCAATCTACCAACGTTTCTACGGCAACGGCGCGATTATCATTTTTGGTCGATTATCTCCTTTCCGAGGCGCTATTTCTTTTTTACTGTATCCCTCGCACCCTCACATTGACGAATTAACACAGAAATTGCGTCGCAATTTAATACTATGGGTTCCTTGCGTTCTCTTTCCCAATCTATAACGATTCTACGGCAACGGGGCCATTTTCTTTTTGGGTGTATTATCTCCTTTCCGATGCACTATTCCTTATTTTCTGAATATCTCACACCCACACATTGACGATTAACACAGAATTTGCGTCGCAATGAAATACTATGGGTTCCATGCCTTCTCTTTCCTAAACTACGAACGTTTCTAGGGCAATGGTGCGATTTTCTTTTTTGGTCGATTACCTCCTTTCAGATGCACTATTTCTTCTTTACTGTATCCCTCGCATCCTCACATAGACGAATTAACACAGAAATTGCGTCGCAATGAAATATTATGGGTTCCATGCCTTCCCTTTCCCAAACTTGAACGTTTCTACGGCAAAGGCGCGATTTTCATATTGGGTCGTTTACCTCCTTTCCGATGCATTACTTCTTCTTTACTGTATCCCTCGCACCCTCACATTGGCGAATTAACACAGAAATTGCGTCGCAATGAAATACTATGGGTTCCATGCCTTCCCTTTCCCAAACTTGAACGTTTCTACGGCAAAGGCGCGATTTTCATATTGGGCCGTTTACCTCCTTTCCGATGCATTATTTCTTCTTTACTGTATCCCTCGCACCCTCACATTGGCGAATTAACACAGAATTTGCGTCGCAATGAAATACTATGGGTTCCATGCCTTCTCTATCCCAATCTTGGACGTTTCTACGGCAATGGCACGATTTTCTTATTGGGTCGATAACCTCCTTTCCAATGCACTATTTCCTCTATACTGTATCCCTCGCACTCACACTGACGAATATACACAGAAATTGCGTTGCAATGAAACACTATGCGTTCCATGCATCTCTTTCCCATTTTACGAATGTTTCTACAGCAACGGCGCGATTTTCTTTTTTGGTCGATTACATCCTTTCCGATAAAGTATTTCTTCTTTACTGTATCCCTCGCACCCTCACATTGAAGAATTAACACAGAAATTGCGTCGCAATGAAATACTATGGGTTCCATGCCTTCACATTCCCAATCTAGAACGTTTCTGCGGCTACGGCGCGATTTTCTTTTTGGGTCGATTATCGCCTTTCCGATGCACTATTTCTTCTTTACTGTATCCCTTGCACCCTCACATTGGCAAATTAATACAGAAGTTGCTTTGAAATGAAATACTATGTGTACCACGCCTTCTCTTTCCCAATCTACTAATGTTTCTACGGCAGCAGCCGATTTTCCTTTTTGGTCGATTATCTCCTTTCCGATCCACTATTTCTTTTTTACTGTATCCCTCGCACCCTCACATTGACCAATTAACAAGGAAATTGCGTCGCAATGAAATACAATGGGTTCCACGCCTTCTCTTTCCCTATGTAGAACGTGTCTACGGCAACAAATGTTTTTTTTTTAGGGGTCGATTATCTCCTTTCCGATGCACTATTTCATCTTTGCTGTATCCCTCGCACCCTCACATTGACGAACTAACACAGAAATTGCGTCGCAATGAAATACTATGGGTTCCATGCCTTCTCTTTCCCAAACTACGAACTTTTCTAAGGCAATGGCGCGATTTTTTTTTTTTTTTTTGTCGATTACCTCCTTTCAGATGCACTATTTCTTCTTTACTGTATCCCTGGCACCCTCACATTCATGAATTAACACAGAAATTGCGTCGCCATTTAATACTACGGGTTCCTTGCGATCTTTTTCTCAATCTATAACGATTCTACGGCAACGGCGCGATTTCCAGTTTGGGTCGATTATCTCCTTTACGATGCACTTTTTTTTCTTTACTGTATCCCTCGCACCCTCACATTGGTGAATTAATACAGAAATTGCGTCGCAATGAAATACTGTAAGTTCCATGCCTTCTCTTTCCCAATCTACGAACGTCTCTATGGTAACGTCGCGATTCTCTTTGTTGGTCGATAATCTCCTTTCCCATGCACAATTTCTTCTTTACTGTATCTCTCGCACCCTCACATTGACGAATTAACATAGAAATTGCGTTGCAATGAAATACTATAGGTTCCATGCTTTCTCTTTCCCATATAGAACGTTTCTACGGCAACGGCGCGATTTCCTTTTTCGGTCGATTATCTCCTTTCAGATGCACTATTTCTTCTTTACTGTATCCCTCGCACCCTCACATTGGCGAATTAATACAGAAATGGCGTCGCAATGAAATACTATGGGTTCCATGCCTTCCCTTTCCCAAACTTGAACGTTTCTACGGCAAAGGAGCGATTTTCATATTGGGTCGTTTACCTCCTTTCCGATGCATTATTTCTTCTTTACTGTATCCCTCGCACCCTCACATTGGCGAATTAACACAGAAATTGCGTCGCAATGAAATACTATGGGTTCCATGCCTTCTCTATCCCAATCTTGAACGTTTCTACGGCAACGGCACGATTTTCTTATTGGGTCGATAACCTCCATTCCAATGCACTATTTCCTCTATACTGTATCCCTCGCACTCACATTGACGAATTAACACAGAAATTGCGTTGCAATGAAACACTATGCGTTCCATGCATCTCTTTCCCATTTTACGAATGTTTCTACGGCAACCGCGCCATTTCCCTTTTTGGTCGATTATCTCCTTTCCGATGTACTATTTCTTCTTTACTGTATCCCTCGCACCCTCACATTTACGAATTAACACAGAAATTGCGACGCAATGAAATACTATGGGTTCCATGCTTTCTCTTTCCCAATTTACGAAAGTTTCAATAGCAACGGCGTTATTTCTTTTTGGGCCGATTATCTCCTTTCCGATGCACTATATCTTCTTTACTGTATCCCTCACACCCTCACATTGACGAATTCACACAGAAATAGAGTCGCAGTGAGATACTATGGGTCCACGCCTACTCTTTCCCAATCTAGAACGTTTCCACGGCAACGACAGGTGTTTCCTTTGGGGTCGGGTATCTCCTTTCCGATTCACAATTTCTTCTTTATTGTATCCCTCGCACACTCACATTGATGAATTAACACAGAAATTGCGTTGCAATGAAATACTATAGGTTCCATGGCTTCTCTTTCCCAATATAGAACGTTTCTACGGCAACGGCGCGATTTTCTTTTTCGGTCGATTATCTCCTTTCCGATGCACTATTTTTTCTTTATTGTATCCCTCGCACCCTCACATTGGCGAATTAACACAGAAATTGCGTCGCAATGAAATACTTCGGGATCCATTTCTTCTCTTTCCCAATCTAGAACGTTTCTACGGCAACAAATGTGTTTTTTTTAGGGGTCGATTATCTCCTTTCCGATGCACTATTTCATCTTTGCTGTATCCCTCGCACCTTCACATTGACTAACTAAAACAGAAATTGCATCGCAATGAAATACACTCCTGGAAATTGAAATAAGAACACCGTGAATTCATTGTCCCAGGAAGGGGAAACTTTATTGACACATTCCTGGGGTCAGATACATCACATGATCACACTGACAGAACCACAGGCACATAGACACAGGCAACAGAGCATTAACTATGTCGGCACTAGTACAGTGTATATCCACCTTTCGCAGCAATGCAGGCTGCTATTCTCCCATGGAGACGATCGTAGAGATGCTGGATGGAGTCCTGTGGAACGGCTTGCCATGCCATTTCCACCTGGCGCCTCAGTTGGACCAGCGTTCGTGTTGGACGTGCAGACCGCGTGAGACGACGCTTCATCCAGTCCCAAACATGCTCAATGGGGGACAGATCCGGAGATCTTGCTGGCCAGGGTAGTTGACTTACACCTTCTAGAGCACGTTGGGTGGCACGGGATACATGCGGACGTGCATTGTCCTGTTGGAACAGCAAGTTCCCTTGCTGGTCTAGGAATGGTAGAACGATGGGTTCGATGACGGTTTGGATGTACCGTGTACTATTCAGTGTCCCCTCGACGATCACCAGTGGTGTACGGCCAGTGTAGGAGATCGCTCCCCACACCATGATGCCGGATGTTGGCCCTGTGTGCCTCGGTCGTATGCAGTCCTGATTGTGGCGCTCACCTGCACGGCGCCAAACACGCATACGACCATCATTGGCACCAAGGCAGAAGCGACTCTCATCGCTGAAGACGACACGTCTCCATTCGTCCCTCCATTCACGCCTGTCGCGACACCACTGGAGGCGGGCTGCACGATGTTGGGGCGTGAGCGGAAGACGGCCTAACGGTGTGCGGGACCGTAGCCCAGCTTCATGGAGACGGTTGCGAATGGTCCTCGCCGATACCCCAGGAGCAACAGTGTCCCTAATTTGCTGGGAAGTGGCGGTGCGGTCCCCTACGGCACTGCGTAGGATCCTACGGTCTTGGCGTGCATCCGTGCGTCGCTGCGGTCTGGTCCCAGGTCGACGGGCACGTGCACCTTCCGCCGACCATTGGCGACAACATCGATGTACTGTGGAGACCTCACGCCCCACGTGTTGAGCAATTCGGCGGTACGTCCACCCGGCCTCCCGCATGCCCACTATACGCCCTCGCTCAAAGTCCGTCAACTGCACATACGGTTCACGTCCACGCTGTCGCGGCATGCTACCAGTGTTAAAGACCGCGATGGAGCTCCGTATGCCACGGCAAACTGGCTGACACTGACGGCGGCGGTGCACAAATGCTGCGCAGCTAGCGCCATTCGACGGCCAACACCGCGATTCCTGGTGTGTCCGCTGTGCCGTGCGTGTGATCATTGCTTGTACAGCCCTCTCGCAGTGTCCGGAGCAAGTATGGTGGGTCTGACACACCGGTGTCAATGTGTTCTTTTTTCCATTCCCTGTAGTGTACTATGGGTTCCATGCCTTCTCCTTCCCAATCTAGAACGTTTCTATGGCAACGGGGCGATTTTCTTTTTGGGTGTATTATCTCCTTTCCGATGCACTATTCCTTCTTTTCTGTATATCTCACACCCACACATTGACGAATTAACACAGAATTTGCGTCGCAATGAAATACTACGGGTTCCATGCCTTCTCTTTCCCAAACTACGAATGTTTCTAGGGCAATGGCGCGATTCTTTTTTTGGTCGATTACCTCCTTTCAGATGCACTATTTCTTCTTTACTGTATCCCTCGCACCCTCACATTCACGAATTAACACAGAAATTGCGTCGCAATTTAATACTATGAGTTCCTTGCGTTCTCTTTCCCATTCTATAAAGATTCTACGGCAACGGCGCGATTTCCAGTATTGGGTCGATTATCTCCTTTACGATGCAATTTTTTTTTTCTTTACTGTATCTCTCGCACCCTCACATTGACGAATTAACATAGAAATTGCCTTGGAATGAAATACTATGGGTTCCATGCCTTCTCTTTCCCAATCTAGAACATCTCTACGGCAACGACAGGATCCTCTTTTTGGGTCGATTATCTCCTTCCGATGCACTATTTCTTCTTTACTGTATCCCTCGCACCCTCACATTGACGAATTAACACAGAAATTGCGACGCAATGAAATACTATGGGTTCCATGCTTTCTCTTTCCCAATTTACGAAAGTTTCAATAGCAACGGCGTTATTTCTTTTTGGGCCGATTATCTCCTTTCCGATGCACTATTTCTTCTTTACTGTACCCCGCGCACCCTTACATTGACGAATTAACCCAGAAATTGCGTCGCAATGAAATCCTATGGTTTCCACGCCATCTCTTTCGTAATTTACGAACGTTTCTAAGGAAACCGCGCCATTTCCATTTTTTGTCGATTATCTCCTTTCCGATGCACTATTTCTTCTTTACTGTATCCCTCGCACCCTCACATTGACGAATGAAAAAGGAAATTGTGTCGCAATGAAATACTGCGTATTCCATGCCTTCTCGTTCCCAATCTTGAACGTTTCCACTGCAATGGCTCGATTATCTTTTTGGGTCGATTACCTCCTTTCCGATGCACAATTTCTTCTAAACTGTATCCCTCGCACGCACATTGACGAATTAACACAGAAATTGCGTCGCAATGACATACTATGGGTTCCATGCCGTCTCTTTTCCATTCTACGAACGTTTCTACGACAATGGCGCGATTTTCTCTTTGGGTCGATTATCTCCTTTCCAATGCACTTTTTTTTTTACTGTATCCCTCGCACCCTCACATTGGCGAGTTAATACTGAGATTGCATCGCAGTGAAATACTGTTGGTTCCATGCCTTCTCATTCCCAATCTGCGAACGTTTCTACGGCAACGGCGCGGTTTTATTTGTTGGTCTTTTATCTCCATTCCCATGCACAATTTCTTCTTTACTGTATCCCTCGCACCCTCACATTGACGAATTAACATAGAAATTGAGTTGCAATGAAATACTATGGGTTCCATGCCTTCTCTATCCCAATCTAGAATGTTTCTACGACAACATCAGGATTTTCTTTTAGGGTCGATTATCTCCTTTTCGATGCACTATTTCTTCTTTACTGTATCCCTCATACTTTCACATTAACTAATTAACACAGAAATGGCGTTGAAATGAAATACTATGGGTTCCATGCTTTCTCTTTCCCATTTCACGAATGTTTCTACAGCAACGGCGCGAATTTCTTTTTTGGTCGATTATCCCCATTCCGATGCACTATTTCTTCTTTACTGTATCCCTCGCACCATCACATTGACAAATAAACACAGAAGTTGCGTCGAAATGAAATACTATGGTTTCCATACATTCTCTTTCCCAATTTACGAAAGTTTCTTTAGCAACGGCGCGATTTTCTTTTTGAGTCGATTATCTCCTTTCAGATGCACTATATCTTCTTTACTGTATCCCTCACACCCTCACATTGAAGAATTAACACAGAAATTGAGTCGCAGTGAGATACTATGGGTCCCACGCCTTCTCTTTCCCAATCTAGAACGTTTCTACAGCAACGACAGGTGTTTCCTTTGGGGTCGGGTATCTCCTTTCCGATTCACAATTTCTTCTTTATTGTATCCCTCACACCCTCACAATGACGAATTAACACAGAAATTGCGTTGCAATGAAATACTATAGGTTCCATGCCTTCTCTTTCCCAATATAGAACGTTTCTACGGCAACGGCGCGATTTTCATTTTCGATCGATTATCTCCGTTCCGATGCACTATTTTTTCTTTATTGTATCTCTCGCACCCTCACATTGGCGAATTAACACAGAAATTGCGTCGCAATGAAATACTTCGGGTTCCATGCCTTCTCTTTCCCAATCTAGAACGTCTCCATGGCAATGACAGAATCCTCTTTTTGGGTCGATTATCTCCTTTCCGATGCACTATTTCTTCTTTACAGTATCCCTCGCACCCTCACATTAACTAATTAACACAGAAATTGCGTCGCACTGAAATACTACGGGTTCCATGCCTTCTGTATCCCAATCTAGAATGTTTCTACGACAACATCAGGATTTTCTTTTAGGGTCGATTATCTAATTTTCGATGCACTATTTCTTCTTTAGTGTATCCCTCACACCCTCACATTGACGAATTAACACAGAAATTGCGTCGCAGTGAGATACTATGGGTCCCATGCCGTCTCTTTCCCAATTTACGAACGTTCTTACGGCAATGGTGCGATTTACTTTTTGGGTCGATTATCTCCTTTCCGATGCACTATTTCTTCTTTACTGTATGCCTTGCACTCTAAAATTGACGCATTAACACAGAAATTGCGACGCAATGGGATACTATGGGTTGCATGCCTTCCCTTTCCCAATTTACGAACGTTTCTAAGGCAACGGCGCGATTTTCTTTTTGGGTCGATTACCTCCTTTCTGATGCACTAATTTCTTCTTTACTGTATCCCTCGCACCCTCACATTGACGAATTAACACAGAAATTGTGTCTTAATGAAATCCTATGGTTTCCACGCCTTCTCGATCGTAATTTACGAACGTTTCTACGGCAACCGCGCCATTTAACTTTATGGTCGATTATCTCCTTTCCGATGCACTATTTCTTCTTTACTGTATCTCTCGCACCCTCACATTGACGAATTAACACAGAAATTGCGACGCAATGAAATACTATGGGTTCCATGCTTTCTCTTTCCCAATTTTGAAAGTTTCTATGGCAACGGCGCTATTTCTTTTTGGGTCAATGATCTCCTTTCCGATGCACTATTTCTTCTTTACTGTATCCCTCGCACCCTCACATTGACGAATTAACAAGGAAATTGTGTCGCAATGAAATACTGCGTATTCCATGCCTTCTCGTTCCCAATCTTGAACGTTTCTACTGCAATGGCGCGATTATCTTTTTGGGTCGATTACCTCCTTTCCGATGCACAATTTCTTCTAAACTGTATCCCTCGCAGTCACATTGACGAATTAACACAGAAATTGCGTCGCAGTAAAATACTATGGGTTCCATGCCTTCTCTTTCCCAATCTACGAACGCTTCTATGGCAACGGAACGAAATTTTTTTGGGTCGATTATCTCCTTTCCGATGCACTATTTCTTCTTTACTGTATCCCTCACACCCTCACATTAACGAATTAACACAGAAATGGCGTCGAAATGAAATACTATGGGTTCCATGCTTTCTCTTTCCCAATTTACGATAGTTTCTTTGACAACGACGCGATTTTTTTTTTATCAATTAACTCCTTTCCGATGCACTATTTCTTCTTTAAAGTATCCCTCGCACCCTCACATTAACGAATTAACACAGAAATTGCGTCGCACTGAAATACTACGGGTTCCATGCCTTCTGTATCCCAATCTAGAATGTTTCCACGACAACATCAGGATTTTCTTTTAGGGTCGATTATCTAATTTTCGATGCACTATTTCTTCTTTACAGTATCCCTCACACCCTCACATTGACGAATTAACACAGAAATTGCGTCGCAGTGAGATACTATGGGTTCCATGCCTTCCCGTTCCCAATTTACGAACGTTTCTAAGGCAAAGGCGCGATTTACTTTTTGGTCGATTATCTCCTTTCCGATGCACTATTTCTTCTTTGCTGTATCCCTCACACCCTCACATTTACGAATTAACACAGAAATTGGGTCCCGATGGAATAGTATGGGTTCCATGCCTTCCCAATCCCAAATTTACGAACGTTTCTACGGCAACGGCGCCATTTTCTTTTGGGTCTATTATTTCCTTTCCGATGCACTATTTCTTCTTTACTGTATCTCTCGCACCCTCACATTGACGAATTAACACAGAAATTACGCCGCAATGAAATACTATGGGTTCCATGCCTTCTCTTTCCCAACAGAGAATGTTACAACGACAACGGTGCGATTATCTTTTTGGGTCGATTATCTCCTTTCCGATGCATTGTTTCTTCTTTACTGTATGCCTCGCACCCTCACATTGACGAATTAACACAGATATTGCGTTGCAGTGAGATACCGTGGGGTCCATGCCTTCTCTTTCCCAATCGACGAACGTTTCTATGGCAACAGCGCGATTTTCTTTTTGGGTCGATTACCTCCTCTCTGATGCACTAATTTCTTCTTTACTGTATCCCTCGCACCGTCACATTGACGAATTAACACAGAAATTACGCCAAAATGAAATATTATGGGTTCCATGCCTTCTCTTTCGCAATAGAGAATGTTTCTACGGCAACGGTGCGATTATCTTTTTGGGTCGATTATCTAATTTCCGATGCACTATTTCTTGTTTACTGTATCCCTTGCACCCTCACATTGACGAATCAACACAGAAATTGCGTCGAAATGAAATACTATGGGTTCCAGGCCTTCTCTTTCCCAATCTACGAACGTTTCTATGGCAACAGCGCGATTTTCTTTTTGGGTCGATTATCTCCATTCCGATGTACTAGTTCTCTTTACTGTATCCCTCGCACACTCACATTGACGAATTAACACAGAAATAGCGACGCAATGAAATACTATGTGTTCCATGCTTTCTCTTTCCCAATTTACGAAAGTTTCTATGGCAACGGCGCTATTTCCTTTTGGGCCGATTATCTCCTTTCCGATGCACTATTTCTTCTTTACTGTATCCCTCGCACCCTCACATTGACGAATTAACACAGAAATTGTGTCTTAATGAAATCCTATGGTTTCCACGCCTTCTCTTTCGTAATTTACGAACGTTTCTACGGCAACCGCGCCATTTCACTTTTTGGTCGATTATCTCCTTTCCGATGCACTATTTCTTCTTTACTGTATCCCTCACACCCTCACATTGACGAATTAACACAGAAATTGCGTCGCAGTAAAATACTATGGGTTCCATTCCTTCTCTTTCCCAATCTACGAACGTTTCTACGGCAACGGCACGATATTTTTTTGGGTCGATTATCTCCTTTCCGATGCACTATTTCTTCTTTACTGTATCCCTCGCACTTTCACATTGACGAATAAACACAGAAATTGCGTCGCAATGTAATACTATGGGTTCCTTGAGTTCTCTCTCCCAATCTAGAACGTTTCTACGGCAAGGGCGCGGTTTTATGTGTTGGTCGGTTATCTCCATTCCCAATCACAATTCCTTCTTTACTGTATCCCTCGCACCCTCACATTGACGAATTAACAAGGAAATTGTGTCGCAATGAAATACTATGGGTTCCATGCCTTCTCTATCCCAATCTAGAATGTTTCTATGACAACATCAGGATTTTCTTTTAGGGTCGATTATCTCCTTTTCGATGCACTATTCCTTCTTTTCTGTATATCTCACACCCACACATTGACGAATTAACACAGAATTTGCGTCGCAATGAAATACTACGGGTTCCATGCCTTCTCTTTCCCAAACTACGAATGTTTCTAGGGCAATGGCGCGATTCTTTTTTTGGTCGATTACCTCCTTTCAGATGCACTATTTCTTCTTTACTGTATCCCTCGCACCCTCACATTCACGAATTAACACAGAAATTGCGTCGCAATTTAATACTATGAGTTCCTTGCGTTCTCTTTCCCATTCTATAAAGATTCTACGGCAACGGCGCGATTTCCAGTATTGGGTCGATTATCTCCTTTACGATGCAATTTTTTTTTTCTTTACTGTATCTCTCGCACCCTCACATTGACGAATTAACATAGAAATTGCCTTGGAATGAAATACTATGGGTTCCATGCCTTCTCTTTCCCAATCTAGAACATCTCTACGGCAACGACAGGATCCTCTTTTTGGGTCGATTATCTCCTTCCGATGCACTATTTCTTCTTTACTGTATCCCTCGCACCCTCACATTGACGAATTAACACAGAAATTGCGACGCAATGAAATACTATGGGTTCCATGCTTTCTCTTTCCCAATTTACGAAAGTTTCAATAGCAACGGCGTTATTTCTTTTTGGGCCGATTATCTCCTTTCCGATGCACTATTTCTTCTTTACTGTACCCCGCGCACCCTTACATTGACGAATTAACCCAGAAATTGCGTCGCAATGAAATCCTATGGTTTCCACGCCATCTCTTTCGTAATTTACGAACGTTTCTAAGGAAACCGCGCCATTTCCATTTTTTGTCGATTATCTCCTTTCCGATGCACTATTTCTTCTTTACTGTATCCCTCGCACCCTCACATTGACGAATGAAAAAGGAAATTGTGTCGCAATGAAATACTGCGTATTCCATGCCTTCTCGTTCCCAATCTTGAACGTTTCCACTGCAATGGCTCGATTATCTTTTTGGGTCGATTACCTCCTTTCCGATGCACAATTTCTTCTAAACTGTATCCCTCGCACGCACATTGACGAATTAACACAGAAATTGCGTCGCAATGACATACTATGGGTTCCATGCCGTCTCTTTTCCATTCTACGAACGTTTCTACGACAATGGCGCGATTTTCTCTTTGGGTCGATTATCTCCTTTCCAATGCACTTTTTTTTTTACTGTATCCCTCGCACCCTCACATTGGCGAGTTAATACTGAGATTGCATCGCAGTGAAATACTGTTGGTTCCATGCCTTCTCATTCCCAATCTGCGAACGTTTCTACGGCAACGGCGCGGTTTTATTTGTTGGTCTTTTATCTCCATTCCCATGCACAATTTCTTCTTTACTGTATCCCTCGCACCCTCACATTGACGAATTAACATAGAAATTGAGTTGCAATGAAATACTATGGGTTCCATGCCTTCTCTATCCCAATCTAGAATGTTTCTACGACAACATCAGGATTTTCTTTTAGGGTCGATTATCTCCTTTTCGATGCACTATTTCTTCTTTACTGTATCCCTCATACTTTCACATTAACTAATTAACACAGAAATGGCGTTGAAATGAAATACTATGGGTTCCATGCTTTCTCTTTCCCATTTCACGAATGTTTCTACAGCAACGGCGCGAATTTCTTTTTTGGTCGATTATCTCCATTCCGATGCACTATTTCTTCTTTACTGTATCCCTCGCACCATCACATTGACAAATAAACACAGAAGTTGCGTCGAAATGAAATACTATGGTTTCCATACATTCTCTTTCCCAATTTACGAAAGTTTCTTTAGCAACGGCGCGATTTTCTTTTTGAGTCGATTATCTCCTTTCAGATGCACTATATCTTCTTTACTGTATCCCTCACACCCTCACATTGAAGAATTAACACAGAAATTGAGTCGCAGTGAGATACTATGGGTCCCACGCCTTCTCTTTCCCAATCTAGAACGTTTCTACAGCAACGACAGGTGTTTCCTTTGGGGTCGGGTATCTCCTTTCCGATTCACAATTTCTTCTTTATTGTATCCCTCACACCCTCACAATGACGAATTAACACAGAAATTGCGTTGCAATGAAATACTATAGGTTCCATGCCTTCTCTTTCCCAATATAGAACGTTTCTACGGCAACGGCGCGATTTTCATTTTCGATCGATTATCTCCGTTCCGATGCACTATTTTTTCTTTATTGTATCTCTCGCACCCTCACATTGGCGAATTAACACAGAAATTGCGTCGCAATGAAATACTTCGGGTTCCATGCCTTCTCTTTCCCAATCTAGAACGTCTCCATGGCAATGACAGAATCCTCTTTTTGGGTCGATTATCTCCTTTCCGATGCACTATTTCTTCTTTACAGTATCCCTCGCACCCTCACATTAACTAATTAACACAGAAATTGCGTCGCACTGAAATACTACGGGTTCCATGCCTTCTGTATCCCAATCTAGAATGTTTCTACGACAACATCAGGATTTTCTTTTAGGGTCGATTATCTAATTTTCGATGCACTATTTCTTCTTTAGTGTATCCCTCACACCCTCACATTGACGAATTAACACAGAAATTGCGTCGCAGTGAGATACTATGGGTCCCATGCCGTCTCTTTCCCAATTTACGAACGTTCTTACGGCAATGGTGCGATTTACTTTTTGGGTCGATTATCTCCTTTCCGATGCACTATTTCTTCTTTACTGTATGCCTTGCACTCTAAAATTGACGCATTAACACAGAAATTGCGACGCAATGGGATACTATGGGTTGCATGCCTTCCCTTTCCCAATTTACGAACGTTTCTAAGGCAACGGCGCGATTTTCTTTTTGGGTCGATTACCTCCTTTCTGATGCACTAATTTCTTCTTTACTGTATCCCTCGCACCCTCACATTGACGAATTAACACAGAAATTGTGTCTTAATGAAATCCTATGGTTTCCACGCCTTCTCGATCGTAATTTACGAACGTTTCTACGGCAACCGCGCCATTTAACTTTATGGTCGATTATCTCCTTTCCGATGCACTATTTCTTCTTTACTGTATCTCTCGCACCCTCACATTGACGAATTAACACAGAAATTGCGACGCAATGAAATACTATGGGTTCCATGCTTTCTCTTTCCCAATTTTGAAAGTTTCTATGGCAACGGCGCTATTTCTTTTTGGGTCAATGATCTCCTTTCCGATGCACTATTTCTTCTTTACTGTATCCCTCGCACCCTCACATTGACGAATTAACAAGGAAATTGTGTCGCAATGAAATACTGCGTATTCCATGCCTTCTCGTTCCCAATCTTGAACGTTTCTACTGCAATGGCGCGATTATCTTTTTGGGTCGATTACCTCCTTTCCGATGCACAATTTCTTCTAAACTGTATCCCTCGCAGTCACATTGACGAATTAACACAGAAATTGCGTCGCAGTAAAATACTATGGGTTCCATGCCTTCTCTTTCCCAATCTACGAACGCTTCTATGGCAACGGAACGAAATTTTTTTGGGTCGATTATCTCCTTTCCGATGCACTATTTCTTCTTTACTGTATCCCTCACACCCTCACATTAACGAATTAACACAGAAATGGCGTCGAAATGAAATACTATGGGTTCCATGCTTTCTCTTTCCCAATTTACGATAGTTTCTTTGACAACGACGCGATTTTTTTTTTATCAATTAACTCCTTTCCGATGCACTATTTCTTCTTTAAAGTATCCCTCGCACCCTCACATTAACGAATTAACACAGAAATTGCGTCGCACTGA
Organism: Schistocerca serialis cubense; assembly: GCF_023864345.2. Lineage (NCBI taxonomy): Eukaryota > Metazoa > Arthropoda > Insecta > Orthoptera > Acrididae > Schistocerca > Schistocerca serialis. The sequence goes on from NC_064649.1 coordinate 121,023,145, forward strand.
AATACTACGGGTTCCATGCCTTCTGTATCCCAATCTAGAATGTTTCCACGACAACATCAGGATTTTCTTTTAGGGTCGATTATCTAATTTTCGATGCACTATTTCTTCTTTACAGTATCCCTCACACCCTCACATTGACGAATTAACACAGAAATTGCGTCGCAGTGAGATACTATGGGTTCCATGCCTTCCCGTTCCCAATTTACGAACGTTTCTAAGGCAAAGGCGCGATTTACTTTTTGGTCGATTATCTCCTTTCCGATGCACTATTTCTTCTTTGCTGTATCCCTCACACCCTCACATTTACGAATTAACACAGAAATTGGGTCCCGATGGAATAGTATGGGTTCCATGCCTTCCCAATCCCAAATTTACGAACGTTTCTACGGCAACGGCGCCATTTTCTTTTGGGTCTATTATTTCCTTTCCGATGCACTATTTCTTCTTTACTGTATCTCTCGCACCCTCACATTGACGAATTAACACAGAAATTACGCCGCAATGAAATACTATGGGTTCCATGCCTTCTCTTTCCCAACAGAGAATGTTACAACGACAACGGTGCGATTATCTTTTTGGGTCGATTATCTCCTTTCCGATGCATTGTTTCTTCTTTACTGTATGCCTCGCACCCTCACATTGACGAATTAACACAGATATTGCGTTGCAGTGAGATACCGTGGGGTCCATGCCTTCTCTTTCCCAATCGACGAACGTTTCTATGGCAACAGCGCGATTTTCTTTTTGGGTCGATTACCTCCTCTCTGATGCACTAATTTCTTCTTTACTGTATCCCTCGCACCGTCACATTGACGAATTAACACAGAAATTACGCCAAAATGAAATATTATGGGTTCCATGCCTTCTCTTTCGCAATAGAGAATGTTTCTACGGCAACGGTGCGATTATCTTTTTGGGTCGATTATCTAATTTCCGATGCACTATTTCTTGTTTACTGTATCCCTTGCACCCTCACATTGACGAATCAACACAGAAATTGCGTCGAAATGAAATACTATGGGTTCCAGGCCTTCTCTTTCCCAATCTACGAACGTTTCTATGGCAACAGCGCGATTTTCTTTTTGGGTCGATTATCTCCATTCCGATGTACTAGTTCTCTTTACTGTATCCCTCGCACACTCACATTGACGAATTAACACAGAAATAGCGACGCAATGAAATACTATGTGTTCCATGCTTTCTCTTTCCCAATTTACGAAAGTTTCTATGGCAACGGCGCTATTTCCTTTTGGGCCGATTATCTCCTTTCCGATGCACTATTTCTTCTTTACTGTATCCCTCGCACCCTCACATTGACGAATTAACACAGAAATTGTGTCTTAATGAAATCCTATGGTTTCCACGCCTTCTCTTTCGTAATTTACGAACGTTTCTACGGCAACCGCGCCATTTCACTTTTTGGTCGATTATCTCCTTTCCGATGCACTATTTCTTCTTTACTGTATCCCTCACACCCTCACATTGACGAATTAACACAGAAATTGCGTCGCAGTAAAATACTATGGGTTCCATTCCTTCTCTTTCCCAATCTACGAACGTTTCTACGGCAACGGCACGATATTTTTTTGGGTCGATTATCTCCTTTCCGATGCACTATTTCTTCTTTACTGTATCCCTCGCACTTTCACATTGACGAATAAACACAGAAATTGCGTCGCAATGTAATACTATGGGTTCCTTGAGTTCTCTCTCCCAATCTAGAACGTTTCTACGGCAAGGGCGCGGTTTTATGTGTTGGTCGGTTATCTCCATTCCCAATCACAATTCCTTCTTTACTGTATCCCTCGCACCCTCACATTGACGAATTAACAAGGAAATTGTGTCGCAATGAAATACTATGGGTTCCATGCCTTCTCTATCCCAATCTAGAATGTTTCTATGACAACATCAGGATTTTCTTTTAGGGTCGATTATCTCCTTTTCGATGCACTATTTCTTCTTTACTGTATCCCTCACACCCTCACATTAACGAATTAACACAGAAATGGCGTCGAAATGAAATACTATGGGTTCCATGCCTTCTCTTTCCCAATCTTGAACGTTTCGACGGCAAGGCCCGATTTTCTTATTGGGTCGATTATCTCCTTTTCGATGCACTATTTCTTCTTTACTGTATCCCTCACACCCTCACATTGACGAATTAACACAGAAATTGCGTCATGATGTAATACTATGGGTTCCATGCCTTCTCTTTCCCAATTTAGGACGTTTCTACGACAACGACGCGATTTTCTTTTTTGGTCGATTATTTCCTTTTCCATGCACTATTTCTTCTTTACTGTATCCCTCGCACCCTCAAATTGACGAATTGACACAGAAATTGCGTCGAAATGAAGTACTATGGGTTCCATGCCTTCTCTTTCCCAATCTACGAACGTTTCTATGGCAACAGCGCGATTTTCTTTTTGGGTCGATTGTCTCCTTTCCAATGTACTATTTCACCTTACTGTATCCCTCGCACCCTCACATTGCGAATTAACACATAAATTGCGACGCGATGAAATACTATGAGTTCCATGCTTTCTCTTTCCCAATTTACGAACATATCTATGGCAACGGCGCGATTTACTTTTTTGGTCGATTATCTCCTTTTCCATGCACTATTTCTTCTTTACTGTATCCCTTGCACCCTCAAATTGACGAATTGACACAGAAATTGCGTCGAAATGAAGTACTATGTGATCCATGCCTTCTCTTTCCCAATTTTCGAATGTTCTTACGGCAATGGCGCGATTTACTTATTGGGTCGATTATCTCCTTTCCGATGCACTGTTTCTTCTTTACTGTATTCCTCGCACCCTAAAATTGACGAATTAACACAGAAATTGCGACGCAATGCGATACTATGGGTTCCATGCCTTCCCTTTCCCAATTTACGAACATATCTAAGGCAACGGCGCGATTTACTTTTTTGGTCGATTATCTCCTTTCCGATGCACTCTTTCTTCTTTACTGTATCCCTCACACCCTCACATATACGAATTAACACAGAAATTGGGTCGCGATGTAATGGTATGGGTTCCATGCCTTCCCATTCCCAATTTACGAACGTTTCTACGGCAACGGCGCGATTTTCTTTTTTGGTCGATTATCTCCTTTCCGATGCACTATTTCATCATTACTGTATTCCTCGCACCCTAAAATTGACGAATTAACACAGAAATTGCATCGCAATGAAATACTATGGGTTCCATGCCTTCTCTTTCCCAACAGAGAATGTTTCAACGGCAACGGTGCGATTATCTTTTGGGTCGATTATCCCCTTTCCGATGCACTATTTCTTCTTTACTGTATGCCTCGCACCCTCACATTGACGAATTAACACAGAAATTGCGTAGCAGTGAGATACCATGGTGTCTGTGCCTTCTCTTTCCCAATCGACGAACGTTTCTATGGCAATGGCGCGATTTTCTTTTTGGGTCGATTACCGCCTTTCTGATGCACTATTTCTTCTTTACTGTATCCCTCGCACCCTCACATTGACGAATTAACACAGAAATTACGCCAAAATGAAATATTATGGGTTCCATGCCTTCTCTTTCCCAATAGATAACGTTTCTACGGCAACGGTGCGATTATCTTTTTGGGTCGATTATCTAACTTCCGATGCACTATTTCTTCTTTACTGTATCCCTTGCACCCTCACATTGGCGAATTAATACTGAAATTGTGTCGCAGTAAAATACTATGTGCTCCATGCCTTCTCTTTCCCATCCTACGAACGTTTCTATGGCAACGGCACGATATATTTTTTGCGTCGATTATCTCCTTTCCGATGCACTATTTCTTGTTTACTGTATCCCTTGCACCCTAACATTGACGAATTAACACAGAAATTGCGTCGAAATGAAATACTATAGGATCCATGACTTCTCTTTCCCAATCTACGAACGTTTCTATGGCAACAACGCCATTTTCTTTTTGGATCGATTATCTCCATTCCGATTTACTATTTCTCTTTACTGTATCCCTCGCACACTCACATTGTTGAATTAACACAGAAATTGCGACGCAATGAAATACTATGTGTTCCATGCTTTCTCTTTCCCAATTTACGAAAGTTTCTATGGCAAAGCCGCTATTTCTTTTTGGGCCGATTATCTCCTTTCCGATGCACTATTTCTTCTTTACTGTATCCCTCGCACCCTCACTTTGACGAATTAACACAGAAATTGCGTCGCAATGTAATCCTATGGTTTCCATGCCATCTCATTCGTAATTTACGAACGTTTCTACGGCAACCGCGCCATTTCCCTTTATTGTCGATTATCTCCTTTATGACGCAGTATTTCTTCTTTACTATATCCCTCGCACCCTCACATTTACGAATTAACATAGAAATTGCGTCGCGATGTAATACTATGGGTTCCACGCCCTCACTTTCCCAATTTACGCCGTTTCTACGACAACGACGCGATTGTCTTTTTCGGTCGATTATTTCCTTTCCCATGCACTATTTCTTCTTTACTGTATCCCTCGCACCCTCACATTGACGAATTAACACAGAAATTGCGTCGAAATGAAATACAATGGGTTCCACGCGTTCTCTTTCCCAATCAACGAATGTTTCTATGGCAACAGCGCGATTTTCTTTTTGGGTCTATTATTTCCTTTCCGAAGTACTATTTCTCTTTACTGTAGCCCTCGCATCCTCACATTGACGAATTAACACAGAAATTGCGACCCAATGAAATACTATGGTTTCCATGCTTTCACTTTCCCAACCTACGAAAATTTCTACGGCAACGGCGCGAATTTCTTTTTGGGTCGATTATCTCCTTTCCGATGCACTATTTCTTCTTTACTGTATCCCTCGCATCCTCACATTGACGAATTGACACAGAAATTGCGTCGAAATATTATACTATGGGTTAGATGCCTTCTCTTTCCCAATTTACGAACGTTTCTAAGGCAACAGCGCGATTTTCTTTTTTGGTTTATTATTTCCTTACCGAAGTACTATTTCTCTTTACTGTATCCCTCGCATCCTCACATTGACGAATTAACTCAGAAATTGCGACCCAATGAAATACTATGGTTTCCATGCTTTCACTTTCCCAATTTACGAAACTTTCTACGGCAACGGCGCGATTTTCTTTTTGGGTCGATTATCTCCTTTCCGATGCACTATTTCTTCATTACTGTAACCCTCGCACCCTCACATTGACGAATTAACACAAAAATTGCGTCGCATTGATATACTATGGGTTCCATGCCTTCTCTTTCCGAATCTTGAACGTTTCTACGGCAACGGCGCGATTTTCTTTTTGGGTCAATTATCTCCTTTCCGTTGCACTATTTCTTCTTTACTGTATCCCTCGCAACCTCACATTGGCGAATTAATACTGAAATTGTGTCGCAGTAAAATACTATGGGTTCCATGCCTTCCCTTTCCCAATCTACGAACGTTTCTATGGCAACGGCACGATATTTTCTTTGGGTCGATTATCTTCTTTCCGATGCACTATTTCTTGTTTTCTGTATCCCTTGCACCCTCACATTGACGAATTAACACAGAAATTGCATCGAAATGAAATACTATGGGTTCCACGCCTTCTCTTTCCCATCTACGAACGTTTCTATGGCAACAGCGCGATTTTCTTTTTGGGTCTATTATTTCCTTTCCGAAGTACTATTTCTCTTTGCTGTTTCCCTCGCATCCTCACATTGACGAATTAACACAGAAATTGCGACCCAATGAAATACTATGGTTTCCATGCTTTCACTTTCCCAATTTACGAATGTTTCTACGGCAACGGCGCAATTTTCTTTTTGGGCCGATTGTCTCCTTTCCGATGCACTATTTCTTCATTACTGTATCCCTCGCACCCTCACAATGACGAATTAACTCAGAAATTGCGTCGAAATATTATCCTATGGGTTCGATGCCTTCTCTTTCCCAATTTACGAACGATTCTACGGCAACGGCGCGATTTTCTTTTTGGGTCGATTATCTCCTTTCCGATGCACTATTTCTTCTTTACTGTATCCCTCGCAACCTCGCATTGGCGAATTAGTACAGAAATTGTGTCGCAGCAAAATACTATGGGTTCGATGCCTTCTGTTTCCCAATCTACGAACGTTTCTATGGCAAAGGCTCGATTTTTTTTTTGGATCGATTATCTTTTTTCCGATGCACTATTTCTTCTTTACTGTATCCCTTGCACCCTCACTTTCACGAATTAACACAGAAATTGCGTCGCAAAGAAATACTAAGGGTTCCATGCCTTCTCTTTCCCAATCTACGTCGTTTCAAAGACAACAGCGCGATTTTCTTTTTAGGACGATTATCTCGTTTCCGATGCACTATCTCTTCTATACTGTATCCCTCGCACCCTCACGTTGACGAATTAACACAGAAATTGCGTCGCAACGAAATCCTATGGTTTCCATGCCTTCTCTTTCGTAATTTACGAACGTTTCTACTTCAACCGAGCCATTTCCTTTTTTGGTCGATTATCTCCTTTCCGATGCACTATTTCTTCTTTACTGTATCCCTTGCACCCTCACATTGACGAATTAACACAGAAATTGCGTCGAAATGAAATACTATGGGTTCCATGAGTTCTCGTTCCCAATCTACAAACGTTTCTATGGCAACAGCGCGATTTTCTTTTGGGTCGATTGTCTCCTTTCCGATATACTATTTCACTTTACTGTTTCCCTCGCACCCTCACATTGACGAATTAACACTGAAATTGCGTCGAAATGAAATACTATGGGTTCCATGCCTTCTCTTTCCCAAATTACGAATGTTTCTACGGCAACGGCGCGATTTTCTTTTTGGGTCGATTATCTCGTTTCCGACGCACTATTTCTTTTTTACTGTATCCCTCGCACCCTAAAATTGACGAATTAACACAGAAATTGCGTCGCAATGGGATACTATGGGTTCCATGCCTTCCCTCTCCCAATTTACGCACGTTTCTAAGGCAACGGCGCGATTTACATTTTTGGTCGATTATCTCCTTTCCGATGCACTATTTCGTCTTTTCTGTATCCCTCGCACCCTCACATTTACGAATTAACACAGAAATTGGGTCGCGATGTAATAGCATGGGTTCCATGCCTTCCATTTTCTAATTTGCGAAAGTTTCTATGGCAACGGCGCGATTTTCTTTTTGGGTCGATTATTTTCTTTCCGCTACACTATTTCTTATTTACTGTATCCCTCGCACCCTCACATTGTCGAATTAACACAGAAATTACGCCGCAGTGAAATACTATGGTTTCCATGCCTTCTTTTTCCCAATAGAGAATGTGTCAACGGCAACGGTTCGATTGTCTTTTTGGGTCGATTATCTCCTTTCCGATGCTCTATTTCTTCTTTACTGTATGCCTCACACCCTCACATTGACGAATTAACACAGAAATTGCTTGGCAGTGAGATACCATGGGGTCCATGCCTTCTCTTTCCCAATCTACGTACGTTTCTATGGCAACGGCGCGATTTTCTTTTTGGGTCGATTACCTCCTTTCCGATGCACTATTTCTTCTTTAATGTATCCCTCGCACCCTCGCACTGACGAATTAACAGACTAATTACGACGAAATGAAATACTATGTGTTCCATGCCTCCTCTTTCAGAATAGAGACCGTTTCTACGGCAACGGTGCGATTATCTTTTTGGGTCGATTATCTAATTTCCGATGCACTATTTCTTCTTTACTGTATCCCTCGCACCCTCACATTGGCGAATTTATACTGAAATTGTGTCGCAGTAAAATACTATGGGTTCCATGAGTTCTCTTTCCCAATCTAAGAACGTTTCTATGGCAACGGTACGATATTTTTTTTGGGTCGATTATCTCCTCTTCGATGCACTAATTCTAGTTTACTGTATCCCTTGCACCCTCACATTGACGAATTAACACACAAATTGCGTCGAAATGAAATACTATGGGTTCCATGCCTTCTCTTTCCCAATCTACGAACGTTTCTATGGCAACAGCCCGATTTTCTTTTTGGGTCGATTATCTCCTTTCCGATGTACTATTTCTCTTTACTGTATCCCTCGCACCCTCACATTGACGAATTAACGCAGAAATTGCGACGCAATGAGATACTATGGGTTCCAGGCCTTGTCTTTCCTAATCTAGAACTTTTCTTCGGCAACGACAGGATTTTATTTTGGGGTCGAGTATCTCCTTTCCGATGCACAATTTCTTCTTTACTGTATCCTTCGCACCCTCACATTGACGAATTAACACAGAAATATCGTCGCAGTGAAATACTATGAGTTCCTTGCGTTCTCTTTGCCAATCTAGAACGTTTCTACGGCAACGGCATGATTTCCTTTTTGGGTCGATTTTCTACTTTCCGATGCACAATTTCTTCTTTATAGTATCCCTTGCACACTCACATTGACGAAATAACACAGAAATAGCGTTGCAACGAATTACTATGGGTTCCATGCCTTCCCCTTCCCAATTTACGTACGTTTCTACGGCCACGGCGCGGTTTTCTGCTTTTTTCGATTATTCCCTTTCCGATGCAATATTTCAACTCTACCTTATCCCTTGCACCCTCACATTGTCGTATTAACTCAGAAATTGCGTCGCAATGAAATACTATAGGTTCCATGCCTTCTTTTTCCCACTTTACGAACGTTTTTACGGCAACCTCGCGATTTCCTTTTTGGGTCGATTATCTTTTTTCCGATGCACTATTTCTTCTTTACTGTATCACTCGTAGCCTCACATTTACGAATTAACACAGAAATGGGGTCGTGATGTAGTACTATGGGTTCCATGCCCTCTCTTTCCCAATTTAAGAACGTTTCTACGGCAACGGCGCGATTTTTTATTTTGGGTCGATTAACTCATTTCCGATGCACTATTTCTTTATTACTGTATCCCTCGCACTCTCACATTGACGAATTAACACAGAAATTACGCCGCAATGAAATACTATGGGTTCCATGCCTTCGCTTTCCCAATATAGAACGTTTCTACGGCAACGGTGCGATTATCTTTTTTGGTCGATTACCTCCTTTCTGAAGCACTATTTCTTCTTTACTGTATCCCTCGCACTCTCACATTGACGAATTAACATAGAATTTGCGTCGCGATGTAATACTATGGGTTCCATGCCTTCTCCTTCCCAATTAACGAACGTTTCTACGGCAACGGCGCGATTCTCTTTTTGGGTCGATTATCTTTTTTCCGTTCCACTATTTCTTCTTTACTGTATCCCTCGCACCCTCACATTGACGAATTAACACAGAAATTGCGTCGCAGTGAAATACTATGGTTTCCATGCATTCTCTTTCGTAATTAACGAACGTTTCTACGGCAACGGAGCGATTTTCGTTTTGGGTCGATTATCTCCTTTCCCATGCACCATTTCTTCTTTACTGTATCCCTCACACCCTCACACTGGCGAATTAACAAAGAAAATGCGTCGCAAAGAAATACTATGGGTTCCATGCCTTCTCTTTCCCAATCTAGAACGTTTCTAAGACAACGGCGCGATTTTCTTTTTAGGTCAATTATCTCCTATCCGATGCACTATCTCTTCTATACTGTATCCCTTGCACCCTTACACTGACGAATTAACACAGAAAGTGCGTCGCAATGAAATACTATGTTTTCCATGCCTTCTCTTTCCCAATCTACGAACGTTTCTATGGCAACAGTGCGACTTTGTTTTTGGGTCGATTACCTCATTTCCGATGCACTATTTCTTCTTTACTATATCCCGCGCACCTTCACATTGATGAATTAACACAGATATTACGCCCAAATGAAATACTATGGGTTCCATGCCTTCTATTTCCCAATAGAGAAAGTTTCTACGGCAACGGTGCGATTGTCTTGTTGGGTCGATTATCTAATTTCCGATGCACTATTTCCTCTTTCCTGTATTCCTTGCACCCTCACGTTTCTAGGGCAACGGCGCGATTTTCTTTTTAGGTCAATTATCTCCTTTCCCATGCACCATTTCTTCTTTACTGTATCCCTCACACCCTCACATTGACGAAGTAACACAAAAATTGCGTTGCAATGAAATACTACGGATTCCATGCCTTCTCGTTCCCAAACTTGAATGTTTCTATTGCAACGGCGCGAATTTCTTTTTGGGTCGATTACCTCCTTTACGATGCACTATTTCTTCTAAACTGTATCCCTGACACTCACATTGACGAATTAATACAGAAATTGCGTCGCAATGAAATACTGTGGTATCCATGCCTTCTCTTTTCCAATCTTCGAACGTTTCTACGGCAGTCTCTCGATTTTCTTTTTGGGTCGATTATCTCTTTTCCGATGCACTATTTCTTCTTTACTGTATCCCTCGCACCCTCACATTGGCGAATTAACACAGAAATTGCGTCGCAATGAAATACTATGAGTTCCATGCTTTCTCTTTCCCAATTTACGAACGTTTCTACGGCAACTGCTCGATTTTCTTTTTGGGTCGATTATCTCTTTTCCAATGCACTATTTCTTCTTTACTGTATCCCTCGCACCGTCACATTGGCGAATTAACACAGAAATTGCTACGCAATTAAATACTATGTGTTCCATGCTTTCTCTTTCCCAGTTTGCGAAAGTTTCTACGGCAAAGGCGCGATTTTCTTTTTGGGTAGATTATCACCATTCCGATGCACTATTTCTTCTTTACTGTATCCCTCGCACCCTCACATTGAAGATTTAACACAGAAATTACGTCGAAATATAATACTATGGGTTCCATGCCTTCTCTTTCCCAATTTATGAGCGTTTCTACGGCAAAGGCGCGATTTTTTTATTGGATCGATTATCTTCTTTCCGATGCACTATTTCTTCTTTACTGTATCCCTCGCACCCTCACATTTACGAATTAACACAAAAATTGGGGCGCGATGTAATAGTATGGGTTCCATGCCCTCTCTTTCCCAATTTACGAATGTTTCTACGGCAACGGCGCGATTTTCTTTTTGGGTCGATTATTTAGTTTCCGATGCACTATTTCTTATGTACTGTATCCCTTGCACCCTCACATACACGAATTAACACAGAAACTACGCCGCAATGAAATACTATGTGTTCCGTGCCTTCTCTTTCCCAATAGAGAATGTTTCTACGGCAACGGTGCGATTATATTCTTGGGTCGATTATCTCCTTTCCGATGCACTATTTCTTCTTTACTGTATCCCTCGCACCCTCAAATTGACGAATTAACACAGAAATCGCGTAGCAGTGAGATGCCATGGGTTCCATGCCTTCTCTTTCCCAATCTACGAACCTTTCTATGGCAACAGTGCAACTTTGTTTTTGGGTCGATTACCTCCTTTCCGATGCACTATTTCTTCTTTACTGTATCCCGCACACCCTCACATTGACGAATTAACACAGAAATTACGCCGCAATGAAATACTATGGGTTCCATGACTTCTCTTTTCCAATAGAGAAAGTTTCTACGGCAACGGTGCGATTATCTTGTTGGGTCGATTATCTAATTTCCGATGCACTATTTCTTCTTTCCTGTATCCCTTGCACCCTCACATTGACGTATTAACACAGAAATTGCTCCGAAATATAATACTATGGGTTCCATGCCTTCTCTTTCCCAATTTACGAACATTTCTACGGCAACGGTGCGATTTTTGTTTTGGGTCAATTGTCTCCTTTCCAATGCACCATTTCTTCTTAACTGTATCCCTCACACCCTCACACTGTCGAATTAACACAGAATCTGCGTCGCAAAGAAATACTATGGGTTCCATGCCTTCTGTTTCCCAATCTAGATCGTTTCTACGGCAACGACAGGATTTTCTTTTGGGTCAATTATCTTATTTCCGATCCACTATTTCTTCTAAAGTGTATTCCTCGCACTCACATTGACGAAGTAACACACGAATTGCGTCGCAATGAAATACTATGGGTCCCATGCCTTCCCTTTTCCAATCTACGAACGTTTCTACGACAATTTCGCGATTTTCTTTTTGGGTCGATTATCTCCTTTCCGATGCACTATTACTGCTTTACTGTATCCCTCGCACCCTCACATTGACGAATTAACACAGAAATTGCGTCGAAATCAAATACTATGTGTTCCATGCCTTCTCTTTCCCCATTTACGAATGTTTCTACAGCAACGGCGCGATTTTCTTTTTGGGACGATTATCTCCTTTCCGATGCATTATTTCTTCTTTACTGTATCCCTTGCACCCTCACATTGACGAATTAAGACAGAAATTGCGACGAAATGAAGTACTATGTGTTCGATGCCTTCTCTTTCCCATTGTACGAACGTTTCTATGGCAACGGCGCGATTTTCTTTTTGGATCGATTACCTACTTCCAATGTACAATTTCTTCTTTACTGTATCCCTCGCACCCTCACATTGACGAAATAGCACAGAAATTACGACGCAATGAAATACTGTGGGTTCCATGCCTTCCCTTTCCCAATTTAAGAACGATTCGACGGCAACGGCGCGATTTATTTTTTGGTCGATTATCTCCTTTCCGATGCACTATTTCTTCTTTACTGTATCCCTCACACCCTCACATTTACGAATTAAAACAGAAATTGGGTCGCGATGTAATAGTATGGGTACCATGCCATCTCTTTCCCAATTGACGAACGTTTCTACAGCAATGGCGCGATTTTCTTTTCAGGTCGATTATTGTCGTTCCGATGCACTATTTCTTCTTTGCTGTATCCCTCGCACCCTCACATTGATGAATTAACATAGAAATTACGCCGCAATGAAATACTATCTATTCCATGCCTTTCTTTCCCAATAGAGAACGTTTCTACGGCAATGGTGCGATTATCTTTTTGGGTCGATTATCTCCTTTCCGATGCACTATTTCTTCTTTACTGTATCCCTTGCACCCTCACAATGACGAATTAACACAGAAATTGCGTAGCAGTGAGATACCATTGGTTCCATGCCTTCTTTTTCCCAATCTAGAACGTTTCTACAGCAACGTCAGGTGTCTCTTGTGGGGCCGCGTATCTCCGTTCTGATGCACAATATCTTCTTTATTGTATCCCTGGCACCCTCACATTGACGAAACAACACAGAAGTAGCGTTGCAATGAAATACTATACCTTCCATGCCTTCCCTTTCCAAATTACCAACGTTTCTATGGCAACGGCGGGATTTACTTTTTTGGTCGATTATCTCCTTTCCGATGCACTATTTATACTTTACTGTATCCCATGCAGCCTCACATTTACGAATTAACACAAAAATTGGGTCGCGATGTAATAGTATGGGTTCCATGCCTTCTCTTTCCCCATTTACAAACGTTTCTATTGCAACGGCGCGATTTTCTTTTTGGGTCGATTATCTCCTTTCCGATGCACTATTTCTTCATTACTGTAACCCTCGCACCCTCACATTTACAAATTAACACAGAAATTGGGTCGTGATGTAATAGTATGTGTTCCATGCGTTCTTTTTCCCAATTTACGAACGTTTCTACGGCAACAGTGCGATTATCTTTTTGGGTCGATTATCTCTGTTCCGATGCACTATTTCTTCTTTACTGTATCCCTCGCACCCTCACATTGACGAATTAACACAGAAATTGCGTAGCAGCGAGAGACCATGGGTTCCATTCCTACTGTTTCCCAATCTAGATCGTTTCTACGGCAATGACAGGTGTTTACTGTGGGGTCACGTATCTCCTTTCCAATACACAATTTCTTCTTTATTGTATCCCTGGCACCCTCACATTGACGAAATAACACAGATATAGCGGTGCAGTGAAATACTATGGGTTCCATGCCTTCCCCTTCCCAATTTACGAACGTTTCTACGGCAACGGCGCGATTTTCTTTTTGGGTTGATTTTCTCCTCTCCATTGCACTATTTCTTCTTTACTGTATCCCTCGCACCTTCACATTGGCGAATTAACACATAAACTGCGGCGCAATGAAATACTCTGGGATCCACGCCTTCTCTTTCCCAATCTAGAACGTTCCTAAGGCAACGGCGCGATTTTCTTTCCGATGCACTATTTCTTCTAAACTGTATCCCTCGCACTCACATTGACGAATTAACGCAGAAATTGCGTCGCAATGAAATACTATAGGTTCCATGCCTTCTCTTTCCGATTTTACGAACGTTTATACGGCAATGGCGCGTATTTCTTTTTGGGTCGGTTATCTCCTTTCCGATGCACTATTTCTTCTTTATCCCTCGCACCCTCACATTGACGAATTAACACAGAAATTGCGTCGCAATGAAATACTATGTGCTCCATGCCTACTCTTTCCCAAAATAGAACGTTTCTACGGCAACGGTGCGATTTTCGTTTTGGGTCGATTATCTCCTTTCTGATGCACCATTTCTTCATTTCTGTATCCCTCAAATCCTCACACTGGCGAATTAACACAGAAATTGCGTCGCAAAGAAATACTATGGGATCCATGCCTTCTCTTTCCCAATCTAGAACATTTCTTAGAGAACGGCGCGATTTTCTTTTTGGATCGATTATCTCCTTTCCCATGCACTATCTCTTCTATACTGTATCCCTCGCACCCTCACATTGACGAATTCACACAGAAATTGCGACGCAATGAAATACTATGGTTTCCATGCCTTCTCCTTCGTAATCTCCGAACGTTTCTACGGCAACCACGCCATTTTCTTTTTTGGTCGATTATCTCCTTTCCGATGCGCTATTTCTTCTTTACTGTATCCCTCGCACCCTCACATTGATGAATTAACAAGGAAATTGCGTCGCAATTAAAAACAATTGGTTCCATGCCTTCTCTTTCCTAACCTAGAACGTTTCTACGGCAACGACAGTATTTTCCTTTTGGGTCAATTATCTCATTTCCGATGCCCTATTTCTTAATTACTGTATATCTCGCACCCTCACATTGACGAATTAACACAAAAATTGCGTAGCAGAGAGATACTATGGGTTCCATGCTTTCTCTTTCCCATTCTAGAACGTTTGTACGGCCATAGGATTTTCTTTTGGGGTCGGCTAACTCCTTTCCGATACACAATTTCTTCTTTACTGTATCCCTTGCACCCTCACGTTGGCGAATTAATACTGAAATTGTGTCGCAGTAAAATACTATGGGTTCCATGCCATCTCTTTCCCAATCTACGAACGCTTCTATGGCAACGGCACGATATTTTTGTTTGGTCGATTATCTCCTTTCCGATGCACTATTTCTTCTTTACTGTATCCCTCGCAACCTCACATTGACGAATTAACACAGAAATAGCGTAGCAGTAAGATACCATGGGTTCATTGCCTTCTCTTTTCCAATCTAGAACGTTTCTACGGCAACGACAAGTGTTTCTTGTGGGGCCGGGTATCTCCTTTCCGATGCACAATTTCTTCTTTATTGTATCCCTGGCACCCTCACATTGACGAAATAACACAGAAATAGCGTTGCAATGAAATACTATGGGTTCCATGCCTTCTCTTTCCCAATATACGAACGTTTCTACGGCAACGGCCCGATTTTCTTTTTGGGTCGATTATCTCCTTTCCGATGCACTATTTCTTAATTACTGTATCCCTCACACCCTCACATTGACGAATTAACACAGAAAATAGGCCGCAAAGAAATACTATGGGTTCCATGCCTTCTCTTTCCCAATATAGAACGTTTCTACGGCAACGGTGCGATTATCTTTTTGGGTCGATTATCTCCTTTCCGATGCACTATTTCTTCTTTACTGTATCCCTCGCACCCTCACGTTGACGAAATAACACAGAAATTGCGTCGGAGTGAGGTACCATGGGTTCCATGCCTTTTCTTTCCCAATCTAGAACGTTTCTACGGCAACGACAGGTGTTTCTTGTGGGGCCGGGTATCTCTTTTCCGATGCACAATTTCTTCTTTATTGTATCCCTGACACACTCACATTGACGAAATAACACAGAAATAGCGTTGCAATGAAATACTATGGGTTCCATGCCTTCCCTTTCCCAATTTACGAACGTTTCTACGGCAACGGCGCGATTTTCTTTTTGGGTAGATTATCTCATTTCCGTTGCACTATTTCTTCTTTACTGTATCCCACGCACCCTCACATTGGCGAATTAACACATAAATAGCGTCGCAATGAAATACTATGGGTTCCATGACTTCTTTTTCCCAATCTAGAACGTCGCAAAGGCGACGGCGCGATCTTCTTTTTGGGTGGATTACCTCCTTTTTGATGCACTATTTCTTCTAAACTGTATCCCTCGCACTCACATTGACGAATTAACACAGAAATTGCTTCGCAATGAAATACTATGGGTTCCATGCCTTCTCTTTTCCAATCTACGAACGTTTCTATCGCAACAGCGCGATTTTCTTTTAGGGTCGATTATCTCCTCTCCGATGTACTATTTCTTCTTTACTGTATCCCCCGCACTCTCACATTGACGAATTAACACAGAAATTGCGACGCAATGAAATACTATGGGTTCCATGATTTCTCTTTCCCAATTTACGAAAGTTTCTACGGCAAATTCGCAATTTTCTTTTTGGGTCGATTATCTCCTTTCCGATGCACTATTCCTTCTCTACCGTATCCCTCGCACCCTCACATTGACGAATTAACACAGAAATTTCGCCGCAATGAGACACTTTGGGTTCCATGCCTTCTCTTTCCAAATCTAGAACTTTTCTACGGCAACGTCAGGATTTTCTTTTGGGGTCGAGTATCTCCTTTCCGATGCACAATTTCTTCTTTACTGTATCCCTCACACACTCACATTGACGAATTAACAAAAAAATATCGTCGCAGAGAAATACTATGGATTCCTTGCGTTCTCTTTCCCAATCGAGAACGTTTCTACGACAACGGCGCGATTTCCTTTTTGGGTCGCTTTTCTCCTTTCCGATGCACTATTTCTTCTTTACTGTATCCCTCGCACCCTAACATTAACGAATTAACACAGAAATTGCGTCGAAATGAAATACTATGGGATCCATGCCTTCTCTTTCCCAATTTACGAACGTTTCTATGGCAACGGTTCGATTTTCTTTTTGGGTCGATTATCTCCTTTCCGATGTACTAATTCTTCTTTACTGTATCCGTCGCACCCTCACATTGGCGAATTAACACAGAAATTGCGTCGCAATGAGATACTATGGGTTCCATGACTTCTCTTTCCCAATCTAGAAATTTTCTATGACACCGACAGGATTATCATTTGGGGTCGAGTATCTCCTTTCGGATGCATAATTTCTTCTTTAATGTATACCTCACACCCTCAGATTGACGAATTAAGACAGAAATATCGTCGCAGTGAAATACTATGGGTTCCCTGCGTTCTCTTTCCCAATCTAGAACGTTTCTATGGCAACGGCGCCATATCCTTTTGGGTGGATTATCTCCTTTCCGATGCACTATTTCTTCTTTACTGTATCCCTCGCACCCTCATGTCGACGAATTAACACAGAAATTGCGTCGCAGTGAGATACCATGTGTTCCATGGCGTCTCTTTTCCAATCTACAACGTTTCTACGGCTTCGACAGGTGTTTCTTGTGGGGTCGGGTATCTCCTTTCCGATGCACAATATCTTCTTTATTGTATCCCTTGCACACTCTCATTGACGAAATAACACACAAATAGCGTTGCAATGAAATACTATTGGTTCCATGCCTTCCCTTTCCCAATTACGAACGTTTCTACCGCAACGGCGCGATTTGCTTTTTTGGTCGATTATCTCCTTTCCGATGCACAATTTTTTCTTTACTGTATCCCTCGCACCCTCACATTTACGAATTGACACAGAAATTGGGTTGCGATGTAATAGTACGGGTTCCATGCATTCTCTTTCCCAATTTACGAACGTTTCTATGGCAAAGGCGCGTTTTTCTTTTTGGGTCGATTATCTCCTGTCCAATGTACTATTTCTTCTTTACTGTATCCCTCGCACCCTCACATTGACGAATTAACACCGAAATTGCGACGCAATGAAATAGTATGGGTTCCATGCTTTCTCTTTCCCAATTTACGAAAGTTTGTACGGCAACGGCCCGATTTTCTTTTATGGTGGATTATCTCCTGTCCGATCCACTATTTCTACTTTACTGTATCCCTCGCACCCTCACATTGGCGAATTAAATCAGAAATTGTGTCGCAGTAAAATACTATGGGTTCCATGCCTTCTCTTTCCCAATCTGCGAACGTTTCTATTGCAAAGCGCGATTTTTCTTTTTGGGTCGATTATCTCCTTTAGATACATTATTTTTTTTTACTGTTGCCCTTGCACCCTCACATTGACGAATTAACACAGAAATTGCGTAGAAATGAAATACTATGGGTTCCATGCCTTCTCTTTCCCAATCTATGAACGTTTCTACGGCAACGGCGCGATTTTCTTTTTGGGACGATTTTCTCCTGTCCAATGTACTATTTCTTCTTTACTGTATCCCTCGCATCCTCACATTGACGAATTAACACAGAAATTGCGACGCAATGTAATATATGTTTTCCATGCTTTCTCTTTCCCAATTTACGAAAGTTGGTACGGCAACGGTCCGATTTACATTTAGGGTCGATTATCTCCTTTCCGATGCACTATTTCTTCATTCCTGTATCCCTCGCACCCTCACATTTACGAATTAACACAGAAATTGCGTCGCAATAAGATACTATGGGTTTCATGCCTTCTCTTTCCCAATCTAGAAATTTTCTATGACACCGACAGGATTATCTTTTGGGGTCGAGTATCTCCTATCCGATGCATAATTTCTTCGTTACTGTATACCTCGCACCCTCAGATTGACGAATTAACACAGAAATATCGTCGCAGTGAGATACCATGTGCTCCATGGCGTCTCTTTTCCAATCTAGAACGATTCTACGGCTTCGACAGGTGTTTCTTGTGCGGTCGGTATCTCCTCTCCGATGCACTATTTCTTCTTTATTGTATCCCTTGCGCCCTCACATTGACGAATTAACACAGAAATTGCATTGCAGTGAAATACTATGTGTCCTTGCGTTCTCTTTTCCAATCTAGTACGTTTCTATGGCAACGGCGCGATATCATTTTTGGGTGGATTATCTCCTTTCCGATGCACTATTTCTTCTTAACTGTATCCCTTGCACCCTCACGTTGACGAATTAACACAGAAACTGCGCCGCAGTAAAATACTATGGGTTCCTTGCGTTCTCTTTCCCAATCTATAACGTCCCTACGGCAACTGCGCGATTTCCTTTTTGGGTCGATTATCTCCTTTCCGATGCACTATTTCTTCTTTACTGTATCCCTCGCACCCTCATGTCGACGAATTAACACAGAGATTGCGTCGCAGTGAGATACCATGTGCTCCATGGCGTCTCTTTTCCAATCTAGAACGTTTCTACGGCATCGACAGGTGTTTCTTGTGGGGTCGGGTATCTCCTTTCCGATGCACTATTTCTTCTTTACTGTATCCCTCGCACCCTCACATTGACGAATTAACACAGAAATTGCGTCGCAGTGAAATACTATGTGTCCTTGCGTTCTCTTTCCCAATCTAGTACGTTTCTATGGCAACGGCGCCATATCCTTTTTGGGTGGATTATCTCCTTTCCGATGCACTATTTCTTCTTTACTGTATCCCTCGCATCCTCATGTCGACGAATTAACACAGAAATTGCGTCGCAGTGAGATACCATGTGCTCCATGGCGTCTGTTTTCCAATCTAGAACGTTTCTACGGCATCGACAGGTGTTTCTTGTAGGGTCGGGTATGTCCTTTCCGATGCACAATTTCTTCTTTATTGTATCCCTTGCACACTCTCATTGACGAAATAACACACAAATAGCGTTGCAATGAAATACTATTGGTTCCATGCTTTCCCTTTCCCAATTACGAACGTTTCTGCGGCAGCGGCGCGATTTACTTTTTGGTCGATTATCTCCTTTCTGATGCACAATTTTTTCTTTACTGTATCCCTCGCAACCTCACATTTACGAGTTAACACAGAAATTGGGTCGCGATGTAATAGTATGGTTTCCATGCGTTCTCTTTCCCAATTTACGAACCCTTCTATGGCAAAGGCGCGTTTTTCTTTTTGGGTCGATTATCTCCTGTCCAATGTACTATTTCTTCTTTACTGTATCCCTCGCACCCTCACATTGACGAATTAACACCGAAATTGCGACGCAATGAAATACTATAGGCTCTATGCTTTCTCTTTCCCAATTTACGAAAGTTTGTACGGCAACCGCCCGATTTTCTTTTATGGTGGATTATCTCCTTTCCGATGCACTATTTCTTCTTTACTGTATCCCTCGCTCCCTCACATTGGCGAATTAATCAGAAATTGTGTCACAGTAAAATACTATGGGTTCCATGCCTTCTCTTTGCAAATCTAGAACTGTTCTACAGCAATGACAGGATTTTCTTTTGGGCTCGAGTATCTCCTTTCCGATGCACAATTTCTTCTTTACTGTATCCCTCACGCCCTCACATTGCCGAATTAACAAGAAAATATCGTCGCAGTGAAATACTATGGGTTCCTTGCGTTCTCTTTCCCAATCTAGAACGTTTCTACGACAACGGCGCGATTTCCTTTTTGGGTCTATTATCTCCTTTCCGATGCACTATTTCTTCTTTACTGTATCCATCGCACCCTCACATTGGCGAATTAAATCCGAAATTGTGTCACAGTAAAATAGTATGGGTTCCATGCCTTCTCATCCCCAATCTGCGAACGTTTCTATTGCAAAGGCGCGATTTTTTTTTGGGTCGATTATCTCCTGTCCAATGTACTATTTCTTCTTTACTGTATCCCTTGCACCCTCACATTGACGAATTAACACCGAAATTGCGACGCAATGAAATAGTGTGGGTTCCATGCTTTCTCTTTCCCAATTTACGAAAGTTTGTACGGCAACGGCCCGATTTTCTTTTATGGTGGATTATCTCCTTTCCGATCCACTATTTCTACTTTACTGTATCCCTCGCACCCTCACATTGGCGAATTAAATCAGAAATTGTGTCGCAGTAAAATACTATGGGTTCCATGCCTTCTCTTTCCCAATCTGCGAACGTTTCTATTGCAAAGCGCGATTTTTCTTTTTGGGTCGATTATCTCCTTTAGATACACTATTTTTTTTTACTGTTTCCCTTGCACCCTCACATTGACGAATTAACACAGAAATTGCGTAGAAATGAAATACTATGGGTTCCATGCCTTCTCTTTCCCAATCTATGAACGTTTCTACGGCAACGGCGCGATTTTCTTTTTGGGTCGATTTTCTCCTGTCCAATGTACTATTTCTTCTTTACTGTATCCCTCGCATCCTCACATTGACGAATTAACACAGAAATTGCGACGCAATGTAATATATGTTTTCCATGCTTTCTCTTTCCCAATTTACGAAAGTTTGTACGGCAACGGTCCGATTTACATTTAGGGTCGATTATCTCCTTTCCGATGCACTATTTCTTCATTCCAGTATCCCTCGCACCCTCACATTGACGAATTAACACAGAAATTGCGTCGCAATAAGATACTATGAGTTCCATGCCTTCTCTTTCCCAATCTAGAAATTTTCTATGACACCGACAGGATTATCTTTTGGGGTCGAGTATCTCCTATCCGATGCATAATTTCTTCGTTACTGTATACCTCGCACCCTCAGATTGACGAATTAACACAGAAATATCGTCGCAGTGAGATACCATGTGCTCCATGGCATCTCTTTTCCAATCTAGAACGTTTCTACGGCTTCGACAGGTGTTTCTTGTGCGGTCGGTATCTCCTTTCCGATGCACTATTTCTTCTTTATTGTATCCCTTGCGCCCTCACATTGACGAATTAACACAGAAATTGCATCGCAGTGAAATACTATGTGTCCTTGCGTTCTCTTTTCCAATCTAGTACGTTTCTATGGCAACGGCGCGATATCATTTTTGGGTGGATTATCTCCTTTCCGATGCACTATTTCTTCTTAACTGTATCCCTTGCACCCTCACGTTGACGAATTAACACAGAAATTGCGCCGCAGTAAAATACTATGGGTTCCTTGCGTTCTCTTTCCCAATCTATAACGTCTCTACGGCAACTGCGCGATTTCCTTTTTGGGTCGATTATCTCCTTTCCGATGCACTATTTCTTCTTTACTGTATCCCTCGCACCCTCATGACGACGAATTAACACAGAGATTGCGTCGCAGTGAGATACCATGTGCTCCATGGCGTCTCTTTTCCAATCTCGAACGTTCCTACAGCATCGACAGGTGTTTCTTGTGGGGTCGGGTATCTCCTTTCCGATGCACTAGTTCTTCTTTACTGTATCCCTCGCACCCTCACATTGACGAATTAACACAGAAATTGCGTCGCAATGAGATACTATGGGTTCCATGCCTTCTCTTTCCCAATCTAGAAATTTTCTATGACACCGACAGGATTATCTCTTGGGGTCGAGTATCTCCTTTCGGATGCATAATTTCTTCTTTAATGTATACCTCACACCCTCAGATTGACGAATTAAGACAGAAATATCGTCGCAGTGAAATACTATGGGTTCCCTGCGTTCTCTTTCAAAATCTAGAACGTTTCTTCGGCAACGGCGTGATTGCCTTTTTCGGTCGGTTACCTCCTTTCTGATGCACTATTTCTTCTTTACTGTATCCCTTGCGCCCTCACATTGACGAATTAACACAGAAATTGCGTCGCAGTGAAATACTATGTGTCCTTGCGTTCTCTTTCCCAATCTAGTACGTTTCTATGGCAACGGCGCCATATCCTTTTTGGGTGGATTATCTCCTTTCCGATGCACTATTTCTTCTTTACTGTATCCCTCGCACCCTCATGTCGACGAATTAACACAGAAATTGCGTCGCAGTGAGATACCATGTGCTCCATGGCGTCTGTTTTCCAATCTAGAACGTTTCTACGGCATCGACAGGTGTTTCTTGTAGGGTCGGGTATCTCCTTTCCGATGCACAATTTCTTCTTTATTGTATCCCTTGCACACTCTCATTGACGAAATAACACACAAATAGCGTTGCAATGAAATACTATTGGTTCCATGCCTTCCCTTTCCCAATTACGAACGTTTCTACGGCAGCGGCGCGATTTACTTTTTGGTCGATTATCTCCTTTCCGATGCACAATTTTTTCTTTACTGTATCCCTCGCACCCTCACATTTACGAGTTAACACAGAAATTGGGTCGCGATGTAATAGTATGGTTTCCATGCGTTCTCTTTCCCAATTTACGAACGTTTCTATGGCAAAGGCGCGTTTTTCTTTTTGGCACGATTATCTCCTGTCCAATGTACTATTTCTTCTTTACTGTATCCCTCGCACCCTCACATTGACGAATTAACACCGAAATTGCGATGCAATGAAATACTATAGGCTCTATGCTTTCTCTTTCCCAATTTACGAAAGTTTGTACGGCAACCGCCCGATTTTCTTTTATTGTGGATTATCTCCTTTCCGATGCACTATTTCTTCTTTACTGCATCCCTCGCTCCCTCACATTGGCGAATTAATCAGAAATTGTGTCGCAGTAAAATACTATGGGTTCCATGCCTTCTCTTTGCAAATCTAGAACTGTTCTACGGCAATGACATGATTTTCTTTTGGGGTCGAGTATCTCCTTTCCGATGCACAATTTCTTCTTTACTGTATCCCTCACGCCCTCACATTGCCGAATTAACAAGAAAATATCGTAGCAGTGAAATACTATGGGTTCCTTGCGTTCTCTTTCCCAATCTAGAACGTTTCTACGACAACGGCGCGATTTCCTTTTTGGGTCTATTATCTCCTTTCCGATGCACTATTTCTTCGTTACTGTATACCTCGCACCCTCAGATTGACGAATTAACACAGATATATCGTCCCTGTGAAATACTATGGGTTCCTTGCGTTCTCTTTCCCAATCTAGAACGTTTCTACGGCAACGGCGCGATATCCTTTTTGGGTGGATTATCTAATTTCCGATACACTATTTCTTCTTTACTGTATTCCTCGCACCCTCACATTGACGAATTAACACAGAAATTGCGCCGCAGTGAAATACTATGGGTGCCTTGCGTTCTCTTTCCCAATCTAGAACGTTTCTACGGCAACTGCGCGATTTCCTTTTTGGGTCGATTATCTCCTTTCCGATGCACTATTTCTTCTTTACTGTATCCCTCGCACCCTCATATCGACGAATTAACACAGAAATTGCGTTTCAGTGAGATACCATCTGTTCCATGGCGTTTCTTTTCCTATCTAGAACGTTTCTACGGCATCGACAGGTGTTTCTTGTGGGGTCGGGTATCTCCTTTCCGATGCACAATTTCTTCTTTATTGTATCCCTTGCACACTCTCATTGACGAAATAACACACAAATAGCGTTGCAATGAAATACTATTGGTTCCATGCCTTCTCTTTCCCAATTACGATCATTTCTACGGCAATGGCGCGATTTACTTTTTTGGTCAATTATCTCCTTTCCGATGCACAATTTTTTCTTTACTGTATCCCTCGCACCCTCACATTTACGAATTATAACAGAAATTGGGTCGCGATGTAATAGTATGGGTTCCATGCGTTATCTTTCCCATTTACGAACGTTTCTATGGCAAAGGCGCGATATTCTTTTTGGGTCGATTATCTCCTGTCCAATGTACTATTTCTTCTTTACTGTATCCCTCGCACCCTCACATTGAAGAATTAACACAGAAATTGCGACGCAATGAAATACTATGTGTTCCATGCTTTCTCTTTCCCAATTTACGAAAGTTTGTACGGCAACGGCCCGATTTTTTTTAGGGTCGATTATCTCCTTTCCGATGCACTATTTCTTCTTTACTGTATCCCTCGCACACTCACATTAAAGATTTAACACAGAAATTGCGTCGCAATGAGATACTTTGGGTTCCATGGCTTCTCTTTCTAAATCTAGAACTTTTCTACGGCAATGACAGGATTTTCTTTTGGGGTCGAGAATCTCCTTTCCGATGCATAATCTCTTCTGTACTGTATCGCTCGCACCCTCACATTGACGAATTAACACATAAATTGCGTCGCAGTGAAATACTATGGGTTCCTTGCGTTCTCTTTCCCAATCTAGAACGTTTCTACGGCAACTGCGCGATTTCCTTTTTGGGTCGATTATCTTCTTCCTGATGCACTATTTCTTCTGTACTGTATCCCTCGCACCCTCATATCGACGAATTAACACAGAAATTGCGTCGCAGTGAGATACCATGGGTTCCATGACTTTTCTTTTCCAATCTACAACGTTTCTACGGCAACGACAGGTGTTTCTTGAGGGGTCGCGTATCTCCTTTCCGATGCACAATTTCTTCTCTATTGTATCCCTTGCACACTCACATTGACGAAATAACACAGAAATAGCGTTGCAATGAAATACTATGGGTTCCATGCCTTTCCTTTCCCAATTACGAACGTTTCTTCGGCAACGGAGCGATTTACTTTTTTGGTCGAATATCTAATTTTCCGATGCACTATTTTTTCTTTACTGTATCCCTCGCACCCTCACATTTACGAATTAAAACAGAAATTGCGCCGCAGTGAAATACTATGGGTGCCTTGCGTTCTCTTTCCCAATCTAGAACGTTTCTACGGCAACGGCGCGATATCCTTTTTGGGTGGATTATCTAATTTCCGATACACTATTTCTTCTTTACTGTATCCCTCGCACCCTCACATTGACGAATTAACACAGAAATTGCGCCGCAGTGAAATACTATGGGTGCCTTGCGTTCTCTTTCCCAATCTAGAACGTTTCTACGGCAACTGCGCGATTTCCTTTTTGGGTCGATTATCTCCTTTCCGATGCACTATTTCTTCTTTACTGTATCCCTCGCACCCTCACATTGGCGAATTAAATCCGAAATTGTGTCACAGTAAAATAGTATGGGTTCCATGCCTTCTCTTCCCCAATCTGCGAACGTTTCTGTTGCAAAGGCGCGATTTTTTTTTGGGTCGATTATCTCCTTTCCGATGCACTATTTCTTCTTTACTGTTTCCCTTGCACCCTCACATTGACGAATTAACACAGAAATTGCGTCGAAGTGAAATACTATTGGTTCCATGCCTTCTCTTTCCCAATCTATGAACGTTTCTATGGCAACGGCGCGATTTTCTTTTTGGGTCGATTACCTCCTTTCAGATGCACTATTTCTTCTTTACTGTATCCCTCGCACCCTCACATTGACGAATTAACACAGAAATTGCGTCGCAGTGAAATACTATGTGTCCTTGCGTTCTCTTTCCCAATCCAGTATGTTTCTATGGCAACGGCGCGATATACTTTTTGGGAGGATTATCTAATTTCCGATGCACTATTTCTTCTTTACTGTATCCCTCGCACCCTCACATTGACGAATTAACACCGAAATTGCGACGCAATGAAATACTATAGGCTCTATGCTTTCTCTTTCCCAATTTACGAAAGTTTGTATGGCAACCGCCCGATTTTCTTTTATCGTGGATTATCTCCTTTCCGATGCACTATTTCTTCTTTACTGTATCCCTCGCTCCCTCACATTGGCGAATTAATCAGAAATTGTGTCGCAGTAAAATACTATGGGTTCCATGCCTTCTCTTTGCAAATCTAGAACTGTTCTACGGCAATGACATGATTTTCTTTTGGGGTCGAGTATCTCCTTTCCGATGCACAATTTCTTCTTTACTGTATCCCTCACGCCCTCACATTGCCGAATTAACAAGAAAATATCGTCGCAGTGAAATACTATGGGTTCCTTGCGTTCTCTTTCCCAACCTAGAACGTTTCTACGACAACGGCGCGATTTCCTTTTTGGGTCTATTATCTCCTTTCCGATGCACTATTTCTTCGTTACTGTATACCTCGCACCCTCAGATTGACGAATTAACACAGATATATCGTCCCAGTGAAATACTATGGGTTCCTTGCGTTCTCTTTCCCAATCTAGAACGTTTCTACGGCAACGGCGCGATATCCTTTTTGGGTGGATTATCTAATTTCCGATACACTATTTCTTCTTTACTGTATCCCTCGCACCCTCACATTGACGAATTAACACAGAAATTGCGCCGCAGTGAAATACTATGGGTGCCTTGCGTTCTCTTTCCCAATCTAGAACGTTTCTACGGCAACTGCGCGATTTCCTTTTTGGGTCGATTATCTCCTTTCCGATGCACTATTTCTTCTTTACTGTATCCCTCGCACTCTCATATCGACGAATTAACACAGAAATTGCGTTTCAGTGAGATACCATCTGTTCCATGGCGTTTCTTTTCCTATCTAGAACGTTTCTACGGCATCGACAGGTGTTTCTTGTGGGGTCGGGTATCTCCTTTCCGATGCACAATTTCTTCCTTATTGTATCCCTTGCACACTCTCATTGACGAAATAACACACAAATAACGTTGCAATGAAATACTATTGGTTCCATGCCTTCCCTTTCCCAATTACGATCATTTCTACGGCAACGGCGCGATTTACTTTTTTGGTCAATTATCTCCTTTCCGATGCACAATTTTTTCTTTACTGTATCCCTCGCACCCTCACATTTACGAATTATAACAGAAATTGGGTCGCGATGTAATAGTATGGGTTCCATGCGTTATCTTTCCCATTTACGAACGTTTCTATGGCAAAGGCGCGATATTCTTTTTGGGTCGATTATCTCCTGTCCAATGTACTATTTCTTTTTTACTGTATCCCTCGCACCCTCACATTGACGAATTAACACAGAAATTGCGACGCAATGAAATACTATGGGTTCCATGCTTTCTCTTTCCCAATTTACGAAAGTTTGTACGGCAACGGCCCGATTTTTTTTACGGTCGATTATCTCCTTTCCGATGCACTATTTCTTCTTTACTGTATCCCTCGCACACTCACATTAAAGATTTAACACAGAAATTGCGTCGCAATGAGATACTTTGGGTTCCATGGCTTCTCTTTCTAAATCTAGAACTTTTCTACGGCAATGACAGGATTTTCTTTTGGGGTCGAGAATCTCCTTTCCGATGCATAATCTCTTCTGTACTGTATCCCTCGCACCCTCACATTGACGAATTAACACATAAATTGCGTCGCAGTGAAATACTATGGGTTCCTTGCGTTCTCTTTCCCAATCTAGAACGTTTCTACGGCAACTGCGCGATTTCCTTTTTGGGTCGATTATCTTCTTTCTGATGCACTATTTCTTCTGTACTGTATCCCTCGCACCCTCATATCGACGAATTAACACAGAAATTGCGTCGCAGTGAGATACCATGGGTTCCATGACTTTTCTTTTCCAATCTACAACGTTTCTACGTCAACGACAGGTGTTTCTTGAGGGGTCGCGTATCTCCTTTCCGATGCACAATTTCTTCTTTACTGTATCCCTTGCACCCTCACATTGACGAATTAACACAGAAATTGCGCCGCAGTGAAATACTATGGGTGCCTTGCGTTCTCTTTACCAATCTAGAACGTTTCTACGGCAACTGCGCATTTTCCTTTTTGGGTCGATTATCTCCTTTCCGATGCACTATTTCTTCGTTACTGTATACCTCGCACCCTCAGATTGACGAATTAACACAGATATATCGTCCCAGTGAAATACTATGGGTTCCTTGCGTTCTCTTTCCCAATCTAGAACGTTTCTACGGCAACGGCGCGATATCCTTTTTGGGTGGATTATCTAATTTCCGATACACTATTTCTTCTTTACTGTATCCCTCGCACCCTCACATTGACGAATTAACACAGAAATTGCGCCGCAGTGAAATACTATGGGTGCCTTGCGTTCTCTTTCCCAATCTAGAACGTTTCTACGGCAACTGCGCGATTTCCTTTTTGGGTCGATTATCTCCTTTCCGATGCACTATTTCTTCTTTACTGTATCCCTCGCACCCTCACATTGGCGAATTAAATCCGAAATTGTGTCACAGTAAAATAGTATGGGTTCCATGCCTTCTCTTCCCCAATCTGCGAACGTTTCTATTGCAAATGCGCGATTTTTTTTTGGGTCGATTATCTCCTTTCCGATGCACTATTTCTTCTTTACTGTATCCCTTGCACCCTCACATTGACGAATTAACACAGAAATTGCGTCGAACTCAAATACTATTGGTTCCATGCCTTCTCTTTCCCAATCTATGAACGTTTCTATGGCAACGGCGCGATTTTCTTTTTGGGTCGATTACCTCCTTTCAGATGCACTATTTCTTCTTTACTGTATCCCTCGCACCCTCACATTGACGAATTAACACAGAAATTGCGTCGCAGTGAAATACTATGTGTCCTTGCGTTCTCTTTCCCAATCCAGTATGTTTCTATGGCAACGGCGCGATATCCTTTTTGGGAGGATTATCTAATTTCCGATGCACTATTTCTTCTTTACTGTATCCCTCGCACCCTCACATTGACGAATTAACACCGAAATTGCGCCGCAGTGAAATACTATGGGTGCCTTGCGTTCTCTTTACCAATCTAGAACGTTTCTACGGCAACTGCGCATTTTCCTTTTTGGGTCGATTATCTCCTTTCCGATGTACTATTTCTTCGTTACTGTATACCTCGCACCCTCAGATTGACGAATTAACACAGATATATCGTCCCAGTGAAATACTATGGGTTCCTTGCGTTCTCTTTCCCAATCTAGAACGTTTCTACGGCAACAGCGCGATATCCTTCTTGGGTGGATTATCTAATTTCCGATACACTATTTCTTCTTTACTGTATCCCTCGCACCCTCACATTGGCGAATTAAATCCGAAATTGTGTCACAGTAAAATAGTATGGGTTCCATGCCTTCTCTTCCCCAATCTGCGAACGTTTCTATTGCAAAGGCGCGATTTTTTTTTGGGTCGATTATCTCCTTTCCGATGCACTATTTCTTCTTTACTGTATCCCTTGCACCCTCACATTGACGAATTTACACAGAAATTGCGTCGAACTGAAATACTATTGGTTCCATGCCTTCTCTTTCCCAATCTATGAACGTTTCTATGGCAACGGCGCGTTTTTCAGTTTGGGTCGATTATCTCCTTTCCGATGCACTATTTCTTCTTTACTGTATCCCTTGCACCCTCATATCGACGAATTAACACAGAAATTGCGTTTCAGTGAGGTACCATCTGTTCCATGGCGTTTCTTTTCCAACCTAGAACGTTTCTACGGCATCGACAGGTGTTTCTTGTGGGGTCGGGTATCTCCTTTCCGATGCACAATTTCTTCTTTATTCTATCCCTTGCACACTCTCATTGACGAAATAACACAGAAATAGCTTTGCAATGAAATACTATTGTTTCCATGCCTTCCCTTTCCCAATTACGATCATTTCTACGGCAACGGCGCGATTTACTTTTTTGGTCAATTATCTCCTTTCCGATGCACAATTTTTTCTTTACAGTATCCCTCGCACCCTCACATTTACGAATTGTAACAGAAATTGGGTCGCGATGTAATAGTATGGGTTCCATGCGTTATCTTTCCCATTTACGAACGTTTCTATGGCAAAGGCGCGATATTCTTATTGGGTCGATTATCTCCTGTCCAATGTACTATTTCTTCTTTACTGTATCCCTCGCACCCTCACATTGACGAATTAACACAGAAATTGCGACGCAATGAAATACTATGGGTTCCATGCTTTCTCTTTCCCAATTTACGAAAGTTTGTACGGCAACGGCCCGATTTTTTTTAGGGTCGATTATCTCCTTTCCGATGCACTATTTCTTCTTTACTGTATCCCTCGCACCCTCACATTAAAGATTTAACACAGAAATTGCGTCGCAATGAGATACTTTGGGTTCCATGGCTTCTCTTTCTAAATCTAGAACTTTTCTATGGCAACGACAGGATTTTCTTTTGGGGTCGAGTATCTCCTTTCCGATGCATAATCTCTTCTGTACTGTATCCCTCGCACTCTCACATTGACGAATTAACACATAAATTGCGTCGCAGTGAAATACTATGGGTTCCTTGCGTTCTCTTTCCCAATCTAGAACGTTTCTCCGGCAACTGCGCGATTTCCTTTTTGGGTCGATTATCTCCTTTCCGATGCACTATTTCTTCTTTACTGTATCCCTCGCACCCTCATATCGACGAATTAACACAGAAATTGCGTCGCAGTGAGATACCATGGGTTCCATGACTTTTCATTTCCAATCTACAACGTTTCTACGGCAACGACAGGTGTTTCTTGAGGGGTCGGGTATCTCCTTTCCGATGCACAATTTCTTCTCTATTGTATCCCTTGCACACTCACATTGACGAAATAACACAGAAATAGCGTTGCAATGAAATACTATGGGTTCCATGCCTTTCCTTTCCCAATTACGAACGTTTCTACGGCAACGGAGCGATTTACTTTTTTGGTCGAATATCTCCTTTCCGATGCACTATTTTTTCTTTACTGTATCCCTCGCACCCTCACATTTACGAATTAAAACAGAAATTAGGTCGCGATGTAATAGTATGGGTTCCATGCGTTCTCTTTCCCAATTTACGAACGTTTCTATGGCAACGCGCGATTTTCTTTTTGGGTCGATTATCTTCTTTCCGATGCACTTTTTCTTCTTTACTGTAACCCTCGCACCATCACATTGACGAATTAACAGAGAAATTACGCCGCAATGAAATACTATGGGTTCCATGCCTTCTGTTTCCCAATCTAGAACGTTTCTAAGGCAACAACGCTATTTTCTTATTGGGTGGATTATCTCCTTTCCGATGCAGTATCTCCTCTATACTGTATCCCTAGCAGCCTCACATTGACGAATTAACACAGAAATTGCGTCGCAATGAAATTCTATGGTTTCCATGCCTTCTCTTTCCCAATTTACGAACGATTCTATGGAAACCGTTCCATTATCCTTTTTGGTCGACTATCTCCTTTCCGATGCTCTATTTCTTCTTTACTGAATTTCTCGCACCCTCACATTGACTAATTAACATGGAAATTGCGTAGCAGTGAGATACTATGGTTTCCATTCGTTCTCTTTCCCAATCTAGAACGTTTCTACGGCAACGACAGGTGTTTCTTGTGGGGCCGGGTATCTCCTTTCCGATGCACAATTTCTTCTTTATTGTATCCCTGGCACCCTCACATTGACGAAATAACACAGAAATAGCGAAGCAATGAAATACTATGGGTTCCATGCCTTCCCTTTCCCAATTAACGAACGTTTCTACGGCAACGGCGCGATTTTCTTTTTGGGTCGATTATCTCCTTCCCGATGCACTATTTCTTCTTTACTGTATCCCTCGCACCCTCACATTGGCGAATAAAAACAGAAATTGCTTCGCAATGAAATACTATGTGTTCCATGCCTTCTCTTTCCCAATCTAGAACGTTTCTACGGCGACAGGATTTTCTTTTGGGGTCGGGTATCTCCTTTCCGATACACAATTTCTTCTTTATTGTATCCCTCACACCCTCACATTGACGAATTAACACAAAAATTGCGTTGCAATGAAATACTACGGATTCCATGCCTTCTCGTTCCCAATCTTGAACGTTTCTACTGCAACGGCGCGATTTTCTTTTTGGGTCAATTACCTCCTTTCCGACGTGCTATTTCTTCTAAACTGTATCCCTCGCACTCACATTGACGAATTAACACAGAAATTGCGCCGCAATGAAATACTATGGTTTCCATGCCTTCTGTTTTCCAATCTACGAACGTTTCTATGGCAATGGCGTGATTTTCTTTTTGGGTCGATTATCTCCTTTCCGATGCACTATTTCTTCTTTACTGTATCCCTTGCACCCTCATATCGAAGAATTAACACAGAAATTGCGTTTCAGTGAGGTACCATCTGTTCCATGGCGTTTCTTTTCCAACCTAGAACGTTTCTACGGCATCGACAGGTGTTTCTTGTGGGGTCGGGTATCTCCTTTCCGATGCACAATTTCTTCTTTATTGTATCCCTTGCACACTCTCATTGACGAAATAACACACAAATAGCGTTGCAATGAAATACTATTGTTTCCATGCCTTCCCTTTCCCAATTACGATCATTTCTACGGCAACGGCGCGATTTACTTTTTTGGTCAATTATCTCCTTTCCGATGCACAATTTTTTCTTTACTGTATCCCTCGCACCCTCACATTTACGAATTATAACAGAAATTGGGTCGCGATGTAATAGTATGGGTTCCATGCGTTATCTTTCCCATTTACGAACGTTTCTATGGCAAAGGCGCGATATTCTTTTTGGGTCGATTATCTCCTGTCCAATGTACTATTTCTTCTTTACTGTATCCCTCGCACCCTCACATTGACGAATTAACACAGAAATTGCGACGCAATGAAATACTATGGGTTCCATGCTTTCTCTTTCCCAATTTACGAAAGTTTGTACGGCAACGGCCCGATTTTTTTTAGGGTCGATTATCTCCTTTCCGATGCACTATTTCTTCTTTACTGTATCCCTCGCACCCTCACATTAAAGATTTAACACAGAAATTGCGTCGCAATGAGATACTTTGGGTTCCATGGCTTCTCTTTCTAAATCTAGAACCTTTCTATGGCAACGACAGGATTTTCTTTTGGGGTCGAGTATCTCCTTTCCGATGCATAATCTCTTCTGTACTGTATCCCTCGCACTCTCACATTGACGAATTAACACATAAATTGCGTCGCAGTGAAATACTATGGGTTCCTTGCGTTCTCTTTCCCAATCTAGAACGTTTCTCCGGCAACTGCGCGATTTCCTTTTTGGGTCGATTATCTCCTTTCCGATGCACTATTTCTTCTTTACTGTATCCCTCGCACCCTCATATCGACGAATTAACACAGAAATTGCGTCGCAGTGAGATACCATGGGTTCCATGACTTTTCTTTTCCAATCTACAACGTTTCTACGGCAACGACAGGTGTTTCTTGAGGGGTCGGGTATCTCCTTTCCGATGCACAATTTCTTCTCTATTGTATCCCTTGCACACTCACATTGACGAAATAACACAGAAATAGCGTTGCAATGAAATACTATGGGTTCCATGCCTTTCCTTTCCCAATTACGAACGTTTCTACGGCAACGGAGCGATTTACTTTTTTGGTCGAATATCTCCTTTCCGATGCACTATTTTTTCTTTACTGTATCCCTCGCACCCTCACATTTACGAATTAAAACAGAAATTAGGTCGCGATGTAATAGTATGGGTTCCATGCGTTCTCTTTCCCAATTTACGAACGTTTCTATGGCAACGGCGCGATTTTCTTTTTGGGTCGATTATCTTCTTTCCGATGCACTTTTTCTTCTTTACTGTAACCCTCGCACCATCACATTGACGAATTAACAGAGAAATTACGCCGCAATGAAATACTATGGGTTCCATGCCTTCTCTTTCCCAATAGAGAACGTTTCTATGGCAACAGTGCGATTATCTTTTGGGGTCGATTATCTCCTTTCCGAAGCACTATTTCTTCTGTACTGTGTCCCTCGCACCCTCACATTGACGAATTAACACAGAAATTGCGTAGAAGTGAGATACCATGAGTTCCATGCCTTCTCTTTCCCAATCTAGAACGTTTCTACGGCAACGACAGGTGTTTCTTGTGGGGCCGGGTATGTCTTTTCCGATGCACAATTTCTTCTTTATTGTATCCCTGGCACCCTCACAATGACGAAATAACACTGAAATAGCGAAGCAATGAAATACTATGGGTTTTATGCCTTCCCTTTCCCAATCTACGAACGTTTCTACGGCAACGGCGCGATTTTCTTTTTGGGTGGATTATCTCCTTTCCGATGCACTATTTCTTCTTTACTGTATCCCTCGCTCCATCACATTGGCGAATTAACACAGAAATTGCGTCGCAATGAATTACTATGGGTTCCATGCCTTCTGTTTCCCAATCTAGAACGTTTCTAAGGCAACAGCGCTATTTTCTTATTGGGTGGATTATCTCCTTTCCGATGCAGTATCTCCTCTATACTGTATCCCTCGCAGCCTCACATTGACGAATTAACACAGAAATTGCGTCGCAATGAAATTCTATGGTTTCCATGCCTTCTCTTTCCCAATTTACGAACGATTCTACGGAAACCGTTCCATTATCCTTTTTGGTCGACTATCTCCTTTCCGATGCTCTATTTCTTCTTTACTGAATTTCTCGCACCCTCACATTGACTAATTAACATGGAAATTGCGTAGCAGTGAGATACTATGGTTTCCATTCGTTCTCTTTCCCAATCTAGAACGTTTCTACGGCAACGACAGGTGTTTCTTGTGGGGCCGGGTATCTCCTTTCCGATGCACAATTTCTTCTTTATTGTATCCCTGGCACCCTCACATTGACGAAATAACACAGAAATAGCGAAGCAATGAAATACTATGGGTTCCATGCCTTCCCTTTCCCAATTAACGAACGTTTCTACGGCAACGGCGCGATTTTCTTTTTGGGTCGATTATCTCCTTCCCGATGCACTATTTCTTCTTTACTGTATCCCTCGCACCCTCACATTGGCGAATAAAAACAGAAATTGCTTCGCAATGAAATACTATGTGTTCCATGCCTTCTCTTTCCCAATCTAGAACGTTTCTACGGCAACAGGATTTTCTTTTGGGGTCGGGTATCTCCTTTCCGATACACAATTTCTTCTTTATTGTATCCCTCACACCCTCACATTGACGAATTAACACAAAAATTGCGTTGCAATGAAATACTACGGATTCCATGCCTTCTCGTTCCCAATCTTGAACGTTTCTACTGCAACGGCGCGATTTTCTTTTTGGGTCAATTACCTCCTTTCCGACATGCTATTTCTTCTAAACTGTATCCCTCGCACTCACATTGACGAATTAACACAGAAATTGCGCCGCAATGAAATACTATGGTTTCCATGCCTTCTCTTTTCCAATCTACGAACGTTTCTATGGCAATGGCGTGATTTTCTTTTTGGGTCGATTAACTCCTTTCCGATGCACTATTTCTTCTTTACTGTATTCCTCGCACCCTCACATTGACGAATTAACACAGAAATTGCGTCGAAATGTAATACTATGGGTTCCATGCCTTCTCTTTCCCAATTTACGAACGTTTCTGTGGTGTCACCGCCAGACACCACACTTGCTAGGTGGTAGCTTAAATCGGCCGCTGTCCATTTAGTACATGTCGGACCCGCATGTCGCCACTGTGTGATCGCAGACCGAGCGCCACCACAAGGCAGGTCTCGAGATACGGAATAGCACTCGCACCAGTTGTACGACGACTTTGCTAGCGACTACACTGACGAAGCCTTCTCTCATTCGCCGAGAGACAGTTAGAATAGCCTTCAGCTAAGTCCATGGCTACGACCTAGCAAGGCGCCATTAACCGTATCTGAAGATAGTCTTATTTCTATTATCAAGAGCGATGTACCACAAGGATGGAATAAAGATAAGTATTCGAGGAGCTGCATACTTTTCTTATTAGCATTCACTACTTATCCTGTTCCAGAATTCACGCCCGTCTGCGTTAGATAGCGTGCATTTCGGCCTCCTCGACCTACAAGGTGTTGGCACATTTACCAACACATCATTGGCGACGAGGGAAACGTGTTCTTTATAATTGCTTACATTTACTTGTGTCATGGCTTCGCCAGATGTACTGTCCGAATTTTATCGCTTGCAGAATCAGCAGACGCAGGCGTTATTGGATGCCCTTGGACAGCTCGTCCAGGGTCAACGTGCCAGTCAAACCGATGCGGCAGCCGCCGCTTCACCGCTACCGCAGTCACAACTCGCAGTTGCACCGCCTTTTAGGCCCTACGACCCAGACGTGGAATCCTGGACGGAATGGTCACGCCAGTTTGGATTTCATCTCGCCGCCTACAGAATTCAAGGTAACGAGCGGCAGCCTCATTTATTGGCGTGTGTAGGGGTGCAAACGTACCCGTGTGATAGTGAAATTGTTTCCACGACGCGACGTAGCAACTCTGTCCTACGAAGAAATTTTGTCGGCTTTGGACGCCTATTTCAAAGAAACAGTTAATGTCTTGCAAAAAGGTATACTTTCTTTCGTACCAAACGTACGGCCGGTCAAACTAATCGGGAGTGGGTTGCAACTTTGCAAGTCCTTACTAGGGATTGTGCGTTTGAATGTGACTGTGGCCTTCCTTATTCAGATACTATGGTGCGTGATGCAATTGCACAGAACGTTTCTGATGTTCGCATACGGGAACAGATATTGAAACTAGTCAATCCCTCCTTTCAACAAGTCATAGACATATTGGATAGACAAGACACACTTGACTTTGCTCAAGACTCATTTGCAACTTCGCCAGCTGTGTGTCGCATTAACCGGCCCGCCGGGCGCGCTGCAAGGAACTGTAAACAGCCTTCGCGCACGTCCGCACAACCACGTGTCCCGCGACAGCACACAATTGCAGTGAAATCATGCCCGCGGTGTGCTACTAGACATTCGCGTGAAAATTGCCCGTCACGCCAAGCTATTTGCTTTTTCTGTAATAAGAAAGCACATGTTCAAAGTGTTTGCCAGAAAAAGTTCAGATCAGACAATCACACTCATTCCCGGCCTTTTGCTTCGCGCCGGAATCGAACCAAGGACACTCAGGCTCGTGGACCTTCGCCCATGGACATTCATGTAGTTAATTCCACTTCGCCCAGTGCCACTCTCTCTAACAGTGACTGTGTTCGTCCCACAAAAAGTGTGCGTCGACGTCGCCGGAAATTACGTCAATTAGCAAGTGATTCTGTACCAGTGTCAGTTCAAATTGAACAAAACAGTCGCTCTTGTCGTCAGCAAGACAATAAACTTTTTGTAGATTTGGACTTTAATGGCAAGGTCATTGCATTCCAGCTCGATACCGGAGCTGCAGTTTCGTTGCTCAATCACGACACGTACAAACAACTGGGCAAACCTCCGTTGTGTGCCGCAAATGTTCAGCTAACTACATATTCAGGACAGAAAATTCCTGTGTTAGGACAGTGCAGCCTTCTGGCAACATACAAGGGACAAACAAAACTTGTGTCATTTTACGTTCTTCGTTCTTCTACCGCAGTGAACTTGTTTGGCTTAGATTTATTTCAGTTGTTTAACATGTCTATAGTAAATCAGGTCCTATCAGTGAATCAGACTGTGCCTTCAGACAGTGTTGCTCGGTTATGTGAAGAATTTGCAGACATTTTTGCACCGGGCCTAGGTTGCGCTAAAAACTGTGAAGCACATTTGGAACTGAAAGTAAACGCGCAACTGAAATTTTTCAGAGCGCGCAATGTTCCTCACGCATTGCGTGATGAGGTCGCAAGAACATTACAAAATTTAGAATCACAAGGTGTAACTGAACGTGTGCAAGCTTCTCTCTGGGCCTCACCCTTAGTAATTTTGCCAAAACCTTCCGGAAAACTGCGACTTTGTGTGGACTTCAAGGCAACAGTGAATCCACAAGTCGTGATTGCAACTTTTCCCTTACCCCGCCCGGAAGATCTTTTTGATAAACTGTGCCCGGGTAAATACTTTTCCAAGTTGGACCTAGCAGATGCGTACTTGCAAATCCCAGTGGACGCCGAATCCCAGCGCGTCTTGGTGGTTAACACGCATCTTGGTTTGTACCGCTTCAAAAGACTGCCATTCGCGTGTGCATCCGCACCTGCATTGTTTCAGCAATATTTACAAACTATTTGTGCGTCGGTCCCTACTGCAGCAAACTATCTGGACGATATTGTGATCTCCGGACAGACGGAAGAAGAACATTTAGCACACCTCCGAACGTTATTTCAGGTATTGCGCCAACATGGTCTTCGCTTGCGGAAGGACAAATGTGTGTTTTTTGCTCGTGACTTACCATACCTGGGCCATGTCATCAATGCCCAAGGCATACATCCGAGTCCAGAGCACCTCCGTGCCATACAAGATTTGCCTGCGCCACAGATTACGAAACAGCTACAGAGTGTGTTGGGTAAAATTAACTATTATCATCGCTTTCTGCGCAATGCCTCTTCTATTTCAGCTCCGCTTCATAGCTTACGCCGTAAGGGTGTTCCGTTCGTCTGGACGACGGAATGCGAACGCGCCTTTCGCCAGTTGAAATCGGCGTTGCTTTCTAATACTTGCCTTACGCCATTCGATCCCCAGAAACCCCTTTTGTTAATGGTATATGCATCGGATTTCGGGATCGGTGCTGTGCTTGCGCACAAAGTTGGCTCGCATGATCGCCCTATTGCCTTTGCGTCCAAATTGCTCTCGTCTGCGCAAAGAAATTATTCCCAGATAGAGAAAGAAGCTTTGGCTCTCGTGTTTGGTGTTACTAAGTTCCATGATTTCTTGTATGGTCGTCACTTTACCATCATCACAGACCACAAGCCATTGACGTCGCTTTTTCATCCGCACAAGCCTGTACCTCCGCGTACAGCGCAGAAATTCATTCGCTGGTCTATTTTCCTCTCGCAGTACCGCTACGATATCTTGTATCGGTCCACTGCTAAGCACGGAAACGCCGATGCGTTGTCCCGTTTGCCTGTTGTTGCGGATAAAGCATTCGATTCTTCCGAACTTGCTTGCATGTTCATTGATTCGGAAACCGATGAAGTGGTCGAATCGTTTCCGATTGATTTTCGTCGTGTAGCTACAGCTACAGCTGCTGACCCTGTCCTTGCTACCGTTTTGCGTTTTGTTGCTACGCAATGGCCTTTGTCAAAGTCTCGGATCGAGGATCCGTTGGTTTGCAGATTTTTTGTTCATAGGGAGAGACTTTTTGTACGACGTGGTCTTTTGTTGTTGCGTTCTGATAATGATCAGTCAAGAGTCGTGGTCCCACGTTCGTTACAGTCCTCTGTTTTACGGCTTCTTCACCAAGGACATTGGGGTATAGTGCGAACGAAACAACTTGCTCGTCAGCACTGTACTTGGTTCGGAATCGATGCTGCGATTACGAATATGTGTTCTTCTTGCATGGCGTGTGCCGAACAACAATCCGCGCCGCCGCAGAAAGTCTTTGCATGGCCAAAAGCCACTTCCCCTTGGCAACGCTTGCACATCGATTTTGCTGGTCCATTCTGGAATGCTCGATGGTTGGTTCTGGTAGATGCCTTCAGTAATTTTCTTTTTGCTATCCGGATGTCTTCCACGACGTCCTCCGCCACCATCCAAGCCTTGTCTCCTATCTCTTGCATTGAAGGTCTTCCGCAGACTATTATTTCCGACAATGGCCCACAATTCATGTCCGCAGAATTTCAGTCATTCTGCCAGGCCAATGGTATTCAACATCTGACATCCGCGCCGTTTTCGCCTCAGTCAAACGGAGCTGCTGAAAGATTGGTCCGGACTTTCAAGTCACAGATGTTGAAGTTGAAAGAGTCGCATTCTCGGGAGGACGCATTGTTGCTCTTTT
Source organism: Schistocerca serialis cubense (assembly GCF_023864345.2). Taxonomy (NCBI): domain Eukaryota; kingdom Metazoa; phylum Arthropoda; class Insecta; order Orthoptera; family Acrididae; genus Schistocerca; species Schistocerca serialis. Next base: position 121,063,359 of record NC_064649.1, read on the forward strand.
TGTCTTCGTATCGCTCTCAGCCCCGAGATGGTCGCTCGCCGGCTGAGTTGCTCCACGGTCGTCCTCATCGAACCTTGATGTCTTTGCTGCATCCGCCGCATCGGGTTCCTGTGCAGCGGCAGACTCCTGCTTTTGCTCCAGGCGACGTTGTATTTTATAGCAACTATCGAGGTTCACGGCGTTGGCTCGCAGGGCGCATTCTTCGCTGCCTCAGCCGCGCGATGTATTTGGTTTTGGGGGCCACTGGTGAGGTGCGTCGGCATCTCAATCAGCTGCACGTCTGTCGTCGCACGGGTTCTGCCGCTCCCCGTCTGCTTTCAGCGACGGTGCCGTCCGGTCAGCGACCTGGGGACCCATCTACTGGCTCGCCTCATCCCCAGGTGTTACCGACGATGCCTTCCATTTTGCCCCATGGCGACGCGCCGCCGCAGCCGCAGCCGCCGCCGCCGCCTGTTCTCCCGCCGGCGCCGCCCGCATTCGACGCTTCGCTGCAGCCGCCAAGTGACTCCCTGGGTCACGCGTCGCCGATCGCTTACCGTGACCAGCAGTCTTCCGCCGTGGAACTCTTGCCCGCTCCGGACCACATAGCGTGTTCGTGCGTCGGGTACCCCGACGCAATGGAGGTCGACCCTTCGGCCCCTCCTGTCTCTTTACGGGCGCATACACCGCATGTTGACGTGCACCCTGGACTAGGTTTTCAGGCGTTTCCAAGCTCCCCTCGGACCGAATGGCCAGGTGCAGGTGGCACAGCCTCGCCTGTTGTTAGGCTCCCCACCTCATCGCATACGTCAACATGGGGTCCTCCCAACGGCGGGCGGAAGCCTTATCACACGACCGTTCGCCGATTTGCGGGGGAGGAATGTGGTGTCACCGCCAGACACCACTCTTGCTAGGTGGTAGCTTAAATCGGCCGCGGTCCATTTAGTACATGTAGGACCCGCATGTCGCCACTGTGTGATCGCAGACCGAGCGCCACCACAAGGCAGGTCTCGAGATACGGAATAGCACTCGCACCAGTTGTACGACGACTTTGCTAGCGACTACACTGACGAAGCCTTCTCTCATTCGCCGAGAGACAGTTAGAATAGCCTTCAGCTAAGTCCATGGCTACGACCTAGCAAGGCGCCATTAACCGTATCTGAAGATGGTCTTATTTGTATTATCAAGAGCGATGTACCACAAGGATGGAATGAAGATAAGTATTCGAGGAGCTGCATACTTTTCTTATTAGCATTCACTACTTATCTTGTTCCAGAATTCACGCCCGTCTGCGTTAGATAGCGTGCATTTCGGCCTCCTCGACCTACAAGGTGTTGGCACATTTACCAACACATCAGTTTCTCTGGCAACGGCGCGATTTTCTTTTTGGGTCAATTGTCTCCTTTCCGATGCACTATTTCTTCTTTACTGTATCCCTCGCACCCTCATATTGGCGAATTAAAACAGAAATTGCTTCGTAATGAAATACTATGTGTTCCATGTCTTCTCTTCCCCAATCTACGAACGTTTCTACAGAAACCGCGCCATTTTCCTTTTATGGTCGGCTATCTCCTTTCCGATGCTCTATTTCTTCTTTACTGAATCTCTCGCACCCTCAAATTGACGAATTAACAAGGAAATTGTGTCGCAATGAAATACTATGGGTTCCATACCTTCTCTTTCCCAATCTAGAACGTTTCTACGGCGACAGGATTTTCTTTTGGCTTTGGGTATCTCCTTTCCGATACACAATTTCCTCTTTATTGTATCCCTCACATCCTCACATTGACGAATTAACACAAAAATTGCGTTACAATGAGACACTACGGATTCCATGCCTTCTCGTTCCCAATCTTGAACGTTTCTACGGCAACGGCGCGATTTCCTTTTTTGGTTGATTATCTCCTTTCCGATGCACTATTTCTTCTCTACTGTATCCCTCGCACCCTCACATTGGCGAATTAATACTGAAATTGTGTCGCAGTAAAATACTATGGGTTCCATGCCTTATCTTTCCCAATCTACGAACGTTTCTATGGCAAAGGCACGATTTTTCTTTGGGTCGATTATCTCCTTTCCGATCCACTATTACTTCTTTACTGTGTCCCTTGCACCCTCACATTGACGAATTAACACAGAAATTGCGTCGAAATGAAATACTATGGGTTCCATGCCTTCTCTTTCCCAATCTACGAACGTTTCGATGGCAACAGCGCGATTTTCTTTTTGGGTCGATTATCTCCTTTCCGATGTACTATTTCTCTTTACTGTATCCCTCGCACCCTCAAATTGACGAATTAACACAGAAATTGCGACGCAATGAAATACTATGGGTTCCGTGCCTTCCCTTTCCCAATTTACGAACGTTTCTATGGCAACAGCGCGATTTTCATTTTGGGTCGATTATTTCCTTTCCGATGCACTATTTCTTCTTTACTGTATCCCTCGCACCCTAACATTGACGAATTAACACAGAAATTACGCCACAATGAAATACAATGGGTTCCATGCCTTCTCTTTCCCCAATCTAGAACGTTTCTACGGCAACGACAAGATTCTTATTTTGGGTCAATTATCTCATTTCCGATGCACTATTTCTTCTTTGCTGTATCCCTCGCATCCTCACATTGATGAACTGACACAGAAATTGCGTCGCAATGAAATACCATAGGTTCCATGCCTTCTCTATCCAAATTTACGAACGTTTCTACGGCAACGGCGCGATTTTCTTTTGGGTCCATTATCTCGTTTCCCATGCACTACTTCTTCATTACTGTATATCTCGCACGCTCACATTGACGAAATAACACAGAAATTGCGTAGCAGAGAGATACTATGGGTTCCATGCCTTCTCTTTCCCAATCTAGAACGTTTCTACGGCGACAGGGTTTTCTTTTGGGGTTGGGTATCTCCTTTCTGAAACACAATTTCATCTTTATTGTATCCCCTACACCCTCACATTCACGAATTAACACAAAAATTGCGTTGCAATGAAATGCTACGGATTCCATGCGTTCTTGTTCCCAATCTTGAACATTTCTACTTCAACGGCGCGATTTTCTTTTTGGGTCGATTACCTTCTTTCCGAAGCACTATTCCCTCTAAACTGTATCCCTCACACCCTCTCATTGGCGAATTAATACGGAAATTGTGTAGCAGTAAAATACTACGGCTTCCAAGCCATCTCTTTCCCAAACTGAGAACGTTTCTATGGCAACAGCACGATATTTTTTTTGGTCGATTATCTCCTTTCCGATGCACTATTTCTTCTTTACTGTATCCCTTGCACCCACACATTGACGAATTAACACAGAAATGCGTCGAAATGAAATACTATGGGTTCATGCATTGTCTTTCCCAATCTAGGAACGTTTCTATGGCAACAGCGCGATTTTCTTTTTGGGTCGATTATCTCCTTTCCGATGTACTATTTCTTTTTACTGTATCCCTCGCACCGTCACATTGACGAATTATACAGAAATTGCGTCGCAATGAAATACTCTGGGTTCCATTCCTTCTCTTTCCCAATCTAGAACGTTTAATTCTGATACGACGGGATTTTCTTCTCCGGTCGATTATCTCCTTTCTGATGCACTATTTCATCTCTACTGTATCCCTCGCACCCTGATATTGACGAATTAACACAGAAATTGCGTCGCAATGAAATACTATATGTTCCATGCCTTCTCTAAACCAGTCTAGAACGTTTCTACGGCTACGGCGCGATTTTCTTTTTGCACTGGTTATCTCCTTTCCCATGCACTATCTCTTCTTCACTATATCCCTTGCACCCGCATATTGACGAATTAACACAGAAATAGCGTCGCGATGAAATACCATGGGTTCCATGCCTTCTCTTTCCCAACCTAGAACGTTTCTACAGCAACGACAGGTGTTTCTTGTGGGGCCGGGTATCTCCTTTCCGATGCACAATTTCTTCTTTATTGTATCCCTCGCACCCTCACATTGACGAAATAACACAGAAATTGCGTCGCAATGAAATACTATGGATTCCATGCCTTCTCGTTAACAATCTTGAACGTTTCTACAGCAACGGCGCGATTTTCTTTTTGGGTCGATTAACTCCTATCTGATGCACTATTTCCTCTTTACTGTATTCTTTGCACCCTGACATTGACGAATTAACACAGAAAATGCGTCGCAATGAAATACTATGAGTTCCATGCCTACTCTTTCAAAATTTACGAATGTTTCTACGGCTACGGCGCGATTTTCTTTTTGTGTCGATTATCACCTTTCCGATGCCCTATTTCTTCTTTACTGTATCCCTCACACCCTCACATTGGCGAATTAATACTGAAATTATGTCGCAGTAAAATACTATGGGTTCCATGCCTTCTCTTTCGCAATCTACGAGCGTTTCTATGGCAACAGCGCGATATTCTTTTTAGGTCGATTATCTCCTTTCCAATGTACTATTTCACCATTACTGTATCCCTCGCACCCTCACATTGACGAATTAACACAGAAATTCCATCGCAATGAAATACCATGTGTTAAATGCTTTCTCTTTCCCAATTTACGAAAGTTTCTACGGCAACGGAGCGATTTTCTTTTTGGGACGATTATCTCCTTTCCGATGCACTATTTCTCCTTTACTGTATCCCTCGCACCCTCACATTGACGAATTAACACAGAAATTGCGTCGAAATATAATACAGTGGGTTCCATGCCTTCTCTTTCCCAATTTACGAACGTTTCTACGGCAATGGCGCGATTTTCTTTTTGGGTCGATTATCTCCTTTGCGATGCACTATTTCTTCTTTACTGTGTCCCTCGCACCCTCACATCGACGAATTAACACATAAATTGCGTCGCAATGAAATACTATGGGTTCCATGCCTTCTCTCTCCCAATTTACGAACGTTTCTATTGCAAAGGCACGGTTTTTTTTTGTGTCGATTATCTAATTTCCGCTGCACAATTTCTACTTTACTGTATCCCTTGCACCGTCACAATGACGAATTAAGACAGAAATTGCGTCGAAATGTAATACTATGGGTTCCATGCCTTCTCTTTCCCAATTTACGAACGTTTCTACGGCAACGGCGCGATTTTCATTTTGGGTTGATTATTTCCTTTCCGTTGCACTATTTCTTCTTTACTGTTTCCTTCGCACCTTCACATTGACGAATTAACACGAAAATTACGCCGCAATGAAATACTATGGGTTCCATGCCTTCTCTTTCCCAATAGAGAACGTTTCTACGGCAATGGTGCGATTATCTTTTTGGGTCGATTATCTCCTTTTCGATGCACTATTTCTTCTTTACTGTATCTCTCGCACCCTCGTATTGACGAATTAACACAGAAATTGCGTAGCAGTGAGATACCATAGGTTCCATGCCTTCTCTTTCCCAATCTACGGACGTTTCTATGGCAATGGCGCGGTTTTCTTGTTGGGTCGATTATTTCCTTTCCGATGCACTATTTCTTCTTTACTGTATCCCTCGCACCCTCACATTGACGAATTAACACAGAAATTACGCCGCAATGAAATACTACGCTTTCCGTGACTTCTCTTTCCCAGTAGAGAACGTTTCTACGGCAACGGTGCGATTATCTTTTTGGGTCGATTATCTCCTTTCCGATGCACTATTTCTTCTTTACTGTATCTCTCGCACCCCTCATTGACGAATTAACACTGAAATTGCGTCGAAATATAATACAATGGGTTCCATGCCTTCTCTTTCCGAATTTACGAACGTTTCCACGGCAACGGTGCGATTTTCGTTTTGGGTCGATTATCTCCTTTCCGATGCACCATTTCTTCTTTACTGTATCCATCACACCCTCACACTTCCGAATTAACAAAGAAATTGCGTCGCAAAGAAATACTATGGGTTCCATGCCTTCTCTTTCCCAATCTAGAACGTTTCTAAGACAACGGCGGAATTTTGTTTAGGTCGATTCTATCCTTTCTGATGCACTATCTCTTCTACACTGTATCCCTCGCACCCTCACATTGGCGAATTAATACAGAAATTGCTTCACAATGTAATACTATGGGTTCCACGCCTTCTCTTTCCCAATCTAGAACGTTTCTACGGCGACAGGATTTTCTTAGGGGGTCGGGTATCTCCTTTCCGAAACACAATTTCTATTTTATTGTATCCCTCACACCCTCACATTGACGAATTAACACAAAACTTGCGTTACAATGAAATACTACGGATTCCATGCCTTCTGGTTACCAATCTTGAACGTTTCTACTTCAACGGTGCGACTTTTTTTTTTGGGGTCGATTACCTTCTTTCCGATGCACTATTTCTTCTAAACTGTTTCCCTCGCACCCTCACATTGACGAATTAACACAGAAATTGCGTCGCAATGAAATGCTATGGGTTCCACGCCTTCTCTTTCCCAATCTAGAACGTTTCTACGGCGACAGGATTTTCTTAGGGGGTCAGGTATCTCCTTTCCGAAACACAATTTCTATTTTATTGTATCCCTCACACCCTCACATTGACGAATTAACACAAAACTTGCGTTACAATGAAATACTACGGATTCCATGCCTTCTGGTTACCAATCTTGAACGTTTCTACTTCAACGGTGCGACTTTTTTTTTTGGGGTCGATTACCTTCTTTCCGATGCACTATTTCTTCTAAACTGTTTCCCTCGCACCCTCACATTGACGAATTAACACAGAAATTGCGTCGCAATGAAATGCTATGGGTTCCATGCCTTCTCTTTTCCAATCTACGAACGTTTCGACAGCAATGGCTCGATTTTCTTTTTGCGTCGATTATCTCCATTCAGATGCACTATTTCTTCTTTACTGTATGCCTCGCACCCTCACATTTACGAATTAACACACAAATTGCGTCGCAATGACATACTATGAGTTCCATGCCTTCTCTTCCCCAATTTACGAACGTTTATACGGCAATGGCGCGATTTTCTTTTTGGGTCGATTATCTCCTCTCCGATGCACTATTTCTTCTTTACTGTATCCCTCGCAATCTCACAATGACGAATTAACACAGAAATTGCGTCGCAATGAAATACTATGGGTTCCATGCCTTCTCTTTCCCAATTTACGAACGTTTGTACGGCAACGGCGCGATTTTCTTTTTGGGTCTATTATCTCCTTTCCGATGCACTATTTCTTTTTTACTGTGTCCCGCGCACCCTCACATTGACGAAATGACACAGAAATTTCGACGCAATGAGATACTATGTGTTCCATGCCTTCTCTTTCCCAATAGAAAACGTTTCTACGGCAATGGTGCGATTATGTTTTGGGTCGATTATCTCCTTTTCGATGCACTATTTCTTCTTTACTGTATCTCTCGCACCCTCGTATTGACGAATTAACACAGAAATTGCGTAGCAGTGAGATACCATAGGTTCCATGCCTTCTCTTTCCCAATCTACGGACGTTTCTATGGCAATGGCGCGGTTTTCTTGTTGGGTCGATTATTTCCTTTCTGATGCACTATTTCTTCTTTACTGTATCCCTCGCACCCTCACATTGACGAATTAACACAGAAATTACGCCGCAATGAAATACTACGCGTTCCATGCCTTCTCTTTCCCAGTAGAGAACGTTTCTACGGCAACGGTGCGATTATCTTTTTGGGTCGATTATCTCCTTTCCGATGCACTATTTCTTCTTTACTGTATCTCTCGCACCCCTCATTGACGAATTAACACTGAAATTGCGTCGAAATATAATACAATAGGTTCCATGCCTTCTCTTTCCGAATTTACGAGCGTTTCCACGGCAACCGTGCGATTTTCGTTTTGGGTCGATTATCTCCTTTCCGAAGCACCATTTCTTCTTTACTGTATCCATCACACCCTCACACTTCCGAATTAACAAAGAAATTGCGTCGCAAAGAAATACTATGCGTTCCATGCCTTCTCTTTCCCAATCTAGAACGTTTCTAAGACAATGGCGGAATTTTGTTTAGGTCGAATCTATCCTTTCTGATGCACTATCTCTTCTACACTGTATCCCTCGCACCCTCACATTGGCGAATTAATACAGAAATTGCTTCGCAATGTAATACTATGGGTTCCACGCCTTCTCTTTCCCAATCTAGAACGTTTCTACGGCGACAGGATTTTCTTAGGGGGTCGGGTATCTCCTTTCCGAAACACAATTTCTATTTTATTGTATCCCTCACACCCTCACATTGACGAATTAACACAAAACTTGCGTTACAATGAAATACTACGGATTCCATGCCTTCTGGTTACCAATCTTGAACGTTTCTACTTCAACGGTGCGATTTTTTTTTTTTGGGGTCGATTACCTTCTTTCCGATGCACTATTTCTTCTAAACTGTTTCCCTCGCACCCTCACATTGACGAATTAACACAGAAATTGCGTCGCAATGAAATGCTATGGGTTCCATGCCTTCTCTTTTCCAATCTACGAACGTTTCTACAGCAATGGCTCGATTTTCTTTTTGAGTCGATTATCTCCATTCAGATGCACTATTTCTTCTTTACTGTATGCCTCGCACCCTCACATTTACGAATTAACACACAAATTGCGTCGCAATGACATACTATGAGTTCCATGCCTTCTCTTCCCCAATTTACGAACGTTTATACGGCAATGGCGCGATTTTCTTTTTGGGTCGATTATCTCCTCTCCGATGCACTATTTCTTCTTTACTGTATCCCTCGCAATCTCACAATGACGAATTAACACAGAAATTGCGTTGCAATGAAATACTATGGGTTCCATGCCTTCTCTTTCCCAATTTACGAACGTTTCTACGGCAACGGCGCGATTTTCTTTTTGGGTCTATTATCTCCTTTCCGATGGACTATTTCTTTTTTACTGTGTCCCGCGCACCCTCACATTGACGAAATGACACAGAAATTTCGACGCAATGAGATACTATGTGTTCCATGCCTTCTCTTTCCCAATCTATAAAGTTTCTACGACAGCGACAGGATTTTATTTTGGGGTCGAATATCTCCTTTCCGATGCACAATTTCTTCTTTACTGTATCCCTCGCACCCTCACATTGACGAATTAACGCAGAAATTGCGTCGCAATGAAATACTATGGGTTCCATGCCTTCTCTAAACCAGGTTAGAACGTTACTACGGCAACGGTGCGATTTTCTTTTTGGGTCGATTATCTCCTTTCCAATGTATTATTTGTTCTTTACTGTATTAATTGCACCCTCACATCGACGACATAACACAGAAATAGCGTTGCAATTAAATAATATGGGTTCCATGCCTTCCCTTTCCCAATTTACGAACGTTTCTACGGCAACAGCGCGATTGTCTTTTTTGGTCGATTATCTCCTTTCCGATGCACTATTTCTTCTTTACTGTACCTCTCGCACCCTCACATTTACGAATTAACACAGAAATTGGGTCGCGATGTAATACTATGGGTTCCATGCCTTCTCTTTCCCCATTTACGAACGATTCTACGGCAATGGCGCGATTTTCTTTTTGGGTCGATTATCTCCTTTCCGATGCACTATTTCTTCTTTACTTTATCCCTCGCAGCCTCACATTGACGAATTAACACAGAAATTACGCCGCAATGAGGTACTATGGGTTCCATGCCTTCTCTTTCCCAATATAGAACGTTTCTACGGCAACAGTACGATTATCTTTTTGGGTCGATTATCTCCTTTCCGATGCCCTATTTCTTCTTTACTGTATCCCTTAGCACCCTCACATTGACGAATTAACAGAGAAATTGCGTCGCAGTGAAATAATATGGGTTCCATGCCTTCTCTTTCCCAATGTAGAACGTTTCTACGGCAACCTTGCGATTTTTTTTTTTTTGGGTCGATTATCTCCTTTCCGATGCACTATTTCTTCTTTACTGTATCCCTCGCATGCTCACATTGACGAATTAACAAGGAAATTGCGTCGCAATGAAATACAATGGGTCCCATGCCTTGTCTTTCCTTATTCCAGAACGTTTCTATGGCAACGACAGGATCTTCTCTTTGGGTCAATTATCTCAATTCCGATGCACTATTTCTTCTTTGCTGTATCCCTCGCATCCTTACATTGACGAACTGACACATAAATTGCGTCGCAATGAAATACCATGGGATCCATGCCTTCTCTCTCCAAATCTACGATTGTTTCCACGGGAACGGCTCAATTTTCTTTTTGGGTCGATTATCTCGTTTCCGATGCACTATATCTTCATTACTGTATATCTCGCACCCTCACATTGACAAATTAACACAGAAATTGCGTCGAAAAGAAATACTATGTGTTCCATGCCTTCTCTTTCCCATTCTATGACAGGTTCTACGGCAACAGTGCGATTTTAATTTGGGTCGATTATCTCCTTTCCAATCCACTATTTCTTCTTTACTGTATCGGTCGCACCCTCACATTGACGAATTAACGCACAAATTGCGTCGCAATGAGATACTATGGGTTCCGTGCCTTCTCTTTCCCAATCCAGAACTTTTATGCGGCAACGACAGGATTTCTTTTTGGGGTCGAGTATCTCCTTTCCGATGCACAATTTCTTCTTTACTGTATCCCTCGCACCCTCACATTGACGAATTAACACAAAAATTGCTTTGCAATGAAATATTATGTGATCCATGCCTTCTCTTCCCAATCTAGAACGTTTCTACGGCAACGACAGGATTTTAATTTGGGTCGATTATCGCCTTTCCGATTCACTATATCTACATTACTGTTTCCCCTGCACCCTCACATTGACGAATTAACACAGAAGTTGAGTCTCAGTGAAATACTTTGGCTTCCATGCCTTCTCTTTCGCAACCTCCGAACGTTTCTACATCAACGGTGCGATTTTCTTTTTGGGTCGATTATCTCCCCTCTGATGCACCATTTCTTCTTTACTGTATCCCTCACACCCTCACATTGAGAATTAACACAGAAATTGCGTCGCAATGAAATACTATGGGTTCCATGCCTTCTCTTTCGCAATCTAGAACGTTTCTACGGCAAGGACAGGGTTTTCTTTTTGGGTCGATTATCTCCTTTCCGATGCACTATTTCTTCTTTACTGTATATCTCGCACCCTCACATTGGCGAATTAATACAGAAATTGCATCGCAATGAAATACTATGTGTTCCATGGCTACTCTTTCCCGATATACGAACGTTTCTACGGCAACTGCGCGATTTTCTTTTAGGGTCGATTATCTCCTTTGTGATGCACTATTTCTTCTATACTGTATCCCTCGCACCCTCACATTGGCAATTAACACAGAAATGGCGCCGCAATGAGAAATTATGGGTTCCATGACTTCTCTTTATTAATCTGGAACGTTCCTAAGGCAACAGCGCGATTTTATTTGTGGGTCGATTATCTCTTTTCGTATGCACTATCTCTTCTATACTGTATTCCTCGCACCCTCACATTGACGAATTAACACAGAAATTGCGTCGCAATGAGATACTATGGGTTCCATGAGTTCTCTTTCCCATTCTAGAATGATTCTATGGCAACGACAGGATTTTCTTTTGGGGTCGAGTATCTCCTTTCCGATGCACTATTTCTTCTATACTGTATCCCACGCACCCTCACATTGACGAATTAACACAGAAATTGCGCCGCAATGAAATACTATGGGTTCCATGCCTTTTCTTTCCCAATCTATAACGTTTCTACGGCGACGACAGTATTTTCCTTCTTGGTCGATTATCTCCTTTCCGATGCACTATTTCTTCTTAACTGTACCCCTTCCACCCTCACATTGACGAATGAACACAGAAATTGCGTCGCAATGAGATACTACGTGTTCCATGCCTTCTCTTTACCAATCTACAAAGTTTCTACGGCAAAGGCGCATTTCCTTTTTACGTCGATTATCTCCTTTCCGATGCACTATTTCTTCTTTACCGTATCCCTCGCACCCTTACATTGACGAATTAACACAGAAATTGCGTCGCAATGAAATACTATGCGTTCCATGCCTTCCCTTTCCCAAGCTAGAACGTTTCTACGGCAATGACACGATTTTCATTTTGGGTCGATTATCTCCTTTCCGATGCACTATTTCTTCTTTACTGTATCCCTCGCACCCTCACATTGACGAATTAACACAGAAATTGCGTCGCAAATAAATACTATGGGTTTCATGTTCCTCTTTCACAGTCTAGAAAGTTTCTACGGCAACGACAGGATTTTCTTTTGCGGTCGATTATCTCCTTTCCGATGCACAATTTCTTCTTTACTGTATCCCTCGCACCCTCACATTAACGAATTAACACAGAAATTGCGTTGCAATGAAATACTATGGATTCAATGCCTTCTCTTTCCGAATCTAGAACGTTTCTACAGCAGAGACAGGATTTTCTTATTGTGTCGATTATCTCCTTTCCGATGCAGTATATCGTCCTTACTGTATCCCACGCGGCCTCACATTGACGAATTAACACAGAAATTACGTTGCAATGAAATACTATGGATTCCATGTCTTCTCTTACCCAATCTAGAACGTTTCTACGGCAACGGCGCGATTTCCTTTTCGGTCGATTATCTACTTTCCGATACACTATTTCTTCTTTGCTGTATCGCTCGCACCTCACACTGACGAATTACCACAGAAATTGCGTCGCAATGAAATACTATGTGTTCCATGCCTCCTCTTTCCCTAAATACGAATTTTTCTACGGCAGTTGCGCGATTATCGTTTTGGTCGATTATCTCCTTTCCGATGCACTATTTCTTCTTTGCTGCATCCCTCGCATCCTCACATTGACGAACTAACACAAAATTTGCGTCGCAATGGAATACTATGGGTTCCATTCCTTCTCTATCCAAATCTACGAACGTTTCTAAGGCAACGGAGCGATTTTATCTCATTTCCGATGCACTAATTCGTCTTAACTGTATAACTCGCACCCTCACATTGACGAGTTACCTCAGAAATTGCGTCGCAGTGAAATACTATGTGTTCCATGCCTTCTCTTTCCAAATGTAGATCGTTTCTACGGCAACGACAAGAATTTCTTTTTGGGTCGATGATCTCCTTTCCAATGCACTATTTCTTGTTTACTGTATATCTCGCACCTTCACATTGTTGAATTACCACAGAAATGGCGTCGCAAGGAAATACAACAGGTTCCATGAATTCTCCTTCCCAATCTACGATCGTATCTACGGCAACGCCGCGATTTTCTTTTTGGGTCGATTACCTCCATTCCGATGCTCGTTACTGTATCCCTCGCACCCTGACATTGACAAATTAACACAGAAATTGCGTCGCAATGAAATACTATGCTTTAGGAGCCTTCCCTTTCCCAATTCACCTATGTATATACGGCAACGGAGCGATTTTCTTTTTGGGTCGAGTATCTCCTTTCCGATGGACTATTTCTTCTTTACTGTATCCCTTACACCCTCACATTGACGAAATAACACAGAAATTGCGTCGCAGCGAAATACTATGGCTACCATGCCTTCTCTTTTCCAATCTAGAACGTTACTACGTCAACGACAGGATTTTCTTTTGGGGTCGAGTATCTCCTGTCCGATACACAATTTCTTCTTTACTGTATCCCTCACACCCTCACATTGGCGAATTATCATAGAGATTGCGTCGCAATGAAGTACTATGTTTTCCATTCCTTCTCTCTCCCAATCTAGAACGTTTCTACGGCACATGCGCGATTCTCTTTTTGGTTTGATTATCTCCATTCTGATACACTATTCCTTCTTTACTGTATCCCTCGCACCCTCACATTGACGAATTAACACAGAAATTGCGTTGCCATTAAATACAATGGGTCCCATGCCTTCTCTTTCCCAATCTAAAACGTTTCTACGGCAACAACTGGATTTTCCTTTGGGGTCGAGTATCTCGTTTCCGACGCACTATCTCTTCTTTACTGTATCCCTCGCACCCTCACATTGATGAATTAACACAGAAATTGCGTCGAAATGAAATACTATGGGTTCCATGCCTTCTCCTTCCCAATTTACGAACGTCTCTATGGCAACGGCGCGATTTTCTCTTTGGACCCACCATCTCCTTTCCGATGTACTATTTCTACTTTACAGTATCCCTCGCACACTCACATTGACGAATTCACACAGAAATTGCGTCGCAATGAAATACTATGGCTTCCATGCCTTGTCTTTCCCAATCTAGAACGTTTCTACGTCAACGGCAAGATTTTCTTTTCGGGTCAAGTTTCTCCTTTCCGATACACAATTTCTTCTTCAATATATCCCTCACTCCCCCACATTGACGAATTAACACAGAAATTGCGTTGCCATGAAATACAATGGGTTCCATGCCTTCTCTTTCCCAACCTACGAACGTTTCTACGGCAACGGCGCGATTTTCTTTTTGGGTCGATTATCTCCTTTCCGATGCACTATTTCTTCTTTACTGTATCCCTCGCACCCTCAGATTGACGAATTTACGAAGAAATAGCGTCGCAATGAAAAATTATGGGTTCCATGCCTTCTCTTTCCCAATCTAGAACGTTTCTATGGCAACGGCGCGATTTTATTTGTGATCCGATTTTTTCCTTTCTGATGCACTATTTCTTCTTTACTGTCTATCATGCACCTCACATTGACGAATTAACAACGAAATTGCATCGCAATGAATTACTATGGGCTCCATGCCCTCTCTTTCCCAATCTACGAACGTTTCTATTGCAACGGCGCGATTTTCTTTTTGTGTCGATTATCTCCATTCCGATGCACTATTTCTTCTTTACTGTATCCCTCGCACCCTCACATCGACGAATTAACACAGAAATTGCGTCTCAATTAAATACTATGTGTTCCATGCCTTCTCTTTCCCAATCTACGAACGTTTCTACGGCAATGGCGCTATTTTCGTTTTGGATCGATTATCTCCTTTCCAATGCACTTTTTGATCTTTACTGTTTACCTCGTACCCCTACATTGACGAATTAACTCAGAAATTGCGTCTCAAAGAAACACTATGACTTCCATGCCTTCTCTTTTCCAATTTAATGACGTTTCTACGGCAACGGCGGGATTTTGTTTTTCTTTCGAATATCTTCTTCCCGATGGACTATTTCTTCTGTACTGTATCTCTCGCACTCTCACATTGACGAATTAACACAGAAATTCCTTCGCAGTGAAATTTTATGTATTCCATGCCTTCTCTTTCCCAATCTACGAACGTTTCTACATCAACGGCGTTATTTTCTTTTTGGGTCGATTATCTCCTTTCCGATGCACTATTTCTTCTTTACTGTTTCCCTCGCGCCCTCACATTGACAAATTAACACAGAAATTGCGTCACAATGAAATACTATGGGTTCCATGCCTTCTCTTTATCAATTTACGAACGTTTATATGGCAACGGCGCGATTTTCTTTTCGGGTAGATTATCTCCTTTTTGATGCACTATTTCTTCTTTACTGTATCCCTCCCACCCTTACATTGACGAATTAACACAGAAATTGCGTCGCAATGAAATACTATGGGTTCCATGCCTTCTCTTTCCCAATCTGCGAACGTTTCTATGGCAACGGTGCGATTTTCTTTTTGTGTCGATGATCTCCTTTCCGATGCACTATTTCTTCTGTACTGTATCCCTCGCACCCTCACATTAAGGAATTTACAAACAAATTGCATTGCAATGAAAAGTTACGTGTTCCATGCCTTCTCTTTCCGAATCTGCGAACGTTTCTATGACAACGGCGCGATTTTTTTTTTGTGTCGATTATCTCCTTTCCGATGCACTATTTCTTCTATACTGTATGCCCTTGCACCCTCACATTAGGGAATTAACACAGAAATTGCGTCGAAATATAAAATTATGTGATCCATGCCTTCTCTTTACCAATCTACAAACGATTCTATGGCAACGGCGAGATTTTCCTTTGGGTCGATTATCTCCTCTCCGATGCACAATTTCTTCTTTACTGTATCCCTTGCACCCTCACACTGACGAATTAACATAGAAGTTGCGTCGTAATGAAATACTATGGGTTCCATGCCTTCTCTTTCAAAATCTGGAGCTTTTCTACGTCAACGACTGGATTTTCTTTTGGGGTCGAGTATCTCCTTTCCGATGCACTATTTCTTCTATACTGTATCCCACGCACCCTCACATTGACGAATTAACACAGAAATTGCGCTGCAATGAAATACTATGGGTTCCATGCCTTTTCTTTCCCAATCTATAACGTTTCTACGGCGACGACAGTATTTTCCTTCTTGGTCGATTATCTCCTTTCCGATGCACTATTTCTTCTTAACTGTACCCCTTCCATCCTCACATTGACGAAAGAACACAGAAATTGCGTCGCAATGAGATACTACGTGTTCCATGCCTTCTCTTTACCAATCTACAACGTTTCTACGGCAAAGGCGCATATCCTTTTTACGTCGATTATCTCCTTTCCGATCCACTATTTCTTCTTTACCGTATCCCTCGCACCCTTACATTGACGAATTAACACAGAAATTGCGTCGCAATGAAATACTATGCGTTCCATGCCTTCCCTTTCCCAAGCTAGAACGTTTCTACGGCAATGACACGATTTTCATTTTGGGTCGATTATCTCCTTTCCGATGCACTATTTCTTCTTTACTGTATCCCCTGCACCCTCACATTGACGAATTAACACAGAAATTGCGTTGCAATGAAATACTATGGGTTCCATGAATTCACTTTCCCAATGTAGATCGTTTCTACGGCAACGACAGGATTATCTTTTTGGGTCGATTATCTCCTTTCCGATGCACTGTATCGTCTTTACTGTATCCCTCGCACCCTCACATTGACGAATTAACACAGAAATTGCGTCGCAAATAAATACTATGGGTTTCATGTTCCTCTTTCACAGTCTAGAAAGTTTCTACGGTAACGACAGGATGTTCTTTTGCGGTCGACTATCTCCTTTCCGATGCACAATTTCTTCTTTACTGTATCCCACGCAGCCTCACATTGACGAATTAACACAGAAATTACGTCGCAATGAAATACTATGGATTCCATGTCTTCTCTTTCCCAATCTAGAACGTTTCTACGGCAACGGCGCGATTTCCTTTTCGGTCGATTATCTAATTTCCGATGCACTATTTCTTCTTTGCTGTATCGCTCGCACCTCACACTGACGAATTACCACAGAAATTGCGTCGCAATGAAATACTATGTGTTCCATGCCTCCTCTTTCCCTAAATACGAATTTTTCTACGGCAGTTGCGCGATTATCGTTTTGGTCGATTATCTCCTTTCCGATGCACTATTTCTTCTTTGCTGCATCCCTCGCATCCTCACATTGACGAACTAACACAAAATTTGCGTCGCAATGGAATACTATGGGTTCCATTCCTTCTCTATCCAAATCTACGAACGTTTCTAAGGCAACGGAGCGATTTTATCTCATTTCCGATGCACTAATTCGTCTTAACTGTATAACTCGCACCCTCACATTGACGAGTTACCTCAGAAATTGCGTCGCAGTGAAATACTATGTGTTCCATGCCTTCTCTTTCCAAATGTAGATCGTTTCTACGGCAACGACAAGAATTTCTTTTTGGGTCGATGATCTCCTTTCCAATGCACTATTTCTTGTTTACTGTATATCTCGCACCTTCACATTGTTGAATTACCACAGAAATGGCGTCGCAAGGAAATACTACAGGTTCCATGAATTCTCCTTCCCAATCTACGATCGTATCTACGGCAACGCCGCGATTTTCTTTTTGGGTCGATTACCTCCATTCCGATGCTCGTTACTGTATCCCTCGCACCCTGACATTGACGAATTAACACAGAAATTGCGTCGCAATGAAATACTATGCTTTAGGAGCCTTCCCTTTCCCAATTCACCTATGTATCTACGGCAACGGAGCGATTTTCTTTTTGGGTCGAGTATCTCCTTTCCGATGGACTATTTCTTCTTTACTGTATCCCTTACACCCTCACATTGACGAAATAACACAGAAATTGCGTCGCAGCGAAATACTATGGCTACCATGCCTTCTCTTTCCCAATCTAGAACGTTACTACGTCAACGACAGGATTTTCTTTTGGGGTCGAGTATCTCCTGTCCGATACACAATTTCTTCTTTACTGTATCCCTCACACCCTCACATTGGCGAATTATCATAGAGATTGCGTCGCAATGAAGTACTATGTTTTCCATTCCTTCTCTCTCCCAATCTAGAACGTTTCTACGGCACATGCGCGATTCTCTTTTTGGTTTGATTATCTCCATTCTGATACACTATTCTTTCTTTACTGTATCCCTCGCACCCTCACATTGACGAATTAACACAGAAATTGCGTTGCCATTAAATACAATGGGTCCCATGCCTTCTCTTACCCAATCAAAAACGTTTCTACGGCAACAACTGGATTTTCCTTTGGGGTCGAGTATCTCGTTTCCGACGCACTATCTCTTCTTTACTGTATCCCTCGCACCCTCACATTGATGAATTAACACAGAAATTGCGTCGAAATGAAATACTATGGGTTCCATGCCTTCTCCTTCCCAATTTACGAACGTCTCTATGGCAACGGCGCGATTTTCTCTTTGGGCCCACCATCTCCTTTCCGATGTACTATTTCTACTTTACAGTATCCCTCGCACACTCACATTGACGAATTCACACAGAAATTGCGTCGCAATGAAATACTATGGCTTCCATGCCTGGTCTTTCCCAATCTAGAACGTTTCTACGTCAACGGCAAGATTTTCTTTTCGGGTCAAGTTTCCCCTTTCCGATACACAATTTCTTCTTCAATATATCCCTCACTCCCCCACATTGACGAATTAACACAGAAATTGCGTTGCCATGAACGACAATGGGTTCCATGCCTTCTCTTTCCCAACCTACGAACGTTTCTATGGCAACGGCGCGATTTTCTTTTTGGGTCGATTATCTCCTTTCCGATGCACTATTTCTTCTTTACTGTATCCCTCGCACCCTCAGATTGACGAATTTACGAAGAAATAGCGTCGCAATGAAAAATTATGGGTTCCATGACTTCTCTTTCCCAATCTAGAACGTTTCTATGGCAACGGCGCGATTTTATTTGTGATTCGATTTTTTCCTTTCTGATGCACTATTTCTTCTTTACTGTCTATCATGCACATCACATTGACGAATTAACAACGAAATTGCATCGCAATGAATTACTATGGGTTCCATGCCCTCTCTTTCCCAATCTACGAACGTTTCTATTGCAACGGCGCGATTTTCTTTTTGTGTCGATTATCTCCATTCCGATGCACTATTTCTTCTTTACTGTATCCCTCGCACCCTCACATCGACGAATTAACACAGAAATTGCATCTCAATTAAATACTATGTGTTCCATGCCTTCTCTTTCCCAATCTACGAACGTTTCTACGGCAACGGCGCTATTTTCGTTTTGGATCGATTATCTCCTTTCCGATGCACTATTTCTTCTTTACTGTTTCCCTCGCGCCCTCACATTGACAAATTAACACAGAAATTGCGTCACAATGAAATACTATGGGTTCCATGCCTTCTCTTTATCAATTTACGAACGTTTATATGGCAACGGCGCGATTTTCTTTTCGGGTCGATTATCTCCTTTCTGATGCACTATTTCTTCTTTACTGTATCCCTCCCACCCTTACATTGACGAATTAACACAGAAATTGCGTCGCAATGAAATACTATGGGTTCCATGCCTTCTCTTTCCCAATCTGCGAACGTTTCTATGGCAACGGCGCGATTTTCTTTTTGTGTCGATGATCTCCTTTCCGATGCACTATTTCTTCTGTACTGTATCCCTCGCACCCTCACATTAAGGAATTTACAAACAAATTGCATTGCAATGAAAAGTTACGTGTTCCATGCCTTCTCTTTCCGAATCTGCGAACGTTTCTATGACAACGGCGCGATTTTCTTTTTGTGTCGATTATCTCCTTTCCGATGCACTATTTCTTCTATACTGTATGCCCTTGCACCCTCACATTCGGGAATTAACACAGAAATTGCGTCGAAATATAAAATTATGTGATCCATGCCTTCTCTTTACCAATCTACAAACGATTCTATGGCAACGGCGAGATTTTCCTTTGGGTCGATTATCTCCTCTCCGATGCACAATTTCTTCTTTACTGTATCCCTTGCACCCTCACACTGACGAATTAACATAGAAGTTGCGTCGTAATGAAATACTATGGGTTGCATGCCTTCTCTTTCAAAATCTGGAGCTTTTCTACGTCAACGACTGGATTTTCTTTTGGGGTCGAGTATCTCCTTTCTGAGACACTATTTCTTTTTTACTGTATCCCTCACACCCTCACATTGACGATTTAAAACAGAGATTGCGTCGCAGTGAAGTACTATGGGTTCCATGTCTACTCTTTCCAAATCTAGAACGCTGCTACGGCAACGTCTGGATTTTCTTCTGGGGTCGGGTATCTCCTTTCCGATGCACTATTTCTTCTTTACTGTATATCACGCACCCTCACATTGACGAATTAACACAGAACTTGCGTCGCAATGAACTACTATGTGTTCCATGCCTTTTCTTTCCCAATCTACGAACGTTACTATGGCAACGGCGCGATTTTCTTTTTGTGTTGCTTATCTCCTTTCCGATGCACTATTTCTTTTTTACTGTATCCCTCGTACCCTCACTTTGACGAATTAACACAGAAATTGCGTTGCCATGAAATACAATGGGTTCCATGCTTTCTCTTTCCCAATCAACGAACGTTTCCAAGGCAACGGCGCAATTTTCTTTTTGGGTCAATTATCTCCTTTCCAATCCACTATTTCATCTTTACTGTATCCCTCGCACCCTCTCATTGACGAATTAATACAGAAATTGCGTCGCAATGAAATACTATGGGTTACATGGCTTCTCTTTCCCAATCTACGAACGTTTCAAAGGCAACGACAGGATTTTCTTTTGGGGTGGAGTATCTATTTTCCGATGCACAATTTCTTCTTTACTGTATCCCTCGCACCCTCACAATGACGAACTAACACAGAAATTGCTTAGCAATGAAATACTATGGGTTCCATTCCTTGTCTTTCCCACTCTAGAACGTTTCTACGGCAAGGACAGGATCTCTTTTCCGGTCGATTATCTCCTTTCCAATGCACAATTTCTTCTTTACTGCATCCCTCGCACCCTCTCATTGATGAATTAACACAGAAATTGCATCACAATGAAATACTTTGGGTTCCATGCCCTTTCTAACACAATCTTGTACGTTTCTACGGCAACGGCGTGATTTTTTTTTTTTTGGGTCGAGTTTCTCCTTTCCGATGCACAATTTCTTCTTTACTATATCCCTTGCACCCTCACATTTACAAATTAACACAAAAATTGCGTCGGATTGAAATACTATGGGTTCCATGTCTTCTCTTTCCCAATCTACGAACGATTCTATCGCAACGGCGCGCCTTCTGTTTATGTCGATTATCCTCATTACGATTCACAAATTCTTCTATACTGTATCCCTCGCACCCTCACATTGACGAATTAACACAGTAATTGCGTCGCAATGAAATGGTATGGGTTCCATGCCATCCCTTTCCAAATCTACGAACGTTTCTACAGCAAGAGCGCGATTTTTTTTATGGGTCAATTATCTCCTTTCCGATGCACTATTTCTTCTTTACTGTATCCCTCGCACCCTCACATTGACGAATTAACACAGAAATTGCGTCGCAATGAAGTACTATGGGTTACATGCCTTCTCTTCCCCAATCTACGAACGTTTCTAAGGCAACGGCGCGATTTTCTTTTTGGGTAAATTATCTCCTTTCTGATGCACTATTTCTTCTTTACTGTATCCCTTGCACCCTCACATTGACGAATTAACACAGAAATTGCGTCGCAATGAAATACTATGGATTCCATGACTTCTCTTTCCCAATCTAGAACGATTCTACGGCAACGACAGGATTTTCTTTTGGGGTCGAGTATCTATTTTCCGATGCACAATTTTTATCTTTACTGTATCCCTCGCACCCTCACATTGACGAACTAACTCAGAAATTGCTTCGCAATGATATACTATGGGGTTCACTCCTTCTCTTTCATAATCTAAAACGTTTCTACGGCAACGACAAGATTTTCTTTTTGGGTCGATTATCTCCTTTCCGATGCACAATTTCTTCGTTACTGTATCCTTCGCACCCTCACATTGACGAATTAACACAGAAATTGCGTTGCAATGAAATACTATGCGTTATATGCCTTCTCTTTCCCCTATCTAGATCGTTTCTACGGCCACAACAGGTTTGTCTTTTGGGGTCGAGTATCTCCTTCCCGATACACTATTTCTTCTTTACTGTATCCCTCGCACCCTCACATTGACAAATTAACACAGAAATTGCGTCGCAATGAAATCCTATGTGTTCCATGCCTTTTCTTTCCCAATCTAGAACGTTTCTACGGCAACGACAGGATTTTCTTTTGGGGTCGATTATCTATTTTCCGATGCACAATTTCATCTTTACTGTATCCCTCGCACCCTCACATTGATGAAGTAACACAGAAATTGCTTCGCAATGAAATACTATGGGTTCCATTCCTACTCTTTCCCTATCTAGAACGTTTCTACAGCAACACAGGATTTTCTTTTTGGGTCGATTATCTCCTTTCCGATGCACTATTTCTTCTTTACTGTATCCCTCGCCCCCTCACATTGCCGAATTAACACAGAAATTGCGTCGCAATGAAATGGTATGGGTTCCATGCCTTCTCTTTCCAAATCTACGAACGTTTCTACAGCAACAGCGCGATTTTTTTAATGGGTCAATTATCTTCTTTCCGATGCACTATTTCTTCGTTACTGTATCGCTCGTAATCCTGACAATGACGAAGTAACACAGATGTTGCGTCGCAGTGAAAAACTATGGGTTCCATTCCTTCTCTTTTCAAATCTACGAAGGTTTCTACGCCAATGGCGCGATTTTCTTTACGAGTCGATTATCTCCTTTCCAATGGACTATATCTTCTTTACTGTATCCCTCGCACCCTGACAGTGACAAATTAACACAGAAATTGCGTCGCAATGAAATACTTTGGATTCCATGCCTTTTCTAACCCAGTCTAGAACGTTTCTACAGCAATGGCGCGATTTTCTTTATGGGTCGTGTATCCCATTTCCGATGCACAATTTCGTCTTTACTGTATGCCTCGCACCCTCACATTGACGAATTAACACAGAAATTGCGTCGCAATGAAATACTATGGGTTCCATGTCTTCTCTTTCCCAATCTACGAACGCTTCAATGGCAACGGAGCCATTTACCCTTTGGATCGATTACCTACATTCCGACTCACAATTTCTTCTATACTGTATCCCTCGCACCCTCACATTGACGAATTAACACAGAAATTGCGTCGCAATCAAATACTATTGGTTCCATGCATTCTCTTTCCAAATCTACGAACGTTTCTACGGCAACGGCGCGATTTTCTTTATGGGTCAATTATCTCCTTTCCAATGCCCTATTTCTTCTTTACTGTATCCCTCGCACCCTCACATTGACGAATTCTCACAGAGATGGCGTCGCAGGGAGATACTATGTGTTCCATGCCTTCTCTTTCCCAATCTAGAACGTTTCTACGGCAACGACAGGATTTTCTTTTTGGGTTGATTATCTTCATTCCGATTCACAATTTCTTCTATACTGAATCCCTCGCACCCTCACATTGATGAAGTAACACAGAAATTGCGTCGCAATGAAATACTATGGGTTCCATGCCTTCTCTTTCCAAATCTACGAACGTTTCTATGGCAACGGCGCGATTTTCTTTATGGGTAAATTATCTCCTTTCCAATGCCCTATTTCTTCTTTACTGTATCCCTCGCACCCTCTAATTGACGAATTCACACAGAGATTGCGTCGCAGTGAAATACTATGGGTTCCATGCTTCTCATTTACAATCTAGAACGTTTCTACACCAATGACAGGATTTTCTATTGGGGTCGAGTATCTCCTTTAGAATCCACAATTTCTTCTTTACTGTGTCAGTCGCACCCTCACATTGACGAATTAACACAGGAATAGCGTGGCATTGAAAGACTATGGGTTCCATGCCTTCACTTTCCCAATCTAATACCTTTTCTACGGGAACGACAGGATTTCCTTTTGGGGTCAAGTATTTATTTTCCGATGTACTATTTCTTCTTTACTGTAACCCTCGCACCCTCACATTGACGAAGTAACACAGAAATTGCGTCGCAATGAAATACTGTGACTTCCATGCCTCCTCTTTCCCAATTTACGAACGTTTCTATGGCAACGGCGCGATTTTCTTTTTGCGTCTAGTATCTCCTTTCCGATGGACTATTTCTTCTTTACTGAATCCCACGCACCCTGACATTGATGAATTAACACTGAAAATGCGCCGCAGTGAAATCCTACGTGTTCCGTGCCTTCTCTTTCCTAACTTAGATCTATTCTCCTACAACGACAGGATTTTCTTTTAGGGTCGAGTATCTCCTTTCCGATACACAATTTCTTCTTTTCTGTATCCCACGCACCCTCACATGGACGAATTAACACAGAAATTGCGTCGCGATGAAATACTATGGTGTTCCATTCCTTCTTGTACCCAATCTAGAACGTTTCTACGGCAACGGCGCGATTTTCTTTTCGGTCGATTCTCTCCTTTCCGATGCACTAATTCTTCTTTACTGTATCCCTCGCATCCTCACATTGGCGAACTAACACAGAAATTGCGTCGCAATGAAATACTATTGGTTCCATTCCCTCTCTTTCCTAATCTAGAACGCATCTACATCAACGACAGGATTTTCTTTTTGGGTCGATGATCTCCTTTCCGATGCACTATTTTTTCTTTTCTGTATCCCTCGGACCCTCACATTGACGAAGTAACACAGAAATTGCGTAGCAGTGAAATACCATGTGCTCCATGCCTTCTCTTTCCTCTTTTAGAACGTTTCTACGAAAACGACAGGATTTTCTTTTGGGGTCGAGTATCTCCCTTCTGATGCACAATTTCTTTTTTACTGTGTCCCACGCACCCTCACATTGACGAATTAACACAGAAATTGTGTCGCGATGGAATACTTTGCGGTTCCATTCCTTCTCTTTCCCAATCTAGAACGTTTCTACAGCAACGACAGGATTTTCTTTTGGGGTCGAGTATCTCCTTTCTGATGCACAATTTCTTCTTTACTGTATCCCTCGCACCCTCACATTGTCGAATTCACACAGAAATTGCGTCACAGTGAGACACTATGGGTTCCATGCCTTCTCTCTTCCAATCTAGAACGTTTCTACGGCAATGACAGGATTTTCTTGTGCGGTCGGGTATCTTCTTTCCGATGCATAATTTCTTCTTTACTGTATCCCTCGCACCCTCATATTGACGAATTACCGCCGAAATTGCGTTGCAATGAAATACTATGGGTTAAATGCCTTCTCCTTCCCAATCTAGAACGTTTCTACGGCACCAATCGGATTTTCTTTTTGGGTCGATGATCTGCTTTCCCATGCACTATTTTTTCTTTACTGTATCCCTCGCACCCTCACATTGACGAATTAACACAGAAATTGCGTCGCAGTGAAATACTATGGGTTTCATGCCTTCTCTTTCCCAATCTAGAACGTTTGTACGGCAACTACAGAATTTTCTATTGGGGTCGAGTATCTCCTTTAGGATGCACAATTTCTTCTTTACTGTATCTCTCGCACCCTCACATTGACGACTTAACACAGGAATAGCGTAGCACTGAAATACTATGGGTTCCAAGCCTTCATTTTCCCAGTAGAGAACGTTTCTACGGCAACGGTGCGATTATCTTTTTCGGTCGATTATCTCCTTTCCGATGCACTATTTCTTCTTTACTGTATCCCTCGCGCCCTCACATTGACGAATTAACACAGAAATTGCGTCGCAATGAAATGGTATGGGTTCCATGCCATCCCTTTCCAAATCTACGAACGTTTCTACAGCAAAAGCGCGATTTTTTTTATGGGTCAATTATCTCCTTTCCGATGCACTATTTCTTCTTTACTGTATCCCTCGCACCCTCACATTGACGAATTAACACAGAAATTGCGTCGCAATGAAGTACTATGGGTTACATGCCTTCTCTTTCCCAATCTACGAACGTTTCTAAGGCAACGGCGCGATTTTCTTTTTGGGTAAATTATCTCCTTTCTGATGCACTATTTCTTCATTACTGTATCCCTTGCACCCTCACATTGACGAATTAACACAGAAATTGCGTCGCAATGAAATACTATGGATTCCATGACTTCTCTTTCCCAATCTAGAACGATTCTACGGCAACGACACGATTTTCTTTTGGGGTCGAGTATCTATTTTCCGATGCACAATTTTTATCTTTACTGTATCCCTCGCACCCTCACATTGACGAACTAACTCAGAAATTGCTTCGCAATGATATACTATGGGGTTCACTCCTTCTCTTTCCCAATCTAAAACGTTTCTACGGCAACGACAAGATTTTTTTTTGGGTCGATTATCTCCTTTCCGATGCACAATTTCTTCGTTACTGTATCCTTCGCGCCCTCACATTGACGAATTAACACAGAAATTGCGTTGCAATGAAATACTATGCGTTATATGCCTTCTCTTTCCCCTATCTAGAACGTTTCTACGGCCACAACAGGTTTGTCTTTTGGGGTCGAGTGTCTCCTTCCCGATACACTATTTCTTCTTTACTGTATCCCTCGCACCCTCACATTGACAAATTAACACAGAAATTGCGTCGCAATGAAATACTATGTGTTCCATGCCTTTTCTTTCCCAATCTAGAACGTTTCTACGGCAACGACAGGATTTTCTTTTGGGGTCGATTATCTATTTTCCGATGCACAATTTCATCTTTACTGTATCCTTCGCACCCTCACATTGACGAAGTAACACAGAAATTGCTTCGCAATGAAATACTATGGGTTCCATTCCTACTCTTTCCCTATCTAGAACGTTTCTACAGCAACACAGGATTTTCTTTTTGGGTCGATTATCTCCTTTCCGATGCACTATTTCTTCTTTACTGTATCCCTCGCCCCCTCACATTGCCGAATTAACACAGAAATTGCGTCGCAATGAAATGGTATGGGTTCCATGCCTTCTCTTTCCAAATCTACGAACGTTTCTACAGCAACAGCGCGATTTTTTTAATGGGTCAATTATCTTCTTTCCGATGCACTATTTCTTCGTTACTGTATCGCTCGTAATCCTGACATTGACGAAGTAACACAGATGTTGCATCGCAGTGAAAAACTATGGGTTCCATTCCTTCTCTTTTCAAATCTACGAAGATTTCTACGCCAATGGCGCGATTTTCTTTACGAGTCGATTATCTCCTTTCCAATGGACTATATCTTCTTTACTGTATCCCTCGCACCCTGACAGTGACAAATTAACACAGAAATTGCGTCGCAATGAAATACTTTGGATTCCATGCCTTTTCTAACCCAGTCTAGAACGTTTCTACAGCAATGGCGCGATTTTCTTTATGGGTAGTGTATCCCATTTCCGATGCACAATTTCGTCTTTACTGTATGCCTCGCACCCTCACATTGACGAATTAACACAGAAATTGCGTCGCAATGAAATACTATGGGTTCCATGTCTTCTCTTTCCCAATCTACGAACGCTTCAATGGCAACGGAGCCATTTTCCCTTTGGATCGATTATCTACATTCCGATTCACAATTTCTTCTATACTGTATCCCTCGCACCCTCACATTGACGAATTAACACAGAAATTGCGTCGCAATCAAATACTATTGGTTCCATGCATTCTCTTTCCAAATCTACGAACGTTTCTACGGCAACGGCGCGATTTTCTTTATGGGTCAATTATCTCCTTTCCAATGCCCTATTTCTTCTTTACTGTATCCCTCGCACCCTCACATTGACGAATTCTCACAGAGATGGCGTCGCAGGGAGATACTATGTGTTCCATGCCTTCTCTTTCCCAATCTAGAACGTTTCTACGGCAACGACAGGATTTTCTTTTTGGGTTGATTATCTTCATTCCGATTCACAATTTCTTCTATACTGAATCCCTAGCACCCTCACATTGATGAAGTAACACAGAAATTGCGTCGCAATGAAATACTATAGGTTCCATGCCTTCTCTTTCCAAATCTACGAACGTTTCTATGGCAACGGCGCGATTTTCTTTATGGGTCAATTATCTCCTTTCCAATGCCCTATTTCTTCTTTACTGTATCCCTCGCACCCTCTAATTGACGAATTCACACAGAGATTGCGTCGCAGTGAAATACTATGGGTTCCATGTTTCTCATTTACAATCTAGAACGTTTCTACACCAATGACAGGATTTTCTATTGGGGTCGAGTATCTCCTTTAGGATCCACAATTTCTTCTTTACTGTGTCAGTCGCACCCTCACATTGACGAATTAACACAGGAATAGCGTGGCATTGAAAGACTATGGGTTCCATGCCTTCACTTTCCCAATCTAATACCTTTTCTACGGGAACGACAGGATTTCCTTTTGGGGTCAAGTATCTATTTTCCGATGCACTATTTCTTCTTTACTGTAACCCTCGCACCCTCACATTGACGAAGTAACACAGAAATTGCGTCGCAATGAAATACTGTGACTTCCATGCCTCCTCTTTCCCAATTTACGAACGTTTCTATGGCAACGGCGCGATTTTCTTTTTGCGTCTAGTATCTCCTTTCCGATGGACTATTTCTTCTTTACTGAATCCCACGCACCCTGACATTGATGAATTAACACTGAAAATGCGCCGCAGTGAAATCCTACGTGTTCCGTGCCTTCTCTTTCCTAACTTAGATCTATTCTCCTACAACGACAGGATTTTCTTTTAGGGTCGAGTATCTCCTTTCCGATACACAATTTCTTCTTTTCTGTATCCCACGCACCCTCACATGGACGAATTAACACAGAAATTGCGTCGCGATGAAATACTATGGTGTTCCATTCCTTCTTGTACCCAATCTAGAACGTTTCTACGGCAACGGCGCGATTTTCTTTTCGGTCGATTCTCTCCTTTCCGATGCACTAATTCTTCTTTACTGTATCCCTCGCATCCTCACATTGGCGAACTAACACAGAAATTGCGTCGCAATGAAATACTATTGGTTCCATTCCCTCTCTTTCCTAATCTAGAACGCATCTACATCAACGACAGGATTTTCTTTTTGGGTCGATGATCTCCTTTCCGATGCACTATTTTTTCTTTTCTGTATCCCTCGGACCCTCACATTGACGAAGTAACACAGAAATTGCGTAGCAGTGAAATACCATGTGCTCCATGCCTTCTCTTTCCTCTTTTAGAACGTTTCTACGAAAACGACAGGATTTTCTTTTGGGGTCGAGTATCTCCCTTCTGATGCACAATTTCTTTTTTACTGTGTCCCACGCACCCTCACATTGACGAATTAAAACAGAAATTGTGTCGCGATGGAATACTTTGCGGTTCCATTCCTTCTCTTTCCCAATCTAGAACGTTTCTACAGCAACGACAGGATTTTCTTTTGGGGTCGAGTATCTCCTTTCTGATGCACAATTTCTTCTTTACTGTATCCCTCGCACCCTCACATTGTCGAATTCACACAGAAATTGCGTCACAGTGAGACACTATGGGTTCCATGCCTTCTCTCTTCCAATCTAGAACGTTTCTACGGCAATGACAGGATTTTCTTGTGCGGTCGGGTATCTTCTTTCCGATGCATAATTTCTTCTTTACTGTATCCCTCGCACCCTCATATTGACGAATTAACGCCGAAATTGCGTTGCAATGAAATACTATGGGTTAAATGCCTTCTCCTTCCCAATCTAGAACGTTTCTACGGCACCAATCGGATTTTCTTTTTGGGTCGATGATCTGCTTTCCCATGCACTATTTTTTCTTTACTGTATCCCTCGCACCCTCACATTGACGAATTAACACAGAAATTGCGTCGCAGTGAAATACTATGGGTTTCATGCCTTCTCTTTCCCAATCTAGAACGTTTGTACGGCAACTACAGAATTTTCTATTGGGGTCGAGTATCTCCTTTAGGATGCACAATTTCTTCTTTACTGTATCTCTCGCACCCTCACATTGACGACTTAACACAGGAATAGCGTAGCACTGAAATACTATGGGTTCCAAGCCTTCATTTTCCCAGTAGAGAACGTTTCTACGGCAACGGTGCGATTATCTTTTTCGGTCGATTATCTCCTTTCCGATGCACTATTTCTTCTTTACTGTATCCCTCGCGCCCTCACATTGACGAATTAACACAGAAATTGCGTCGCAGTGAAATACTATGTGTTCCATGCCCTCTCTTTCCTAATTTAGATCTATTCTACGGCAACGACAGGATTTTCTTTTTGGGTCGATTATCTCCTGTCCGATGTACTATTTCTTTTTTACTGTATCCCACGCACCCTAACATTGACGAAGTAACACATAAATTGCGTGGCAGTGAAATACTGTTGGTTCCGTTCCTTCTCTTTCCCAATCTAGGACCGTTTCTACGGCAACGACAGGATTTTACTTTGGGGTCGAGTATCTATTTTCCAATGCACTATTTCTTTACTGTAACTCTCGCATCCTCACATTGACGAAATAACACAGAAATTGCGTCGCAATGAAATACTCTGCGTTCCATTATTTCTCTTTCGCAATCTAGGATCATTTCTACGTCGACGAAAGGATTTTCTTTTGATGTCGAGTATCTATTTTCCGATGCACTATTTCTTCTTTGCTGTACCCCTCAAACCCCTGACACTGACGAATTAACACAGAAATTGCGTCGCAGTGAAATTCTATGCGTTCCATACCTTCTCTTTTTCAATCTAGAATGTTTCTACGGCAATGGCGCGATTTTCTGTTTGGGCCTTTTATCTCCTTTCCGAAGCACTATCTCTTATTTGCTGTATCCCTCACACCCCCACATTGACGAATTAAACAGAAATTGCGTCGCAATGAAATACTATGGGTTCCATGCCTTCTCTTTCCCAATCTACGAACGTTTCTATGGCAACGGCGCGATTTTCTTTTTGGGTCGAGTATCTCCTTTCCGATGGACTATTTCTTCTTTACTGTATCCCTCGCACCCTCACATTGACGAACTGACACACAAATTGCTTCGCAATGAAATACTATGGGATCCATTCCCTCTCTTTCCCAATCTAGAACGTTTCTACGGCATAGACAGGATTTTCTTTTGGGGTCGAATATCTCCTTTCCGATGCACAATTTTTTCTTTACTGTATCCCTCGCACCCTCACATTGACCAATTAACACAGAAATTGCATTGCTGTGAAATACTATGGGTTTAATGCTTTCTCTTTCCCAATCGAGAACGTTTCTACGGCAACGACAGGAATCTCTTTTTGGGTCGATGATCTCCTTTCCCATGCACTATTTCTTCTTTACTGTATCCCTCGCACCCTCACATTGACGAATTACCACAGAAATTGCGTTGCAATGAAAAACAATGTGTTCCATGCCCTCTTTTTCCCAATGTAGGAACGTTTCTACGGCAACGGCGCGATTTTCTTTCGGGTCGATTATCTCCTGTCCGATGCACTATTTCTTCTTTACTGTATCTCTCGCACCCTCACATTGAGGAATAAACACATAAATTGCGCGGCAGTGAAATACTATGGGTTCCATGCCTTCTCTTTCCCAATGTAGAACGTTTCTACGGCAACAACAGCATTTTCTTTTGGGGTCGGGTATCTCCTTTCCGATGCACTATTTCTTCTTTACTCTATCCCTCGCACCCTCACATTGACGAATTAAAACAGAAATTGCGTCGCAATGAAATACTATGATTTCGATGCCTTCTCTTTCCCAATCTACGAACTTTTCTACAGCAACGATGCGATTTCCTTTTTGGATCGATTATCTCCTTTCCGATGCACTATTTCTTCTGTACTGTATCCATCGCACCTTCACATTGACGACTTAACACAGAAATCGCGTCGCAATGAAATACTATGGCTTCCATGCCTTTTCTTTCCCAATTTATGAACGGTTCTACGGCAACGGCGTGGTTTTCTTTTTGGGTCGAGTGTCTCCTTGTAATCTCCCCACGGAAAATTACCCTCTACCACGCAATAATTAATAATGGTCAACCAAATCAGCCACATGTATTTACGTTTGAAAAGTATCGAATCAGATTTTCTAGTAATATATGCGCCGACAGCTCGTCGACGCCAAGGTATTTTTCTAGTACGTTTATTCTTTGGAACAACAGAGGTACAGAAATGTATGCTCCATGGTTATTATAGAGAGAGGGAGGAACAGCTTCGGAAGTATCGGTTGGAAGATTGTCGGATTGCTAAAGGAGATTTATTTACTCTTCTTCGCGCTAAAGCGAGCTAGGAAAGTTTGTGCCGCTAGCGTAATAGATAAAGAGAAAGAAAAACCTGTAAAAGAAAATTACATGAGACTTGGAACCAACAGAAAACGGAACATGTACGGAAATGGATTCAATATACAATGTTCCTCAGAAATAAGGTTTGTGACCATTTTATTCTAGAGTGAATGACGAATCAGTTCTCTGTCTGAACCATTGATGATTTTCTGGGCCCTGTAATTAATTGGGAAGTTTCAGCTGTGACGAAGAGAGCCTGCAATCTCTGAGTTTTTTTGAAATCGTTCAAAAAGGCTTCGTCCACATCTGAAATTTTAGATCTGTCGGAAACTGAACGAATTGTTCAAACGATCGATTTTCCCAACTGAATGCAGCGCTTAATAATAATAACAAATGTAATGATCTTTTCTAGCAAGCCAGCCGCTGAATATTAAGACGAAGGGCTCCACCAGAGATTCTACTAGGCTGATTTCACGTAAATAATTTATTTAAACTGTACACAAATAAAGGACAGAGAGAGAGAGAGAGAGAGAGAAAGAGAGAGAATCCTCCATTAGCATAATTGTTTCTCTGTCTTTTCACGGATCAGCCTAACTAGAAAACACGAAGCCCTGACTTTATTGTACCGATTTATGTGTGAGAGGGAAAGAGCGATAAAGGCGACAGATACACTTCTGTACACACAAAACATTACACCAAGTTAGCGGCAAGCTGCATTCACATAGACTTTCATCATTTACAAAAGCAGAGTAGAATTCATTATAATGGCCAATCCGTGACAGGTCACGTTTTTGATCGTTGTTAAAATAATTTTGTTCTCTGTTTCATGTGAACTACGACGAGACAACTTAACTTGGAAAAGAGAAGAAATATTCGCAGGCAAATTTAAGTGGATGTACAAATAAAAGCAACACGCTGGGCGCAGAAAAATGGCCAGATCTATAATTTTTATTAAAGCTAGCTAGTATTGAGTAAGTAGACGTAGATTTGAACATTTACTAATTGTGTTCATGCCAGACGTAGTTTGATTGACCTGCCCTAGTTGCATTTACCTGTATAAGTAATATAAGAAAGTAGCCACAGAAGTATTCTTGTGTGAAGGGAGATATATACATATTTGCATTTACCTGTATAAGTAATATAAGAAAGTAGCCACAGAAGTATTCTTGTGTGAAGGGAGATATATACATATTAACTGTAGAACATTTATATGGTTTTAACTAGGGCAATGTTTAAGATGAGTCAAGCAGAGCAGAGCAACACGCAACAGCCTTCAGCTGTGAGCACGGATAATAGTGATGTAGTAAGAAGTGTTGTAGAACCGATCGCTACAGATAGTGCAATAGAACGCCCGGTAGACACGGCTGGAGATGTAACAGCAAGTATGCAACATGGATTAGATCCATTAGTAATTATCATGAGACAGATGCAGATGATAACCGAGAGCATGAATAATATGAAAACCGACATTAATGCGAAGTTAGCCTCAGTTACCGAGGGGCAAAATGATTTGAATGCGAAATTAGCCTCAGTTATTGAGGGGCAGGAAAATCTGAAAGCTGAGATTAAGCAGCAGTTACATGACAGTTTTTCCGAATTAGAGCAGCGGATAGAGGCGAAGACAAAGGAACTTAAAGATCAGGCCGAAGAGACGGAACGAAAATTAACTGCACAAATAGAATTGGTTAAAGCTCAATGTGAGGAATCTACTCAACGCGTACGTGTAGAAATGAAGGAGTATGTGGCTATTAAGATAGATACCGTACGGGAACAGGTGGAAATGCTTCCGCAATTAGTACAAAAGCAAGATGCCATGTCATGTGCAATTGCGCAACTTCCTGAATTGGCACGTACGCAGACGAACCTAAAGGAAAGTGTTGAACATCTGACCGAACGTCAAGACGTTATAGACCACCAAATTAATGTATTAACGGGGAAATTATCCGAAATCACATTAGAAAACAAAAGGCTAATGTGTGAAAACGTTGAGCAAAATGTTAAAGCAGCATTCCAGAGTCTATGCGGCAAACAGGAAGAGAATTTGTTTGCGAAAGGACTTGAGGAAGTGCGACAGCAGTTAGGTGCTGATTTCGAGCATTGGAAACAAACGATAGAAGAGTCGATACGCGTTTCACAACAAGGCTCAGAGCAAATGAATACCGGCCAGCAGCAGAAGTCGGCAGCGACGATAGAGCCAGTTACTGCACATTCGCACACGATACCGACTTGTGTGAGTAACTCGAATATTAAATTGCCACGAGCTAGTTGTTCGCGTGAAGTTTTATCTGACGGAGATTACGAAAGCCTTTGCCATGCCGAAGAAAAAATGATAAAGCATCGGAAATTCCAGATTTTTAACACTGACAAAAGGGGGGTCCATCCGATTGTTTTTATCCGAAGTTTTAGAGGAGTGCTACCCAGAAATTGGTCGGAGTGGCAGAAAATCAGTTTCGTGACTGGGTATATACAAGGTTCGGGGGCGATCTGGGCCTCGGACATGACTTCTGTTTGCTCGACATATGACGATTTTGAGAAAGCGTTTTTAGCAAAATTCTGGACAGAAGGGGTACAGGAACGCCTAAGGCAGGAGGTGCTCTACCCAGAGCCTTTCTCTTTTTCAAAAGGAAGCCTTAGGAAGTATTTTGAAAAATATATAAACAAAACTAGATATTGGGACAGACCTATGCCTTTGCCAGACATAATAAACATACTTAAGGCAAGATTACCAACTAACATCCGGAATCAATTAATTTACGGGAACGATAAAGACTTGGAGTCGTTCCTCACGACGTTAGATCATATAGACATTATAGAAGAGAGCAACCAGAAAGCCCGTAACAACAGATTCCAATATAGGGAGATAGAACCTCCGTCATATGGTAGACAAGGGAACGCACAGAGATCGATAAATGGTGGAGAAACCCCTCAAAATCT
Organism: Schistocerca serialis cubense; assembly: GCF_023864345.2. Taxonomy (NCBI): domain Eukaryota; kingdom Metazoa; phylum Arthropoda; class Insecta; order Orthoptera; family Acrididae; genus Schistocerca; species Schistocerca serialis. The sequence goes on from NC_064649.1 coordinate 121,098,551, forward strand.
CAATAATAATACCGGCAATAGTCTTGCGAGGGGCTATCCAAGGAACAACAGGAATGGGAAACGATACAATCCCGTATGGGGGAACAAAAGGAATTTCAGACCGCAAGCCTGGAACAATAACAGTAATAGAAAGTGGAATCAATCGGGGGGAATAGATTCAAATAACCAACATCAGTGGGGACGGACATCTACGAATCAACCGGTAATTACCGAAGTGACGGACGATGTCAACCACCAGGCGAATCAAAATCCAAAAAAACTTGTAAGGACCCACTCGTGCCCCGGAGGAGCGGTCAACAATTGGTTGAGGGGCAACAGGATATGTGTACCCATGCTAACGTATAATGATGGACGACTACTGGCAGATGAATTGACCGAGGACTTAGAACTCCAAGATGAGGATAAGGAACAGGTGGCAGTAGCCGAAGTGCAAGTCATTTTGGAGACTGTACCTAAAGTGGCGGTTTTGGACACAGCTGCAACCACGAATGTTATTTCGGAGGCTCTATTCAACAAGATCAGAAATATAAGACGAGTACCAATTTTTCCAGTTCAAAATTGCAGAATAATAGGCGCCGTTGGGGCTAGATCGGCTAATGTAAAAGTGCAGTCACTACTTAGTGTAGAAGTCGGAAATGTAGCAATATTAAGCACATTCCTTGTTGTAAAAAATTTGGTGGTAGACTGCATTATAGGAGTCGACAGCCTACGTCAATACGGATGCAGAATAGATTTGAAAACAGGAAAAATTTGGTTAAATGTAAATAAACAAGAAATTGAGTTGGACTTGTTGAAAAAGGAAAGCCTTACCAGAAAATATAATAGTGGGATGAGTGTGCAAGTGATCAGGACTGCACAAAATTCTAAACAGCACGTAAATAATGAGTTCCAAGTCAAAGGAGACTTCGGTCAATTAGTGTATGAGAAGTTAAATGAATCCGACTGCATTATTGAAGAGCAGAAGAAGCAGCTCAAAGAATTATTATTAGTGTATGAAAACGTGTTTGACGAAAGGCCAGTAGTTATTAAGGGATACATATGCCATCTCTACGTTAAGCCACACGAAACGTATTGTAGAACTTTCTATCCTGTTCCCTGGAGGTTAAAGGCTCAAGTTCAAAAAGAAATAGATCGCATGTTGAAATGGGGTTTGATCGAACCCTCCACAAGCCCATACTGCTCCCCATTGTTGGTCGTGCCAAAAGCAAATGGAACTGTAAGACTGGTACTCGACGCCAGGGAAATAAATAAAATCATAATTCCAGTGATAACACATCCGGAAAACATAGACGAACTGATACAACGGTTCCAGGATGTCCAATATTTGACGAGCATCGATTTGCGGAGTTCGTATTGGCAGGTCAAGCTGGATGAGTTATCAAGGAAATATACAGCTTTCGTTTATGCCGGAAGAAGTTACCAATTTACTGTAGTTCCTTTCGGACTCAACATTAGTGCTGGAATCTTTATAGCAGCTCTAGATTATGCTCTAGGCCCAGAACTAAGAAGCAGGATAACAGTATTTGTTGATGATATGCTTATTGCATCGAAGAACTGGGAGGAGCATATTACCTTACTGAGTCGGGTGTTGGACGTGTTCAAAACCATGGGAATAACTGCTAACCTACAGAAATCCCATTTTGCACTAAACAGAATCAAGTTCCTGGGGCATATAGTTGACGCAAAGGGAATTTTACCGACCAAGGAGAAGCTAATTGCGATTAGTAAGTTTCCAACACCGAGAAATAGGAGGCAATTAAAAGGGTTTATGGGTCTTGCCTCATTTTTTAGAAGATTTATAACGAATCAGGCCATGAATGCAGCAGCTCTAAATAGTTTGCTGAAGAAGGATGTGCCCTGGCTCTGGACATTAGTGTGTCAAGAAGCATTTGAAGAGATAAAGAAGCAATTAGTAAATGCACCGCTTTTGTACCATCCGGACATGCAAGAGGAATTCTACTTGTCAACAGATTCGTCAAATGTGGGTCTTGGAGTGTGCCTTTTCGAAGTACGCAAGATAAATGGACAGCTTACCTTTTGTCCTATTGCGTTTGCTAGTCGTGTTTTGTCCAACTGTGAACGAACGTACACGACGACTGAATTAGAGACTCTGCGGTCGTCTGTGGATTTAAAAAATTTCATTATTATTTATATGGGTCGAAAACTATCGTATATTGCGATCACCAATCATTAACGTTTTTACAAACGTGTAAACTGTTACACCCCAGGCTGGCTAGATGGACGCTCGCTCTGCAACAATACCAGTTTAAGATCGTACATGTCTCAGGGCAGCAAAACATTATTGCTGACGCTCTATCAAGGTCACCGCAGGGTTTAACAAGAGAGACTGAAGTAAATAATTCCTCAGAATTCCCTGTATTGCTGCTGCAGGAAAATCCATTTAAGACGTACTACGTCAATTTGTGTGTGCATATGGCCCAGTTACAGAAAAAGGATGCTCAATGGGGAAGTGTCATTCAAAGGTTACAACAGCAACCTTCGGATCAGATGGCAAACTATTACAAGCTGGTAAATGGCGTATTATTTTTCCGCTGTGGAAGGCCAAACAAAGTCCGTTGGTGTGTTTGTATACCTGAGGCACAAATAGAGAAACTTGTATGGTTCACTCATTTAACCTGGGGACATTTCGGTGCGACAAAATGTGCAGACAAAATAAGTGGGTACTGTTATTTTCCCAACATAAAGCGCAGAGTGCATGAGGTCTTAAAGAGATGCATAATATGTCAAAAAACAAAGCCGGATTCAAAAGGGACTAAGCACCCATTATGCTCAATATTAGTACAAGAACCAAAAGAATTAATTTCATGCGATCTGTGTGGACCGTTACCTACTTCAAGAGGTGGTGTTAAATATGTGTTGGCATTTCTCGATGTGTGTACGAAATACGTAAAGCTATACCCGATAAAGGCGGGTACAGCCAAGTACAATGTGTATTAAGATTGATAAGGGATTATCTTCCACATGTTGGTACACCTAAGGCGATCATAACAGACAATGCTAAAATATTCACGGGACTCCGATGGAAGCAGACTTTGTCTCAAGTCGGTGTGAAACATATACTAACATCATTTTACCACCCACAAGGCAATTTGGTTGAGAGGATTTTTAGAGAATTCAATCGATTTATGAGGACGTATTGCCATAATAAGCAAACTGCGTGGGCAAATTATGTGGAAGAGTTTGAGCAGATATACAATAACATGCCCCACTCCTCAACTGGATATACACCTTGTGAATTGATGTTCGGAGCAAAAGAGGAAAACTTCTGGACTGACCATATCCCCAAAACTCAGGAAACTGAGATGCCTTGGGAAGAAAAAATAAGACAAGCTATCATAAATATGACGAAAAAGGCTGATCAAAGAAAACAACGATATGACAAATTAATCAAAAGGGTACAGACATACCATGTGAGAGAGAAGGTACTAGTTAAACGACATACCAAATCATCCGTAATAAAGAAAAGTATAAAGAAATGGGAGTTACTATATACTGGACCATACATTATCCTACAAATTCCGAATCCGGGGGCTTATCTGTTAGCATACCAGGGAACGAACAAAATAAAAGGGTTATTTTCTCATAACGACTTAAAAAAGTATAATGAAGATTAGAAGATAGGGAGGAATGGTGTTCCGAGTGACAGAAATGAACGCTCGTAAAAAACATAACAATAAACTGTGTGTGTAGTGATAGAAACCTTAAAATTGAAATAGTTAATCAGTGACATAGAGTATAGAAATAGTGACTAACTATTATTATCGAGTGTTGTAAAGAAGATAGTGGATATAGGCTTCACCTGTGGTTTGGGTGAACATAGAACTTTAGCATTGCTAATGTCATCAAGAATGATTAAGGATCTAACTGACCTTCAAGAAGAATGAAATGTTTCCCGCAAATGACGCGGAATAATCAAAAGAGGTTCCGAGTGAATATTCATATATAATCTCATGTGAACGCTTACATGTGTAAACGTGTGAAGGGATGTGTTGTGGTAGTGAATCGTGAGTGACGGTTAACGCCGCAAAGATAATTTCCCGCGCAAAACAGTTGACGTCGGCGCGAGAATTAAAATCGATATAGACGATACAGATATGCTTTGTAAGAGACTCGCACCAAACGCGAGGATAAACTGATTCATGTTGAACTCTAAAAGGAATAGGTGTTATAATTAGAAGTTAAGAGTTTTTAATTTATTAATGAATGATTAAAGAAAGTAATATTCATAGATTCAGTAGTAATTTAATGGTTCGTGTTCGTTTGGGAATTTTGTGTAAAAAATCCATTTCCATATATGAGCATGGATGAACACCGTATGAATCAGAGAGTAATTGAAAGAAGCGAATCCGCATTCCTCAATGCTTATAACTTTTACATTTCAGCACTCAAGCGAAGAAATATATGTATTTAGAATAAAAAGTTTTGAGTATAGCTAAATTATATGACTTATCAAGGAAATATGAATGATGTCTTGGTATAAAATGAACTACACTTTCCATTATTCGATGATTTGAATCCAAAATCTATAGTAAGTTACATGAATCCTTTAAATTACGAAGAACAAATCAGTGATAGAAAATGTGTTAGAACTTTTGGACTTATAAGCACAAGTGGGGAGGCAAAAAAGGAGTATTCAAAAGTGAGTAAATCGGATGATGCTTTTGGCAACATCATTAGTTAATGGTTGAATTCCTTGAAGTACGTCGTAACAAAAAGGATCCATGAAGCCATAAGGATTTTGCTTTCAAAAAGGAGAATCTTGGACGGTGCAACCTAATCAGTTCTCTTACAGGAAGAGTTTGCCTTTTGGTCATTGCTAATTCTTTTGGAATGAATGTTGCATGTGAATTCGAGTATCCCTGTTCCTTCTACTCTTCCCATTGTGGGCCGCGTAGAAGATCAACTACAGAGGGGGCCGCGTAGAAGACCGACTACAAATGTGGACGTCGAGGACATGCAAGACCCGGTGGAGTTTAGCACCGCAAGATATTGTACCAGGAGCAAGATTGCAAAACGAGAATTCACGTTATTTATTGTAAAACGTTTTTTTTTTGCTAGAGGCACAAACCACTCTTCTCCAAATCGTGATACAAATTGATCCCTGTCTTACCTTTAGAGATCTATTTCAAAATTATATTTTTTTTTTCTTCTATAGGCTTTCCTATCTTCTATGTACCGTAGGCTGGGGGTCTAGGCTTAAGAGGTTTTCCAAGGTTTCCCTGCTTAAGAAAGTTCCCGAATGGGTAGACCCTGACATCAGTTCATGAAAGATCATCTTCCTTGGTTGTGCACAGCAAATATAACACCTAGATGCACGTAAAAGCAATACAGCTGCGGTACCGGTCTCTTCATTTCTTCTGTCTTCAACATTTCTTTTCTTCGTCTGTCTCAAATATAATATTCTTTTTCAGTCGGAGGACTGACAATCATCACTTCCGGGTTATCCACGCTAATAGATAGCTCGCGAAGTGTGTTCGGTAAATCAAAATTGAGCTCACAAACTTCGCTCGCTGCGAGGGGCATTGTAATCTCCCCACGGAAAATTACCCTCTACCACGCAATAATTAATAATGGTCAACCAAATTATCCACATGTATTTACGTTTGAAAAGTGTCGGATCAGATTTTCTAGTAATATATGCGCCGACAGCTCGTCGACGCCAAGGTATTTTTCTAGTACGTTTATTCTTTGGAACAACAGAGGTACAGAAATGTATGCTCCGTGGTTATTATAGAGAGAGGGAGGAACAGCTTCGGAAGTATCGGTTGGGAGATTGTCGGATTGCTAAAGGAGATTTATTTACTCTTCTTCACGCTAAAGCGAGCTGGGAAAGTTTGTGCCGCTAGCGTGATAGATAAAGAGAAAGAAAAACCTGTAAAAGAAATTTACATGAGACTTGGAACCAACAGAAAACGGAACATGTACGAAAATGGATTCAATATACAATTTTCCTCAGAAATAAGGTTTGTGACCATTTTATTCTAGAGTGAATGACGAATGAGTTCTCTGTCTGAACCATTGATGATTGTCTGGGCCCTGTAATTAATTGGGAAGTTTCAGCTGTGACGAAGAGAGCCAGCAATCTCTGAGTTTTTTTGAAATCGTCCAAAAAGGCTTCGTCCACATCTGAAATTTTAGATCTGTCGTAAACTGAACGAATTGTTCAAACGATCGATTTTCCCAACTGAATGCAGCGCTTAATAATAATAACAAATGTAAAGATCTTTTCTAGCAAGCCAGCCGCTGAATATTAAGACGAAGGGCTCCACCAGAGATTCTACTAGGCTGATTTCACGTAAATAATTTATTTAAACTGTACACAAATAAAGGACAGAGAGAGAGAGAGAGAGAGAGAGAGAGAGAGAATCCTCCATTAGCATAATTGTTTCTCTGTCTTTTCACGGATCAGCCTAACTAGAAAACACGAAGCCCTGACTTTATTGTACCGATTTATGTGTGAGAGGGAAAGAGCGATAAAGGCGACAGATACACTTCTGTACAGACAAAACATTACACCAAGTTAGCGGTAAGCCGCATTCACATAGACTTTCATCATTTACAAAAGCAGAGTAGAATTCATTATATCCTTTCCGATCACTATTTCTTCTTTACTGTGTCCCTCGCACCCTCACATTGACGAATAAACACAGAAATTGCGTCGCAGTGAAATACTATGGGATCCATTCCATCTCTTTCCCAATCTAGAACGTTTCTACGGCACAGACAGGATTTTCGTCTGGGATGGAGTATCTCCTTTCCGACACACAATTTCTTTTTTACTGTATCCCTCGCACCCTCACATTGACGAATTAACACAGAAATTGCGTTGCAATGAAATACTATCGGTTCCATGCCTTGTCTTTCCCAATCTAGAACGTTTCTACGGCAACGACAGGATTTTCTTCTGGGGTCGGGTGTCTATTTTCCGATGCACAATTTCTTCTTTATTGTATCCCTTGCACCCTCACATTGAAGAATTAACACAGAAATTGCGTCGCAGTGACATACTATGGATTCCATGCCTTCTCTTTCCCAATGTAGAATGTTTCTACGGCAACAGCGCGATTTTCTTTTTGGGTCGATTATCTCCTGTCCGATGCACTATTTCCTCTTTTCCGTATCCCTCGCACCCTCACATTGACGAATTCACGCATATATTGAGTCGCATTGAAATACTATGGGTTCCATGCCTTCACTTTCATAATCTAGGACCGTTTCTACGGCAACGACAGGATTTTGCTTTGGGGCGAGTATCTATTTTCCGATGCACTATTTCTTCTTTACTGTATCCCTCGTAACCCTGACACTGACGATTAACTCAGACATTGAGTCGCAGTGAAATACTATGGGTTCCATGCCTTCTCTATACCAATCTAGAACGTTTCTACGGCAACAGAGAGATTTTCTTTTTGGGTTGATTATCTCGTTTCCGATCCACTATTCCCTCTTTACTGTATCCCTCGCACACTCACATTGAGGAATTAACACAGAAATTGCGTCGCAATGAAATACTCTGCGTTCCCTTAATTCTCTTTCGCATTCTTGGAACGTTTCCAGGGCAACGAAAGGATTTTCTTTTGAGGTCGTGTATCTATTTTCCGATGCTCTATTTCTTCTTTACTGTATCCCTCGTAACCGTGATACTGACGAATTAACAAAGAAATTGCATCGCAGTGAGATACTATGGATTCCATGCCTTCTCTTTCCCAATCTAGAACCTTTCTACGGCAATGACAGAATATTCCTTTGGGGACGGGTGTCTCCTTTCCGACGCACAATTTCTTCTTTATTGTATCCCTCGCACCCTCACATTGACGAATTAACACAGAAATTGCGTTGCAATGGAATATTATGCTTCCCATGCCCTCTCTTTCCCAATGTACGAACGTTTCTAAGGCAACGGTGCGATTTTCTTTTAGGTCGATTATCTCCATCCAATGCACTATTTCTTCTTTACTGTATCCCTCGCACCCTCACATTGACGAATTATCACAGTATTTGCGTCGCAGTGAAATACTATGGGTTCCATGCCTTCTCTTTCCCAATCTAGAACGTTTCTACGGCAACAGCGCGATTTTCTTTTTGGGCCGAGTATCTCCTTTCCGATGCACAATATCTTCTTTACTGTATCTCTTGCACCCTCACATCGACGAATTAACACAGAAATTGCGTCGCAGTGAAATACTATGTGTTCCATGCCTTCTCTTTCCCAATGTAGAACGTTTCTACAGCAACGACAGGATTTTCTTTTGGGGTCGGGTAACTCCTTTCCGATGCCCAATTTCTTCTTTACTGTATCCCACGCACCCTCAAATTGACGACGTAACACTGAAATCGCGTCCGAATGAAATACTATGGCTTCCATGTCTTCTCTTTCAATATTTACGAACGTTTCTATGGCAACCGCGAGATTTTCTTTTTCGGTCAGTGTCTATTTTCCGATCACTATTTCTTCTTCACTGTATCCCTCCACCCTCACATTGACGAATTAAAACAGAAATTGCGTCGCATTGAAATACTATGGGTTCCATGTCTTCTCTTTCCTAAGTTCGAACGTTTCTACGGCAACAATAGGAATTTCTTTTGGGGGCGATTATCGCCTTTCCGATGCACAATTTCTTCTTTACTGTATCCCTCGCATCCTCACATTGACGAATTAACACAGAAATTGCGTTGCAATGGAATACTATGGGTTCCATGCCTTCTTTTTCCCAATCTTGAACGTTTCTACGGCAATGGCGCGATTTTCTTTTCGGGTCGATTATCTCTTTTCCGATGCACTATTTCTTCTTTACTGTAACCCTTGCGCCCTCACATTGATGAGTTAACACAGAGATTGTGTCGCAATGAAATACTATGGGTTCCATTCCTTCTCTTTCCCAATCTAGAACGTTTCTACGGCAACGACAGGATTTATTCTGGGGTCCAGTATCTCTTTTCCGATGCACAATTTCTTCTTTACTGTATCTCTCGCACCCTCACATTGACGAATTAACAGAGAAATTGCGTCGTAATGAAATACTATAGGTTGAATGCCCTCTCTTTCCCAATCTGAAACGTTTCTACGCCAACAACAGGATTTTATTTTTGGGTCGATTATTTCCTATCCGATGCACTATTTTTTCTTTACTGTACCCCTCGCACCCCCACATTGACGAATTAACACAAATATTGTGTAGCAATGAAAGACAATGGTTTCCATGCCCTCTCTTTCCCAATGTACGAACGTTTCTAAGGCAATGGCGTAATTTTCTTTTAGGTCGATTATCTCCATCCGATGCACTATTTCTTCTATACTGTATCCCTCGCACCCTCACAATGACGAATTATCACAGTAATTGCGTCGCAGTGAAAGACTATGGGTTCAATGACTTCTCTATCCCAATCTAGAACGTTTCTACGCCAACGACATGATTTTCTTTTGGGTTCGAGTATCTCCTTTAGGATGCAGAATTTCTCCTTTACTGTATCCCTCGCAACCTCACATTGACTAATTAACACAGAAATTGCGTAGCATTGAAATACTGCTGTGTTCCATGCCTTCACTTTCCCAATCAAGGACCGTTTCTACGGCACGACAGGATTTTCTTTTGGGGTCGAGTATCTACTTTCGGATGCACTATTCCTTCTTTGCTGTATCCCTCGCACCCTCAATTTGACGAATTAACACAGAAATTGCGACGTAAAGAAATACTCTGCATTCCATTAGTTCTCTTTCGCATCTTGGAACGTTTCTACGGCAACGACAGGATTTTCTTCTGAGGTCGAGTATATATTTTCCGATGCATTATTTCTTCTTTACTGTATCCCTTGTAACCCTGACACTGACGAATTAACACAGAAATTGCGTCGCAGTGAAGTTCTATGGGTTCCATGCCTTCTCTTCCCAATCTAGAACGTTTCTTCGGCAACGCTGCGATTTTCTTTTTGGGTCGATTATCTTCTTTCCGATGCACTATTTCTTCTTTACTGTATCCCTCGCACCCTCACACTGACCTTTTAACACAGAAATTGCGTCGCAATGGAATACTACGAGTTCCATGCCTTCTCCAACCCAATCTAGAACGTTTCCATGGCAAGGGCGCGATTTTTTTTTTGCGTCGATTATCTCCTTTCCATTGCACTATTTCTTCTTTACTGTATCGCTCGCACCTTTACATTGACGAATTAACACAAAAATTGAATCGCAGTGAAATACTATGTGTTCCATGCCTTCTATTTCCCAATCTAGAACGTTTCTACGGCAACAGTGCGATTTTCTTTTTGGGTAGAGTATCTCCTTTCCGATGCACTATTTCTTCTTTTGTGTATCCCTCGCACCCTCATATTTACAAATTAACACCGAAATTACGTGGCAGTGAAATATTATGGGTTCCATGCCCTCTCTTTCCAAATCTACGAACGTTTCTACGGCAACGGCGCGATTTTCTTTTCGGGTCGATTATCTCCATTCCGATGCACTATTTCTTCTTTACTGCATCCGTCGCACCCTTAAATTGACGACTTAAAACAGAAATCGCGTCGCAGTGAAATACTATGGCTTCCATGCCTTCTCTTTCAATATTTACGAACGTTTCTATGGCAACCGCGAGATTTTCTTTTTGGGTCAGTGTCTATTTTCCGATCACTATTTCTTCTTTACTGTATCCCTCCACCCCCACATTGACGAATTAACACATAAATTGCGTCGCGGTGAAATACTATGAGTTCCATGCCTTCTCTTTCCTAATTTCAAACATTTCTCCGGCAACAGTAGGATTTTCTTTTGGGGTCGATTATCTCCTTTCCGATGCACAATTTCTTCTTTACTGTATCCCTCGCATCCTCATATTGACGAATTAACACAAATTGCGTTGCAATGAAATACTATGGGTTCCATGCCTTCTTTTTCCCAATCTTGAACGTTTCTACAGCAATGGCGCGATTTTCTTTTTGGGTCGATTATCTCTTTTCTGATGCACAATTTCTTCTTTACTGTAACCCTTGCGCCCTCACATTGATGAGTTAACACAGAGATTGTGTCGCAATGAAATACTATGGGTTCCATTCCTTCTCTTTCCCAATCTAGAACGTTTCTACGGCAACGACAAAATTTATTCTGGGGTCCAGTATCTCTTTTCCGATGCACAATTTCTTCTTTACTGTATCTCTCGCACCCTCACATTGACGAATTAACAGAGAAATTGCGTCGTAATGAAATACTATAGGTTGAATGCCCTCTCTTTCCCAATCTGAAACGTTTCTACGCCAACAACAGGATTTTATTTTTGGGTCGATTATTTCCTATCCGATGCACTATTTCTTCTTTACTGTACCCCTCGCACCCCCACATTGATGAATTAACACAAATATTGTGTAACAATGAAAGACAATGGTTTCCATGCCCTCTCTTTCCCAATGTACGAACGTTTCTAAGGCAATGGCGTAATTTTCTTTTAGGTCGATTATCTCCATCCGATGCACTATTTCCTCTTTACTGTATCCCTCGCACCCTCACAATGACGAATTATCACAGTAATTGCGTCGCAGCGAAAGACTGTGGGTTCAATGCCTTCTCTATCCCAATCTAGAACGTTTCTACGCCAACGACATGATTTTCTTTTGGGTTCGAGTATCTCCTTTAGGATGCAGAATTTCTCCTTTACTGTATCCCTCGCAACCTCACATTGACTAATTAACACAGAAATTGCGTAGCATTGAAATACTGCTGGGTTCCATGCCTTCACTATCCCAAACAAGGACCGTTTCTACGGCACGACAGGATTTTCTTTTGGGGTCGAGTATCTACTTTCGGATGCACTATTCCTTCTTTGCTGTATCCCTCGCACCCTCAATTTAACGAATTAACACAGAAATTGCGACGTAAAGAAATACTCTGCATTCCATTAGTTCTCTTTCGCATCTTGGAACGTTTCTACGGCAACGACAGGATTTTCTTTTGAGGTCGAGTATATATTTTCCGATGCATTATTTCTTCTTTACTGTATCCCTTGTAACCCTGACACTGACGAATTAACACAGAAATTGCGTCGCAGTGAAGTTCTATGGGTTCCATGCCTTCTCTTCCCAATCTAGAACGTTTCTTCGGCAACGTTGCGATTTTCTTTTTGGGTCGTTTATCTTCTTTCCGATGCACTATTTCTTCTTTACTGTGTCCCTCGCACCCTCACACTGACCTTTTAACACAGAAATTGCGTCGCAGTGGAATACTACGAGTTTCATGCCTTCTCCAACCCAATCTAGAACGTTTCCACGGCAAGGGCGCGATTTTTTTTTTTGCGTCGATTATCTCCTTTCCAATACACTATTTCTTCTTTACTGTATCGCTCGCACCTTTACATTGACGAATTAACACAAAAATTGAATCGCAGTGAAATACTATGTGATCCATGCCTTCTCTTTCCCAATCTAGAACGTTTCTACGGCAACAGTGCGATTTTCTTTTTGGGTAGAGTATCTCCTTTCCGATGCACTATTTCTTCTTTTGTGTATCCCTCGCACTCTCATATTTACGAATTAACACCGAAATTACGTCGCAGTGAAATATTATGGGTTCCATCCCCTCTCTTTCCAAATCTACGAACGTTTCTACGGCAACGGCGCGATTTTCTTTTCGGGTCGATTATCTCCATTCCGATGCACTATTTCTTCTTTACTGCATCCATCGCACCCTTAAATTGACGACTTAAAACAGAAATCGCGTCGCAGTGAAATACTATGGCTTCCATGCCTTCTCTTTCAATATATACGAACGTTTCTATGGCAACCGCGAGATTTTCTTTTTGGGTCAGTGTCTATTTTCCGATCACTATTTCTTCTTTACTGTATCCTTCCACCCCCACATTGACGAATTAACACATAAATTGCGTCGCGGTGAAATACTATGAGTTCCATGCCTTCTCTTTCCTAATTTCAAACATTTCTCCGGCAACAGTAGGATTTTCTTTTGGGGTCGATTATCTCCTTTCCGATGCACAATTTCTTCTTTACTGTATCCCTCGCATCCTCACATTGACGAATTAACACAAATTGCGTTGCAATGAAATACTATGGGTTCCATGCCTTTCCTTCCCAATCTAGAACGTTTCTACGGCAACGACAGGATTTTTTTTTTTGGTCGATTATCTCCTTTCCAATGCACTCTTTCTTTTTTACTGTATCTCTCGCACCCTCACATTGACGAATTATCACAGAAATTGGGTCGCAGTGAAACACTATGAGTTCCATGCCTTCTCTTTCCTAATTTAGAACTCTTATACGGCAACGACAGGATTTTCTTTTGGGGTCGAGTATATCCTTTCCGATGCACAATTTCTTCTTTACTGTATCTCTCACACCATTGCATTGACGAATTAACGCAAAAATTGCGTTGCAATGAAATACTATGGGTTCAATGCCTTCTCTTTCCCAATCTAGAACGTTTCTACGGTAACGACCGGATTTTCTTTTTGGGTCGATGATCTCCTTTCCCATGAACTATTTTTTCTTTACTGTATCCCTCGTACCCTCACATTGACGAACAAACACAGAATTGTGTCGCAATGAAATACTATGGGTTCCATGCCCTCTCTTTCCCAATGTACGAGCGTTTCTACGTCAACAGCGCGTTTATCTTTTAGGTCGATTATCTCCTTTCCGATGCAATATTTCTTCTTTACTGTATCCCTCGCACCCTCACATCGACGAATTAAAACAGAAATTGCGTCGCTGTGAAATATTATGGGTTCCATGCCATCTCTTTCCCAATCTAGAACGTTTCTACGGCAACGACAGGGTCTTATTTTGGGGTAGAGTATCTATTTTCCGATGCACTATTTCTTCTTTACTGTACCCCTCGTAACCCTGGCACTGACGAATTAACACAGAAATTGCGTTGCAATGAAATACTATAGGTTCCATGCCTTGTCTTTCATAATCTAGAACGTCTCTACGGCAACGAGAGGATTTTTTTTTTTGGGACGATTATCTCCTTTCCGATGCACTATTTCTTCTTTACTGTATCCCTCGTACCCTCACATTCACGAACTAACACTGAGATTGTGTCGCAATGAAGTACTGTGGGTTCCATTCCTTCTCTTTCCCATTCTTGAACGTTTCTACGGCAATGACAGGATTTTCTTCTGGGGTCGATTATCTCCTATCCAATGCACTATTTTTTCTTTACTGTACCCCTCGCACCCTCACACTGAATAATTAACACAGAAATTGGGTAGAATTGAAATACTGTGGGTTCCATGCCTTCTCTTTCCCAATCTAGAATGTTTAAACGGCAACGACAGGATTTTCTTTTGGGGTCGAGTATCTATTTTCGGATGCACTATTTCTTCTTTACTGTATCCCTCGTAAGCTTGACACTGACGAATTAACACAGAAATTGCGTCGCAGTGAAATACTCTGGGTTCGATGCATTCTCCTTCACAATCTAGAACGTTTCTACGGAAATAGGACGATTTTCTTATTGGGTCGATTATCTCCTTTCTGATGCACTATTTCTTCTTTACCGTATCCCTGGCACCCTCACATTGACGAATTAACACAGAAATTGCGTCGCAAAGAAATACTCTGCCTTCCATTAATTCTCTTTCGCAATCTAGGAACGTTTCTGCAGCAACGACAGGATTTTAGTTTGAGGTCGAGTATCTATTTTCCGATGCATTATTTCTTCTTAATAGTATTTCTCGTAACCCTGACACTGACCAATTAACAGAGAAATTGCGTCGCAGTGAAATTCTATGGGTTCCATTCCTTCTCTTCCCAATCTAGAACGTTTCTACTGCAACGACAAGAATTTCTTTTGGGGTCTGGTGTCTCCTTTCCGATGCACAATTTCTTCTTTATTGTATCCCTCGCACCCTCATACTGACGAATTATCAAAGAAATTGCGTCGCAGTCAAATACTATGGGTTCCATGCCTTCGCTTCCCAAATCTACGGACGTTTCTTCGGCAACGGCGCGATTTTCCTTATGGATCGATTATCTCCTTTCCGATGCACTATTTCTTCATTACTGTATTCTGCACACCCTCACATTCACGAACTAACACAGAAATTGCGTTGCAATGAAATATTATGGGTTGAATTCCTTCTCTTTCCCAATCTAGAACGTTTCTACGGCAACGACAGGATTTTCTTGAAGGGTCGAGTATCTACTTTCCGATGCACCATTTCTTCTTTACTGTATCGCTTGCACCCTCACATGACGAATTAACACAGAAATTTCGTTGCAATGAAATACTATGTGTTCCATGCCTTCTCTTTCCCAATCTAGAAAGTTTCTGCGGCAACGACAAGATTTTCTTTTGGGTTCGATTATCTTCTTTCTGATGCACTATTTCTTCTTTACTGTATCCCTCGCACCCTTATATAGACGAATTTACACAGAAATTGTGTCGCAATGAAATACTATGGGATTCATGCCTTCTCTTACCCAATCTAGAACGTTTCTACGGCAGCGACAGGATTTTCTTTTTGAGTCGATTATCTCCTTGCCGATGCACTATTTCTTCTATACTGTATCTCTCGCACCTTCACATTGACGAATTAACACAGAATTGGCTCCGTAATGAAATACTATGGGTTCCATGCCTTCTCTTTCCCAATCTAGAACGTTTCTACTGCAACGACAGGATTTTCTTTTTGGGTCGATTATCTCCTTTCCAATGCACAATTTCTTCTTTACTGTGTACTTCTCACCCTCACATTGACGAATTAAGACAGAAATTGCGTCGCAATGAAATACTATGGGTTCCATGCCTTCTCTTTCCGAATTTACGAACGTTTCCACGGCAACGGCGCGATTTTCTTTTTGGGTCGATTATCTCCTTTCCGATTCACTATTTCTTCTTTACTGTGTCCCTCGCACCCTCACATTGACGAATTAACAAAGAAATTGCGTCTAATTGAAATACTTTGGGATCCATGCCTTCTCTTTCCCAATTTACCAATGTTTCTACGGCATCGGTGCGATATTCTTTTTGGGTAGACTTTCTCCTTTCCGAAGCACTATTTCTTCTTTGCTGTCTCCCTCGCACCCTCACAATGACGAATTAACACTGAAATTGCGTCGCAGGGAAATACTATGGATTCCATGACTTCTCTTTCCCAATCTACAACGTTTCTACGGCAACGGAATGATTTTCTTTTTGAGTCGAATTTCTCCTTTCCGATGCACTATTTCTTCTCTACTGTGTCCCTCGCACCCTCACATTGACGAATTTACACAAAAGTTGCGACGCAGTGAAATACTTTGGGTTCCATGCCTTCTCTTTCCAAGCAAAGAACGTTTCTACGACAACAAATCGATTTTCTTTTTGAGTCGATTATCTCCTTTCCGATGTACAATTTCATTTCTACTGTATCCCTCGCACCCTCACATTGACAAATTAACACAGAAAATGCGCTGTAATGAAACAATATGGGTTCCATGCCTTTTCTTTCTAAATCTAGAACGTTTCTACACCGTCAGATCGATTTTCATTTTGGGTCGATTATCTCCATACCGATGCGTAATTTCTTCTCTACCGTATCCCTCGCACCCTCACATTGACGAATTAACACAGAAACTGCATCGCAGTGAAATACTATGTTTTCCATGCCTTCTCTTTTTCCCATTGTAGAACGTTTCCATGGCAACGGATCGATTTTCTTTTTGGGTCGATTATCCCCTTTCCGATGAACAATTTCTTCTCCACTGTATCCCTTGCACACTCAAATTTACGAATTAACACAGAATTTGCTTCGCAATGAAATACTATCGGTTCCATGCTTTCCCTTTCCCACTCTAGACGTTTCCACAGCAACGACAGGATTTTTTTTGGGGGTCGATTATCTCCTTTCCGATGCACTATTTCTTCTTTACTGTATCCCTCGCACCCTCACATTGACGAATTAACACAGAAATTGCGTCGCAGTGAAATACTATGCGTTCCTTGCCTTCTCTTTCCCCTATCTAGAACGTTTCTACGGCTACGGCGTGTTTTCCTTTTGGGTCGATTATCTCCTTTCCGATCCACTATTTCTTCTTTACAGTATCCCTTGCACCCTCACATTGATGCATTAACACAGAAATTGCGTCGCAGTGAAATACTACTGGTTCCATGCCTTCCCTTTCAAAATTTACGAACGTTTCTACGGCAACGGCACGATTTTCTTTTGGGGTCGATTATCTCCTTTCCAATGCTCTTTTTCTTCTTTAGTGTATCCATCGCGCCCTCACATTGACTAATTAACACAGAAATTGCGTCGCAGTGAAATACTACGGGTTCCTTGCCTTCTCTTTCGCAATCTAGAACGTTTCTACGGCATCGGCAGGATTTTCTTTTGGGGTCGATTATCTCCACTCCAGTGCACTATGTCTTCTTTACTGTATCCCACACCCTGACATTGACAAATTAACAGAGAAATTGTGTCGCAGTGAAATACTATGGGTTCCTCGTCTTCTCTTTCCGAATCTAGAAAGTTTCTACGGCAACAACAGAATTTTATTTCGGGGTCGATTACCTCCTTTGCGATGCACTATTTCTTCCTTACTGTATCCCTCGAATCCTCACATTGACGAATAACACAGAAATTGCATCGCAATAAAATACTATGGGTTCTATGCCTTCTCTTTCCCAATCTAGAACGTTTCTTCGGCAACAGCGCGAATTTCTTTTTGGGTCGAATATCTCCTTTCCAATGCTCTAATTCTTCTTTACTGTTTCCCTCGCACCCTCACTTTGACGAGTTAAGACAGAAATTGCGTCGCAGTGAAATACTATGGGTTCCATGGCTCCTCTATCCGAATCAACAACGCTTCTATGCCAATGGCGCGATTTTCTTTTCGGGCCGATTATCTCCTTTCCGATGCACTATTTCTTCTCTGCTGTATCCCTCTCGCCCTAACATTGACGACTTAACACAGAAATTGCGTCGCAATGAAATACTATTGGTTCCGTGCCATCTCTTACCCAATCTAGAACGTTTCTACGGCAACGACAGGATTTTCTTTTGGGGTCGATTATCTCCTTTCCGAAGCACTATTTCTTCTTTACTGTATCCCTCGCACCCTCACATTGACGAATTAACACAGAAATTGCGTCGCAGTGAAATACTATGTGTTCCATGCCTTCTCTTTCCCAATCTAGAACGGATCTACGGCATCGACAGGATTTTCTTTTTGGGTCGATTATCTCCATTCCGATGCACTATTTGTTCTTTACTGTATCCCTCGCACTCTCACATTGACGAAATAACACAGAAATTGCGTCGCAGTGAAATCCTTATGGGTTCAATGCCTTCTCTTTCCCAATCTAGAACCTTTCTACGTCAAAAGCGCGATTCTCTTTTTGGGTCGAATACCTCCTTTCCGATGACCTATTTCTTCTTTACTGTATCCCTCGTTCCCTCACATTGACGAATTAACACAGAAATTGCGTCACCATGAAATACTGTGGGTTCCATGCCTTCTCTTTCCGAATCTAGAACGTTTCTACAGCAACGACAGGTTTTTCTTTTGGGGTCGATTATCTCCTTTCCGATGCACAATTTCTTCTTCACTGTATCCCTTGCAACCTCACATTGACGCATTAACAATGAAATTGCGTCGCAGTTAAATACTGTGGGTTCCATGCCTTTTGGTTTCCCAATCTGGAGAGATTCTACGGCAACGGCAGAACTTTCTTTTTGGGTCGATTATCACCTTTCCGATGCACTACTTCTTCTTTACTGTATCCCTCACACTCTCACATTGGCGAATTATCACAGAAACTGCGTCGTAGTTAAATACTAGTGGTTCCATGCCTTCTCTTTCCCAGTCTAGAACGTTTATACGGCAACGACAGGATTTTCTTTTGGGGTCGATTATCACCTTTCTGATGCACTATTTCTTCTTAACTGTATCCCTCGCACCCTCACATTGACGAATTAATACAGAAATTGCGTCGCAGTGAAATACTATGGTTTCCATGTTTGCTCTTTCCCAATCTAGAACGTTTCTATGGTAAAGACAGTATTTTCTTTTGGGGTCGATTATCTCCTTTCTGATGCACTATTTCTTCTTTACTGTATCCCTCGCCCCTCACATTGATGAATTAACACAGAAATTGCATCGCAATGAAATACAATGGGTTCCATGCCATCTCTTTCCCAATCTAGAACGTTTGTACGGCAATGGCGCAATTCTCTTTTTGGGTCGATTATCTCCTTTCCGATGCAGTATTTCTTCTTTACTGTATCCCTCGACCCTAACATTGACGAATTAACACAGAAATTGCGTCGCAGTGAATTAGTATGGGTTCCGTGCCTTCTCTTTCTCAATCTAGGACGTTTCTACGGCAATGGCGCGATTTTCTTGTTGGGTAGATTATTTCCTTTCCCATGCTCTACTTCTTCTTTACTGTATCCCTCGCACCCTCACATTGACGAATTAACACAGAAATTCCGTCGCTGTGAAATACTATGTGTTCCAAGCCTGCTCTTTCCCAGTCTAGAACGTTTCTATGGTAAAGACAGTATTTTCTTTTGGGGCGATTATCTCCTTTCCGATAAACTATTTCTTCCTTACTGCATCCCTCGCACCCTCACATTGACGAAATAACGCAGAAATTGCGTGGCAGTCATCTACTATGGGTTCCATGCCTTCTCATTCCCTGTCTAGAAAGCTTCTACGGCAACAACAGGATTTTCTTTTAGGGTCGATTATTTCCTTTCCGATGCACTATTTCTTCTTTACTGTATCCCTCGCACCCTCACATCGACGAATTAACACAGAAATTGCGTCGCAGTGAAATACTACGGGTCCATGCCATCTCATTGCCAATCTATAATGTTTCTACGGCATCGACAGGATTTTCATTTTGGGTCGATTATCTCCTCTCCGATGCACTATTTCTTCTGTACTATATCCCTCGCAACCCCAAATTGACGAATTAACAAAGAAACTGCGTCGCAGTTAAATACTAGTGGTTCCTTGCCTTCTCTATCCCAATCTAGAATGTTTCTACGGCAACGACAGGATTCTTTTTTGGGGTCGATTATCTCCTTTCTGATAAACTATTTCTTCTGTACTGTATCCCTCGCACCCTCACATTGACGAATTAACACAGAAATTGCGTCGCAGTGAAATACTATGGGTTCCTTGTCTTCTCTTTCCTAATCTAGAACATTTCTACGGCAACGGTGCGATTTACTTTTTGGCTCGATTATCTCCTTTCCGATGCTCTATTTCTTCTTTACTGTATCCCTCGCGCCCTCTCATTGACGAATTAACACAGACATTGCGTGGTAGTGAAATTCTATGTGTTCCATGCCATTTCTTTCCAAATCCAGAAAGTTTCTACGGCAACAACAGGATTTCCTTTTGGGGTCGATTATCTCCTTTGCGATGCACTATTCCTTCTTTACTATTTCCCTCGAATCCTCACATTGACGAATTAACACAGAAATTGCATCGCAATGAGATACTATGAATTCCATGTCTTCTCTTTCCGAATCTAGAACGTTTCTACGGCAATGGCGCGTTCTCCTTTTTGGGTCGAATTTCACCTTTCCGATGCACTATTTCTTTTTTACTGTATCCCTCCCATCCTAACATTGACGAATTAAAACAGAAATTTCGTCGGAGTGAAATACTGTGTGTTCCGTGGCTTCTCTTTCCCAATCTAGAACGTTTCTATGCCAATGGCGCGATTTTCTTTTTGGGTCGATTATCTTCTTTCCGATGGACTATTTCTTCTTTCCTGTATCCCTCTCACTCTAACATTGACGACTTAACACAGAAATAGGCGTCGCAATGAAATACTATTTTTTCCGTGCCATCTCTTACCCAATCTAGAACGTTTCTACGGCAACGACAGGATTTTCTTTTGGGGTCGATTATCTCCTTTCCGATGCACAATTTCATCTTTACTGTATCCCTTGCAACCTCACATTGACGCATTAACAAGGAAATTGCGTCGCAGTTAAACAGTGTGGGTTCCGTGCCTTTTCTTTCCCAACCTAGAATGTTTCTACGGCAACGGCACGAATTGCTTTTTGGGTCGATTATCTCCTTTCTGATGCACTATTTCTTCTTTCCAGTATCCCTTGCAACCTCACATTGACGCATTAACAAAGAAATTGCGTCGCAGTTAAACAGTGTGGGTTCCGTGCCTTTTCTTTCCCAATCTAGAACGTTTCTATGGTAAAGACAATATTTTCTTTTGGGGTCGATTATCTCCTTTCCGATGCAGTATTTCTTCTTTACTGTATCCCTCGACCCTAACATTGACGAATTAACACAGAAATTGCGTCGCAGTGAAATACTATGTGTTCCATGCCTTCTCTTTCCCAATCTAGAACGTTTCTACGGAAACGACAGGAATTTCTTTTGGGGTCGATTATCTCCTTTCCGACGCACTATTTCTTCCTTACTGTATCCCTCGCACCCTCATATTGACAAATTAACACAGAAATTGCGACGCAGTGAAATACTACGGGTTCCTTGCCTTCTCTTTCCCAATCTAGTACGTTGCTACGGCATCGGCAGGATTTTCTTTTGGGGTCGATTATCTCCTTTCCAGTGCACTATGTCTTCTTTACTGTATCCCTCGCACCCTGACATTGACAAATTAACACAGAAATTGCGTCGCAGTGAAATACTATTGGTTTCATGGCTTCTCTTTCCGAATCAACAACGTTTCTATGCCAATGGCGCGATTTTCTTTTTGGGTGATTATCTCCTTTCCGATGCACTATTTCTTCTCTGCTTTATCACTCTCACTCTAACATTGACGACTTAACACAGAAATAGGCGTCGCAGTGAAATACTTTTGGTTCCGTGCCATCTCTTACCCAATCTACAACGTTTCTACGGCAACGACAGGATTTTCTTTTGGGGTCGATTATCACCTTTCCGATGCATAATTTCTTCTTTCCTGTATCCCTTGCAAACGCACATTGACCCATTAGCAAAGAAATTGCGTCGCAGTTAAATAGTGTGGGTTCCACGCCTTTTCTTTCCCAATCTAGAACGTTTCTACGGCAATGGCAGGACTTTCTTTTTGGGTCGATTATCTCCTTTCCGTTGCACTATTTCTTCTTTACTGTATCCCTCGCACCCCCAAATTGACGAATTAAAACAGATATTACATCGCAATGAAAAACTATGGGTTCCATGCCTTCTCTTTCCCAATCTAGATCGTTTCTATGGTAAAGACAGTATTTTCTTTGGGGTCGATAATCTCCTTTCCGATGCACTATTTC
Source organism: Schistocerca serialis cubense (assembly GCF_023864345.2). Classification (NCBI taxonomy): domain Eukaryota; kingdom Metazoa; phylum Arthropoda; class Insecta; order Orthoptera; family Acrididae; genus Schistocerca; species Schistocerca serialis. The sequence continues at coordinate 121,120,792 of NC_064649.1, forward strand.
TTCTTTACTGTATCCCTCGCCCCCTCACATTGATGAATTAACACAGAAATTGCATCGCAATGAAATACAATGGGTTCCATGCCTTCTCATTCCCAATCTAGAACGTTTGTACGGGAATGGCGCGATTCTCTTTTTGGGTCGATTATCTCCTTTCCGATGCAGTATTTCTTCTTTTCTGTATCCCTCGACCCTAACATTGACGAATTAACACAGAAATTGCGTCGCAGTGAAATACTATGTGTTCCATGCCTGCTCTTTCCCAATCTAGAACGTTTCTACGGCAACGGCGCGATTTCTTTTTGGTGCGATTATCTCCTTTCCGATAAACTATTTCTTCCTTACTGCATCCCTCGCACCGTCACATTGACGAAATATCACAGAAATTGCGTGTAAGTGATATACTATGGGTTCCATGCCTTCTCTTTCCCAATCTAGAAAGTTTCTACGCCAACAACAGGATTTTCTTTTAGGGTCGATTATTTCCTTTCCGATGCACTATTTCTTCTTTCCTGTATCCCTTGCAACCTCACATTGACGCATTAACAAAGAAATTGCGTCGCAGTTAAACAGTGTGGGTTCCGTGCCTTTTCTTTCCCAATCTAGAATGTTTCTATGGTAAAGACAATATTTTCTTTTTGGTGCGATTATCTCCTTTCCGATGCAGTATTTCTTCTCTGCTGTATCCCTCTCACTCTAACATTGACGACTTAACACAGAAATAGGTGTCGCAGTGAAATACTTTTGGTTCCGTGCCAACTCTTACCCAATCTACAACGTTTCTACGGCAACGACAGGATTTTCTTTTGGGGTCGATTATCTCCTTTCCGATGCACACTTTCTTCTTTACTGTATCCCTTGCAACCTTACATTGACGCATTAACAAAGAAATTGCGTCGCAGATAAATGGTGTGGGTTCCATGCCTTTTCTTTCCCAATCTAGAACGTTTCTACGGCAACGGCCGGACTCTCTTTATGGATCGATTATCTCCTTTCCGATGCACTATTTCTTCTTTACTGTATCCCTCGCATCCTCACATTGACGAATTAATACAGAAATTGCGTCGCAGTGAAATACTATGGTTTCCATGGCATCTCTTTAACTATCTAGAACGTTTCAATGGCAACGGCGCGATTTTATTTTTGGGTCGATTATCTCCTTTCCGTTGCACTATTTCTTCTTTACTGTATCCTTCGCACCCTCACATCGACGAATTAATACAGAAATTGCGTCGCAGTGAAATACTATTTGTTCCATGACATCTCATTCCCAATCTATAATCTTGCTATGGCATCGACAAGATTTTCAATTTGGGTCGATTATCTCCTTTCCGATGCACTATTTCTTCTTTACTGTATCCCTCGCAACCTCAAATTGACGAATTAACACAGAAATTGCGTTGCAATGAAATACTGTGGGTTATATGCATGGGTTCCATGCCTTCTCATTCCCAATCTAGAACGTTTCTACGCCAATGGCGGGATTTTCTTTTAGGGTCGATTATCTCCTATACGATGCTCTATTTCTTCTTTACTGTATCCCTCGCATTCTCAAATTGACGAATTAACACAGATATTACATCGCAATGAAATACTATGGGTTTCATGCCATCTCTTTCCCATCTAGAACGTTTCTACGGTAAAGACAGTATTTTCTTTTGGGGTAGATTATCTCCTTTCCGATGCACTATTTCTTCTTTACTGAATCCCTCGCATCCTCACATTGATGAATTAACACAGAAATTGAGTCGCAGTGAAATTCTATATGTTCCATTTCTCCCCTATCCCAATCTCCGAACGTTTCTACGGCAACGACAGGATTTCCTTTTGGGGGCGATTGTCTCCTTTCCGATGCACTATTTCTTCTTAACTGTATTCCTCGCACCCTCACATTGACGAATTAACACTGAAATTGCATCGCAGTGTATTACTATGAGTCCCAGGTCTTCTCTTTCCCAATCTAGAACATTTCTACGGCAACGGCGCTATTTTCCTTTTGGGTCGATTATCTCCTATACGATGCACAATTTCTTCTTTACTGTATTCCTCGCATCTTCACATTGACGAATTAACACAGAAATTGAGTCGCTGTGATGTACTATGTGTTCCATGGCTTCTCGTTCCCAATCTAGAACGTTTCTATGCCAATGGCGCGATTTTCTTTTTGGGTCGATTATCTCCTTTCCGATGCACTATTTCATCTCTACGGTATCCCTCTGACCCTCACATTGACGAATTAACACAGAAATTGCGTCGCAGTGAAATACTATGGGTTCCATACCTCCTCTTTCCCAATCTATAACGTTTCTACGGCAACGGCGCGATTTTCTTTTTGGGTCGGTTATCTCCTTTCCGATGCTCTATTTCTTCTTTACTTTATCCCTCGCATCCTCACATTGACAAATTAAAACAGAAATTGCGTCGCAGTGAAATACTATGTGTCCCATGTCTTCTCGTTCCCAATCTAGAACGATTCTTTGGCAACAGCGTTATTTTCTTTTTGGGTCGGTTATCTCCTATACGATGCACAATTTCTTCTATACTGTATTCCTCGCACCCTCAAATTGACGAATTAACACAGAAAATGCGTCGCAATGAAATACTATGGGTTCCATGCCTCCTCTTTCCCAATCTATAACGTTTCTATGGCAACAGCGCGAATTTCTTTTTGGTTCGAATATCTCCTTTCTAATGCACTATTTCTTCTTTACTGTATCCCTCGCTAACTCACATTGACGAATTAACACAGAATCTGCGTCGCAGTGAAATACTATGTGTCCCATGTCTTCTCGTTCCCAATCTATAACATTTCTACGACAACGGCGCGAATTTCTTTTTGGGTCGAATATCTCCTTTCCAATGCACAATTTCTTCTTTACTGTATCCCTTGCACGCTCACTTTGACGAATTAACACAGAAATTGCGTCGCAGTGAAATACCATGCGTTCCGTGACTTCTCTTTCCCAATCTAGAACGTTTCTACGGCAACGACAGGATTTTCTTTTTGGGGCGATTATCTCCTTTCCGATATACTATGTCTTCCTTACTGTATCCCTCGCACCCTCACATTGACGAAATAACACCGAAATTGTGTGGCAGTGAAATACTCTGGGTTCCATGCCATCTCTTCCCCAATATAAAAAGTTTCTACGGCAACAACAGGATTTTCTTCTAGGGTCGATTATCTCCTTTCCGATGCACTATTTCTTCTTTACTGAGTCACTCGCACCCTCACATTGACGAATTAACACAGAAATTGGGTCGCTGTGAATTACTATGGGTTCCATGCCTCCTCTTTCCCAATCTATAACGTTTCTACGGCTACGGCGCGAAGTTCTTTTCGGGTCGAATATCTCCTTTCGAATGCACTATTTCTTCTTTACTGTATCCCTCGCAAACTCACATTGACGAATTAAAGCAGACATTGCGTCGCAGTGAAATACTATGTGTCCCATGTTTTCTCGTTCCCAATCTGGAACGATCCTACGGCAACGACGCTATTTTCTTTTTGGGTCGATTATCTCCTATACGATGCACAATTTCTTCTTTACTGTATTCCTTGCATCCTCGCATTGACGAATTAACACTGATATGGCGTCGCAGTGAAATACTATGGGTTCCATGCCTTCTCTTTCCCAATCTAGATCGTTTCGACGGCAACGGCGCGATTTTCTTTTAGGGTCGATTATCTCCTTTCCGATGCTCTATTTCTTCTTTACTGCAATCCTCGCATCCTCACATTGACGAATAAACACAGAAAATGCGTCGCAGTGAAATACTATGGGTTCCATGCCTCCTCTTTCCCAATCTATAACGTTTCTACGGCTACGGCGCGAATTCCTTTTTGGGTCGAAAATCTCCTTTCGAATGCACTATTTCTTCTTTACTGTATCCCTCGGAAAAACAGAAACTGCGTCGCAGTGAAATACTATGTGTCCCATGTCCTCCCGTTCTCAATCTAGAACGATTCTACGGCAACGGTGCTTTTTTCTTTTTAGGTCGGTTATCTCCTGTACGATGCTCAATTTTTTCTTCACTGTATATCTCGCACCCTCACATATATGAATTAACACAGAAATTGGGTCGCAGTGAATTACTATGGGTTCCATGCCTCCTCTTTCCCAATCTATAACGGTTCTTCGGCAACGGTGCGAATTTCATTTTGGGTCGAATATCTTCTTTCCAATGCACTATTTCTTCTTCACTGTATCCCTTGGAAAAACAGAAATTGCGTCGCAGAGAAATACTATGTGTCCCATGTCCTCCCGTTCTCAATCTAGAACGATTCTACGGTAACGGTGCTTTTTTCTTTTTGGCTCGATTATCTCCTATACGATGCACAATTTCTTCTTTACTGCATTCCTCCCACCCTCACATTGACGAATTAACACAGAAATTGCGTCGCAGTGCAATACTATGGGTTCCATGCCTCCTCTTTCCCAACCTACAACATTTCTGCGGCAACGGCGCGAATTGTTTTTGGGTCGGTTATCTCCTTTTCGATGCTCTATTTCTTCTTTACTGCAGCCCTCGCATCCTCACATTGACGAATTAAAACAGAAATTGCGTCGCAGTGAAATACTATGTCTCCCATGTCTTCTCTTACCCAATCTATAACGTTTCTACGGCAACCGCGCTATTTTCTTTTTGCATCGATTATCTCCTATACGATGCACAATTTCTTCTTTACTGTATTCCTCGCACCCTCACATTGACGAATTAACACAGAAATTGCGTCGCAGTGAAATACTATGGGTTCCATGCCTCCTCTTTCCCAATCTATAACGTTTCAACGGCAACGGCGCGAATTTCTTTTTGGGTCGAATATCTCCTTTCCAATGCACTATCTCTTCTTTACTGTATCCCTCGCAAACTCACATTGACGAATTAAAAAAGAAATTGCGTCGCAGTGAAATACTATGTGTCCCATGTCTTCTCGTTCCCAATCTAGAACGATTCTACGGCAACGGGGCTATTTTCTTTTTGGGTCAATTATCTCCCATACGATGCACAATTTCTTCTTTACTGTATTCCTTGCACCCTCAAATTGACAAATTAACACAGAAAATGCGTCGCAGTGAAATACTATGGCTTCCATGCCTCCTCTTTCCCAATCTATAACGTTCCTACGGCAACGGCGCGAATTTCTTTTTGGGTCGAATATCTCCTTTCCAATGCACTATTTCTTCTTTACCGTATCCCTCGCAAACTCACATTGTCGAATTAAAATAGAAACTGCATCGCAGTTAAATACTATGAGTCCCATGTCTTCTCGTTCCCAATCTAGAACGATTCTACGGCAATGGCGCTATTTTGTTTCTGGGTCGATTATCTCCTTTACGATGCACAATTTCTTCTTTACTGTATTCCTCGCACCCTCACATTGACGAATTAACACATAAATTGCGTCGCAGTGAAATACTATGTGTTCCATGCTACCACTCTCCCAATCTCTAACGTTTCTACGGCAACGGTGCGATTTCCTTTTTGAGTCGGTTATCTCCTTTCCGATGCTCTATTTCTTCTCTACTGTATCCCTCGCACCCTCGTTTTGACGAATTAACACAGAAATTTCGTCGCAGTGAAATACTATGGGTTCCATGCCTTCTCTTTCCCAATCTAGAACGTTTCGACGGCAACTTCACGTTTTCTCTTTTTGGGTCGGTTATCTATTTTCCGAAGCTCTATATCCTCTTTACTGTATCCCTCGCATCCTCACAGTGACGAATTAACACAGAAAATGCGTCCCAGTGAAATACTATGGGTTCCATGCCTCCTCTTTCCCAATCTATAACGTTTCTACGGCAACGGCGCGAATTCCTTTTTGGGTCGAATATCTCCTTTCCAATGCACTATTTCTTCTTTACTGTATCCCTCGCAAACTCACATTGATAAATTAAAACAGAAAGTGCGTCGCACTGAAATACTATGTGTCCCATGTCATCTCGTTCCCAATCTAGAACGATTCTATGGCAACGGGGCTATTTTCTTATTGGGTCGATTATCTCCTATACAATGCACAATTTCTTCTTTACTGTATTTGCCGCATCCTCACATTGACGAATTAACACAGACAATGTGTCGCAGTGAAATACTATGGGTTCCATGCTTCCTCTTTCCCAATCTATAACTTTTCTACGGCAACGATGCAAATTCCTTTTTGGGTTGATTATCTCCATTCCGATGCACTATTTCTTCTTTACTGTATCCCTCGCATCCGCACATTGACGAATTAATGCATAAATTGCGTCGCTGTGATATACTATGGGTTCCATGCCTTCTCTTTCCCAATCTAGAATGTTTCTATGGCAACGGCGCGATTTTCCTTTTGGGCCGATTATCTCCTTTCCGACGCAATATTTCTTCTTTACTGTATCCCTCGCACCCTCACATTGACAAATTAACACAGAAATTAAGTCGCAATGAAATACTATGTGATCCATGCCTTCTCGTTCCCAAACTAGAATGTTTCTACGGAAACAGTGCGATATACTTTTGGGGTCGATTATCTTCTTTCCGATGCACTATTTCTTCTTTACCTTATCCCTCGCACCCTAACATTGACGAATTAACACAGAAATTGGTACGCAGTTAAATGCCTTTGGGTAACATGCCTCCTCTTTCCCAATGCTGAACGTATCTACGGAGTGACAGGATTTTCTTTTTGGGTCGATTATCACCTTTCCGATGCAGTATTTCTTCTTTACTGTATCCGTCGCACCATCACATTTACGAATTAACATAGAAAGTGCGTCGCAGTGAAATACTATGGGTTCTCTGCCATCTCTTTCCCAATCTAGAACGTTTCTACGGCAATGCCGCGGTTTCCTCTTTGGGTCGAATATCTCATTTCTGATGCTTTATTTCTTTTTTACTGTATCCCTCGAATCCTCACATTAGCGAATTAACACAGAAATTGCGTCGCAATGAAATACTATGGGTTCCATGCCTTCCCTTTCGCAATCTAGAACGTTTCTACGGCAACGACAGGATTTCCTTTTAGGGGCGATTATCTGCTTTCCCTGATCTATTTCTTCTTTACGTTATCCTTCGCACCATCACATTGACGAATTAACACAGAAATTGCGTCGCAATGAAATACTGTGCGTTCCATGCCTTCTCTTTCCCAATCATGAACGTTTCTACAGCAACGGCGCGATTTGCTTTTTGGGTAGGATATCTCCTTTCTGATGCACTATTTCTTCTTTACTGTATCCCTGGCGCCCTCACATTGACGAAATAACGCAGAAATTGCGTGGCAGTGAAATACTATGGGTTCCATGCCATCTCTTTCCCAATCTAGAAAGTATCTACGGCAACATAAGGATTTTCTTTTAGGGTCGATTATCTCCTTTCCGATGGACTATTTCTTCTTTACTGTATCCCTCGCACCCTCACATTGACGAATTAACACAGAAATTGCGTCGCTGCGATATACTATGGGTTTCATGCCTTCTCTTTCCAAACCTAGAACGTTTCTATGGCAACGGCGCGATTTTCTTTTTGGGGCGATTATCTCCTTTCCGATAAACTATTTCTTCCTTACTGTATCCCTCGCACAATCACATTGACGAAATAATGCAGAAATTGCGTGTCAGTGGAATACTATGGGTCCATGCCATCTCTTTCCCAATCTAGAAAGTATCTATGGCAACAACAGGATTTTCTTTTAGGGTCGATTATCTCCTTTCCGATGCACTATTTCTTCTTAACTGTATTCCTCGCACCCTCACATTGACGAATTAACACAGAAATTGCGTTGCAGTGAAATACTATGGGTTCCATGGCTTCTCTTTCCCAATCTAGAACGTTTCTATGCCATTGGCGCGATTTTCTCTTTGGGTCGATTATCTCCTTTCCGATGCACTATTTCTGCTCTACTGTATCCCTCTCACCGTCACATTGATGAATTAAAACAGAAATTCCGTCGTACTGAAATACTGTGGGTTCCGTGCCTTCTCTCTCCCAATCTAGAACGCTTCGACGGCAACGGCGCGATTTCCTTTTTGTTTCGATTATCTCCTTCTGATGCACTTTTTCTTCTTTACTGTATTCCTCGCACCCTCACATTGACGAATTAACACAGAAAATGCGTCGCAATGAAAAACTATGGGTTCCATGCCTCCTCTCTCCCAATCTAGAACGTTTCTACGGCAACGGAGCGATTTTCTTTTTGGTTCGATTATCTCCTTTCCGATGCACTATTACTTTTATACTGTATCCCTCGCCCCCTCACATTGACGAATTAACACAGAAATTGCGTCGCAATGAAATACTATGGGTTCCATGCTTTCTCTTTCCCAATCTAGAACCTTTCTACGGCAACGGCGCGATTCCCTTTTTGGGTCGATTATCTCCTTTCCGATGCACTATTTCTTGTTTACTGTATCCCTCGCCCCCTCACATCGACGAATTCACACAGAAATTGCGTCGCAATAAAATACTATGTGTTCCATGCCTTCTGTTTTCCAATCTAGAACGTTTCTAAGGCAACGATGCGATTTCCTTTTTGGGTCGATTATCTCAATTCTGATGCACTATTTCTTCTTTACTGTATCCCTCGCACCCTCACATTGACGAATTAACACAGAAATCGCGTGGCAGTGAAATATTATGGGTTCCTTGATTTAACTATCCGAATCTAGAACGTTCCTACGGCAACGACAGGATTTTCTTTTGGGGTCGATTATCACCTTTCCAATGCACTATTTCTTGTTTACTGTATCCCTCGCCCCCTCACATTGACGAATTAACACAGAAATTGCGTCGCAATGAAATACTATGGGTTCCATGCCTTCTCTTTCCCAATCTAGATTGTTTCTACGGCAACGGCGCGATTTTCTTTTTGGGTCGATTATCTCCTTTCCGATGCACTATTTCTTGTTTACTGTATCCCTCGCCCCCTCACATTGACGAATTAACACAGAAATTGCGTCGCAATGAAATACTATGGGTTCCATGAATTCTCTTTCCCAATCAAGAACGTTTCTATGGCAATGGCGCGATCTTCTTTTTGGGTCGATAATCTCCTTTCCGATGCACTATTTCTGCTTTACTGTATCCCTCGCACCCTGGCATTGGTGAATTAACACAGAAATTGTGTCGCAATGAAATGCTATGGGTTCCATGCCTTCTCTTTCCCAATCTAGAAGGTATCTACGGCAACAGTGCGAGTTAATTTTTGAGTTGATTATCTCCTTTCCGATGCACTATTTCGTCTTTACTGTATTCCTCGCACCCTCACATTGACGAATTAACACAGAAATTGCGTCGCAGTGAAATATTATGGGTTCCATGAATTAACTATCCGAATCTAGAACGTTTCTACGGCAACGACCGAATTTTCCTTTGGGGTCGATTATCTCCTTTCTGGTGCACTATTTCTTCTTTACTGTATCCCTCGCACCCTCACATTGACGAATTAACACAGAGATTGTGTCGCAGTGAAGTACTATGGGTTTAATGCCATCCTCTCCCATTCTAAAACGATTCTACGCAACAACAGGATTTTCGTTTTGGGTCGATTGTCTTCTTTCCAGTGCACTATTTCTTCTTTATTGTGTCCCTCACACCCTCACATTCACGAATTAAAACAGAAATTGCGTCGCAGTGAGTTACTATGGGTTCCATGCCTTCTCTCTCCCAATCTAGAACGTTTCTTGGGCAATGCCGCGATTTCCTTTTTGGGTCGATTATCTCCTTTCCGCTGCACTATTTCTTCTTTACTGAATTCCTTGCACCCTCACATTCACGAATTAACACAGAGATTGTGTCGCAGTGAAGTACAATGGGTTCCATGCCATCCTCTCCCATTCTAGTACGATTCTACAGCATCGACAGGATTTTCCTTTTGGGTCGAGTATCTCCCTTCCGATGCACTATTTCTTCTTTACTGTATCCCTCGCACCCTCACATTCACGAATTGTCACAGAAATTGCGTCGCAGTGAAATACTATGGGTTTCATGCCTTCTCTTTCCCAATCTAGAACGTTTCTACGGCAACCGCGCGATTTTCTTTCTGTGTCGATTATCTCCTTTCCGATGCACTATTTCTTCTTTAATGTATCCCTCGCACCCTCACATTGATGAATTACACAGAATTTTCGTCGCAGTGTAGTAGTATGGGTTTAATGCCATCCTCTCCCATTCTAGAACGATTCTACGGCAATGACAGGATTTTCGTTTTGGGTCGATTGTCTTCTTTCCAATGCACTATTTCTTCTTTATTGTATCCCTCACACCCTCACAATCACGAATTAACACAGAAATTGCATCGCAGTGAAATACTATGGGCTCCATGCCTTCTCTTTCTCAATCTAGAACGTTTCTGCGGCAACGGCGCGAATTTCTTTTTGGGTCGAATATCCTCCTGCCAATGCACTATTTCTTCTTTACTGTATCCGTCACATCCTCACATTGATGAATTAACACAGAAATTGCGTGGCAGTGAAATACAATGGTTTCATGACTTCTCTTTCCCAATGTAAACCGTTTCTACGGCAACGGCGCGATTTTCCTGTCGGGTCGATTATCTCCTTTCCGACGCACTATTTCTTCTTTACTGTATCCCTCGCACCTTCACATTGTCGAATTAACACAGAAATTGCGTCGCAATGAATTACTATGGGTTCCATGCCTTCTCATTCCCAATCTAGAACGTTTCTACGGCGACAACAGGATTTTACTTGGGGTCAATTATCTCCTTTCCAATGCACTATTTCTTCTTTATTGAATCACCCGCACCCTCACATTTTCGAAATAACACAGAAACTGCATCGCAGTGAAATACTATGGGTTCCATGCCCCCTCTTTATCAATCTAGAACGTTTCTATGGCAAACGCGCGATTTTGTTTCTGTGTCGATTATCTCCTTTTCAATGCTCTATTTCATCTTTACTGTATCCCTTGCACCCTCACATTGACGAATTAACACAGAAATTCCGTCGCAATGAAATACTATGTGTCCCATGCCTTGTCTTTCGCAATCTAGAACGTACCTACGGCAACGCCGCGTTTTTCTTTTTGGGTCGATTACCTTCTCTCAAATGCACTATTTCTTCTTTACTGTATCCCTCGCACCCTCACATTCACGAATTAACACAGAAATTGCGTCGCAGTGAAGTACTATGGTTTCCATGCCTTCTCTCTCCCAATCTAGAGCGTTTCTAGGGCAACGCCGTGATTTCCTTTTTGGGTCGATTATCTCCTTTCCGATGCACTATTTCTACTTTACTGTATACCTCGCACCCAAACATTGACAAATTAACACAGAAATTGCGCCGCAATGAAATACTATGGGTTACATGCCTACTCTTTCCAATTCTAGAAACTTTCTACGGCAACGGCGCGATTTTCTTTTTAGGTAGATTATCTCCTTTTCGATCCACTATTTCCTCCTTACTGTATCCCTCGCACCCTCACATTGAAGAATTAACACAGTAATTGCATCGCAACGAAATACTATGGGTTCCATGCCTTCTTTTTCCCAATCTAGACCTTTTCTATGGCAACGGCTCGATTTTCTTTTTGGGTCGATTATCTCCTTTCCGATGCACTATTTCTTCTATACTGTATCCCTCGCACCCTCACATTGACGAATTAAAACAGTAACTGTGTCGCAATGAAATACTATGGGTTCTATGCCTCCTCTTTCCCGATCTAGAACGTTTCTACAGCTACGACACGATTTTTTTTGGGTCGATTATCTCCTTTCCGATGCACTATTTCTTCCTTGCTGTATCCCTTGCACCGTCACATTCACGAATTAACACAGAAATTGCATCGCAGTGAGATACTATGGGTCCCATGTCTTCTCCTTCACAATCTAGAAATATTCTACGGCAACGGCGCTATTTTCTTTTGGGTCGATTATCTCCTTTCCGATGCACAAATTCTTCTTTTCTGTATCCATCGCATCCTAACATTGACGATTTAACACAGAAATTGCGAGGCAGTGATATACTATGGGTACCATGTCTTCTCTTTCACAATCTAGAACGATTCTACAGCAACGGCGCGATTTTCATTTTGGGTCGATTATCTCCTTTCCGATGCAATATTTCTACTTTACTGTATCCCTCGCGCCCAAACATTGACAAATTAACACAGAAATTGCGTCGCAATGAAATACTATCGATTACATGCCCACTCTTTCCAAATCTAGAACGTTTCTACGGCAACGGCGCCATTTTCTTTTTAGGTCGATTATCTCCTTTCCGATGCACTATTTCTTCTATACTGTATCCCTCGCACCCTCACACTGACGAATTAACACAGAAATTGTGTCGCAATGAAATACTAAGTGTTCCATCTCTCCTCTTTCCCGATCTAGAACGTTTCTACAGCTACGACACGATTTTCTTTTTGGGTCGATTATCTCCTTTCCGATGCACTATTTCTTCTTTACTGTATCCCTCGCACCCTCACATTGACCAATTATCACAGACATTGCGTCGCAATGAATTACTATGGGTTCCATGCCTTCTGCATCCCAATCTAGAACGTTTCTACGGCAACAGCGCGTTTACCTTTTTGCGTCGATTATCTCCTTTCCAATGCACTATTTCCTCTTTACTGTATCCCTCACCCCCTCACATTGACGAATAAACACAGAAATTGCGTCGCAATGAAATACTGTGTGTTCCATGCTTTCTCTTTCCCAATCTAGAACGATTCTACGGCAACAGCGCGATTTTCTTTTTGGGTCGATTATATCTTTTCCGATGCACTATTTCTTCTTTACTGTATCCCGCGTACCCTAACATTCACGAATTAACACAGACATTGCGTCGCAATGAAATACTATGGGTTCCATGCCTTCTCTTTCCCAATCTAGAACGTTTCTACGGCAACGCCGCAATTTTCTATTTGGGTCGATTATCTTCATTCCGATGCACTATTTCTTCTTTACTGTATCCCTCGCAGCCTCACATTGACGAATTAACACAGAAATTGCGTCGCAGTGATGTACAATGGGTTCTATGCCATCCTCTCCCATTCTAGAACGATCCTACGGCAAGGACAAGATTTTCTTTTTGGGTCGAGTATATCCCTTCCGATGCACTATGTCTTCTTTAGTGTATCCCTGGCACCCTCACATTCACGAATTAACACAGAAGTTGCGTCGCATTGAAATACTATGGGTTCCATGCCTTCTCTTTCCTAATCTAGAGCACTTCTACGGCAACAACAGGATTTTCTTCTGGGGTTGATTATCTCCTTTTCAATGCACTACTTCTTCTTTACTGTATCCCTCACACCCTCACGTTGACGAATAAACACAGAAATTGCGTCGCAATGAAATACTATGTGTTCCATGCTTTCTCTTTCGCAATCTAGAACGATTCTACGGCAACAGCGCGATTTTCTTTTTGGGTCGATTATATCTTTTCCGATGCACTATTTCTTCTTTACTGTCTCCCTCGCACCCTCACATTCACGAATTAACACAGAAAATGCGTCGCAGTGAATTACTATCAGTTCCATGCCTTCTCTTTCCCAATCTAGAACGTTTCTACGGCAATGGCGCGAACTTCTTTTTGGGTCTAATATCTTCCTGCCAATGCACTATTTCTTCTTTACTGTATCCCTCGCACACTCACATTGACGAATTAACTTAGAAATTGAGTCGCAATGAAATACTATGGGTTCCATGCCTACTCTTTCCCAATCTAGAACGTTTCTACGGCAACAACAGGATTCTCTTTTGGGGGTCGATTATCTCCTTTCCAATGCACTATTTCTTCTTTATTGTATCACTCGCACCCTCACATTTTCGAATTAACACAGAAATTGCGTCGCAGTGAATACTATGCGTTCCATGCTTTCTCTCTCCCAATCTTGAACGTTTCTACGGCAACGGCGCGATTTTCTTTCTGTTTCGATTATTTCATTTCCAGTGCACTATTTCATCTTTCCTGTATCCCTTGCACCCTCCTATTGACGAATTAAAACAGAAATTGCTTCGCATTGAAATACTATGCGTTCCATGTCTTCTCTTTCCCATTTAAGAACGTTTATACGGCAAAGGCGCGATTTTCTTTTTGGGTCGATTATCTCTTTCCGATGCCCTATTTCGTCTTTAATGTATCCCTCGCACCCTCACATTGACGAAGTAACACAGAAATTGCGTTGCAATGAAATACTATGTGTCCCATGCCTTCTCTTTCGCAATCTAGAACGTTTCTACGGCTCGCCGCGAGTTTATTTTTGGGTCGATTATCTCCTTTCAAATGCACTATTTCTTCTTTACTGTATCCCTCGGACCGTCACATTGACGAATTAACACAGAAGTTGCGTCTCAATGAAATACTATGGGTTCCATGCCTTCTCTTTCCTAATGTAGAACGTTTCTATGGCAACGAGGCGATCTCCTTTTTGGGACTATTATCTTATTTCCGATGCACTATTTCTTGTTTACTGTATCGCTCGTACCCTCAGATTGACGAATTAACACAGAAATTGCGTCGCAATGAAATACTATGTGTTCCATGCCTTCTCTTTCCCAATTAAGAACGTTTATACGGCAAGGCGCGATTTTCTTTTTGGGTCGATTGTCTCCTATCCGATGCACTATTTCTTCCTTACTGTATCCCTCGCACCCTCACATTGACGAATTAACACAGAAATTGCGTCGCAGTGAAGTACTATGTGTTTCATGCCTTCTCTTTCCCAATCTAGAACGTTTCTACGGCAACAACAGGATTTTCTTTTGGGGTCGATTATCTCCTTTCCAATGCACTATTTCATCTTTACTGTATCCCTCGCACCCTCACATTCACGAATTAACACAGAAATTGCGTCGCAGTGAGATACTATGTGTCCCATGTCTTCTCTTTCATAATCTAGAACGATTCTACGGCAATAGCGCTATTTTCTTTTCGGGTCGATTATCTGCTTTCCGATGCACTATTTCTACTTTTCTGTATCCCACGCAAACTGACATTGACGAATTAACACAGATATAGCGTAGCAATGGGATACTATGGTTTCCATGCTTTCCCTTTCCCAATCTAGAACTATTTCTACAGCTACTACACGATTTTCTTTTTGGGTCGATTATCTCCTTTCCGATGCACTATTTCTTCTTTACTGTATCCCTCGCACCTTCACATAGACCAATTACCACAGACAACGCGTCGCAATGAATTACTATGGGTTCCATGCCTTCTCTATCCCAATCTAGAACGTTACTACGGCAACAGCGCGATTACATTTTTGCGACGATTAGCTCCTTTCCAATGCACTATTTCCTCTTTACTGTATCCCTCACACCCTCACATTGACGAATAAACACAGAAATTGTGTCGCAATGAAATACTATGTGTTGCATGCTTGCTCTTTCCCAATCTAGAACGATTCTACGGCAACAGCCCGATTCTCTTTTTGGGTCGATTATATCTTTTCCGATGCACTATTTCCTCTTTACTGTATCCCTCGCAGCCTCACATTGACGAATTAACACAGAAATTCCGTCGCAATGAAATAAAATGGGTTCCATGCCATCTATTTCCCAATCTACAACGTTTCTACGGCAACGACAGGATTTTATTTTTGGGTCGATTGTCTCCTTTCCGATGCACTATTTTTTCTTTACTGTATCCCTCGCACCCTCACATTGAGGAATTAAGACAGAAGTTGCGTCGCAATGATATCCTATGGGTTTCATGCCTTCTCGTTCCCAATCTAGTACGTTACTACAGCAACGACAGGTTTTTCTTTTGGGGTCGCACATCTCCTTTCCGATCCACTATTTCTTCTTTTCTGTATACCTCGCACCCTCATTTTGACGAATTAACACAGAAATTGAGTCGCACTTAAATACTATGGGTTCCATGCCTTCTCTTTCCCAATCTAGAACGTTTCTACGGCAACGACAGGATTTTCTTTTGGGGTCAATTATATCCTTTCCAATGCATTATTTCTTCTTTCCTATGTCCCTCCCACCCTCACATTGGCGAATTAACACAGAAATTAGGTCGCAGTGATAATACTATGGGTTCCATGCCTTCTGTTTCCCAATGTAGAACATTTCTACGGCAACGGCGCGAATTTCTTTTTGGTTCGAATATCTTCTTTCCAGTGCACTATTTCTTCTTTACTGGATCCCTCACACCCCCACATTGACGAATTAACACAGAATTTGCGTCGCAGTGAAATACTATGTGTCCCATGTCTTCTCTTTCCCAATCTAGAACGTTTCTACGGCAACGACGCGATTTTGTTTTTGGGTTGATTATCTCATTTCCGATGCACTATCTCTTCTCTACTGCATCCGTCTCACCCACACATTGACGAATTAACACAGAAATGCGTCGCAGTGAAATACTATGGGTCCCATGACTTCTCTTTCCCAATCTACAACGTTTCTATGCCAATTGCGCGATTTTGATCTTGGGTCGATTATCTCCTTTCCGATACACTAGTTCTTCTGTACAGCATCCGTCCACCCTCAAATTGACGAATTAACACAGAAATTGCGTCGCAATGAAATACTATGGGTTCCATGCCTTCTCTTCCCAATCTAGAAGTTTCTACGGCAACAGAGCGATTTTCTTTTTGGGTCGATTATCTCCTTCCCGATGCACTATTTCTTCTCTACTGTATCCCTTGAACCATCACATTGACGATTTACCACAGAAGCTGCGTCGCAATGAAATACTATGTGTTCCATGTCTTGTCTTTGCCTATCTAGAACGTTTCTGCGGCAACTGCACGGTTTTCTTTTGGGTCAATAATCTCTTTTTACGTTCCACTATTTCTTCCTTACTGTATCCCTCGCACCCTCACATTGTCGAATTAACACACTAATTGCATCGCAACGAAATACTACCGGTTCCATGCCTTCTTTTTCCCAATCTAGAACGTTTCTACGGACGGCGCGGTTTTCTTTTTGGGTCGATAATCTCCTTTCCAATGCACTATTTCTTCCTTATTGTATCCCTCGCACCCTCACATTGACGGACTAAAACAGAAATAGCGTCGCAGTGAAATACTATGGGATCCATGCCTTCTCTTTCCCAATCAAGAACGTTTCTACGGCAACGACAGGTTTTTCTTTTGGGGTCGAACATCTCCTTTCTGATGCACTATTTCTTCTTTACTGTATCCTTCTCACCCTCATATTGATGAATTAACACAGAACTTGCGTCGCAGATAAATACTATGGGTTCCATGCCGTCTCTTTCCCCATCTAGAACGTTTCTACGGCAATGACAGGATTATCTTCTGGGGTCGATTATATCCTTTCCGATGCACTATTGCTTCTCTATTGTACCCCTCGCACCCTCACACTGACGAATTAACACATAAAATACTTCGCAATGAAATACTATGGGTTCCATGCATTCTCTTTCCCAATCTAGAACGTTTCTACGGCAACGGCGCGGTTTTCTTTTTGGGTCGATAATCTCCTTTCCAATGCACTATTTCTTCCTTATTGTATCCCTCGCACCCTCACATTGACGGACTAAAAGAGAAATAGCGTCGCAGTGAGGTACTATGGGTTCCATGCTTTCTCTCTCCCAATATAGAACGTTTCTAGGGCAACGCCGCGAATTCCTTTTTGGGTCGATTATCTCCTTTGCGATGCACTATTTCTTCTTTACTGTATCCCTCGCACCCTCACATTCACGAATTATCACAGAAAATGAGTCGCAGTGAAATACTATGGGTTCCATGCCTTCTTCTTCCTAATCTAGAACGTTCCGACGGCAACGGCGCGAATTTCATTTTGGGTCGAATATCTTCTTTCCAGTGCACTATTTCTTCTTATCTGGATCCCTCGCACCCCCACATTGACAAATTAACACAGAATTTGCGTCACAGTGAAATACTATGGGTCCCATGTCTTCTCTTTCCCAATCTAGAACGTTTCTACGGCAACGACGCGATTTTGTTTTTGGGTTGATTATCTCATTTCCGATGCACTATCTCTTCTCTACTGCATCTGTCTCACCCACACATTGATGAATTAACACAGAAATGCGTCGCAGTGAAATACTATGTGATCCATGCCTTCTCTTTCCCAGTGTAGAACGTTTCTACGGCACGCCGCAATATTCTTCTTGCATCGATTATGTCCTTTCCGATGCACTATTTCTTCTTTACTGTGTCCCTCGCACCCTCTCATTGAGGAATTAAGACAGAAGTTGCGTCGCAAAGTTATACTATGGGTTCAATGGCTTCTCTTTCCCAATCTAAAACGTTTCTACGGCAACGGCGCGGTTTTCTTTTTGGGTCGATAATCTCCTTTCCAATGCACTATTTCTTCCTTATTGTATCCCTCGCACCCTCACATTGAGGAATTGAGACAGAAGTTGCGTCGCAATGGTATACTATGGCTTCTATCCCTTCTCTTTCCCAATCTAGAACGTTTCTATGGCAACGACAGGATTTTCTATTGGGTCGATTGTCTCCTTTCCGATGCATTACTTTTTTCTTAAATGTATCCCTCGCTTCCTCACATTGAGGAAGTAAGACAGAAGTTGCGTCGCAATGGTATACTATGGCTTCTATGCCTTCTCTTTCCGAATCTAGCACGTTTCTACGGCAAAGGCGCGATTGGGTTTTTGGGCCGTTTATCTCCTTTCCGATGCACAATTTCTTCTTTACTGTATCCCTCGCACCCTCACATTGATGAATTAACACAGAAATTGCATCGCATTGAATTACTTTGGGTTCCATGCCTTCTCTCTGCCAATCTAGAACGTTTCTACGGCAATGCCGAGATTTTCTTTTTGGGTCGATTATCTCGTTTCCGATGCTCTATTTTTTCTATACTGTGTGCGTCGCAGTTAAATACTATGGATTCCATGCCTCTTCTTTCCCGATCTAGAACGTTTCTACGGCAACGGCGCGATTTTCATTTTGGGTCGATTATCTCCTTTCCGATGCACTGTTTCTCCTTTGTTGTATCCCTCGCACCCTCACATTGAGGAATTAAGACAGAAGTTGCTTCGCAATGATAAACTATGGGTTCCATGCCTTTTCTGACCCGATCTAGAACGTTTCTACAACAACGACGCGATTATCTTTTTGGGTCGATTATCTCCTTACCGATGCTCTATTTCTTCTATACTGTATCCCTCGCACCCTCACATTGACGAATTAACAGAGAAATTGCGTCGCAGTTAAATACTATGGGTTCCATGACTTCTCTTTCCCGATCTAGAACGTTTCTACAGCAACGACGCGATTATCTTTTTGGGTCGATTATCTCCTTTCCGATGCACTATTTCTTCTTTACTGTAACCCTCGCACCCTCATATTGACGAATTAAATCAGAAATTGCGTCGTAATGAAATACTATGGGTTCCATGCCTTCTCTTTCCCAATCTAGAACGTTTCTACGGCAACGACTGGATTTTCTTTTAGGGTCGATTGTCTCCTTTCCGATGCACTATTTCTTCTTTACTGTATCCCTCGCACCCTCACATTGACGTATGAACACAGAAATTGTGTCGCAGTGATCATGCTATGGGTTCCATGGCTTCTCTTTCCCAATGTAGAACGTTTCTGCTGCAATGGCGCGATTTTCTTCTTGGGCCGTTTATCTCCTTTCCGATGCACTGTTCCTCCTTTGCTGTATCCCTCGCATCCTCACATTGAGGAATTAAGAGAGAAGTTCCGTCGCAGTGAAATACTATGGGTTCCATGCCTTCTCTTTTCCCGATGTAGAACGTATCTACAGCAATGACGTGATTACTTTTTGGGTCGATTATCTCCTTTCCGATGCTGTATTTCTTCTTTACTGTATCCCTCGCACCCTCATATTGACGAATTAACACAGAAATTGCGTCGCAATGAAATACTATGGGTTCCATGCCTTCTCTTTCACAATCTAGAACGTTTCTACGGCAAAGACAGGTTTTTCATTTGGGTCGAACATCTCCTTTCCGATTCACTATTTCTTCTTTACTGTAACCCTCGCACCCTCATATTGACGAATTAACACAGAAATAGCGTCGCAATGAAATACAATGGGTTCCATGCCTTCTCTTTCCCAATCTAGAACGTTTCTGCTGCAACGGCGCGATTTTCTTTTTGGGCCGTTTACCTCCTTTCCGATGCACTGTTTCTACTTTGCTGTATCCCTCGCACCCTATCATTGAGGTATTAAGACAGAAGTTGTGTCACAATGATATACTATGGGTTCCATGCCTTCTCTTTCCCAATCTAGATCGTTTCTACGGCAACGGCGCGATTTGGTTTTTGGGCCATTTATTTCCTTTCCGATGCACTATTTCTTCTTTACTGTAGCCCTTACACCCCCACATTGACGAATTAACACAGAAATGGCGTCGCAGTGAAATACTATGCGTTCCATGCCTTCTCTTTCCCAATCTAGAACGTTTCTACGGCAACGACAGGTTTTTCTTTTGGGGTCTAACATCTCCTTTCCGATGCACTGTTTCCTCTTTACTGTATCCCCCGCACCCTCATATTGACGCATTAACACAGAAATTGCGTCGCAGGTAAATACTATGGGTTCCATGCCTCCTCTTTCCCGATCCAGAACGTTTCTACGGCAACGGCGCGACTTTCATTTTGGGTCGATTATCTCCTTTCCGATGCACTATTTCTTCTTTACTGTATCCCTCGCACCCTCATATTGACGAATTAACACAGAAAATGTGTCGCAATGAAATACTATGGGTTCCATGCCATCTATTTCCCAATCTAGAACGTTTCTACGGCAACGGCGCGATTTTCTTTTTGGGTCGTTTATCTCCTTTCCGATGCACTGTTTCTCTTTTGCAGTACCCCTCGCACCCTCACATTGAGGTATTAAGACAGAAGTTGTGTCACAATGATATACTATGGGTTCCATGCATTCTCTTTCCCAGTCTAGAACGTTTCTACGGCAACGACAGGTTTTTCTTTTGGGGTCTAACATCTCCTTTCCGATGCTCTATTTTTTCTATACTGTATCCCTCGCACCCTCACATTGAAGAATTAACAGAGAAATTGCGTCGCAGTGAAATACTATTGGTTCCATCCTTTCTCTTTCCCGATCTAGAACGTTTCTACAGCAACGACGCGATTATCTTTTTGGGTCGATTATCTCCTTTCCGATGCACTATCTCTTCTTTACTGTATCCCTCGCAACCTTATATTGACGAATTAACACAGTAATTGGGTCGCAGTGAAATACTATGGGTTCCATGCCTTCTCTTTCTTAATCTAGAACGTTTCTACGGCAACGACAGGATTTTATTTTAGGGTCGATTGTCTCCTTTCCGAAGCACTATTTTTTCTTTACTGTATCCCTCGCACCCTCACATTGACGAATGAATACAGAAATTTTATCGCAGTGATCAGGCTATGGGTTCCATGCCTTCTCATTCCCAATCTAGAACGTTTCTGCTGCAATGACGCGATTTTCTTTTTGGGCCGTTTATCTCCTCTCCGATGCACTATTTCTTCTTTACTGTATCCCTCGCTCCCTACCATTGACGAATTAACATAGAAATTGCGTCGCAGTGAAATACTATGGGTTCCATGCCTTCTCTTTCCCAATCTAGAACATGTCTACGGCAAAATCGCGATTTTCTTTTGGGTCGATTATCTCCTTTCCGATGCACTTTTTCTTCTTTACTCTATGCCTCGCATCCTCACGTTGACGAATTAACGCAGAAATTGCGTCGCAGTGAAATACTATGGGTTCCATGCCTTCTCTTTCCCAATCTAGAACATTTCTAAGGCAACATCGCAATTTTCATTTGGGTCGATTATCTCCTTTCTGATGCACTATTTCTTCTTTACTGTATGCCTCGCACCCTCACATTGACGAATTAACGCAGATATTGCGTCGCAGTGAAATACTATGGGTTCCATGCCTTCTCTTTCCCAATCTAGAACATTTCTACGGCAACATCGCATTTTCTTTTGGGTCGATTATCTCCTTTCCGATGCACTTTTTCTTCTTTACTGTTTGCCTCGCACCCTCACAATGACGAATAAACACAGAAATTGCGTCGCAATGAAATACTAGGGGTTCCATGCCTTCTCTGTCCCTATCTAGAACATTTCTACGGCAACATCGCGATTTTCTTTTGGATTGATTATCTCCTTTCCGATGCACTATTTCTTGGTATGAAGCCTTTCACGACCAGATGACATATCTTCTGGTAAACTTCCTGGGATGTAAGGTCGTGGTCTATGAAACTCTTCAGCTCCTAACGTTTCGTTACTGAGCTGCGCTGGACATCTTCAGAGGGGTGTTTCTCCTCCGGTGAGTCTTGCCGACTGACGGGTCGGACGTCTGAGAGCGACTTATGTATCGTAGAAAGTGGGCGTGACCAGAGTTACACGTGATATGCAGAGATAACCATTGTCAGCGATAAAACTTAACTATCGATAGTAATCTCGTCACGGATAAACCTGTCTAGCAATTCTGTAGTGCTACTGTCCAAATATCACTAAGTTTAATGGTCTCTTCTTTCCGATTAAAATTTTATGTACGACGACGAACTATTACCCACGGCTTTGTAGAGATGCAATTGAAAGAAATATATAAACATAGGGATAATTTTAATCGGAAAGAAGAGACCATGAAACTTAGTGATATTTGGACAGTAGCACTACTGAATTGCTAGACAGTTTTATCCGTGACGAGATTACTATCGATAGTTAACCTCTATCTCTGACAAAGGTTATCTCTGCATTTCTTTGTAACTCTGGTCACGCCCACTTTCCACGATACATAAGTCGCCCTCAGACGTCCGACCCGTCAGTCAGCAAGACTCACCGGAGGAGAAACACCCCTCTGAAGATGTCCAGCGCAGCTCTGGACGAAACGTTAGGAGCTGAAGTGTTTCATAGACTACGACCTTACATCCCGGAAGGTTTACCTGAAGATATGCACTATTTCTTCTTTACTGTATCCCTCGCAGCCTCACATTGACGAATTAACACAGAAAATGCGTCGAAGTGAAATACTATGGGTTCCATGCCTTCTCTTTCCCCGTCTAGAATGTTACTACGGCAACGGCGCAATTTTCATTTTGGACCGATTATCTCCTTTACGATGCACTATTTCTTCTTTACTGTATCCCTCGCACCCTCACATTGACGAATTAATACAGAAATTGCGTCGCAATGATATACTATGGGTTCCATGCCTTCTCTTTCCCAATCTAAAACGTTTCAACGGCAACGACAGGATTTTCTTCTATGGTCGATTATAACCTTTCCGATGCACTATTGCTTCTCTACTGTATCCCTCGCACCCTCACATTGACGAATTAACATAGAAATTGCGTCGCAATGAAATACTATTTGATCCATGCCTTCTCTTTCCTAATATAGAACGTTCCTATGGCAACGGCCCGACTTTCCTTTTGGATCGATTATCTCCTATCACATGCACTATTTCTCCTTTACTGTATCCCTCGCTCCCTCACATTGATGAATTAACACAGAAATTGCATCGCAATGAAATACTCTGGTTTTCATGCCTTCTCTTTCCCAATCTAAGATCGTTTCAACGGCAACGACATGATTTCCTTTTGGGGTCGAGTATCTCCTTTCCGATGCACTATTTCTTCTTTAGTGTATCCCTCGCACCCTCACATTGACGAATTAACACAGTAATTGCATCGCAATGAAATACTATGGGTTCCATGCCATCTTTTTCCCAATCTAGAACGTTTCTATGGCAACGGCGAGATTTTCCTTTTGGGTGGATTATTTCCTTTCCGATGCACTATTTCTTCCTTATTGTATCACTCGCACCCTCACATTGACGAACTAAAACAGAAATTGCGTCGCAGTGAAATACTATGTGATCCATGCCTTCTCTTTCCCAGTGTAGAACGTTTCTACTGCACGCCGCAATTTTCTTCTTGCATCGATTATGTCCTTTCCGATGCACTATTTCTTCTTTACTGTGTCCCTCGCACCCTCTCATTGAGGAATGAAGACAGAAGTTGCGTCGCAAAGTTATACTATGGGTTCAATGGCTTTACTTTCCCAATCTAAAACGTTTCTACGGCAACGGCGCGGTTTTCTTTTTGGGTCGATAATCTCCTTTCCAATGCACTATTTCTTCCTTATTGTATCCCTCGCACCCTTACATTGACGGATTAAAACAGAAATAGCGTCGCAGTGAAATACTATGGGATGCATGCCTTCTCTTTCCCAATCAAGAATGTTTCTACGGCAATGACAGGTTTTTCTTTTGGGGTCGAACATCTCCTTCCTGATGCACTATTTCTTCTTTACTGTATCCCTCTCACCCTCATATTGATGAATTAACACAGAAATTGCGTCGCAGATAAATACTATGGGTTCCATGCCGTCTCTTTCCCCATCTAGAACGTTTCTACGGCAATGACAGGATTTTCTTCTGGGGTCGATTATATCCTTTCCAATGCACTATTGCTTCTCTACTGTACCCCTCGCATCCTCACACTGACGAATGAACACATAAATTACTTCGCAATGAAATACTATGGGTTCCATGCCTTCTCTTTCCCAATCTAGAACGTTTCTATGGCAACTACAGTAAATTCTTTTTGGGTCGATTATCTCCTTTCCGATGCACTATTTCTACTTTACTGTATCCCTCGCTCCCTCACATTAACGAATTAACACAGAAACTGCGTCGAAGTGAAATACTATGGGTTCTGTGCCTTATCTTTCCCAATCAAGAACGTTTCTACGGCAACAGCGTGATTTTCTCTTTGGTCGATTATCTCCTTGCCGATGCACTATTTCTTCTTAACTGTATCCCTCGGACTTTCACATTGACGAATTAACACAGAAATTGCGTCGCAATGAAATACTATGTGCTCCATGTCTTCTCTTTCCCAATCTAGAACGTTTCTACGGCAACGATAGGATTTTCTTTTTGGGTCGATTGTCTCCTTCCCGATGCATTATTTTGTCTTAAATGTATCCCTCGCTCCCTCACATTGAGGAATTGAGACAGAAGTTGCGTCGCAATGGTATACTATGGCTTCTATCCCTTCTCTTTCCCAATCTAGAACGTTTCTACAGCAACGACAGGATTTTCTTTTTGGGTCGATTGTCTCCTTTCCGATGCATTACTTTTTTCTTAAATGTACCCTCGCTCCCTCACATTGAGGAAGTAAGACAGAAGTTGCGTCGCAATGGTATACTATGGCTTCTATGCCTTCTCTTTCCCAATCTAGCACGTTTCTACGGCAAAGGCGCGATTGGGTTTTTGGGCCGTTTATCTCCTTTCCGATGCACAATTTCTTCTTTACTGTATCCCTCGCACCCTCACATTGAAGAATTAACACAGAAATTGCATCGCATTGAATTACTATGGGTTCCATGCCTTCTCTCTGCCAATCTAGAACGTTTCTACGGCAATGGCGAGATTTTCTTTTTGGGTCGATTATCTCGTTTCCAATGCTCTATTTTTTCTATACTGTATCCCTCGCACCCCAACATTGACGAATTAACAGAGAAATTGCGTCGCAGTTAAATACTATGGGTTCCATGCCTTCTCCTTCCCAATCTAGAACATTTCTACAGCAACAACGAGATTATCTTTTTGGGTCGATTATTTCCTTTCCGATGCACTATTTCTTCTTTACTGTAACCCTCGCACCCTCATATTGACGAATTAAATCAGAAATTGCGTCGCTATGAAATACTATGGGTTACATGCCTTCTCTTTCCCAATCTGGAACGTTTCTACGGCAACGACTGGATTTTATTTTAGGGTCGATTGTCTCCTTTCCGATGCACTATTTCTTCTTTACTGTATCCCTCGCACCCTCACATTGACGAATGAACACAGAAATTGTGTCGCAGTGATCATGCTATGGGTTCCATGCCTTCTCTTTCCCAATCTAGAACGTTTCTGCTGCAACGGCGCGATTTTCTTTTTGGGCTGTTTATCTGCTTTCCGATGCACTGTTCCTCCTTTGCTGTATCTCTCGCATCCTCACATTGAGGAATTAACACAGAAGTTCCGTCGCAGTGAAATACTATGGGCTCCATGCCTTCTGTTTCCCGATCTAGAACGTATCTACAGCAACGACGCGATTACTTTTTGGGTCGATTATCTCCTTTCCGATGCTGTATTTCTTCTTTACTGTATCCCTCGCACCCTCATATTGACGAATTAACACAGAAATTGCGTCGCAATGAAATACTATGGATTCCATGCCTTCTCTTTCCCAATCTAGAACGTTTCTACGGCAAAGACAGGTTTTTCATTTGGGGTCGAACATCTCCTTTCCGATGCACTGTTTCTTCTTTACTGTATCCCTCGCACCCTCATATTGACGCATTAACTCAGAAATTGCGTCGCAGTTAAATACTATGGATTCCATGCCTCTTCTTTCCCGATCTAGAACGTTTCTACGGCAACGGCGCGATTTTCATTTTGGGTCGATTATCTCCTTTCCGATGCACTGTTTCTCCTTTGTTGTATCCCTCGCACCCTCACATTGAGGAATTAAGACAGAAGTTGCGTCGCAATGATAAACTATGGGTTCCATGCCTTTTCTGACCCGATCTAGAACGTTTCTACAACAACGACGCGATTATCTTTTTGGGTCGATTATCTCCTTACCGATGCTCTATTTCTTCTATACTGTATCCCTCGCACCCTCACATAGACGAATTAACAGAGAAATTGCGTCGCAGTTAAATACTATGGGTTCCATGACTTCTCTTTCCCGATCTAGAACGTTTCTACAGCAACGACGCGATTATCTTTTTGGGTCGATTATCTCCTTTCCGATGCACTATTTCTTCTTTACTGTAACCCTCGCACCCTCATATTGACGAATTAAATCAGAAATTGCGTCGCAATGAAATACTATGGGTTCCATGCCTTCTCTTTCCCAATCTAAACGTTTCTACGGCAACGACTGGATTTTCTTTTAGGGTCGATTGTCTCCTTTCCGATGCACTATTTCTTCTTTACTGTATCCCTCGCACCCTCACATTGACGTATGAACACAGAAATTGTGTCGCAGTGATCATGCTATGGGTTCCATGGCTTCTCTTTCCCAATCTAGAGCATTTCTGCAGCAATGGCGCGATTTTCTTCTTGGGCCGTTTATCTCCTTTCCGATGCACTGTTCCTCCTTTGCTGTATCCCTCGCATTCTCACATTGAGGAATTAAGACAGAAGTTCCGTCGCAGTGAAATACTATGGGTTCCATGCCTTCTCTTTCCCGAAGTAGAACGTATCTACAGCAATGACGCGATTACTTTTTGGGTCGATTATCTCCTTTCCGATGCTGTATTTCTTCTTTACTGTATCCCTCGCACCCTCCTATTGACGAATTAACACAGAAATTGCATCGCAATGAAATACTATGGGTTCCATGCCTTCTCTTTCCCAATCTAGAACGTTTCTACGGCAACGGCGCGATTTGGTTTTTGGGCCATTTATTTCCTTTCCGATGCACTATTTCTTCTTTACTGTAGCCCTTACACCCCCACATTGACGAATTAACACAGAAATGGCGTCGCAGTGAAATACTATGGGTTCCATGCCTTCTCTTTCCTAATCTAGAACGTTTCTACGGCAACGACAGGTTTTTCTTTTGCGGTCTAACATCTCCTTTCCGATGAACTGTTTCCTCTTTATTGTATCCCCCGCACCCTCATATTGACGCATTAACACAGAAATTGCGTCGCAGGTAAATACTATGGGTTCCATGCCTCCTCTTTCCCGATCCAGAACGTTTCTACGGCAACGGCGCGACTTTCATTTTGGGTCGATTATCTCCTCTCCGATGAACTATTTCTTCTTTACTGTATCCCTCGCACCCTCATATTGACGAATTAACACAGAAAATGCGTCGCAATGAAATACTATGGGTTCCATGCCATCTATTTCCCAATCTAGAACGTTTCTACGGCAACGGCGCGATTTTCTTTTTGGGCCGTTTATCTCCTTTCCGATGCACTGTTTCTCCTTTGCTGTATCCCTCGCACCCTCACATTGAGGTATTAAGACAGAAGTTGTGTCACAATGATATACTATGGGTTCCATGCCTTCTCTTTCCCAATCTAGAACGTTTCTACGGCAACGACAGGTTTTTCTTTTGGGGTCTAACATCTCCTTTCCGATGCTCTATTTTTTCTATACTGTATCCCTCGCACCCTCACATTGACGAATTAACACAGAAATTGCGTCGCAGTGAAATACTATTGGTTCCATCCTTTCTCTTTCCCGATCTAGAACGTTTCTACAGCAACGACGCGATTATCTTTTTGGGTCGATTATCTCCTTTCCGATGCACTATCTCTTCTTTACTGTATCCCTCGTAACCTTATATTGACGAATTAACACAGTAATTGGGTCGCAGTGAAATACTATGGGTTCCATGCCTTCTCTTTCTTAATCTAGAACGTTTCTACGGCAACGACAGGATTTTATTTTAGGGTCGATTGTCTCCTTTCCGAAGCACTATTTTTTCTTTACTGTATCCCTCGCACCCTCACATTGACGAATGAATACAGAAATTGTATCGCAGTGATCAGGCTATGGGTTCCATGCCTTCTCTTTCCCAATCTAGAACGTTTCTGCTGCAATGGCGCGATTTTCTTTTTGGGCCGTTGATCTCCTTTCCGATGCACTATTTCTTTACTGTATCCCTCGCTCCCTACCATTCACGAATTAACATAGAAATTGCGTCGCAGTGAAATACTATGGGTTCCATGCCTTCTCTTTCCCAATCTAGAACATTTCTACGGCAAAATCGCGATTTTCTTTTGGGTCGATTATCTCCTTTCCGATGCACTATTTCTTCTTTACTCTATGCCTCGCATCCTCACGTTGACGAATTAACGCAGAAATTGCGTCGCAGTGAAATACTATGGGTTCCATGCCTTCTCTTTCCCAATCTAGAACATTTCTACGGCAACATCGCGATTTTCTTTTGGGTCGATTATCTCCTTTCCGATGCACTATTTCTTCTTTACTGTATGCCTCACACCCTCACATTGACGAATTAACGCAGATATTGCGTCGCAGTGGAATACTATGGGTTCCATGCCTTCTCTTTCCCAATTTAGAACATTTCTACGGCAACATCGCATTTTCTTTTGGGTCGATTATCTCCTTTCCGATGCACTTTTTCTTCTTTACTGTATGCCTCGCACCCTCACAATGACGAATAAACACAGAAATTGCGTCGCAATGAAATTCTAGGGGTTCCATGCCTTCTCTGTCCCTATCTAGAACATTTCTACGGCAACATCGCGATTTTCTTTTGGATTGATTATCTCCTTTCCGATGCACTATTTCTTGGTATGAAGCCTTTCACGACCAGATGACATATCTTCTGGTAAACTTCCTGGGATGTAAGGTCGTGGTCTATGAAACTCTTCAGCTCCTAACGTTTCGTTACTGAGCTGCGCTGGACATCTTCAGAGGGGTGTTTCTCCTCCGGTGAGTCTTGCCGACTGACGGGTCGGACGTCTGAGAGCGACTTATGTATCGTAGAAAGTGGGAGTGACCAGAGTTACACGTGATATGCAGAGATAGCCATTGTCAGAGATAAAACTTAACTATCGATAGTAATCTCGTCACGGATAAACCTGTCTAGCAATTCTGTAGTGCTACTGTCCAAATATCACTAAGTTTAATGGTCTCTTCTTTCCGATTAAAATTTTATGTACGACGACGAACTATTACCCACGGCTTTGTAGAGATGCAATTGAAAGAAATATATAAACATAGGGATAATTTTAATCGGAAAGAAGAGACCATGAAACTTAGTGATATTTGGACAGTAGCACTACTGAATTGCTAGACAGTTTTATCCGTGACGAGATTACTATC
The DNA here is from genome assembly GCF_023864345.2 of Schistocerca serialis cubense. Lineage (NCBI taxonomy): Eukaryota > Metazoa > Arthropoda > Insecta > Orthoptera > Acrididae > Schistocerca > Schistocerca serialis. The sequence goes on from NC_064649.1 coordinate 121,150,574, forward strand.
GATAGTTAACCTTTATCTCTGACAAAGGTTATCTCTGCATTTCTGTGTAACTCTGGTCACGCCCACTTTCCACGATACATAAGTCGCCCTCAGACGTCCGACCCGTCAGTCAGCAAGACTCACCGGAGGAGAAACACCCCTCTGAAGATGTCCAGCGCAGCTCTGGACGAAACGTTAGGAGCTGAAGTGTTTCATAGACCACGACCTTACATCCCGGAAGGTTTACCTGAAGATATGCACTATTTCTCTTTACTGTATCCCTCGCAGCCTCACATTGACGAATTAACACAGAAAATGCGTCGAAGTGAAATACTATGGGTTCCATGCCTTCTCTTTCCCCGTCTAGAATGTTACTATGGCAACGGCGCAATTTTCATTTTGGACCGATTATCTCCTTTACGATGCACTATTTCTTCTTTACTGTATCCCTCGCACCCTCACATTGACGAATTAACACAGAAATTGCGTCGCAATGATATACTATGGGTTCCATGCCTTCTCTTTCCCAATCTAAAACGTTTCAACGCAACGACAGGATTTTCTTCTATGGTCGATTATAACCTTTCCGATGCACTATTGCTTCTCTACTGTATCCCTCGCACCCTCACATTGACGAATTAACATAGAAATTGCGTCGCAATGAAATACTATTTGATCCATGCCTTCTCTTTCCTAATATAGAACGTTCCTATGGCAACGGCCCGACTTTCCTTTTGGATCGATTATCTCCTATCACATGCACTATTTCTCCTTTACTGTATCCCTCGCTCCCTCACATTGACGAATTAACACAGAAATTGCATCGCAATGAAATACTCTGGTTTTCATGCCTTCTCTTTCCCAATCTAAGATCGTTTCAACGGCAACGACATGATTTTCTTTTGGGGTCGAGTATCTCCTTTCCGATGCACTATTTCTTCTTTAGTGTATCCCTCGCACCCTCACATTGACGAATTAACACAGAAATTGCGTCGCAATGAAATACTCTGGGTTCCATGCCTTCTTTTTCCCAATCTAGGAATGTTTCAACGGCAACGACTTGCTTTTCTTTTGGGGTCGAGTATCTCCATTCCAGTGCACTATTTCTTCTTTACTGTATCCCTCGCACCCTCACATTGACGAATAACACAGAAATTGCATCGCAATGAAATACTCTGGTTTCCATGCCTTCTCTTTCCCAATCTAAGATCGATTCAACGGCACCGACATGATTTTCTTTTGGGGTCGAATATCTCCTTTCCGATACACTATTTCTTCTTTACTGTATCTCTCGCACCCTCACAATGACTAATCAACACAGAAATTGCGTCGCAATGAAATACTCTGGCTTCCATGCCTTCTCTTTCCCAATCGAGGAACGTTTTTATGGCAACGACAGAATTTTCTTTTGGGGTCGAGTATCTCCTTTCCGATGCACTTCCTCTTCTTGTTTACTGTATCCCTCGCATCCTCACATTGACGAATTAACACAGAAATTGCGTCAAAATGAAATACTCTGTGTTCCATGCCTTCTCTTTCACAATCGAGGAACGTTCGTACGGCAACGACAGGAATTTCTTTTGAGGTCGAGTATCTCTTTTCCGATGCACTATTTCTTCTTTAATGTATCTCTCGCACCCTCACATTGACGAATTAACACAGAAATTGCATCGCAATGAAATACTCTGGGTTCCATGCCTTCTCTTTCCCAATCAAGGAATGTTTCCACGGCGTCGACAGGATTTTGTTTTGGGGTCGAGTATCACCTTTCCAATGCACTATTTCTTCTTTACTGTATCTCTCGCACCCTCAAATTGAAGAATTAACACAGAAATTGCGTGGCAATGAATTACTCTGTGTCCCATGCCTTCTTTTTCCCAATCTAGGAACCTTTCCTCGGCATCGGCAGGTTTTCGTTTTGGGGTCGAGTATCTCCTTTCCGATACACTATTTCTTCTTTATTGTATCCCTCGCACCCTCACATTGACGAATTAATACATAAATTGCGTCGCAATAATATACTCTGGGTTCCATGCCTTCTCTTTCCCAATCGAGGAACGTTTCAACGGCAACGACATGATTTTATTTCGGGATCGAGTATCTCCATTCCGATGCACTATTTCTTCTTTACTGTATCCCTCGCACCATCACATTGACGAATTAACACAGTAATTGCCTCGCAATGGAATATTCTGGGTTCCATGCCTTCTCTCTCCCAATCTAGGAACGTTTCTATGGCGACGACATGATTTTCTTTTGGGGTCGAGTATCTCGTTTCCGATGCCCTTCGTCTTCTTCTTTACTGTATCACTCACACCCTCACATTGACGAATTAACACAGAAATTGCGTGCATTGAAATACTCTGTGTTCCCTGACTTCTCTTTCCCAATCGAGTAACGTTTCTACGGCAACGACTGGAATTTCTTTTGGGGTCGGGTATCTCCTTTCTAATCCACTATTTCATCTTTACTGTATCTCACGCACCCTCACATTGATGAATTAACACAGAAATTCCGTCGCAATAAAATACTCTAGATTCCGTGCTTTCTCTTTCCCAATCGAGGAACATTTCTACGGCAACGACATGATTTGTTTTTGAGGTTGAGTATCTCCTTTCCGATGCACTATTTTTTTTTACTGTATCCCTCGCACCCTCACATTGACGAATTAACACAGAAATTGCATCGCATTGAATTACTCTGGGTTCCATGCCTTCTCTTTCCCAATCTAGGAACGTTTCACGGCATCAGCATGATTTTGTTTTGGGGTCGAGTATCTCCTTTCCGATGCAATATTTCTCCTTCACTGTTTACTTCGCACCCTCACATTGACGAATTAACACAGCAATTGCGTCGCAATAAAATGCTCTGCGTTCCTTGCCTCCTCTTTCCCAATCTAGGAAGGTTTCTGTGGGGACGACATGATTTTCTTCTGATGTCGAGTATCTGCTTTCCGATGCACTATTTGTTCTATACTGTATCCCTCGCACCCTCACATTGACGAATTAACACAGAAATTGCGTCGCAATGAAATACTCTGAGATCCATGCCTTCTATTTCCCAATCTAGGAACGTTTCCACAGCATCGGCTGGATTTGGTTTTTTGGTCGAGTATCTCCTTTCCGATGCACTATTTCTTCTTTACTGTATCCCTCGCACCCTCACATTGACGAATTAACACAGAAATTGAGTCGCAATGAAATATTCTGGGTTCCATGCGATCTCTTACCCAATCCTTGAACGTTTCAACGGCATCGACATGATTTAATTTTCGGTAAAATATCTCCTTTCCGATGAACTATTACTTCTTTACTGTATCCCTCGCACCCTCACATTGACGAATTAACACACAAATTGCATCGCAATGAAATATTCCGGGTTCCATGTCTTCTCTTTCCCAGTCTAGGAACGTTTCCACGGCATCGTAAGGATTTCGTTTTGGGGTCGAGTATATCCTTTCCGATGCTCTTCCTCTTCTTCTTTACTGTATACCTCGCACCCGCACATTGACGAATTAACACAGACATTGCGTCGCAATGAAATACTCTGTGTTCCATGCTTTCACTTCCCCTATCGATGAGGGTTTCTATGGCAACGACAGGATTTTCTTTTCGGGTCGAGTATCTCCTTTCCGATAAACTATTTCTTCTTTATTGTATCTCTTGCACCATCACATTCACAAATTAACACAGACATTGCGTCACATTGTAGTAATCTGGGTTCCATGCCTTCTCTTTCCCAATCTAGGAACGTTTCAACGGCAGTGACAGGATTTCCTTTTGGGAACGAGTATCTGCCTCTCGATGCAGTATTTCTTCTTTAGTGTATCCCATGTACCCTCAAATTGACGAATTAACACCGAAATTGCGTCGGAATGAAACACTATGGATTCCATGCCTTCTCTTACCACATCTAGGAACGTTTCAACTCAATGACATGATTTTCTTTTGGGGTCGAGTATCTCCTTTCCGATGCACTATTTCTTCTTTACTGTATCCCTCGCACCCTCACATTGACGAATTAACACAGAAATTTTTTTCGCAATGAAATACTCTGGGTTCCATGCCTCCTTTTTCTCAATCTAAGAACGTTTCTACGGCGACGACACGATTTTCTTTTGGGGTCGAGTATATCCTTTCCGATGCTCTTCCTCTTCTTTTTTACTGTATACCTCGCACCCTCACATTGACGAATTAACACAGAAATTGCGTCGCAATGAAACAGTCTGTGTTCCAAGCCTTCTCTTTCCCAATCTAGGAACCTTTCCACGGCATCTTCAGGATTTTGTTTTGGGATCGAGTATCTCCTTGCTGATGCACTATTTCTTCTTTACTGTATCCCTCGCACCCTCACATTGACGAATTAACACAGAGAATGGGTCGCAATGAAATACTTTGGGTTCCATGCCTTTTCTTTCCCAATCTAGGAACGTTTCCACGGCATCGGCAGGATTTTGTTTTTGGGTCGAGTAACTCCTTTCCAAAGCAATATTTCTTCTCTACAGTATCCGTCGCACCCTCACATTGACGAATTAACACAGAAATTGCGTCGCAATGAAATACTCTGGGTTCCATACCTTCTCTTTCTCAATCTAGGAGCGTTTCTACGGCGACGACATGATTTACTTTTGGGGTCGAGTATCTCCTTTCCGATGCCTTTCTTCTTCTTCTTTACTGTTTCCCTCGCACCCACACATTGACGAATTAACACAGAAATTGCGTGGCAATGAATTACTCTGTGTTCCATGACTTCTCTTTCCCAATCTAGGAACCTTTCCACGGCAAAGGCAGGATTTTGGTTTGGGGTCGAGTGTCTCCTTTCCGATGCAAAATTTCTTCTTTACTGTATCTCTTGCACCCTCACATTGACGAATTAACACAGAAATTGCGTCGCAATGAAATACTCTGTGTTCCATGCCTTCTCTTTCCCAATCGAAGAACGTTTCTATTGCAACGACCGGAATTTCCTTTGGGGTCGAGTATCTTCTTTTCGATGCACTATTTCTTCCTTACAGTAACTCTTGCACCCTCACATTGTCGAATTAACACCGAAATTGCGTCGGAATGAAACACTATGGATTCCATGACTTCTCTAACCACATCTAGGAACGTTTCAACGGCAACGACATGATTTTCTTTTGGGGTCGAGTATCTCCTTTCCCATGCATTGTTTCTTCTTTACTGTATCCCTCGCATCCTCACATTGACGAATTAATACAGAAATTGCGTCGCAATGAAATTCTCTATGTTCGATGCCTTCTCTTTCACAGTCTAGGAACTTTTCCACGGCAACGACATGATTTTCTTTTGAGGTCGAGTATCTCCTTTCTGTTGCCCTTCTTCTTCTACTTTACTGTATGCCTCGCACACTCACATTGACGAATTAACACAGAAATTGCGTCGCAATGAAATACTCTGGGTTCCATGCCTTCTCATTCCCAATCTAGGAACGTTTCCACGGCATCGGCAGGATTTGGTTTTGGGGTCGACTATCTCCTTTCCGATGCACTATTTCTTGTTCACTGTATCCGTTGCACCCTCATATTGACGAATTAGCACAGAAATTGCATCGTAATGATATACTCTGGGTTCCATGCCCTCTCTTTCCCAATCTTGGGACGTTTCCACGGCATCGGCAGGATTTTGTTTCGGGGTCGAGTGTCTCCTTGCCGATTCACTATTTCTTCATTACTGTATCCCTCGCACCCTCACATTGACGAATTAACACGGAAATTGCGTCGCAATGAAATACTCTGGGTTGCCTGACTTCTCTTTCCCAATCTAAGAACGTTTCAACGGCAACGACAGGATTTCCTTTTGGGATGAGTATCTGCTTTTCGATGCACTATTTCTTCTTTTGTGTATCCCATGTACCCTCAAATTGACGAATTACCACAGAATTTGCGTCGGAAAGAAATACTATTGATTCCATGACTTCTCTTACCAGATCTTGGAACGTTTCTCTGGCAACAACAGGGTTTTCTTTTGGGGTAGAGTATCTCCAATCCAATGCATTTTTTCTTTTTTACTGTATCCCTCGCACCCTCACATTGACGATTTAACGCAGAAATTGCGTCGCAATGAAATACTCTGTGTTCCAAGCCTTCTCTTTCCAAATCTAGGAACCTTTCCATGGGATCTTCAGGATTTTGTTTTGGGATAGAGTATCTCGTTTCTGATGCACTATTTCTTCTTTACTGTATCCCTCGCACCCTCACATTGACGAATTAGCACAGAAATTGCATCGCAATGAAATACTCTGGGTTCCATGCCTTCTCTTTCCCAATCTAGGAACGTTTCAATGGCAACGACAGGGCTTCCTTTTCTGAACGTGTATCTGCTCCTCGATGCAGTATTTCTTCTTTAGTGTATCCCATGTACCCTCACATTGACGAATTAACACTGAAATTGCATCGCAATGAAATACTCTGGGTTCCATGCCTTCTCTTTCCCAATCTAGGAACGTTTAAATGGCAACGACAGGGCTTCCTTTTCTGAACGTGTATCTGCTCCTCGATGCAGTATTTCTTCTTTAGTGTATCCCATGTACCCTCACATTGACGAATTAACACTGAAATTGCATCGCAATGAAATACTCTGGGTTCCATGATTGCTCTTTCCCAATCTAGGAACGTTTCCACGGCATCGGCAGGATTTTGTTTTGGGGTCGAGTATTTCCTTTCCGATGCACTATTTCTTCTTTACTGTATCCCTCGCACCCTCACATTGACGAATTAACACAGAAATTGGGTCGCAATGAAATACTCTGAGTTCCATACCTTCTCTTTCCCAATCGAGGAACGTTTCTGTTGCAACGACAGGATTTTCTTTTCAGGTCGAGTATCTCCTTTCCGATTCACTTCTTCTTCTTCTTCTTTACTGTATCCCTCACACCCTCACATTGACGAATTAATAAAGAATTTGCGTCGCAATGAAATACTCTGGGTTCCATGCCTTCTCTTTCCCAATCGAGAAACGTTTCTAAGGCAACGACATGATTTTCTTTTGGGATGGAGTATCTCCTCTCCGGTGCACTATTTCTTCTTTACTGTATCCCTCGCACCCTCACATTGACGAATTAACACGGAAATTGCGTGGCAGTGAATTACACTGGGTTCCATGCATTCTCTTTCCCAATCTAGGATCGTTTCTATGGCGACACATGATTCTCTTTTGGGGTCGAGTATCTCCTTTCCCATGCACTATTTCTTCTTTACTGTATCCCTCGCACCCTCACATTGACGAATTAACACAGAAATTGCATCGCAATGAAATACTCAGAGTTCCATGCCTTCTCTTTCTCAATCCAGGAACGATTCTACGGCGACGACATGATTTACTTTTGGGGTCGAGTATCTCCTTTCCGATGCCTTTCTTCTTCTTCTTTACTGTATCCCTCGCACCCACACATTGACGAATTAACACAGAAATTGCGTGGCAATGAATCACTCTGTGTTCATGACTTCTCTTTCCCAATCTAGGAACCTTTCCACAGCATCGGCAGGATTTGGTTTTGGGGTCGAGTATCTCCTTTCCGATGCACTATTTCTTCTTTACTGTATCCCTCGCACCCTCACATTGACGAATTAACACAGAAATTGCGTGGCAGTGAATTACTCTGGGTTCCATGAATTCTCTTTCCCAATCTAGGAACGTTTCAACGACAACGACAGGATTTCCTTTTGGGAACGAATATCTGCATCTCGATGCAGTATTTCTTCTTTAGTGTATCCCATGTACCCTCAAATTGACGAATTAACACCTAAATTGCGTCGGAATGAAACACTATGGATTCCATGTCTTCTCTGACCACATCCAGGAACGTTTCTACGGCAAAAACAAGATTCTCTTTTGGGGTCGAGTATCTTCTTTCCCATGCATTGTTTCTTCTTTACTGTATCCCTCGCACCCTCACATTGACGAATTAACACAGAAATTGCGTGGCAATGAATTACTCTGTGTTCCATGCATTCTCTTTGCCAATCTAGGAACGTTTCTATGGCGACGACATGATTTTCTTTTGCGGTCGAGTATCTCCTTTCCGATGCACTATTTCTTCTTTACTGTATCCCTCGCACCCTCACATTGACGAATTAACATACAAATTGCGACGCAATGTAATAGTTTGGGTTCCATGCCTTCTCTTTCCCCATCTAGGAACGTTTCAACGGCAACGACCTGATTTTCTTTTGGGGTCGAGTATCTCCTTTCCGATGCACTATTTCTTCTTTACTGTATCCCTTGCACCCTCACATTGACGAATTAACACAGAAATCGCATCGCTATGAATTACTCTGGGTTCCATGGCTTCTCTTTCCGAATCTAGGAACGTTTCCACGGCATCGACGTGATTTTCTTATGGGGTGGGCTATCTCCTTTCTGATGCACTTTTTCTTCTTTACTGTATCCCTCGCACCCTCACATTGACGAATTAACACAGTACGTGCATCGCAATGAAATACTCTGGGATCCATGCCTTCTCTAACCCAATCTAGGAACGTCTCCAAGGCATCGGCAGGATTTGGTTTTGGGGTCGAGTATCTCTTTCCAATGTACTATTTCTTCTTTACTGTATCCCTCGCATCCTCACATTGACGAATTAACACAGAAATTGCGTCGCAATGAAATACACTGTGTTCCTTGCCTTCTCTATCCCAATCTAGGAACGTTTCAACGGCAACGACATGATTTTCTTTTGGGGTCGAGTATCTCCTTTCCGATGTACTATTTCTTCTATACTGTATCCCTCGCACCCTCAAATTGACGAATTAACACAGAAATTGCATCGCAATGAGATACTCAGGGTTCATGCCTTCTCTTTCCCAATCTAGGAACGTTTCCACGGCAGCTGCAGGATTTGGTTTTGGGGTCAAGTATCTCCCTTCCGATGCACTATTTCTTCTTTACTATATCCCTCGCGCCCGCACATTGACGAATTAACACAGAAATTGCGTCGCAATGAAATACTATGGGTTCCATGCCTTCTCTTTCCCAATCTAGGAACGTTTCTACGGCAACGACAGGATTTTCTCTTGGGGTCGAGTATCTCCTTTCCGATGCACTATTTCTTCTTTACTGTATTCCGCACACCCGCACATTGACGAATTAACAGAGTAATTGCTTCGCAATTATATATTATGGGTTCCATGCCTTTTCTATACCAATTTAGGAACGTTACTATGGCAACGACAGGTTTTTCTTTTGGGGTCGCGTATCTCCTTTCCGATGCACTATTTCTTCTTTACTGTATCCCACGCACCGTCACCCTGACGAATTAATACGGAAATTCCGTCGCAATGAAATACTGTGTGTTACATGCCTTCTCTTTCCCAATCTAGGAACATTTCTATGGCAACTGTAGGATTTTCTTTTGGGGTCACGAATCCCCTTTCCAATGCACTGTTTGTTCTTTACTGTATCCCTCGCACACTCACATTGACGAATTAATACAGAAATTGCGTCGCAATGAAATACCTTGTGTTCCATGCCTTCTCTTTCTCTATCTAGGAACGATTCTACGACAACGATAGGATTTTCACTTGGGGTCGAGTATCTCCTTTCCGATGCACTATGTCTTCTTTACTGTATTCCTCGCATCCTCACATTGACGAATTAACATAGAAATTGCTTCGCAATGTAATATTATGAGATCCATGCCTTTTCTATCGCAATTTAGGAACGATTCTACGAGAACGACAGGATTTTCACTTGGGGTCGAGTATGTCCTTTCCGATGCACTATTTCTTCTTTTCAGTATCCCCGCACCCTCACCCTTACGAATTAGCACAGAAATTGCGTCGCAATGAAATATTATGGGTTCCATGCCTTTTGCTCCCCAATCTAGGAACGTTTCTACGGCAACGACAGGATTTTCTTTTGGGGTCGAGTTTTTCCTTTCCGATGCACTATTTCTTCGTTACTTTATACCTTGCACCTTCACATTGACGAATTATCACAGAAATGGTGTCGCAATGAAATACTCTGTGTTCCATGCCTTCTCTTTCCCAATCTGGGAACGTTCCTACGACAACGACTTAATTTTCTTTTGGGGTCGAGTTTGTCCATTCCGACGCAATATTTCTTCTTCACTGTATCCCTCGCACCCTCTCTTTAACGAATTAACACAGAAATTGCGTCGCATTCAAATACTATGGGTTCCGTGCCTTCTCCTTCCCAATCTAGGAACGTTTCTACGGCAACGACAGGATTTTCTTTTGGCATCGAGTGTCTCCTTTGCGATGCACTATTTCAACTTTACTGTATCTCTCGCACTCTCACATATACGAATTAACACAGAAATTGTGCCACTATGAAATACTATGAGTTCCATGGCTTCTCTTTCCCAATTTAGGAACGTTTCTTCCTAACGACAGGGTTCTTTTTTATGGTCGAGTATCTCCTTTCCGATGCAATACTTCTTCTTTACTGTATCCCTCGCACTCTCACATTGACGAATTAACACAGAAATTGCGTCGCAATGAAGTACTCTGGGGTCCACGCCTACTCTTTTCCAATCTAGGAACGTTTCTACGGCAACGACAGGATTATCTTTTGGGGTCGAGTATCTCCTCTCTGATGCACTATTTCTTTTTTACTGTATCCTCTTTACCCTCACATTGACGAATTAACACAGAAATTGCGTAGCAATGAAATACTCTGGGTTTCATGTGTTCTCTTCCCAATCTATGAAAGTTTCTACGGCAACGACAGGATTTTCTTTTAGGGTCGAGTATCTCCTTTTCGATGGACTATTTCTTCTTAACTGTTTTCCTCGCACCCAAACATTGACGAATTAACACAGAAATTGCGTCGAAATGAAAAACTTTGAGTTCCATGCCTTATCTTTCCCAATCTAGGAATGTTTCTACGGCAACGACAGGGTTCTTTTTTATCGTCGAGTATCTCCTTTGCGATGCACTATTTCTTCTTTACTGTATCCCGCGCACCCTCACATTGACGAATGAACACAGATATTGCGTCGCATTGAAATACTCTGGGGTCCATGCCTTCTCTTTCCCAACGTAGGAACATTTCTACGGCAACGACAAGATTTTCTTTTGGGGTCGAGTATCTTCTTTTCATGGACTATTTCTTCTTTACTGTGTCCCTTGCACCCTCACATTGACTAAACACAGAAATTGCGTCGCAATGAAACACTATGGGATCCATGACTTCTCTTTCCCAATCTAATAACGTTTCTACGGCAATGACAGAATTATCTTTTGGGGTCGAGCATCTCTTTTCCGATGCACTATTTCTTCTTTACTGAGTCCCTTGCACCTTCACATTGACGAATTAACACAGAAATTGCATCGCAATGAAATACTCTGTGATCCATGCCTTCTTCTTCCCAATCTAGGAACATTTCTACGGCAGCGACATGATTTTCTTTTGGGGTCGAGTATCTCCTTTCCTATGAACTATTTCTTCTTTACTGTATCCCTCGCATCCCCACATTGAAGAATTAACACATAAATTGCGTCGTAATGAATTACTCTCTGTTTCATGCCTTTTCTTTCCCCATCTAGGAACATTCAAATGGCTCTGAGCACTATGGGACTTAGCATCTGTGGTCATCAGTCCCCTAGAACTTAGAACTACTTAAACCTAACTAACCTAAGGACATCACACACATCCATGCCTGAGGCAGGATTCGAACCTGCGACCATAGCAGTCTCGCTGTTCCGGACTGAGCGCCTAGAACCGCTAGACCACCGCGGCCGGCCATCTAGGAACGTTTATACGGCAACGACAGTATTTTCTTTTGGGGTCGAGAGTCTCCTTTCCGATGCACTATTTCTTCTTTACTGTATTCCTCTCACCCTCACATTGACGAATTAACACAGAAATTTCGTCGCAATGATATACTAATGGTTCCATGTGTGGTGTCACCGCCAGACACCACACTTGCTAGGTGGTAGCTTTTAAATAGGCCGTTGTCCGGTAGTATACGTTGTACCCGCGTGTCGCCACTATCAGTGGTTGCAGACCGAGCGCCGCCACACGGCAGGTCCAGAGAGACTTCCTAGCACTCGCCCCAGTTGTACAATCGACTTTGCTAGCGATGGTTCACTGACAAATTACGCTCTCATTTGCCGAGACGATAGTTAGCATAGCCTTCAGCTATGTCATTTGCTACGACCTAGCAAGGCGCCATTATCAGTTGCTATTGATATTGTGAAGAATCTACAGACAAGAGCTACGTTCAACATTAATGGATTAAAGTTAAGTATTTCACCAAGTACCACCTTTTTTTTCTGAAGTCATAATACCTAGTCCTTTTCCAGACCTCACGCCAGCCTGCGTGAGCTTAAACGCGTGTTTTTCGGCTTCATCCAAACCCCGTGGATTGGTGCCTGCCAATCCACAACATTTTGGCGACGAGGTTTTCCGTGTTCTTATCAATATTGCCCTGATTTACTTGTGTAATGGCTTCGCCACAATCTCCAGATGTACTGTCCGAATTTTATCGCCTCCAGAATCAGCAGACGCAGGTATTTCTGGATGCCCTTGACAGCTCGTCCAGGGTCAGCGTGCAACGCAAAAGGATGCGGCGGCCGCCGCTCCACCGCTACCGCTGCCACAACTTGCAGTTGCACCACCTTTTCGACCTTTTGATGCTGCACTGGAAAGCTGGACGGAGTGGTCACGCCAATTCTGATTCCATCTCGCCGCCTACAGATTTCAAGGTAATGAGCGGCAGCCTTTTCTCCTTTCCTCCATAGGCGTCCAAGCGTACCGTGTGATAGTGAAATTATTTCCCCGACGCGACGTAGCAACTGTGTCCTACGACGAAATTTTGTCTGCATTAGATGCATATTTAACAAAATCAGTCAATGTAGTTGCAAAAAGGTATACCTTCTTTCGTACAAAACGTACGCCCGGTCAAACTAATCGGGAGTGGGTTGCAACTTTGCAAGACCTTACTAGGGATTGTGCTTTTGAGTGTCAATGTGGACTCCCTTATTCAGATACTAAGGTACGTGATGCAACTGCACAGAACGTTTCTGATGTTCGTATATGGGAACAGATTTTGAAACTAGTCAATCCCTCCCTACAACAAGTGAAGGACATATTGGATCGGCAGGACACACTTGACTTTGCTCAGGAATCATTTGAAACTTCACCAGCAGTGTGTTGCATTAACTGGCCCGCCGGGCGCGCTGCACGGAACAGTAAACAGTCCTCGCGCCCGGCCGCGTAACGGCCGCCTGGCTCTCAGCCACGTGTACCACGCAGGCACGCAAATGCAGTGCTAAATTCATGCCCGCGGTGTGCTACTAGACATTCGCGTGAGAATTGCCCGTTACGCCAGGCTATTTGCTTTTTCTGTAATAAAAAAGGACATGTTCAGAGTGTTTGCCAGAAAAAGCTCAGATCGGACACTAACAACCATTCCAGGCCCTTTGCTTCACGCCGAAATCGAACCAAGGATACTCAGGCTCGTGAAACTCCGCCTATGGAAATTCATGTAGTTCATTCCACTCCGCCCAGTGCCACTCTCTCTAACAATGACTGTGATCGTCCCACAAAAAGTGTGCGTTGACATTGCCGTAAATCTCGTCAAGTCGCAAGTGATTCTGTACCAGTGTCAGTTCACGTAACACGAGACAGTCGCTCTTGTAGTCAGCAGGACAATAAACTTTTTGTAGATTTGGACATTAACGGCAAAGTGATACCGTTCCAGCTCGATACCGGAGCTGCAGTTTCACTGATCAATCACGACACGTACAAACAACTGGGCAAACCTCCGTTGCGTGCCGCAAATGTTAAGTAGTTATTCAGGACAAGCGATCCCTGTGTTACGACAGTGCAGGCTTCTTGCAACATACAAGAGACAAACAAAACTTGTGTCTTTGTACGTCCTTCGTTCTTCTTCTGCAGTGAACTTGTTTGGTTTCGATTTGTTTCAGTTGTATAACATGTCTATAGTCAATCAGTTCCTATCAGTGAACCAGACTGTGCCTTCAGACAGTGTTTCTCGTCTATGTGAAGAGTTTGCAGACATTTTTGCAGCAGGTCTTGGTTGCGGCAAGAACTATAAAGCACATTTAGAACTGAAAGTAAACACGCAACCGAAATTTTTCAGAGTGCGCAATGTTCCCAACGCATTGCGTGATGAGATCGCAAGAACCTTACACGATTTGGAATCACAAGGTGTAATTGAACGTGTGCAGGCTTCTCTCTGGGCATCATCCTTAGTAATTTTGAAAAAACCTTCCGGAAAATTGAGACTTTGCGTGGACTTCAAGGCAACAGTGAATCCACAACTAGTGACTGCAACTTTTCCTTTACCCCGCCCAGAAGATCTTTTTGACAAACTGTGCCCGGGTAAATATTTTTCGAAGTTGGACCTAGCAGATGCGTACTTGCAAATACCGGTGGACGAAGAATCCTAGCGCGTTTTGGTGGTTAACATGCATCTTGGTTTGTATCGATTCAAACGACTGCCATTCGGGTGTGCATCCGCCCCTGCATTGTTTCAGCAATTTCTACAAACTATTTGTGCGTCGGTCCCTACTGCAGCAAACTATCTGGACGATATTGTGATCTCCGGACAGACGGAAGAAGAACATTTAGCCAATCTCAGAACATTATTTCAGGTCTTGCGACAAATCGGAAGGACAAATGTGTGTTTTGTGCTCGTGATTTATCCTATCTGGGACATGTACTCAGTGCCCAAGGCATACATCCCAGTCCAGAGCACCTCTGTGCCATACAAGACTTGCCTTCGCCGCAGAATTTGAACCAGCTACAGAGTGTGCTGGGAAAAATAAATTATTATAACAGATATGTACAACATGCCTCTTCCATTTCAGCTCTGCTTCATCGCTTACGCCGTAAGGGTGTTCCGTTCGCCTGGACGACGGAATGCGAACGCGCCTTTCACCAGTTGAAATCGGCGTTGCTTTCCAATACTTGCCTTACGCCATTCGATCCCCGGAAGCCCCTTTTGTTGATGGTGGATGCATCGGATTTCGGGATCGGTGCTGTGCTTGCGCACAAAGATGGTTCGCACGATCGTCCTATTGCCTTTGCATCCAAATTGCTCGCGTCTACGCAAAGAATTCATTCACAGATCGAGAAAGAAGCATTGGCCTTTAACCACACGGCCACTTCGGCCGCTTGGTGTCACAAAGTTTCATGATTTCTTGTATGGTCGTCACTTTACCATCATAACAGACCACAAACCTTTGACATCGCTTTTTCATCCGACCAAGCCTGTACCTCCACGTACAGTGCAGAAATTCATTCGCTGGTCTATTTTCCTCTCGCAGTACCGCTACGATATCTTGTATCGGTCCATTGCTAAGCACAGAAACGCCGATGCGTTGTCCCGTTTGCCTGTTGCTGAGGATAGAGCATTCGATTCCTCCGAACTTGCTTGCATGTTCATTGATTCGGAAACCGATGACGTGGTCGACTCGTTTCCGATTGATTTTCGTCGTGTAGCTACAGCCACAGCTGCCGACCCTGTCCTGGCTACCGTTCTGCGTTTCGTTGCTACTCAGTGCCCATTGTCAAAGTCGTGGATCTGGGATCCGTTGGTTCGCCGATTTTTTGCTCACAAGGAGAGACTTTAAGTACGATGTGGTGTTTTGCTGTTGCGTTCTGATAATGATCATTCCAGGGTCGTGGTCCCACGTTCGTTACAGTCCTCGGTCTTGCGGCTTCTCCACCAAGGACATTGGGGTATAGTGAGAACGAAACAACTTGATCGTCAGCACTGTACTTGGTTCGGAATCGATGCTGCGATTACGAATATGTGTTCTTCTTGCATGGCGTGTGCCGAACAACAATCAGCACCACCGCGGAAATTCTTTGCATGGCCGAAAGCCACTTCCCCTTGGCAACGCTTACACATCGATTTTGCTGGTCCATTCTGGAATGCTCGATGGTTGGTTGTGGTAGATTTAGTCAGTAATTTTCCTTTTGTTGTCCGGATGTCTTCCACGACGTCATGTGCCACCATCCAAGCATTATCCGCTATCTTTTGCATTGAAAGTCTTCCACAGACTATTGTTTCCGACAATCGCCCACAATTCATGTCCGCAGAATTTCAGTCATTCTGCAGGGCCAATGGTATTCAACATCTGACGTCCGCACCGTTTTTGCCACAGTCAAACGGTGCCGCTGAACGATTGGTCAGGACTTTCAAGTCACAGATGTTGAAGTTGAAAGAGTCGCATTCTCGGGAGGACGCGTTATTGCCCTTTTTGTCCTCGTATCGCTCTCAGCCCCGAGATGGTCACTCGCCGGCTGAGTTGCTCCCTGGTCGCCCTCATCGAACCTTGATGTCTTTGCTACATCGGCCGCATCAGGTTTCTGTGCAGTGGCAGACACCTGCATTTGCCCCAGGCAACGTTGTCTACTACCGCAACTATCGAGGTTCACGGCGTTGGCTCGAAGGGCGCGTTCTTCGCTGCCTCGGCAGCGCTATGTCTCTGGTTTTAGGGCCTCTGGTGCGGTGCGTCGGCATCTCAATCAGCTGCGCCTCTGTCATCGCATGGGATCTGCCGCTTGCCGTCTGCTTTCAGCCACGGTGCCGTCTGGTCAGCGCCACACAGCAGGTCTAGAGAGACTTCCTAGCACTCGCCCCAGTTGTACAACCGACTTTGCTAGTGATGGTTCACTGACAAAATACGCTCTCATTTGCCGAGACGATAGTTAGCATAGTTCTCAGCTACGTCATTTGCTACAACCTAGCAAGGCGCCATTACCAGTTACTATTGATGCTGTAAAACATGTACCGTCAAGAGCGATGTTCACCATTTACGGATTAAAGTTAAGTATTCCAACAGCTACGTCCTTTTTTCCTGAAGTCTAACTTCCTTGTCCTGTTCCAGACCTCACGCCAGACCGCGTGAGCTAAAACGAGTGCCTTTCAGCTTCCTCTCATAGTGGGTTGGCTCTCTTGCCAATCCACAACACGAGGGACACAATAAAGAAGGAATAGTGTATGGTAAAAGAGATACTCGACTCCCAACAGAAAATCCAAACGTTGGCGTAAAAACGTTACTCGATTGGGAAGGAGATGGCATGAAACCCATAGTATTTCATAACGACACAATTTGTGTGTTCATTATTCAATTTGAGGGTGCGAGGGATACAGTAAAGAAGGAATAGTCCATCGGAAAAGAGATACTCGCCTCACAAAAGAAAATCCTGTCGTTGCCATAGTAATGTTACTCGATTGGGAAGGAGAAGGCATGGAACCCATAGTATTCAAGAGCGACGCAATTTCTCTGTTAATACGTCAATATGAGGGTGCGAGCTAAACAGTAAGGAAGGAATATTGTATCGTAAAAGAGATACTCGACTCCCAAAAGAAAATCCTATCATTGCCGTAAAAACGTTACTCGTTTGGGAAGGAGCAGACATGGAACCCAGAGTATTTCATAGAGACGCAATACGTCAGTGTGATTGTGCGAGCTACTCAGTAAGGAAGGGACAGTGTATCGGAAAAAAGATACTTGACTTCCAAACGAAAATCCTGTCGTTGCCATACAAACGTTACTCGATTGGGAAGGAGAAGGCATGGAACCCAGAGAATTTCATAGCGACGCAATTTCTGTGTCAATTCGTCAATGTGAAGGTGCAAGGGAAACAGTAAAGAAGGAATAGTGCATCGGAAAAGAGATACTCGCCTCCCCAAAGAAAATACTGCCGTTGCCATAGAAACGTTAATCGATTGGGAAGGAGATGGCATGGAACCCAGGGTATTCCATAGCGACTCCATTTCTCTGTTAATTCGTCAATGTGAGGGTGCGAGCTACTCAGTAAAAAAGGAATAGTGTATCGCAAAAGAGATACTCGACTCCCAAAAGAAAATCCTATCGTTCCCGTAGAAACGATGATCGATTGGGAAGGAGAAGGCATGGAACCCAGAGTATTTCATTGCGACGCAATTTCTGTGTTAATTTGTCAATGTGAAGGTGCGAGGGATACAGTAAAGAAGGAATAGTGCATCGGAAAATAAATACTCGCCTCCGAAAAGAAAATCCTCCCGTTGCCGTAGAAACGTTACTCGATTGGGAGGGAGAAGGCATGGAACACATAATTTCGTAGCGACGTAATTTCTGGGTTATTTCGTCGATGTTGAGGTGCGAGGGATTCAGTAAAGAAGGAATAGGGCATTGGAAAAGAAATACTCGCCTCCGCAAAGAAAATCCTTTCATTGAAGTAAAAACGTTACTAGATTGTTAAGGAGAAGGCATGGAACACAGAATATTTCATAGCGACGCAATTTCTGTGTTAATTCATCAATGTGTGGGATCGAGGGATGCAGTAAAGAAGGAATAATGCATCGGAAAAAAGATACTCGACTCCCAAAAGAAAATCTTATCGTTGCCGTAGAAACGTTTATCGATTGGGAAGGATAAGGCATAGAACCCATACTATTTCATAGCGACGCAATTTCTGTGCTAATTCGTCAATGTAAGGGTGCGAGGGACACACTTAAGAAGGAATAATGCGTCGGAAAAGAGATACTCGACTCCCAAAAGAAAATCCTTTCTTTGCCGTAGAAACGTTACTCCATTGGGAAGGAGAAGGCATGAAACCCAGAATATTTGGTAGCGACGAAATTTCTGTGTTAATTCGTCAATGTGAGAGAGCGATGGATGCAGTCATGAAGGAATAATGCATCGGAAGAGAGACACTCGCCTCCGAAAAGAGAATCCTCTCGTTGCCGTATAAAAGTTACTGTATTGGGAATGAGAAGGCATGGAACCCAGAATATTGCATAGAGGCACAATTTCTGTGTTAATTCGCCAATGTGAGGGAGCGAGAGATGCAGTAAAGAAGTAATAATGCATCAGAAACGAGATACTCGACTCCTAAAAGAAAATCCTGCCGGTGCCATAGAAACGTTACTCGATTCAGGAGAAGGCATGAAACACAGAGTATTTAATGGCGACGCAATTTCTGTGTTAATGCGCCAATGTGAGGTTGCGAGGGACATAGTTAAGAATGAATAATGCATCAGAAAAGAGATACTGGACACCCAAAAGAAATTCTGTTGTCGCCGTAAAAACGTTACTCGATTCAGGAGACGGCATGGAACTCAGAGTATTTCGTGGTGACGCGATTTCTGTGTTAATTAGTCTATGTGAGGGAGCGATTGATGCAGTAAAGAAGGAATAATGCATCGGAAAAGAGATACTCGCCTCCGAAAAGAGAATCCTGTCGTTGCCATAGATACGTTACTCGATTTGGAAGGAGGAGGCATGGAACCCAGAATATTTCATAGCGACGCAATTTCTGTGTTGATTCGTCTATGTGAAGGTGCGTGGGACGCAGGTAGGAAGGACTAATCCATCAGGAAAGAGATACTCGACTCCCAAAAAAAATCCTAGAAGGAGACGGCATGGAACCCAGAGTATATCATAGCGACGCAATTTCTTTGTTGATTCGTCAATGTGAGGGTGCGAGGGATGCAGTAAAGATGGAATAATGCATCGGAAACGAGATACTCGATTCCCAAAAGAAAATCCTATGGTTGCCGTAGAAACGTTACTCGATTGGGAAGGAGAATGCATGGAATGTGGTGTCACCTCCAGACACCACACTTGAATCGGCCGCGGTCCGTTAGTATACGTCGGACCCGCGTGGCGCCACTGTCAGTGATTGCAGACCGAGCGCCGCCACACGGCAGGTCTAGAGAAACTTCCCAGCACTGGCCCCAGTTGTACAGCCGACTTTGCTAGTGATGGTTCACTGACAAAATACGCTCTCATTTGCCGAGACGATAGTTAGCATGCTACGTCATTTGCTACGACCTAGCAAGGCGCCATTACCAGTTACTATTGATGCTGTAAAACATGTAACGTCAAGAGCGATGTTCACCAATTACGGATTAAAGTTATGTATTCCATCAGCTACGTACGTTTTTTGTTAGTCTCATTTCCTTGACCTGTTCCAGACCTCACGCCAGCCTGCGTGAGCTAAAACGCGTGCCTTTCGGCTTCCTCTCATAGTGGGTTGGCTGTCTTGCCAATCCACAACATTTTGCGACGAGGCCAATTCGCGTTTGTATCGATATTGCCCTGATTTACTTGTGTAATGGCTTCGCCACCACCTCCAGATGTACTGTCCGAATTTTATCGCTTACAGAATCAGCAGACGCAGACCTTACTGGATGCCCTTGGACAGCTCGTCCAGGGTCAACGTGCAATGCAAAACGATGCGGCAGCCGCCGCTCCACCGCTCAAGCAGCCACAACACGCAGTTGCATCAACTTTTCGTGCTTTTGATGCTGCACTGGAAAGCTGGACGGAGTGGTCACGCAAATTTGGATTCCATCTCGCCGCCTACAGAATTCAAGGTAACGAGCGGCAGCCTTTCTTATTATCTTCCGTCGGAGTGACCACGTACCGTGTGATAGTCAAATTATTTCCCCGACGTGATGTAGCAACTCTGTCCTACGAACAAATTTTGTCTGCATTAGATGCATATTTCAAAGAATCAGTCAATGTAGTTGCGAAAAGCTATAACATCATTCGTACAAAACGTATGGCAGGTTAG
Source organism: Schistocerca serialis cubense (assembly GCF_023864345.2). Lineage (NCBI taxonomy): Eukaryota > Metazoa > Arthropoda > Insecta > Orthoptera > Acrididae > Schistocerca > Schistocerca serialis. The sequence continues at coordinate 121,171,078 of NC_064649.1, forward strand.
ACTAATCAAGAGTGTGTTGCAACCTTGCAAGGCCTTACTAGGAATTGTGTTTTTGAGTGTCATTGTGGACTCCCTTATTCAGATACTATGGTACGTGATGCAATTGCACAGAACCTTTCTGATGTTCGTATACTGGAACAGATTTTGAAACTAGTCAGTCCCTCGCTCCAACAAGTGATGGACACATTGGATCGACAGGACACACTTGACCTTGCACAGGAATCATTTGAAACTTCACCACCCGTGTCAGGTTAACCGGCCTGCCGGGCGCGCTGCACGCAACAGTAAACAGTCCTCGCACCCGGCCGCGCCAAAGCTGCCTGGCCCTCAGCCACGTGTACCACGCCGACAAGCAAATGCAATGATAAAATGATGCCCGCGGTGTGCTACTAACATTCGCGTGAGATTTGCCCGTCACGCCAAGCTATTTGCTTTTTCTGTAATAAAAAAGGACATGTTCAAAGTGTTTGCCGGCAAAAGCTCAGATTGGAAACTCAAAACCATTCCAGGCCCTTTGCTTCACGCCGGAATCAGAATCGAACCAAGGATATTCAGGCTCGCTACACTTTGCCCATGGAAATTCATATAGTTCATGCCACTCCGCCCAGTGCCACTCTCTCTAACAGTGACTGTGTTCGTCCCACAAATAGTGTGCGTCGACATCACCGGAACTCTAGTCGAGTCGCAAGTGATTTTGTACCAGTGTCAGTTCATGTAACATGAGACAGTCGCCCTTGTCGTCAGCAGGACAATAAACTTTCTGTGGACTTGGACATTAACGGCACAGTGATACCGTTCCAGCTCGATACCAGGGCTGCAGTTTCACTGATCAATCACGACACTTACAAACTGCTAGGCACACCTCCGTTGCGTGCCCATATGTTAAGTTAAGTACCTATTTAGGTCACGGGATCCCTGTGTTGGGACAGTGCAGCCTTCTTGCAACATACAAGGGACAAACAATACTTGTGTCATTTTACGTCCTTCATTCTTCTGCTGCAGTGAACTTGTTTGGTTTCGATTTATTTCAGTTGTTTAACTTGTCTATAGTAAATCAGGTCCTATCAGTGAACCAGACTGTGCCTTCAGACAGTGTTTCTCGTCTATGTGAAGAATTTGCAGACATTTTTGCTCCGGGCCTCGGTTGCGCTAGGAACTATAAAGCATATTTAGAACTGAAAGTAAACGCGCAACCGAAATTTTTCAGAGCTCGCAATGTTCCCCACGCATTGCGTGATGAAGTCGCAAAAACATTACACGATTTGGAATCACAAGGTGTAATTGAACGTGTGCAGGCTTCTCTCTGGGCTTCACCCTTAGTAATTTTGCAAAAACCTTCAGGAAAACTGAGACTTTGTGTGGACTTCTCGGCAACAGTGAATCCACAAGTAGTGACTGCAGCTTTTCCTTTACCCCGCCTGGAAGATCTTTTTGACAAACTGTGCCCGGGTAAATATTTATCGAAGTTGGACCTAGCAGATGCGTACTTGCAAATACCGGTGGACGAAGAATCCCAGCGCGTTTTGGTGGTTAACACACATCTTGGATTGTATCGATTCAAACGACTGCCATTCGGGTGTGCATCCGCCCCTGCATTGTTTCAGCAATATCTACAAACTGTTTGTGCATCGGTCCCTACTGCAGCAAACTAACTGGACGATATTGTGATCTCCGGAAAGACGGAAGAAGAACATTTAGCCAATCTCAGAACATTATTTCAGGTCTTGCGACAAAATGGTCTTCGCTTGCGGAAGGACAAATGTGTGTTTTTTGCTCGTGACTTACCTTATCTGGGACATGTATTCAATGCCCAAGGCATACATCCGTCCAGAGCACCTCCGTGCCATACAAGACTTGCCTTCGCCGCAGAATTTGAAGCAGCTACAGAGTGTGCTGGGAAAAATAAATTACTATAACAAATATGTTCCCCATGCCTCTTCCATTTCAGCTCCGCTTCATCGCTTACGCCGAAAAGGTGTTCCGTTCGTCTGGACGACGGAATGCAAACGCGACTTTCGCCAGTTGAAATCGGCGTTCCTTTCCCATACCTGCCTTACGCCATTCGATCCCCAGAAACCCCTTTTGTTGATGGTCGATGCATCGGATTTCGGGATCGGTGCTGTGCTTGCGCACAAATATGGTTCGCACGATCGCCCTATTGCCATTGCATCCAAATTGCTCGCGTCTGCGCAAAGAATTCATTCACAAATCGAGAAAGAAGCATTGGCTCTAGTCTTAGGTGTCACAAAAAATGGTTCAAATGACTCTGAGCACTATGGGACTCAACTGCCGAGGTCATCAGTCCCCTAGAACTAGTTAAACCTAACTAACCTAAGGACATCACAATCATCCATGGCCGAGGCAGGACTCGAACCTGCGACCGTAGCGGTCTTGCGGTTCTAGACTGCAGCGCCTTTAATCACACGGCCACTTTGGCCGGCTTGGTGTCACAAAGTTTCATGATTTCTTGTATGGTCGTCACTTTACCATCATAACAGACCACAAACCTTTGACAACGCTTTTTCATCCGACCAAGCCTGTACCACCACATACAGTGCAGAAATTCATTCGCTGGTCTATTTTCCTCTTGCAGTACCGCTACGATATCTTGTATCGGTCCACTGCTAAGCACAGAAACGCCGATGCGTTGTCCCGTTTGCCTGTTGCTGAGGTTAGAGCATTCGATTCCTCCGAACTTGCTTGCATATTCATTGATTCGGAAACCGATGACGTGGTCGACGCGTTTCCGATTGATTTTCGTCGTGTATCTACAGCCACAGCTGCCGACCCTGTCCTTGCTACCGTTCTGCGTTTTGTTGCTACGCAATGGCACTTGTCAAAATCACGGATCGGGGATCCGTTGGATCGCCGATTTTTTGCTCACAAGGGGAGACTTTTTGTACGACGTGGTGTTTTGCTGTTGCGTTCTGATAATGATCATTCCAGGGTCGTGGTCCCACGTTCGTTACAGTCCTCTGTCTTACGGCTTCTCCACCAAGGACATTGGGGTATAGTGAGAACAAACAACTTGCTCGTCAGCACTGTACTTGGTTCGGAATCGATGCAGCGATTACGAATATGTGCTCTTCTTGCATGGTGTGTGCCGAACAACAATCCGCACTGCCACGGAAATTCTTTGCATGGCCGAAAGCCACTTCCCCTTGGCAACGCTTACACATCGATTTTGCTGGTCCATTCTGGAATGCTCGATGGTTGGTTGTGGTAGATTCATTCAGTAATTTTCCTTTTGTTGTCCGGATGCCGTCCACGACGTCATCTGCCACCATCCACGTGTTATCCGCTATCTTTTGCATTGAAGGTTTTCCACAGACTATTGTTTCCGACAATCGCCCACAATTCATGTCCGCAGAATTTCAGTCATACTGCAGGGCCAATGGTATTCAACATCTGACGTCCGCGCCGTTTTCGCCTCAGTCAAACGGTGCCGCTGAACGATTGGTCAGGACTTTCAAGTCACAGATGTTGAAGTTGAAAAAGTCGCATTCTTGGGAGGGCGCGTTATTGCTCTTTTTGTCCTCGTATTGCTCTCAGCCCCGAGATGGTCGCTCGCGGGCTGAGTTGCTCCACGGTCGTCCTCATCGAACCTTGATGTCTTTGCTACATGCGCCGCATCGGGTTCCTGTGCAGCGGCAGACACCTGCTTTTGCTCCAGGCGACGTTGTCTTCTACCGCAACTATCGAGGTTCACGGCGTTGGCTCGAAGGGCGCGTTCTTCGCTGCATCGGCCACCCTATGGTTTTGGGGGCCTCTGGTGAGGTGCGTCGGCATCTCAATCAGCTGCGCCTCTGTCGTCGCACGGGATTTGCCGCTCCCCGTCTGCTTTTAGCGACGGCGCCGTCCGGTCAGCGCCCTGGGGATCCATCTACTGGCTCGCCTCAGCCCCAGTTGTTACCGACGCTGCCCTCCATTTTGCACCATGGTGACGCGCCGCCGCCGCCACCTGTTCCCCCGCCGGCGACGCCCGCAGTGGACGCGTCGCTGCAACCGCCGGGCGCCTCCCTGGGTCACGCGCCACCGATCGCTTCCCGTGACCAGTTGTCCTCCGACATGGAACTCTTGCCCGCTCCGGACCATATGTCGTCTTCGCCCGTCGGGTGCCCCCGCCCGATGGAGGTCGACCCTTCGGCCCCTCCTGTCTCTCTACGGGCGCATACACCGCATGTTGGCGTGCACCCTGGAGCAGGTTTTCAGGCGTTTCCTAGCTCCCCTCGGTCCGAATGGCAGGGTGCGGGTGGCACAGCCTCGCCTGTTGTTAGGCTCCCCACCTCGTCGCATACATCAGCATGGGCTCCTCCCCACAGCGGGCGGAAGCATTATGCCACAACCGTGCGCCGATTTGCGGGGGAGGAATGTGGTGTCACCGCCAGACACCACACTTGCTAGGTGGTAGCCTTTAAATCGGCCGCGGTTCCGTTAGTATACGTCGGACCCGCGTGTCGCCACTATCAGTGATTGCAGACCGAGCGCCGCCACACGGCAAGTCTAGAGAGACTTCCTAGCACTCGCCCCAGTTGTACAGCCAACTTTGCTAGCGATGGTTCACTGACAAAATACGCTCTCATTTGCCGAGACGATAGTTAGCATAGCCTTCAGCTATGTCATTTGCTACAACCTAGCAAGGCGCCATTACCATTTACTATTGATGCTGTAAAACATGTACAGTCAAGAGCGATGTTCACCATTTACGGATTAAACTTAAGTATTCCAACAGCTACGTCCTTTTTTCCTGAAATCTAACTTCCTTGTCCTGTTCCAGACCTCACACCAGACCGCGTGAGCTAAAACGAGTGCCTTTCGGCTTCCTCTCATAGTGGGTTGGCTCTCTTGCCAATCCACAATACGAGGGACACAATAAAGAAGGAATAGTGTATGGTAAAAGAGATACTCGACTCCCAACAGAAAATCCAAACGTTGGCGTAAAAACGTTACTCGATTGGGAAGGAGATGGCATGAAACCCATAGTATTTCATAACGACGCAATTTCTGTGTTCATTATTCAATTTGAGGGTGCGAGGGATACAGTAAAGAAGGAATAGCGCATCGGAAAAGAGATACTCGCCTCACAAAAGAAAATCCTGTCGTTGCCATAGTAACGTTACTCGATTGGGAAGGAGAAGGCATGGAACCCGGAGAATTTCATAGCGACGCAATTTCTGTGTCAATTCGTCAATGTGAAGGTGCAAGGGATACAGTAAAGAAGGAATAGTGCATCGGAAAAGAGATACTCGCCTCCCAAAAGAAAATCCTGCCGTTGCCATAGAAACGTTACTCGATTGGAAGGAGATGGCATGGAACCCAGGGTATTCCATAGCGACTCCATTTCTGTGTTAATTCGTCAATGTGAGGGTGCGAGCTACTCAGTAAAAAAGGAATAGTGTATCGCAAAAGAGATACTCGACTCCCAAAAGAAAATCCTATCGTTCCCGTAGAAACGTTGATCGATTGGAAGGAGAAGGCATGGAACCCAGAGTATTTCATTGCGACGTAATTTCTGTGTTAATTTGTTAATGTGAAGGTGCGAGGGATACAGTAAAGAAGGAATAGTGCATCGGAAAAGAGATACTCGCCTCCCAAAAGAAAATCCTGCCGTTGCCATAGAAACGTTACTCGATTGGAAGGAGATGGCATGGAACCCAGGGTATTCCATAGCGACTCCATTTCTGTGTTAATTCGTCAATGTGAGGGTGCGAGCTACTCAGTAAAAAAGGAATAGTGTATCGCAAAAGAGATACTCGACTCCCAAAAGAAAATCCTATCGTTCCCGTAGAAACGTTGATCGATTGGAAGGAGAAGGCATGGAACCCAGAGTATTTCATTGCGACGTAATTTCTGTGTTAATTTGTCAATGTGAAGGTGCGAGGGATACAGTAAAGAAGGAATAGTGCATCGGAAAAGAGACACTCGCCTCCGAAAAGAAAATCCTCCCGTTGCCGTAGAAACGTTACTCGATTGGGAGGGAGAAGGCATGGAACACATAATATTTCGTAGCGACGTAATTTCTGGGTTATTTCATCAATGTGTGGGAGCGAGGAATGCAGTAAAGAAGGAATAATGCATCGGAAAAGAGATACTCGCCTCCGAAAAGAGAATCCTCCCATTGCCACAGAAATGTTACTCGATTGGGAAGGAGGAGGCATGGAGCCCAGAATATTTCATAGCGACGCAATTTCTGTGTTGATTCGTCAATGTGAGGGTGCGAGGGACACAGGTAAGAAGGACTAATGCATCAGGAAAGAGATATTCGACTCCCAAAAAAAATCCTATTGTTGCCGTAGAAACGTTACTCGAATTAGAAGGAGCAGGCAGGGAACCCAGAGTATTTCATAGCGACGTAATTTCTTTGTTGATACGGCAATGTGAAAGTGCGTGGGATGCGGTAAAGAAGGAATAATGCATCGGAAAAGAGATACTCGCCTCCGAAAAGAGAATCCTGTCGTTGCCATAGATACGTTACTCGATTTGGAAGGAGGAGGCATGGAACCCAGAATATTTCATTGCGACGCAATTTCTTTGTTGATTCGTCAATGTGAGGGTGCGAGGGATGCAGTAAAGATGGAATAATGCATCGGAAACGAGATACTCGACTCCCAAAAGAAGATCCTATCGTTGCTGTATAAACGTTACTCGATTGGGAAGGAGAAGGCATGGAACACAGAGTATTTCATAACGACGCCATTTCTGTGTTAATTCGTCAATGTGAGGGAGCGAGGGATTCAGTAAAGAAGGAATAATGCATCGGAAAAGAGATACTCGCCGCCCAAAAGAAAATCCTGTCGTTGCCGAAGAAATGTCACTCGTTCAGAAGGAGAAGGCAAGGAACCCAGAATATTTCACAGAGGCTCAATTTCTGTGTTAATTCGCCAATGTGAGGGAGCGAGAGATGCAGTAAAGAAGGAATAATGCATTAGAAACGAGATACTCGACTCCTAAAAGAAAATCCTGTCGGTGCCATGGAAACGTTACTCAATTCAGGAGGAGGCATGGAACCCAGAGTATTTAATGGCGACGCAATTTCTGTGTTAATGCGCCAATGTGAGGGTGCGAGGGACATAGTTAAGAATGAATAATGCATCAAAAAAGAGATACTCGACACCCAAAAGAAATCCTGTCGTCGCCGTAGAAACGTTACCCGATTCAGAAGGAGAAGGCATGGAACCCAGAGTATTTCATAGCGACGTAATTTCTTTGTTGATTCGGCAATGTGAGGGTGCGAGGGATGCAGTAAAAAAGGAGTAATGCATCGGAAAAGAGATACTCGCCTCCGAAAAGAGAATCCTGTCGTTGCCATAGGTACGTTACTCGATTTGGAAGGAGGAGGCATGGAACCCAGAATATTTCATTGCGACGCAATTTCTTTGTTGATTCGTCAATGTGAGGGTGCGAGGGATGCAGTAAAGATGGAATAATGCATCGGAAACGAGATACTCGACTCCCAAAAGAAGATCCTATCGTTGCTGTATAAACGTTACTCGATTGGGAAGGAGAAGGCATGGAACACAGAGTATTTAATAACGACGCCATTACTGTGTTAATTCGTCAATGTGAGGGAGCGAGGGATACAGTAAAGAAGGAATAATGCATCGGAAAAGAGATACTCGCCTCCGAAAAGAGAATCCTGTCGTTGCCATAGAAACGTTACTCAATTGCGAAGGAGGAGGCATGGAGCCCAGAATATTTCATAGCGACGCAATTTCTGTGTTGATTCGTCAATGTGAGGGTGCGAGGGACACAGGTAAGAAGGACTAATGCATCAGGAAAGAGATATTCGACTCCCAAAAAAAAATCCTATCGTTGCCGTAGAAACGTTACTCGAATTAGAAGGAGCAGGCATGGAACCCAGAGTATTTTATAGCGACGTAATTTCTTTGTTGATACGGCAATGTGAAGGTGCGAGGGATGCACTAAAGAAGGAATAATGCATCGGAAAGGAGATACTCGACTCCCAAAAGAAGATCCTATCGTTGCCGTAGAAATGTTACTCGATTGGGAGGGAGAAGGCATGGAAAACAGAGTATTTCATAACGACGCCATTTCTGTGTTAATTCGTCAATGTGAGGGAGCGAGGGATACAGCAAAGAAGGAATAATGCATCGGAAAAGAGATACTCGACTCCCAAAAGAAAATCCTGTCGTCGCCGTAGAAACGTTACTCGATTGAGAAGGAGACGGCATGGAACTCAGAGTATTTCGTAGCGACGCGATTTCTGTGTTAATTAGTCAATGTGAGGGAGTGATGGATGCAGTAAAGAAGGAATAATGCATCGGAAAAGAGATACTCGCCTCCGAAAAGAGAATCCTGTCGTTGCCATAGAAACGTTACTCGATTCGGAAGGAGGAGGCATGGGGCCCAGAATATTTCATAGCGACGCCATTTCTTTGTTAATTCGTCAATGTGAGGGTGCGAGGGACACAGGTAAGAAGGACTAATGCATCAGGAAAGAGATACTCGACTCCCAAAAAAAATCCTATCCTTGCCGTAGAAACGTTACTCGATTTAGAAGGAGAAGGCATGGAACTCTGAGTATTTAATGGCGACGCAATTTCTGTGTTAATGCGCCAATGTGAGGGTGCGAGGGACATAGTTATGAATGAATAATGCATCAGAGAAGAGATACTCGACACCCAAAAGAAATCCTGTCGTCGCCGTAGAAACGTTACTCGATTCAGAAGGGAACGGAATGGAACTCAGAGTATTTCGTAGCGACGCGATTTCTGTGTTAATTAGTCAATGTGAGGGAGCGAGGGATGCAGTAATGAAGGCATAATGCATCGGAAAAGAGATACTCGCCTCCGAAAAGAGAATCCTGTCGTTGCCATAGATACGTTACTCGATTTGGAAGGAGGAGGCATGGATCCCAGAATATTTCATTGCGACGCAATTTCTTTGTTGATTCGTCAATGTGAGGGTGCGAGGGATGCAGTAAAGATGGAATAATGCATCGGAAACGAGATACTCGATTCCCAAAAGAAAATCCTATGGTTGCCGTAGAAACGTTACTCGATTGGGAAGGAGAATGCATGGAATGTGGTGTCACCTCCAGACACCACACTTGAATCGGCCGCGGTCCGTTAGTATACGTCGGACCCGCGTGGCGCCACTGTCAGTGATTGCAGACCGAGCGCCGCCACACGGCAGGTCTAGAGAAACTTCCCAGCACTGGCCCCAGTTGTACAGCCGACTTTGCTAGTGATGGTTCACTGACAAAATACGCTCTCATTTGCCGAGACGATAGTTAGCATGCTACGTCATTTGCTACGACCTAGCAAGGCGCCATTACCAGTTACTATTGATGCTGTAAAACATGTAACATCAAGAGCGATGTTCACCAATTACGGATTAAAGTTAAGTATTCCATCAGCTACGTACGTTTTTCGTTAGTCTCATTTCCTTGACCTGTTCCAGACCTCACGCCAGCCTGCGTGAGCTAAAACGTGTGCCTTTCGGCTTCCTCTCATAGTGGGTTGGCTGTCTTGCCAATCCACAACATTTTGCGACGAGGCCAATTCGCGTTTGTATCGATATTGCCCTGATTTACTTGTGTAATGGCTTCGCCACCACCTCCAGATGTACTGTCCGAATTTTATCGCTTACAGAATCAGCAGACGCAGGCCTTACTTGATGCCCTTGGACAGCTCGTCCAGGGTCAACGTGCAATGCAAAACGATGCGGCAGCCGCCGCTCCACCGCTCAAGCAGCCACAACACGCAGTTGCATCAACTTTTCGTGCTTTTGATGCTGCACTGGAAAGCTGCACGGAGTGGTCACGCCAATTTGGATTCCATCTCGCCGCCTACAGAATTCAAGGTAATGAGCGGCAGCCTTTCTTATTATCTTCCGTCGGAGTGACCACGTACCGTGTGATAGTCAAATTATTTCCCCGACGTGATGTAGCAACTCTGTCCTACGAACAAATTTTGTCTGCATTAGATGCATATTTCAAAGAATCAGTAAATGTAGTTGCGAAAAGCTATAACATCTTTCGTACAAAACGTACGGCAGGTTAGACTAATCGAGAGTGCGTTGCAACCTTGCAAGGCCTTACTAGGGATTGTGCTTTTGAGTGTCAATGTGGACTCCCTTATTCAGATACTATGGTACGTGATGCATTTGCACAGAATGTTTCTGATGTTCATATACGGGAACAGATTTTGAAACTAGTCAGTCCCTCGCTCCAACAAGTGATGGACATATTGGATCGACAGGACACACTCGACTTAGCACAGGAATAATTTGAAACTTCGCCACCCGTGTCAGGTTAACCGGCCCACCGGGCGCGCTGCAAAGAACAGTAAACAGTCCTCGCGCCCTTCCGCGCCAAAGCTGCCTGGCCCTCAGCCACGTGCACCACGCCGACAAGCAAATGCAGTGATAAAATGATGCCCGCGGTGTGCTGCTAGACATTCGCGTGAGATTTGCCCGTCACGCCAAGCTATTTGCTTTTTCTGTAATAAAAAAGGACATGTTCAAAGTGTTTGCCAGCAAAAGCTCCACTTCGCCCATGGAAATTCATATAGTTCATGCCACTCCGCCCAGTGCCACTCTCTCTAACAGTGACTGTGTTCGTCCCACAAATAGTGTGCGTCGACATCGCCGGAACTCTAGTCGAGTCGCAAGTGATTTTGTACCAGTGTCAGTTCACGTAACACCAGACAGTCGCTCTTGTCGTTAGCAGGACAATAAACTTTTTGTGGACTTGGACATTAACAGCACAGTGATACCGTTCCAGCTCGATACCGGGGCTGCAGTTTCACTGATCAATCACGACACTTACAAACTGCTGGGCACACCTCCGTTGCATGCCCACATGTTAAATTAAGTACCTATTTAGGTCACGGGATCCCTGTGTTAGGACAGTGCAGATTTCTTGCAACATACAAGGGACAAACAATACTTGTGTCATTTTACGTCCTTCATTCTTCTGCTGCAGTGAACTTGTTTGGTTTCGATTTATTTCAGTTGTCTATAGTAAATCAGGTCCTATCAGTGAACCAGACTGTGCCTTCAGACAGTGTTTCTCGTCTATGTGAAGAATTTGCAGACATTTTTGCTCTGGGCCTCGGTTGCGCTAGGAACTATAAAGCATATTTAGAACTGAAAGTAAACGCGCAACCGAAATTTTTCAGAGCTCGCAATGTTCCCCACGCATTGCGTGATGAAGTCGCAAAAACAGTACACGATTTGGAATCACAAGGTGTAATTGAACGTGTGCAGGCTTCTCTCTGGGCTTCACCCTTAGTAATTTTGCAAAAACCTTCAGGAAAACTGAGACTTTGTGTGGACTTCTCGGCAACAGTGAATCCACAACTAGTGACTGCAGCTTTTCCTTTACCCCGCCCGGAAGATCTTTTTGACAAACTGTGCCCGGGTAAATATTTATCGAAGTTGGACCTAGCAGATGCGTACTTGCAAATACCGGTGGACGACGAATCCCAGCGCGTTTTGGTGGTTAACACACATCTTGGATTGTATCGATTCAAACGACTGCCATTCGGGTGTGCATCTGCCCCTGCATTGTTTCAGCAATATCTACAAACTGTTTGTGCATCGGTCCCTACTGCAGCAAACTAACTGGACGATATTGTGATCTCCGGAAAGACGGAAGAAGAACATTTAGCCAATCTCAGAACATTATTTCAGGTCTTGCGACAAAATGGTCTTCGCTTGCGGAAGGACAAATGTGTGTTTTTTGCTCATGACTTACCTTACCTGGGACATGTATTCAATGCCCAAGGCATACATCCGTCCAGAGCACCTCCGTGCCATACAAGACTTGCCTTCGCCGCAGAATTTGAAGCAGCTACAGAGTGTGCTGGGAAAAATAAATTACTATAACAAATATGTTCCCCATGCCTCTTCCATTTCAGCTCCGCTTCATCGCTTACGCCGAAAAGGTGTTCCGTTCGTCTGGACGACGGAATGCAAACGCGCCTTTCGCCAGTTGAAATCGGCGTTGCTTTCCCATACCTGCCTTACGCCATTCGATCCCCAGAAACCCCTTTTGTTGATGGTCGATGCATCGGATTTCGGGATCGGTGCTGTGCTTGCGCACAAATATGGTTCGCACGATCGCCTTATTGCCTTTGCATCCAAATTGCTCGCGTCTGCGCAAAGAATTCATTCACAGATCGAGGAAGAAGCATTGGCTCTAGTCTTAGGTGTCACAAAAAATGGTTCAAATGACTCTGAGCACTATGGGACTCAACTGCCGAGGTCATCAGTCCCCTAGAACTAGTTAAACCTAACTAACCTAAGGACATCACAAACATCCATGGCCGAGGCAGGACTCGAACCTGCGACCGTAGCGGTCTTGCGGTTCTAGACTGCAGCGCCTTTAATCACACGGCCACTTTGGCCGGCTTGGTGTCACAAAGTTTCATGATTTCTTGTATGGTCGTCACTTTACCATCATAACAGACCACAAACCTTTGACATCGCTTTTGCATCCGACCAAGCCTGTACCTCCACATACAGTGCAGAAATTCATTCGCTGGTCTATTTTCCTCTTGCAGTACCGCTACGATATCTTGTATCGGTCCACTGCTAAGCACAGAAACGCCGATGCGTTGTCCCGTTTGCCTGTTGCTGAGGTTAGAGCATTCGATTCCTCCGAACTTGCTTGCATATTCATTGATTCGGAAACCGATGACGTGGTCGACGCGTTTCCGATTGATTTTCGTCGTGTAGCTGCAGCCACAGCTGCCGACCCTGTCCTGGCTACCGTTCTGCGTTTTGTTGCTACGCAATGGCACTTGTCAAAATCACGGATCGGGGATCCGTTGGATCGCCGATTTCTTGCTCACAAGGAGAGACTTTTTGTACGACGTGGTGTTTTGCTGTTGCGTTCTGATAATGATCATTCCAGGGTCATGGTCCCACGTTCGTTACAGTCCTCTGTCTTACGGCTTCTCCACCAAGGACATTGGGGTATAGTGAGAACAAACAACTTGCTCGTCAGCACTGTACTTGGTTCGGAATCGATGCCGCGATTACGAATATGTGCTCTTCTTGCATGGTGTGTGCCGAAGAACAATCCGCACTGCCGCGGAAATTCTTTGCATGGCCGAAAGCCACTTCCCCTTGGCAACGCTTACACATCGATTTTGCTGGTCCATTCTGGAATGCTCGATGGTTGGTTGTGGTAGATTCATTCAGTCATTTTCCTTTTGTTGTCCGGATGCCGTCCACGACGTCATCTGCCACCATCCAAGTGTTATCCGCTATCTTTTGCATTGAAGGTTTTCCACAGACTATTGTTTCCGACAATCGCCCACAATTCATGTCCGCAGAATTTCAGTCATACTGCAGGGCCAATGGTATTCAACATCTGACGTCCGCGCCGTTTTCGCCTCAGTCAAACGGTGCCGCTGAACGATTGGTCAGGACTTTCACGTCACAGATGTTGAAGTTGAAAAAGTCGCATTCTTGGGAGGACGCGTTATTGCTCTTTTTGTCCTCATATTGCTCTCAGCCCCGAGATGGTCGCTCGCGGGCTGAGTTGCTCCACGGTCGTCCTCATCGAACCTTGATGTCTTTGCTACATCCGCCGCATCGGGTTCCTGTGCAGCGGCAGACACCTGCTTTTGCTCCAGGCGACGTTGTCTTCTACCGCAACTATCGAGGTTCACGGCGTTGGCTCGAAGGGCGCGTTCTTCGCTGCATCGGCCACGCTATGGTTTTGGGGGCCTCTGGTGAGGTGCGTCGGCATCTCAATCAGCTGCGCCTCTGTCGTCGCACGGGATTTGCCTCTCCCCGTCTGCTTTCAGCGACGGCGCCGTCCGGTCAGCACCCTGGGGATCCATCTACTGGCTCGCCTCAGCCCCAGTTGTTACCGACGCTGCCTTCCATTTTGCACCATGGTGACGCGCCGCCGCCGCCACCTGTTCTCCCGCCGGCGACGCCCGCAGTGGACGCGTCACTGCAACCGCCGGGCGCCTCCCTGGGTCACGCGCCACCGATCGCTTCCCGTGACCAGTTGTCCTCCGACATGGAACTCTTGCCCGCTCCGGACCATATGTCGTCTTCGCCCGTCGGGTGCCCCCGCCCGATGGAGGTCGACCCTTCGGCCCCTCCTGTCTCTCTACGGGCGCATACACCGCATGTTGGCGTGCACCCTGGAGCAGGTTTTCAGGCGTTTCCTAGCTCCCCTCGGTCCGAATGGCAGGGTGCGGGTGGCACAGCCTCGCCTGTTGTTAGGCTCCCCACCTCGTCGCATACATCAGCATGGGCTCCTCCCCACAGCGGGCGGAAGCATTATGCCACAACCGTGCGCCGATTTGCGGGGGAGGAATGTGGTGTCACCGCCAGCCACCACACTTGCTAGGTGGTAGCCTTTAAATCGGCTGCGGTCCGTTAGTATACGTCGGACCCGCGTGTCGCCACTATCAGTGATTGCAGACCGAGAGCCGCCACAGTCTAGCGAGACTTCCTAGCACTCGCCCCAGTTGTACAGCCGACTTTGCTAGCGATGGTTCACTGACAAAATACGCTCTCATTTGCCGAGACGATAGTTAGCATAGCCTTCAGCTACGTCATTTGCTATGACATAGCAAGGCGCCATTACCAGCTACTATTGATGCTGTAAAACATGTAACGTCAAGAGCGATGTTCACCAATTATGGATTAAAGTTAAGTATTCCAACAGCTACGTACGTTTTTTGTTAGTCTCATTTCCTTGACCTGTTCCAGACCTCACGCCAGCCTGCGTGAGCTAAAACGTGTGCCTTTCGGCTTCCTCTCATAGTGGGTTGGCTGTCTTGCCAATCCACAACACAAAGAGCATGAATCGGCATAAAATTTACGGAATGAGAGATAATTACTACTTGCAGTACTGGAATTAAGGCATGGATTCTTGTTGAAAGTAAATCGGCGCCATGAACAGTCTTCCTCGAAGTGTAAGAAAAATACAATACAATATACGAATACTGAAAGCGCAAAAATGAAAAACGTATCTCGGATAACTTCTCTTATTCTATCGACGTAGATTTTTAGAATGTCTGATTTTGCAGCAAACTTGGTGCTTAACAAAGAGTTAATTGTTCAATATAAAGGACGTCTCTATTAGGTTCCGATGATATCATTAATTTACCTCTAATCTTCTGTGATTGCCGATTATACAGTCCATCCACTAAATGTCGATGATTAGCACATTAGATTGTTTGCAGATGATGCTGTCATTTACCGTCTGATAAAGTCATCAGATGATCAAAACGACTTGAAAAATGATTTAGATAAGATATCTGTATGGTGCGGAAAGTGGCAATTGGCCCTGAATAAAGAAAAGTGTGAAGTTATTCACATGAGTACTAAAAGAAATTAGCTAAATTTCCATTATGTGATAAGTCACACAAATCTGAAGGCTGTAAGTTCAGCTAAATACTTAGGGATTACAATTACAAATAACCTAAATTGAAACGATCACATAGATAATAATGTGGGCAGAGCAAACCAAAGACTGCGATTCATTGGCAGAACACTTAGAAGGTGCAACAGGTCTACCAAAGAGACTGCTTACACTACTCTTGTCCGCCCTATTCTGGATTACTGCTGTGCGTTGTGGGATCCGCATCAGGTGGGACTGACGAATGACATCGAAAAAGTACAAAGAAGGGCAGCTCGTTTTGCATTATCGCGAAATAGGGGAGATAGTGTCACAGACATGATATGTGAATTGGAGTGGAAGTTATTAAAACAAAGGCGTTTTTCGTTACAACGGGATCTTTTCATGAAATTTCAATCACCAGTTTTCTCCTCCGATTGCAAAAACATTCTGCTGCCACCCACCTACATGGGGAGAATAGATCATCACGATAAAATAAATCAGGGCTCGCACGGAAAAATTTAAGTGCTCGTTTTTCCCGCATGCAGTTCGAGAGTGGAAAGGTAGAGAGACACCTTGAAGGTGGTTCATTGAACCCTCTGCCAGGCACTTCATTGTGAATAGCAGAGTAATCACGTAGACGAAGACGATATTATTTTAAGTTGTCTTGCCGGATGGAATGAATTACTGCCTCTTCGTGTGACTGCAGCCAAAGTCATGCTTCTGAATAAATATTGGCGTAATAAATAAAAATATTCTTGCAGCTATGATAGTTCTCAATATTTGTATTTTCTTGCATTTTTATACACATATAGCATTTACTACAGACATTGTTGACGCACGAGTAAAAATTATACGTCTTTTTTGTGTGAGATCTAAAACATAAGTACTCTCAAGCGAAACTGAAACAAAAGTTGTTAAAAATGTGAATATTCTTCGGACATTGCTCTTCTGTTACAAAGATAATTTTAAAAGCCTATCTTTGCCGTCTTCTGCGGCAGTGTACAAATTTTTTAATACTAATGAGGAAAAGAAAACATTAATATAAGTTAATAATGAGAAAATAGGGGGAGCTAGTTGTTTAGGAATTACACAATACGTGCCATAGGCTGCAACGTGTTTTATTTCAGTTTTTGACTTGAGCATATCTGCTCTAAACCCTGACCACTGCCTTCTCGCAATGTAATTTTATGTAAGTAATTGTAAGTAATGACAATTGTCGTCTTGGTTAATGTTTTATGTCATTCATAATTTCCTGTGTATTATTTTACAGGGTTTTTTCAAGTTGTCATTCTGATGAAGACATCCTTAGAGGTGTGGAAACCTAGGTCAATGTAAGAAAACAGTTCTTTGCAACCGGTTGGCTGTGTGATTCCTATGTTGAAACTTATATACGGTTGCTGTGAAACAGCCATGTTTAAAACTGAAAGTATAGGGTGTTTACAAATTATGTTTACAACTCTACGATTTAATGACTTTAAAACTATAGTGGACGATACCAGGTGGTTTTCAACATGTGACAAGATAACTCATAAGATCTTAACTCTCCATTCACATTCGTCAATGTTTGCATCCGTAGTGGCACGGAAGGCGTCCAGCCGGTGATCAGTTTCTGTCCTGGTATGCCCTTGGGGCAGTGGTTAGCACACTGGACTCGCATTCGGGAGGACGACGGTTCAATACCGTGACCGGCCATCCTGATTTAGATTTACCGTGATTTCCCTAAATCGCTCCAGGCAAATGCCGGGATGGTTCCTTTCAAAGGGCACGGCCGACTTCCTTCCCCGTCCTTCCCTAACCCAATGAGACCGAGGACCTCACTGCTTCATCTCTTCCCCCGAACAACGCAACCCAACCCATGTAGTAATAGGCACGCTCCAGGAGCTCCACGGCGACATAAAACCTGCCACAATTAATGTACTATCACAAATAAAATGACCTGCACTGAAGATAACCCAGACGTGTCGAAACATATTTGGGTAAGCAAGAGAAGAAAGGAATATTATGGTGGTGCATAAGCTCGTATACACTGGTTCCCGTGAGATCACCGGAGTTAAGTGCTGTCGGGCGTGGTCGGCACTTGGATGGGTGACCATCCGGGCTGCCATGCGCTGTTGCCATTTTTCGGGGTGCACTCAGCCTCGTGATGCCAACTGAGGAGCTACTCGACCGAATAGTAGCGGCTTCGGTCAAGAATACCATCATAATGACCGGGAGAGCGGTGTGCGGACCCCAAGCCCCTCCTATCCGCATCCTCCACTGAGGATGACACGTCGGTCGGATGGGCCACTTGTGGCCTGTAGACGGAGTGTTTTTTTTTTTTTTTTTTTTTTTTTTGCATAAGCTCGTAGCAGTTTTTTTCCGTCACGTTGGTATTCCGGTTCCTAAGGTTCACTTTTGCTATCGGAGTTTACATATTGTGCCATTTTGCGATTTGGAGATAGTGAGTGCTGTGGACGCTAGAAAATGGAGTTCCAAGTGGAGAAATCTGAGCATTTCCGACATATTCTTCTGGCTGAGTTCAGTAGAGGGGTGATAGCAGTCGAGGGAGCCAGAAACATTTTTGCCGCGTTTGCGGATAGTTCCATAGTACAGAGCATGGGAAGAAAATAGTTTTCTTTTTTTTTTTTTAAGAAAGATCGTCACACTAGTGACTCTCCACGTTCAGGAAGACCTTCTGGGTTTGATGAAGAGTATTTAAACGCATTAATCCACGCCCGCTTACTCGAGAACTGGCAAATGTGATGAACCGTGAGTGTTCCGCCATCGTGTGACATTTGCATGCTATGGGGAAGGTTCAAAGAGCGTGTGTATGGGTACCGCAGGCTCTAATCCAAAATCACAAAAATCAGTGGGAGGTCATATGTACATCTCCGCTTGCTCGACATCGACTGGCTCGTGAACAACACCGACTGTACTGTATTGTTGTTGATGAGAAATGGCTCTGAGCACTATGGGACTTAACTTCTGAGGTGATCAGTCCCCTAGAAATTAGAACTACTTAAACCTAACTAACCTAAGGACATCACACACATCCATGCCCGAGGCAGGATTCGAACCTGCGACCGTAGCGGTCCCGCGGTTCCAGACTGAAGCGCCTAGAACCGTTCGGCCACTCCGGCCGGCTGAGAAATGGTGTCTTTATGCTAACTGAAGAGGGTTATGACGCCAAACGGACCGACTTGTAGCAGGAGAAGCACCACTGGAAATTTTAATTTCCACTGTCTATTTTTTTCTAATAAATTCATAAAACTTTTTCAGTATGACCAAGAAGGACTCAGGATTCACACTCATAGCAGTGGAAGTTCAAAAACATAGCAAAATAATTTTTTTACCTGTGAAATTTGACATTTTTTTCAGTTACTATTGGCTGCATTTCTTGCTACAGGTACACTTTTCTTCACAATTAAGAGAGATTCATCCATGAATTTTGCTCTTTTTATGAAAAAACGAATGAGCTGTTACATTTTAAATTGATGTTTAGAAAAGAACTCAAATTTTATAGCTAATTATATCAGTTGTTACCACAGCTTTTAATAGATTTGGGAAATTGTAGAGTTTCGCACACCTGTAAATATGGTTTGTATGCTGTGCAAAATTCATAGAAAAATCTCTCTTACTTAGGAAGAAAAATGTATCTATAGCATACAAATGCAGCCAATAGTAAGTGAAAAAATGATGAAATTTCACATGTAGTGTAAAAAAATTATTTTGTTATGTTTTTGAACTTCCACTGCTATGAGTATGAATTCTGAATCCTTCCTAGTTATCCTGACAAAGTTTTATGAATTTATTTGTAAAAGTACAGACAGTGGAAATTAAAATGTCCTATGGTGCCTCTCCTGCACCAAGTCGGCCCCTTTGACGTCCTACCCGCATTAAAGAAAAGAAAGGGAAGGTTGAGCGCAAACAAAGCAGCAACCGCCGTTCAAAGACCTGCGCTCATCCACAAAAGATAATGTTATGCATCTGGTGCTTCGACCATAAATATAATAGACTGGTCCTGACGTCATTTTCGTAGTTCCAACATCTCTGGGCTAAAGTCACGTGAATGTTGGCAAAACATGGTTGTTTCGTGTTGCGCTTATGGCTGTACTCAGCGTTTTGTCGGGGAAATGGCATTACATTTCACGTGTAAGTGTTTCTATGACAGTGCAGATGCGTTTATTGAAATCTGCTGAAGTGACTTTTATATGTTTTTTACACTTGAAGTAGAGTATCACGTAAATTAAAGTGTTGAAAGTGATGCCGGTAAAGTCAGACTCATATTACATTTTGGAAAGTATCTGTGATAATTCGGTTACAGGAGTAAGTATAACTGTTTCTCGTTCCTATTCATAGGTTCCCTAAGGACGAAAACCGAAGGCAGGCCCTGAAACGGAAAAAGTTTAAGCCATCTGCACATACGCGCCTTTGCTCGAAGCACTTCGCGGAGAAGTGTTTTGATAGGTCAGTTATTATTTACAATGTATATCTATAATTTGTATTTACAGTGTCTGTCATTTTTAAACCTAGGCTCCAAAATTATTTTCTGAAACTGCAAAGTCTCACCTTTCATCTAAAATACCATTTTTTTTTTAAACTGGTAGTTTAAACTTTTGTAAAAATAGTGGGAACTGAACCTTTGAAGTGCACCTAAAATTGATACTCTAAAATGGACCCGCTCCTAAAGTAAACAGTTTTGACACCTATAGTTGACATAATTCTCATATCCCATTTTCTTTTATAAGTGACTAGAGCTCAAAACGTGGCGAATCCAATGTTTAAAGTTTTGACACGAGCCCACTCTTACTGTTTAAAAGAATTTTAACGACATTTTACTATAATTGATAGTTTATAGTAATTTCGTCCCGCTGCCCACCAGAGTGGCGTTCGATGTATTTGTCAGATTTTATAAATGGTACTGTGAACAAATCCAGGTCAAATGTAGTTCTGGCATAATTTTTCACAAATAAAAAAGTAGTTCTTGTTGGAAGCGTTTGGCAGTCGATTGATAAATGTGGGGAAAATCCGATACAAACATAGGATGGCAGACCGCTGATTTGAAAGCCCGCCACGTTTTGCCAACAGTCACGTGGTTTATATTGGAGCCACACCAGCCCCATAGCTTCTGCACAGCAAGGCCAGTCTAGTAGTATCTATGGTCGAAGATCTGGTGCAACAGTGATGGTGTGGTGTACTACGAATTCCTTCCCAAAGGCGTAACCGCCATTGCTGACATTTATTATCAAGAACTGCGACGTCTAGCAGATGCAATCCAAGAGCAACGACCAGGAAGATTGTTTCAAGTGACGCTACTCCACGATAACGCACGCCCGCATATTGCTAGATTGACAGAAAAAATAGTATACACGAACTGGGTTGGGAAGTCATTCCGCTCCCTCTTCATTCACTTGATCTTGCGCGCTCAGATTTTCATCTTTCATGCTCTCTATCGAACAACTTTAGAGGAACTTTCCTCCTAGATGAAAATGCGTCCCGAACATGGCTCGCGCAATTAATTGTTCGCCTCAAAAAGACGTGATTTCTACAGTCGCGGAAACCGAAGGTCACCTCAGTGTTGGCAGACAGTTGTAAACATTGGAGGAGAATATATTGTTGCTGACTAAAGTCTCTATCATGT
This sequence comes from Schistocerca serialis cubense, assembly GCF_023864345.2. Taxonomy (NCBI): domain Eukaryota; kingdom Metazoa; phylum Arthropoda; class Insecta; order Orthoptera; family Acrididae; genus Schistocerca; species Schistocerca serialis. The sequence continues at coordinate 121,192,038 of NC_064649.1, forward strand.
GTATCTAAAGTTATGTAAAAAAGCTACAAACTTATGAAAGAACCCAAAATAAGTCTTCCATAAATATCTGCAGGGGGGAATACGCTGTGAGTGGTACTGGGACGATCCAATACATTGTGTTCTGCAGAAGGCGCAGCTTTATAAAACTCTACATTTAACATTCATTAATGTAGCATTTGCTACTACGATCTGATCGATGTTTCTAACGGCTGAAGACATAAATGAGGTTCCCCGAACGGGGTTGTCGAAGCCAGCCCCTGTGAATACGAATCCGTTTCCTTAATCAAAAATTCACAAGAAAGCTCGCGTGATCTTTAGTTGTAATATGAACGGCAGACAGAGAAATGATTCGTAAGTTACTGCTCTCGTACGACGATACCAATACTATGCATCGCTCTCCGCATTAAGACTACACACACAGCCCCCTATGAAGCAAAGTGGCGACTCACCAGTATAACATTGTCTTCTGTGTCCGACAGGCAGCGTGCGATAAGAAATTCTTAGGTCACATTAATCAGCAGTGCTTGGAGGCGGTGAGTAGAGTCAGCATTATCTGCTCGCAAAGGTGTGACTCAGAGAGAGAGAGAGAGAGAGAGAGAGAGAGCAAACCAACATATCTAGAGCGGTAACTCATGTTTGCTGGGACTCTAGCACACTTGTAAACGCAACGCAAAGACTATGCTGGTCTTTCTCCAAACGCCAGTGGGAACTCTATATGAAGATGGCAACTGTTCTTTCAGACATGTGTGTGATGTCCTTAGGTTAGTTTGGTTTAAGTAGTTCTAAGTTCTAGGGGACTGATGACCTCAGATGTTAAGTCCCATAGTGATCAGAGCCATCTTCATATAGTTAAGGCTAACCGGCCACTGACCTTCTTCTTCTGTGCTGGCTGCACAAGCATTGCCCGAACTCTTACGGGACTCGGTAAGATTGCCTGCCGCGAGTAATGGGTATAATGGGCAGGGGCACTACGAATGTAGTGTGTGCACATTAAGTTGGGAATGTGTATCTCACGGGGAGCGTGGAAGGGATAAGTCCCTGCAGTCGCTATACCCTCTGTGCCCTCGGTGGCTCAGATGGATGCCGGCACGATAGCTCAACGTGTTCGGCAGGGGGCTGTTTGCCCTCTGCAATAAAAACACTGAGTAAATGAATCAACGATCAGCGCGAACGGATGTCATCTGACGTCCGCCCAGGGCAAACACAGCGAACAGCTCCGAACACAACGAAAAAAAAGATGGATAGAGCGACTGCCAGGTACGCAGGAGATCCCGGGTTCGAGTCCCACTCGGGGCGCACATTTTCAACTGTCCCCGTTGATGTACACTACTGGCCATTAAATTTGCTACACCACGAAGATGACGTGCTACAGACGCGAAATTTAACCTACAGGAAGAAGATGCTGTGATATGCAAATGATAAGCTTTTAAGAGCATTCACACAAGGTTGGCGCCGGTGGCGACACCTACAACGTGCTGACATGAGGAAAGTTTCCAACCGATTACTCATACACAAACAGCAGCTGACCGGCGTTGCCTGGTGGAACGTTGTCGTGATGCCTCGTGCAAGGAGGAGAAATGCCTACCATCACGTTTCCGACTTTGGTAAGGGTCGGATTGTAGCCTATCGCTATTGCGGTTAATCGTATCGCGACATTGCTGCTAGCGTTGGTCGAGATCCAATGACTGTTAGCACAATATGAAATCGGTGGGTTCAGGAGGGTAATACGGAACGCAGTGCTGGATCCCAACGGCCTCGTATCACTAGCAATCGAGATGACAGGTATCTTATCTGCATGGCTGTAACGGATCGTGCAGCCACGTCTCGATCCCTGAGTCAACAGATGGGGACGTTTGCAAGACAACAACCATCTGCACGAACAGTTCGACGATGTTTGCAGCAGCATGGACTATCAGCTCGGAGACCACGGCTGCGGTTACCCTTGACGTTACATCACAGACAGGAGCGCCTGCGATGGTTTACTCGACGACGAACCTGGGTGCACGAATGGCAAAACGTCATTTTTTCGGATGAATCAAGGTTCTGTTTACAGCATCATGATGGTCGCATCCGTATTTGGTGACATCGCGGTGAACGCACATTGGAAGCGTGTATTCGTCATCGCCATACTGGGGTATCACCCGGCGTGATGGTATGGGGTGCCATTGGTTACACGTCTAGGTCACCTCTTATTCGCATTGACGGCACTTTGAACAGTGGATGTTACGTTTCATATGTCTGTGGCTCTACCCTTCATTCGATCCCTGCGAAACCCTACATTTCAGCAGGATAATGCACGACCGCTTGTTGCAGATCGTGTACGGGCCTTCCTGGATACAGAAAATGTTCGTCTGCTGCCCTGGCCAGCACATTCTCCAGATCTTTAATTAACTGAAAGCGTCTGGTCAACGATGGCCGAGCAACTGGCTCGTCACAATAAGCCAGTCACTACTCTCGATAAACTGTGGTATCGTGTTGAAGCTGCATGGGCAGCTGTGGCTGTACACGCCATCCGAGCTCTGTTTGACTCAATGCCCAGGCGTATCAAGGACGTTATTACTGCCAGTGGTGGTTGTTCTGGGTACTGATTTCTCAGGATCTATGCACCCAAATTACATGAAAATGTAATCACATGTCAGTTGTAGTATAATATATTTGCCCAATGAATACCCGTTTATCATCTGCATTTCTTCTTGGTGTAGCAATTTTAATGGCCAGTAGTGGATATCAACGACTGTCGACAGCTTAAGGTCTTGATATGATTATGATTTCAGTAAGAACTTCTGTTTACATCTCCAGTGATTCTAGAGGCATCCATGCTTCAGGCACCTGTTGCTTAGCTGTAACTAACGCTAGTAGATCAAACCGGGTGTGTTGCCAGATGTCCAGGTCTTTCACGAGAGTCCCGCTTTTAAGATTAAAGAAATCAGCTTTTGGGACGTTAGTTTGTTCCAGATTTCAGATTTCAGAGAAATATTCTCATAACACCTAACTTTTGTCCAAATTGTTGAATGCATCTTTGTGTGTTAGGCTAAATACCGAAAGTTATTATCGCAGCTGAGTCCCGTAAGGCCTCGCATGGTATGAGCTCTGAAAAAACATGTTATATGTCTAGTGTCTTTTTGAACCCATTGTGATTCTATCAACTTACTGGCGATAAAATGTAAAATATTTCCACAAAAACAATAATGATTTATTGAAAGACCCATGCACAATGTTGAACTTACAACTTCATAGTTGCTTGCTATAATTAAGTTATACGTATAAGTTGCAATTATGTGCTAGGTAATTTTGAAATATGAAAAAATACGACTATGTATTACTTAGTCTGTCTGGTTGCAAAAATTATTTTGAGACAAAATATTCATATATCAAACACTATGTAACAATACCGCAATTAATCTTGAAAAGTTCATTGTGGCTCGAAAAATATGTAAGCCATACACATCTGACGAAAATTGCCTCAGTGGCTTCCCAAGCGCCTTGTGTAAATCAGCTATTGTATACATAACAAAGAATGTCTGTAGTTCCATAGAGTGAAGTTCAATCTAGTGCTCTAGATGTGGGAGTAGAATTTTACTGTCGTCTGAACGATTGTTGGTATGCATTACTGTTACTCTCTGCATTTTTCTTACTTGTCACTTCTTCTTCCGTGTGTATTTGCTTTTAGGAAGCTTTAATTGTCGGGTGCTGTTAATAGTGTTCCATAGATTTCGTGTTTGTTTTGAATACAGTCAGAGAGAGTCCCTTTATTCAACCATAGTGCCAGTAGTGCTAGTGTTTGCTTTCAATACAGTCCAGAGATAGGTAGTGCTATTTTCATTCTTTTCTACAAGAAGTGGCTAGTAACTACAGTTTATTGACTAAACAGCCGCCTTTAGTGAATTAGCAGTCTAGTTATAGGTTGATTAACTCTCTACAGTAAAATGATTTCTTAGGATGGATAGGATGTGTGACTGCTGTGTACGGACGCAGGAGGAGCTGGCCACTGTTCGCGAACAGCTGAGCGTGTTGATGGCCGCGGTCAGCCGTCTTCAGGCTGCTGCCTCGGAGTGTAGCGGCAGTGGGGAGTCGGGTGCGTCGCACGGTACACTCCAGGTGTTACATGCTTCACCCACTGTCCCTGCTGTCGAGACATCTTCGCGTGTACTGGGCGCGGTTGGGCCACCCTCTCCCCAAGGGGAGTGGTGGGTTCAGCGGCGTTCGTGGCGCACGAGGCGGAGGGTCAATGTGGAGGCTGGCCGTGTGACATCGCCCGCTCTGCCTGTGAGTGGACATGTGGCTGCTCCTTCAGCAAGGTCCGAGCAGGCACACGGGGGGAGGGGTTTATTAGTTATTGGGAGCTCCAACGTTAGGTAGCGGGAAGGTCGGGGAAGAAGGCCAGTGTTCACACTGTCTGCTTGCCGGGGGGTCTCATCCGAGATGTGGAGGAGGCCCTACCGGCGGCGATAGAGAGCACTGGGTGCACCCGACTGCAAATTGTTGCTCATGTCGGCACCAATGACTCCTGCCGTCTGGGTTCAGAGGTCATCCTCAGTTCGTACAGGCGGTTGGCGGAATTGGTGAAGGCGGAAAGCCTCGCTCGCGGGGTGGAATCAGAGCTAACTATTTGTAGTATCGTTCCCAGAACCGATCGCGGTCCTCTGGTTTGGAGCCGAGTGGAAGGCTTAAACCAGAGGCTCAGACGATTCTGCGGAGATCTGGGGTGCAAATTCCTCGACCACCGCTATCGGGTGGAGAAATGTAGGGTCCCCTTGAATAGGTCAGGCGTGCACTACACGCAGGAAGCGGCTACAAGGGTAGCAGAGTACGTGTGGAGTGCACATGGGGGTTTTTTAGGTTAGAGAATCCCCTCCCTAGGCCCGACAAGACGCCTCCTGAGACGCAGCAAGGTAGGAGTAGGCAAAATGCAACAGGGAATAACAATATTAATGTGCTAATAGTAAACTGCAGGAGCGTCTACAGAAAGGTCCCAGAACTGCTCTCATTAATAAACGGTCACAACGCCCATATAGTACTAGGGACAGAAAGTTGGCTGAAACCAGATGTAAATAGTAATGAAATCCTAAACTCAGATTGGAATGTATACCGCAGAGACAGGCTGGACAGTGAAGGGGGAGGCGTGTTTATAGCGATAAGAAGTGCAATAGTATCGAAGGAAATTGACGGAGATCCGAAATGTGAAATGATTTGGGTGAAGATCACGGTTAAAGCAGGCTCAGACATGGTAATTGGATGTCTCTATAGGCCCCCTGGCTCAGCAGCTGTTGTGGCTGAGCACCTGAAGGATAATTTGGAAAATATTTCGAGTAGATTTCCCCACCATGTTATAGTTCTGGGTGGAGATTTTAATTTGCCGGATATAGACTGGGAGACTCAGACGTTCATAACAGGTGGCAGGGACAAAGAATCCAGTGAAATTTTTTTAAGTGCTTTATCTGAAAACTACCTTGAGCAGTTAAACAGAGAACCGACTCGTGGCGATAACATATTAGACCTTCTGGTGACAAACAGACCCGAACTATTTGAAAAAGTTAACGCAGAACAGGGAATCAGCGATCATAAAGCGGTTACGGCATCGATGATTTCAGCCGTAAATAGGAATATTAAAAAGGGTAGGAAGATTTTTCTGTTTAGAAAAAGTGACAAAAGGCAGATTTCAGAGTACCTGTTGGCTCAACACAAAAGTTTTGTCTCAAGTACAGATAGTGTTGAGGATCAGTGGACAAAGTTCAAAACCATCGTACATAATGCGTTAGATGAGTATGTGCCAAGCAAGATCGTAAGAGATGGAAAAGAGCCACCGTGGTACAACAACCGAGTTAGAAAACTGCTGCGGAAGCAAAGGGAACTTCACAGCAAACATAAACATAGCCAAAGCCTTGCAGACAAACAAAAATTACGCGAAGCGAAATGTAGTGTGAGGAGGGCTATGCGAGAGGCATTCAATGAATTCGAAAGTAAAGTTCTATGTACTGACTTGGCAGAAAATCCTAAGAAATTGTGGTCTTATGTCAAAGCGGTAGGTGGATCAAAACAAAATGTCCAGACACTCTGTGACCAAAATGGTACTGAAACAGAGGATGACAGACTAAAGGCCGAAATACTAAATGTCTTTTTCCAAAGTTGTTTCACAGAGGAAGATTGCACTGTAGTTCCTTCTCTAGATTGTCGCACAGATGACAAAATGGTAGATATCGAAATAGACGACAGAGGGATAGAGAAACAATTAAAATCGCTCAAAAGAGGAAAGGCCTCTGGACCTGATGGGATACCAGTTCAATTTTACACAGAGTACGCGAAGGAACTTGCCCCCTTCTTGCAGCAGTGTACCGTAGGTCTCTAGAAGAGCGTAGCGTTCCAAAGAATTGGAAAAGGGCACAGGTCATCCCCGTTTTAAAGAAGGGACGTCGAACGTATGCGCAGAACTATAGACCTATATCCCTAATGTCAATCAGTTGTAGAATTTTGGAACACGTATTATGTTAGAGTATAATGACTTTTCTGGAGACTAGAAATCTACTCTGTAGGAATCAGCATGGGTTTCGAAAAAGACGGTCATGTGAAACCCAGCTCGCGCTATTCGTCCACGAGACTCAGAGGGCCATAGATACGGGTTCACAGGTAGATGCCGTGTTTCTTGACTTCCGCAAGGCGTTCGATACAGTTCCCCACAGTCGTTTAATGAACAAAGTAAGAGCATATGGACTATCAGACCAATTGTGTGATTGGATTGAGGAGTTCCTAGATAACAGGACGCAGCATGTCATTCTCAATGGAGAGAAGTCTTCCGAAGTAAGAGTGATTTCAGGTGTGCCGCAGGGGAGTGTCATAGGACCGTTGCTATTCACAGTATACATAAATGACCTTGTGGATGACATCGGAAGTTCACTGAGGCTTTTTGCGGATGATGCTGTGGTGTATCGAGAGGTTGTAACAATGGAAAATTGTACTGAAATGCAGGAGGATCTGCAGCGAATTGACGCATGGTGCAGGGAATGGCAATTGAATCTCAATGTAGACAAGTGTAATGTGCTGCGAATACACAGAAAGATAGATCCTTTATCATTTAGCTACAAAATAGCAGGTCAGCAACTGGAAGCAGTTAATACCATAAATTATCTGGGAGTACGCATTAGGAGTGATTTAAAATGGAATGATCATATAATGTTGATCGTCGATAAAGCAGATGCCAGACTGAGATTCATTGGAAGAATCCTAAGGAAATGCAATCCGAAAACAAAGGAAGTAGGTTACAGTACGCTTGTTCGCCCACTGCTTGAATACTGCTCAGCAGTGTGGGATCCGTACCAGATAGGGTTGATAGAAGATATAGAGAAGATCCAACGGAGAGCAGCGCGCTTCGTTACAGGATCATTTAGTAATCGCGAAAGCGTTACGGAGATGATAGATAAACTCCAGTGGAAGACTCTGCAGGAGAGACGCTCAGTAGCTCGGTACGGGCTTTTGTCAAAGTTTCGAGAACATACCTTCACCGAAGAGTCAAGCAGTATATTGCTCCCTCCTACGTATATCTCGCGAAGAGACCATGAGGATAAAATCAGAGAGATTAGAGCCCACACAGAGGCATACCGACAATCCTTCTTTCCACGAACAATACGAGAATGGAATAGAAGGGAGAACCGATAGAGGTACTCAAGGTACCCTCCGCCACACACCGTCAGGTGGCTTGCGGAGTATGGATGTAGATGTTGATGTAGATGTAGATGCATGTGACTGGTGATAAGAAGTCTGAGACAATCTGCCCTGGTCTGTAATTGTGATGTAAGGTGACGTGGAATACGTGCAGTTTCAAGTACTACATTCCTCGAAATATGCTTGCGCACATCAGGTTGTACTACGTCATATGCTATCTGTCCACTTCTAGTTAGAAGAGTAGGCGCACTATTCCTGAGCGAGCGAGGTGGCGCAGAGTTTAGCACACTGGACTCGCATTCGGGAGGACGACGGTTCAATCCCGCGTCCGGCCATCCTGATTTAACTTTTCCGTGATTTCCCTAAATCGCTCCAGGCAAATGCCGTGATGGTTCCTTCGAAAGGGCACGGCCGATTTCCTTCCCCATCCTTCCCTTACCCGAGCTTGCGCTCCGTCTCTAATGACCTCGTTGTCGACGGGACGTTAAACACTAATATCCTCCTCCTCCTTCTCGAATCAAGAACAGCTGCCAACATAAATAACGTAGAAGTAGATATCCTCGGAGTAGTAAAGCAACTTAAATCACTTAACAAAAGCAAGTCTACCGATCCAGATTGTATGTCCGTTAGCTTCCTTTCGGAGTATGCTGATGCAGTAGCTCCATACTTAACAATCATATACAACAGCTCACTCGACGAAGCATTCGTACACAACGACTGGAAAGTTGCACACGTCACGCCAGTCTTGGAGAAAGACAGTAGGAGTAATCCACTAAATTACAGGCCCATATCGTTAAGTTTGATATTCAGCAGGATTTGGGAACATTATCAATTACCTCGAAGAAAACGGTCTATTGACACACAGTCAACACGGGTTTAGAAAACATTGTTCTTGTAAAACACAACTAGCTCTTTACTCACACGAAGTGTTGGGAGCTATTGACAATGGACTTCAGATTTATTCCGTATTTCTAAATTTCCAGATGGCTTTTGACACTGTACAACTCAAGCGACTTGTACTGTAATTGCGTGCTTATGGAATATTGTCTAAATTATGTGACTAGATTCGTGATTTACTGTCAGAGAGGTCACAGTTCGCAGTAATTGACGGAAAGTCATGCAGTACGACAGAAGTGACTTCTGACGTTTCCACAGGTAGTGTTATAGGCCCTTTGCTGTTCCTTATCTATATAAATGATTTGGGAGACAATCTGAGCAGTCGGCTTAGGTTGTTTGCAAATGACGCTGTCGTTTATCGACTAATAAAATCATCAGAAGATCAAAACAAATTGTAAAATGATTTAGAAAAGATACCTATAGAGTACGAAAATTGGCAATTGACCCCAAATAATGAAAAGTGTGAGGTCATCCACACGAGTGCTAAAAAGGAACCCGCTAAACTTCGGTTACACGATATATGAGTCAAATCCGAAGGCCGAAAATTCAACCAAATACCTAGGAATTACAATTACGAACAACTTAAATAGGAAGGAATACATAGAAAATGTTGTGGGGAAGACTAACCAAAGACTCTGTTTTATGGGCGGAACAATTAGAAAATGTAACAGATCTACTAAGGAGACTGCCTACACTACGCTTGTCCGTCCTCTTTTAGAATACTGCTGCGTGGTGTGGGATCTTTACCAGACAGGACTGACGGAGTACATCGACAAAGTTCAAAGAAGGGCAGCACGTTTTGTATTGTCGCGAAATGGTGGTGAGAGTGTCACAGAAATGATACAGGATTTGGGGTGAACATAATTAAAACAAAAGCGTCTTTCGTTGCGGCGGAAACTTCTCACGAAATTTCAATCACCCACTTTCTCCTTCGAATGCGAAAATATTTTGCTGACGCCGACCTACATACGGAGAGACGATCACCATGATAAAATAATGGTAATCAGAGCTCGTACGCAAAGATATAGGTGTTCGTTTTTTCCGCGCGCTGTGCGAGATTGGAATTTTTGAGAATATCGTGAAGGTGGTTCGATGAAGCCTCTGCCAGGCACTTAAATGTGATTTGCTGAGTAACCATGTAGATGTGCATGTAATGTAGACTTTATAATGTTTTTTGAGGTATCGCTATTTCTCATACGTCCCCACTTAACACCAATGTTTGGACGTCTTAAAGTCGCTAGTACCGACTATTCTGTGATGCATCTGAGCAGGGGCTATTGCTAGATCGTACAAACATCCTCGAAAATGGTACGCGACATTACAGTTTTTTACTGATGCGCTGGATGAGGTGTAACGAAGCAGAATCGGCGCATGGTTGGCAGCATCAGAGGCAGTCCAGAGCGGTAAGTGATTTACGAAACTCTCGGCAGCAAACGTCTTGTCACGCAGAAAAATGGTGAGTCGGCACTACCAACACAAGTGGCGGGGAATCCTCATGTCATGTTTATCAGCAGCACGACTGCAGGTCCGTAGCATCGGCGTTATCTGCTGCTAAGGCCTGACCCTGAATGTGCGACAGAGAGAGACTCTAGAGAGAGAGAGAGAGAGAGAGAGAGAGAGAGAGACGAAAGCAACGAGTCATGTGTGCCGGTAATTACAGCGCCACTTGTAAACAAAACGGGAGGAATGCGCCGACAAATCTTGCCTCACAAGGCAGCCACACCAGCTCGAATGGCTGGAAACGATTTTCAAATATGAAGCTTCGTCTTTTTTAACAAGTTTGTTTGGCACAGACAATTCTATACAAAAATACACCCCAAAACTGACAAAAAAAAAACAAATACTTATACCAGAAAGCAGGAATATATCCGCTGCACTGTAACACTTGTGAAGGCACATACATAGGGCAAACAGGGAGATCATTTGATGTCAGATACAAAGAACATAGGAGAGCATGGAAATATGGGACAAACCACTCTACATTTGCAGAATACCTCAGAGAAAATGACTACAAACCAACCACTAGAGAAGATGACATGAAAATAATTAGAATCAACAATAAAAAACACCTAATCATGCAAGAAAATTACCACATACAGAAAACCAAAGCAGAGGGGAAAATCCTGTTGAATGACCGAGTACACAGGCCAAGCAATTCATTATTTACAATAATAGATAAAATAATAGAACAACGTTCGGAAAAAGTATTAATATAATAATACTGTCCAACATAATAGTAATAGAACCCAACATCTGTACACTCTCTCATCCATGAACACCTCCACAGAATATTGAAATGGTAAGTCAAATCAGCTCCCACCAAAGATTTCACCCACTCGCTAACAGCTAGAACCCCCCCCCCCCCCCCGAAAAAAAAGAAAAAAAAAAGAACTCGACGGCTCTGTCCCCCTCTCTCTCTCACTCATACACACACACGGTATAAACATCATAAATAGAAGTTAGTCTCGAACATATACTTCGTAAGGTTGGCAACAAGTAGGTAAACATACCAAGATGATGAAACACGTAATGGAGTTGTGAAAAGCAGTGTACGACAAAATATTTGTATCGAGTAACAAAAGAACAATAGCCCCCCACAAAAAAGAGTGAGAAACACGGTGAACAGTGTGTGGAAGGCGAGATCATAAAGTTGTGATTATATGGCAGTGATGCAACCTCCAGACCAGATGTGAGGAAACGCAAATCAGCAAATCGCAAGTAATTACTTTGTTTACAAAAAAATCGCTAAGTGAACTGTTTAATAATCTAAAACTAACAAAACTGTCCCGTTATAGATCCCATTGATGATACCTTAGAACAGGAGAAGGCGAAACTCGTATGGGATAAATAAAGTAACTCTCTCTCTCTTCTGAGCGATCGCAGGCCCTGTAGACCCCGCGCTGCATCAGCGATCTGCTTCCACCGCCCTCTATCTCTCGCAGCCTCTCTCCACCCTGCGGAAATTCCTAATGCTGCGATGTCCTCCTCTATGTCATCTTTCCACCTTGCACGAGGTCGGCCCAATGGTCTTGTTGCCTGGAGAGTTCCTTCGAATGCTTTCTTGGTGATCCCGTTGTTTTCCGTTCTGGCCACATGTCCAGCCCATTGCAGTCTCCTACTTTTTAATTTCTGGATGATAGTAGATTGCTTCATTAACTGATAAATTTCATTGTTCTTTCGAATTCACCATACGCCATTCTCCAGCACAGGTCCTCAGATATTTCTCATTACTTTTCTTTCAAAAACATTCACTTTTTCTCTTTCATTCTTTGTAAGCGTCCAACTCTCTGAACCGTACAGTAATATGGGACAGATAATAGTGTTGTATATCTTCATCTTTGTGGTGACTGACAAAGCTTTACTTTTGAGTGGGTTGCTTAGTGAGTACAGACATCTTGACCCTGAGGCTATTCTTTCATTTATATCTATTGTTATGATATTTTTACTGTTGAAACGTGATCCAAGATATTTAAAGTGGAGAAATTTTCTGAATTTAGAATGTTGGTTAATTTCAAAGTAAGGATTTGGGTTTATGACTCGACGTATTTCCATATATTCGGTTTTCTCTTGGTTAATCAAAAGCCCGATTTTGCTGGCACTGTGCCTGAGAGATCTGTACGTGTCTTTCAGTTCTTCTTCAGTTTCACTCAGCAACACTATATCATCTGCATAAGCCAGGAGTTTTATTTCACTGTGTTCGAATCGAAGACCATTGTATAGATAAAAATTACTCTCCCGAACCACTTTGTCTAATGCAAGGTTGAGGAGCACACATGAAAGAGCGTCTCCCTGTCGTAAGCCTGTTTTAGTTGGAAAGGTGGAGGATATGGATCCTCTGAACTTCACTGCTGCCTGGGAGCCATCCATGCACACTTGTATCATCCTAATGACTTTACTTGGTATACTAAATTCTCGTAAGGTGTTGTAGAGGCTACTTCTGTGGATGCTGTCGTAGGCTCACTGGAAGTCAATGAAGAAACGGTGGATGTTTTTGTTAAATTCCCAGTATTTCTCAAAGATCTGTCGTATAGTAAATAAAGTAACTAGCAACAGGAAAAGGCAGTTTTATTTACAAAACAAGTATTCGCCTGTTTTACCGCACATGAGGGCCATTCATATTTAAAACTCTGCCTTTGTGTGCAATCGATGTTTGAATATCAACGAGTCTAAAGACTAAAGAAGTAACGTAGCTGAAGAAATTATACCGCATAACAATTATGACCAGCAGAGTCATAAATCTACCCCTACGAACAGGTTGGCTCAAAATACACTACTGGCCATTAAAATTGCTACACCAAGGAGAAATGCAGATGATAAACGGGTATTCGTTGGTCGTAGGTTGTGTTCCAAAACTGAACAGCATAGAGACAGAAGTGATGACACTTTCTGCAGGACCTGACCATCATTTTGCAGGACAATGCTCAAGCACGTACAGTGCAAGCTGTTGCTGATTTGTTTGATTAATGGGTCTGCTAAGTGCTGTACCACCTACTGCACTCCCCTGACTTAAGCCCTCGTGAGTTCAGCTCCTAAACTGAAGGAAACACTTCTCGACATTCGCTTCAGAACTGCTACACATTCGTTGGGCAACAGACCGCGCCGCTCCAACTGTCAACACAACTGGTACTGCTAAGAGTATTCTACGACTTCCACATCGCTGGCAACGGGCTATACACAATGCTGGTGACTACTTTGAAGGTCAGTAAAACTTTGAAACACGTGCCTATTTTGTACGAGTTGTAAATAAATAGTTGCCACTATTAAAGTTCCAACCCTCGTATGTGGAAGAAAAATGTTCCCAGGGTTATGCAGCCCTTTACGTATTGTCAATTAGTTTCTAAAGGGTCCACCCCTTCTGGTTTCGAGGAAAATGTAGAAAGATACTGATCGCAAACACAAACAAAGGGATCGAAATGAGATGACGCCCGATACGTACTTAACACACACGACGTACAGGTAACGCAGTTACGATCTTAATCGTCCAAAGCTACTAGGAAAATTACCGTATTCTGCGCTTACTTGTGACAATCTAGAGTAACCTACAGTAGTTTTACAACTCCATAGGCAACCTGAAATTTATTACAGTAGGTTTTCGAGGGACTTTTCTTCTGCATTCCGTGATAACTTTCTAGAAAACATCATTTTAGACCGTACGAATCTCTCTGGACACGGAGGTAGGCATCCTGGAGTGTTTCAGGTGCACCTTTGAAATATCTGGTCTTCAGGTAAACACATGAGAAATAATCACACGGGTTGAGATCGTGACTATAGGGAGGCCATTTCACGCAGTGTCCAGTGATGCTAAGGTGTCCTAGGCAAGGATCTGATCTCTGAACGATCCCGACAGAAATGGGTAACGCCCACAGTACGGTGTGGTTGTGCTCAATACTGCATGAAACAGCAGTTTCGGAGCATTCGGTCGTAGGAGGGAGCAATGCGTTGGTTGACTCTTCTACGAAGGTAAGCTCTCGGAACTTCAACAGTTGGTTGGTTGTTTTGGTGAAGGAGACCAGACAGCGAGGTCATCGGTCGCATCGGATTAGAGAAGGACGGGAAAAGAAGTCGGCCGTGCCCTTTGAAAGGAACCATCCCGGCATTTGCCTGGAGCGATTTAGGGAAATCACGTAAAACCTAAATCAGGATGGCCGGACGCGGGATTGAACCGTCGTCCTCCCGAATGCGAGTCCAGTGTCTAACCACTGCGCCACCTCGCTCGGTGGAACTTCAACAGTAGACCACACCTCGATGCAGTTTCAGAGAATTTTGCACAGTCGTTTTAAAAGTATTCACTGCCCCGCTGAATGAATTATGCGAAATGAAAGCAACTGTCAGAAAGACAATGAGAGATTCTTTTAACGAATTTGAAAGCAATATTTTATCTGCAGTTTCTAAAAATAACCCCAAAAAATTTTGGTCGTACGTAAAATCTATGAACGCTACAAATAATTCAATACCTTATCTTGCTGACACTACGGGTAATATAACTGATGATGATAAACAGAAGGCCGAAATTCTAAACCTAGCTTTCAAAAACTCGTTTACGATAGAGGACTGCAGCACCATTCCCCCTTTCAATTATCGAACAAACGAAAGGATGGCTGACATAGTGTTTAGTGTATCTGGGATTGTAAAACAGTTAAGATCTTTAGACGCCAGCAAGGCATCTGGCCCAGACGATATCCCCGTAAGATTTTATGCTGACTATGCTACAAATATAGCACCATTCTTATCCGTCATCTATCAGAGATCATTGGAATGGCGGAAAGTTCCACGGGACTGGAAGAAGGCCCAGGTCATAGCAATCTATAAAAAGGGTACAAAATTGGATGCACATAATTACCGGGCAATTTCAATGACATCGATTTGTTGTAGAATCACGGAACATATTTTGTGTTCAGACATAATGACCTTTCTAGGCTCTGAGAAACTCATCTGCAGAAACCAGCACGGTTTTAGGAAACAGCGGTCATGCGAGACACAGCTGGCCCTCTTTGTGCATGATATACAACAGGCTCTAGATACCGGCTCCCAGGTTGATGCCACATTTGTCTACTTTCGAATCGCGTTCGACTCAGTTCCGCACTGTCGCTTGCTCCAAAAAGTGCGCGCTTACGGTCTATCCGATGACATATGCGGCTGGATAGGAAGTTTTGTAACAGACAGGGAGCAGTATGTCGTCCTGAATGGGGAGACTTCAACAGAAACAAGCGTAACTTCAGGTCTGCCCCAGTGCAGCGTAATAGGTCCTCTGCTTTTTACGATTTACATAAACGATCTAGTTGATGGTATTGACAGCGGCCTTAGACTGTTTGCCGATGATGCTGTAGTCTACAGGAAAGTAGTATCATACGAAAGTTGTGAACAAATGAATGAGGATTTGCAAAAAATAAATGCGTGGTGTAATGACTGACTGTTATCTCTCAATGTTAGTAAGTGTAACCTACAGCGTCTAACAAGGCGAAAATCCCCATTAATGTACGAGTACAAGATAAATGCCCAGTCTTTGGAAGCGGTAACATCCGTCTAGTATCTGGGTGTGAGTATTCAAAATGATCTCAAATGGAATGATCAGATTACACAAGTAACGGGTAAGGCGAAGTTTATTGGTACAATCCTGAATCGATGCAGTCCTTCAACAAAGGAAATAGCTTACAATACGTTAGTTTGTCTAGTCTCGGAGTGTTGTTCGTCTGTATGGGACCCTTACCAGTTGGGTCTGATTCAAGAGATTGAGAAAGTCCAAAGGAGAGCGACAAGGTTCGTGACCGGTACATTTAGCCACCGCAAGAGCGTTACAAATCTCATAGAAAGTTTGAAGTGAGACACACTTGGAGATATACGGCACGCTAAACAGAAGCGACTTCCGAAATCCGATCTTCACCGAGGTTGTAGAGCACATATTATTACCACCAACTGCCGGCCTAGGTGGCCGAGCGGTTCTATGCGCGACCGTTACGGTGGCAGGTTCGAATCCTGCCTCGGGCATGGATGTGTGTGATGTCCTCAGGTTAGTCAGGCTTAATTAGTTCTAAGTCTAGGGGACTGATGACCTCAGAAGTTAAGTCCCATAGTGCTCAGAGCCATTTGAACCATTTTGCTTCCAGTGACAGTTCTGCAATCGTGTAACTGGTCCCTGCACAACAGCGTACGGTAGAAATACCTATGTTCCAAAAAGCCGCCCGTGAAAATTAGATTTTTTTCAGTGGGTCGGGTTCTGTTGATAACAGACATTGAAGGATAACCGTACTATGGGAATTAAACAAACTTTCTTACAATAAACTTAGCAGAGGACGCCAGATGAAAGTTAACCGTATTGTTGGTGAGGAGAGAAAACTATGCTTTTGCCTGTACTTTTTTGATACCCTCTGGCAACGCTCCTATTTCTGCTTTACGCAGCCCTTGTGATTTTTGTGGATTTTCTTGTTTCTATACTGGTCCACAACCAGGCGGAAACCGACACCTGACATGTCACACGTGAGCCGGCTCGTCTGAAATCAAAATTGATTCGACGTTAGCGAAGTATATGAGATTCTTTAGGAGTTGTATCTCTCATAGGAAACAAAATGGCGGCCATTTGAAAAAAATAGGGTTTTTTTCATCGATTTTTCGACTTCGTCGTCCAAGTAAAAGTATTTACAGTTGATGGATCGGAATAAAAGTGGTACAGCTCCTACACAGTTTAGTTAGCTTCGTCGGAAACAAAGAATCGTACTAATCGGTTCAGTAGATTTTAAGTTACCATACCGCGTGATAAAAAAAAAAGTCATTTCGAGAAAGATGCGTTTGAAGGTTTGACTACATATGAATGCAGTATTATGCAACGCACGTTCAATCTGCTATTCCGGGTCCATGAACGAGTCCTTCCTGTTCCTCACAGAGGGCGTTCTGCTCGATCTGGGCCACCCTGCGCTTCTCCAGACCAGCTCGTACGGCCGGTGACAAGCGGTTTTCGGCCACTCGAATCCGGTGGTCGTCCGAATGCTCGGCGAACTGTGTCGAATAGAGTCCCAGGGTGACGTCCATCGTTGTCATGGTCTTCAGAATTGCTGAATACCCTTCGTTCAAGCTGCTCACTGCCAGGAAAGTCGCAATCTCCACAGTCTTCGCACAGAATGCAAATGTTTGGGGGCTAACTTCCAAACACACGCGTTCAAACTTTCAGTTGACTTTTATGTGTTTCCTCCCAAGGACCGGTACAATAATTCGTCCTCCGATAGAAAAAAAAACTTGTGTGTGAAAAAGGCCGATTTCTGGCAGGTGCATTTCTTTGTTCAACCGCGAATAACAAACATTTCCGTTCCCTATTCGGAAATACCGTTTCATTTGTTGGTTCTAATAACTTTTATGGATCCAAACATGTAACGTAATAAAATCGGTTTTTTGAACCAAAAGACAGTAAACCTCCCCTTAACTGAAACTGTATGAATGTGTCAGATAATCTGCTTTTATTAATACCATAGCACAAACATGTTAAACCGAAAAAAAAAGCTCAGTGTTAAGGAAGTTGCACATCGTACATACAGTTTCCCAATACATTCACAACAAATGTTCAAAAATGTCTCCACCGGGTTCAATCCATTTACCTGCATGTGTATCAACAGATTCTGTCGCTCGTTTCAGTTTCACAGGTTTGCTCTTAATTTCGTCTATTGCATTCATAATGCGTGCAACTAACGCATCACTTATATTGACATTGTCCTCATAAAGTATGTCTTTCACCCATCCCCGCCGGCCGGAGTGGCCGAGCGGTTCTAGGCGCTACAGTCTGGATCCGCGCGACTGCTACGGTCGCAGGTTCAAATCCTGCCTCGGGCATGGATATGTGTGATGTCCTTAGGTTAGTTAGGTTTAAGTAGTTTCAAGTTCTAGGGGACTCATGACCTCAGAAGTTAAGTCGCATAGTGCGCAGAGCTATTTGAACCATTTGAACCACCCATCTCCGTACACAAAAATCCATTGGTGTTAAATCGTTCGATTTGGGTGGCCACAGACGCATAGCACCACGACTCATCCATTTCTGGGGAAAATGCTCGTTTAAATGCGTAGTAACGGCGGTGGTGAAATGTGGAGGCGCGCCGTCATGTTGAAAATACATTTGCAATCGCGTAGCAAGTGGAACATCTTTGAGCAAAGGGGCAATTCTTCTTGAATTAATTGTAAGTACGTCTCACCAGTCAGACGTTCTGGGAAAATGAATCCTTCAATAAAATGGGTGTTGATTATACCACACCACACATTTATCCTAAATGGCTGCTGAAATTGCGTTGCACTGTTGCATGTGGATTTGCTTCAGGCCATACGTGCTCGTTATGCAAGTTTTTATACCATCTCGAGTAAACTGTGCCTCATCAGTAAATAATGTGTTCAAATGGTTCAAATGGCTCTGAGCACTATGGGACTTAACATCTGATGTCATCAGTGCCCTAGACCTAGAACTACTTAAACCTAACTAACCTAAGGACATCACACACATCCATGCCCGAGACAGGATTCGAACCTGCGACCGTAGCGGTCGCGCAGCTCCAGACTGTAGCGCCTAGAACCGCTCGGCCACAGCGGCCGGCAAATAATGTGTATTTGTGTAACTGCCGATTAGTATTTAACCAGTTGCCCAACTCCAAGCGAGGGGCAGGATCTCCCGGATGTAAATGTTGCACTTGTTGTTTATGGTAAGGATACACTTTACTGTACTTCAGTGTACATCATACCTTAGGTTGTGAAATGCCTAATGGTTGAGAGATACGTTGTGTACGCGGGCTAAGGCGACTTGCATCCATAATATCCTCATCATCGTCTTCACGTATCGAGCGCTCGTATTGACTACAAACGCTAGACAGAGAACCTCTCCCGTAACATTCGAAATACTCCGCTAATGGTTCGTGCATTCGGAATCCGAGTTGAATAACTGGTGCTATATTCCTTAACTGCAGCCGTAGCATTACCAGCACATGTGCCATAAATAAACATTATATCGGCGTGTTCCCCTGTCGTTAATATGAAAGGTATTCCTATTTCATAAATAATCTACAAACTACAACACTTACTATGTGTTTTCACTTAAATAAAATGTTGTTATTATGTTCTTCCACTGAAAAATACAGCATACTAACTCGTTTCAAGGTTAGGAAACAACTGAAACAAAACATTAACCGTTGTCAGCAATGACACAAACGTTTCTAGATTCTTAATGAAAAGTAAACAAATTTACTTGTATAATAATCTTTGCTTCTCTGGACGTTCTGGAAAATTACTGCAGATACACGTCTGGGACATGTTGTATTAGATTCACCAGACCAATATAAACAAAATAAATGAAAATCGTGCTTTACTTTAACATCTTACGGTTTTACGATGGCTTTATTTTAGCGAAGTTGCTAAATTTGAAGCAAAATCTTTTATTAGCTGTAACTCCCTAAGTAAAAATTTGCGGGCCTATGTTTATATGAACTTTTCTCTTTAGCTATACCTGTAGAATAACATATTAAAATATTTGCATACCTTCGTGAAGCACCCTGTTGAGGAAAAAATTGTTGGACCCCCGAGCTGTCGAGGTGTGGTGGAGTCACTGGCAGTAGAAACGTAAAGCAAAAGAAGGCACTGTAAGTGAGAGAGGAGACAATGGCAATGGGATATATTGTAAAGCAATGGGGGAAAACGAGACAATGGAAGACATACACTATGCGATCAAAAGTATCCGGACTTCGTAGCGCCCTCCAACGGTAATGCTAGAATTCAGTATGGTGTTAGCTCGCCCTTAGCCTTGATGACAGCTTCCACTCTGGCAATCATACGTTCAGTCAGGTGCTGGAAGGTTTCTTGGGGAATGGCAGCCCATTCTTCACGGAGTGCCGCGCTGAGGAGGTATCGATGTCGGTGAGGCCTGGCACAAAGTCGGCGTTCCAAAACATCCTAAAGGTGTTCTATAGGATTAAGATCAGGACTCTGTGCAGGCCAGTCCATTACAGGGATGTTATTGTCGTGTAACCACTCAACCATAGACCGTCCATTATGAACAGGTGCTCGGTCGTGTTGAAAGATGCAATCGCCACCCCGAATTGCTCTTCAAGAGTGGGAAGCGAGAATGTGCTTAAAACATCAGTGTAGGCCTGTGCTGTGATAGCGCCACGCAAAACAACAAGGGGTGCAAGTCCCCTCCATGAAAAACACGACCACACCATAACACCACCGCCAACGAAATTTACTGTTGGTACTACACACGCCGGCAGATGACGTTCACCGGGCATTCGCCATACCCACACTCTCTCATCGGATCGCCACATTGTGTACCGTAATTTGCCACTCAACACAATGTTTTTCTACTATTCAGTCGTCCAATATTTACGCTCCTTACACCAAGCGAGTCGTCTTCTGGCGTTTACCGGCGTGGTGTGTGGCTTATGAGCAGCCGCTCTACCATGAAATCCAAGCTTTCTCACCACCTGCCTACCTGCCATAGTACTTGCAGTAGATGCTGACGCAGTTTGGAATTCCTGTGTGATGGTCTGGATAGATGTCTGCCTATTACACGTTACGACCCTCTTCAACTGTCGGCGATCTCTGTCAGTCAACATACGAGGTCGGCCTGTACGCTTTTGTGCTATACGTTTCCACTTCATTGTCACATCGGAAACAGTCGACCTAGGGATGTTTAGGAGTGTGGAAATGTCGCGTACAGATGTATGACACAAGTGACATCTAATCACCTGACCAAGTTCGAAGTCGGTGAGTTTCGCGGAGCGCCCCATTCTGCTCTTTCACAATGTCTAATGACTACTGAGGTCGCTGATATGGAATACGTGCCAGAAATGGCAGCACAATGCACCTAATATGAGAAATTTATGTTTTTGGGGTTTCCGGATACTTATGATCACATGGTGTGTATAGACAGTGGCAGTGAGAGGGAGATGCTGACAAGGGAACCTCCCCATCGCACCTCCCTCAGAATTAGTTATAAATTGGTACAGTGGATAGGCCTTGAAAAACTGAACACAGGTCAATCGAGAAAACAGGAAGAAGTCGTGTGGAACTATGAAAAAATAAGCAAAATATACAAACTGAGTAGTCCATGTGTAAGATAGGCAACATACAGGTGAGTTTAAACTCATGAGCGTCGTGGTCCCGTGGTTAGCGTGTGCAGCTGCCGAACGATAGGTCCTTGGTTCAAGTCTTCCCTCGAGAGAAATTTTTAATTTTTTATTTTCAGACAATTATCAAAGTTCAGGCACTCACATATAATCAACTTCGCTCTCCAAAATTCCAGGACATGTTCAGATTTCCTTGGACATATGCAGGATTTGACGGTCTACACACGGAAAAATTTGAAAATGTTAAAAACATGTTTTGACAAAGCACAGACAAAACTGTGCGACTGTGAAACTGTTGCATTCATTTGTTGCAGTTTATGTGACAAACTCTTATGTTTTCACACTTTTTTGGGAGTGATTATCACATCCACAAGAAAACCTAAATTGGGCAAGGTAGAAGAATCTTTTTACCCATTCTCCAAGCGTATAAGTTAGGTGGGTCGACAACATATTCCTGTCATGTGACGCACATGGCGTCACCAGTGTCGTATAGAATATATCAGACGTGTTTTCCTGTGGAGGAATCGGTTGACCTATGACCTTGCAATCAAATGTTTTCGGTTCCCATTGGAGAGGCACGTCCTTTCGTCTACTAATCGCACGGTTTTGCGGTCCGGCCGCAAAACACAGACACTAAACTTATTACACTGAACAGAGACGTCAATGAATGAACGGACAGATCATAACTTTGCAAAAATAAAGAAAGTAAACTTTTCATTCTAGGGAAGATTTGAACCAATAACCTCTCGCTCCGCAGTTGCTCACGCTAACCATGGGACCACGGCGCTCCTGAACTCGGACTCTCCTACATGATACCTATCTTGCACATGGACTACTCAGTTTGTATATTTTGCTTATTTTTTTCATAGTTCCACACAACTTCTTCCTGTTTTCTCGATTGATCTGTGTTCAGTTTTTCAAGGCCTATCCACTGTGCCAACTTATAACTAAATCTGAGGGGGGTGCGATGGGGAGGTTCCCTTGTGAGTATCAGGACTTAACGACAGAGAGGAGCTGGATGAACGATTTAGAATGTTAGTGCGAGTATGATCGCATGCCAAAATTTTTGGTGACGAAAGTGAAATAAGGACCTGAGACAGCTGGTTCCCCACTTTTCTGTAGGCGTCTTTTAAAGAGGAGCATATTCGCCTTTTATGTGCTCCGACAGTAGCATTTTTCCGATGGTCATACAATAATGTCTCCCTGCCTATCTACTAGCAATTCGTCTCGTTGTTTTTACTTTGAAGGCCAATTGCCACTCCCAGCACCAAACGACGATTCTTTGGAGGTCTTCCTCTCCATGAAACTGTCCGTTACGTAAGATACTTAGACCTGAGTGTGGTTCCCATCTTCAGACAGCAAGGACAACTGAGCTAGGTCTCTCCTACTCAGCTAATGAACGTCCGACTCCAGTCCAGTCTAAATCTTCTCTTGGAAAATACACTGACGGAAAAAATCACAACACCAAAGTAATTAATGCACATCTACATCTACACGGATACTCTGCAAATCACATTTAAGTGCCTGGCTGAGGGTTCACCGAACCACCTTCACAATTCTCTGTTATTGCAGTCTCATATAGCGAGCGGAAAGAACGAACGCCCCCAATTCCTGTATCATTTCAGTCAAATCTGAAGGCCGTAAACAACTTAAATTGGAAGGAACAAATAGAAAATGTTGTATGGGAGGTTAACTAGAGTTTTATTGGCTAGATACTTGGAAAATGTAACAGATCTATTAAAGAGACCGCCCACACTACGCTTGTCCGTCCTCTTTTAGAATACTGCAGCGCGGTGTGGGGTTGACGGAGTACATCAAAACAGTTCAAAGGAGGGCAGCACGTTTTGTATTATCGCAAAATAGGGGAGAGAGTGTCACTGAAATAGTGCAGGATTTGGAGTGGACATCACTAAAACAAAGGCGTTTTTCGTTGGGGCGGAATCTTCTCACGAAATTCCAATTACCATCTCCTCCGGACGCGGAAGTATTTTGTTGAAGCCGATCTATACAGGCAGAAACGATCACCATGATAAAATAAGGGAAATCTGAGCTCGCACGGATAGATACAGATGTTCTACGAGATTGGAATAACAGAAAATTGTGAAGGTGCAACAGAAGTTTCCTTTTAGCACTCACGTGAATGATCTCACACTTTTCATTGTTTAGGGCCAACTGCCAATTTTTGCACCACATAGATATCTTTTCTAAGTCGCTTTACAATTTGTTTTAATCTTCAGACGACTTTACTAATTGATAAAAGACAGCGTCATCAGCAAACAACCTAAGACGGCAGCTCAGACTGTCTCCCAGATCGTTTGTATAAGTAAGGAACAGCAAAGGGCCTATAACACTACCTTGCGGAACGCCTGAAATCACTTCTGTTTTACTCGATTACTTTCCGTAATCACACTACTGGCCATTAAAATTGCTACACCACGAAGATGACAGGAAGAAGATGCTGTGATATGCAAATGATTAGCTTTTCAGAGCATTCACACATTGCTGCTCGCGTTGGTCGAGATCCAATGACTGTTAGCACAATATGGAATCGGTGGGTTCAGGAGAGTAATACGGAACGCCGTGATGGATCCCAACGGCCTCGTCGAGATGACAGGCATCTTATCCGCATGGCTGTAACGGATCGTGCAGCCACGTCTCGATCCCTGAGTCAACAGATCGGGACGTTTGCAAGACAACAACCATCTGCACGAACAGTTCGACGACGTTTGCAGCAGCACGGACTATCAGTTCGGAGGCCATGGCTGCGGTTACGCGTGACGCTGCATCACAGACACGAGCGCCTGCGATGGTGTACTCAATGACGGACCTGGGTGCACGAATGAATCCAGGTTCTGTTTACAGCATCATGATGATCGAATGCGTGTGTGGAGACATCGCGGTGAACGTACATTGGAAGCGTGTATTCGTCATCGCCATACTGGCGTATACGTATCACCCGGCGTGATGGTATGAGGGTGCCATCGGTTACACGTCTCGGTCACCTCTTGTTCGCATTGACGGCACTTTGAACAGTGAACGTTACGTTTCAGATGTGTTACGACTCGTGGCTCGACCCTTCATTCGATTCCTGCGAAACGCTACATATCAGCAGGATAATGCACGACCGCATGTTGCAGGTACTGTACGGACCTTTCTGGCTACAGAAAATGTTCGTCTGCTGCCCTGGCCAGCACATTCTCCAGATCTTTAATTAATTGAAAACGTCTGGTCAACGATGGCCGAGCAACTGGCTCGTCACAATAAGCCAGTCACTACTCTCGATGAACTGTGGTATCGTGTTGAAGCTGCATGGGCAGCTGTACCTGTACACGCCATTCAAGCTCTGTTTGACTCAATGCCCAGGCGTTTCGAGGCCGTTATTACGGCCAGAGGTGGTTGTCCTGGGTACTGATTTCTCAGGATCTATGCACCCAAATTGCGTGAAAATGTAATCACATGTCAGTTCTAGTATAATATATTTGTCCAGTGAATACCCGTTTATCATCTGCATTTCTTCTTGGCGAAGCAAATTTAATGGCCTGTAGTGTACTACGAACTGTGACCTCTCTGAGAGGAAATGACGAATTCAGTCAGGTAAGTGAGACGATATTGCCTAAGTACACAGTTTCACTAGAAGTCGCTTGTGTGGTTCAGTGTCAAAAGTCTTCTGAAAATCCAGAAATACGTAGATTAATGATATTTCGGCAGTACATTTGTGTAGGTAACATGTTTAAATGGTTTACACTGCAGGATCACAGGTTAATAAAAGTGCGAGAGAAGCCTTTGCAAATGTATAATGCTGGTATATTAATAAACGATGTAACCGCCAGAATGTTGAATGCAAGCATACAAACGTGCACGCATTGTGTTGTACAGATGCCGCGTGTCAGTTTGTGGGATGGAGTTCAAAATGGTTCAAATGGCTCTGAGCACTATGGGACTTAACATCTATGGTCATCAGTCCCCTAGAACTTAGAACTACTTAAACCTAACTAACCTAAGGACATCACACAACACCCAGTCATCACGAGGCAGAGAAAATCCCTGACCCCCCCGGGAATCGAACCCGGGCGTGGGAAGCGAGAACGCTACCGCACGACCAAGACCTGCGGACTGGGATGGAGTCCCTGCCTGTTCCACTTGGGCGTTCAATACAGGGACGGTCATTACCGTTTCTGGATATGTTCTCGATTAGGGATGGATATGGTGATCGAACAGGCCAAGGCACTCTGTAGGACATGTTGGGTTACAACAGCGGTAAATGGGAGAGCGTTATCCTGTTGGAAAACACCGATGGAATGCTTGAGACGTGCGCGGCTTGTGTTCATGCCATTTATTGTTTGTCATATTCTATTACCGTACTGCCGCCTCGTTTTCTTATCCCATTTACTGGCGTCACTAACTTCCTGCCTTACTTGCCCGTGAGCGGCAGCAGCAGCACGTATCGATAAGTGCACTGTCGTACCATCTCTGGAGCGACCGATAGTACTTCCGGGTCTTCGTGTGTCTGGCAGTCATTTCGGGACGGACCAGCAGTGCAGTCGGAACGCAGCAGCAGTGACGTCAGGGGACGGAGCGATGGTGAGGCGCCGACGGAGGATGCTAAGTTCACCGGACTTGGATATGATGTGACGTCATTATGACGTATACACGCTACATCGAAAACGATAGAAACCGTATATCGACTATTCGACTTTTGTGAACTTTCGAGAGGTTGTGACAGGGTAGCGCTGTGCTCTGCGCCATTCGTTTGTGAACAGTAGACTCCAAAGCTGAACTGAGTCATTAATGATGACCAAACACATTGGTTCTCCGAGTAAGAGACCTTTACTGGTGCCATCTTCTGCAAGCTGCATCCAGCAAAAGTAACGAGACTTCTGCATAGTTTAAGGTATCCGCTCATGTTGTGATGCAATTCGTATTTTGCATAATCTTGTCTTAGCAAATTATACTGCTGACATAAACCACAGTGACATGGCCAGGTACATGCTAAAACTATTGTGGTTGTATACATGACATAATATACAGTACGTCTGGTTTATCATACCACCATGGAATGCTCTGACACTGCATTCAATCATTTCATACGTCAATCAGTACTAGACACTAACCTTTGGTTAAGATTACATTGAAAAATCCACTTCCCCTCGTATTTCATCTCCGGTCGACGATTTTTCTTCAACAATGGCTCATATTTTTCTTTTTAAGTTCGAAATTCAATCATTCTACACACCAGTCACTACTGGACACTGAGGTACCTGTCTCTGCTGTCCGAGTGTAAAATTACTTGGAATTATGGTTGATAAAAGACTATCTTGGGATGGACATATAAATGACTTAGCTAACAAGCTTGCACGAGTTCTCTTTCAGCTATATAATTTAAGAAAAAAAAGTCAGCATGGGTATGCTGCTACAATCTAATATGTACTGACAAGACCAATTGTATGAAACCATTATAAAATGTTGATAATAAATAAATATTATTTTCGGCGTAAGCATTCAATACAAGAATCACACAATCTAATCTGTTCGGGACATAAGAAGACTTCACTTTTTTATGAAACGTGTTGTCTGTGGTGTTTTCAAGGCCACAGTCAGGAATATTTCTATTAATATAATGTATATTTTGGCGAAATACGTATACGCTGCCACAGAATCGCACGTGTCAAAACAAACCACTAGCTGACGACAGTTTAGAATCTCGAACGTTCGTAAAAGTCGATAGGTGTGTTAATCGACTAAAGCGTAGATACGTCATAATGACGTCACATCATATCCAGGTTGGGTGAACTTAGCATCCGCCGGCGCCGACAGCCAGTGCTCGCCGACCGCTGGCGACTGACACGAACTGTCCGATGGAGGCAGATGGGAGCGGGACGACCGTTGGTTGGTCGTTCGGTTGGTCGTCTCGTCGGCCGACGTATATTTGGTCCTTTCACAGTTTCTGGGCCTGGGCAGTCGGTCGGTTGGCGTGGAGCAGCGAGGAAGTCTCCGTCGCGCCTACTCAGGCCGGGGCTGCTGGCAGTGTGCACGCGCGGTTGGAGTGTGAGGTGCTGCTTATGGGTGCTACGAAGTTCGTCACCCACCGATCTTGGACATTTAACCTACTATCGAGCCTCAACTGTTTACATTTCTTCGTTTGATCCTGGTTGTCGCTTTTGGGACATTCCCTCGATCAACAAGGTGTGTGTATTGAAGTCGGCCAAGATTCCAGCCATCTTCCTTTGGAGTTCAACTTAATTTATTCCCTGTAATTGAAGTTGACCAGCGGTATCTTCTGCGTTGTGGCTGTTGACGTTCCGGTTACCTGTCCTGGTTGTTGACGTAATTTTCGGCAGTCTGTTTTCCTCGTCGTGTTGTTGCTGTCCAGCGTGGCGTGTAGTTCGACAGCTGAGGGGTTGTTGGCCGTTGTGGGCGCCAATGTTCTGTGTGTCGTAGTACTGAAATCTTGTGGTCGTTTTTGCTGGTTGCGTGGAGCGGAACTGATTTTGTTGATTGGTCGCTTGGCTGTCTGTCGGTTGGGTTGCCTTCAGATTAGGAAGTCGTTGGTCATGCTGCCTGTCTCACCTAAGCGTGCGTTAGTGTTACAATCTCAGGCCGACCCTTGGAAACTTCTGAGGGCCGTTCCTTGTGTGTTACATAGTAATTTCCCTGTTTGGGTTTTAGTTATTTGGTTGATGTGTGGCCTTGAGTCGCCGGCCGCGGTGGTCTAGCGGTTCTAGGCGCTCAGTCCGGAACCGCGCGACCGCTACGGTCGCAGGTTCGAATCTTGCCTCGGGCATGGATGTGTGTGATGTCCTTCGGTTAGTTAGGTTTAAGTAGTTCTAAGTTATAGGGGACTGATGACCACCCATAGTGCTCAGAGCCATTTGAAACATTTTTGAAGCTTGAGCCGAGTATAAATATCTCTTAAATTGTGTTGCCCTTAAGGCATGAGATTGTTATTCTTTTATATGACGCCTCAAGCCGAATTTTACATGAGATGTTTTAAGATAAGACCTTCTACCTTTAAATTGAATTGTTTCGTTGATATGTGGCCTTTAGCCGAGCTTTCGAGTTTTAATAGCTCTTAAATTTATGTTCTTGTCTTGCCCTTCAAGCTTAAGCTTTCGTATGGGGCCTTCAGCAGAATTTTGCATGAAATGTTTTAAGATAAGGCCTTCTGCCTTTTGAGTGAAACTCTTCTTATTGCTTAATATGCGTCCCCCAGCCAAGTTCCATCAAAATTAAATTGCTAAGGCCTTCAGCCTGTTTAAATTGAAGATATAAAAAATATTCTTCGGTGAAATCTCGAGAAGAACCTTGTATTTCAATTTCTTGCTTAGGCCTGGTGTCTTGGATTTTGAGTGTGACCTTCAGCCGATCTAAAGTTAATCAAAGGAAGTCGATTAAAGTTTTGAGTGCTTTGCATCCTTGTTGAAATAGTGTGTGTTCATGAATAAAGTTTGTATTTTGAGTGCAACTGACAGCAACTTATTTTGGCCCCTTTCCACAACCTAATCCGCT
Organism: Schistocerca serialis cubense; assembly: GCF_023864345.2. Classification (NCBI taxonomy): domain Eukaryota; kingdom Metazoa; phylum Arthropoda; class Insecta; order Orthoptera; family Acrididae; genus Schistocerca; species Schistocerca serialis. Next base: position 121,220,681 of record NC_064649.1, read on the forward strand.
CTGTCATGCTAGCGCAGGCATTTCAGTGCTGTTCACAAATGGCAGCACAACAGGTTGAATCACCTGATTGACATGCTAATTTGCATCGAGGGTGCGTGGATATCGAAGAAAGCGCTCCAGCTGTCATATACACTCCTGGAAATTGAAATAAGAACACCGTGAATTCATTGTCCCAGGAAGGGGAAACTTTATTGACACATTCCTGGGGTCAGATACATCACATGATCACACTGACAGAACCACAGGCACATAGACACAGGCAACAGAGCATGCACAATGTCGGCACTAGTACAGTATATATCCACCTTTCGCAGCAATGCAGGCTGCTATTCTCCCATGGAGACGATCGTAGAGATGCTGGATGTAGTCCTGTGGAACGGCTTGCCATGCCATTTCCACCTGGCGCCTCAGTTTGACCAGCGTTCGTGCTGGACGTGCAGACCGCGTGAGACGACGCTTCATCCAGTCCCAAACATGCTCAATGGGGGACAGATCCGGAGATCTTGCTGGCCAGGGTAGTTGACTTACACCTTCTAGAGCACGTTGGGTGGCACGGGATACATGCAGACGTGCATTGTCCTGTTGGAACAGCAAGTTCCCTTGCCGGTCTAGGAATGGTAGAACGATGGGTTCGATGACGGTTTGGATGTACCATGCACTATTCAGTGTCCCCTCGACGATCACCAGTGGTGTACGGCCAGTGTAGGAGATCGCTCCCCACACCATGGTGCCGGGTGTTGGCCCTGTGTGCCTCGGTCGTATGCAGTCCTGATTGTGGCGCTCACCTGCACGGCGCCAAACACGCATACGACCATCATTGGCACCAAGGCAGAAGCGACTCTCATCGCAGAAGACGACACGTCTCCATTCGTCCCTCCATTCACGCCTGTCGCGACACCACTGGAGGCGGGCTGCACGATGTTGGGGCGTGAGCGGAAGACGGCCTAACGGTGTGCGGGACCGTAGCCCAGCTTCATGGAGACGGTTGCGAATGGTCCTCGCCGATACCCCAGGAGCAACAGTGTCCCTAATTTGCTGGGAAGTGGCGGTGCGGTCCCCTACGGCACTGCGTAGGATCCTACGGTCTTGGCGTGCATCCGTGCGTCGCTGCGGTCCGGTCCCAGGTCGACGGGCACGTGCACCTTCCGCCGACCACTGGCGACAACATCGATGTACTGTTGAGACCTCACGCCCCACGTGTTGAGCAATTCGGCGGTACGTCCACCCGGCCTCCCGCATGCCCACTATACGCCCTCGCTCAAAGTCCGTCAAATGCACATACGGTTCACGTCCACGCTGTCGCGGCATGCTACCTGTGTTAAAGACTGCGATGGAGCTCCGTATGCCACGGCAAACTGGCTGACACTGACGGCGGCGGTGCACAAATGCTGCGCAGCTAGCGCCATTCGACGGCCAACACCGCGGTTCCTGGTGTGTCCGCTGTGCCGTGCGTGTGATCATTGCTTGTACAGCCCTCTCGCAGTGTTCGGAGCAAGTATGGTGGGTCTGACACACCGGTGTCAATGTGTTCTTTTTTCCATTTTCAGGAGTGTAAAATCGCACCCTACACCATAACTACGGGTGTAGCTCCAGTATGTCAAGCACGCAGATGGGTTGGTCGCAGGTCCTCAACTGGCCATTACTGGCACTGAGGCAGAACCAGCTTTCATCAGAAAACACAACATTCCTCCACCCTGCCCTCCAATGAACTCTCGCTTGACACCACTGAAGTCGCAAATGAGGGTCGTTTGGGGTTAGTGGAATGCACGTGAGGCGTGCTGTGGCTCGCGTTGGTGCAGTTTGTAGTTCTTTGCCCTCTGTTGGAGGCCAGACGGTATGGTGGCGGTGCTTGTCTTCTTCTCGTGTCGACTGGCGCCACTCGGTTTCGCGAGCGTTGCCTGTCCGCTAGTGGCAGCAGCGGCGGTTATCGATATGTAGTAACTGTGGCCTTACGTTTGGGGCGACGTGGTGGTTCTTCTGGCTCGTGTCACTATGCATTTCGGTTGGGGACTCAGGAGGATCCAGGTCTGCGCAGTGCGGGAACACGCCAGGACCGCTGGCGGCAAGCATGGACTGCCGGATGGAAGGCCTGTGGTCACGAGGGTGCATGAGTTCGTCGTAAACCGGATCCAGCAGGCTTTAAGATCAGTGCATTTCGATTCAAGTAGAGAAACAGCCACCATTGTGAGATCTCGCGATTCTCCAGTGACTTGGGTTCGTGTTGGTGCTCGCAGTGTCGCCGAGGCGAAGAGCAGCGAGTGGAGTGCTTGGGGAAGGCGGATCTGATTAGCTTTCATCGACTTCTTATTACTATTTACTGCGTTCAGTTTGTTAAGTTCAACCAGCGGTATTTTTCCTGCTTCGTGGCCGCTAACGTCCCAGTTACCTGCCCTGGGGGGGGTTAATGTACGAGGGTTATTCCAAAAGTAAGGTCCGATTCGCCGTAACTATTGAAATTTGGCGCCAATGACAAAACACGCATGCGCGCCGACTCCCGGCAAGCCTTGCGCATCAAACGCCGCCATTCGCTTTGTTACTGTTGCTGAGTGTAGTTCACAGTGTCACTTTACAATGTTTAAGACAATTGATCAGCCCGCCGATTGTGAAGTAAGGGCAGTGATACGGTTTTTGTCTGCAAGAAACAATTCAGCGGCGGAAATCCATCGGCAGATTACTGAAGTGTACGGTCCTAACATAATGAGCGACAGTAAAGTGCGCAAGTGGGTGCGAGCTTTTAATGAAGGACGGTATAATGTGCACGATGAACCACGGTGTGGCCGACCATCAGTGATTTCAGACGATTTGGTCAATGTGGTTGACAAAAAAATTCGTGAAGATCGCCGATTCACTATTACAGACGTAGACATGCATTCTCCGAATGTGAATAGAACAACTTTGTACAGAATTGTGTCTGAACATTTGAAGTTTCACAAATTGTGTGCCTGTTGGGTTCCCAGGCTGCTTACTGAGCCCCAACGAATGAAAAGAATGGCTTTTGCTCTTGATTTTTTGGAGCGATATCATAAGGATGGTGACAGTCTTTTAGACAATGTTGTCACAGGGGATGAGACATGGGTTTCTCACATCACTCCAGAGTCTAAACGTCAGTCAATGCAATGGCGTCACACGTCATCGCCAGTCAAGGTCAAGGCAAAGCAGACAATCTCAACACGTAAGGTTATGGCGACTGTGTTCTGGGATAGACGTGGAGTATTGTTAGTCGACTTTATGGAGAGAGGAACAACGATTAATAAAGCCGCCTACTGCGCTACCCTGACTAAACTTCGACGTGCAATCCAGAATAAGCGACGTGGTCTTTTGTCGTCTGGAATCTTGTTGTTGCATGACAATGCCAGACCCCACACTGCAAATGAAACGCAAGCTCTGATCAAGAAATTTGGATGGGAACAGATGGACCATCCTCCTTACAGTCCGGACCTGGCGCCAAGTGATTTCCACCTGTTCCGTTACTTAAAGGAGTTTCTCGGCGGCAAGCGCTTCGACACAGATGATGAAGTGAAAGAAGCAGTTAAGGACTGGTTATCGTCACAGGCGGCCGATTTCTATAACATGGGCATTCAAAAGCTTGTTGAACGATGTGGCAAATGTTTAAATAAGTATGGAAGTTATGTAGAAAAATAGATAAAGATGTAAGGAATGTAAATAAAACAATTGTTTTGAAAAAACATTTTAGTTTTGATTTTTTTTATAACCGGACCTTACTTTTGGAATAACCCTCGTATGTAACGATTGGTTGGCGACTCTTCTACTCTGGTGGTAGTGGTTCCTTTCTCGTTCCGAGCACTCTAAGCACAGTATTCAGTGTGCGGAGTCCAGACCGCCAGTTCCGGCTTTGGCGTATTTTTACATCTTCGCATTTGGTTTATTGGGTGTCAGGTAGCGTGAACAAGATTATCATTAGTCATTCGTTAGACTGCCACTAGTCTGAGTAACCATCTTGTGAAGTGAATGCAACTCTTGGCTGCCTATCTCATCGCTCGTGAAGGTGTTTTTGGCCAGACGTACTCAGAGGTCAGTTTCTGGTGCACTGTCTGTGACTGTCCCTTGTGTTTTATTATTGTATTTGTTGTTTTGTTGTATGTTTCTAAATTTTTTATATAACTGCCATTCTTGGCCTTACAGCAGGTTCAAATGATTGTGCTACCAAGTTTACCACCATTTTGTGTCACCTGTTTGGCGATCAGTTGCTTGTCCTTTTAAATTACCCTGTGCTGTTGTATTTGCTGTTTTACAGCATATTTTTTTACATTTTTATATAATTGCCATTTTTGGCGTTACAGCAGGTTTAAATGGTTGTGCTACCAAGTTTACCATCATTTTGTCTCACCCATTTGGTAATCAGTTGCCTGTTTTCTTTTAAATTAACCTTTGCTATTGCATTGCTGTTTTACAGTATGTTTCTTAAATTTTTTTATAATTGCCGTTCTTGGCTTCAAAGGCCTTCAGCCGTGACTGTGGTTACTTGCCTTAAAATTCTAACTGGGATCACATTGGCTTGTTTTTAAAGCTTTATTTGCTGTGTCTGTATTTTATGCTCATTTGGTAAATTCTAACGCACTGAAAGCACTATTAATTACACGGTTGTTTATTCCTTCATTAATAACGTGTGATATCTTTATTTATTGCTGAATCTGGCATTACCGTTGAAATGTTGGCAGAAGAGCCAACACCGTGTTGCTAGAGGAGGCCGAAATGCACGCTTTTAAGCTCACGCAGATTGGCGTGAGGTCTGTAACAAGTTAAAGTAATTATCCTATAAAGAAAAGAACGTAGTTCTTGGAATACTTAACTTTAATCCACAATTGGTGTACATCGCTCTTGACGGTACATGTTATATCCTCAATATAAACTGGTAATGGCGCCTTGCTAGGTCGTAGCAAATGACGTAGCTGAAGGCTATGCTAACTATCGTCTCGGCAAATGAGAGCGTATTTGTCAGCGAACCATTCCTAGCAAAGTCGGCTGTACAACATGGGGCGAGTGCTAGGACGTCTCTCTAGACCTGCCGTGTGGCGGCGCTCGGTCTGCAATCACTGATAGTGGCGACACGCGGGTCCGACGTATACTAACGGACCGCGGCCGATTTAAAGGCTACCACCTAGCAAGTGTGGTGTCTGGCGGTGACACCACAACCGTTTTAAAATAAATCTGTGTAATTGTAAAAGGGAACCAATAGTAACTGATTACAGCCCCATCCACAATCGTAACCGAATCCTGCCTTTCTTGACTATTAGGTTCCAGTACGCTACAGGGCGTCTGGCTCGGAGATGTGTTAAATTAACCGGTTTGTGACAGTTTGTTGCGTCAATGTGGTGCCAGCTGCTGCTCAGATTGCTGCTGCAGATGCAGTACGATGTAACAGAACCATACGGCGAACACGATGGTCCTCCCTATCGGTGTTGCCAATTGTCCGTCTGGAGCCCGGTCTTCTTGCGACTTTACATTCTCGTGATCACCGCTGCCAGCAGTCATGTACAGTGACTACATTCCTGCCAAGTCTTTGTCCAATATCGCAGAAGATACGAGGATAAGTCAAATGAAAACCTTAAATTTGTAATAACAAATCGAAATTTCGCGCCCTTATCCTGTAAGTTGGTAAGCGTGCTGCAAATAGTGTGCAGAATGGCCTGTAGGCGGCAGCATAGTGCAGATGCACACACGCCGTCGCAGTATCAGTATAAAGATGGCCGCCCGGCTTGCGACTTGCACAGCATTCTGTTATTCGGTTTTTGCGTAGTGAAGGTTCAAAATGGTTCAAATGGCTCTGAGCACTATGGGACTCAACTGCTGAGGTCATTAGTCCCCTAGAACTTAGAACTAGTTAAACCTAACTAACCTAAGGACATCACAAACATCCATGCCCGAGGCAGGATTCGAACCTGCGACCGTAGCGGTCTTGCGGTTCCAGACTGCAGCGCCTTTAACCGCACGGCCACTTCGGCCGGCGCGTAGTGAAGGTGTGAAACCTATTGAAGTTCATCGACGAATGAAGGTTCAGTATGGCGATGCATTTTTGTCACAGCAGGAAGTCTACTAATGGAGTAGGAAGTTCTCAAATGGTGTGACTGCAGTGGAAGATGCTTCTCGTCCAGGTCAGGCACAACGAGTTGTGACTCCGCAGAACATTGCAGCAGTTGAAGCCATAGTGAAGGAAAACCGCCGAGTGACACTGAATGACATTGCAGCATGTTTACAGATTAGTCACGGGTCAGCACACCACATCGTGAATGATGTGCTCCAGTTTCACAAAGTGTCTGCAAGATGGGTGCCACGGCAGCTGAAATGAGAGAACGACGTGTTAATGCTTGTGAAGAACTTCTTCGGCGCTTTGAACGAGATGATGATGGCTTCCTTGCAAGAATCGTTACTGGCGATGAAACCTGGGTTCACTTCCACCAACCGGAAACGAAGAGAGCGAGCAAGGAATGGGGCCATTCCTCATCACCAAAACCAAAGAAGTTTCGAACGGAACCATCAGCAGAGAAGGTTATGCTGACTCTCTTTTGGGACGAAAAAGCTGACATTTTGGAGCATTACATGCCTAGAGGGACCACTGTCACCAGTGCATCATACACACATCTCCTAAAAAATCATCTGCGGCCTGCAATCAAATCAAAGCGACGTGGATTGCTGTCAGCAGGTGTCCTTTTGCGACATAACAATGCAAGGCCCCACACTGCCCGTACAACAGTTGCAACAATCACAGACCTCCATTTTCAGTGTTTTCCTCATCCACCATACTCACCAGACCTTGCCCCAAGTGATTTTCATATGTTTGGACCACTCAATGAGGCAATAGGAGGAAAGAAATTCCGTTGTGATGAAGAGGTACGCCACGCAGTGCATGAGTGGTTGCGCGGACTACCAAAAGAATTTTTTTGTAAAGGAATTTGTGCACTTCGTAAGCGCTGGAGGACTTGCATTGAGCGTGGGGGAGATTATGTTGAAAAATGATACAGCTGTGTACCACTTGTGTACAACAAATAATATTTTTAAATAAATGTAAGGTTTTCCTTTGACTAACCCTCGCACATCCAGCTTCTGGTTGCCCTATTACACGACCTCGTTCAAACTCAGTGAGGTGTTGATAAAGATGTCTTTATCGTCTTAAAGTCATGTTGACTAACATCAATTCGCCATGTGCAGTCTCGAAGATACACTACTGGCCATTAAAATTGCTACACCCAGAAGAAATGCAGATGATGAACGGGTATTCATTGGACAAATATATTATACTAGAACTGACATGTGATTACATTTTCACGCAATTTGGGTGCATGGATCCTGAGAAATCAGTACCCAGAACAACCACCTCTGGCCGTAATAACGGCCTTGATACGCCTGGGTATTGAGTCAAACAGAGCTTGGACGGCGTTGTAACGTACCCTCTCTCTCTGTTATTGTTTTTGTTTTTTTTAATTGCTTTTTGTTATTGTAGTTGTAGAGATATGAAATTATTGTAGCGGTTTGCTTAGTCAGCCGTACTTCGGAATTTTTTCACATTAAATGGAGCCCGAAACTTGCGTAAAAAATACTTCGCGTGAAGTGCGACTTGCGGCATAAACAAAAATTAATTGCGGAGATGCAATCCACAGAATATTAACAGAAAAGCTTTAGAACAATGCGCACGACTGACTAGACACATTCAGAGGGTACGTACATTCACGTACGAGTAGATGCGATCTGATGAGAAAGATCTATCTTAAATTTTTTTTGTGTAAAATAATTACGTCGTAACACACTCGGAGACTGCGAACGTACAATCATGGTAGAGGCACGTACGTTCTATCATTCCCCGTGGCCTGGGTAAAAGAATTGCAATTATTTAAATTTAAGAATATTTCTTTTATCAATCGGACTCCTATTTTTATACGAAAAGGAAGATTCCAGGTTCTGAATGTCTCGGCAAAAACACATCGAAATTAATCTTAGCAACCACCAAAGGAAAGTAGGCTAGTGAGCACAGTCAAGTACCTCTATTGTTGAGCAGCGCCGTCGTAAGGATCGTCGTCGCCATCTAAAATTCGCCTTCTCGAATTAACAGAATAATTTGTACTCCATTGGTATGGGATTTAGGCTTGATCTTGACAGAAATAATAAAACACATTTTTCAAAAAATGGTTCAATGGCTCTGAGCACTATGCGACTCAACTTCTGAGGTCATCAGTCGCCTAGAACTTAGAACTAATTAAACCTAACTAACCTAAGGACATCACACACATCCATGCCCGAGGCAGGATTCGAACCTGCGGCCGTAGCGGTCGCGCGGCTCCAGACTGTAGCGCCCAGAACCGCACGGCCACTCCGGCCGGCACACATTTTTCATCATTTACCACTTTCATTTAACACACACATAGACATGAAACTATACAGTACGTCTTTTATGCCAGCACATCAGAAGAAAAGGTAGTTAATACCAGAAGTAATAAAAGAATCTCGAAATTAGTCCTTTGTCTCTCAATGATAAAAAAAGTTTTTTAGGGTATTCCTCTGGTATGACAGTTGCACAAATTTTCTTCTGGTATCTTTGAGATTATATTACAACATTTTTAGTTCCTTTTCAGCGTGTACAGGTACAGCTGCCCATGCAGCTTCAACACGATACCACAGCTCATCAAGAGTAGTGACTGGCGTATTGTGACGAGCCAGTTGCTCGGCCATCATTGACCTGACGTTTTCAATTGGTGAGAGATCTGGAGAATGTGCTGGCCAGGGCAGCAGTCGAACATTTTCTGTACGCAGAAAGGCCCGTACAGGACCTGCAGTATGCGCTCGTGCATTATCCTGCTGAAATGTAGAGTTTCGCAGGGATCGAATGAAGGGTATAGCCACGGGTCGTAACACATCTGAAATGTAATGTACACTGTTCACAGTGCCGTCAATGCGACCAAGAGGTGACCCACACGTGTAACCTTACCATCACGCCGGGTGATACGCCAGTATGGCGATGACGATTATACGCTTCCAATGTGCGTACACCGCGACGTCGCCAAACACGGATGCGACCATCATGATGCTGTAAACAGAACCTGGATTCATCCGAAAAAATGAAGTTTTGCCATTAGTGCACCCAGGTTCGTCGTCGAGTACACCATCGCAGGCGCTCCTGTCTGTGATGCAGCGTCAAGCGTAACCGCAGCCATTGTCTCCGAGCAGATAGTCCATGCTGCTGCAGACCTCGTCGAACTGTTCGTGCACATGGTTGTTGTCTTGCAAACTTCCCCATCTGTTGACTCAGGGATCGAGACGTGGCTTTACGATCCGTTACAGCCATGCAGATAAGATGCCTGACATCTCGACTGCTAGTGATACGAGGCCGTTGGGATCCAGCACGGCGTTCCGTATTACCCTCCTGAACCCACCGATTCCATATTCTGCTAACATTCATTGGATCTCGACCAACGCGAGCAGCAATGGCGCGATACGATAAACCGCAATCGCGATAGGCTACAATCCGACCTTTATCAAAGTCGTAAACGTGATGGTAGGCATTTCTCCTCCTTACACGAGGCATCACAACGACGTTTCACCAGGCAACGCCGGTCAACTGCTGTTTGCGTATGAGAAATAGGTTGGTAACTTTCCTCGTGTCAGAACGTGGTAGGTGTCACCACCGGCGCCAACCTTGTGTGAATGCTCTGAAAAGCTAATCATTTGCATATGGCAGCATCTTCTTCCTGTCGGTTAAACTTCGCGTCTGTAGCACGTCATCTTCGTGGTGCAGCATTTTTCATGGCCAGTAGTGAAACTAACGCTCACGACCATTACAGTGTGTAGAGGGTGTGATTCAAAAGTTTCGAGACTTAACTCAGAACTAGAAAATTATTGGAATTTTACAGCGGACTAAAATTCTACGAAATATGGTCCTTCAGCATCAACACAGCGGTTCCAGCGCGTCTTCCACTGTTCGTAGCCCTTCTGGAAGGCCTCGGGCGTCATGCTATCGTGGAAGTCTGCTGGATGGCGTCGATGGAGTCGAATCGCTTCCCTTTTAGGCCTGTCTCGATTCGGGGGAAGAGGAAGAAGTCACTCGGAGCCAAGTCGGGGCTGTAGGGTGGCTGCGGCAGTGTTGCCACGTTGAACTCGGCCAAAACTTCAGCGGCGGCGCGCGACGTGTGAGAGGGTGCGTTGTCGTGGTGGAGAATCCAGTCGCCCTTGATCACCGGGCATACGCAGCGAACGCAATCCCTCAAGCAGGCTGTCCACGAGCACAAACTCCTTTTGAATCACTCCTTTACCCTTTTTTTTTGTTTTCGTGTGACTAGGGCCTCCCGTCGGGTAGACCGTTCGCCTGGTGCAAGTCTTTCGATTTGACGCCACTTCGATGGGAATGAAATGAGGGTGATTATGACAACACAACATCCAGTCCCTGAGTGGACAAAATCTCCCCCCCGCCCCCCAGCCGGGAATCGAACCTGGGCCCTTAGGATTGACATTCTGTCGCGCTGACCACTCAGCTACCGGGGGCGGACACTCCTCTACCATAAAAAAAGCAACCAGCATGCACTTCAAATGGTTCAAATGGCTCTGAGCACTATGGGACTTAACATCTATGGTCATCAGTCCCCTAGAACTTAGAACTACTTAAACCTAACTAACCTAAGGACAGCACACAACACCTAGTCATCACGAGGCAGAGAAAATCACTGACCCCGCAGGGAATCGAACCCGGGAACCCAGGCGTGGGGAGCGAGAACACTACCACACGACCACGAGCGCATGCACTTCACACATGGCTTGCTCATGCGAGTTTTCTTGGGCTTTGGCGAGGAAGTAGTGTGTCATTCTGAGCTTTGACGCTTCGACAGGATCGTACTTGCAGAGCCAGGTCAGTTCGTTCCCTGAAACCCCCCACTGCTTCCCGCACCCAGTGTAACTAGCCCGCGCGCGCGCTTCCCTACTCAGAAATGAATCAGACTTGAAACTTCTGAATCACACCTTGTATTTAAAGCAAACCTGATTTGCATCTTCATAGCGGTGCTACTAGGTCCATTCATAAGCGACTGGCACGTAATTTGAACAGACGTCATCTTTCAGATGTAGAAACAGGGCTACCAACTTTCGTTTATGTCACGCTGCTCCTTTGGGGTTGAGATTTTTTTTTTTTTTCGTCAGTGTAATTCAATATTGCCCGGAATGAAACCTGCAGGCAGATCATAGTGAGCCGTGCTCCGGCTCGCGTTTGTGCCGTTGACTGGTTGGCGTCGTGTATTCGCATTGTGACCTGTCGTTTTGTTAGTCCGTTCACTGGCGCCACTACGGTGCTAGCTTTGTCTGTCCGTGAGTGGCAGCAGCGGCGTTTATCGATAGCGAGTATTGTCGTACTATCTTTGGAGCGACCTCTGGTATTTGCGGGTCGTCGTGTGTCGCAGTTCAGTTGGGGAACGGTGCAGCAGGGAGGTCCGACAGCGCCAGGACTCGCCGAGATAGAGTTTAAGTTCAATGGATCGTTATATTCGAGCAGTGCAGCCTTCACTTGGGTAAATGTGTGTGTGTGTGTGTGTGTGTGTGTGTGTGTGTGTGTGTGTGTGTGTGTGTGTCGAAGGGACCTCATGCATTCAAGCTGTCGGTTGGCGGTTTTACACTCCGACGTTCCGTTCGCAGCTCGTGGTCTAGTGGCTAGCGTTTGCTGCCTCTGGATCATGGGGTCCAGGGTTTGACTCCCGGCCGAGCTGGGGATTTTCTCTGCCCAGGGACTGAGTGTTTGTGTTATCCTCGTCATATCATCATCATCATTGGTGACAGTGGCTGGATTGGATTGTGTAAAGAAATGGACTTGTAAAAATTGGGCCTTTGTACGGGCGCTGATGACCGCGCAGTTGAGCGCCCCACAAACCAGACATCATCATCATCACTCCGACGTTTCCCTTGCCTGACTTGATTGGCAACGACCGATGGTTGGTCGCTCGGTCGGTCGTCTCAATGGACGACGTGTACGAGGTGTGGCTAGAAAAAAACCGGACTAGTACTGGTGAAACAATAAAACGAATGCAATAAGGCTGAAAGTCGCGTGGCCTGTCACGTGACTCTCGCTCCGCCTACTGCTCGAGTTTCATCTGCCTCCTGCACTCAGTCTGCCCGTGGCGTCTGTTTTAAGTAGTTGACGTTTTGTCTGTGCGTCGGAAAATGTTGAGTGTACAGAAAGAACAGCGTTTTAACATCAAATTTTGTTTCAAACTAGGAAAATCTGCAAGTGAAACGTTTGTAATGTTACAACAAGTGTACGGCGATGATTGTTTATCGCGAACACAAGTGTTTGAGTGGTTTCAACGATTTAAAGATGGCCGCGAAGACACCAGTGATGACACTCGCACTGGCAGACCATTGTCAGCAAAAACTGATGCAAACATTGAAAAATTCGGTAAACTTGTTCGACAAGACAACAAGTCAACCCCTGTTAACTCAGACATTGCTCTGATTGTTAAACGGCGATCTTGTCGAACAAGTTTACCGATTTTTTCAATGTTTGCATCAGTTTTTGCTGACAATGGTCTGCCAGTGCGAGTGTCATCACTGGTGTCTTCGCGGCCATCTTTAAATCGTTGAAACCACTCAAACACTTGTGTTCGCGATAAACAATCATCGCCGTACACTTGTTGTAACATTACAAACGTTTCAGTTGCAGATTTTCCTAGTTTGAAACAAAATTTGATGTTAAAACGCTGTTCTTTCTGTACACTCAACATTTTCCGACGCACAGACAAAACGTCAACTACTTAAAACAGACGCCACGGGCAGACTGAGTGCAGGAGGCAGATGAAACTCGAGCAGTAGGCGGAGCGAGAGTCACGTGACAGGCCACGAGACTTTCAGCCTTATTGCATTCGTTTTATTGCTTCACCAGTACTAGTCCGGTTTTTTTCTAGCCACACCTCGTATCTGGTCTTGCGACCGTTATTGTTTGAGTTGTTTGATGTTCCATGTGCATCTAGTCAGAGTTTGAATAGGCAGTTTGGTCTTAACCCTGTCTGCGTACTACGATTTGGTGGAGCCAACTTGTGTAATTAAATGCGTGTCATTTGACGATTTTAACTGTTATTCTATTGTGGTATTGGTTATCGCATCTTAGGTGGAGTACGCGAGTGTGCTGGTCGGCGTTCAAGATGTCCCTAGTTTGAGTTGGCATCCTGTTGAGTGAGCATAACTCTTGGCTGCCTGTCTCGCCGCTTACGCAGCTGTAGGGACGTTTCTCAGTTCGATGCTTGGAGCACTGTCTGTGGATCACTCCCTTCTTTATTTGGTCTGATTGTGTCAATGGTTTAAACATAATATAAGTTTCCTTTAATTTACGTCTATGGTCACAATCTTTTTGTTTGACAGATTACCGGTTTCCGTCTTTAATGGCCATTATCAGATCTGTTTCATAAACGATGTGATTTATACGTATTTCACGATGCTGGTGTTGATTCCGCATTTAACATTTGACGATGCCACTATGGCTGCAGTACATTAGGAATTTATTTTTATGAAACAGATCTCATGATGGTCATTAAAGATCGAAACCGGTAATCTGTAAAACAAAACGTTTGTGACCATAGTCCTAAACTGAAGGAAACTTATTACATATACGGGTAACTGTGTTTTTTCGCGACGATGTCGCAGCTTGTAAACATAATATTTTGTTTAAATTATTCCTATTGCTTGTGGGCTTCAGCCGACAAATAATTTGAATTCTTCTCAATAAGGCTTTCAGCCGTCAGTGTAGCTTGTGTTACAGTCAATTTTTTTTAAAATGATTGGTTTTAAAAATTTATTTCCTTTAATAAAACCGGCCGGTGTGGCCGAGCGGTTAAAGGCGCTACAGTCTGGAAACGCACGACCGCTACGGTTTAGGTTCGAATCCTGCCTCTGGCATGGATGTGTGTGATGTCCTTAGGTTAGTTAGGTTTAAGTAGTTCTAAGTTCTAGGGGACTGATGACCTCAGATGTTAAGTCCTGTAGTGTTCAGAGCCATTTTGAACCTTAAATAAAGTGCACGTATTTACTGTGCAACCAACGGTAGCTGATTACGCTCCGTCCACACCTTTTCCTGTCTTCCGTAAGTCCCACGTCTCACATAGGTCGATGGGAATCAATGCCTACACGAAAGTTGTATTCATTTGTAGCACAGCCCCACCCAGTGTGAGACGTGAAGAGTCTGCTAATGCAGAGGGCTAAATTGTTTATAGCAGCTCAACCCACTCCCTCCATGAATATCAATCTCCATCAGCTCGTCTGAGGCCTAGGAGGGGTTTCTTGCCGTTTTCTGCTTCACTTCGGTCAGACCCAAGAAAAGTTAGGGTTGAAATATGGAAACAGAGGTATCCCGATCCATCAGAACGTATGAAATGTGAGGAAGAATTTTCGATGTGTTTATCAAGAAGGATGGTATACGTGGAAGCCCTGAAACAGATGAAACACAGGCAGCGCAAAATCTAAGGACAACGTCAAGAAGTGAGTGAGGCACCATGCAAGATGGAGGCTGACTATGTGGATGCTGGCAGGAACAAAGTTCTGGTCATCTCATGACTTGCGACCTTTGTCCGGATTCATTCACGGGGTTGCAACTGGCACTGCCTGAAAGCAGTGCTGTCAATGTAGCCAAATACTGGTTATAGTTTGTATGAGTACTGTATACACGAGGTAGTCTGAAAAGTTCACGGAATGAAATAGAAAGAAACGACTTACCTCAGTGAAACTTCCAGAATGATGTTTTCCTCTCTGCAGCGGTGCGTGGTATATGCTGGAAGGTAGGAGATGAGGCACTCGCGGAAGTAAAGCTATGTGAGTCGTGCTTGTGTGGCTTAGTCGGTAGAGCACTTGCCTGCAAGAGACAAAGTCCTTGGTTCGAGGCACGTAGTTTCAATCTGTTTGGAAATTTCAGTGTGATTTCTTTATTTTTAAATTCACTTGGTCCAGCGATGTTCCAGTGCCTTGATCCGATCTCGAAAATTAGATTCCTCCAGACCTGCAAAATACTTCGGCTGTCAGTTCTCTGTTTCAAGAGAATCTCCGTCCACTGAGTTTGAGGGAGAGATGGAAGCGCGATGGTGCCGAATAAGGCGGTTGTAGCAACGAATCGTATCCTAGTTTATGTTTTTCGTGGCAACGACTATTGTGTCAGGACGCACCACCTCGATGAAAGATGACTTTCTTCCTTGCCAATGCAGTCCATTTTTCGCGTATCTTATGGTGGACTTAGACAGGAACGATAGTATAGTGTTTTCTAGTAATTGACCAGAATCCCTTTAACATCCCAGAAAACTGACACCATGATCTTCTTAACCAATTGTATTGCTGTATTTGGTGGTTTTAAATCAACGTATAAGGGAGGATAGAAAAGTTTCCATTGGTTCTGCGTACATGCGACGTAGCAACGTATTCCAGAATTCGAAACCAGAACAGCTGTTAGCATGAGTGATGTAAAAGTAGATATCTTAGCTGTTGCGAAACAACTCAAATCACGTAAGAAATGCAAGTCTTCCGGTCCACATGGTATACCAATCAGGTTCCTTTCAGAGTATGCAAACACAATAGTGCCTTTCTTAGCAATCATACACAACCGCTCACTTGAAGAAATGACTGTTCCTAAAGACTGGAAAATTGCGCAGGTCACACCAGTATTCAAGAAAGGAAATAGGAGTAAGCCATTGAATTACAGACCCGTATCACTGATCTCAATTTGCGGCAGGATTTTGGAGCATATACTATACTCGAACATTATGAATCACCTTGAACAAAATGACTTATTAATACAGATTCAGAAAATATCATTCTTGTGCAAGGCAGCTAGCTCTTTATTCTTATGAAGTAATGAGTGCTGTCGACAAGGGATCTCAGATCGATTCCATATTCCCAGATTTCCAGAAGGCTTTTGATGCCGTTCCTCACAAGCGACTATTAATCAGATTGTGTGCATATGGAGTATCATCTCAGTTGTGTGACTGAATGCGTGATTTCCATTATAATTATCCGGGCTGTTATGCCGTGGTCTGTTGATGAATTCTGTGTTAACACAGACTTCATCAACCGACCACGGCAACTGTGTTAACACAGACTTCATCAACCGACCACGGCATAACAGCCCGGATAATTATAATGGACATGACATTTCCAGCCGTGGAAATCTACATTTTTGAATGCGTGATTTCCTCTCAGAGAGAGTGATAGACGGTAAATCATCGAGTAGAACAGAAGTGATATCTGGCGTTCCGCAAGGTAGTGTCATAGGCCCTCTGCTGTTCCTGATTTACATAAATGATCTAGGTGATAATCTGAGCAGCCCCCTTAGGTTGTTTGCAGCTGACGCTGTAATTTACCGTCTAGTAAAATCATCAGACGATCAATTCCAATTACAAAGTGATCTAGAGAGAATTTCTGTATGATACGAAAAGTGGCAATTGGCACTAAACAAAGAAAAGTGCGAGGTCATCCACATGGGTAAAAGAAATCCGATAAATTTTGGGTGTACGATACATCGCACAAATCTAAGGGCTGCCAGTCGACTAAATAACTAGAAATTACAATTACGAACAACTTACATTGGAAAGACCACATAGATAATATTGTGGGGAAGGCGAAACAAAGACTGCGCTTTGTTGGCAGCACACGTAGAAGATGCGACAAACCCACTATAGAGGCAGCCTACATTACACTTGTCCATCCTCTGCTGGAATATTGCTGCGAGGTGTGGGATCCTTACCAGATACGGCTGACGGAGTACACAGAAAAAGTGCAAAGAAGGGCAGCTCGTTTCGTGTTATGGCGCAATAGGGGTGAGTGTATCACTGATATGATACGCGAGTTGGGGTGGCAGTCACTGAAACAAAGGCGGCTTTCTTTGCGGCGAGATCTATTTACGAAATTTCAATCACCAACTTTCTCTTCCGAATGGGAAAATATTTTGTTGCCACTCACCTACGTGGGGAGAAATGATCATCATAATAAAATAAGAGAAATCAGAGCTCGAACGGAAAGATTTAGGTGTTCCTTTTTCCCACGCACCATTCGAGAGTGGAATGGTAGAGAAGTAGTATGAAAATGGTTCGATGAACTTAAGTGTGAATTGCAGAGTAACCAGTTGGATGTAGAACAATGGAAGCACCGGTGGGACATGTGTACTAGTTGTAATGGAGAGTATTTAGAAGAGGATGAGGCTGTTTTGTAAACAATTTGAAAATACATAGCTTTTGCAAAATAATCCAGGTTGTTTTGGGTATCTCCTCATACAACAACATTTATGATAGTGTTCTCCACAAGAGGGGGGGGGAGGAGGGGGGGTTGGTCGCCCACTGTTTTAGTTGCCAACGTGGACAAGGTACGGCAGGCGTTTTCCAGGACTCGGCTAGAATTGGTGTGTACGGCGTCCAGAGAGTTGTAAATGAGACGATCAACAGTGCAGAGCGTCTTGCATAAGACGTTACGGCTACATGTCTACAAGGCGCAGCTGCTTAAGGCATTAAAGCCTATGGGCAAACTTCAGCGCGAACACTTTACACTAACGTGTTAGGCAATAGTGACCTTTTCGGGAAAAAACGGTTTCCCCGATGATGCAACATTTCATGCATTCTGCGATCTAAATCGTGTCGTTGTTGTGGTCTTAAGTCCAGAGACTGGTTTGATGCAGCTCTCCATGCTACTGTATCCTGTGCAAGCTTCTTCATCTCCCAGTACTTACTGCAGCCTACATCCTTCTGAATCTGTTTAGTGTGTTCATCTCTTGGTCTCCCTCTACGATTTTTACCCTCCACGCTGCCCCCAATACTAAATTGGTGATCCCTTGATGCCTCAGAACATGTCCTACCAACCGATGGCTTCTTCCAGTCAAGTTGTGCCACAAACTTCTCTTCTCCCCAATCCTATTCAACACCACCTCATTAGTTATGTGATCTACACATCTAATCTTCAGCATTCTTCTGTAGCACCTCATTTCGAAAGCTTCTATTCTCTTCTTATCTAAACTATTTATCGTCATGTTTCACTTCCATCCATGGCTACACTCTTTACAAATACTTTCAGAAACGACTTCCTGACACTTAAATCTATACTCGATGTTAACAAATTTCTCTTCTTCAGAAACGCTTTCCTCGCCATTGCCAGTCTACATTTTATATCCTCTCTACTTCGACCATAATCAGTTATTTTGCTCCCCAAATAGCAAAACTCCTTTACTACTTTAACTGTCTCATTTCCTAATCTAATTCCCTCAGCATCACCCGACTTTATTCGACTACATTCCATTACCCTCGTTTTGCTTTTGTTGATGTTCATCTTATACCCTCTTTTCAAGACACTGTCCATTCCGTTCAACTGCTCTTCCAAGTCCTTTGCTGTCTCGGACAGCATTGCAATGTCATCGGCGAACCTCAAAGTTATTATTTCTTCTCCATGGATTTTAATACCTACTCCGAACTTTTCTTTCGTTTCCTTTATTGCTTGCTCAGTATACAGATTGAGTAACATCGGGTAGAGGCTACAACCCTGACTCACTCCCTTCCCAACCACTGCTTCCCTTTCATGCCCCTCGACTCTTATAACTGCCATCTGGTTTCTGTACAAATTGTAAATAGCCTTTCGCTCCTTGTATTTTACCCCTGCCACCTTCAGAATTTGAAAGAGAGTATTCCAATCAACATTGTCAAAAGCTTTCTCTATGGCTACAAATGCTAGAAACGTAGGTTTGCCTTTCCTTAATCTTTCTTCTAAGATGAGTCGTAGGGTCAGTATTGCGTCACGTGTTTCAACATTTCTACGGAATCCAAACTGATCTTTCCCGAGGTCGGCTTCTATCAGTTTTTCCATTCGTCTGTAAAGAATTCGCGTTAGTATTTTGCAGCTGTGACTTATTAAACTGATAGTTCGGTAATTTTCACATCTGTCAACGCCTACTTTCTTTGGGATTGGAATTATTATATTCTTCTTGAAGTCTGAGGGTATTTCGCCTGTCTCATACATCTTGCTCACCAGATGGTTGAGTTTTGTCATGACTGGCTCTCCCAAGGCTGTCAGTAGTTCTACTCCAGGGGCCTTGTTTCGACTCAGGTCTTTCAGTGCTCTGTCAAACTTTTCACGCAGTATCATATCTCCCATTTCATCTTCATCTACATCCTCTTCCATTTCCATAATATTGTCCTCACGTACATCGCCCTTGTATAGATCCTCTATATACTCCTTCCACTTTTCTGCTTTCCCTTCTTTCCTTAGAACATAACACTCGTATATGTGGTTTACAACATTCTCATGTTACACTTGGAATGGAGATAGACAGTCCCATGGTCAATATCTGGTGCGGACTGATCCACAACCGATGCAAGGCTCCATTCCTTTTGCATCGAGTCTGCCGTCAACGGTGGCGTTAACAGGACATGTTACAATAGTTAGTTGCAATCTTATGTTGTGTTCCAGCAGGATGGAGCACCACAGCACTGGTACCTAAATGTCCATCAATTTCTACATGAGAAGTTTCTGGATGGGTGGCTAAGTTAGATTAAGTATTGTGTAAGTCTATGGACCGATGACCTCAGCAGTTTGGTCCCTTAGCACTTCACACACATTTGGACATTTTCTCCTTCTATAACAACGCCAATCAGTGGGCTCGACTACCAGTTCGATCGGCAGAGCGGCCGAAAGATACAGATTAGGGCCACAGCAATGAGTTGTGCTTTGCACGTCTAGTGTTAGAAATGTGTACAACACAAGCTCCGCCCACAGCTGTGTTATTCGTTTCTTTATTTTTTTTTATTTTAGTACCCCTCGTATGCCAAGCTCCAATAGTTGGCCGGGACAGTGGTTGCCTTCCATATCATATTCGAAAGTTTCGTTGCCCTTGGGTATCGAATGCTGTCTCTATGAACCGGGTCACACACTGAGCTTTCTCCTGAGTCGTCCAAATTTTATCAGGTTTTCCATTTCAATTTTGCATCAAAATTTCCTCACCTGGAAGGTAAAAAACTTTGTGAGTTACCTTATCACATGTTTATAAACCATGTCTTAATATCTCCTATAGTTTTAAGATTGTGAAAATAATTTATGGACACCCATACTTAATCGTCGCTTGGATCTTGATTTTCTTCCATCTTCGTAAATCACGACAAGGGAACAACAGAGAGACATTCGCCCCAAGAAATCATCCAGAGTACTTAGACATAACGCGTCTACTCATAAAGGATTATGCAGGAACCTTGTTGTGCTAGCGTTGACATTCTAACAATACCACCACTTGCAAAGTAGGTTAGAAATCAGATTAACAATGTTGCTCACGCAGCATATGTTCGGGCTTTATCGGGCAACAACAAAGTTATTGACTGTGGATGGTATCGTCACAACGGAAATAATGAATTCACTGTAAAAATAGTCATTAATTTTGGCACTTATCGTGAATGGATTCCCACGTAGATTTCGTCGAAGTTATTATGGCTCATCTTCTTGATTCTAGGGTGATTCCACTTTGACTGCTAGAAGGTCCAGATATGTATTTTAGCAATAATTGAAGACCTAACAAATGCGTTTTTCAGGAAATTGTTAATGATCAAACAATCCCAGATCAGAACAATGGTATGGTAGAAATAATTTTTGACTTGGTGTTCACGATCCACATTTTTATGAAACTTCTTGTAAATTCACATATACTTCTACTTAATTGTCACATCATCAATAAAACAGTTTTGTATCAATCTTCATATATTTAATTTCCACTTTAACCAAACACAAGACTTGACTGTTCTTTTACAAAGCGAAATAACAACTTCTGCAAAGTGAAACAAAGACTGCCCTGTGCGCATTCGCGCCAAAATGGTTACAAGTAAGTCAAAGATTATAACAGTCTCACAGAAATGAATACACACAAGAACCATCTCACTGTAATATATCGATACATTGGAGTACCTATACATTAATAACACCAAATGTGAATATTGTCACAAAACTATGTCTGTCACTTCGCAGAAAAATAGTACGATATTACTCGTATCGAGAACTGGGATTGGAGTGCCGTAATTGTCACGTAAATGAAGAACCATTACAACATCTGGTGGTAATTCCGCAAACTTCTCAAACTACTCTCGTATAGTAAATATTTGTTTATTTACATTATCTGTGTAGTACTTTACGCCCTTCTGTTTTAATATCTTTGTTAATAAATATCGTTAATTGACTAATCTGACCACGAATATTTCGTATTCTTTGTATTCAATAGCTGTATTGCCTGATACTTCCGATACGAGTTAAGAAGAAGGCTACTGTGGTGGATGAGATGAACAAACTGCTAAGCGGCCAGCAGGTCACAACTTCGGAGGCAGCGCAGAGCGCTAGCAAGAGTTACGAATCCTTTCATTAGCAGCTGATGCGTTATTACGTCGCTGAATGACGAATCAGCAAAACAGCTGCGAGTGGTGGGGAATCCTTACGTCATATTAATCAGCAAGATGGATATAGCTCCATGACCGTCAATGTTATCTGTTGGAAAGGCTGGCACTCGGAGAGAGAGAGGGAGAGAGAGACAGAGAGAGAGGGAGAGAGAGAGAGAGAGAGGGAGAGAGAGAGAGGAGTGGGGGGGGGCGGGGAGAAGGAGAGATATATAGATAGAGAGAGAGGGAGATAGCAAGTTTCCTGGTAGTGAGTCAAGCAGGCCAGCGATAGCAGAGGTGCCAGTTACTTCCAAACAAAGTGCAAGAAATGTGCAGAGTAATCTTGCTCACCAGTGAAGTAAGCCAGCTTAATCACCTGCAACCGAACTAAAAATTATTTTCACCCGCGGACATATGCGCGTTTTAACATTGACCAGGATTTTTTATCAATAAAATTAGTATTTTTGTGCGACTGACGTTTTAACGAATGGAAAGACTGTACAGGACCTTAAAGAAAAGTATCCCATATTTTGAGATGTGGTAGTAAGGACGAAACAAAACAGAAATGTCCTCTAAACACTGCGTCCAAAATGCATCTCTTAAGTACTAGGAGCACTTCTGTATGTTCATTACTGTGAAACACATCTCTTCTACACTGAAGCGCCAAAGAAACCGATATAGTCATGCGTACTCAAATACAGAGATATGTAAACAGGCAGAATAAGGCGCTGCGATCGGCAACGCCTATTTAAGACAACTGCGACATAGTGGCGTATACGAACAGTGATCCAATACTGTCGAATGTTTTTTATTCGTATTTGATCACAATATCAATTCTTTTGATGATGACCTGTTTCAGTCCTTAATGACCATCTGAGGATGGTCATTACGGACTGAAACCGGTCATCATCAAAAGAATCGATATTGTGATCAAAGACTGGAATGAAAAACATTTGGCAACAAGTGAGTTTGAACGTGGTGTTATAGTCGGCGCACGAGCGAAGGGACACAGAATCTCCGAGTTAAAGTGGGGATTTTCCGAACGACCATTTCATGCGTGTTCCGTGAATATCAGGAACCCGCTTCGACCAGAAAAAGGTCCTGCAAGAACGGGACCAACGACGAATGAAGAGGATCGTTCAACGTGACAGAAGTGCAACCTTTCCGCACATTGCTGTAGATTTCAATGCTGGACCATCAGCAAATGTCAGCGTGCGAAGAATTCAAAGAAAC
Organism: Schistocerca serialis cubense; assembly: GCF_023864345.2. NCBI lineage: Eukaryota > Metazoa > Arthropoda > Insecta > Orthoptera > Acrididae > Schistocerca > Schistocerca serialis. Next base: position 121,243,258 of record NC_064649.1, read on the forward strand.
ATCGTCGATATGGGCTTTCGGAGGCGAAGGCCCACTCGTGTACCCTTGGTAACTGCACGACACAAAGTTTTACGCCCATCAACACCGACATTGGACCGGAAACATGTTACCTGGTCGGACGAGTCTCGTTTCAAATTTTATCGGGCGGATGGATGTGTACGGGTATGGAGACAACCTCACGAAATAATGGACCCTGGATATCAGCAGGGGACTGTTCAAGCTGATCGAGGTGGATTGTATCGAGCGGATGGATGTGTACGGGTATGGAGACAACCTCACGAAATAATGGACGCTGGATATCAGCAGGGGCAGTTCAAGCTGGTGGTGACTCTGTACTGGTGTGGGGCGTGTGCAGTTGAAGTTATATGGGACCCCTGACACGTCTAGATACGACTCTGACAAGTGACACGTACGTAAGCTTCCTGCCTGATCATCTGCATCCATTCATGTCCACTGTGCATTCCGATGGGCAATTCCAACAGGACAACGCGACATCCCACAAATCCAGAATTGCTACAGACTGGCTTCAGTAACACTCTAATGAGTTGAAACACTTCCGCTGGCCACCAGACTCCCCAGATATGGATGTTGTTGAGCACATCTGGGATGCCTTGCAACGTGCTGTTCAGAAGAGATCTCCGCCCCGTCGTTCTCTTACGGATTTATGGACAGCCCTGCGGGATTCATGGTGTCAGTTCCCTCCAGCACAACTTCAGACATTAGTCGAGTCCATGCCACCTTCGTGATGTGGCACTTATGCGTGCTCATGGGGGCTCCTTCACGATATTGGGCAGGTGTACCAACTTCTTTGGTTCTTCAGTGCGCTGCTACTAATACAGGTACTACTACCATACTACTACTACTACTAATAATAATAATAATAATAATAATAGTAATGATAATAATATCGTATGGCACGTCGATCTAGTTCAGGTCTTTCAATTGGACGTTACTTGGGCGACTTGTGGTCCTTCAGGAAACGCCACCCGGTTTTCCCTACACGATCACTTATCCAAGTGGTATCCGTGTCGAACGTTGCTTAACTTCGGTGACCGCATGGGAACCGAGGTTACTATAGTTGCACTCACGGACGATGGCTGTCGGGTTAAGTATGTTTTTCGCATCTACGTCACGCATTCTCCGACAACCAATGAGCGTTTAGTAGTGTTCTCAGCCGTCTGCTGTGAATGTTGCAGCCAATTCGAGCATTAAGCGTGTTCGAAGCAAGTTATTTAGAGAATTTTTATTCCATTTGTTGCGAGTTGTCACAGCTGATGATGGTGGTAGGTCCTGCACAGGCAAGCGAGGCACATACCAGATGTAGAAGTATGAAACCGGAATTTCCATATAGACGGTGCTAGCCGTCAGTGTAGGGCAAGTGAGATCACGTCTGCAAGGCCATCTGCTTCCTGAAACGGCTGACGACGAATGTCAACACACAGTAACCCAAGTCCCGTACATTGGCCCTGTTTCAAACCCGTAAACATGTCGAGTTTTGTGACTAAGAAATACGATTTGCGGACAGGATTGGTTTTCTGTTATCATTTGAAGAAAACCGCTGCAGAATCGCATCGTATGCTTGTCGAAGCTGTCGGCGGTCATGCTCTTGGGGAAAACACAGTGTTTCGAGTGGTTCAAAAAATTCAAAAGTGGTGATTTTGACGTGAGAAACGACGAGCGCGGGAAACCACCGGAAAAGTTCGGAGACAGCGAATTGCAGGCCTTATTGGATAAAGATGATACTCAAAATCAACAGGAACTCGCAGAACAATCGAATATGACACAGGAAGAGCAGTTTCTCTTCGGTTGAAAGCTATGGCAAAGGTGCAGAAAGCGGGAAAATTGGTTCTGCATGAACTGAATGAAAGGCAGCATGGAGCTCGAAAGACCACTTGTGAAATGCTGCTTGCTAGATACAAAATAAAGTCGTTTCTCCATCTAATAGTGAAAGGTGATGAAAAATGGACCCTAACCGTCCTAAACTATGGGTGAACCCAGACAAACCATCGACATCCACTGAAAAACCAAATCGCTTTCGAAAGAAAACAATGCTCTGTGTTTGGTGAGATCAGAAGCAATTGGAAATTTGTGGTAAGGACTATGAGACCAAAGTGCTGTTGTCCGTCCCTAGGCTTACACATTACTTAATCTAACTTAAACTAACTTATGCTAAGGACAACACACACACCCATGCCCGAGGGAGGACTCGAACCTCCGACGGGGGGAGCCGCGCGAACCGAGGCAAGGTGCCTTAGACCACTCGGCTACACTGCGCGGCTGAACAGATGGGTGTCATCCATTATGAGAGCTGCTAAAATCTGGTGAAATCGTTGACACTGATTCGCTACCAACAGCAAATGATGAATTTAAATCGAGCATTACGTGGGAAACGACAGGAATATGGAAAAAGGAGACACAAAGTCATATTGCTCCATGATAACGCTCCGTCACACGCAGCAAAACGGGTCACGGAGACGATCGAGGCGTTCAGCTGGGAATATTAGGGCATGCGGCTTATTCTCCAGACTTGGGTCCGTCCGATTAATATCTACACTCCTGGAAATTGAAATAAGAACACCGTGAATTCATTGTCCCAGGAAGGGGAAACTTTATTGACACATTCCTGGGGTCAGATACATCACATGATCACACTGACAGAACCACAGGCACATAGACACAGGCAACAGAGCATGCACAATGTCGGCACTAGTACAGTGTATATCCACCTTCCGCAGCAATGCAGGCTGCTATTCTCCCATGGAGACGACCGTAGAGACGCTGGATGTAGTCCTGTGGAACGGCTTGCCATGCCATTTCCACCTGGCGCCTCAGTTGGACCAGCACCTGGACGTGCAGACCGCGTGAGACGACGCTTCATCCAGTCCCAAACATGCTCAATGGGGGACAGATCCGGAGATCTTGCTGGCCAGGGTAGAGCACGTTGGGTGGCACGGGGTACATGCGAACGTGCATTGTCCTGTTGGAACAGCAAGTTCCCTTGCCGGTCTAGGAATGGTAGAACGATGGGTTCGATGACGGTTTGGATGTACCGTGCACTATTCAGTGTCCCCTCGACGATCACCAGTGGTGTACGGCCAGTGTAGGAGATCGCTCCCCACACCATGATGCCGGGTGTTGGCCCTGTGTGCCTCGGTCGTATGCAGTCCTGATTGTGGCGCTCATCTGCACGGCACCAAACACGCATACGACCATCATTGGTACCAAGGCAGAAGCGACTCTCATCGCTGAAGACGACACGTCTCCATTCGTCCCTCCATTCACGCCTGTCGCGACACCACTGGAGGCGGGCTGTACGATGTTGGGGCGTGAGCGGAAGACGGCCTAACGGTGTGCGGGACCGTAGCCCAGCTTCATGGAGACCGTTGCGAATGGTCCTCGCCGATACCCCAGGAGCAACGGTGTCCCTAATTTGCTGGGAAGTGGCGGTGCGGTCCCCTACGGCACTGCGTAGGATCCTACGGTCTTGGCATGCATCCGTGCGTCGCTGCGGTCCGGTCCCAGGTCGACGGGCACGTGCACCTTCCGCCGACCACTGGCGACAACATGGATGTACTGTGGAGACCTCACGCCCCACGTGTTGAGCAATTCGGCGGTACGTCCACCCGGCCTCCCGCATGCCCACTATACGCCCTCGCTCAGTCCGTCAACTGCACATACGGTTCACGTCCACGCTGTCGCGGCATGCTACCTGTGTTAAAGACTGCGATGGAGCTCCGTATGCCACGGCAAACCGGCTGACACTGACGGCGGCGGTGCACAAATGCTGCGCAGCTAGCGCCATTCGACGGCCAACACCGCGGTTCCTGGTGTGTCCGCTGTGCCGTGCGTGTGATCATTGCTTGTACAGCCCTCTCGCAGTGTCCGGAGCAAGTATGGTGGGTCTGACACACCGGTGTCAATGTGTTCTTTTTTCCATTTCCAGGAGTGTATTTGCATCACTGGAACACGCTCTCTCTCAACAACACTTTACTTCGTGTCGAAATGTACGAAAACGGATGACTGACTGATTCGCTTAAAAAAAAAGAACTTTTTTTTTTTGCGTGGCTTTTTTAGCCTCCCGGAGACGTGGAAGAAATGTATAAATAGCAGTGGAGATTATTTTGAAGAAAATATTGCTTATCAATTTCAAACAACAGACGTGTAATTATTGCAACCAAATTCCGGTTTCATACTTTTACACCTGATAATTTTCTTCAAGCGCACAGCACGTGTATCCTCTTACCGCAACCGTCGCTTGGTAGCGCCAACAATGCGATCCCCGCTCGTGTCTCGTGCAGCGCGAACCGTCATCGTTCGTGGATCGGATTATAACAATACTAATAATAATGTCGTGTGGCCGCCCAATTTGATGCAGATTCTTCAATTGGACGCCACTTCGCTGACTTGCGTATCCTTCAACCAGTGGTACCTGGTTTTCTCCGGTCGATCACCCACCCAGCAGTGACCAGGCAGAATGTTGCTTAACTTCTGTGATCCAGCGGTAATCGGGCTTACCAATATGGCAAGCCCTTTGGCGAACTCTTCTACTGCGAAACTTATGTATCAAAAGTATCCAGACACCCCCAAAAGCATACGTTCTTCATATTATGTGTGCCGGCCAGAGTGTCCGAGTGGTTCTAGGCACTACAGTCTGGAACCGCGCGACCGCTATGGTCGCAGGTTCGAATCCTGCCTCCGGCATGGATGTGTGTGATGTTCTTAGGTTAGTTAGGGGACTGATGACCTCAGAAGTTAAGTCCCATAGTGCTCAGAGCAATATTATGTACATCGTGCTGCCACCTACTGCCAGGTACTCCATATCAGCGACCTCAGTAGTCATCAGACATCGCGAGAGAGCAGAATGGGGCGCTCCGCGGAAGTCACGGACTTCGAAGTCCGTCAGGTGATTGGGTGTCGCTTGTGTCATACGTCTGTACACGACATTTCCACACTCCTAAACATCCCTAGGTCCACTGTTTCTGATGGGATAGTGAAGTGGAAACGTGGTCACGTACAGCAAAAAAGCGTACAGGCCGACCTCGCCTGTTGACCGTCAGAAATCGCCAACAGCCGCGGGGACAGAGCTGCATTGTCATGGTTCGCGCAGCTCCCCCCTCGGAGGTTCGAGTCCTCCCTCGGGCATGGGTTCATTTGCTGTCCTGAGCGTAAGTTAGTTTGAGTTAGATTAGGTAGTGTGTAAGTCTAGGGACTGATGACCTCAGAAGTTTGGCCCCATAGAAGCTTACCACAAATTACCACTGCCAACAGTTGAAGAGGGTCGTTAGGCAGACATCTATCCAGATCATCACACAGGAATTCCAAACTGCATCAGGATCCACTACAAGAACCATGAGAGTTGGGCGGGAGGTGAGAAAACTTGGATTTCATGGTCGAGCGGCTGCTCGTAAGCCACACATCACGCTGCGCTGGTAAATGCCAAACGAAGCCTCGCTCGGTGTAAGGAGCGTAAACATTGGACGATTGAACAGTGGAAAAACGTTGTGTGGAATGTCGAATCACGGTACGCTATGTGGCGATCCGATGGCATGGTGTGGGCAGGGCGAATGCCCGGTGAAAGTCATTTGCCAGCGTGTGTGGTGCCAACAGTAAAATTCGGAGGCGGTGGTATTATGGTGTGGTCGTATTTTTCATAAATGGCTTGGTTCAAATGGCTCTGAGCACTACGCGACTTAACTTCTGAGGTTATCAGTCGCCTAGAACTTACAACTAATTAAACCTAACTAATCTAAGGACATCACACACATCCATGCCCGAGGCAGGATTCGAACCTGCGACCGTAGTGGTCGCTCGGCTCCAGACTGTAGCGCCCAGAACCGTACGGCCACTCCGGCGGGCTATTTTTCACAGATGGGGTTTCTACCCCCTGTTGTTTTGCGTGGCACTATCACAGCACATGTCTACATTGATGATTTAAGTACCTTCTTGCTTGCCACTGTTGAAGAGCAATTCGGGGATGGCGATTCCATCTTTCAACACGATCGAGCACCTGCTCATAATGCACGGCCTGTGGCGGAGTGGTTACACGACAATAACATCCCTGTAATGGACTGGCGTGCACAGAGTCCTGACCTGAATCCTGTAGTACACCTTTGTGATGTTGTGGAACGCCGACTTCGTGCCAGGCCTCACCGACCGACATCGATACCTCTCAGTGCAGCACTCCCTGAAGAATGGGCTGCCATTCCCCAAGAATTCTTCCAGCACCTGATTAAACGTATGCCTGCGAAAGTGGAAGCTGTCATCAAGGCTAAAGGTGGGCCAACACCATACTGAATTCCAGCATTACCGATAGAGGGTGCCACGAACTTGTAAGTAATTTTTAGCTAGGTGTCCGGATACTTTTGACCACGTAGTGTAGTCCCGTGCATACTACCAAAGAGGATAACCGGTGCAGTGTATCGTCAGTTCCCATCAGACGACTTGCTTCTCCTGCTAGCAGAAGTACCATGACAACAATGATTGGATATTTTACGTTCCACTTGGGCTGCAGCTTAGTATAGATCATTATAAGTCACAATGAAAATGGAAGCTCCAAAACTAACTTTTAATATGTTACACTACAGGCTTGTTTTGGCTTATTGCCATTACCAAGTGACGTGCAAAAATGGCGTTGGTAAGATTGTCTATATGTACAGGATGTTTCACAATTCACGTCATACACTTCTACATGTTGCAGAGAAAACTTCGTGGTTAAAGTTTTACACAGGAACCCATCTCCGCAAAAGGTTCGTTTCCACGTTACAAGGAAAACAAGATTTACAGACTTCACTCCTATTTACTGTCTTATTACAACAACTGTTCGATATGACCGAAGCAAGTTCGCTGAACATAGTGTATCTTCGCAGTGTCCGACAGGCGTGGTACATGGTTAATCACTTCTGCCACATCCTCGATCCGTGCAACAATATCTTTCTCCTACTGGACAATGGTCTCGTAAACTTCATGTGGCCCCACAAGAAAAAGTCCAGAGGGGTTGGTGGCCAAGCATGTGGTCCACCTCGACTGAACCACTTGTCCTCGTAGACTCCGTCCAGATCGTTTCGGACGCGAACTGTAAAATATAATGCCGCACCTTCATACTACACTCCTGGAAATTGAAATAAGAACACCGTGAGTTCATTGTCCCAGGAAGGGGAAACTTTATTGACACATTCCTGGGGTCAGATACATCACATGATCACACTGACAGAACCACAGGCACATAGACACAGGCAACAGAGCATGCACAATGTCGGCACTAGTACAGTGTATATCCACCTTTCGCAGCAATGCAGGCTGCTATTCTCCCATGGAGACGATCGTAGAGATGCTGGATGTAGTCCTGTGGAACGGCTTGCCATGCCATTTCCACCTGGTGCCTCAGTTGGACCAGCGTTCGTGCTGGACGTGCAGACCGCGTGAGACGACGCTTCATCCAGTCCCAAACATGCTCAATGGGGGACAGATCCGGAGATCTTGCTGGCCAGGGTAGTTGACTTACGCCTTCTAGAGCACGTTGGGTGGCACGGGATACATGCGGACGTGCATTGTCCTGTTGGAACAGCAAGTTCCCTTGCCGGTCTAGGAATGGTAGAACGATGGGTTCGATGACGGTTTGGATGTACCGTGCACTATTCAGTGTCCCCTCGACGATCACCAGTGGTGTACGGCCAGTGTAGGAGATCGCTCCCCACACCATGATGCCGGGTGTTGGCCCTGTGTGCCTCGGTCAATGCAGTCCTGATTGTGGCGCCCACCTGCACGGCGCCAAACACGCATACGACCATCATTGGCAACAAGGCAGAAGCGACTCTCATCGCTGAAGACGACACGTCTCCATTCGTCCCTCCATTCACGCCTGTCGCGACACCACTGGAGGCGGGCTGCACGATGTTGGGGCGTGAGCGGAAGACGGCCTAACGGCGTGCAGGACCGTAGCCCAGCTTCATGGAGACGGTTGCGAATGGTCCTCGCCGATACCCCAGGAGCAACAGTGTCCCTAATTTGCTGGGAAGTGGCGGTGCGGTCCCCTACGGCACTGCGTAGGATCCTACGGTCTTGGCGTGCATCCGTGCGTCGCTGCGGTCCGGTCCCAGGTCGACGGGCACGTGCACCTTCCGCCGACCACTGGCGACAACATCGATGTACTGTGGAGACCTCACGCCCCACGTGTTGAGCAATTCGGCGGTACGTCCACCCGGCCTCCCGCATGCCCACTATACGCCCTCGCTCAAAGTCCGTCAACTGCACATACGGTTCACGTCCACGCTGTCGCGGCATGCTACCAGTGTTAAAGACTGCGATGGAGCTCCGTATGCCACGGCAAACTGGCTGACACTGACGGCGGCGGTGCACAAATGCTGCGCAGCTAGCGCCATTCGACGGCCAACACCGCGGTTCCTGGTGTGTCCGCTGTGCCGTGCGTGTGATCATTGCTTGTACAGCCCTCTCGCAGTGTCCGGAGCAAGTATGGTGGGTCTGACACACCGGTGTCAATGTGTTCTTTTTTCCATTTCCAGGAGTGTAGAATCACAGTTCGTGCTGAATGTCCAATAGCACATCATTCAAAACCTCCTCCACCACTTGTTGCAGGAATATCAAGCGCCTGGCACCCGTTAGATTGGGAGGGATAATGTACGGTCCAACGACAGGAACATCGCAGATACCTGCCCAGACACTGATGCCGCAGTTGTGCTGAAATCTCCGTGTCTTTGGGGTTTTCTTGATCCCAAAAACACCTTCTCTGTTGCAGTGCTCTTCGTCGGTGAACAAAATTCGCCTTGAAAACAGAATAATCCACACAGCGTTGAAAAATCCAAGTACAGAAATTGAGTCGTGGCACAGAATCCGTCGGGTGCATGGCGTGTATCTTCTGATGGTGTTACGCGTACAGTTGCTGTCCACGCAGAACACGACAGACAGACGAGTGCGACACGTGCAAGTCACGTGCAATGGCTCGAGTGCTCGTCGATGGCTTCTGTTCAACTTGACGAAACACTTCCTCTTCCAGTACAGCAGTACACCGCCTTCTTCGAGCATCACACTTTGCTGTATCGCTTGTGAATTGCTCGTTTTCCCGCAGCCGTGATTCTACTCTGGCAAACATGATGTGAGACGGAGTCGCACGATTTTGAAAGCATTCGTGGTACAGAGGCTGAGCTTCTCTTCCATTACGGTGAGCTTCACCGTAAATTAACAACATATCAGTGTTAACTGACTCATCGCCAGCAAGCATGAAGACGAGGCAGGTGGAAATAAGGGACATCAAGTGACACCGTGTCATTGTACCACTCATGAATGTGGGTAACCTATCATAACAGGCGAACTGCGTAAAGAACATTTATTTATTTTGTTTATTTATTTATTTAACCTGGCAAGATTAGGGCCATCAGGCCCTCTCTTGTGTCTAACCAGGCATTCTACTTATTTTACATTCATTTGTTTTAGTAGGCATGTTAAACTACCGGGTGATCAAAAAGTCAGTATAAATTTGAAAACTGAATAAATCACGGAATAATGTAGATAGAGAGGTACAAATTGACACACATGCTTGGAATGACATGGGGTTTTATTAGAACAAAAAAAATACAAAAGTTCAAAAAAATGTCCGACAGATGGCGCTTCATCTGATCAGAATAGCAGTAATTAGCATAACAAAGTAAGACAAAGCAAAGATGATGTTCATTACAGGAAATGCTCAATATGTCCACCATCATTCCTCAACAATAGCTGTAGTCGAAGAATAATGTTGTGAACAGCATTGTAAAGCATGTCCAGAGTTATGTCTTTCAGCATCCCTAGAGATGTCGGTCGATCACGATACACTTGCGACTTCAGGTAACCCCAAAGCCAATAATCGCACGGACCGAGGTCTGGGGACCTGGGAGGCCAAACATGACGAAAGTGGCGGCTGAGCACACGATCATTACCAAACGACGCGCGCAAGAGATCTTCCACGCGTCTAGCAATATGGGGTGGAGCGCCATCCTGCATAAACATCGTACGTTCCAGCAGGTGTTTATCAGACAGGCTGGGGATGATGCGATTCTGTAACATATCGGCGTACCTCTCACCCGTCACGGTAGCAGTTCTGCTGTCCAGCGCCATCCGTCGGACATTTTGTGAACTTTGTTTTTTTTTTGTTCTAATAAAACCCCATGTCATTCCAAGCATGTGTGTCAATTTTTACCGCTCTATCTACATTATTCCGTGGTTTATTAAGTTTTCAAATTTATACTGACTTTTTGATCACCCTGTACATCTAGTACAAAAAGTGAAATGAACAATTACAAAGGCACACGTGGAAAAATACAAACAGATAGAGTTTATATTCGTAGATGATAAGTACTGTTGTAATTACACATTATGAAAGGGACAGATTTTAGATAGGAGTGCTAGCAGCAGGGAGTAGGAGGGAGACTGATGGTGAAGGGAGGAGAAGAATAGAGACATGATGTAACATAATTGAGGAAATATAAAGGAAAAGATGATTGCATGGTTAATAGAGATAGATGAAGAGGAAGAAAAGAAAGGAGCAAGATAGGAGACACTAGCTTTACTATTTGACAGAGGAGAGGATTGGCCTTGTACATTAATTTTGTGGAAAACGTTATGACTATGATAGCAGGAAATGCTTCAACTTCTTCTTAGAAACAGCAGGGGATTGAATTTTACGCAAGGTATCGGACAGTTTGTTCCAGAGGCGGACAGGGGCAACTGAGAAGGAGTTTGCAAAAGTTTTTGTTTTGTGAGTGGACACAGTTAGGATACCAAATAAGAGTGATCTCGTGTTTCGGTTATGATGGCATGAAAGGTGTTTAATCTCTGAAGCAAGGTCCTGGGGTGGTCGGGCGACGAGGAGTCGGTGAAGTAGACATAGAGCGTGGTAGTCACGCAATTTGTCCGGCCGCAGCCGCCCTAGCTCGGAGTATGAAGCACTAACATGATCATATCGGCGAATGTTGCAGGTGTAACGCACACAGGCATTCATGGTTAGCTCTAGCCGTCTTTTGGTTTCACTACTCGTGCCTTGTTGAATCACGTCACAATAGTGGAGGTTCGGTAGAACGAGTGCTTGCACGAGCTGGCGTTTCAAGTCCTGTGGAAATACGTTCCGAAACTTTTTGAGAGCATAGAGACAAGCGGACGTCTCTCGGCACACTGCGACCGTAATCTCCACCCAGCTGAGATGCTCATCCAAAGCTACACCCAAGTTCTTAACTGTTTTCTGATATGGTATTGGAATACCGTCGAGCACAATAGGAGGCAGCCGTTCGCGGAAATCTGAACTTATTAATTTCTGATGCGCTATTAAGAGTACTTGCGTGTTTTTTGCATTTAGTTTAAGCCCCAGGTTTTTCGCCCATGTCACTACTGAAGACAGATCATTTAGACGCGCGATTGAGTTGTTTTCTTTGTAACATGGAAACATGGGTTCCTTTGTAAAACTTGATCTATTAAGTCCCCTCTACAACCCTTATAAGTGTTTAACATGAACTGGCCAAATTGGACGAAATTTTAACACCAGATTTAAAGAAGACACTTGACACAGTGATAGTATTCGTCAAGCTTCTATTTACATCTGAGAAAGTTGCTTTTGTTTTAGCGATATTACACAGAATACCGAAAGTCCTTACTATGAGCATTCTCGAAGAAATGGAAATATATATTCATGCAAGAAAATATACTCACAAAATTTTAAATGAACAAACAGATTTTAAACATAAATACATTTTCGAAAACTTTATTGACATAATAGAATCAAAATTTTAAACATGGCTGAAGCAGCAATTGTTGAAAATCTTCATGGTAAATGATAACAGCCAAACAGTTGTAGGATAAAGATTTATTGAAATCCTTGACCACGGTTTCGGTATATCTAAATTACCTTCATCAGAAACAAAAATACACCTCAACAGGAAGACACCTTCATCAACAAAAAAAACTTAGAAACATAACTGAGATAGAAGGAAAAAAAACACTTATAGCTTTAAGTAACCATGAAAATTACCAAAGTATTACAAGCACAAAAACTTTTCGTCACTCACTAAAATAACATCCTGCAGTGGAGATGCATAAACAAATCGTGCCGAAGGCGTCGTCAGTATTTAAAATTAAAATATCACCTGCATCTGTACAGCATAATTATGAAGAGAAGATCGATGCGAACGCGGCATATTATCTGTACTTAGCCTGTGAACCAGCGTGAAGAGGGTGTGGAAACACTAAGGCAGACAGTTTCACCGAGAGAGGGCACTTGGGGTATGCACGAAACACTCGCGCACATTAACACCCAGGTATACATGCTCATTTTAAAGGTAGTGCTAATTCAAACCCTCTGTCTTAATAAATAAAACATATCAGAACCATTTAGAACACCCACATACAATAGAAAATATGAATACCAATTTGCCTGTGTCCTAGTGTCAAGCAGGTGAAGCTTGCGCTAAGGAACATATGTACGTCATACGCCACGTAAACTGGCTGACGTGGAATTGCTACACGAAGTGAGTAAGGGTTACAAACAGGACCTGTTTGAGGAATTAGAAATTTTCAAACATTTATCTCCTAAAGATGGACTCATTCTTAACGAACAGGTGCAGCTTAGAACCAAACATTTTTTGGATATTTTCATCCATCTTGCTCTAGCGTAATATAGTTTGGCTGACTAGAAGCTAGTTTTCTTCTCAGCTGATGCTGGTGAGATGCTCCTTTCCTGTCTTGTTGGGATTTTACGTATTTTTGATGTTGTTCGCGGTTCTGGGTGTGTATGTGTGGTTTAAATGATTTTGTTATGCTTTTTATTCATGACGACAGATGGTTTCGGTTCACTACAACATTTTGTCGTTTTCGCTAGTATGTATCCTAGTCTTTAATTTGTGCGAGATTCTCACGCATAACACTAATGGCCTCTCTCGCTGGATGTGTTCCTTAGCGCAAGCTTCACCTGCTTGACACTAGGACACAGGCATTTTGGTGTTCATATTTTCTATTGTATGTAGGTGTTTCAAATGGTTCTGATATGTTTTATTTATTAAGCCAGAGGGTTTGTATTAGCACTACCTTCAAAATTTTGATGCGCATGAGTATGTATCCCTGTGCGTTAATGTGCGCGAGTGTTTCGCGCATACCCCAAGTGCCTTAGTGCTTACACACCCTCTTCACGCTAGTTCACAGGCTAAGTAGTGATAATATGCCGTGTTCGCATCGGCCATCTCTTCATAATTATGCTGTACAGATGGAGGTGATATTTTAATTTTAACTACTGACGACGCCTTTGGCACGATTGTATTATGCATCTCCACTGCAGGATGTGATTTTAGTAAGTGACGAAAAGTTTTTGTGCTTGTAATACTTTGGTAATTTTTATGGTTACTTAAAGCTATAAGTGTTTGCTTCTTTCTTCTATCTCAGTTATGTTGCTAAGTTTTTTTGCTAATGAAGGTGTCTTCCTGTTCAGGTGTTCAAAATGGTTCAAATGGCTCTGAGCACTATGGGACTCAACTGCTGAGGTCATTAGTCCCCTAGAACTTAGAACTAGTTAAACCTAACTAACCTAAGGACATCACAAACATCCATGCCCGAGGCGGGATTCGAAATTGCGACCGTAGCGGTCATGCGGTTCCAGACTGCAGCGCCTTTAACCGCACGGCCACTTCGGCCGGCCCTGTTCGGGTGTATTTTTGCTTCTGATGAAGGTATATTTAGACGTACCGAAAAGTTTTTGTGCTTGTAATACTTTGGTAATTTTCATGGTTACTTAAAGCTAAGCTTTCTTTTTTTTTTTTTTTTTTTTTTTTTTTTTTTTTTTTTTTTTTTTTTTTTTTTTGCTAATGCAGGTGTCTTCCTGTTCAGGTGTAATTTTGCGCTTCTGATGAAGGTATATTTAGATATACCGAAACCGTGGTCAAGGATTTCAATAAACCTTTATCCTGGAACTGTGTGGCTGTTATCATTTACCGTGAACATAATAGAATACTATAAGGCATAGTTATACGGAAAACAAAACATACACAGACCATAGAAGACGTTCAGAGGAAAATAAGAACAACGAAATGTAACTGCCATGTACCCGCCATTCGCCTAAAGAGATCGGCAACCCCTCAGACTCAGATGCAACACGGGTTTACATATCTACTGCAGGTTACCTCGCAGGACTTCGTCGATCACAGGGACGACAGACGACGAGACAAGCGCCACCAGAGGTCCTCCGTGCCAGGGACCTACTTCCTCCGCCGTGCCACGTGTGCGGAACTAGATCGGCACGAATTCCTGCGCGCCCCGACTGCAAAGGGCGGCGCAAGCCGACTCATCGGCACTTCGCCCCACCGGAGCTCTGGGCCAGTTGATGCTCCGGCTTTTAGCAGCCCATCAGTCAGAGCTCGATCGGACACCATCGCAGCGGGACCTACGACTCTCCAGTGGTATCCCAATACGTACCTTTTTCTAACTACGCCTAAAGTTCAACCTCCGTCGTTAGGGATTCATAGTCTTCACGTCCCACTACGTTTATTCATTGTGTGCCTGTTGGTGCCTGAGAAGTTGTTATTTTCCTTTATTATTAAACCTCACACACGTGCTACACCACAAAGATGACGTGCTACATACGCGAATGTACTGGTAGGTAGGACAGCTTGGCTGTGGAAATGGAAGGTTAGCCCACAACATAGACAGATAACAGTATTTACAATTACAAGCACCCAAGCTTTAATGATCTTCCAGCAATAAAGGCTCTTAAAAAATCTCAGTTAAGCAAGGACATAAACTTGGTTCCAAACATATGTTAACCTTCAACCAGTGAATAACCCCAATAAAGAATTACCAATCAATAAAACATAGATAAAGGACTGCTTTAAAAGAATGCTTAAATTAAGTAAAATCATGAAAGCTAAGTTACAAATTTTATGTTAAGCTTCAACAGGTGAATAACCCCAATAAAGAATTCTCATTTAAATAAAACATAGATAGGAAAATGCCTTACCAAAATGCTTGAATTGTGTAAAATCATGAAAAGCTGAGTTACAACTTTTCTCACAAACTACTTAGGAATTTACAGCAAATAAACAAGTTTGATCTGTTTAACCAGAAGGGTAACTGCCAAGTCCAAGCGGCCGAAGCCACTCAGAGCGGACGACCGCCCCACCGCTGGTCATCAGCCGACATCGTCACGGCCCAGTGGCCACCGTGCTAAAACAGACTAACGTTTCGGTAAGCGACCGACAGCAACACAGGACTGAAAGTCGGCGTACGCCTTACGAAACACGGCACACCCTGAAGCGGGAGCAGGCACAGCTGACTAGCGGCCATACAACCGCGAGCAAACATATCTCACGCCACCCTTACTAACGCGGGAAATGATAGCGACCGACAAGACGCCACGCGCAAAGCAGCAACCGTGCCGACCCCTCGACCGCAGAATGTGCCCTGTCTCCTTCTCTATGGTAATACAATTTATAGCACACAAGAAACGATTTAATAATGGCATTAGTTCAACGCAATATCAGTTAACAGTTAGGTCCAGTAAAGATTTACCGACGGATTTACCTTCAAACCACCTTCCGGACCACAGGCGGAAATTAGTGCCGGCCAAAGTGGCCGTGCTGTTAAAGGCGCTGCAGTCTGGAACCGCAAGACCGCTACGGTCGCAGGTTCGAATCCTGCCTCGGGCATGGATGTTTGTGATGTCCTTAGGTTAGGTTTAACTAGTTCTAAATTCTAGGGGACTAATGACCTCAGCAGTTGAGTCCCATAGCGCTCAGAGCCATTTGAACCATTTTTTGAAATTAGTGAACTTGGCATAAGTTTTCACCAGACCAATAAACAAGAAATCAAATTAAACAGTTGCCAAAAATACAGTCACGATACGCAAGCACCTTGCTATCTTACTCACAGTTGTCATTAACGGCGAAACATACACAAATGAATGAGAAGAAATTCACCATTGAAAGCAAAAAAACAACACACCACAAAGGTTAAATTAATTAATTTGCAGACGAGCCAGTCACTGAAAGCTCAGTTCCACAAGATTAGGGCTAACCTCGCTCGGCAGCGATACGTTTGTGTGCGTGATAACTAGGTTGCCCAAACAGGTCACACGTTAGCTGTCTTGCTCTCGGATACTAGGCACCACCGGGCTAAGACAATCGCGACAAAAAACAAATCTGTGAAATTACAGCTGCGTGCAGCAAAACAACTGAGTCAGGGTGCAAGAACGTAAAGCACAAGCCACTGTTCCAGCCGGAGCGTAACCTTTTCAATGCAGATACGGACAGAACAACACACGTTGGCATAAAGGGAGCAGCAGATGCGTACCGAGCAAACTATACTGCGCCAAAATACGAGCCACGTCACATCCACAAACCGGAGCACTGCTCCCGGAGCTGGTGTCTGCTCGCTGGACTGCCGCAACTCTCTGTCCCCCGGAAAGCGATGCCGACTGCCGCCTTGCTGGACGCTCCCTTCTCGGCCGTCCACCACAACTCTTCTCTCGTCGCCTCAGAGTGCGGCCGCAATGTCCCTTCTCCCCTGCTGTCCGCCCCAGACTCCCCTTTACTCGCACTCACTCCCTCGTTAGGACCCGCTCCGACAGGAGGCGCTCGAGATCGCACATAGTGCCAACCTCAACCAGAGGAGTAATCGATAGCGTCTTGCGCCCGAGAACCGCGCCACGGCTCAGCCAAATTTAACTGACATGAAGAAGATGCTGTCATATGCAAATGATTAGCTTTTCAGAGCATTCACAGAAGGTTGACGCCGGTGGCGACACCTACAACGTGCTGACATCAGGAAAGTTTCAAACCGAATTCTCATACACAAACAGCAGTTGACCGGCGTTGCTGGTGAAACGTTGTTGTGATGCCTGGTGTAAGGAGGAGAAATGCGTACCATCACGTTTCCGACTTTGATAAAGGTCGGATTGTAGCCTATCGCGATTGCGGTTTATCGTATGGCGACATTGCTGCTCGCGTTGTTAGAAGAATATGGAATCGGTGGGTTCAGGAGGGTAATACGGAACGCCGTGCTGGATCCCAACGGCCTCGTATCACTAGCAGTCGAGATGACAGGCATCTTATCCGCATGGCTGTAACGGATCGTACAGCCACGATCCCTGAGTCAACAGATGGGGACTTTTGCAAGACGACAACCATCTGCACGAACAGTTCGACCACGTTTGCAGCAGCACGGACTATCAGCTCGGAGACCGTGGCTGCGGTTACCCTTGACGCTGCATCACAGACAGGAGCACCTACGATGGTGTACTCGGCGACGAACCTGGGTCCACGAATGGCAAAACGTCATTTTTTTGGATGACTCCAGGTTCTGTTTACGTCATGATGGTCGCATCCGTGTTTGGCGACATCGTGGTGAACGCACATTGGAAGCGTGTATTCGTCATCGCCATACTGGCGTATCACCCGGCGTGATGGTATGGGGTGGCATTGGTTAGACGTCTCGGTCATCTCTTGTTCGCTCTGACGGCACTTTGAACAGTAGACGTTACATTTCAGATGTGTTACGACCCGTGGCTCTACCCTTCATTCGATCCCTGCGAAACCCTACATTTCAGCAGGATAATGTACGAGCGCATGTTGCGGGTCCTGTACAAGCCTTTCTGGATACAAAAAATGTTCGACTGCTGCCCTGGCCAGCACATTCTCCAGATATCTCACCAATTGAAAACTTCTGGTCAATGGTGACCGAGCAACTGTCTCGTCACAATACGCCAGTCACTACTCTTGATGAACTGTGGTATCGTGTTGAAGCTGCATGGGCAGCTGTGCCTGTACACGCCATCCAAGCTCTGTTTGACTCAATGCCCAGGCGTATCAAGGGCGTTATTACGGCCAGAGCTGGTTGTTCTGGGTACTGATTTCTCAGGATGTATGCAACCAAACTTCGTGAAAATGTAATCATATGTCAGTTCTAGTATAATATATTTATCCAATGGATACCCGTTTATCATCTGCATTTGTTCTTGGTGTAGCAGTTTTAATGGCCAGTAGTATCTATATATATTCATATATTTTCTCCGAATTAACAGATAACACCTCACAGTTATTTAATCGACAATGCATCAGTCGGGGAAGTCAGTACGTTTGCCAGCTCTTTTCCGAGATCTTAATCCTTTGAATTTTTGGTTGTGGGGACACTTTAAATCTTTTGTGTATACAACCCCCTTCAACGATATACAAACATGACATCACCGTCTCATCAATGGCTACCAGTGCGTTCGTGTCCAACCTGAAGTTTTTCAGAGTCTCTGTGGTTCCTTACGACGTCGGGCAGAAGCGCTCATTAACGTCAATGGACACCATATGGAGCACCACCTTTAGCGACGGCTGATAAGTGCGGGTCATTCATCATAGCAAGCAGCCCCCATTAACGGCTCTGTCGTTTCTCAATAACAGAATAGTACGTCCTTATTTGTTTACTGCATTCGATATGATGACAATGATGTTTGGTTTGTGGATCGTTCAACTGCGCGGTCATCAGCGCCCGTACAAAGTCCCAATCTTTGCACGGTCCAATTTAGCCACTTTCAGGAATGATGATGATGAAATGATGAGGACAACACACAGTCCTCAGGCAGAGAAAATTCCCAACCCAGCTGAGAATCGAAGCCGGGACCCCGAGATCCAGAGACAGCAACGCTAGCCACTAGACCACTCATACTAACAATGACTTTCCAGTCGAAGGAGTGTGTTTCAAAGTAGCAGCGACACACAGGTGTTCCTAGACCCCATGTTTAGCTGATGCATTTTTTTGTTCTGGTCTATACTATTGGGCTGACGCATACGGTCGTAGCCATTATTTATTTTTTATTTCCATTCTTTGCATGCTCGTATTCCAGCCGCTATGGATTTATTTACCGATTGTAATTGTTTTATTTGTAGTTCACTGTCGCTATTTGAGCTTACATTATCTCATTTTGTCATTTGGAGGTAGTGAGTGGAGGTGTGGACGCTAGAAAATTGAGTGCCAAGTGGAGAAAGCGGAACGTTTCCGACATATTCTTCTGTTTGAGTTCAATAGAGGGGTGACAGCAGCGCAGGGAGTCAGAAACATTTGTGCCGTGTATGGGGATAATGCCACTGGACAGAGCCCCCCCACAAGAAAAAATTTTTCTTTTTTTAAGGAGGACCGTTTTGACACTAGTGGCGTACACGTTCAGGAAGACGTTTGGGTTTGATGTAGATAGTTTAAGCGCATTATTCCACAATGATTCACGTCAGTGTACTCGAGAGCTGTCAAATGTGATGAACTGTGATCATTCCACCACCGCGCGGCATTTGCAAGTAATAAAAAATGTTCAAAAATTGGATGTATGGTTCCCGCATGCTCTAAGCCAAAATCACGAAAACGGTGGGTGGCAGTTTGTGCATCTGTGCTTGTTCGTGAACAACACAGACCATTCCTATCCTGTATCGTTGCTGGCGAGGAGAAATGCTGTCTTTGTGCTAACATAAGGAAAAGAAAGGACTGGTTGAGCCCCAACAAGTGCAATTCGCCTATCAAAGACCTACTCGCAACCACGAAAGGTAATGTTATGCATCTGGTAGTAGAGTGAATTGCTTCCTTGAGGTGGAAACCATTACTGCAGACATTTATTGCCAACAACTGAGACGTCTTGCGGATGCAGCCCAAGAACAACGACCAGAAAGTCTGTGTAAAGTGGTGCTACTCCACGTTAGCGCCCACAGGCGTCATGCTGGACTGGCAAAAAATACTATGTAGGAGTTGGCTTGGGAAGACATTCCGCAACTGCCTCGTTCATCTCATCTTATTCCCTCAGATTTTCACTTTCTCCAGACTCTACCGACAACCTTCAAGTGTCTATCTCTCTGGATGAAACTGCTCTCCGAACATGGCTCGATGTCTTCGTCTCAAAACCATTTCATTTCTGTTGATGTTGTTGTGGTCTTCAGTCCTGAGATTGGTTTGATGCAGCTCTCCATGCTACTCTATCCTGTGCAAGCTTTTTCATCTCCCAGTACCTACTGCAACCTACATCCTTCTCAATCTGCTTAGTGTATTCATCTCTTGGTCTCCCTCTACGATTTTTACCCTCCATGCTGCCCTCCAATACTAAATTGGTGATCCCTTGATGCCTCAGAACATGTCCTACCTACCGATCCCTTCTTCTGGTCAAGTTGTGCCACAAACTTCTCTTCTCCCCAATCCTATTCAATACTTCCTCATTAGTTATGTGATCTACCCATCTAATCTTCAGCATTCTTCTGTAGCACCACATTTCGAAAGCTTCTATTCTCTTCTTATCCAAACTATTTACCGTCCATGTTTCACTTCCATACATGGCTACACTCCATACTTTCAGAAATCACTTCCTGATACTTAAATCTATACTCGATGTTAACAAACTTCTCTTCTTCAGAAACGCTTTCCTTGCCATTGCCAGTCTAAATTTTATATCCTCTCTACTTTGACCATCATCGGTTATTTTGCTCCCCAAATAGCAAAACTCCTTTACTACTTTAAGTGTCTCATTTCCTAACCTAATTCCCTCAGCATCACCCGACTTAATTCGACTACATTCCATTATCCTCGTTTTGCTTTTGTTGATGTTCATCTTATATTCTCCTTTCAATACACTGTCCATTCCGTTCAACTGCTCTTCCAAGTCCTTTGCTGTCTCTGACAAAATTACAATGTCATCGGCGAATCTCAAAGTTTTTATTTCTTCTCCATGGATTTTAATACCTACTCCAAATTTTTCTTTTGTTTGCTTTACTGCTTGCTCAATATACAGATTGAATAACATCGGGGATAGGCTACAACCCCGTCTCACTCCCTTCCCAACCACTGCTTCCCTTTCATGTCCCTCGACTCTTATAACTGCCATCTGGTTTCTGTACAAATTGTAAATAGCCTTTCGCTCCCTGTATTTTACCCCTGCCACCTTTAGAATTTGAAAGAGAGTATTCCAGTCAACATTGTCAAAAGCTTTCTCTAAGTCTACAAATGCTAGAAACGTAGGTTTGCCTTTCCTTAATCTTTCTTCTAAGATAAGTCGTAAGATCAGTATTGCCTCACGTGTTCCACTGTTTCTACGGAATCCAAACTGATCGTCCCCGAGGTCGGCTTCTACTAGTTTTTTTCCATTCGTCTGTAAAGAATTCGTGTTAGTATTTTGCAGCTGTGACTTATTAAACTGATAGTTCGGTAATTTTCACATCTGTCAACACCTGCTTTCTTCGGGACTGGAATTATTATATTTCATTTCTACAATTGCGAAATCGAGAAGTTACTCCATAACTGACAATTGTCAGTCGTGAAGGAGATGACTAAAAGTCTCTGTTATGTGGTTTTTTTGCTTTTATTAAATTTACTGAAAAACGCTACAAACTTATTCACCAAACTAATACCACTGAGAGGCAGCCACAAGCCTTGCTCATACTGCGGCATCAAGCAGTCAGGCCTGCAAGATGAGTGGTCTGCCAAGCGAGTGGATTCATTCTTATTTATCGATTAACATGAGCTCTAGTACTCACAATTAAGTTACAAATTATCCTCCTGTTTGAATATCACGCGACGGAAACGGATAACGCACATCTGACTATTAGTAATTTACACAACTCTGATTGTTCACTACGCACTGGCAATACCACATTTTCTTTCTTACCCAACGGCTTTGATCAACACGTGGCCATCGCACTGAATATGAATGGCGCACACATTATAAATTCTGGATATCATGACAACATCGTACTATACGAAGGAAAAGGGCACCAATCTTTTTCTTATCACAATCTTTTTTAATCCGATAAATTCTATAACCTAAACACACCATAACTTTTCTACAACAATTACGCATGAGAAACTCCGCCCAGTGGGCATGGCTTTACATTGGTGATTCTCTATCTTATGGTCTCGTAATTATCTAACACTACAGTGCACTTTCTGGATAGGATGGTGGATCTTTTGCTATATCTCACTTTCGACTCTCACACCCATAATCACGAAAATTTCCTCCAGACCGAGCGGTACAAAAAGTAACATGCATAACCCACTGCCTCTGAACCTATCTTGCTACTCTCCCATGCAAACCACACATACTTAAATTACATGAAATACACCACACTGGCAACGTGGAATACAACACAAGGAATAGTCACTACGTTATAATCACATCACTTTCAGCTTTCCCACTTCAATTAGTATTCATCCCAGTTTCACACGACACTGCCCCACTTCGTAACGTTTCTTTCCTACTATGAACTCTGGAGGATATATGCACGTCTTCCTGTGCAATGGAAGCCAAGTGGCGTTGTTGGATAGACGGTTGACTCACCTTGCTGCACTCTAACAGTATTATAGTTTGAATCAAGCATCACACGGAAACATAACACCCAAAGTAATATTAAGAACATATTCGTCACACACGCGAGTCCTCAACTGATACCATGGACGAGTACTTCTCTTTATCCTTTGTCTCACACACAGATTGAAACTCACATAGTACTCACCACGTGGAAGTACTCGTCTCTAATATCAAGTCCTGAACACGACATTTCTTAAATATTTACAACTTATAGTACACACGCCAGTAATTCAGCTTAACTTTAGCACTCGGAAGTATTTCAACTTATTGCAACCCGTGGTTTCATTGTGACGATTGGTCACTTCCGAAGATTACTACGATCCCATTAATATTACCTGCCTGACATTTAATTCTCCCCACAAAAGTTCCTGAAATAGAGAAATTATTATTCCAAACTACACTTAAGTATTTCACATGCATACCATGTCTCCACTCTTTTTTCTTTGCGGAGCACACCTAAGACAGGTCTTACCAACACAAGATCCAGCGCCAGAATGCTGAAACATGGCCGATCTCGCACCTCCGCCAAGGTGGGGGAGCACCTTGCTACTGTATTGGTCAGCCACACTTCAGGTGCTCAAAGCTCAGGTAAATTTCATCTCTTTGGTTCCACCAAAGGTGACCAAAGGACCGTCTCAAAGATGATCATATATTGCACATTCACTATCTCCAGTTAGCAGACGACCATACATTCATTCATTTCACAGATCTCACCAAATTGGATGTAGGGATTTATTTTGTGGGAGTGCACATGTAATGAATTAAATAAATAAATTGTCATTCTTTCCTACACTGGCATCCGGCTTCGCTGTATTAATTGAAATTAAGTTATTATTAGAAAAAATATGTTGTTCTGACAAGAATAACGAAGAATGTTGTACCTATTTTCAATGTCGGGTGGTACTGTACCCTTTCACCACCACTGAAAATACGGAGCACTTCCTTCTTTTAACATTCTGTAGAACGACAATCGGCGAAAAAGTAATACCATGTAACAGCCAATCAGAGTCACAAGAGTCGTTAGCGCTGTGCAAACAGACAAACAACACTCTCTGAAATAACCACAGAAATCAGTGTAGCACGAGGACAAACGCATCCGTTAGGACAGTGTGCCGAAATTCGGCGTTAATGGGCTATGGCAGCAGACGACCGACTCGAGTGTTTTTGCTAACAGCCATGTCGGTATCCCTGGGAACGAAGCTGCAGATGCCGCGGCCAAGGCTGCGGTCCTCCAGCCTCGGACAGCTTCTTGTTATGTCCCTTCGTCAGATTGTAGCAGGGTCATTTGTCGGCGCATTTTATCGCTGTGGCATGCCGATTGGGCTGCACTTACGGACAACAAGCTTCCGGCCTTGAAACCTCTTCCCGCGGCTTGGACGTCCCCCTCCCGCCCTTCTCGGCGGGAGGAGGTCGTTTTGGCCCGGTTGCGGATTGGACACTGCCGGTTCAGCCATCGCCATCTGCTGACGGCTGCGCCGGCGCCGTTCTGCCCATGTGGGCAATTGCTGACGGTCCGCCACATTTTAACGTCCTGTCCGAATTTTAACACACGGCGTCTTGATCTTGGCCTGTCATGTACTCTGGATGCCATTTTAGCGGATGACCCAGGAGCAGCTGCTCGCGTTCTTCGTTTTATCAACTTGACCAACCTCTCTAAGGACATTTGATTATGCTGGTTTTTTTTTGTTTTTTTTTTTAATCCTATGCCTGTCAGTCTGTCTTTTATCGTTTTTTCCCTTTTAGTTGCTGTTTTAAACTTGTGCCTCGCGATGCATTCCTAACGTAGTCTGGGCGCTAATGACCATTGAAGTTGTGCGCCCTAAAACCAAAAAAAAAAAAAAAAAAAATCGCCTGCAGCGCCTTATAACGATATGTTTACGTAATGTGTATACATAAACATACAGTTATAAATGTCCCCGTTCGTAGTTGCTAATTATAGCAATATGTTTACTTTTGTTCTGTAACATATAGCTATAATCAGCGGTGGAAACATATTTGCGAACGCCGACCGTGTGCGGCTGTTTCTTGTTTGATCGTCTGATCAGTCGGAAGTTGCATTGCAGAGGAGAGAAAATGCCTATTCAAAATATAATTATTTTTGGATAGCTCAACATGAATTTCCTAAGGGACCGTAGTTTATCATGCATTTACCATTAGAATATGGCGCGGAGAAAATATTTCGCCGCATGCAACTTCCGTCCGAACTCGACGAAAGAATTCGTGACTGTGAACTCTATTTGGCAGAAACATAAAGAAAATTAAATTACTTCATGAAGGAGTGAGACATAGATTCTATATTAAATAAATAGTCCATACACCAGTTCCATTTAACTCTGAATTTATGGCAATTAATAGACGAACTTACACTGCAATGAAAGATTTAATATGGATGCCGTTTTGACTGGCACTTCTCGTAATGAAAACAATTCCTTTGACGTTTTCACATACACGTCGCACAATAAATCTACTGCTAGGCACTTTTAGTATTACACATTTACTTTACACTAAAACAATATTATTTTTAACGATAGTAATACGGCGGCGTCCGACACAAGTTACAGGAGACAAGAGAAGAATGAGTAACTGTTCATCGAGAATATCTCGTACATCAAAAAAAAAATGTAAAAGTGTTCTTCTTCTGTCCGTTTTTCGCGCCGCGGTTTTCAAAGTCAATAACTCACAGCATCTCTGACGGCGCTTCGACAATAAACAAGTTACGTCGCAGGTCGTTCACCTTTTACATTCTCGCAACATTATTTGCTTACTGTAGGTGTTGCCGAGCGACTGCTCGATTAGTGAATGATTTAAAATGATAAGGCAATCACAGAATGTTACAGCCTCTCCTGGACTCGTGACCATATCGGTTGGACCCTCGACGACTGGAAATCCGTGACCTGGTCAGATGACTCTCGATTTCACTGACGGGAAGGTCTGAGTGTGGCGCATACCCCACGACACCAAGGAGCCAAGTTATCAACAAGGCACTGTGTAAGCTGGTGGTGACTCCATAAGGGTGTGGGCTGTGTTTGCATGGAACGGACTGGGTCCTCTGGTCCGACTGAAAATGGTTTTATATGACTACCTGGAGACCATTTGCAGCCATTCATAGACTTCCTGCTAATAGATACCCATGGAATTTTTGTGAATGACAGTGCGCCATATCGCTGCGCCACGATTGTTCACAACTGATTTAAAGAACATTCTGGAGAATTCGAACGAATGATCTGGCCGCCGAGATCGGCCGACAAGAATCCCGTAGAACATTTATGGGAAGTAATCGTATGAATATTATGCGAAAGAACTTGCTCCATTTCTAGCAGTAATTTATCGTAGATGGCCTGAGCAACGAAAGGAAAAAAGCACAGGTCATTGCCGTTTTTAAGAAAGGCGGTAAGACACATCCACATAACTATAGACCTATATCGTTGACGTCAATCTCTTGTAGAATTATGTAACATGTTTTATGCTCAAGAATTATGACTTTTTGCAAAATGAACATTTCCTCTACAAAAATTAACACGTATTTCCCAAACAGAGATCCTACGAAACCCAGCTCGCTCTGTTCCTCCATGAGATCTACTGCGCAGTGGACAACGCGTCAGGTTGACGCCGTGTTCCTTGATTTCAGTAAGGCATTTGACACCGTCCCGCACCGCCATTTAATGAAAAAAGTACGAGCTTACGTAGTATCGGAGCAAACGTGCGATTGGATTCAAGACTTCCCTGCAGACAGAAATCAACAGGTCGCTCTAAACGGAATTAAATCGACATATGTAAAGGTAGCCGGCCGAAGTGGCCGAGCGGTTCTAGGCGCTACAGTCTGGAGCCGCGCGACCGCTAAGGTCGCAGGTTCGAATCCTGTCTCGGGCATGGATGTGTGTGTTGTCCTTAGGTTAGTTAGGTTTAAGTAGTTCTAAGTTCTAGAGGACTGATGACCTCAGAAGTTAAGTCCCATAGTGCTCAGAGCCATTTGAACCATTTTTTTTTAACGAAACAATTAAATTGGTAATATGAAAACCTATTGTAGTGCAGTAGTAGACCAGAAGGGCCGTAGGTTACCAAACACGAGGTACAAGACGAACATAAAGAGACAATAGCATCTTCCACGAAAACACAGAAAAAAGAACAATAAAAACCACACTCGCTCGAAAACTCTATTATTCTCACGTTCACCCGAAGTTATACTGACTAGCTTTTCCTAAACATATTCACTGCTAGAAATTCCACCACACCATGATGTTGGAAAGAAACAAAGCAACTTCCGCACTTTTTATTTCAACCACCATCACCGCCAATTTTTAACAAAATAATTATGCCACATTCCGGAAATACCGGGTGATCAAAAAGTCAGTATAAATTTGAAAACTGAATAAATCATAGAATAATGTAGATAGAGAGGTACAAATTGACACACATGCTTGGAATGACATGGGGTTTTATTAGAACCAAAAAAATACAAAAGTTCAAAAAATGTCCGACAGATGGCGCTTCATCTGATCAAAATAGCAATAATTAGCATAACAAAGTAAGACGAAGCAAATATGATGTTCTTTACAGGAAATGCTCAATATTTCCACCATCATTCCTCAACAATAGCTGCAGTCGAGGAATAATGTTGTGAACAGCACTGTAAAGCATGTCCGGACTTATGGTGAGGCATTGGCGTCGGATGTTGTCTTTCAGCATCCCTAGAGATGTCGGTCGATCACGACACACTTGCGACTTCAGGTAACCCCAAAGCCTGTAATCGCACGGACTGAGGTCTGGGGACCTGGGAGGCCAAGCATGACGAAAGTGGCGACTGAGCACACGATCATCACCAAACGACGCGCGCAAGAGATCTTTCACGCGTCTAGCAATATGGGGTGGAGCGCCATCCTGCATAAACATCGTACGTTCCAGCAGGTGTTTATCAGCCAGGCTGGCCATGATTCGATTCTGTAACATATCGGCGTACCTCCCACCCGTCACGGTAGCAGTTTTGCTGTCCAGTGCCATCTGTGGGACATTTTGTGAACTTAGTTTTTTTTTGGTTCTAATAAAACCCCATGTCATTCCAAGCATGTATGTCAATTTTTACCTCTCTATCTCCATTATTCCGTGGTTTATTAAGTTTTCAAATTTATACTGACTTTTTGATCACTCAGTACAGAACCACACACGCCTCAGTTAAGCTAAAGTACTTAAATATTCCATGAGTTTAACATCGGGAAGTTCTAATTCGACCTACTTCCTATCAGCAGAAACCTTCTCTAGGAGCTACGAACTGTACTCGCCAAGCGCTAGCTGCAGAGTGTCCTTCCTTCACCGAGCTTCGCCTAACTACCGGTGCAACAGAAGCTACCAGAGGGGTATGCTTCCGCCACCATCCTGACAGACAAACCAACCTCAGACTAAAAGCGGTAAAGCTCTCTGTCCAGGAACCAGGATCCTAAGTCGGTCATCCTGTGCTACCCTCCAAACGAGAACTAAACATCACCTGCTCCTAGCAGACGACAAACCCACAAAAGAAACCCGAAACCACTCGTAAAAACACTCATTCAGTCACATTCACGCACACATAACGTAGGGTAAAGGGAAAAACGTAATAAGTACAGGTCATGATTTCCTATGGAACACAAAAAAGTCAAACATAATATCATTTAAGGGGGGTAGGACGTCAAATGGGCCGAGTTTGGGCAGGAGAGACACCACAGGACATTTTAATTTCCACTGTCTATACTTTTACGAATAAATTCATAAAACTTTGTCAGCATTACCAAAAAGGATTAAGGATTCACAATCATAGCAGTGGAAGGTCAAAAAAAATAACAAAATAATTTTTTTTACAAGTGAAAGATAATCATTTTTTTCACTTCTATTGGCTGCGTTTGTTGCTATAGGTACTCGTTTCTTCATAAGTAAGAGAGATTCTTCTATGAATTTTGCACAGCATACAAACCGTACTTACAGGTATATGAAACTCTATAAATTATTAAATTTGTGAAAAAATGAGTATGCTGTTATATTTTAAACTTAATGTTTAGAAAAAAAACTCAAATTTTATAGTTAATTACCTCAATTTTTACCACAGTTTTTAATAGATTTGGAAAATTCTAGGAGCCGGCCCGAGTGGCCGTGCGGTTCTAGGCGGTACAGTCTGGAACCGAGCGACCGCTACGGTCTCAGGTTCGAATCCTGCCTCGGGCATGGATGTGTGTGATGTAATTAGGTTAGTTAGTTTTAATTAGTTCTAAGTTCTAGGCCACTGATGACCTCAGAAGTTAAGTCGCATAGTGCTCAGAGCTATTTGAACCATTTTTGAAAATTCTAGAGTTTCATACACCTGTAAGTATGGTTTGTATGTTGTGCAAAATTCATGGAAGAATCTCCCTTACTTATGAAGAAAAGTGTACCTATAGCAACAAATTCACCCAATGGTAAGTGAAAAAATGATGAAATATAAATGTAAAAAAAAAATTATTTTCTTATATCTTTGAACTTCCACCACTATAATTGTAAATCCTGAATCCTTTCTGGTCATTCTGACGAAGTTTTATGAATTTATTTTTAAAAGTATAGACAGTGAAAATGTCCTGCGGTGTCTCTCCTGCTCCAAGTCGTCCCGTTTGACGTCGTACCCCCCTTAATAAGCCTTAGTTTGATTGCTCAGCCTTTCTGGAAGAGTTAATAAACTAAACCGCAATCAGGCGGTGGACAGAATAGGATGCACAGAATCCAGTGAGACAATCGTCTTACGAAACGACTCCACAGAGACGTTTCAAGTGCGTCTTGCCAGTAGTGCCCTTTTTTAAATGTTTCTACTTTCTTGGCTTGTAGTGGGATTTGACTTTGACATACGGAACTATTTAATTTTAATTTTTAAACTATTCTTCAAATCAAGGTAGCATGACCAGGAGGTCTGAGTTGTCGTGTCATCAGCCAGTACGAATTAAAAAAAAAATCTAATCTGGGGGGGGGGGGGGGGAACTGCCCACCTTGACGACAGACGACACCCTTATCTACCAGGTGTACCGGTATGAAATGGGCGCTAAGATACAAATCTGTCGATATGGAACATTTGTTGTGAACGAGCCTTAATTTTTTTTTGTTTGGTTGGTATGACATCTGTCAAAGATATTTAGTATTCATCAAGTCATGGAACAAACAACATCATATGTTTCCATCATGTTAACAATGTCGAATTTGTACCAGAAAGTGATGATTCTCGGAAAACATTAATTTTTTGTTTTCATTTGAAAAAAAGTGCCGCAGAGTCGCATCGAATGCTTGTCGAGGCATATGGTGATCATGCTCTATCAGAAGCAACACGCAAAAGATGGTTTCAACGGTTCAGAAATAATGATTTTGATGTAACAAATGAAGAACGTGGAAGACCACCAAAAAAGTTCGAAGATGCCGAATTGCAAGCAATATTGGGTGAAGATGATACTTTGAGTCAGAAGCAAATGGCAGCAATGCTAAACGTTGCACAACAAACAATTTCTGATTGTTTGAAAGCTATGGGAAAGATCCAAAAGTGTGGAAAATGGGTGCCACATGGATTGAATGAAAGACAGATGGAAAACCGAAAAACCATTTGTCAAATTTTGGTTCAAAGACATGAAAGAAAATCAATTTTGCATCGAATTGTTACTGGCAATGAAAAATAGATCTATTTTAAGAATCCGAAAAGGGAAATATCATGGCTTTAATCCGGGACAACCATCAACATCGACTGCAAAACCAGATCGATTCGGCCAGAAGACAGAGTGCTCTGTGTTTGGTGAGATCACAAAGGTGTGGTGTATCAGGAGCTCCTAAAACCTAGTGGAACTGTGAATACTAATCGCTACAGACAACAAACTATCAATTTGAACTATGCATTGATCGAAAAAAGACCAGAATGGTCCAGAAGACATGGCAAAGTAATTTTTTTACATAACAATGCACCTGCACACAAGGAAAAACTGGTTCAGGATAAAATCAAAACACTTGGCTGGGAGCTGCCACCCCACCCGCCGTATTCACCAGACTTGGCCCCTTCCGACTACCATTTGTTTTCATCATTTGGACACGCATTGGCTGAGGAACACTTCGATTCCTACGAAACCCAGCTCGCGCCATTCGTCCACGAGACTCAGAGGGCCATAGACACGGGTTCACAGGTAGATGCCGTGTTTCTTGACCTCCGCAAGGCGTTCGATACAGTTCCCCACAGCCGTTTAATGAACAAAGTAAGAGCATATGGACAATCAGGCCAATTGTGTGATTAGATTGAAGAGTTCCTAGATAACAGAACACAGCATGTAATTCGCAACGGAGAGAAGTCTTCCGAAGTAAGAGTGATTTCAAGTGTACGGCAGGGGAGTGTCGTAGGACCGTTGCTATTCACAATATACATAAATGACCTTGTGGATGACATCGGAAGTTCACTGAGGCTTTTTGAGGATGATGCTGTGGTATATCGAGAGGTTGTAACAATGTAAAATTGTACTGAAATGTAGGAGGATCTGCAGCGAATTGACGGATGGTGCAGGGAATGGCAATAGAATCTCAATGTAAACAAGTGTAATGTGCTGCGAATACACATAAAAAAAGATCCCTTATCATTTAGCTACAATATAGCAGGTCAGCAATTGGAAGCAGTTAATTCCATAAATTATCTGGGAGTACGCATTAAGAGTGATTTAAAATGGAATGATGATATAAAGTTGATCGTCGGTAAAGCAGATGCCAGACTGAGATTCATTGGAAGAATCCTAAGGAAATGCAATCCGAAAACAAAGGAAGTACGTTACAGTACGCTTGTTTGCCCACTGCTTGAATACTGCTCAGCAGTGTGGGATCCGTACCAGATAGGGTTGATAGAAGAGATCGAGGAGATCCAACGGAGAGCAGCGCGCTTCGTTACAGGATCATTTAGTAATCGCGAAAGCGTTACTGAGATGATAGATAAACTCGTGGAAGACTCTGCAAGAGAGAGGCTCAGTAGGTCGGTACGGACTTTTGTTGATGTTTCGAGAAGATACCTTCACCAAGGAGTCAAGCAGTATATTGCTCCCTCCTACGTATATCTCGCGAAGAGACCATGAGGATAAAATCAGAGAGATTAGAGCCCACATAGAGGCATACCGACAGTCCTTCTTTCCACGAACAATACGAGACTGGAATAGAAGGTAGAACCGATAGACGTACTCAAGGTAGCCTCCGCCACACACCTCAGGTGGCTTGCGGAGTATGGATGTAGATGTAGAAGAAGTCGAAAATTGGGTGTCTGATTGGTTTGCTTCAAAAGACGAACATTTCTATTGGCGTGGTGTCCATAAATTACCAGAAGGCTGGTCAAAATGTATAGAAAGTAATGGTCAGTACTTTGAATAAAATGTTTTTACTTTACAATTCAAAATTAGTGTTTAATTGTCATAAAAAAATCGCTCGTTTCATACTGGTACACCTGGTACAGCCAGTTGTGTCAGGGCTTAGACACGTGGTCGCCAGTGCTGAAAGTCTGGACTGGCTGTCATACTGACCATGCAGCAGCATCCTACTAGCACATCTTTGCGTTAGCATTAAAAAGCTGCTGCGAGTCACCTCACATTTACTGCGTAAAGCCGTCGGCACACGGACCGTGCTTCCGAACGTTGAGCATTGAGCGTGCCGAGTTTCTGACGTCAGAACGTGGAATAGCACGTTCGGGAGTCTTTCGGAACGTGCAGAGCAATATCTGGCATGTCAGATATTCCGAGCGTGCGTCTGAGCGTTCACCAATGAGATGGCACAACGCCACCTACGTCACACGCACGCCGTCTCCCTTCAGTACAGAGCTGTGAGGCGCCATATTGGCATTCATTTCAAGCCTATACGTAAATATGCCGTTTCTGAGCACCAGCAAACTGAGAATCACTGGAAAACGCGTTGTTAACTTGTGATTCGTTCCAATAAAATAATGAGAAACATCATATTCGTGGCAAAAGAATTATTGTAACTTGCGTATTATGAGAGTAGGCTATTTGAAGGCTGCGACACACTGAAGATCCACCCAAAACGTATTGTTCTTGGTACAATTTGCTATAATTAAATTTCAATTAGGAACATATCTACGATTAAGGTTTTCAACAGTGGGTAACATAATTTGATAACTCACAAAGATTGAGTTGCTGGTTTAGCGTAATGAATAGCGTTATTGTCCTATATGCAGTTGTTTTTTGGGGCGGTGGTTCACGTCTTGACACTTGCAAGTTATTTTTTTCCTAACATTTGCGTTTTTATTAGGTTCTGATAGTTTATTATTAGTTTAATATATGTACATGCTATAATATTTGATGTTACGTAAATATAAGTTCACCTCTTTTTAAGGGGTGACTGTTCGATTGACTTAATCCGCAGGACAGCTTGCGCTACTTGTAGAAAGATATTTTGCTCCTATTTCTTTTACACTTCATGATTCACATGTTGCAAAGATTCTGCTAGTGGATAGGAACAGTGATCAAGTAAGACTGACCTTGGGGTTTTACTAAAATGTGGGAATGATGAAATAATGTTTATCTTATGTGGAGAAGTATTGCAAATTTGTATCGCACTATTTGTAATGGAACTTTTACAACACTGTGTCCTTATTGATTGGACATGATACTTTCCTTTTCGTGGACGATGGAGCAAATGTGCCTTTTTTTATAGAGGTAACGTGGGAATTGAATGCGCGCCCGTTGAGTAATCAGTCTGATTTACGAACTAGAAACATCCCTGAACTGCCGCTGGAGTGCGTTGTGATCGCGTACACCACGTTGGGGCCCACGTACCGTAAGCACAAGTCGCATCGTTCCTGAGCGTTCAGCAGCACGTTAAACGTGGCACGCTCAACGTTGATGTTCGACAGCACGGTCCGTGTGCCGACGGCTTAAGAGCGGCGCAGTCACGTTGACCAGCACGTGAACGAGCTACTCTGCAACGTCAACAAAGTCAGTCAGTTGCAGCGCCACGTGAGTAGCAGCGGACGAAGGTTGCGATAAGCGACAAACAGCCAGTCACGCCAGCCGGCGCTTCCTGCTGCTCTCGACTGGCGTGTTTGTAAACACACGGGCCCAAGTTGCCTCTCACTGTTTATCGGGAGAATCGCTTCGATGGCGCCAACTGCGTCAGGCTCGCTAAGAGTCATTACTTTGCTCATCTACACTGCTGGCCACCGTAAATGCAACACCAAGAAAGACAAGAGGTAGCACAACAAAATTTATTTTGTAAATAACATGTTGACCAAGTATCAAATGATTACGTTTACAGACGTCTGTGACATGTGGTTCCTGCCAGAATCAGTAGCCAGAGTAGCCGCCATTGTTGGAGATTACCGCTGCCACACGTCTCGGCATTGAGTCAAAGAGACGTTGGATGTGTTCCTGGGGTACAGCAGCCCAAGCAGCTTCCACACGTTGCCAAAGATCATCTGGTGTGGCAGCTGGGGATGTAATCTGGGTCACTCGTTGAGCAACCGTGGACCACATGTTTTCTATCGGCGAAAGATCCGGAGAGGGAGCCGGCCAGGGAACCAATTCAATCTGGTTATTGACGAAGAACCTTTGGACAATGCGTGCCACGTGTGGTCGCGCATTATCCTGTTGAAATATGGCTGTGGCCGAGCCCTGAAGGTAAGGAAGGACAACTGGCTCCAGCACCTCGGATATGTAGCGCCGGCTATTTAAAGTACCGGCAATGCGTACTAGAGGCGTGCGAGAGTAATATCCAATACCGCCCCATACCATAATACCCGGTGCAAGACCAGTGTGGCGGTGCATAATGCAGCTGTCCAGCATCTTCTCTCCACGGTGTCTCCACACTCGAATCCGACCATCGTGGTGCTGCAGACAGAAGCGTGCCTCGTCAGTAAAGACAATGTCATTCCATTCTGCCGTCCACATCCGTCTGTCATCACACCATTGGCGGCGGAGACGTCTGTGGTTCTGCGTCAATGGTAGACGAAGCAATGGACGTCTTGCGGACAGACCACTCTGCTGTAAACGGCGTCGAATGGTACGCGCAAACACTGGATGATGCGTTACAGACGCAATGTGCTGTGCTATGGTTCGGGATGTCACTGAGCGATCCGTCACTGCCATGCGCACAATTTGCCTATCAGCACGTGCAGTGGTGCACCGAGGTGAATGCGATCGACCACGTCGGTCCGTCGTTCCCTCCTGCATCCAACGGTCACATATCCGCATTACAGTTGTTTGGTTTCGTCCAACACGACTAGCGATTTCTCTGTATGATAATCCACAATCTCGGTAAGCCACTATCCTTCCTCTGTCGAACTCGGATACTCGATCAAACGATGTTCGCTGTTGTCTACGAGGCATAACTGATCGTCTTGTGAAACAACCACAAGGTAAACACACGTGCCGAACGTACACTCGTCGAAATCGCCAAGCCTTAAATGGCGCTATGAGGTGGCGCCACAGGCGCGCGTGATATGCGTCTGCGCTGAAATTCTAATCAGTTGCATATCTCATCGCTGCAAACCAATGGTGTAAATTTCACTTGATTCGGATGCTTCCTTCAGGGTGTTGCATTTACGGTGGCCAGCAGTGTAATAGCCATGGTGTCGAATAGTAAAGGTACGTACACACCTGAAAGTTGTTGCATGACACGAGGCTAGTTCGGAAAGTATGTTCCGTTTCGAATTTTCTCCACGGCACAGCTAAGATCGCTGCTCCTCTCATGCGCAGTAGTATCTCTGGTTCAAGCAGAAACAATGAAACTTCCTGGCAGATTAAAACTGTGTGCTGGACCGAGACTCGAACTCGGGACCATTACCTCTCACGGGCAAGTGAAAGGCAATGGTCCCGAGTTCGAGTCTCGGTCCGGCACACAGTTTTAATATCCCAGGAAGTTTCATATCAGTACACACTCCGATGCAGTGTGAAAATCTCATTCTGTCGTTCGTAGTGATTGTTTATAATGGCATCGTTGATGGAAAACACCACTGCGTGTGAACTGAGATCTTTGATTCGTTTTCTGAAACCTAAGAGGGCTAAACCAAGTGAAATTCATCGACAAATTTGCGAGGTTTACGGAGAAAATGCAATGAGTGCTTGAACGGTGAAGGTCGTGATCTACATCTACATCTACATGGATACTCTGCAAATGCCTGGCAGAGGGTTCATCGAACCACCTTCACAATAATTCTCTATTATTCCAATCTCTAACAGCGCGCATAAAAGACAAACACCTATCTCTTTCCGTGCGAGCTCAGATTTCCCTTATTTTATTATGATGATCGTTTCTCCCTATGTAGGTCAGCGTCAAGAAAATATTTTCGCATTCGGAGAAGAAAGTTGGTGACTGAAGTTTCGCGAGAAGATTCCGCCGCAACGAAAAACGCCTTCGTTTTAATGATGTCCACCCCAAATCCTGTATCATTTCAGTGACACTCTCCCCCCTATTTCGCAATAATACACTCCTGGAAATTGAAATAAGAACACCATGAATTCATTGTCCCGGGAAGGGGAAACTTTATTGACACATTCCTGGGGTCAGATACATCACATGATTACACTGACAGAACCACAGGCACATAGACACAGGCAACAGAGCATGCACAATGTCGGCACTAGTACAGTATATATCCACCTTTCGCAGCAATGCAGGCTGCTATTCTCCCATGGAGACGATCGTAGAGATGCTGGATGTAGTCCTGTGGAACGGCTTGCCATGCCATTTCCACCTGGCGCCTCAGTTGGACCAGCGTTCGTGCTGGACGTGCAGACCGCGTGAGACGACGCTTCATCCAGTCCCAAACATGCTCAATGGGGGACAGATCCGGAGATCTTGCTGGCCAGGGTAGTTGACTTACACCTTCTAGAGCACGTTGGGTGGCACGGGATACATGCGGACGTGCATTGTCCTGTTGGAACAGCAAGTTCCCTTGCCGGTCTAGGAATGGTAGAACGATGGGTTCGATGACGGTTTGGATGTACCGTGCACTATTCAGTGTCCCCTCGACGATCACCAGTGGTGTACGGCCAGTGTAGGAGATCGCTCCCCACACCATGATGCCGGGTGTTGGCCCTGTGTGCCTCGGTCGTATGCAGTCCTGATTGTGGCGCTCACCTGCACGGTGCCAAACACGCATACGACCATCATTGGCACCAAGGCAGAAGCGACTCTCATCGCTGACGACGACACGTCTCCATTCGTCCCTCCATTCACGCCTGTCGCGACACCACTGGAGGCGGGCTGCACGATGTTGGGGCGTGAGCGGAAGACGGCCTAACGGTGTGCTGGATCGTAGCCCAGCTTCATGGAGACGGTTGCGAATGGTCCTCGCCGATACCCCAGGAGCAACAGTGTCCCTAATTTGCTGGGAAGTGGCGGTGCGGTCCCCTACGGCACTGCGTAGGATCCTACGGTCTTGGCGTGCATCCGTGCGTCGCTGCGGTCCGGTCCCAGGTCGACGGGCACGTGCACCTTCCGCCGACCACTGGCGACAACATCGATGTACTGTGGAGACCTCACGCCCCACGTGTTGAGCAATTCGGCGGTACGTCCACCCGGCCTCCCGCATGCCCACTATACGCCCTCGCTCAAAGTCCGTCCACTGCACATACGGTTCACGTCCACGCTGTCGCGGCATGCTACCAGTGTTAAAGACTGCGTTGGAGCTCCGTATGCCACGGAAAACTGGCTGACACTGACGGCGGCGGTGCACAAATGCTGCGCAGCTAGCGCCATTCGACGGCCAACACCGCGGTTCCTGGTGTGTCCGCTGTGCCGTGCGTGTGATCATTGCTTGTACAGCCCTCTCGCAGTGTCCGGAGCAAGTATGGTGGGTCTGACACACCGGTGTCAATGTGTTCTTTTTTCCATTTCCAGGAGTGTACAAAACGTGCTGTCCTCCTTTGAACTTTCTCGATGTACCCCATCAATCCCATCTGATAAGGATTCCACACCGTCCAGCAGTAATAAAAGAGGACAGACAAGCGTAGTGTAGGCAGTCTCCTTAGTGGATCTGTTACATTTTCTCAGTGTCTTGCCAAAAAAAACCGCAGTCCTTGATTTGCCTTCCTCACAACATTTAGCCGGCCGTGGTGGGCGAACGGTTATAGGCGCTTCAGTCTGGAACCACACGGCTGCTACGGTCGCAGGTTCGAATCCTGCCTCGGGCATGGATGTGTGTGATATCCTTAGGTTAGTTAGGTTTAAGTAGTGCTAAGTCAAGAAGACTGATGACCTCAGATGTTAAGTCCCATAGTGCTCAGAGCCATTTGAACCAAAACATTTTCTATGTGTTCTTTCCAATTTAAGTTGTTCTTAATTGTAATTCCTAGGTATTTAGTAGGGCCGGCGCAAGACCAAGTGCTGCCCCGTGCGAGTTGCTAAATTGCCGCTGCCCAACACCCCCCCCCCCCCCCCCCCCAGCACCATTTTTTTTTTTTTTCAAAACGTTTGTGGAATTTTACCTAAAAAGAAATCTGGTAGGAAATGCCAGCAATGTCGCAATTTTTGTTTTTACTTTTCAGATCTACCTAGGTTTCGGCAACTGAGTGGCCAGTCTCAAAGCTTTTAATATGTGTTTACATCTAAACCGTCATGTTGACAGTTACGTTCAGCATGACAGTATAGATGTAAACATAACTCAAAGCATTGAGAATAGCCGCACTGTGCTCGAAATCTATGTAGATCTGGAAAATAAAAGCAAAAATTGCAACTGGTTGGTGACATTCACTACAGATTTGTACAAAACAGTCGCTAGGCACCAGCTCAAAAATGGAGTCAAACCTCACTGAAGAAATGTAACTAATTTTAATAAGCCTTGTGAATTTTCCAAAATGTTCAAATGTGTGTGAAACCGTGGGAGGACTCGAACCTCTGCCAGGACCAGCCCCACAGTCCGTGCCTGCAGTGCCCTTAGGCCACTCGGCTAATCCCGCTCGGCATGAACCCTTCAGTTAACGTAAATAAACATTTTTCGATGGTTGTGAACAGATAATGTATTCAACGGAAAACAAAATATAGTTACAATTTAACGATAATTTCGTTTGAACGATAATATTTACAATAACTATTTAATGTTGAACAAAATAAGAAACAACACAGTAAATACTGTGTATTTCTATTAATTCTATATAAAATTAATACAAATGTAATATATTGCGAATACATAGAAAGTAGGATCCTTTATTGTATGATTATATGATAGCGGAACAAACACTGGTAGCAGTTACTTCTGTAAAATATCTGGGAGTATGCGTGCGGAACGATTTGAAGTGGAATGATCATATAAAATTAATTGTTGGTAAGGCGGGTACCAGGTTGAGATTCATTGGGAGAGTGCTTAGAAAATGTAGTCCATCAACAAAGGAGGTGACTTACAAAACACTCGTTCGACCTACACTTGAGTATTCCTCATCAGTGTGGGATCCGTACCAGATCGGGTTGACGGAGGAGGTAGAGAGGATCCAAAGAAGAGCGGCGCGTTTCGTCACAGGGTTATTTGGTAACCGTGATAGCGTTACGGAGATGTTTAACAAACTCAAGTGGCAGACTCTGCAAGAGAGGCGCTCTGCATCGCGGTGTAGCTTGCTCGCCAGGTTTCGAGAGGGTGCGTTTCTGGATGAGGTATCGAATATATTGCTTCCGCCTACTTATACCTCCCGAGGAGATCACGAATGTAAAATTAGAGAGATTAGAGCGCGCACGGAGGATTTCAGACAGTCGTTCCTCCCGCGAACCATATGCGACTGGAACAGGAAAGGGAGGTAATGATAGTGGCGCGTAAAGTGCCCTCCGCCACACACCGTTGGGTTGCTTGCGGAGTATAAATGTAGATGTAGATGTAGAAATAACCAAGAAACTCATCATAACATAAAAATTTTAAAAACTACTATACAAATCGAACCTTCCTGGCTTTTGCCTGTGTCAAACTCTTTCACAATCTCTGCGAAATTTAAAACCTCTCTACAAGCTCGTGCTCAATCGATATTGTTGCAAGATCATGCAAACGAGTTTGGCTCATCGTTGATCGGAGGTATGTCTTTATCTATTTCAGTTTTGAGAAACTCCTCTCTCCACTCGCAACTGTCCCTGGGAGTGTTAGGAGAATTCTTAAAAAATGGTTCAAATGGCTCTGAGCACTATGGGACTACTAAGGTCATCAGTCCCCTAGAACTTAGAACTACTTAAACCTAACTAACCTAAGGACATCACACACATCCATGCCCGTGGCAGGATTCGAACCTGCGACCGTAGCGGTCACGCGGTTCCAGACTGTAGCGCCTAGAACCGCACGGCCACTCCGACCGGCGAGAATTCTCAGAGCAATGTTAACATTAGGGCAATAATTATGTCTTCCTATAAACTTCAAAGTCTCTTTTGGACCTATTCCATGTTTCAACAATGTTGAAAGCACTTTTAGTTCTTCCCTCAACTCCAGTGCATCAATGTCGCTTGACTCATGATCTTGCAAAATTGATGCGATGTTTCTACACTTTGTGTCCAGGCTGTCCGGAGGTGCATTTTTCGGCTCGCCGACGTCGTAGAGAAAATCAAAATTATTACAGTGAGATTTCAGTTGATTGAATCTGTCATCCAAAGACGTGGTTACTATATCTAAAAGATAATAGTAGAATTCAATCTTGTAACTTTTTGTTGGGTCATCTATTGTCTCATCCCTTCCTTCATAGGTAAAGTGTATTGGCTTCTTACTTCATCACCAGGAAACACTTATCCATGGTAACGTTAGACCTTCTAGCTCCAATTCTGTAGCCAATTCTTTGGAATCCTTCAAGAAAGACACAAAATTCTGTTCTGCAAGTCTCAAAATATGCTTTCGTTTTTTTTTTTCGAGCATTTCCACGGCCTCACAAACATTTATGTCAGTGGTCTGGAGGGTCTTACTGACTACACTGATGCGAAGTAGAACGTCGTACCAGATTACCAGAGAAGTGAGAAAGGTGTAATTTTTTATTTGATTCGCAAGTGACGTTGCTTCGTGAGCGATCATGTCATCGAATTCTCCTGATATCTGAACCAGTGCATCATAAACGCCTCCAATTTGAAACCTCAAGGGATTAAGTGTATTGATGCGACTTTCCCACCTAGTATCTCTCAGTGGCTTCAACGACAGGTTAGGCAGATACTTCTTCAAGATATCCCAACGTCGAACGGAGGACGAGAAGAAGTCACACAAGTTTTTCACTGTCGTAAACATGGAAACAGCATATTTAGAAGACATAGCGGCATCGTTTACAACAAGATTCAATGATCGTCATGGTGCTACATGGTACATAAAATGCTCTCTTGTTCATATCTGAAATTCTTTTCTGGAGACCAGACTTCTTTCCTTTCATGTTTGCTCCATTGTCGTATCCTAGCCCTCTCATGTTAAACAATAGGATTTTTTTTTTTTTATCTTGCAAGAACTTGAGTACGACCTGCGCCAGAGTGGAGCTTGAAGAATCGGGCACTGGAAGAAATCCTAGGAAATGCTCCCGAATTCGGACATCTACATCTACATCTACATTTATACTCCGCAACCAACCCAACGGTGTGTGGCGGAGGGAACTTTACGTGTCACTGTCATTACCTCCCTTTCCTGTTCCAGTCGCGTATGGTTCGCGGGCGCGCTCTAATCTCTCTAATTTTACATTCGTGATCTCCTCGGTAGGTATAAGTAGGGGGAAGCAATATATTCGATACCTCATCCAGAAACGCTCCCTCTCGAAACCTGGCGAGCAAGCTACACCGCGATGCAGAGCGCCTCTCTTGCAGAGTCTGCCACTTGAGTTTATTAAACATCTCCGTAACGCTGTCACAGTTACCAAATAACCCCGTAACGAAACGCGCCGCTCTTCTTTTGATCTTCTCTATCTCCTCCGTCAACCCGATCTGGTACGGATCCCACACTGATGAGCAATACTCAAGTATAGGTCGAACGAGTGTTTTGTAAGCCACCTCCTTTGTTGATGGACTACATTTTCTAAGCACTCTCCCAATGAATCTCAACCTGGTACCCGCCTTACCAACAATTAATTTTATATGATCATTCCACTTCAAATCGTTCCGCACGCATACTCCCAGATATTTTACAGAAGTAACTGCTACCAGTGTTTGTTCTGCTATCATATAATCATACAATAAAGGATCCTTCTTTCTATGTATTCGCAATACATTACATTTGTCTATGTTAAGGGACAGTTGCCACTCCCTGCACCAACTGCCTATCCGCTGCAGATCTTCCTGCATTTCGCTACAATTTTCTAATGCTGCAACTTCTCTGTATACTACAGCATCATCCGCGAAAAGCCGCATGGAACTTCCGACACTATCCACTAGGTCATTTATATATATTGTGAAAAGCAATGGTCCCATAACACTCCCCTGTGGCACGCCAGAGGTGACTTTAACGTCTGTAGACGTCTCTCCATTGATAACAACATGCTGTGTTCTGTTTGCTAAAAACTCTTCAATCCAGCCACACAGCTGGTCTGATATTCCGTAGGCTCTTACTTTGTTTATCAGGCGACAGTGCGGAACTGTATCGAACGCCTTCCGGAAGTCAAGAAAAATAGCATCTACCTGGGAGCCTGTATCTAATATTTTCTGGGTCTCATGAACAAATAAAGCGAGTTGGGTCTCACACGATCGCTGTTTCCGGAATCCATGTTGATTCCTACATAGTAGATTCTGGGTTTCCAAAAACGACATGATACTAGAGCAAAAAACATGTTCTAAAATTCTACAACAGATCGACGTCAGAGATATAGGTCTATAGTTTTGCGCATCTGCTCGACGACCCTTCTTGAAGACTGGGACTACCTGTGCTCTTTTCCAATCATTTGGACCCCTCCGTTCCTCTAGAGACTTGCGGTACACGGCTGTTAGAAGGGGGGCAAGCTCTTTCGCATCGTATACCCGGTCGAGTCTTGTCTCCTGGACGAAACGTACCGCAACTATCATCTGAAATATCTGGTGTGCAGTCCAGAATTATACTGTAATACTTTGTAGATTTCATCATTAATAGGATGTTGTTGGTTATAGATGATCCAATAAGATGAATTATTTCATTCGGTGTTTCTTTTCCAAGATAATGGTGACCCTTGTTCTCACCTTGCTTTGTTCTGTACAGGTGCTCCATCATCACAGTGTCGAACTTTCCGAATAATTCAACGAGTTTCAAGAAGTTTCCGTTGTCAGGCTGAAAGTGTGTATTTGTACTTCCTCTTCAAGGCAGACATTGCCGACACAGGAAATGAGTTATTTATTATGCGCTCAAGAAAATTTTTCCAATGTTCGCTTTCAGTATTAAGAAGCCTTTGATTTTGGGCGTCGACAGTTCGTGACTTTTTCAATCCCTCGGAAAACACGATCCACTTTTTATGTGAATTTAAATGCTCGGTGGACTTCCCGTAACTTTCGAGATACGAAGCATGGTGCCGCCAGTCGATTATACCGTTCTTTGCAGTTTTTACTGTAGATGACGAAAAAAGTTTGCAACAAAAGTAGAACACAGCATCCTTGTTCTTTGAGTACACCAACCAATGTCTATCTGCTTCTTCTACATTCTTCAAAGAATAGCTGTAGCGTACAGGGCTGAAACGCCGTTTGGCCGCGTTTTTAGGACATTCTTCAGCTTCCTTAATCGGGAGAACCTCGCATGACCAAAGTCGTTCGAATGCAGTCGGTAATAATTTCCGGCCATCTTCCGGGATCTGGGTCAATTGTGTCTTCCAGTTTAGGCTCGGCTTCAATCCCTTCTCCAGTGGTGAGTACTTTGGCTGATGTTCCTCCGGTATTTTCCGAATCAGGTCGCCTAATTTCAGTTCTGCCTGATGTTTCAATCTCGGAGCTTTCGTCGAAAAGCAGGTCTTGAGTCTAGACGAGGTTTGTTGAACATGTTGTGGATGGCCCACGGTCAGCATTGCTACAGCATGCAGTGGTCGCGGTACTGTGTTCGTCAACTTTCTGGTCATGCCTTCAAGATAAAGATGTAGCTGCAGTGGCGCCACTAGTTTCCACCCTGGCCGTTGCTAGGTCGTTCTCTCTTTGGCTTGAAATATCGTTGTAGTGCACCCTTTTACTTCTTATCGTCATCTTCCTTCAGCGTCCATCTTTTCCTATATTCACTGTCAGACAGTCTTTTTCTACCGTTGGACATATGTCGATCCAGCCTGCAAAGAACGATTGCATGAAACTAACTGTTGATTTCAGTGTACTGACTTTATTTGCAACACACTTCACAGACAATTTCCTGATATTCCGGTCCGCCCCCGGTAGCTGAGTGGTCAGCGTGACAGACTGTCAATCCATAGGGCCCGGGTTCGATTCCCGGCTGGGTCGGAGATTTTCTCCGCTCAGGGACTGGGTGTTGTGTTGTCCTAATCATCATCATTTCATCCCCATCGACGCGCAAGTCGCCGAAGTGGCGTCAAATCGAAAGACTTGCACCCGGCGAACGGTCTACCCGACGGGGCTGAGTGGTCAGCGTGACAGACTGTCAATCCAAAGGGCCCGGGTTCGATTCCCGGCTGGGTCGGAGATTTTCTCCGCTCAGGGACTGGGTGTTGTGTTGTCCTAATCATCATCATTTCATCCCCATCGACGCGCAAGTCGCCGAAGTGGCGTCAAATCGAAAGACTTGCACCCGGCGAACGGTCTACCCGACGGGAGGCCCTAGTCACACGACATTTCATTTCATTTTCCTGATATTCCACTGCACGTTGACGGAAAATTATATTACAGGGCGATTCAAAAAGAATACCACAACTTTAGGAATTTAAAACTCTGCAACGACAAAAGGCAGAGCTAAGCACTATCTGTCGGCGAATTAAGGGAGCTATAAAGTTTCATTTAGTTGTACATTTGTTCGCTTGAGGCGCTGTTGACTAGGCGTCAGCGTCAGTTGATGCTAAGATGGCGACCGCTCAACAGAAAGCTTTTTGTGTTATTGAGTACGGCAGAAGTGAATCGACGACAGTCGTTCAGCGTGCATTTCGAACGAAGTATGGTGTTAAACCTCCTGATAGGTGGTGTATTAAACGTTGGTATAAACAGTTTACAGAGAATGGGTGTTTGTGCAAAGGGAAAAGTTCTGGACGGCCGAGAACGAGTGATGAAAATGTAGCACGCATCCAGCAAGCATTTGTTCGCAGCCCAGGAAAATCGACTCGCAGAGCTAGCAGAGAGCTGCATATTTCAGCAGGATGCAGCGCCACCACATTGGCACTTATCTGTCCGTAACTACCTGAACGTCAACTACCCGAGGCGACGGATCGGCCGCCAGGCAGCCCGTGACAGAGCACTTCATCACTGGCCTCCAAGAAGCCCTGATCTTA
This sequence comes from Schistocerca serialis cubense, assembly GCF_023864345.2. Lineage (NCBI taxonomy): Eukaryota > Metazoa > Arthropoda > Insecta > Orthoptera > Acrididae > Schistocerca > Schistocerca serialis. Next base: position 121,287,901 of record NC_064649.1, read on the forward strand.
CCCCCTGCAATTTTTTCTTATGGGGTATGTTAAGGATATGGTGTTTCGGCCACCTCTCCCAGCCAGCATTGATGATTTGAAACGAGAAATAACAGCAGCTATCCAAACTGTTACGCCTGATATGCTACAGAGAGTATGGAACGAGTTGGAGTATCGGGTTGATATTGCTCGAGTGTCTGGAGGGGGCCATATTGAACATCTCTGAACTTGTTTTTGAGTGAAAAAAAACCTTTTTAAATACTCTTTGTAATGATGTATAACAGAAGGTTATATTATGTTTCTTTCATTAAATACACGTTTTTAAAGTTGTGGTATTCTTTTTCAATCACCCTGTACTGTAGGATACACTGTTCAGGAGGTGAAGTTATAAGAACTGAGCCGCGTGAAATTGAATTTCAGGCCGAATTTCACTACAGACGCAGGTGAAACGGTGAAAGGGTGGAGCGGAAGACAATGGAGAGAGGAAGAATAAGGATATGGAATAACATAATATGCAGTAAATACACATCCGGGTATCGACGGGTACTAATGCTAGTCGAAATATATTAACTCACTTCACTGCGGTTGTTCATTTCAAAGAACTGACACTCGACACCTGTCGTAATTTCCATGCGACACTTTTTTCGTGTCTGATTATGGAATAAGGGGTAACAAATTTGTCATCGCCGTATCACTTCACTTTTCTTCGCTTTATTTTCATTCTAGCTGTTGGGACGACGCGTGCTCATTTGCCGACTTGCCAATTTTTGAAGTAACAGATCGTAAGAAAAATAAATTTTCCTATTCTGCAATCTTGAAGGAGAAAAATTCTAACTTATGAGTATCGTGTATGCGCAATAATAATTGTACGTTATATGAAAAGCGCTTACCTATTACATCCCAAGTAGCAAGAAATTCGGACGCACGAATTCATCTGTTCTTACGAAACGCAATGAAAGTGCTTCTGACCAATCTTGACTCCCTCGGCCAACTAACGAAACGAATTCTATAGCTTTCGTTGTAGAGAATGCAATAATACCTATTGCCTGGAAAGGTGAAGTCACAGTCTAACATAACAGTCGCGACACTTAGCCTCGATTTTGTTGCCTTCAGCGCCAGCAGTGCTCCAAGCGGCCGGTAGGTTGAACTGTGAGTTCGGCGCGATCGTGAAAGCGAATAGTGATTGTTTATTTTGGTTTATACAATGGTTTTTACCATCGGGAGCGTTTGTAGCGCAATAAATTACAGCAGCAATAGGAAGAAGACACCACAGCTGTCTTTTTTAGGTTTCCTAAGGATCCTGAGAGGTATATACCATCATGTTATAAACTGTATCGTCAGGATTCATTTGCAAATATATGTGTATAAATCATGAATGTTTCGTTTTAGGAGCAAAAAAATGGCTAGTTAATAGCAGACGAGAAGACCTTATGAAGAAAGACCCGGATTACCTGTATAATAATATTAGGTTTTGTTCGCTACATTTCGAACAAAACCAGGTCATGAACGCAGACAATAATAAACTCGTGTGGAATGCAGTACCCCCACTGTTTGACATGCCAAATAAGCCACCTCAACTGATGATGAAGAGGAAACTGCCACAAAGATTCGACAGTCAATCTAAAGCTGTAAAACAGTCCTATGACACAGAAGCAGCTAGTTCAACTCTCCATGTATCAGTGCCAGATTCGTGAGAATCATCAACACAAGACCTGCTTTGACGATGAAGTGGTTAGATTAAGTGCAGCTGTTCGAGTCTTACAAAAGCGTGAGAAGTGTCAGAATGTTCAGATCGCTAGACTTCGAGCGAAACTATTATGGGACAAGGAAAGTGCTACAGACAGTTTGTTATTCAAATATTTGGTTTTTCGTGAAATGTAATGTAATCAGCTCATTATGTTTTCAGCATATTTCTCCCACTATTTGTCAGTTGCTTGTCCCACTTAGAATAATATAAAGATGAAGGTCGTGGAAACAAGTGACAATGACAAACACAGTAGGCCTACATAACGATAAACGAGCTGTCCATCGCTTTTGCATGTAGAGGTACATGTCTGTGCTTCTTACATGTGAATCTGTGTGTTTATATTCTTTTGATATCAACGTGGTAAGCTGCAGTTCCGTCCAACGTCACAAGTGTTTCTTCACGAATGTGTTGTAGCTTGCCACTCTATTCATGGTTTTTGTCCATACTTGCGCTTATTTTAGAATCAATTTTAGAAACATATATGCCTTCTGATACTACACAAACTCTTGGAGGCAAGAAACTAACTCGAATAATTCGGAAATTACGCAGTAAATGGATGCAAAGATACATTATGCTTACGACGCGTCTCACGTTCACCTTACCTGCCACTCAGCGCTAGTGTCGCTCCATCTGTCAAACGGCAACAACTTTTACAGCAGTGAGTGTGGCGACTGTTATTTTAGATTGTGGTGAAGTGGTGACGCGGTAGTGCCAGGAAGTATGTCACGTGACGAGGTACAGCGAGGCTACAGTTAAACTAGCACTCAAGAAGAAGAAGCAAGAAGCTCACAATAAGTATGTGACTGATGATATGGATACATGTATTATCAGGCAGCAATAGAAAGAAATACGAACTTTGCGAAAACTGCACAACCTTTGTCAAACAGAAATGAGCTTCAAAGCTAGCAAGGAAACCCTTGGAAGCAATGTACTGTCACGGATTTTCGTTTTGGAAGGTATCAAAATTAACGTTTTGTTTTGTACGGACGAGAGGGCATTCTTGCTAAAAGACCATACTTTCTCAAGTTTTCATTAGAATCAAAGCGACGAGTAGTTTACTAAGATGAAACATAGATTCACACGCATTATACAGTAAATAAATGTTGGCAAAGTGATAGTGTGCGAGTAGTATTGTCAAACAAAAGTGTCAGTCAGTGTTTAATTGTTGTTCATGCTGGCAGAGACAGGTGCTTCATGGCTCAAAAACCAAAACGTCCGACTATCACTCAGACACAGATTGCAAAAATTTTCAAAAATACGTCGAAACCCAACTTATGCCAGGCTTATTAGCAGTGTTCTATGTTTCGATACAGTGTATCGATACGTGGAACTGTTTCAGTGTTTCGGAACGGCTATGGTTCACTGTTTCGAAACAGTGGTGTTTCATTCCGCCCCTGTCTCGGATAACCGCACCAGATTCGATCTCGAGCCAGACACAGAAACTGTATCGTTGTTTCAAAATAAGGCTGTTTCAGTCCACCTGCGCTTGGAACGGACTAATTGTATCGAAACAGTGATGTTTCATTCCGCTGTGTCGTACGAGATTCGGGCTCGGCACAGACACTGAAACACAACATAACACTTAACGAAACACTTTCAAGAGTGGCGAAATATTTTTGACAAGCAATAGAATGAACGTAAGATGTTGTTGTTGTTGTTGTGGTCTTCAGTCCAGAGACTGGTTTGATGCAGCTCTCCATGCTACTCTATCCTGTGCAAGCTTCTTCATCTCCCCGTACCTACTGCAACCTACATCCTTCTGAATCTGCTTAGTGTATTGATCTCTTGGTCTCCCTCTACGATTTTTACCCTCCACGCTGCCCTCCAATGCTAAATTTGTGATCCCTTGATGCCTCAAAACATGTCCTACCAACCGATCCCTTCTTCTAGTCAAGTTGTGCCACAAACTTCTCTTCTCACCAATCCTATTCAATACCTCCTCATTAGTTACGTGATCTACCCACCTTACCTTCAGCATTCTTCTGTAGCACCACATTTCGAAATCTTCTATTCTCTTCTTGTCCAAACTGGTTATCGTCCACGTTTCACTTCCATACATGGCTACACTCCATACAAATACTTTCAGAAACGACTTCCTGACACTTAAATGTATACTCGATGTTAACAAATTTCTCTTCTTCAGAAACGATTTCCTTGCCATTGCCAGTCTACATTTTATATCCTCTCTACTTCGACCATCATCAGTTATTTTACTCCCTAAATAGCAAAACTCCTTTACTACTTTAAGTGTCTCATTTCCTAATCTAATACCCTCAGCATCACCCGATTTAATTTGACTACATTCCATTATCCTCGTTTTGCTTTTGTTGATGTTCATCTTATATCCTCCTTTCAAGATACTGTCCATTCCGTTCAACTGCTCTTCCAAGTCCTTTGCTGTCTCTGACAGAATTACAATGTCATCGGCGAACCTCAAAGTTTTTACTTCCTCTCCATGAATTTTAATACCTACTCCGAATTTTTCTTTTGTTTCCTTTACTGCTTGCTCAATATACAGATTGAATAACATCGGGGAGAGACTACAACCCTGTCTCACTCCTTTCCCAACCACTGCTTCCCTTTCATGCCCCTCGACTCTTATAACTGCCATCTGGTTTCTGTACAAATTGTAAATAGCCTTTCGCTCCCTGTATTGTACCCCTGCCACCTTCAGAATTTGAAAGAGAGTATTCCAGTTAACGTTGTCAAATGCTTTCTCTAAGTCTACAAATGCTAAAAACGTAGGTTTGCCTGTTCTTAGTCTTTCTTCTAAGATAAGTCGTAAGGTTAGTATTGCCTCACGTGTTCCAACATTTCTACGGAATCCAAACTGATCTTCCCCAAGGTCCGCTTCTACCAGTTTTTCCATTCGTCTGTAAAGAATTCGCGTTAGTATTTTGCAGCTGTGACTTATTAAACTGATAGTTCGGTAATTTTCACATCTGTCAACACCTGCTTTCTTTGGGATTGGAATTATTATATTCTTCTTGAAGTCTGTGGGTATTTCGCCTGTCTCATACATCTTGCTCACCAGATGGTAGAGTTTTGTTATGACTGGCTCTCCCAAGGCCATCAGTAGTTCTAATGGAATGTTGTCTACTCCCGGGGCCTTGTTTCGACTCAGGTCTTTCAGTGCTCTGTCAAACTCTTCACGCAGTATCTTATCTCCCATTTCATCTTCATCTACATCCTCTTCCATTTCCATAATATTGTCCTCAAGTACATCGCCCTTGTATAAACCCTCTATATATCCTTCCACCTTTCTAATTTCACTTCTTTGCTTAGAACTGGGTTTCCATCTGAGCTCTTGATATTCATACAAGTGGTTCTCTTCTCTCCAAAGGTCTCTTTAATTTTCCTGTAGGCAGTATCTATCTTACCCCTAGTGAGACAAGCCTCTACATCCTTACATTTGTCCTCTAGCCATCCCTGCTTAGCCATTTTGCACTTCCTGTCGATCTCATTTTTGAGACGTTTGTATTCCTTTTTGCTGCTTCATTTACTGAATTTTTATATTTTTTTTTTCATCAATTAAATTCAATATTTCTTCTGTTACCCAAGGATTTCAATTAGCCCTCGTCTTTTTACCTACTTGATCCTCTGCTGCCTTCACTACTTCATCCCTCAGAGCTACCCATTCTTCTTCTACTGTATTTCTTTCCCCCATTCCTATCAATTGTTCCCTTATGCTCTCCCTGAAACTTCTTCTTCTACTGTATTTCTTTCCCCCATTCCTGTCAATTGTTCCCTTATGCTCTCCCTGAAACTCTGTACAACCTCTGGTTCTTTCAGTTTATCCAGGTCCCATCTCCTTGAATTCCTACCTTTTTGCAGTTTCTTCAGTTTCAATCTGCAGTTCATAACCAATAGATTGTGGTCAGAATCCACATCTGCCCCTGGAAATGTCTTACAATTTAAAACCTGGTTCCTAAATCTCTGTCTTACCATTATGTAATCAATCTGATACCTTTTAATATCTCCAGGATTCTTCCAGGTATACAACCTTCTTTCATGATTCTTGAACCAAGTGTTAGCTATGATTAAGTTATGCTCTGTGCAAAATTCTACAAGGCGGCTTCCTCTTTCATTTCTTCCCCCCAATCCATATTCACCTACTATGTTTCCTTCTCTCCCTTTTCCTACTGACGAATTCCAGTCACCCATGACTATTAAATTTTCGTCTCCCTTCACTACCTGAATAATTTCTTTTATCTCGTCATACATTTCATCAATTTCTTCATCATCTGCAGAGCTAGTTGGCATATAAACTTGTACTACTGTAGTAGGCATGGGCTTTGTGTCTATCTTGGCCACAATAATGCGTTCACTATGCTGTTTGTAGTAGCTAACCCGTACTCCTATTTTTTTATTCATTATTAAACCTACTCCTGCATTACCCCTATTTGATTTTGTATTTATAACCCTGTAATCACCTGACCAGAAGTCTTGTTCCTCCAGCCACCGAACTTCACTAATTCCCACTATATCTAACTTTAACCTATCCATTTCCCTTTTTAAATTTTCTAACCTACCTGCCCGATTAAGGGATCTGACATTCCACGCTCCGATCCGTAGAATGCCAGTTTTCTTTCTCCTGATAACGACGTCCTCTTGAGTAGTCCCCGCCCGGAGATCCGAATGGGGGACTATTTTACCTCCGGAATATTTTACCCATCAGGACGCCATCATCATTTAATCATACAGTACAGCTGCAAGTCCTCGGGAGAAATTACGGCTGTAGTTTCCCCTTGCTTTCAGCCGTTCGCAGTACCAGCACAGCAAGGCCGTTTTGGTTAATGTTACAAGGCCAGATCAGTCAGTCATCCAGACTGTTGCCCCTGCAACTACTGAAAAGGCTGCTGCCCCTCTTCAGGAACCACATGTTTGTCTGGCCTCTCAACAGATACCCCTCCGTTGTGGTTGCACCTACGGTACGGCCATGTGTATTGCTGAGGCACGCAAGCCTCCCCACCAACGGCAAGGTCCATGGTTCATGGGGGGGGAACGTAAGATATCCGAAAATAAAGCTTCGTTTCTAGTTGACTGTCCTACTACGAAATGGCGTAACATCTGCTTTATAAACACTAACCAAACAATGGAACAACGCATACTATTCACATTCAAAATAATAAATATGTGAAAATCATTCAGTTAAATTACACTTTCTTTTATAACATACGCTTCTCTTTTCATGTACAGTAATCGCATTAAGAAACGCAAGTAAGCCTACAACATTCTGAATTTAAAAAGGCGTAGAGTGACAGTTATTAGATATATACATAAATTGGATCTAGGTATAATTGCAAGCAATCTGTTTGACATATCACTGATAGTGCAGTGGTGAACGGGAAGGGCTGGGAAACATGGTGACGGTTCGAAACACCTTGAAAGGCAAAATTTTTTCTGTTATGTTTTGTTATTTATTCGAATTATTTGGTGTTATCTGTGAGTCTATAGTCACTATGCCTATTATCCACAATGATTCCCTTTGTGTGCATGGAAATTAGCAGGATGGGTATATTACCCGTACTAACGGAATGTGGGAATCCCAGTAGCATATTCGTTGTTTCTGCAGTTTGCTCCCACCTCCAGTTCCGTTCGTGGTGGATCTTCTGTCTTCAGCTATGGCTGTCCTCAGCCAATTGAAAAGTATGTAAGTCACACAACACGAAAGCAGCGCATTTGCTGCAGGAAATACGAAACTGCCAAGACTCCCAAGTGATAGTTTCATACCTTCTGCGAAATGATTAGCGCTCTCGCACCTCATTTGTGTTTATATGGACATACTTATACAGTAGACATTCAAAATGATAAAATGTGTAGGTTTATTAGATTACAAAACACAAACTGTTTCACTGTTTCGAAACAGCGTATCGAAACATTACATTGTACTGTTTCATTTGTTTCGAAACAGTTAAGTGTTTCAGTTTGCCCATCTCTAGTGGCGTGTACGCCAGACTGCTTCCCCTTCTCTGTTCCTCCGGCGTAAACATGACGGTGCTGCCACAGTGGCGAGGAACAAATTAATCATCCTCCATCCACTTATTCAATAGGGGCGGCTGCCACAGTTCCCGAAGCCTCTCCCTCCGAGGTTTGATTTCGAATCCCCTATTCGGCATGAATGTTGAATTAAAAAAAAAATGATGGGCGGCACATTTGTCGCCCCTCGGAAAGTGCCGCCCCGGGCGGCCGCACCTTTCGCTCGTGCCTTGCTCCGGCCCTGACTGCGAGACACTGCAAAAATTGTGGCGTGCAATTTAAAACAAGAGGAGGGGTATGCTGTCCAAGGGGGGTGCGTTTGCATCAGGATAACGCTCGACCGCACACCGCTAAAGCCACCAACGAGCTCATCGCAAAATTTGGATGAGACATTGTCAAACACCCACCCTACAGCCCGGACATAGCCCCAAGTAACTGCCATCTCTTTCCTGACATGGAGAAACACCTGGGTGGAAAGCATTTCGGCGACAGAAAAGAGCTGGAAGAATCAGTTCTCACAAGGGAACCTCCCCATCGCACCCCCCTCAGATTTAGTTATAAGTTGGCACAGTGGATAGGCCTTGAAACACTGAACACAGATCAATCGAGAAAACAGGAAAAAGTTGTGTGGAACTATGAAAAAACTAAGCAAAATATACAAACTGAGTAGTCCATGTGCAAGATAGGCAACATCTAGGAGAGCTCGAATTGAGGGACGCCGTGGTCCCGTGGTTAGCGTGAGCAACTGCGAAACGAGAAGTTCTTGGTTCAAATCTTCCCTAGAGTGAAAAGTTTACTTTCTTTATTTTTGCAAAGTTATGATCTGTCCGTTCGTTCATTGACGTCTCTGTTCAGCATAATAAGTTTAGTGTCTGTGTTTTGCGACCGCACCGCAAAACCGTGCGATTAGTAGCCGAAAGGACGTGCCTGTAAAGTGGAAACCGAAAACATTTGATTGCAAGGTCATAGGTCAACCGATTCCTCCACAGGAAAACACGTCTGATATATTCTATACGACACTGGTAACGGCATGTGCGTCACATGACAGGAATATGTTGTCGACCCACCTAACTTGTACACTTGGTGAATGGGTAAAAAGATTCTTCTACCTTGCCCAATTTAGGTTTTCTTGTGGATGTGATAATCACTCCCAAAAAAGTGTGAAAACATAAGAGTTTGTCACATAAACTGCAACAAATGAATGTAACAGTTTCACAGTCGCACAGTTTTCTCTCTGCTCTCTCAAAACATACGTTTTTAACGTTTTCAAATTTTTCCGTGTGTAGGCCGTCAAATCCTGCATATGTCCAAGCAAATCTGAACATGTCCTGGAAATTTGGAGAGCGAAGTTGATTATATGTGAGTGCCTGAACTTTGATAATTGTCTGAAAGTAAAAAATTAAAATTATCTCCCGAGGGTAGACTTGAACCAAGGACCTCTCACTCCGCAGTTGCTCACGCTAACCACGGGACCACGACCTTCCTGTTCTCACAAAAGCCTTGATGTTGCTTATGTTGCCCATGGACTACTCAGTTTGTATAATTTGCTTATTTTTTCAGTTCCACACAACTTCTTCCTATTTTCTCGACTGATCTGTGTTCAGTTTTTCAAGGCCTATCCACCGTACCAAATTATAACTAATTCTGAGGGGGGTGCGATGGGGAGGTTCCCTTGTCAGTTATCTGCGCGGCCTGGCGGCAGATTTTTTTTGACTCGGGCATTCAAAAGCTCATATACAGCATGCAAAAACGTATGGACCTCACTGGCGACTATGTAGAAAAATAGGTTAAATTCTAAACTTTGCAAAAATGTACGCATTCATGAAATAAACATGTTTTACGCCGTGAAAAAAAAATTGGGAACCGTATTTTATAGGCACCCCTCGTAGCAAACCCTGAAGTTGGTTGGTCTCCCATTAGCATTGCCATCAAGTTCCAAACAATAGGGAAGAAAGATGCCAAAAACCATTCATGATCTGTCCTAAACACTTTATGACTTTCCATTTGAAGGGTAAGAAATGACAATTTATTTGTATTTTAGATAGCTATTTGTCTATGTAAAATACAAATAAGCTTAGTCATTTCTGATCCCCGAGATGGAGTGTTATGAGGTCTTTATATTGGTCTCTGATTTTCATCTTTGTTGCAGATTTAAATTTCGATGTAGCAGTAGATAGAATATTATAAAAAGAATAATTGCTACACTTGTGTATGTGTGTGTGTGTGTCTGTGTGTGCGTGTGTGTGTGTGTGTGTGTATACACACTTTTGAAAAGGGCCTTGTTATCCGAAAGATAACGTTCCGACTGAGCAGCAACTACAATCCTTTTCATAATATTGTTACATTTCATCATGGATGTTTCATTGTTCATCAGATAAAATATTTTTCTGATAAATTAGACAAGATGATTATGTGTAACTCGCAAATTTTTAAAATATGAAGTGAAAGATTTTAACTTTAAAGGTAGGTTAATTCAAATATGGGACAATGTTGAGAGTTGAAAAGCCTGGAAAAGGAGATAAGACATATCTTCAAGTGCCATTTAGCTGTCATATGACTGATGTAGGAAAGATTTTGCATTTGTTTCTCCAAAAAAGAATGAACTTGCTCTCCCTTGCTTCAATACATGTATAGTGATTCACGTGAAACAGAGAAAAGGATAAAGACTGGCTGTTAACGAACATGCGATATTGCCCAATATCACTCTGACAGAAGAGTATAGTGTTTCCCCGATATGGTATCTGGTCATGAATGTCACTGGGGACCAAATGATGGAAGAATTCAGTTTTTTAATTGCTTTGGAAGCTTAATGTATGTCAGTTACATACATATTGGATATCTATCTCTTTGGTTCTAATGTTCTTAATAACTTTGCAGAGTTACTGCAGATACCACACACAGAAGCAAATGCTGTTACTGGAATACCAGTAATGTTTATTAGATTCTGTTAAAGTAGTTCTGGGCATTGCAGCTGGTAAGCAATGTTATCGGGCACCAAAAGAAGTGAGTATTCAATTTTGGAATTGTGTCTGGAAAACTTCATGTGTATCAGCTACCTTCATGTTGCATAACTCAATTACTTGGTCTTAATGTTGTTAATTTATTTGTTAGGTTCAGTTATGATGGATTTCTGGGCAGTCAATCCATGGGAAAATTCACACTAGATTGCATCAAGATTGTTCTATTCCAGGGATAACTTGGAAGATTGATTGTATTGCTGAAGGAAAACAATCTATATAGTGTTCCACGTGTGTACCAAATTGCCTTTTGTTGTGACACATAAATGTTGGCAACTTGATTGTAATTTTTGAACAGTTTCTCAGCAATCCAAGAATTTCTTGTAATGAGAAGTATACATCGTTACTTGAGTAAAGGCAATACAAATCGGGGTCAATACAACTACCTTATTGACTTTCCACAGAGAAATATTTTTCACTATTGCTACTTAAAAAGTCACATGTGTGACAAAGTTTATTTACAGAACTTGGCATAAAGATCTCGCTTATTTGTATTTTAGATAGTTCTTATTTTTTGACCCTTCAAATCGAATGCTATGACCTCCACATGATCTATTACTTAGTAGTTAATTGTCCATTAAGGCACAAATATATGAACATTACAGTGAGAGGGATCTTTATGCCTGGTCCTGTAAAATTAATGGCATCTTACTTAATGTTATTGTTGGGAATTTGATGGCACAGCTGTGGGGAGCCACAAACTTCAGGGTTTGCTAACCACAAATCTTGGATACAGTTGCTGAGTGATTTCCGTAATATTTCACTGTTGATATAGTTGTATGTGAGATTATAAACCTGTTTATACAACTCCCTCACTTCAAATTGCTGCAAAGAAATGGTTAAGGTATCAATGTGATGCTCTATATTTGTTTCCTCAACTGTATCCTCGTTGCTACTGTCTTCATGTGAAATTACTGCAGAGACACTTCTGAAGCCAAACCTGTACATCTCATGAAGACAGATTTATGGGCTATTCATGTAGCTTTCTGGTATTTTATGAAAACCCCACTCTGGTTAGAAAATAAAGAAAGATAGCACAGAAATGCTTGCATGGGTATTTATATATCTGAAAATCTTCACACATGCAGTTTGGTAAAGCAAACCTGACAACATAATCACAGTCTCTAAACATTGTACTCTCCATACAAAACAAACTGTCCAATCTCACATTCACTAATCTTGCAGTTAACTCAACTTTCGCTGATGCATATCACTGCATGACATGTTTCACAAACTTACTTTTTTAATGCAAAAACAGTGGAACATTTGTTATAATTTAGTGGCAGAATTCTGCAGACAGTACTTTCTGATTAAGCTTGGAAGAAACTGATTTCTTATATCCTCAGTAACCCTCTTCAAGGTCCTGTCTGTATTCCACTTTAGAAAAAAATGTTTACAATCTTGTTCATGGCTTCAACTCCATTTGCAATGTCAATGGTGTCAAAATTGCCCTTATCCTCATAACTTTCCACCCCCTTTTCATGTACCGATAGCCACTGCTGTTAAACATATGGTGATGCATTTTCGTTTCTCTGAGAAGCCTCATTATCTCTTCTGTATGATCTGTAAATTCTCTGTTTGTGATTCTGAAATTTCTTGCCGCATGCCCAGAAATCTCTTCATGTCATTTTGTATATATTCAGCCATCTTCCTCAAGCCTGTTTCTGACGGAAAAGTCACAAGTAAACTATTGTCTGAGGAAATCCTTGTTCAGTTGCGTTGGCGGCCCAACTCCCCAAATGGGGCCTCCCGGTCAACAATGACATACGATCATTTGCATTTATCTCCGACTATGAGAAATCAGTAACCATGTAGATGAGATTCCAATCTTTGTTCCAATCCTTGAAAATGGCTAGCACTTCATGAATGGATCTTGCATTTTCATCTTGAACGAAAAAAACCAAATAGCCCCTTATAGCTATAAAAAATAAAGGCATATCATATGTTGTTGTTATTTTGTATGTTGCAAATAACAAACAACTATCCCCATACTTCTGCAGAAGATCTCTTTGCTAACAGCTCTGATAGAGTAAAGTAATGCTTTCACTCCTCTATTGACATCTGTACCATGTCTGTAATAAATCAAGTGGTTGCTTGATTCCTTGTGCCACTCATCAACCATATTCTGTAATTTAGGCTCGTCAAACAATGCTTTATTTGCAGATTACAAGATCCAATATGTGTGACTATAAATTTTTTTCAGTGGTGTAAAATGTAGTATTCATTCGACCTGTTATGTGTGTCTCAGTTAAATTATCATCAATAAACGTATCTAGAGCCAACTCATTGGCTATACAATGTCATTCCATCGTGCACCTGAATTCGTATTCCCTTTACAAGCTTTCGTTAGAATGTGTGTGTGTGTGCTGATTCGCTGGAGAAGCAAAGAGAGACTCTTTCAGCTATCTTTGAGACTGTTAAAGGAGCTGCTTTAGAAATGAGTGTTCTGATTGATATGAAAAACGGTTTTCAAGTTTTCTGTACAAACTGTAAACAGTTCCTCAGTTGGTGATTGTGGAAGATATTGCCATAGACACAGTACTGATCCACTGTCAGGTGGTAAACCTAGGATTTCCTTCCAGTATGAGCCAAGTCAAGTAAAACTGTGGTTGGACAAATGTTTTCCATTCTTACACTGAATATTTGTAACCCATTACGTTGGATTGCAGTTCATGTGTCAACACTTAAAAATGTTTAGTGCTTCACTGATGACACTTGATACAATTTCAGTTTTTGAAGGTTATTCTGTGTCAAATAAGCTAAATTTTGAATTATCCATTTAAGCTTATTATTTGCTGTGTGGAAGATGGGTTTATGTTCATGTAATATTTTTAACATTGATTGTGGTAAGGTGTAATCATAAGTAAATGCCCAATAAAATAGATTGATTTTAATATTTTTAGTTTCTGTATAATAACCCTATAGCTTGGTGACCTGATTTGTGTGTATAAGATATTCATTTCATGGTGAAATGAGGCAATAACATATTAGAAATTGTGTACAGAAGATATCTAATCATCAAAACCTGTAAGCAGCTAAAGGCCTGAATTCATTACAATTCCATTCTTCGAAAGCTGCAAGATCTCCAGTGGTATCTGTACAGATACCAGCTTCATATAATTTAGTAAGGTTTCTACTTACGATTATTCACCAAAGTTGACAAAACAGGCTGCATTCGGTAGTAGTGCTAAATAATGGTGATGCCTCAGTAAAAACCTTGAAACTTTTAATTGGATTTAGTTTAGCAGGAGCAAAGTATATTCTTCAAGGTATGCTTCACATGCAACAAAGGAACATCTCAGCCTCGAATGTCGTGTAGTTTTGCACTCTGCTGCTAAGTTTTCCTTATAGATTTAATAAATTTCTTAAAGAGGCATCTGTTACAAACACTAAAAATCCACATACATACTATATGTGACTGATATTCCTTATGTATCACAACCTTATTTCAGGAAGGTTAAGAAAAATCATTTTCAAACTAGTGAAAAGTATAAAGGGTGCCATAAATAGTCACTTTCATTGGATTAAGTTCTTTCCATATCCTTTCTGGAGATTTCAGCCAGTTTCATCCTACTGTAAAGATATGACAAATACCTCATTAGAAGTGCCTTGGTCGTGAATCCAGTTTGTGTAACAGCAAAGTTTAATAGACTAACCAAAAACCTTAGTGTTATATGACCAGAGCAGAAAAAACTTTATTAAATGCACAAAGGACTGGTAAGTAACTACCTTCGTTTATGGACTATTTTCCAAAAAATACACTTTGTGTCAAGGCATTCAGATTGTACATCATCTTTCTGAATATATTTATTGTAGCAGAAAGAATAGGGATTGTTTATCTTACCTTTATCCTAAGGTACATTACAGATTGTATATAAAATTCACGCAAAGTAGTAGAATTGGAATATGAGCTCTTACTTCATCTGATTACAATAATGAGAGAAATTAACTTGAATAGAATATTATAGGAGACAGATGAAGACTAAGTGGGAGATAGACTAAGAGAATAATTTCGCATGGTGATGAAAGACCTGCACCCAAACAAGGCACCTGCAGTAGACATTCCCTCACATTTGTGGAGATCCTTCAGACAACCAAGTCAAAGTATTCCATGTGGTATCCAAGATAAGAGACAAGCGAAATACCTTCACGTTTCAGAAGGAAGTAACAATTCCTATTCCAAAAAAGTCAGTCACTGAAAGTTTTGAATATTACAGAACTATCAGTATGGCAAGCCATGGTTGTAGTTTGACACAAATTAACTACAGAAGAGTGGAAAAACCGGTAGGTGCCAACTGACCTCAGGAAACATCGATTTGGTATCTGGAAAAAAGTGGCAACACATGAGGTAGTATTGATCCTATGAAAAATCTTACAAGTGGATACAGAGAAAGCTTTTGACACTGTTGGTTGGACTATATACTTGGAAATTCTGAAGGTAGCAAGGATAAAATACAAAGGCTAGAATTTGCACATTGTTGAAACAGTAACACGTAAAAATATAAAAAGTGTGCAGTACTTGAGAAGGGAGTAAGACGGGGAGTGAAGTATTATAGAAGGCAAAACCACTATTTACAGTATGTATGTTTAACACTTTCACTGCGGCATCGGTGCAGGCGCCCAACTCTCCAGTGCGGCCCGGTACCGTGCGAGTGCGGGCCGGTAACACTCTGAAACGGCAGGCACCGCTCGGAGCCGACGCTCCTAAGCACACCTGAGCTACAGGCTGATGTCAAGATCTTGTAAGATCTGCAGTATCACGTTCTATGCTGACTTAATGATGAAACCTTAGATGCATTGCTTCAAATAGGCTTCAACTGTTTTGTGGTCATGTTTGAAAGTCTGTTTGGTGTCTGACACCTATAGTGGGTCACAGGTGTCATTCAAATGTTCGTGATTTGTTGACAATTTAACAAAAAATACAATTCAAACAAGCGACAAATCCACTGCATTCAGGAAAAATTTGGATTCCAAAATGCAAATTCTTAAGAAGCAAAAAAAGGAAAAAGGAAACTGGATTCATTTGAAATTATAATTACTTCAACTGCGCATTTTTAAGATTGACTCTGATAGCGGTCGTCAATTTAGTAGCATGTCTGCTCCTGGTATGAGAGAATTAGCCGTCTACATTCATCATAGACGCCCAGGGAACGCCTAGATGTGTAGAAATTAGTAAGCGAAACACACACTATGTGGAGGCTTTTCTCGTGTCCCCCATCACTTCAATTGCAGGGCCATTGAAACAAATTTAACACAACAAATTCTTTCTCAAAAAACTGAAGTGAACACTTTATATCGCAATAAGAAATAAGTCGACTTAACACAAAAGAAAACCGCATTTTCTGACTACTGGTGAAAAAAAGTTCTACCCATTCACATCATAAAAAGCAACCTTGCAGTGTCAAAAGAAATAAAAGAAGTTGCCTTTGATCATCGAAATTTCCCTGATATTATCACGTTTTTGCTCTTTGTGGGAAATTATACAGCAGTTAAAACAGTATCAAAGTTTGTCTGGGGAGGTTGTACACTCGTATGGTGTATCAGTGCACTTGCCTTGTTCCGCGTACTTCTTACACTGCTTCCTCAGAACTTGCTTCTCCCCTGCAGTAGCTTCCCGCTTTTGCACAACGTGTGTTTGTGATGTTTCTTGCTCACATTTCGTGGAACATCCATTGGTGGAAGGAAGCCCTTTATAGTGTTCATTCTGTAATCATACAGCCGGCCAGAGTGGCCGAGCGGTTAAAGGCGCTACAGTCTGGAACCGCACGACCGCTACGGTCGCAGGTTCGAATCCTGCCTCGGGCATGGATGTGTGTGATGTCCTTAGGTTAGTTAGGTTTAAGTAGTTCTAAGTTCTAGGGGACTTATGACCACAGCAGTTGAGTCCCACAGTGCTCAGAGCCATTTTTTTTTAATCATACAACATCACTTTATTTCCTGAGTGTTTGTTGTACAGATGCACAGAATTGAAAACTAGTATGTCAATGACATGAAAGAATAGTTTCTTCGGGTCAGCGGATAGTCTTTCGTTCACATAAATAATACGATAACATCTGATCTTGTTTATCAGTCCCAGACATACTCGCATTGTACCTAATAATAGGCAAATGTTTCGTGACTATTTGCTGGCGCACATTCGTCACTTGCTCGATAACATTTAGATGTTCGGTGGAAATGTAGGAAACCTCTCGTCGATCCTTCCATTTTCCAATCATAACTCCATTAAAATACCGTGCAATTGTCTCTCCTCTCCCCAGTTTTGCCGATACACCTTCTTCGGGGGTATATTTCCTATTTAATTTCAGAGTACCTGTGGAAAGTGTTTTTAGGTTCAACAGAGTTGTAGCTAAATCAAAACTGTTATAATAATATAAAATAATATATGTCCAAGTAAATGTAATGACCAACATGCAGCTTTTCTGGCATCAAATGCAAAACGACATTTTCAGCGTGACCTTTTCCCCCCATGTCTCCACTACTTCCCGTGTACACAGCGCACTTATTTTGAATTGTTGAGCATGTTCCGGGTGATCAAAAAGTCAGTATAAATTTGAAAAATGAATAAATCACGGAATAATGTAGATAGAGAGGTACAAATTGACACACATGCTTGGAATGACATGGGGTTTTATTAGAACCTCCCCATATTGCTAGATGCATTATTCCGTGGTTTATTAAGTTTTCAAATTTATATTGACTTTTTGATCGCCCGGCACATCTTAATGCCATATTTATTACGTTTGCTTTTTATGTATTGTCTAAATGACAATCTTCTCCAAGGAATCATTGATTCATCTATTGATAAATCTCTTCCCAGGTAATACACTTGAGACATTCTCATGTTAAAATAATCCAATATACGTCATATCTTATATAAACGATCGTCTGGTTTCGGGTTTCCTGGAAGTGGATTTCTTGCAACCTGTAGAGAGCGTAATATGATCAAATACCGGTCTCTGCTTATACTCATCGCTATTCCTCTATTCTCAAACAGCGGTTCTTTCTTCCAGTAGTCTTGTAATGGCGGGTATTTAACGTTACCCATGTGTAACGAAATACCCAGCAAAACTATTAATTCTCCTATACTTAGATGTTTCCACTTACAGATCCTAGACCCCTTTTTTGTATTTTCGCTCAGCAATATATTGACTGCGTTATCGTTCGTTTCGTCAACTACAAGTTGCAACAGTTCGTCTGTTACCAATAATCTGAAGAAATCCATAGGAGAATTGCCAGCAGGATGATTTTGCAAAACTTCTTTCTACATAAATGGGTGATACTGCATATTACGTGGTTCTTTATGCCAGGACTCACCTGGATTATCCCCATGTGATAGGTCGGGCTCTTTTTCGTCGTCGATTTCCCCACAATCAGTCGTGATCCGTATCGTCAGATTCGGAACTGTCACGAAACAGATTCGAAAGCTGTGCTTCCACGCTATCATCACTCTGCAATTCTTCTGCAGCCTCTAAATGACAATCTCCGTGGTATGCCTTGTCCTCACTACACAGAAAATCACTGTTGTCTAGTACACTAAGTAACTGTTCCTCTGTCAATTTAACACTTTTCCTGCTCCTTTTCACACTGGGAGGTCCAGATGTCGGTTCATTAGCCGCCATTACGAACAATATACGTCCGATAACTGACCACACAAAACAAAAGTTTACACGCTTTGATGCTAGCTTTGACGCTGCAAGTAGACTGAGTAATCCGACAGTGAGCTCGGATGCTTATAAGCGTCAGCCACACTGACTCACGGCTTGTTTTGATGCTTATCAGCATGAGCAGCAGCGAAAGTATTAAAGTGATGTGGTTCCTGTGCAACAGGAATTTTGTGTACAGTCCTTATTGTGATCTATATTACTAATCTTTTGAGGGGAATGGAAATATTAAAGTAATGGCGTGCAAACACAACAAAGGTTTTTAACTTGTCAGTGTCATCAAGCTCTGATAATTCAACATGAATTTCAAATACTTGGCTGTACGTTATGTCATTCTCTGTAGCTCTCGCCACTTCATTACACATAATTCGAAGATTCAACAGCGGAACGAAAGACCTGACATAAAAGTATCACTCACTGAGCTATTGGATATGACAATTGTTCTACGCTGACAATATTTTACATATAAATTATGGCCATAGGAATTACTTATCGATTGAATTGGGTGTACACAGTTACAATCAACATAATAAATCGAAAATAAATACCAGTGGTATCTTTAAGTGCTCATCTTAGCAACTGAAATGGCTACACGTCTATGCTGATAACTGAAGCCATGTTTAACATTCTTCGGTGGATTTTACTACACAGATTCAGTTCTCATTCTATAGACACAAAAATGGGACAGTTCTGATGGATGTGGAATATGTCAAAGGATAACATAAAAAACAAAGAACATCTGAATATAACACTTACCTTATCATTTGTAAGGAGACTGTCAAGATATGTGAATACATTACAGTAAACTGGAACTGCCAATATTTACAGAATGAAACAGTTATGCACTTTAAACAAATTTATCATACACAAAACACTTAATCTTGACTGTTGTGACCAGTTGCTGTAAAAGCAAATCTAAGACAGTTCTACTTAAGCTGGTCTAACAGTCCCTGTTAAGATATTCATCTATACAGTAACAGTTGATTGCCTGGTCTAACAGTCCCTGTTAAGATATTCGTCTATAGAGTAGCAGCTGCCTGCCTAAAAATCTGTCAAACAGTTTAAACTGCGCTGTTTCTGAAACAAAGTTTTTAATGGTTGCTGGTCAAGTGATTGAAAATGTGTGTTCCTGTATACTGCACCCCTCTTTGGACCAAGGTAACCACTTTTAGGTCATATTGCTCCTAGTATTTTACTATGTGCAGAGCTATTGTTTGGAAATACACACACATTATTTGCAACAAATTTCTTTAAGTGATACATATACTGAAAAGCATTGGTTAGAATACACACTTCCTTGATCAGGTTTGTACCAGATTAACTGGAATTTACGCCATAAATGAAGCAACTGGTATATTGTGATCTGTCAAAGGCATTTATTTGACTGTGTAAATCACAATATCAAATGGCTCTGAGCACTATGAGACTTAACTGCTGAGGTCATCAGTCCCCTAGAACTTAGAACTACTTAAACCTAACGAACCTAATGACATCACACACATCCATGACCAAGGCAGGATTCGAACCTGTGATTGTAGCACTCGTGTGGTTCCAAGCTGTAGTGCCTAGAACCACTCAGCCACTCTGGCCAGCAATCACAATATCTTTTTAAGTAATTTGGATTATAATAGTGCTACAGAAAATGCTGCAAAATGGTTCAAATCTTATCTCTGGCAGGAAACAAAGGGTGTTATTAGGAAACAGACATGTATTAAGCTGCCAGGCATCATCCAACTGGGAACTAATTACATGTGGGGTCCCACAAGGTTCCATCTTACGGCCCTTACTTTTTCTTGTGTATGTCAGTGACCTTTCATCAGTAAAATTACCAGATGCCAAGTTTGTTTTGTTTGCAGATGATGCAAACATTGCAATAAATAGCAAATCAAGTGTAGTCTTAGAAAGATCAGCTGATAAAATATTTGTGGACATTAATCACCTGTTCCTAGCCAATTCCTTCTCACTAAACTTTGAAAAAACACACTACATGCAGTTAAGAACTTGTAAGAGGTGTCCCACAAATATATGCCTGAGATACAATGACAAGCAGATAGACGAAGTGGACAGTGTTAAATTCTTGGGATTACAGCTTAATAATAAATTCGACTGGGAGGAGCACACCACAGAACTGCTGAAGCGTTTTAACAAATCTCTATTTGCAATGTGAATTGTCAGACATATGGGATATAAAAATGAAAAAGCTGGCATACTATGCTTACTATCATTCCATAATGTCAAATGGGATTATTTTTTGGGGTAATCCATCAAGCCGAGCTGAAGTTTTCTGGGCACAAAAAAGTGCAGAGAGAGTTATATGTGGTGTGAACTCAAGAACATGCTCCAGAAGCCTGTTTAGGGAACTAGGGATACTAATTACTGCTTCCCAATATATTTATTCCTTAATTAAATTTGTCATTAAAAATATATTACTTTTTCAAACTAACAGCTCAGTTCATGGAATCAATAATAGAAATAAGAATAATCATCACAAGGATTTAAAGTCACTTACTCTTGCACAAAATTGTGTGCTTCGTTCAGGAACACACAATTTCAATACCTTGCCAGCAGCCATAAAAAGCTTAACTACCAATTAATTTCAGTTTAAGAGATGCCTAATGGATTTATTGGTGGCCAACTCCTTCTACTCCATTGGTGAATTTCTCAGTTGAACCAACTGCTTTTTGTTTGTTTGTTTATATAAGTAGAATCTAACTTCTGCACCATTTCAGTGCAGTAATGTGTTCACTACAAATAAGTATTGTAGTAGTTATATTACATGTTTATTATCTTATAAATAAAAAACATTTTTTTAAATTTTAAATTCAGTGCATTAATGTGATCTTAGTAAATAAGTATTTGCATAACGATTCTTTCACATAGTGTTCATTTAAAAAAATGACGATCATTTCAGTTTCAACCTGTGGAAGGTACAGCCACTTATTTGCTTCAGTTGCAAACATTTGTCATGTATTACTGTTTTTCTGACATGTTCTACATCCTGGAGGGCCTCCTCACTATGCATCAATTGGAATGAGAGTAAATCTAATCTAATCTTATTACATGCTTCTGCAGTCTAAAACCTTTTGCTCAGTTTGATGAGGTATCTCAAAATATGAAAGCAAACAAAGTATGTAAGTTTTTTCTATTTATATCTCCTACATCTGACATCATTCACATTGCAAATACAAACTTGTTTAGGTGCTTCAGCGTACCCTCTTCCTAACTGAATTTATTATTAAGTTGTAACCCCAGAACTTTAACACTGTCAACCGCTTCTATTTGCATGTATTCATACAGTATACACATCTGGAAACAAATCTCTTACAGGTTCTTACCTGCATATAGTGAGTCTTTTCAAAGTTTAATGACAGTGAATTCCTTTCAAACCATTTATTAATGTCAGTGAAAATTTGATTAGTAGCCATTTCTAAATCTGTACTTGACTAGCTATTTATTGCAATGTTTGTGTCATGTGCCAACAAAGCAAAACGAAACATCCGTCATTTTAACAGACGAGAGGTCATTACTGCAGACAGGAATAAACAACAGATTCAAGATGGAACCTTGAGGAGCACCACATGTAATTACTTGCAAATCAGATGAAGACTATGTGCTTACTCTGCATGTATTTGCAATGACAGCCTTTGTTTCCTGTTAATTATATCAGACTCTAACCATTTTGCAGCACTGCCAGTGACATTACAATATTCTAATTCTCTTGAGAGAAAGCTGTGATTCAGATTCAAAGGCTTTTGACAGGTCACAGAAAATGCCAGTAGACTCTAATTTGTTGGATTATTCCCACCATATGTGTAAATACCCTTCCGTATATTAGTAAGCATAAGGAACCCAAACTGTGACTTGGATACGTTTTTTGCAGCTGGATGCTTAAGATGCTTAGACACAACCTTTTTCAAATATTTTTGGAGAAGCCAGCAAAAGTAAAAATGATCAAAAATTTGACAGTATCTCTTTAACCCCCTTCTTGTAAAGAGGCTTAACTTAAGCATATTTTAGCCAGTCTGGAAATGTTCCACAGATAAGAGATTGATTACACAAATAACATGAGGTACAACTCAACTCACATGAACATTCTTTGAATAACTTCACTGGAATACTTTGAGTTTAAGGATTTTATGATGGATGCTACTTCTTAGGGAGAAGTGAGTGTCATTTCCATTTTACTGACGGTATTTGCAGGGAGTGGTCTCAGATGTTCAATTGCACTGTTAACTGAACCTGCTAACCTCAAGCTGTCAATAACAGAAAC
The DNA here is from genome assembly GCF_023864345.2 of Schistocerca serialis cubense. Classification (NCBI taxonomy): domain Eukaryota; kingdom Metazoa; phylum Arthropoda; class Insecta; order Orthoptera; family Acrididae; genus Schistocerca; species Schistocerca serialis. The sequence goes on from NC_064649.1 coordinate 121,310,554, forward strand.
AAAGTACTGTACCTATTTAAGAAGTTTCCAGCAGTACGTGCATTTGTTACCAATGTCTCATTTATTTTCATTTGAAGTGTTACTGGAAAATGCAGAACCTGTATGTATCACAGCATCAACAACAAGTTTAAATAACACACGGTTTTATCTCAATAGTAAGTCAGACTGCTCCTTACTTTCCAGATAACAGCAGAAACGATTTTCTTTCACTGTTATCTGTAAGGAAACAATAGCCTGTCTTCCTAATCACAGTTAATATGTAACATAGCTGTTACTGTAGTCTTTTTAAATGTGGTCACCTTGTCAGGCAGTAGTGTATCCTATTTTATCATTATTTACCAGATACCAAGTGCAAAGCAATAGTAAAACAAGTGTTTTCTGAAGACAATTTCTTAATCAAAGCAATGTAGCACAATAAATACCTTACAGCTCTCATCATCTGAACGTCTGAATCAAGTCTACCTGACTTTTCATTGTGTGGTGCAAATTGCAGAGATACTGTGCTACTGGAAGGGTGCAGAACAAGTTTTTATATGCTCTCACAGTAAGAATGGTTACGAGAATGCTTTATGAAAACCTTCATAGTGTTTTGTTGTTTGTGAATTTTTAGTTGTTGTTGTTGTTGTTGTGGTCCTCAGTCCAGAGACTGGTTTGATGCAGCTCTCCATGCTACTCTATCCTGTGCAAGCTTCTTCATCTCCCAGTACCTACATCGTTCTGAATCAGTTTAGTGTTTTCATCTCTTGCTCTCCCTCTACGATTTTTTCCTTATACGATGCCCTGTAATACTAAATTGGTGATCCCATGATGCCTCAGAATATGCAAACTACATCGTTCTGAATCAGTTTAGTGTATTCATCTCTTGGTCTCCCTCTACGATTTTTACCCTCCGCGCTGCCCTCCAGTACTAAACTGGTGATCCCTTGATGTCTCAGAATATGCCCTACCAACCGATCCCTCCTTCTACTCAAGTTGGGCCACAAATTTATCTTCTCTCCAATTTTATTCAATACCTCCTCATTAGTTATGTGATCTACCCATCTAATATCCACCTTTCTTCTGTAGCACCACATTTCGAAAGCTTATATTCTCTTCTTGTCTAAACTATTTATCGTCCATGTTTCACTTCCATACATGGCTAAACTCTATACAAATACTTTCAGAAACGACTTCCTGACACTTACATCTATACTCAATGTTAACAAATTTCTCTTCTTCAGAAATGCTTTCCTTCCCATTACCAGTCTACATTTTATATCCTCTCTACTTCGACCATCATCAGTTATTTTGCTCCCCAAATAGCAAAACTCATTTACTACTTTAAGCATCTCATTTCCTAATCTAATTCCCTCAGCATCATCCGATTTAATTCAACTATACTCCATTATTCTCGTTTTCCTTTTGTTGATGTTCATCTAATATCCTCCTTTCAAGACACTGTCCATTCCGTTCAGCTGCTCTTCCAGGTCCCTTGCTGTCTCTAGCAGAATTATAATGTCATCAGCGAACCTCAAAGTTTTTATTTCTTCTCCATGGATTTTAATTCCTACTCCGAATTTTTCTTTTGTTTCCTTTACTGCTTGCTTAATATACAGATTGAATAACATTGGGGATAGGCTACAACTCCGTCTCACTCCCTTCCCAACCACTGCTTCCCTTTCATGCCCATTGATTTTATAACTGCCATCTGGTTTCTGTAAATAGCCTTTCGCTCCCTGTATTTTACCCCTGCCACGTTCAGAATTTGAAAGAGAGTATTCCAGTCAATGTTGTCAAAAGCTTTCTCTAAGTCTACAAATGCTAGAAAAGTACCTTTGCCATTCCTTAATCTATTTTCTAAGATAAGTCGTAGGGTCAGTATTGCCTCACATGTTCCAACAAGAATCCAAACTGATCTTCCCTGAGGTCCACTTCTACCAGATTTTCGATTTGTCTGTAAAGAATTCGTGTTAGTATTTTGCAGCCGTGGCTTATTAAACTGATAGTTCGGTAGTTTTCACATCTGTCAACACCTGTTTTCTTTGGGATTGGAATTATTATATTCTTCTTGAAGTCTGAGAGTATGTCGCCTGTCTCATACCTTGCTCACCAGATGGTAGAGTTTTGTTATGCCTGGCTCTCCCAAGGCTGTCAGTAGTTCTAATGGAATGTCGTCTACTTCTGGGGCCTTGTTTCGACTTAGGTCTTTCAGTGCTCTGTCAAACTCTTCATGCAGTATCATGTCTCCAATTTCATCTGCATCTACATTCTCTTCCATTTCTATAATATTGTCCTCAATAACATCGCCCCTGTATAGACCCTCTACATACACCTTCCACCTGCTTTCCCTTCTTTGCTTTTTTAGTAAAATTTTCAAAAACTGGATAGTCACCGCCATCTGAAAAGATAGTCGACATGAACGAGATTCATTTACAAAATGAAATATTTCACTCAGCTGTGAAGTGTGCATAGTTAAATTGCCAGGAAAGTGGAAATAATGTGAAAGGTTTAAAATAACATTCTTTGTAACACAGCTTGTCATTTACTCATCTTTCTTCCTGCTGACAGAGCTGTGAACTCTGTAGCAAACTACCTTGTAGCTTGTGCAGTCAAGTCATTTACCCATTCTTCTTAAATCTATATATAGTTTTTGTGTGAGGAAACTGCAGTTCATTATTCAGACACAATCCACAAGTATTCTTACTAATTTGACTGTGGTAGAATGAACATGGGAAGAAGTTTTCTTAAAGTATTTTATGGTGCACTTGGGGGTTTCTTTCATGATCCTATAGAGCCGTTTTTGCTTGATAAAAGTTCATTTGTATGACCATAGAAAGATTAGTAGCTGTCCTGTGTGTAGCCAAACAACCACCACTTAAATGTATATCAAAGGCTGCTTCTTCTGAAAAGTTGTTTAATAATTAACTGAGAAGACTGCGAAAGACATTAACTTCCTGTGAGGCATAACTAGAAAACATTTATTTTTTAACACAAGTAACAGTTCTTGGTAAACCAATATTTCATAATAACTGTACAGAAATCTTACATATCCCAGGAAATAAAAATTAATGGCCTTAGCGCAACACAGTTATTAACTGTTTGTTTTTTTCCCTAGTATGAGCTGTGTAATCGACAACAAATGCTATTTCTCGTAAGCAATGGCAATGTTTAGCTTCTCTCTACGGTTATACATGATGGTTTATGGAATGTGTTACGGAAGTACAGCATTTATTGTTTAGGTGTATACGGGACTTACACCTTTTATGCTATATATTTGGTCCTCGATGGAATAAACGGATCAGTCACAGCATGGTCAAGAAACGTAAAATCCGATAAGGTGAGAATCCATAAGATTTATTTACTTGTACATACATTTCCATTTCTCCACTACAGCGTACATGTGATAACAGCCACATCTCTTTCACATTACAGTCACATATAAGCGGATCACACTCTTATCAAGATCATTCAGCAGACACGCACCGACGTGTTAACAATCACTTCAGTGTGGTCCGAAAAATTTCACCTCGATTCGACCACGAATCTTGATCAGTCGACAAGCGTGACGTCACTTGCGAGTGGTTCTAGACCGCAATGATGCAGTGATGGGCTAAACTGCGATTTTCCGATATCAGTGATTTCTGTGAATGCTACTTTTCAGTATCCGTTATTCTTTACTGTGATTTCTCGCAGTTAAGAAATCCAGGTTGTATCCCTCTGCACTCTACCACAGCTACTTCTGCGATTTCTGCTACTTTTGTGATTTCTGCTACTTCTGCAATTTCTGCGACTTATCACAGTATGAAAAAGTTACACTTGTTCACCCAGAATATTGCATCTCAAGAAAACTGTCGTTAGTATGTTTTACATTTGTTCTTCCGTTGGCTTTACTTTTGTATTAAAGAAACGATTGTGAAAATTTCAATAGTGTAATTAATATCTAAGTAGCCATACAGTACCATAATAGTTCGTGTTTAGAAAACGAATTCTAACGTATTGTTACGTTCACAGCTACCCAAATACATTTCAGTCACTCAGTAAAGCGATAATTCAAAATATCATTGCCAACCGATCTGGAGAAATTGCCACTGCATCTTGAGACTGTCTTCGTCAGACGAGAGGTTAGTTTCTAAGGGTTTCAATGAACTTAATTACTTAAATGAGATCGTTCTTGCAAATGTCAAACGTCCTCCACTGAGTGTCTTTCATTACAGCAAATATTAGTAATAATACTCTGTCAATTACATTGCTTGTAGTTAGTGACAGCAAAAATGTTTAGTAATGCTTGTGATTTTGCAGACGCAGTTCCGACTCTGATTACTGGTTGCTGTACGTATCTGTCCACATCGAGGCTCTTGAGAGAAAATTGTGAAGATTCAAGACAGCTCTTAGGGGATTTGTAGTTTAAAAGTATCATAGTTATAAAATAAGCGTGGAGAATGAGTGATTGAACTTTGTTTAATTGAAGTTCTTATGCGATTTTAAACGAATGATAAATGATAAATACAGTGAGTGAATAATGAAAAACTCATTTTCCACAAGTTCAGCTGTCCTATACGGTAAGTTTTCGGCCATTTAATTATTGGTAAAGACTTGTTGGAGAGAGACATGCCGCCCCCCCACCCTTTCCCCACAATCTTGGTTTGACACTGACCTGTAACAGAGCCCAAGGTCTAGAGTATGCATTTTTAGGCTGTTGATATGAAAGTGGGAAGTACAGATCTTCCAGTTAAATCAGGAATAGTTTAAGTGCAGTACTTGAAGGTAACCCAGGAAAAGCTTACTTATGAAGGTGGTTGTAGTGTCAGCAAAAAGTTCTTGTGTATACAGTAGCCATGTAGAACACCAGGTGCAAAATTTTTCTCCAGAGTCTTGAACTGTGTCGGAACAAAAGTGAGGTATTCATATGACTCAATACTATAGTCTTCGTTTCATTACACTTATACAGATGTCTGAGTTCTGCTGTGTTATCAATGCAAAGACCTGTAGGCATGTGGAGTCAGTGTGCGATTTGCAGGGGTATGGGGGGGATCCCCCCCCCCCCCACCCCTCTGCATCAGACCATCCCCTCCTCTGGTTTTAGTTGATGCATCCCAACCTGGGATGTTTATTTCCCACGCACTGTAGTAAAACTTTAAATATGATTTAAATTTGTGGAGCTGAACACTGAAAGTTTTTAATAAGTCTTACTATTAATATGTTTCAGTTTTATATCATCAGAATAAGTACAGCTTTTCACAAATGTGCTCTACTTTTTGAATTCCCCTTGTATACCTGTATGTAGATGATTTTGTAAATAAGCTTTACCTATAATGTACTTTTAAAGATATAACAAGGGATGGCTTTTCTGATAGTGCATACGCGTGAATAGTGAGTTTCGGCATTAACATCTATTTATAAATAGCTGTTTGTTGTTGTTGTGGTCTTCAGTCCTGAGACTGGTTTGATGCAGCTCTCCATGCTACTCTATCCTGTGCAAGCTTCTTCATCTCCCAGTACCTACTGCAACCTACATCCTTCTGAATCTGCTTAGTGTATTCATCTCTTGATCTCCCTCTACGATTTTTACCCTCCACGCTGCCCTCCAATACTAAATTGGTGATCCCTTGATGCCTCAGAACATGTCCTACCAACCGATCCCTTCTTCCGGTCAAGTTGTGCCACAAACTTCTCTTCTCCCCAATCCTATTCAATCCTTCCTCATTAGTTATGTGATCTACCCATTTAATCTTCAGCATTCTTCTGTAGCACCACATTTCGAAAGCTTCTATTCTCTTCTTGTCCAAACTATTTATCGTCCATGTTTCACTTCCATACATGGCTACACTCCATACGAATACTTTCAGAAATGACTTCCTGACACTTAAATCAATACTGGATGTTAACAAATTTCTCTTCTTCAGAAACGCTTTCCTTGCCATTGCCAGCCTACATTTTATATCCTCTCTACTTCGACCATCATCAGTTATTTTGCTCCCCAAATAGCAAAACTCCTTTACTACTTTAAGTGCCTTATTTCCTAATCTAATTCCCTCAGCATCACTCGACTTAATTAGACTACATTCCATTATCAATAGCTGTTTAACCATGCATAATGCCACGGTCCAAGCTAGTAACATATATAATTCTACTAACCCCCTTAGACATCCCCCCCACTGGTAAAAGCACAAATCGCATATTGTGTGGAGTATTAACCACAACTGTCATATTGGAAGCAGAATCAAACACATATTTTAGGTTACTTGTCCCTAAATCATATTTTCTGTAGAAAAAGGCAATGTTTGTTCTCATTGATATAATACGTTCAGAGTCACAGCTGTCTTTGACCACCCATAACTGGTGCTGAATCTGCATGTCGTCATATAATATGCAGACACAGTACATCGATCTCGTGAGGCACAGTCTTATAACGAAGTACGAACGTCGGTCAACAGATGGCACTCAGCAAAGAATGTTAATTGCGCTTTTTATTTGCTACTTGCGACTTCTACTTGCGATTTGTCACAGTAATCGAAGTTGGACTCGACAGCAAATCGCAGAGAAAAGGCGTAGTACGAACTTTGGCCAAAAGATGGCACTGTTACCTGCGCGTTTTAGTTGCTACTTGCGACTTCTAGCCGCGACTTGTCACTGAAATCGCAGGAAGCAGTACGAAATTCGGCCAACAGATGGATCACGGCATTGAATGTGAAGTACTACTTGCCACTGTTAATTGTGACTGAAATCGCAGTTAGATTTTGTTAAGTTCTAATTGTGATATCTGTGACTTCTCAATCACTGTGATTTGTAACAGATACGCGATTTCCTGCCCACTACAATGATGTGTGTGTTAGGCTTCCTCTTCGTATTATTCTTCTTCTTCTTCTGCTTCTTCTTCTTCTTCTTCTTCAGTTGACCCGATGTTTAACGCCAGTATTTGCACATTCATAGACATTATTACAGGCAAACGGAAACAAATAATGTCTGTGAGAAAGGGGGGCTATGTTATATCTTCGAATGAAGGTCTTTGGTAAAGCAAATGTTGGTGTACCACTATACCTCGTGGAATTGTTGATTTTTGTTATCAAATCTCTCAAACTCACAGTTTCTGTGATCATGACGTGATTGTGAGTGAGCGAACGGTGCTTGATTGGTGTTCTTTTTGTCGTGAGGTTTGTTCTGAATATATTAAACGATTTATTGAAGCAAAATAGCCATTATAATTATCCATTAGATTACAATCATTTGAGAGCGAATTAAGAGGATGTATTGAGTGTCTGCATACTTCTTAGTAGTAGATTACATTCAGTGCAGGTATTATAACAGATTATCATTTGAACTATTTATTGCATAGTCTCTAATTGATCTGGTCCTCGTGTTGCACATTTCTACATGGTATATCTCACAAGACTGTCCACATAGTGTACACTTGCAAAGGTTTGACCTTGACGGTTCGTGGCATGTTGTATTTGCACAAATTTCATGGTGGAATCCGTGTACTGCGAGTCTTGTAAGTACGTGTCTCATCTCAAAATTTGCTGCTGTCAAAGTGCGGTCGATCATGGCTCCGGATTCAAAGAATTCCGTTGGTACTAACTCTCTTTTCTCGAGTAATGATCTTAGTAGGTTCTCCGATGCTGATGTGTTGGGAAGTAAGAACCTTGCCCTTAGATCCTCTATGAGGAAAGATTCTCGGGCGAGAAGGTAGACTAATCTTGATCTTGAGGTTTTTGCTACCCCTAATGCTCTTTTGATATAGATTGCTTTTACTCTTTTCAATGTTTCTAAGTTCTTTTCATTTAGGTGTAACCATATGACTTCTATCCGATAAGCTAGTATCGGTATTCTTTTTGATTTGAAGAGTGCCATAGCTGTGTCTAGATTTAGTGTTCTGATGGAACTTATTTCGTTTATCGATCTGATGGCTTGTGTCGCTTTCTCTGTTGTGTGTTTAGTGAAGCACTTTGCGGACGGCTGGAGTGTTATCCCTAGATATTTGTAATCTTTTGTGATAGATATTTGTTTTCCTTGTAATGCAATTCTTGTCGTTTTTGGGATTTTTCCGCCTGGTCTGAATACCATCATTTCCGTCTTGTCGGTGTTGATTACGAACTTGTTTTGTGCACCATTTATCCACGTCTTCTATAGTCTCCTGTAGTTTCTTTAAGTTTTTTGAGCCTATCACAATGTCGTCTGCATAGGCGTATGCTTAGACATCTTTGTCTTGAGCGATTTCCATAATGTCCTTTGCTGTCAGAATGAACAGAAGTGGCCTTAGTGGGTCTCCTTGGAGTACTCCGTTTGTTTGCCTGATTGGTTCAGACAGGTCGAGGTTGTCAGAGATCCTTATCTCGTTCCATTCATTTATGGAGTTTATGATCCTCGTCCAGACGCTGTCTCTTCCCAGTGTTTCGTCGAGCACCCTTGTTACTAATAATTGATCAAGGAGGTCAAAGGCCTTTGTTAAGTCTATGGATACAGCATAAGACAGAAGCGTCCGATCGCACGCGTCGGCTTTGACCCGTGACGCAAGGATGGTGTCTTGTGTGACGTCATGACGCCGCGGAGTTTGGTTTGAGTGTGGCTGTCTCCAGTTCTGTTTCTTATTTTATTTACTTTTCTGGTCTGTTCGTTCTATCTCGTGAGATTTTTTAAAATTTAAAAACACTTATTACTTATTTTAATTATGTTTCCTCGAATTTCTGTTTTAGTTTATTATATTTATCTTTCTGATCTGTTCGTTCTATCCCGTGAGATATTTTTTTTTTTTAAGACAAAAAACACTAATCAGCTACTGAAGCATCTTTATCTTCTATGGGTTGCAGGTGTTACGACCCCTGGGGAGGTGGGTGGGTATTCATGCATGGCTGTCTTCACTTACACGTTGTAGCTACGCAAGGCGTCTAAATTTGTTTATATTTAGTTTGCCCCCCCACCCAAAACACCCCATTTCCCGCGCTTGACGCGTTAGTGTCATTAGGCTTCTTGTGGAAAGTGTGTGTGTGTGTGTGTGTGTGTGTGTGTGTGTGTTTGTTTTTGTTTCCGCCATATTTGTGACGTCATGGGTCAAAGCAGACGGGTGGGATCGGACGCTTCCGTATTTCCTATTTTTGCTTCTTATCGATGGTTTCCCATATGTTTTTTAAAAGCAGCTCCACTGCTGTGATGGTGGATTTTTTCCCCTGAAGCCGAATTGAGATTCTGGGAGGTGGTCTTCCAAAGTGTCTTATTCTTCCTGTGATTAGTTTTGTGAATACCTTGAAAATGTTGTTTTCCAAGGCTATTCCTCTGTGTTTGTTTGTGTCCTTTGGGTCGCCCTTCCATCACCCTTAGTATTGATTTTCTCCACTGGCCTGGGATTTTTGCTGTTTCAATGCATTTGTTATAAAGTTTTGTCCAGGTTGGTGCTAGCAGATGGGCTGTGTCTTTAAGGTATTCATTGTAAAGCATGTCCGGTCCCACTGCTTTCTTCCTTTTTGTTGATTCAGTGATGTTTCGGACCTCATTTGGAGTGAGTGGGGACTAGGCTGGCATCTCTTGCGGTGTGAGCTCTTGACTTGCTACCTGTATTCCTTCTCTACCATCTTTGTTCAGATTGTCTTGGAAATGTCTCATCCATTCTTCCATGCTTATATAGTATTTGTGCCTGCTTTCGAGGGCAGATTGCAGTGAACGGCTCTCTCCTGGCTTCTTCAGCTAGTCTTCTTCCCTGTATGCCATTCTCTTCTCCCTTGTTAGTGTTTTGTAGGATCGTCTTTTCTCAGCGTATGTTTGTAGTAGTGAGTGATTATTTGTGTCCAGTTTTAGTCGGTGTAAAGCTTGGAGTACTTCTTTTCTTTGCTGATAACATCCTTGATCGAACCATGGTTTAGCACTTTTCACTTTCCTGGGGGTAGTTGCTTGTTTTAAGAGTTTCTCCAGTTCAAGCCCTGCTGCCTCTACATTTGAGTTGTCGATTAAGGACTCAATTTGTTCTATCTGGTCGTGGTATTCTTCCACTTTCCTTGGATCCAGTCTCCTCAGGAGTGGTCTCTTCTCTCGGTTCTCTCTTGCCTTCCAATCACTCTGTATGGCTATGTTCATCGGGATGTGTTTTCTTATAGGCGTGTGGTTTGCATTCCAAAGTGGGTTTATGTCCCCTTTTATGTTTGCTCTTATGAGGGCGATATCAATAGCACTTTTGCAATTATGGCAGAAGTACGTAGGGACATTTGTGTCGTTTAGCAGGATGAGGCCTCCTCCTTGTAGTGATTTGATTATTAATTTTGTTTTGTGATTCTGGACATCCAACTGACAGTTTAGATCCCCTGCGATAAGTGAAGGTATGTATTTCTTGCTCCGTCTTATTTGTTGGCCTACTTCATCAATTATGTCTATGGCCGATTCGCTTGGCTGGAAGTAGGTTGCTAGTATTGTGATGTTTTACTTCTATTAGAATGGAGTGATTTAGTTCTGTTGTCGCTATATTTGGTGTTATCCACGGTTTCAGTAGCACTGTTATTCTCCCTTGAGGTCGCCCCTTTCTCCTTGCTTTACCACCATATTTATGCTATAGAATTTCGGGTGTTGCCAATACTCTGTGAGAAAAGTTTCTGTGAATATTGCTACGTCATAACCTTCGAGAAAGTCTGTTGGAGCTATGCATGCTGCGTTTTTCAATCCTTCTACATTCCATAACATTATCTTCATGTTTTTTTCTCCCTTCGTTTTCTCCTGGTTTTGTCGTCTCCGGGTACATCTGGTTTTCACACTCTAGTACCGGTGTGCTTCTCAGATTGTCTGCTATGTTGTGGCATTGCTGATGTTGGTTATCTTTGTTTGTGTTGAAACTTGTTCTATGTGTGGCATCTTCCTTGTTTCTCCTCTGTGAACTGAGGTATTAAATTCCCTTGCATATTTCTTTCTCCTTGCATTTGTGCCTTCAGAATGGCAAGGTGTGCTCCTGTCGAAATATTGGTGGTGGTCGACGACATCACCCAGCAGCAAACCCGCAAGTTATTAGGACATTCAGTTCGCCGGGAAAAGTTAATGTCTCACAATAAGCAACTCTTAGTTTATCAGATGTTAACAGCTATTTGCCTGTGACATCAATTTGACACATCAAGTATATCATATTATTTCTGTGAATTGTGGTTTATTAGTCTCATAACGTACATAATCTAAATCATTTGATTTAGGTACAGGAGACACGTCATAATTTTGGTAAAGTTTTACCATGTACATACACAACCTGATTTTAACAAATGGTACCATAACAATAATACAATATAAAAAATACACATACAATAAAAAACTAACAATTAATTGCAACAACTGATTTTAACAAATGGTATCATAATAATAATACAATTTTGTTACACATGCAATTAAAGAATAACAATTATCCCTTGCTCAAATTATCATGTCGTCCTCTATGAATTCTTCTACTGAATAGTAACATTTATCCCACAGAATCGGCTGTAGCCTTATTTTTAGACTCTCTGGCTTCATATTAAATATATTTTCGCCCATTAGCTTGTTATATATTGTCATCCCCATATACTGTGGAGTTGGTGCATATAATTTCAAATGGTGTGTGGGTAACATAAAATTATTTTATTATTATTATGTGCGATTGGACCCATACGGATCATGCAAAGCTTTTTCGATTCAATTTTTTAATTCTCCAAACTTCTCTCATTCTTTCCCCATGAATTCTCTTTCTTTCCTCTGTCCATTTTGTCCCCTGTCTGTTGCAAACTTCATTCTCGGGTTGTACTTTCCAACTATTGATTTTTTGCCTGTATACATTTCTGTTTATAACTTCTGAAGAATTTATTTGTGCATTTGCTAGATCTGTTTAGGTTTCTTTTATCCAGGGTATGGTTTTCAATTTTTCAATGTATATTAAAATTTTGTGGGAGAGTCTGGCTGTTGGGAGTCTGTGGATATGACCGTAAAATTTTAGTCTTCTTTTCCGGATGTCTGCGGCGAGGTTAGATAATTTTTCTGTAGTTTTCCGAGACTGTAACCTGTATCCATCTTCAGTTCTTTTTGGGCCAAGAATCTTTCTGATAATTTTGCGTTCCTCTTTCAGGATGCCTTCCAGGTCGCCTTTTCTATGGAGTGTGAGTGTTTCGCTGGCATATAGTGCTTCGGGCTTGATTACTGTATTGTAGTGTCGTATTTTTGAGTGAATGGAGAGACACTTTTTATTGTAGATGTTGTGGGTTTTCCAGTATGCTCTTTTCAGTTTTTGCAGTCGAACTTTTTGTGCAGTTTTCTCTCCCCCTGTGGGTTCTAGGACCTCGCCTAAGTATTTTAAGAATGGAACTCTCTCAATTTGTCCATATTTTGTAGTCAGTTTTTGAGTTTCAAATTTTGAGCAGATGAATTTGGTTTTTTGGAAGGAAATTTGTAGCCCAACTTTTTCGGCGCATTCTTTGAGAATGTCTATCTGTTTAATTGCTGTGGTCTCGTTTTCTGCTAGAATGGCCACGTCATCTGCAAATGCCAAGCATGAAATTTTAATACCATCTTTCGATCTTTCTAGTTGTATAGGCTTCCAGTAATTTTGATTCTTCAGTTCTTTTTCCCATTCTCGGATGACTTTGTCTAAGACAAGGTTGAAGAGGAGTGGAGACAAGCCGTCACCTTGTCTGACGCCGGTTTTGATCAGGAAGGGCTCTGATATTTCACCCAGGAATTTTATCTTAGAAGTTGTGTTTGTGAGCGTTTCTTTGATAAGGTTTAGGGTTTTCGGATCGAGTCCTAGCTCCTCAAGGATAATAAAGAGAGATTGCCTATCGATTGAATCATAAGCCTTTGCAAAATCAACAAAGGAACAAATGATCGGACTGTTTCTGACTGCTTTGTATTTTAGTGTTGTCTTCAAATTGAAAATTTGTTCTACACAGGATCGGTGAGGGCGAAAGCCAGCTTGGGATTCACCAATACTGTGTTCGAGTTGTTCTTGTGTTCGTTGAAGAAAAGCTGAGAGGATTTTATAAGTGACTTGGAGAAGGGAGATTCCTCGATAGTTATTTATATCTGCCATGTCTCCCTTTTTATGCAGTGGATGAACTAGGGCGCATTTCCAATCTTCTGGTAGTTTTTCTGTCTGCCAAATGTCTGTGATGATTTGAGTGAGTTCTTTGAGGGAATTTGGTCCAAGATTTTTAAGTAGTTCTGCAGTGATATTATCTTCTCCGGATGCCTTGTTGTTTTTCAGTCTATGAATATGTCTTTGGATCTCCTCTAGTGTAGGTGGTGGGGATTCTGGATTTGTGTTGACAGCAGTTTCTTGAGGGAATCTTGAAGGTTCAGGGCAATTGAGGAGTCCGGAAAAGTATCTCGCCAGCTCCTCACAATTTTCCCGATTTGTGAGCGCTAGTTTTCCATCTGGTTTTCTGAAACATAGATTTCGTGAGCCGTATCCATTGATTCTCCCAGCAAAGGTCGTATAGAAGTCTCGTACATTATAGTTACGGAAATTTTCTTCAATAGACTCACACTGTTCCTTGAGGTACTTCCTCTTGACTTGTCTGATTGTTTTTGCCACTTGTCTTCTGGTGTTGTGGAAATGATCTAGATTTTCTGGGGATTTTTTACTGTTATACTTCAGAAAGGCTTTCTTTCTTTCTTCCAGTGCTTTTTCACATCCGGAGTCCCACCAGGGGTGTTTTGTGTTCTTTTTCAATGGGATCAGTTCTTTTGCCTTCTTTGTAATTTTTGTTCGAAATTTTTCCCAAGAGTCAGCTGGTTCCTTTTCCCACTCCTCCTTCAGATTGGTTTCTTTGATTGTTCGTGTGTCAAATTTCATCATGTGTGTTTTCTTCGGATAGAATTTTTTTGGGGTGAATTTCACTTTAATGCGTGTTAAGTAGTGGTCCGAGTCAATGTTCGCCCCTCTGCGGACTTGGACATCATGGATCTCTTTCTGTACGAAATAGGAGATGGCAATGTGGTCAATCTGATATTCGCCGATCTCTTGTATGGGGGACCTCCAGGTCTTTTGTTTTCTAGGTTTTTTTCTCAAAGATGTAGACATTATTTTTAGATTATTTTGTTGGCATAGTTCAATAAATCTCAGTCCGTTTCTGTTGGTGAATCTGTGTGCTGGATATTTTCCTACAGTTTTTTGGTGTTCTTTCTGTCTGCCAATTTGTGCATTGAAATCTCCCATTAAGGTTTTGATATCATCCCGGGGAATTTTGGCCATGACATCTTCAAGTTTAGTCCAGAATTTTTCAGTTTGTAGTTGGCGTTTTTTGTTGTCTATGTTTGTGGGTGCATGAACATTTATCAATGTGTATTTCTTGTTGGCGCACTGGATACGCATGGTCATGAGGCGATTATTTATGGAAGAGACCTCTCTAATTGAGCCTAATATATTTCTGTGCACCGCAAATGCCATGCCCAGGAGTGGCGTACCATTGGCAATTCGTTTGTCAGTCTTGCTCTTGAAGATGCGATAGTTTCCATAGTCTATTGTATTTTCATCCGTGAATCTAGTTTCTTGTAACGCTAAGATCTTAATTTTTTGTTGGTCTAGCTCTGTTACTAAGTTGTGTAATTTTCCAGGTTGAATTAGGGTCTGAATGTTAAAGGTACCAATGTACATGGGAACCTTGGGACGAAGTTTGCTTGAGAACTCTGATCGTGATGGCCCGGGTTCCCCAGAATCCGAAAACCCAGTTGTCGTCTGTCAACGAGTGGATTGGTTACCACCTGGGGTAATTCTGTCATTACTCTCATGAATCATGATAGCTTGTAAGTTTTGGTCCAGTGTTTCCACTGGGTGTTTAGAACCAGGGATTGTCAGTTCCTGGAGCATATAATACAGCCGCACCTACTAGATGGACAGACGCTGACCTCACTGCCGCTCGACTCGAGTACAGACACATTGAGGATTTGGAATGTGAGATTTTTTCGAGGTTTTCTCCTATAGATCCGCCGTGTTCTGCGTTAACAGGGTCACCTCGTGTAGGATGTGGCTCTTCACCACGCACGGACGGTCTTGGACGTAGCTTCCTCACAGGCAAAGGTCTTGCATACCTCCTCAGCTCATCCCTGGGGTGGTGAGGACCAGTACTGAGTCAACCCCAAGCAAAGGTGCTACCTCTACCAACCACCTTGACCCCACATAAAATTATTTTTATTTCTAGTGTTGTAAGTATGGTTAAAATGATTTTCCTCAAATAATTTTTGTCTGCTGTGTACAAAGATTATAATTTCATAAATGTATATGGAGGGAACTGTTTGGATTTGTAGGTTCCGAAATAATGGGTGACAAGATTCTCTTTGTTGTGCACTACACATGTATGTTATAACTTTCTTTTGCAGTTTCAGTATTCGAGATACCCCAAAAAATGATACCATACCTAATGACAGATTCAAAATAACTATGATATGCTATTTTTCATGTACTCATGTCAGTAGAATTTGCTAGTATTTGCATTGCAAATGCAAAGCTGCTTAGTTTATTTGATAGGAACTCAATATGTGTACTCCAGTTTAAGTTGTACTCAAGTACAGACATAATCTTGACGGTGTTTACCAACGGTTGATATAGGCGTAGCTCTGCCAGTAGTTTATACAAGAATATAGTGTAGTGAAAGGACAAAGGCTTGTTCAGTGATGCCATGTTTCAGAATCGTCTCCAATGGAAGGTGTTCGGAAGACTTCATCTGTGAACGTGGGCTCCCTGTCAGACGTTGGGGACAGCACCGTGATGACGCTGGTAGTAGGTGACGCGTGTCTGGTGACGCACTGGGCGATGCTGCAGTTGTGTTCCAGCTTGACGCACTGGAGAGCAAGCAGCAGCCAGCAGACAACTCCCGATGTGGAGGCCCCGGTGCTGCACCAGCTGCTGTCGTACATCTGTACACTCCAGCCATCCCCCTCTCCCCCACCGCCAAGCACAGTTTCCCAGCTATTGGTTGCTGCCGATAAGTATGGTGTGTCAGTCCCGAAGGAAGAGTGTGAGAGACAGATGGCGATGGTGACTGCAGCAGCCACAGATGTTGTAGCGGTTATGCAATCCTCCCACATAAAGGCCCGTTTAGTTTGAGATGGGTATAATGCTTAAATGGCTGTCATCTGATCCTCCAACAGGAACCAGGTAAGCATGAGACATATCACTCGTCTGTATTGCTCAGTGCTATGTGTGTCTATTTCTAAGTCTACAGTGTCTGCCACTGAACTGTTCTGTGCCAAGTGATGTACTTTTGGAAAATGTTGCCACATGATCAGATTCTGTGTGAATTTTTGCGTATGTTCACAATGAATGTTGGTGAAGTATTACTTTGGTCCACATTATATTTACAGAGATATTCATTTGTTTGACTGTATGCTGTAGCTATCAGCAGTGCACCCATTAGTTTTTGGCAACTTTGAGACATACCTCCAGCAGTATTTTCTTAATAAAAAACTGGGTTACCTTAGACAAGTTTTAGGGGGTTACCGGAGCGTCCGATTCCACCCGTTGGCTTTGACACTTGACATAAGACTGTTGTGTGTGACATCACGATGGCGGAGAGTTTAGTTTGTGAGAGTGGCATGTTGGTAGGTGTCATTTTGATATGATCATTGATGCTCTCTGGTGGTGTGTTTATGGTTAGCGTGTTATGTGGCGTATGGGGTTCATTTGCGTGGTAGCATCGCACGTGTGTGGTATCGGTGGTGACTGCTTTCAGCGGAATATTTTTGATGAGTTAACGATTTTGGTTTTGTTATGGCGACGTTATTGTAGTTCGTTTTTTTCTGTTTATCGTATGTGAATTTTGGTAAATCGCTTTGTATATGTCTTTGGTAGTTGTGGATATGACTGACAAGGTCAACAGTTTTCGGTTGTCAGCAATGATGGGGGAAAATGCGTTCTCTCTAATAAAATTTCTTTAACTACTCGGCCTGTTGGCTGGAGTCATGAAGTGTTCAGTGTGTCGTAATGAAATGAGGCTTACTAAAGTTCCGATGTCTCGGATCAGGGACGGCTATATGTGGAGATGTCGTAAGAATAACAGGTCAAGGGAAGTGTTCGATTCCAGTGGATATTGTTTTGTTTTTTTGGATGGTTGTGGTCATTTTATTTTAGGCCTATCATTTTTGTCGTTTGGTTTAGTGGTGTGTGTTTATGTTTAGTTTGTCCCCACCCAAAAACCCCCAATTTCCCTCGCAGAAATACAGAAGCGTCAGATTCCACCCGTCTGCTTTGACCAATGACATCACAAATATGGTGGAAACGACCATACACTAAGACTCCAATATGGCGTCTATGACATCATTACGTAAACATGATCACAAACACGAAAATACATAAAAAACCAACACACACACGTTCCACAAGAAACCATATGAAACTAACGGGACAAGAGTGGGAAATTGGGGGCTTTTGGGTGGGCGCAAAGTAAATATAAATGCATTTAGACACACACCACCATACCAAACCACAGAAAATGACAAAAAAAAAACAGCAACATAAAACTCCGCAAACTTCACTAAACACAATATCCTGTGGAATCGGACACTTCCCTTGACCTATATAGTAGACAGCAACTCCTGATACCGGGCTGGGTATTCAGAATGTGTTTTTACGGTTATTGAAGGGAGGTCTAAGGCGGAATTAGTGGCATTAATTGAGGAGTATATAGCATGGGGTTCCACAGTAGTTTCAGATGCATTTTCTTCATATTGGGTGTTGGGTGAGAGGGGATGCAATCATTTAATCATTAACCATAGCTTAGTTTAAAAATTATGAGATGGGGGCTTGCACAAATACTATGGGGGGGGGGGGGGGCGGGCGGTCTTTTAAGTCAGTTCTTCCAACCTTCAGTACTCATTTAGATGCGTACTGGTGGCGGAAGAGTGTCCCTGAGGGCTATTGTGTTTTTCGGTTCTTTTTTTTAGGGCTGTTAGTAAAATGTATAGGCCAAAAGTGGTTGGTTAGGGTGGGTGGGTTGCTGCGGCTCAGGGTGAGTCGGGTGGTTTATTTCGTGTTAGTGTTTGTGAGAGGGGGGGAGAATGTTTTGCTTTGTGTTTTAGTTGTGGAGGATCTATTTTGTTTTGTTGAGTTGTAGTGTGTGATTGAGAATTTTTTTGTGTTGCATTTGGCTTTTGTATGTGGGTTTTTTATTTTCAGGTGAGGGGGGAGGTTGGGTTGGTTGAGTATCTTTTTGTTGGTTTGTGTGTGTGTGTGTGTGTGTGCGTGTGTGTGTGTGTGTGTGGGCCCGCAAAGGTTGAAATCACATATGCGGAGAAATTTTAGTTTCTTGTAATGATGAAGTAAAATAGTTTGATCCTTTAGCTTTGTTTGTAGTCTTCCTCTGGTTCATTTCTATTGATAGAAGCCTCTCATGTCACCTTGGATGACTGACAATCTAAACTGATTCACAATGGACCATAAATGCCTTCCCCGCTGATTTAAGAATTGTGTTATGTCACCTTGTCATTACATTTGATTTTGAGACCGAGCTTGTAACACTGCCCTTTAAAACAATTCATTCTTTTCCTTTCCTCTGTTCCCAGGATCTAGGTCTCGTGCTCATACAATGAAACACACCTGCTTTTGGAATATTTTTTGTGACTTGCTAGCTGTTAGTTTTGGAGGTTCACATTGTCCTTTCATTGAAGGCTGCTTTTTTAGCAGTTCTTGTTCTTATTTTATCTTTGCTTCTCCCTCCAGTGATGTTGCTTTCTAAATAAGTAAATAAGTCAACTTCATTGCAGTAACTTTCCACATGTGTGTCCCTACTCATACTGGTTTCAAATATTTTGTCACAAATAAACACCTCGACTCCTTTCTTTTCAAGTTATAATCTGTCCCCATAACTGTAACCACTTATTTAACATGGATTCGAGATATGGCTCACTTTCAGGTAGAAAGTCTGTCGTGTGCATATCTTATCTTTTCTTCCATATTATTGTACCTGCTTCTGTTCTCTCACTTTGAGCTTCCGCTCTTTATGGATCAAAATAGTTACTGGTAAGCACAGGCTAGGTGGGCTCCTTTCTGAATATGTTCATGTATCTGTGTTGAGCACCCACCAGTAACATCAGTCTCATTTTCATGAAGCTTCCATCTAACTTAAGGGTCTCTGTGCTTCGTTCCTACTTTCTTCAGTATCTCTACTTTATTTTGCGTTTCATATTGTCAAAAGGTTTCTGAATTTCTATGAAAGCTGTGGCATTAAATTTCTTTCCATACATTCCTCTGTTACTAATTTTGAAGCTGACATCCCTCCTCAAACAGCAGACAGTGGAGGTTATTATTTTGTGATGGTTTCACAACTAATGCAATTGTTCCATAATGTTCATATTTTAAGACATTCTTTTTTTTATATAAATGGGCACTATAAGCTTTTTTCAGAACCTGTAGGTTATTGAAACCTTTTCACGTATGTTACACATACAATCTTACTCTGGTCTTCAATTTCTATTCCTCCCATTTTGAGAACCTTGGCAGGAATATTGTCTATTACCAATGCTTTTTTGATTATCAGATTTTTCAGTTACTTGAAATTCCTCTTTCAACATGAATGTACCTAAAATTGCCGTTGGTCGATCCAAGGCAATTTTCAATTGATGAATAGTGTTAAAACTTCTCATTTTAAGAACAGCCTGTCCGTACATTATGGGTATTCAAGACATTGAGTAAGAAATGGAGCTGAGAATTTAGTCAATATTAGACCTTGTATTTGAGAATTTATACCAATGAGAATTATAGTTATTCATACCATCTGCAACACTGGTGGCATGACATCAAACACAAAATGGTAGCACATATGTTAGTTGAAGGGAAGCCATATTCTCTGTGACCAACTCTTAACACATAATCCTACAAATGTTTGGGTGTTGTGCTGTTGGACTCTGTCAAAAGTACTTTATGAATTGTAGTCAGATTACTCCTACTAGCCCGAAGTAACGATTCGTAGAAAGATACCCCAGGCTTTTGTAGCAGATGGTTCATATCCTATGTGAACAAATTCCAGCACAGCAAGAAGCGGGACTAGTGATTGTGTACAAAATAATACAGATTTCAGTTGTAAAAGACATTGTTTTCTTGATGACATAGAGAAATCAGGAGGTTAACTTTGAATAAAGTACTACTATAGTTCCTTCTGGCTTTGTATTTTACTAGATTTCGATTTTGAATGACTTCCTGGGTAGATAACTGCAGAATTAAATTCTGGGGGTTGCTGTGCAAATGAAATTTACCGAAACAATAAGCAATTCTTAATTTATCAGATATTTACAGCTATTTGCCTGTGGCATCAATTTGACACATCAAGGATATCATATTATTGCTTTCGACATACTCTTGACGGTGTTTACCAATGGTTGATATAGCTCTGCCAGTAGCTCATACAAGTATACAGTGTAGTGCAAGGACAAAGGTTTGTTCAGTGATGCCATGTTTCAGAATCATCTCCAATGGAAGGCGTTCGGAAGACTTCATCTGTGAACGTTGGCTCCCCGTCAGACACTGGGGACAGCACCGTGACGACGCTGGTAGTAGGTGACGCGTGTCTGGTGGCGCACTGGGCGATGCTGCAGTTGTGTTCCAGCTTAACGCACTGGAGAGCAAGCAGCAGCCAGCAGACAACTCCTGATGTCGAGGGCCCGGTGCTGCACCAGCTGCTGTCTTACATCTATATACTCCAGCCCCCCCTCCCCCGCCGCCAAGCACAGTTTCCAAGCTATTGGTTGCTGCCGACAAGTATGGTGTGTCAGTCCTGAAGGAAGAGTGTGAGTGACAGTTGGCGATGGTGACTGCAGCAGCCACAGCTGTTCTTGTGGTTACGCACTCCTCTGTCAGATCCGCCTCCCGCATAAAGGCCCGTTTAGTTTGAGATGGGTATAATGCCTAAATGGCTGCCATCCGATCCTCCGACAAGAACCAGGTAAGCGTGAGACATATCACTTGTCTGTATTGCTCAGTGCTATGTGTGTCTATTTCCAAGTCTACAATGTTTGCCACTGGACTGTTCTGTGCCAAGTGATGTACATTTGAAAATGTTGCCACATGATCAGATTCTGTGTGAATTTTTGCGTATGTTCACAATGAATGTTGGTAAAGTATTACTTTGGTCCACATTATATTTACAGAGATATTCATTTGTTTGACTGTATGCTGTAGCTATCAGCAGTGCACCCATTAGTTTTTGGCAACTTTGAGACATTCCTCCAGCAGTATTTTCTTAATAAAAAACTGGGTTACCTTGTACAAGTTTTGGGGGTTAACCATAGCGTCAGATTCCACCCGTCGGCTTTGACCCATGACATAAGGCTGTTGTGTGTGATGTCACAACGGCAGAGAGTTTAGTTCGTGAGAGTGGTGTGTTTGTAGGTGTCATTTTGATATGATCAGTGGTGCTCTCTGGTGGTGTGTTTGTGTGTTGTGTGTTAGGTGATGTTTTTGGTTTAATTTGCTTGTGTGGGGTGTTTACAGGTGGCGTATTGTTGTGATCGGCGGTTCTCCCTGGTGGTGTGTTTATGGTTAGTGTGTTATGTGGCGTATTGGGTTCATTTGCGTGGTAACATTTCAGCGGCGACTGTGCTTTCAGCAGAATATTTTTCAGTGTTAACAGTTTTGGTTATGTTATGTCGACGTTATTGTAGTTTTTTTTTGTTTGTCGTGTGAATTTTGGTAAATAGCTTTGTTTATGTCTTTGGTAGTGGTGGCTATGACTGACAAGGTCAACAGTTTTCGGTTGTCGGCAATGATGGGGGACATTGTGTTGTCTCTAATAAAATTTCTTCAGCTATTCGGCCTGTTGGCTGAAGTTGTGAAGTGTTCAGTGTGTCATGAAGAAATGAGGCTTACTAAAGTTCCAGTGTCTCGGATCAGGGCCGGCTATATGTGGAGATGTCATAAGGATAACAGGTCAAGGGAAGTGTTAGATTCCAATTTTGATTTTCTAGTTTGTGTGTGTGTGTGGTAGGATTAAGTGTGGTGGTGGTGAAAGTTTTGAGACTTAGTGTTGTATCGGTAGTTGCTGCTGACCTATATAGGTCAAGGGAAGTGCTTGATTCCAGTCGATATTGTTTTTAGTCGATTTTGGGAAGGTTGTGGGCATTTTATTTTATCGTTTCTGTCGTTTGGTTTAGTGGCGTGTGTTTATTTTTAGTTTGTCCCCACCCAAAAATCCCCAGCTTCCCTTGCTTGTCCCATTAGTTTCATTATATTTTTGGAGGAATATGTATTTGATGGTTTTTTATTCTATTTTTGTATTTGTTGTCATGTTTGTTATGACGTCATAGTCGCGATATGGGAGTTGTTGAGAAGTCATTTCCGCCATATTTGTGACGTCATTGGTCAAAGCAGACAGGTGAAATCAGACGTTTCTGTTAACCCAGTTTTGGTGCTCTTAAGCAAAATAATAAAAAAAGATTTTCTGGTTGGTTTGCATATGGGTAATTTGAAGCTAAGTTGTCCGAAAAAAATTATGCTCAGAGAAGTATGAAGTTTAGTTTTTTAATACTGTGGAAGTAATTGTAGAATACACCTGAAACTTTGCGAGTAATAACTTACCACTACCAGGTCTTCGACCAAAAACTTTCATTCACCTTCTGCTCTCCAGTAGGTTACAAATTCAGGGCAGATTTTACAGTTTTTCTAATAATGGTATAAAGTGGCCCTTTTTTTGCCCACTTTTACAGAGAAATGTCTTCAGAAAACTCTTTTGCATCATTTTCATGGAGCCCATGTACTGCTGGTACTGTAATTGTCTGGTGTCTTTCATTATATTCTGCAGTTGGTAAGCAATATCTGTGGAAAATTATATCAAAAGCCTTGATGACTTGGAAATGAGATTGAATCAAAAACTGCAAGTAAGTAGTTTTTTTAGAAATCCCTGCAGCACTCAGCAGTAAAATATTCTTCTATATGCAAATGAAATGGAATAAGAAAACCAATAAAATGATTAGTTTTCAGTTTTTATGAATCTTATAACTCGGAACTAATCAAATTTGAGAAGAATAATTTTTTGGGTTCTGTCTTACTGAGATAGCTTCCCGGACAATCGCATTGCTGACATTATCTAGATGGCAGTGTAGTTTTCCTCATGACATACCTCAGAAAATAAATGAAACTTGTAAAAAATTAAAGGAAGTTGAACTAAACATAAGCTCAGTATCCTAAGAGTCCTCTTTTAGCTCGGGCTAGTCATGCCACCTCCAGTGCACCATCTGAAGAGAAGCCTGAAAAGGTTCAAAAAACAGTTTGTGGAGTAAATAACTGTTCCAAGTAAGTGATTGATTGCAGTTTTCTGTATTCATATAAGGCACAGTTCTTGCGAAGACTCAAACGAGTTAGCAGTTGGTGACACACAAACTGTTGTCTCCCTGTTTGAATAGAAGACTGCAGAAAAGGCATGGCCGCCAACTGGCTTGTACCAGAATTTCTGAAATCTGAGAAAGTCGCCCTGTTGTCTCAACTGTTGATGGTTACTATTCTTCTCTTATACCTAACAGAGGAACATCTGATGTGGCTGTTGACTTGCTACCAGAGGAAAAATGTATTGTCGTTATTAAGAAAAGTTAATTGATTACAGTAGTGGATTTTTGTTTCGAGCATTTAATGACTTGCTGCTTGTCATGTATCATCCTGTTACCATAAAGTTAATGCTTGAAATAAGAGCAAGAACATGGATTGGATGGTGCCAAATTCAGTTGAGTATTGTTTCTATCTGCCTGTCTTTTTCTGCGATATTGCCATGTCACATATAGTTACATGACATAATGTAAGATGTGTTACTGCCACATATGTATGAACATACGTAAATGTTCACTTGAATATGACTAAGCAGGCAAGATGGGTCAGTAGTATTGGATAAAATGTTTTATTTCAGATATATCGAAAGCTGTAGCAGAATTTTACGAATATGCATTCCATGACACTTTTTCAATTACGAGACATGTTTGGACACGTATCTGGTATTCCTCTTGGCTTGACGTTAATTCTTAGTTGGTGTTTACGTCACTAATGTAAAGGACAGCATTCTTTGTTAAATTATACAATGGCATCACACTGTGTTTTGTCATTGTAACTCTCCACACAGTGTTATATTTACTCCCTGAGGTAGAATATAAACTGGCAGTTATATAGTTACTTTGCTTCACAGATAACATTGTTAATTTTTTATACCATTTGGAAAAGTTGTGAACAACTAATTGCCGGCCGGTGTGGCCGTGCAGTTCTAGGCACTTCAGTCTGGAACCGCGTGACCGCTACGGTCGCAGGTTTGAATCCTGCCTCGGGCATGGATGTGTGTGATGTCCTTAGGTTAGTTAGGTTTAAGTTCTAGGGGACTGATGACCACAGATGTTAAGTCCCATAGTGCTCAGAGCCATTTGAACAACTAATTGTCGTTTGTTCTGGCATGTACAAACAACTTCTTTTTGCAAGAAATTTGTATTATTGTTACTAACTTTTTGCAGTGCTGTGTGGATGTGAACCTGATTGGAAATGCTAGCACAAATGAAGAAAAGTATGCTAATGTCACCACATAGCAAAATATTAGGGTACTTGGAGGCATTCCTTATCTGGATAGGATATGATAAAATAGTTGCCCTAAGTACAGTAACTCCATAAGTCCCCTCCAAACAACATGCCACAGTGCGCATCACAATCTCTATTGCGTTGCTTCAGAAGCTACCGCACTGTATTGGGTGGAATTCATGTTTATACTTACGTAATTGGAAAATACACAGTGTATGTGTTGCTACGCCTCATAGATCTCTACAAATCAGGTGTTTTTGCTGTGTTCAGCTTCCTAAAGTGCCGGGAAGTTCCATGCCAGTGTATAAAGCCCTCACCATTCAAAGGATGGAAAATTTGTACACTTCTGAAGGAACATATTCTGTCACTTGAAATGGAAAAGGTGTATTTTCACTCAGGAAAAAGTGTGTTTTATCCAGAAAGTGTTTTTTGAACCTGGAAATTCTTGAAGAATAAGTCCCCCCCTCCCCTTGTGTGTTCACCTGGACAAAGACTTGCTAAGTGCTTGCGTATTTCAGGGTCATCCACAGTGGAACAAGTTCTGCAGACATCATCCGTGAACTTGGGTTCTCTGAACGTTGGGAACAGTGCCACGGTGACACTGGTAGTGGGTGACACACGTTAGAGGGTGCCTTGCGCCGTCCTGCAGCAGTGTTCAAGCACGACACACTGGATGCCAGCATCAGGTATCACAGCTGTTGGATATTGCCGATCAGTATGGGATGCCCACCCTGAAGGAAGAATGCGATACGCAGTTGACCGTGGGGACTGTGGCAGCTGCAGCTGTACTAGCAGTTACGCACTCCTGTGTCAGTCTCTGGCATGACACAGTCTGCTGCATAAAGGCCCGCTTAGTCCCTGTGTTGGCCTCACAGGGCTCTGTAAATGTGGTGCGTAACCAGGCTGAACATTTCATCAAAAGGAGTCTGCTGCCATCTGATCCACCAGCAACAACCAGGTAAGCACAAAACAAGCAATCGTCTTTGTTGCCCAGTCCTGTGTGTGTGTGTGTGTGTGTGTGTGTGTGTGTGTGTGTGTGTGTGTGTGTGTGTGTGTGTGTGTGTCCAAGCCTGTACTGTTTGACACTCTGTTTCCTCAGATACAGGGATAGGCAAAATAATGTGTACAGTATTAGTAATGGGATGGTTGTGTCTGACAGTAAACAACGCAGGTAAGGCACATGTCGTGCTGGACTGTACTTATTCAGTACGGACTAGGTATCAGTGCAGGTTGTTTACGAGCAGTGCACCTTTCATATTTGCAATCAGAGACCGAGGTCGATGTGCCATTAAGGGGGGTACGATGTCAAACGGGCCATCTTTGAGCAGGAGACACACCACAGGACATTTTAATTTCCACTGTCTAAACTTTTACAAATAAATTCATAAAACTTTGTCAGCATGACCAGGAAGAACTAAGGATTCACAATCATAGCAGTAGAAGTTCAAAAAAATAATTTTTTTTTTTTACTTGTGAAAGTTAATCATTTTTTTTAGCTTCTATTGGCTGTGTTAGTTGCTATAGGTACTCATTTCTTCATAATATAATGAATTCTACACTATAAATGATGAAAGTCTATGTGAATGCAGCTTGCCGCTAACTTGGTGTAATGTTTTGTCTGTACAGAGGTGTATCTGTCGCCTTTATTACTCTTTCACTCTCACACATAAATCGGTACAATAAAGTCAGGGCTTCGTGTTTTCTTATTAGGCTGATCCGTGAAAAGACAGACAAACAATTATGCTAATGGAGGATTCTGAATAATTTCTCGAATTCCACTCTCTCTCTCTCTCTCTCTCTCTCTCTCTCTCTCTCTCTCTCTCTGTCCTTTATCTGTGTACAGTTTAAATATATTAATTACGTGAAATCAGCCTAGTAGAATCTCTGGTGGAGCCCTTCGTCTTAATGTTCAGCGGCTGGCTTGCTGGAAAAGATCTTTACATTTATTATTATTATTAAGCGCTGCATTCAGTTGGGAAAATCGATCGTTTGAACAATTCGTTCAGTTTACGACAGATCTAAAATTTCAGATGTGGACGAAGCCTTTTTGGACGATTTATAAAAACTCAGAGATTGCAGGCTCTCTTCGTCACAGCTGAAACTTCCCAATTAATTACAGGGCCCAGACAATCATCAATGGTTCAGACAGAGAACTCATTCGTCATTCACTCTAGAATAAAATGGTCACAAACCTTATTTCTGAGGAAAATTGTATATTGAATCCATTTCCGTACATGTTCCGTTTTCTGTTGGTTCCAAGTCTCCTGTAATTTGCTTTTACCTATCACACTAGCGGCACAAACTTTCCTAGCTCGCTTTAGCGCGAAGACGAGTAAATAAATCTCTTTTAGCAATCCGACAATCTTCCAACCGATACTTCCGAAGCTGTTCCTTTCTCCCACTATAATAACCATGGAGCATACATTTCTGTACCTCTGTTGTTCCAAAGAATAAACGTACTAGATAAATACCTTGGCGTCGACGAGCTGTCGGCGCATGTATTACTAGAAAATCTGATCAGATACTTTTCAAACGTAAATACATGTGGATGATTTGGTTGACCATTATTAATTATTGTGTGGTAGAGGGTAATTTTCCGTGGGGAGATTACAATAAGTAAGAGAGATTCTTCGATAAATTTTGTACAGCATACAAACCATACTTACAGGTGTATGAAACTCTTAAAAATTATTTAATTTATGAAAAAATGAATGTGCTGTTACATTTTAAACTTCATGTTTAGAAAAAAACTCAAATTTTATAGTTAAGTATCTCATTTTTTTACCACAGTTTTTAATAATTTGAAGGTTGAACAAAGCATGCGTGAAGATCAGCGGATCAACCTGAATGATCTCTGCACATTGGTTCCTGAGGTTTCCCGAAGCACCGATCACAGAATTTTACCGGAAGGTGTGCACAAGATGGGTGCCACACGTGCTGTCTGAGGACCACATGCGGCAACGAGTTGATGCTTCCCGCGCATTTCTTCACTGCCTTGCATCCGAACAGGACAACTTTCTGGGCTCAATTGTCACTTGTGACAAAACCTGGGCATACCACTTTACACCTGAGAGCAAGCAACAATCACACCTGTTCATAACTTTCTGAACCGCATGGCGGCGAGCTAGTATGACATGGGCATACAAAAACTGCCACAGTGTCTACAAAAACGCATAGATAGAATTGGCGATTATGTTGAAAAATAGCTAAATGTTCAAGCTGTAAACTGATTAAAACCATTGTAGAAATAAACAGGTCTACAAACTTACAAAAAAATAGGCGATCTTACTTTTGAGATTACCCTCGCATGTTGCAAGAAGTTGTTATATGTAGAGTATCTGTAATTTCATCTTTATACAGGATGGTTGTGGGACTTCAGTTTTTTAATATAAAATGTCAAATCGAGATGTGCATTAAGCCATCTATGTTTCCAATTCCATTTTATTTTGTTTCTGCCAACAACAACAACAACCAGTATTACCATTACACTATACTATCTTCAAGCCTCCTGACCGATTTGTACTTTGCAAGTGGTAAACAAAAGGACTGTGTTGTTGAAAAGAAATCTAGAGTTACCAGGGACTGTGTGCTGGCCCCTGTTTCGATTGTACAGGAGGTGGGATTCCTTCTAAAAACTGTTCATGGGCCTGAAGATGGTGTAGTGTAATGCCAAAACTGGTTGAAAAAATAAAATAAAATTGTAAATATAGATGGCTAAAAATGTTTCTGATTTGACATTTTACAAGTTACATGGGCTGTAGACTCGGTAGGTGGACATAATGGTGTGTATAGTTTCCAGCCAATGCACACGTCTTTCTTTTCTCCTGTGCAGTACAGTTCTCTGTAAACCTATTTATGCATAGTAGTTTTTAGACAATGGAGAAAAGAGCAGGATTTGATCACAAAATCCATAGTTTTATTATAGCAGATGTAGATTTAAACTATTGCATATTCATCTTTATCGCATATAACAGGTGACATTAGTCCAAAGTGTCTCGTAGTAAACAATATTGGTTGATGTAGAGTGTGCGGGAGTTAAACATTAACTGATCTGTTGTAATAAAATGACAGTTTGCTATCAAATGTTGTTCTTTCCCCCATTTACTGTGTTCAGCGATCATCTCGCACACATAATTTGTAGGATTCCAGTATAATTAAACTAGCTTTTATTGTTGTTCATTGTCTCTGCTGCTGCTGACATTGAGATGCCTATAAATGGAGTCAGGTTGCATAAAGAGGAGGTTAACATGAGGAGCAAAAGTGTCATTCATTAACAGGACAGGGAATGCTGTAGCATGCTGCAGTAGATGATTCAAGGAAGGCAACAATGTATTTGAAACTTTGTATTTATTTATTTATTTCTTGTTCTGTAGATCCAGTTAGTGAGTCAATCACAAGGATATGGAACGTGTCAAATTGTACAGGTTTTAATTTAAACTTACAATAAATACAAAGGCAATTCAATGCCAAATTGTACATAGTTTAAGTAAGACATACTATAAATACAGTAATAGATACAATGTCAGCTAGATAACATAACAACCATTTAACAGAAAAAGGAGTTTCGAATAAAGGTTAAAGATAAGAGCACAAAGTTAAATCAGATACTAGGCCTAGAAGAGTAAATACAGGTACAGCCAATTTGTTGTTGCAAAAAGTGTGCTAATGCTCAAATGCACAATAAAATCAATTGAACTACTTCTAGACACAGTAACTTTAGTGATGGTATACATTTTCTTTCAGATATTCATCCACAGTATAAAAAGATTTCTGTCAGGTAATCTTTGAGAACTTGTTTAAATTTTGGCAGTTCCGTACGAACACATTTGATATGTAGTGGTAGAGCATTGAACAGCTTTATGCTGGAGTAGTAAGCTCCTTTTTGTACCAGAGTGAGACGTTTCATTTCGAAATGTAGATTGTTTTTGTTTCTGATGTTATAGCCATGGAATTTACTGTTGTCTTGGTAGATAGAATAATTTTTGCACACAAAGGTCAGCAAGGAAAAAATATACTGTGAGGCAGTTGTTAGGATACCTATCTTCCGAAACAAGTGCCTGCAAGAGTGTCTTTGATGGACCCCTCACATTATTCTGATTGCTTTTTTTTGGATGGTGAAAACTTTTTTCGCAAGTGGTTGGTTCCCCCAGAATATGATAGCATATGACATCAATGAGTGGAAGTAGCCAAAGTAGGCAATCTTAATGGTGTCAACTTCAGCCACTGAAGAAATTACCCGTAATGCAAATGTTGCCGAGCTAAGTTTTTTTTTACATAGATGAAGAATGTGAACTGACCAATTACATTTACTGTCTATGTAAGCACCCAGGAATTTTGTATCTTCAACTTTCTGTATTGGTTGATATCTACATTTTCTGTTAATTTCAGCGAGATTACTTTGTGATGTATGGAACCTCATATAATGAGTTTTATCTGCATTGAGTGAGAGACCATTTGAGGAGAAACAATTTAAGATGTCATTAAAAACAGTATTTGTAGTTTGTTCAAGATCATGATCGATCAAATCGTCAATTAGAATTGTGGTATCATCGGCAAACAGGGTAAATTTACTGTTTGTCTCAGAACAAAGAGGAAGATCATTAATAAAGATGAGGAAAAGCAGTGGGCCCAAAGCAGAGCCTTGAGGCACACCACACGTTATCGTGCCCCACTCAGATGAGGCAGGTCCTTCAGAAGAGCCATTTAGCATTACAGTCTGCTTCCGATCCTGTAGATATGATTGTAGCCACAAGCAAACAGTACCGCCTAAACCATAGTATTCTGCCTTTTTCAAAAGAATTTGGTGGTTTACACAGTCAAAGGCTTTCGTAAAATCACAAAAAATACCCACTGGAGACATTTTTTTGTTAATGGCTTCCAAAACTTGGTTGCTGAAAGAGAATATTGCCTGTTCAGTACAAAGACCGGCACGAAAACCAAACTGATTTTTGCTTAAGATACTGTGGAACTTGAGATGGTCTACAATCCTCCTGTGCATGAGTTTTTCTAGAATTTTCGAGAAGGTAGTTAATAGGGATATTGGGAAATAGTTTGTAACAATGCTTTTATCACCTTTTTTAAAGAGAGGAATCACTACAGCCAACTTTAGTCTGTCAGGGACAATCCCTTCTTGCAGGGATGTATTGTATATGTTGCGTAAGACTGGACTAACAAATTTATAACAGTGTTTCAGTATTTTACTAGAAATATTGTCCACACCAGCAGAATTTTTATTTTTTAATGATCTAATTACTCTTATGACTTCACTTACAGTAACTGGAGGTAAAGATAACTGTGGGATTCTGTTGCTAATAGCTTTCTGTAGGGGGGACAATGATTCTTCCATAGAACCATTACAGCCTGTCTTCTCTGCTGCTCTCAAAGTGGTTATTAAATATTTTTGGAACCAACTCGGGTTTCTTTATGATACTGTCCCCTGTTTTAATCTCTTCCTGAGACATGTTCCCTGTTGTCCTGCCAGTTTCCCTCTTTATTACATTCCATATAGTTTTAATTTTATTTTCTGAGCTTTCTATTTCTGATTTTATGCACATACTTTTAGATTTATTTCTAACCTTCTTGAGAACGCTACAGTAAAGTTGGTAGTGTTGTCGTTTCTTTGGATCATTAAAAGTCCTGAGAGAACTGTATAACATCCTCTTTGTTCTAAAGATGTGATTATCCCTGTAGTGATCCAAGACTTCTTGACATTGCCTATATGACTATTTCTAACTACTTTTTTTTGGGAAAGATGGACTCAAATACAGACATGAATTCATTTAAAAATGAATTGTACTTTTTGTTTACATCTGTTCCCCTATAAACTGGGCTCCAGTCTATCTCTTTTAGGCTATCATTGAATTTTTTAAGGCCGTGTTCGTTTATTATCCTAAAAGATTTCCAAGAATGCTCAGAACTGTTGCACATACTGATGTAATTGAGCCTAAGCAATTGATCACCATGATCAGAAAGGCCAAGGATTGGATGTACAGTGATCTCATTCCATTTAGACTTATCTATAAATATATTATCTATCAGACTTTTACTATTAACAGTAACCCTAGTTGGGAAATCAACTATTGCCATTCAGATTATAAGACTCCATTAAATGTACTAAATCAGCTTTACTATTGCTCTCATTAGGAAATCAACATTAAAGTCACCTGTAATTAACAAGTTCTTGGACTTTGAGTACAGTATGGATAATAAAGAATCTAAGTGCTTAAGAAATACATTCAAATTCCCTGAGGGAGATCTATACAGTGCTAACACTACAGCTGTGAAGTCATTTACAGTAATCTCAACACCACATACTTCAATTTGTTGCTCTATACAATGGCTCTTCAAATCTGGCAGATTAAAACTGTGTGCCAGACTGAGACTCGAACTTGGGAACTTTGCCTTTCGCGGGCAAGTGCTCTACCAACTGAGCTACCCAAGCACAACTCGTGACCCATCTTCACAGCTTCAATTCTGCCAGTATCTCGTCTCCTACCTTCCAAACTTCATAGAAGCTCTTCTGCGAACCTTTCAGAACTAGCACTCCTGGAAGAAACTATATTGCGGAGACATGACTTAGCCACAGCCTGGGGGATGTTTCCAGAATGAGTTTTTCACTCTGCAGAGGAGTGTGCGCTGATATGAACCTTCCTGGCAGATTAAAACTGTGTGCCAGAAGTATTTGAAGTTTCGTATTTGTGATGTTGCCATACTGTAAATCCTGACCTGCAGACAGTCACGATTCGTTGTGCCTGCCTCAGTCCTCATTTTGTGTCCTAGCATAGGATAGAGGGAAGAAGGGGTTTATGCGTCAGTCTGCAATTCTTGATCAGTTAGGAGCAAATGCGGAAAGACATTTTTCCAGTGATGAGAGGTAATTGCATTTTTGTCGGCATAAAAGCAATTTTCACTGATTTTACTATCTCTCTACTCATTAATGTCACATTAAAGTATGTGCACTGTGTGTGAAAGGTAATAACTTTGAGTAATGTTTTGCAGCCCTAAGCAGGCCTGGGTCAAAAATTAAACTGTGTAGCTCGTGATGCTTATAATTAATGGACATACAGTTGAGACATCTCCCAAAAATATCCAACATTGACACTCAAAATGTTTCCATCAAATTTGCAGATACATACTTCTACCTGTTTCCTAAACTGAAATTTTCACTGAAAGAGAAGCGATGTGACTCGATTGGAGACATCTAGGCAAGTACGGAGAGTGTTCTTAACGCTCTTCAGGAAAAAAATTTCCAGGAATGTTTCCAAAAGTGGAAACAATGTTGGAGTTGGTGTGTTCAGTCAGAAGGGGACTATTTTGAAGAATATACGTCACAGTAGCATCTAAGTACCACCATTGTACAATTACAAGCCCATTCGTAAAACTTTCAAATCACACCTCGTATATCTTGATGGAGGAGGACAGATGCTGTTATAAACACAAGACAGCAGCATGGCTGTGTCATACTATCAATTCTTGGCTAAATCCATTCATAAAATTATGATTTATGACCGATTGCAGGTATGCTCTGTCACACAATTAGTTTTCTGCTATTTCTTTTAATAAGTACGGAAGTATATGAAGAATACCATTTGTAAAAGTTACAAAAAATTGGCACTGCATGCAAATTTAGAACTCCAATCTACAATTGGTTGTCGAAATGGAACCAAGAGATATCGAGCGGAAACTGTACATATAAATCGGAGACTTCTTCGGATCTACTAAAAGTGGAAATGATAGAGTGGAGGCCATATCTAGAGTGGGGGTTGCCATCTCTAAAACTCCACTTAATGTGGAATGTGGCCCTATATGCATTCTTCTATAGATTTAACATAGTGACCACTATTCCCTACTTAAAGGGGTAATGTAGCGAGTGCCATCATGAGATCAGATGTTTGTGTTCTGTTTGCTGGACATCTTTTCTAGGCGTCTTAGTGCCATAGTATCTGTATAAATATCAGGTGGTTGCAGCAGACGATTTTCAATCGGGTTTTTATATCACGTCAAATATATCAGAACAGAGACAGTTTTCAACAATATAAATTAATTTATTAAAACAAGCAACTCACTCGTATTTGGTTGAATACCTTGGCCACTTTTCCTGACAAATAGCACATTGGCCACTTTTTCCGACTGGACACCAAGTTGGCACAAAGAGGCTCATAGATGAAACTGTAGAACCAAAAGAAGGAACTACATTTGTAGTCCAAAAGGCATTGTCAAAGACACTGATATTGTTAAAAAGTGCTACTCCATTTAGTGATGTAACAGAATAAATTAGGGTCGTTTCAAAAGTATTGCATAAGGCACATGTATGTCCACTGCAGTGGTGTAGTAAAGTGGAAATTCATATCAATTGTGAGCAAAACTTTGTGTGTTTGCTGGTTCAAGTGGCTGTGTTGTGAGTAAATCAGTTTTAAAATGCAAGCTGAAACAAAGTTAAGTTGGATTACACACAGTGACCGGTGTTCCTCCATCAGAATCAAATCCCTACGTGGAAAGAACTCAATGGAAATCACATTTCGCCTTTATTTTCTGCAAGGCATCATCAGTGGCCTGGAATATGTACATATGTTAGCTATTTAATTTACATTTTGTCACTGTACCTATAGGTTATAAACATTTCTGGTGTATTTCCTGTTAAGTAGTAATGTTTTGAACTGTACTTACAGGTTGCGTGGACAATTTCTTACATATTACGCTCCTGTTGCATTTTTGGTGTTGTTCTTCTTATGAATGCCAATTTGCGGTTTTTTTCCCCACATTCCACAGCACTATGAACTGAACGCTTGTTTTAATGCAATGTTTTGGTTTCTGTTGCCGACTGTCAAATGTTTTTGCCAAAGATTGAATGTTATTGCCAAACTTTCAAGTGTAATTATTGAAGTATCGC
The DNA here is from genome assembly GCF_023864345.2 of Schistocerca serialis cubense. NCBI lineage: Eukaryota > Metazoa > Arthropoda > Insecta > Orthoptera > Acrididae > Schistocerca > Schistocerca serialis. The sequence goes on from NC_064649.1 coordinate 121,344,879, forward strand.
AAAGATGATGTAACTTACCAAACGAAAGCGCTGGCATGTTGATAGACACACAAACAAACACAAACATACACACACACAATTCATGCTTTCGCAACCAATATATATATATATATTTTTTACGTCCATAAGTAAAAATTATCAATATACCGTGATAATACACGCAACTGAGGAAGACAGGACTACAAAAGTTGAAGATAGCAGAAAGTGTGTTTGAAGTGAATAACAGAACTGCTTCAACATTACTGTAATAAAAATGGAGATAGTTTTAGAATAATCCTTTTTTTTTTTTCATTAAAGATGCTTATTCAGAACTGGTCAGATCTGTGTATGTGGTGGTTTCCTTAATTTTGATTTTTTTTGTGTATGTGTATGTAGTAAAGAATAAGAATTTCTCTCTTTTCTCCAGGAGGCTGTCTGGAGAGGAGAATGGAAGGAAGTTGATGCAGGCAGCAAGGAGTGACTCAGCAAACTGTGGACACTGTTTATAGTGAGTGAGTGCAGACGTGATAGGACAGGTGGACTGCCCCGTGCTACGTAGCAATGAAGGGACACGTGAACGCAGCAATGTCACCAGTGGAGAGCGGAGCTGAGGTGGATGCCGGGACAAGCAGCATACTCTGCACACTGCTGTGAGGAGTGAACACGCAGCACTGGTGCAACTGCAGCTGGCATCCTCTGCTGACACCGAAACCAGGCGTGTGGAGGGGAGAACGCTGCTCCACTGCGCGGCACTCAGAGCTTGTGTACCTTGGCTACTGTGTTGGTGGGTGCAGGGGCCAACAGATGGCCAGGAATGATTTGAGAGAGACCCCTCTAACAGGGCCCAAGATGAGGACAGATGGCAGCTGATGATTGCAGTACTATCATGAAATGTGCAGTCTGGTAAACTTCTGTGGAATAAACGAGAAACACTTTCTCCATCTTTTTAATACTTTTAAAATAAACAATACAAAACTCCTAAAGTCTTTCATTTGTACCCATTGTATTAGGTTGGTTTAATAAGTCTGGTAAAAAAAAGGAAAAAATGTTTGTTTCATTAATAACTCACCTTACTTCTCGGCATAGTCTCCTTTGAGGGATGTATACTTGGTCTTGCAAATCCTCCAGCTTTTTCATACCACTGGAAAAATACACTACTGGCCATTCAAATTGCTACACCACAAAGATGACGTGCTACAGACGCGAAATTCAACTCACAGGAAGAAGATGCTGTGATACACAAATGATTAGCTTTTCAGAGCATTCACACAAGGTTGGCACCAGTGGCGACACCTACAACGTGCTGACATGAGGAAAGTTTCCAACCGATTTCTCATACACAAACAGCAGTTGACTGGCGTTGCCTGGTGAAACGTTGTTGTGATGCCTCGTGTAAGGAGGAGAAATGCGTACCATGACGATTCTGACTTTGATAAAGGTCGGATTGTAACCTATCGCGATTGCGGTTTATCGTATCGCGAAGTTGCTGCTCGCGTTGGTCGACATCCAATGACTCTTAGCAAAATATGGAATCGGTGGGTTCAGGAGGGTAATACGGAACGCTGTGCTGGATCCCAACGGCCTCGTATCACTAGCAGTCGAGATGACGGGCATCTTATTCGGATGGCTGTAACGGATCGTACATCCACGTCTCGATCCCTGAGTCAACAGATGGGGACGTTTGCGAGACAACAACCATCTGCACGAACAGTTCAACAATGTTTGCAGCAGCACAGACTATCAGCTCGGGGACTGTGGCTGCGGTTACCCTTGACGCTGCTTCACAGACAGGAGCACCTGCGGGTGTACTCGTCAACGAACCTGGGTGCACGAATGGCAAAACGTCATTTTTTCAGATGAAACCAGGTTCTGTTTACAGCATCATGATGGTCACATCCGTGTTTGGCGACATCGCAGTGATCACACATTGGAAGCGTGTATTTGTCATCGCCATACTGGCGTATCACCTGGTGTGATGGTATGGGGTGCCATTGGTTACACGTCTCGGTCACCTCTTGTGCGCATTGACGGCGCTTTGAACAGTGGACGTTACATTTCAGATGTGTTATGACCTGTGGCTCTACCCTTCATTCGATCCCTGCGAAACCCTACATTTCAGCAGTATAATGCACGACCGCATATTGCAGGTCCTGTACGGGCCTTTCTGGATACAGAAAATGTTAGACTGCTGCCCTAGCCAGCACATTCTCCAGATCTCTCACCAATTGAAAACGTCTAGTCAATGGCGGCCGAACAACAGGCTCGTCACAATATGCCAGTCACTACTCTTGATGAACTGTGGTATTGTGTTGAAGCTGAATGGGCAGCTGTACCTGTACACGCCATGCAAGCTCTGTTTGACTCAATGCCCAGGCGTATCATGGCCATTATTACCCCCTGAGGTGGTTGTTCTGGGTACTGATTTCTCAGTATCTATGCACCCAAATTGCGTGAAAATGTAATCGCATATCAGTTCTAGTATAATATATTTGTCCAATGAATACCCGTTTATCATCTGAATTTCTTCTTGGTGTAGCAATTTTAATGGCCAGTAGTGCAGGTTCTGCCAGCCTCCACAAAATACTCACTGACTCCAAATATCACTGCTTCATTTGATGAATACTTCTTCTCAGCCGACACACACATTCAGTTGAGTTGACTACAGTCTCAGAAATCTCAAGAATTTTTGTTTGGCGCTCTTACATTAACATCTCATATATTTTATCGATAGTTTCCTCTGTGGTGACCTCAGTTGAATGGCCATATCTACATCTACATTTAACTCCGCAAGCCACCCAACGATGTGTGGCGGAGGGCACTTTACGTGCCAGTGTCATTACCTCCCTTTTCTGTTCCAGTCGCATATGGTTCGCGGGAAGAACGACTGTCTGAAAACCTCCATGCGCGCTCGAGTCTCTCTAATTTTACATTCATGATCTCCTCGGGAGGTGTAAGTAGGGGGAAACAATATACTCGATACCTCATCCAGAAACGCACCCTCTCGAAACCTGGCGAGCAAGCTACATCGCGATGCAGAGCACCTCTCTTGCAGAGTCTGCCACTTGAGTTTGCTAAACATCTCCGTAACGCTATCACACTTACCAAATAACCGTGTGACGAAATGCGCCGCTCTTCTTTGGATCTTCTCTATCTCCTCCGTCAACCCGATCTGGTACGGATCCCACACTGATGAGCAATACTCAAGTATAGGTCGAACGAGTGTTTTGTAAGCCACCTCCTTTGTTGATGGACTACATTTTCTAAGGACTCTCCCAATGAATCTCAACCTGGCACCCGCCTTACCAACAATTAATTTTATATGATCATTCCACTTCAAATCGTTCCGCACGCACACTGCCAGATATTTTACAGAAGTAACTGCTACCAGTGTTTGTTCCGCTATCATATAATCGTACAATAAAGGATCCTTCTTTCTGTGTATTCGCAATACATTACATTTGTCTATGTTAAGGGTCAGTTGCCACTCCCTGCACGAAGTGCCTATCTGCTGCAGATCTTCCTGCATTTCGCTACAATTTTCTAATGCTGCAACTTCTCTGTATACTACAGCATCATCCGCGAAAGCCGCATGGAACTTCCGACACTATCTACTAGATCATTTATATATATTGTGAAAAGCAATGGTCCCATAACACTCCCCTGTGGCACGCCAGAGGTTACTTTGTCTGTAGATGTCTCTCCATTGATAACAACATGCTGTGTTCTGTTTGCTAAAAACTCTTCAATCCAGCCACACAGCTGGTCTGAAATTCCGCAGGCTCTTACTTTATCAGGCGACAGTGCGGAACTGTATCGAACGCCATAGTGTACTTTATCTTCGATGCTTGTCTGATCCTGTTTAAATTCATTAATCGAAAAGTAAATGGTTTTCCATGATGGTGCAGAGTCCATGTGAGCTTCATCCAATTCTGTTTTGATTTGTGTGGCAGTCCACACCCATCAAATTTAAATGTTTATTAACGTCATGAAACTTGGTTTCCTCCATTTTCAATCAAATTTGACACATTGACCATTCAGACAGCTGTCAACAATAAACTGTATGCTGGATATTATTGAAACTCTGTATACAATCCATGGAATAATCAAGCTTAGTAATCATGAAGGCATAAAAAAGGTTCCAGACTTATCAAACTACTCGTATTTGTAAAACCTGAAAGTACTCGCAGAACATTATGGCAGAGTTGAGATAAAGGTAAGATAGCTGTAAGCTAATTTAAGGAACGGGAGTAAACCTTTTTGAGAAAAAGTCTGAAGTCCCTTTTTGAGCTTATCTCTGGAAGACTCTAGAACTGAAAAATACACACTTCATTACTAATAAATTTCTTAATAGTATCTGATTATTGAAAAATATTTCATTCAAGCCCACATGGTCTTGTATCAAAAAAACTAAACTGCAATATACCCTAATTACAACCTAGTAAGCTCCACTGTTAAAATGTGTCTTCATGTCTGATCTTGCAGTGGCAGATGGGTTTCACACCAGTACTCTCATATTATTATGTGCTCATCAGGAATTGTATAATCAGTTCACTTTCAATTAGAGAATCGGAAAAACAACTTCAAACTCTACAGTTCCAACACAGCTGTAATGCTACAGTTAAGATATATCATGTAACATGTGTCTCAACTCTCATATCACGGGATACTACAACGATGTTTAACTTCCCACATTTTTCCTTATGTCACCTTCAGGAAACAGTATAAGTCCCTCAGCCCAGCAACAGAGCATCTGCAGGGGGTCACTGCCACTGAATCAGCCAGCAGTTGGTCAAACTATGGCTCACAAAAACTCAACAACTGTTATCAGGAGGTCATATATTTCTGTAGCCAATAGTGTTACAAAACTGAACTGAACACACGATGCCCAGAAAGGAGAAAAAAAATGGTGCTTGTGATATTTAATAAAATGGCCATGCGGGTAGAAGTAAGTGTTGTGACCAGGTGATAGAACAATCATCTGTCTACAACAGTGGTTTCTTGGAGTGCCCAGTCAGATGGTTCATTTTTAACTATAACAAATAAAATAGGTCACTTTATCACACGAATGAAGATTATTTGCTTCAGCTTTTTTGCCACAGGAAACTGTAGATATTTACAGCTTGTAACAAGTCATGTGAATGTTACTCAAGTTTCTTCTGCCTGGTCCATTGATGAATGAATGCTAAATGTTCGTGCTTCACAAAATTTATTCACATTGACATCAGAACTGCACACTCGTCATGTAAACAAATCACTCACAGACTTCACTGATCTCTTTGACTTCCAAAAGTAACTTCAAAACTGACTTGCCGCAGCATCGCTTTATGTTGTGGTCTTCAGTCCTGAGACTGGTTTGATGCAGCTCTCCATGCTACTCTATCGTGTGCAAGCTTCTTCATCTCCCAGTACCTACTGCAACCTACATCCTTCTGAATCTGCTTAGTGTATTCATCTCTTGGTCTCCCCCTATGATTTTTACCCTCCACGCTGCCCTCCAATACTAAATTGGTGATCCCTTGATGCCTCAGAACATGTCCTACCAACCGATCCCTTCTTCTGGTCAAGTTGTGCCACAAATTTCTCTTCTCCCCAATCCTATTCAATACTTCCTCATTAGTTATGTGATCTACCCATCTAATCTTCAGCATTCTTCTGTAGCACCATATTTCGAAAGCTGCTATTCTATTCTTGTCCAAACTATTTACCGTCCATGTTTCACTTCCATACATGGCTACACTCCATACAAATACTTTCAGAAATAACTTCCTGACACTTAAATCTATACTCGATGTTAACAAATTTCTCTTCTTCAGAAACGCTTTCCTTGCCATTGCCAGTCTACATTTTATATCCTCTCTACTTCGTCCATCATCAGTTATTTTGCTCCCCAAATAGCAAAACTCCTTTACTACTTCAAATGTGTCATTTCCTAATCTAATACCCTCAGCATCACCCGACTTAACTCGACTACATTCCATTACCCTCGTTTTGCTTTTGTTGATGTTCATCTTATATCCTCCCTTCAAGACACCATCCATTCCGTTCAACTGCTCTTCCAAGTCCTTTGCTGTCTCTGACAGAATTACAATGTCATCGGCGAACCTCAAAGTTTTTATTTCTTCTCCATGGATTTTAATACCTACTCCGAATTTTTCTTTTGTTTCCTTTACTGCTTGCTCAATATAGAGATTGAATAACATCGAGGAGAGGCTACAACCCTGTCTTACTCCCTTCCCAACCACTGCTTCCCTTTCATGTCCCTCAACACTTATAACTGCCATCTGGTTTCTGTACAAGTTGTAAATAGTCTTTCGCTCCCTGTATTTTACCGCTGCCACCTTTAGAATTTGAAAGAGAGTATTCCAGTCAACATTGTCAAAAGCTTTCTCTAAGTCTACAAATGCTAGAAACGTAGGTTTGCCTTTCCTTAATCTTTCTTCTAAGATAAGTCGTAAGGTCAGTATTGCCTCACGTGTTCCAGTATTTCTACGGAATCCAAACTGATCTTCCCCGAGGTCAGCTTCTACTAGTTTTTCCATTCGTTTGTAAAGAATTCATGTTAGTACTTTGCAGCTGTGACTTATTAAACTGATTGTTCGGTAATTTTCACATCTGTCAACACCTGCTTTCTTTGGGATTGGAATTATTATATTCTTCTTGAAGTCTGAGGGTATTTCGCCTGTTTCATACTTCTTGCTCACCAGATGGTAGAGTTTTGTCAGGACTGGCTCTCCCAAGGCCGTCAGTAGTTCCAATGGAATGTTGTCTACTCCGGAGGCCTTGTTTCGACTCACGTCCTTCAGTGCTCTGTCAAACTCTTCACGCAGTATCGTATCTCCCATTTCATCTTCATCTACATCCTCTTCCATTTCCATAATATTGTCCTCAAGTGCATCGCCCTTGTATAGACCCTCTATATACTCCTTCCACCTTTCTGCTTTCCCTTCTTTGCTTAGAACTGGGTTTCCATCTGAGCTCTTGATATTCGTACATGTGGTTCTCTTATCTCCAAAGGTCTCTTTAATTTTCCTGTAGGCAGTATCTATCTTACCCCTAGTGAGACAAGCCTCTACATCCTTACGTTTGTCCTCTAGCCATCCCTGCTTAGCCATTTTGCACTTCCTGTCGATCTCATTTTTGAGACGTTTGTATTCCTTTTTGCCTGCTTCATTTACTGCATTTTTATATTTTCTCCTTTCATCAATTAAATTCAATATTTCTTCTGTTACCCAAGGATTTCTACTAACCCTCTTCTTTTTACCTATTTGATCGTCTGCTGCCTTCACTACTTCATCCCTCAGAGCTACCCATTCTTCTTCTACTGTATTTCTTTCCCCCATTCCTGTCAATTGCTCCCTTATGCTCTCCCTGAATCTCTGTACAACCTCTGGTTCTTTTAGTTTATCCAGGTCCCATCTCCTTAAATTCCCACCTTTTTGCAGTTTCTTCAGTTTTAATCTACACGTCATAACCAATAGATTGTGCTCAGAGTCCACATCTGCCCCTGGAAATGTCTTACAATTTAAAACCTGGTTCCTAAATCTGTCTTACCATTATATAATCTATCTGATACCTTTTAGTATCTCCAGGGTTCTTCCATGTATACAACCTTCTATCATGATTCTTAAACCAAGTGTTAGCTATGATTATGTTGTGCTCTGTGCAAAATTCTACCAGGCGCCTTCCTCTTTCATTTTTTACCCCCAATCCATATTCACCTACTACGTTTCCTTCTCTCCCTTTTCCTACACTCGAATTCCAGTCACCCATGACTATTAAATTTTCGTCTCCCTTCACTATCTGAATAATTTCTTTTATTTCATCATACATTTCTTCAATTTCTTCGTCATCTGCAGAGCTAGTTGGCATATAAACTTGTACTACTGTAGTAGGTGTGGGCTTCGTATCTATCTCGGCCACAATAATGCGTTCACTATGCTGTTTGTAGTAGCTTACCCGAATTCCTATTTTCCTATTCATTATTAAACCTACTCCTGCATTACCCCTATTTGACTTTGTGTTTATAACCCTGTAGTCACCTGACCAGAAGTCTTGTTCCTTCTGCCACCGAACTTCACTAATTCCCACAATATCTAACTTTAACCTATCCATTTCCCTTTTTAAATTTTCTAACCTACCTGCCCGATTAAGGGATCTGACATTCCACACTCCGATCCGTAGAACGCCAGTTTTCTTTCTCCTGATAACGACATCCTCTTGAGTAGTCCCCGCCCGGAGATCCGAATGGGGGACTATTTTACCTCCGGAATATTTTACCCAAGAGGACGCCATCATCATTTAATCATACAGTAAAGCTGCATGCCCTCGGGAAAAATTACGGCCGTAGTTTCCCCTTGCTTTCAGCCGTTCGCAGTACCAGCACAGCAAGGCCGTTTTGGTTATTGTTACAAGGCCAGATCAGTCAATCATCCAGACTGTTGCCCTTGCAACTACTGAAAAGGCTGCTGCCCCTCTTCAGGAACCACACGTTTGTCTGGCCTCTCAACAGATACCCCTCCGTTGTGGTTGTACCTACGGTACGGCTATCTGTATCGCTGAGGCACGCAAGCCTCCCCACCAATGGCAAGGTCCATGGTTCATGGGGGGGGGGCATTGCTTTATATAGAATTTTAACAATAACTTCCAAAATAAAGCATTATTAATTTTGTACAATTTCGATGTTACAGTTAAAATCTACAAAACGTAAAGAAACTGATGTTACAGCCGAATAAGGTATAAAATACAATAATGAATGACAATCTTTTATAGTAATATCTTTAATTTTCCATAAGAAAATCATTCTGAACTTTAATTACAATCATGTAACCACTGACACTTACTGTGACACACTCAAGACAGAGAGCCACTTAACAATAAATAAGCCTACCATAAACACACACATTTAAAGAAACAGCTTTCAGTGACCATGTTTCAGAGCCGAAAAGAATGTAGTGCATAGTGAAAAACCAAGCTATCTGCAATGAACGCCAAATTCTGCAGCCATTGGTTGGTGGCTAGTTTTATACTAGACAGCTCACATGTTTATTTTAATAGAATGATTTAAGATAACACACTGAAAATAGTGTCCTTTTGCACCTACTGTCTTTTCCCATTTTTGATAAGAAATGGATTCTGCGATCAAAAAATACAGGGTCTTTTGATGTGATTCACTGATAGAGGCAGTTTTCTAAATCACTATGCTGCTTCAGTCATATCAGTTACATATCTAGGTGTAGCATTGCAAAGCAACATAAAATGGAATGAGCACGTAATGATTGTGTTTGGGAAGATGAATGGTCAACTTTCGTTACTGGGAGAATTTTAGGAGACTTCATATAGAACTGTAGTACAACTCATTCTTGTGTACTGCTCAAGTGTCTGGGATCCCCACGTCGTTGGGGACATCAAAGCAATACATAGGTGGTTTGCTAGACATATTACCATTAGGTTCAACCAATATGTAAGAATTATGGAGGTGCCTTATAACGCAAATAGGAACTGCTGGAGGTAAGCTGATGAACTTCTTGTGAAACAGTATTGAGTAAATTTAAAGGACAGACACTTGAAGTTAATTCAGAATAATTCTACTGCCACCAATGTACATTTTACCTAAGGACAAGGAAGATACGAGAAATTAGGGCTCATATGGAATCGTATACAGGGTCTATCACAATTGAAGGTATAAATGCATACAGCTGAAAGTACATGGGGTACTAGAAGCATAACAGTTCCAGTAAACACAGGTCTGCAAGTGAACCATTTTCTGGATAATTCTAACCTTGTGGTTACCGGTCACTACTGACATGATTCCGCATGGTGGTGGTGGTGGTGGTGGTGGTGGTGGTGGTTTGTGTTTAACGTCCCGTCGACAACGAGGTCATTAGAGACTCCGCATGGTGGACTGTGTTTCCATTTTCGAGGCACGGAGTTGCAAACAGAATGCATACAACAGTGCAGTAGCCAGTTAGAATGCACCTATGTTAGCTGTTTGTGGAGCATCAGTTGTATTGTACAAGTGTTGGTGGTAACAGGGAATACAGTAATGAGGGATACATGGCGATTCATTTTGTGTGTGATAGGACTCAGAGGGGCACTCTGGTAATTGAACGTTTACACGTATGCACTGTGCACAACGCTTCCGAGAGACTAGGAGCTGTGGACATGCTGCAGGAGCAGGTAGGCCTGCAGTCATTACACGTGTTTGAAAATGTGGTGCTGGAAACAGTTGAACACAATTCAGGAATCTCAACAAGTACACTGGCCGCAGAAGTATTTGGAGAATAATGCAATACCCTATAGCGTCTCCAACTACTTAAGTGGGGTGGACTTTTGTCCTAGACTAATGTTCTGTCATTTGATGTAACAAGAAGCTATAGGTGAGCCTACTTTTGATATATACATGTGTACAAAGAATTAATAAGTGCTCTGCTTTAAGATTAATCGAGTAACATACATAATATAGTTGAAATTAACCAGTCGCTTTGCTGTTAAATGATATCTATGGATTGTTCACAACCTGATTGTAAAGGCCCCCTAAACTATCAAACATTTTGTCAAACTGACTGCCAAATATTTGACCACGTACGGTGCTGTATGACGTGTTTGTAAAGCAAAGATCGCGTTTGTGAGAAATTTTGATTCACGGAAAGTTTGGCAAGATGGCAACGTTTGTGTCAATGTTTCGCTGTATATATGTAGTGGAAAATCATTTTATTGCAATTTATCTCACAGTATTGGGAGTTTTCGCAACTATGGTAGTGCCAGCTTTTCCAGCCATATATTACGCATGAACAGGTTAAGAACGAAACCAATATTTTACGCATCGACGAGGTTCGTTCAAGTAAATTACAGATGGCAATAAATACAGGTGTCAAAAAATAACGTAACTGATACAAATAACCAGTTATTGAGAAGTAGCAGTTACTGTGATAACCGCTCATCTGATACTAGCAGTTATTTCAGTAACTGCCAACAGTGCCTCGTGCCATTTGTCTGCCGAAGATCAACTGATGAGCTATGGCTACAATGGAGAGGGATTGACCATCTGGAAGGTGTTCTATATGGCACAGAAACGACTGTGAGACTACACTCCATCTGTTGATACAACTGCGTACTATTTCGTGCGCTCTTACCACTTTCAGCGCAAACGCCATCTTTTCCAAGAGCAAAAAAAGCTCAACAGGTTCGCGGCAACGTGAAGTCAGTGCCGATCATTTTCCGACATTCGGAGAACAGTGCACGAGGAGTTTGTTCCACCTGACCAGATTGTGAACGGGCAGTTTTACTGTGAAGTTCTCAGGTGACTAAGGGAAAACATTCGACACTAACAGCCAGAGTTGTTGAAAAAGAGAGACTAGTAGGTGCACGATGACACTGTACCCGCACACACCTCGCTTGTTGCGAAGGAATTCCTGGCAGAGAACAACATGGCAAAAGCCCCCCCACCCTCTCTATTTGCCAGACCGAGCCCCGTGCAACTTCTACCTGTTATCAGAGATCAAAATCCTGTTGTAAGGGCGATGTTTTCACTCGACTAAAGACATTCAAGTGGAATCACAATTGGTCCTGAACACCCGTCACCTGTGGATTTCCAGCAGTGCTTGCAAAAATGAGAACAACATTGGGATCACTGCATATGTGCCTGAGGTGACTACTCTGAAGGTGACAGAGGATATTAGGACATCAGTATAGTTTTCTGATTTTTACAGCGAAATTCTCAGATATTTTAGACAGCACTTAGTATTGTTAAATAAATGTTACACAGAGATTTCTTGCTGTGCCAACTCTGAACGTAATCTCAAATTTTTGAAAACTTCCTCAACTGCCGTTGTCAAGAATTATCTATAGGCGGTGTGATACTTTATTTTGTTGGCTGAATTATGTCATGGAGACATTCACAATCACAGTATTTCCATACGCTACAACAGATTATGTCCACATTTCTAATGGAAGAGCACTGGTAGTGGTTCTGATTCCCTTACATAGTTGGTAACTCTGCTTATTTTACTGTAGCCTTTCAGCACGAAACACCCATTACGACGCACCAAGATTATAGGTGCTGATCTCAACTGCTTCTTTGATGGCAGAATCGAGCATGTGTGTGCATAGGAATGATCATTCCATTTAATTTCATCGTACGTCTGTTTATGAGACTGGGTTTGCCAACAGCAGATTAGTCGAAATCGTGATATTTAATGTGATGTGCTGAAATTGTTGCTATTACTGACCACTGTAACTGTTGCCATATTCACAACAAAGTTTATGAATTCTACGGACACTGAGCTTAAGGCTGTCTTTTACAGGACACAGACTCTCTCTAATTTTGAGATGAAAAACAGCTTTAACTGTGGCAGTGGCTATACCATAGCATGGACACTCGACGGTTATCGATTCTGAACTGCAGAATGAAATCAAAGAACTTGCAGAAGGGAAGGAAATTAAGGAGATGGGAATTACATAAACTGAGCTAGATATTGTAGAGGGTTTCAAGCATTAGGAAGTGATTGACTGAAACAGAGGAAAGGAATACAATAGAAGATGAGTGTGTACCACTGAGAGGTAATATCCACTATTGGCCATTAAAATTGCTACACCACGAAGATGACGTGCTACAGACTCGAAATTTAACCGACAGGAAGAAGATGCTGTCATATGCAAATGAATAGCTTTTCAGAGCATTCACACAAAGTTGGCGCCGGTGGCGACACCTACGACATGAGGAAAGTTTCCAACCGATTTCTCATACACAAACAGCAGTTGACCGGCATTGCCCGGTGAAACATTGTTGTGATGCCTCGTGTAAGGAGGAGAAATGCGGACCATCACATTTCCGACTTTGATAAAGGTCGGATTGTAGCCTATCGCGATTGCGGTTTATCGTATCGCGAAATTGCTGCTCGCGTTGGTCGAGATCCAATGACTGTTATCAGAATATGGAATCGGTGGGTTCAGGAGGGTAATACGGAACGCCGTGCTTGATCCCAATGGCCTCGTATCACTAGCAGTCGAGATGACAGGCATCTTATCCGCATAGCTGTAATGGATCATACAGCCACGTCTCGATCCCTGGGTCAACAGATGGGGACGTTAGCAAGACAACAACCATCTGCAAGAACAGTTCGACAACGTTTGCAGCAGCACAGACTATCAGCTCAGAGACCGTGGCTGCGGTTACCCTTGACGCGGCATCACAGACAGGACTGCGTGCGATGGTGTACTCAACGACTAACCTGTGTGCACGAATAGCAAAACGTCTTTTTTTTTCGGATGAATCCAGGTTCTGTTTACAGCATCATGATGGTCGCATCCGTGTTTGGGGCGACATCGCGGTGAATGCACATTGGAAGCGTGTATTCGTCATCGCCATACTGGCGTATCACCCGGCGTGATGGTATGGGGTGCCATCGGTTACACGTCTCGGTCACCTCTTGTTCGTATTGACGGCACTTTGATCAATGGATGTTACATTTCAAATGTGTTACGACCCGTGGCTCTACCCTTCATTCGATCCCTGTGAAACCCTACATTTCAGTAGGATAATGCATGATCGCATGTTGCAGGTCCTGTACGGGCCTTTCTGGATACAGAAAATGTTCGACCGTTGCCCTGGCCAGCACATTCTCCAAATCTCTCGCCAATTGAAAACGTCTGGTCAATGATGACCGAACAACTGGCTCGTCACAATACGACAGTCACTACTCTTGATGAACTGTGGTATCGTGTTGAAGCTGAATGGGCAACTGTACCTGTACACGCCATCCAAGCTCTGTTTGACTCAATGCCCAAGTGTATCAAGGCCGGTATTACGGCCAGAGGTGGTGGTTCTGGGTACTGATTTCTCAGTATCTATGCACCCAAATTGCATGAAAATGTAATCACATGTCATTTCTAGTATAATATTTTTCTCCAATGGATACCCGTTTATCATCTGTATTTCTTCTTGGTGTAGCAATTTTAATAGCCGGTAGTGTAGTAAGGCAGCAGAGTATCAAAATGCAACAAGACAAGGCCTAGTAGAAATCCTTGAATAATGCATGAAATTTGTATTTAGTTGGTGCATAAGTTCGTAGCATTTTTCTTTTGCATGTTGGTATTCTGGCTGCTATGGGTCATTTTTTATTTGTAGTTGACTGTACTGTTTGAGTTCACATGTTGTCATCTGGACATAGTGAGTGGAGTGTGGACATTATAAAATGGTGTGCGGAGTGGAGAAATCGACATATTCTTCTGTTTGAGTTCAATAGAGGGGTGACAGCAGCAGAGGCAGCCAGAAACAATTTCTGTGTTTATGGGGATAATATCATTGGACAGAGAACAACAAGAAATGGTTTTCTCATTTTAAAAAAATGGTTCAAATGGCTCTGAGCACTAAGGGACTTAACATCTGAGATCATCAGTCCCCTAGAACTTAGAACTACTTAAACCTAACTAACCTAGGGACATTACAGACACCCATGCCCGAAGCAGGATTCGAACCTGCGATTGTAGCAGCAGCGTGGCTCTGGACTGGAGCACCTAGAACCGCTCGGTCACCGCGGGCGGCGTTATTTTAAAGATTATTTTGTCGTTAGTGGCCCTCCACGTCCAGGAAGGCCTTCGAGGTTTGATGATCTTTTAAACATATTAATCCACATCAGTGTATTCGAGAACTGGTAAGTATAATGAACTGTGATCATTCCACCATTGTGTGACATTTGTATGTAATGTGGAAGGTTGAAAAATCAGGTGTATGGGTACTTCGTGCTCTAAGGCAAAATCCCAGAAATCTATGGATGGCCATATGTGCATCTCTGCTTTCTCATCACAAACTGGCTCATGAACACCACCAATCATTCCTGTCCTGTATCGTTACTAGTGATAGGAAATTGTGTCTTTATGCTAACATAAGGAAAAGAAAGGAATGGTTGAGCCCAAACAAAGCAGTAATTCCCCATACAGAGACCTGCATGCACCTACAAAAGATAACGTTATGGATCTGGTGGAACAGTGACGGTGTGGGGTGCTACAACTTGCTTCAGTGAGGTGTAAACAGCAGTGCTGACATTTACTGTCAACAACTGAAACTTCTTACAGGCGCAGGAGAACAATGACCAGGAAGATTGCTTGAAATGATGCTACTCCACGATAATGTCCACGTGTATTCTGCTACACTGGCAAAAAGAAAACAGTACACAGGAGTTGGGTTGGCCAGTTATTCCACACTCAAGTAATTCACCCCATCTTGTGCCCTCAGATTTTCACCTTTTCCATTCTCTGTCAAACAATCTTCAAGGAACTTTCTTTCCAGATGAAAATGTACTCCAAACATGGCTGGACGAGTTCTTCGTCTCAAAAACTACGTAATTTTTACAGTAATGGAATTGAAAGTAACCCCAGCATTGGCAGACTGCTGTAAATCGTGAAGGAGAATTTATTACTGATGACTAAGGTCTCTGTTACGTGTATCTATTGTGTTTATTAAACTTATGGAAAAATGCTATGAACTATTACACTGACCGAATACATTATGAAGTGACTATCACGGCACCTAATACCAGCTGCTGGTTGCCCATCTACAGGCTTCTAGCACCAATACAAATTTGGTTTTCAGTATTTTGCATAGTTATAGTCTGAATTTAAAATAGTGTCATAATATACTAATTAAGAGGTGTTTGTCTTGACGGAGTGTAACTGGCGACATGCAAATACTTGGAGTTTATTTGTTCAGCATTTGAGAATGTGAACACTTAGAAACTTCCAACAAACTTTACATGTAATTTCAAACCTTTATGAAACTTTCTGTCACTGACATTCCACACAAAGGAAAAAAAACATGTATCACTTACTGTATTTTCACTGTTCATGCAGTCAAATTGCAGTATCAGGTATGACATTTTATTACTTCTTTAGTACTAACTCTATTTGCAATACATTTTGCATACAATGTCTCCATATATCCCTTAATTTATCGGTAAAATTGTATTATTGTACAAAACGGTTCAGGAGATATGTCATAAACATTAAGATGCATGAAATGGAACCCAAATTACCTATTTTATGTTCATTCTGTGTTTCATAATTATTGCACTTACTGACTTCCTTAGAAACTGTAAGCATAACTTCAAAACTTTTCTAATCTTTTTATCACTAATGTGGTTAATGTCAAACATTCAATACATTAACTCATTTATAATTCAATCAGACATTTTAAGCTGTTTTACATATGGGAGTTTGATTCTTCAAAGAATCAGAGGTGTAACACTATTCTAGAAATGGAAGAGAGAGTAGGGGAATATGAGATAGAAGATACAACAGTGTGAGGAGAATTTGACAGAGTATTAAAAGACCTAAGTCAGAACACGGCATCTGTAATGGGTGACATTCCCTCAGAATTATTAAGATCCTTGGAACAGCCAGTAATGGCAAAACTGTTCTACTTTGTGCACAGTGTACATGAGACTTGAAGAATTCCAGAGAGGCCAGATGTTGGCAAGTGTGAATGTTACCAGCAGTTTCACAAGTCATGGTTGCAAAATTTGAGACCTATTTACAGAAAAATGGAAAAGTGGTAGACGCCCCCTCGGGGATGATCTCAGAGAAATGTAGGAACATGCTGTAGGCAATACTGACCCTACAACTTACCTTAGAAGACAAGTTGAAGAAAGGCAAACATACATGTATAACATTTGTGTATTTTGAGAAACCTTTTGCCAATGTTGACTGGACTACGTGCTATGAAATTGTGAAAGTAGCAGGAAGTAGAAATTCAAAAGATGATAATAGAGGATTGTAGCCTATCCTTGATGTTATTCCAATGCAAGCTGTGAAGGAAATACGGGATAAACTACTCCTTTTTCTTCTGCTGCTCTGGGGTTAGGCCTAGGACCCGTTCCTGGCTCACCATCTCTTTCTCCCCTTCTTAGAATAGAATTTAATGTCCACAGAGAAGGAATAAAGATTTTTAAGTTTGCTGATGTTATTGTAACTGTCAGAGACAGAAAAGGACTGAAGAGCAGCTGAGTGGAATGGTTAGTGCCTTGGAAAGAAGTTATGGTGTTAGCTTCATCAGAAACACAATGATGGTGTTAAAATTAAGTCGAATTAAATCTGGCAATGCACAAGAAAATGGATGAGAACAGTAATAATAGAAGGTACTATTTGGTTTTGGGGCATAAAGTAACTGTTGATGGCTATAGTATCGTTAAAAAATTAAAGGAACACTGCCTGATGGCCACAACAATACATTTTCATTTGCGTAATTTTATTATTTCACAACTGTAATGATGCTAATTACACATCTGTAATTTATGAGTGTCCTACTCTACAGTGTCTTCATTTGCTGCAACCTGTGACTAACCACAACCCTCCCAAATTGCTCTACACCTTCAAATGTGAACCCTGTAGAATATCCACTAAATATCGAACAGCTGCACTAGCAAAAGTGACATCAGCAAAAGCAACAACAGTTACAGCAGCTATACAAAACACTGGTAGCAACACCACCACTGCCGACAACTACTATGATACAGGTCCATCTGTAACAGCAATAGTGCCAGCAGAAGAAAAGGATATAACTTCAATAAAACTGGCGTTACCGTCCGAGCTGCTGGAGATAGCAGTCATGTGTGCATTTGGTGTTTGTTGAAGAAAGCTTTGGCCAAAAGCTAAATGTGTGACAGACATTTTGTTGAAGCTGTATTGCATTGCATTTCCTAATATTGTTGATATTCCAATCTTGAGTTTCCATTGTTTGATTATGAAATTAAAAAAGGTGCACAATGTTGAGGACAGACAGAAAACTGCACATCCTTCCTTATGCAAAGGATATTTTTGTTGAAAGCAAGTTCAAGAGGAGATCCGCTAGGGATGGGAAAAACCAACTGGTTAAACCCGATACCTGTATTTCTTCGGTATTTTGTTTGGTCTCGGTTACAACAGATGTTTTTTGTTTTTCTACTAAAATTAACCATATCAGCAGTACCAAAATTTTTCGTTTTTAAATAAAACTTTTTTTATTCGTAAAATTTGCATTGGTTTGAACTATTGCATTACTATACAAAAATGGGAAAAGTGATTAGTGCTATTTTAACAACAATGTCACCAGAAACAAGCAACAAACATGGCATAAGAATTGGAGAATTGGCACAGCACTGCTGAGATAATGGTGTCCCTATTGCCATTAGTCGTGGGTTAAGGGGGTAGGACGTCAAACGGGCCGACTTGGAGCAGGAGAGGCACCACATGACATTTTAATTTCCACTGTCTATACTTTTACAAATAAATTAATTAAACTTTGTCAACATGAGCAGGAGGGATTCAGAATTCACACTCTTAGCAATGTAAGTTCAAAAATATAACAAAATAATTTTTTTTACGTGTGAAATTTTATTATTTTTTCACTTACTATTGGCTGCATTTGTTACTATAGGTACACTTTTCTTCATAAGTAAGAGAGATTCTTCGGTGAATTTTGCACAGCATGCAAACCATACTTACAGGTGTATGAAACTCTAGAATTTATTTAATTAATGAAAAAATGAATGAGCTGTCACATTTTAAAATTCATGTTTAGAAAAAAACTCAAATTTTATAGTTAATTACCCCCCCCCCCCCCCCCATGAACCATGGACCTTGCCGTTGGTGGGGAGGCTTGCGTGCCTCAGCGATACAGATAGCCGTACCGTAGGTGCAACCACAACGGAGGGGTATCTGTTGAGAGGCCAGACAAACGTGTGGTTCCTGAAGAGGGGCAGCAGCCTTTTCAGTAGTTGCAAGGGCAACAGTCTGGATGATTGACTGATCTGGCCTTGTAACAATAACCAAAACGGCCTTGCTGTGCCGGTACTGCGAACGGCTGAAAGCAAGGGGAAACTACAGCCGTAATTTTTCCCGAGGGCATGCAGCTTTACTGTATGATTACATGATGATGGCGTCCTCTTGGGTAAAATATTCCGGAGGTAAAATAGTCCCCCATTCGGATCTCCGGGCGGGGACTACTCAAGAGGACGTCGTTATCACGAGAAAGAAAACTGGCGTTCTACGGATCGGAGCGTGGAATGTCAGATCCCTTAATCGGGCAGGTAGGTTAGAAAATTTAAAAAGGGAAATGGATAGGTTGAAGTTAGATATAGTGGGAATTAGTGAAGTTCGGTGGCAGGAGGAACAAGACTTCTGGTCAGGTGACTACAGGGTTATAAACACAAAATCAAATAGGGGTAATGCAGGAGTAGGTTTAATAATGAATAGGAAAATAGGAATGCGGGTAAGCTACTACAAACAGCATAGTGAACGCATTATTGTGGCCAAGATAGATACGAAGCCCACACCTACTACAGTAGTACAAGTTTATATGCCAACTAGCTCTGCAGATGACGAAGAAATTGAAGAAATGTATGATGAAACAAAAGAAATTATTCAGATTGTGAAGGGAGACGAAAATTTAATAGTCATGGGTGACTGGAATTCGAGTGTAGGAAAAGGGAGAGAAGGAAACATAGTAGGTGAATATGGATTGGGGGACAGAAATGAAAGAGGAAGCCGCCTAGTAGAATTTTGCACAGAGCACAACATAATCATAACTAACACTTGGTTTAAGAATCATGAAAGAAGGTTGTACACATGGAAGAACCCTGGAGATACTAAAAGGTATCAGATAGATTATATAATGGTAAGACAGAGATTTAGGAACCAGGTTTTAAATTGTAAGACATTTCCAGGGGCAGATGTGGACTCTGACCACAATCTATTGGTTATGACCTGTAGATTAAAACTGAAGAGACTGCAAAAAGGTGGGAATTTAAGGAGATGGGACCTGGATAAACTAAAAGAACCAGAGGTTGTACAGAGATTCAGGGAGAGCATAAGGGAGCAATTGACAGGAATGGGGGAAATAAATACAGTAGAAGAAGAATGGGTAGCTTTGAGGGATGAAGTAGTGAAGGCAGCAGAGGATCAAGTAGGTAAAAAGACGAGAGCTAGTAGAAATCCTTGGGTAACAGAAGAAATATTGAATTTAATTGATGAAAGGAGAAAATATAAAAATGCAGTAAGTGAAACAGGCAAAAAGGAATACAAACGTCTCAAAAATGAGATCGACAGGAAGTGCAAAATGGCTAAGCAGGGATGGCTAGAGGACAAATGTAAGGATGTAGAGGCCTATCTCACTAGGGGTAAAATAGATACTGCCTACAGGAAAATTAAAGAGACCTTTGGAGATAAGAGAACGATTTGTATGAATATCAAGAGCTCAGATGGAAACCCAGTTCTAAGCAAAGAAGTGAAAGCAGAAAGGTGGAAGGAGTATATAGAGGGTCTATACAAGGGCGATGTACTTGAGGACAATATTATGGAAATGGAAGAGGATGTAGATGAAGATGAAATGGGAGATATGATACTGCGTGAAGAGTTTGACAGAGCACTGAAAGACCTGAGTCGAAACAAAGCCCCCGGAGTAGACAATATTCCATTGGAACTACTGACGGCCGTGGGAGAGCCAGTCCTGACAAAACTCTACCATCTGGTGAGGAAGATGTATGAGACAGGCGAAATACCCTCAGACTTCAAGAAGAATATAATAATTCCAATCCCAAAGAAAGCAGGTGTTGACAGATGTGAAAATTACCGAATTATCAGCTTAATAAGTCACAGCTGCAAAATACTAACACGAATTCTTTACAGACGAATGGAAAAACTAGTAGAAGCCAACCTCGGGGAAGATCAGTTTGGATTCTGTAGAAACACTGGAACACGTGAGGCAATACTGACCTTACGACTTATCTTAGAAGAAAGATTAAGGAAAGGCAAACCTACGTTTCTAGCATTTGTAGACTTAGAGAAAGCTTTTGACAATGTTGACTGGAATACTCTCTTTCAAATTCTAAAGGTGGCAGGGGTAAAATACAGGGAGCGAAAGGCTATTTACAATTTGTACAGAAACCAGATGGCAGTTATAAGAGTCGAGGGACATGAAAGGGAAGCAGTGGTTGGGAAGGGAGTAAGACAGGGTTGTAGCCTCTCCCCGATGTTGTTCAATCTGTATATTGAGCAAGCAGTAAAGGAAACAAAAGAAAAATTCAGAGTAGGTATTAAAATTCATGGAGAAGAAATAAAAACTTTGAGGTTCGCCGATGACATTGTAATTCTGTCAGAGACAGCAAAGGACTTGGAAGAGCAGTTGAATGGAATGGACAGTGTCTTGAAAGGAGGATATAAGATGAACATCAACAAAAGCAAAACAAGGATAATGGAATGTAGTCTAATTAAGTCGGGTGATGCTGAGGGAATTAGATTAGGAAATGAGGCACTTAAAGTAGTAAAGGAGTTTTGCTATTTGGGGAGCAAAATAACTGATGATGGTCGAAGTAGAGAGGATATAAAATGTAGGCTGGCAATGGCAAGGAAAGCGTTTCTGAAGAAGAGAAATTTGTTAACATCCAGTATTGATTTAAGTGTCAGGAAGTCATTTCTGAAAGTATTTGTATGGAGTGTAGCCATGTATGGAAGTGAAACATGGACGATAAATAGTTTGGACAAGAAGAGAATAGAAGCTTTCAAAATGTGGTGCTACAGAAGAATGCTGAAGATTAGATGGGTAGATCACATAACTAATGAGGAAGTATTGAATAGGATTGGGGAGAAGAGAAGTTTGTGGCGCAACTTGACCAGAAGAAGGGATCGGTTGGTAGGACATGTTCTGAGGCATCAAGGGATCACCAATTTAGTATTGGAGGGCAGCGTGGAGGGTAAAAATCGTAGAGGGAGACCAAGAGATGAATACACTAAGCAGATTCAGAAGGATGTAGGTTGCAGTAGGTACTGGGAGATGAAAAAGCTTGCACAGGATAGAGTAGCATGGAGAGCTGCATCAAACCAGTCTCAGGACTGAAGACCACAACAACAACAACCTCAATTTTTACCACAGTTTTTAATAGATTTGGAAAATTCTAGAGTTTCATACACCTGTAGGTATGATTTGTATGCTGTGCCAAATTCATCGAAGTATCTCTCTGACTTATAAAGAAAAGTGTACCTATAGCAACAAATGCAGCAAATAGTAAGTGAAAAAATGATGAAATTTCACATGTGAAAAAATTTATTTTGTTACATTTTTGAGCTTACATTGCTAAGAATGTGAAACCTGAATCCTTCCTGGTCATGCTAACAAAGTTTTAGGAATTTATTTGTAAAAGTATAGACAGTGGAAATTAAAATGTCGTGTGGTGCCTCTCCTGCTCCAAGTCGGCCTGTTTGACGTCCTACCCACCTTAAGGTGCAGTTGTATGTGCAGTGTGTAAGGCTTGCTCCTCCTGGTCTGTACGGTAATTTCTGTAAAATAATTAAAGAGGTATGAAATTATGGTAACAGTAATAAATTAAAAACTGATTAACAATTCATTCATAGTATGCAGTAAAAATAGAAGTAGTTGATCTGCTGCCTTCATCTGCTTGTAGCCCTTGAAATCGGACAAATTAAGAGGAAAAATAAAATCCTTCAACCCCACTTTTAATCCTTTAGCGCTGATTATTATTGGTAATGCCCACATAATGGTATGGTCTCTGATTACAACATGATTTTTGAGCAGGATTTCAAAATGTTAGAATCAGTAGGAGAAACTGGTGGTTTTTTTTTGTGGTATTCATCCCCTTATGACTATTTGAGAAAAGCAGTGAGTCTATGTATCGTGAAACTGACTCAACATTTTTCAATCCTTGCTCTGTTTGTACGTTTATTAAGGAAATAATAGGAATAAAAACAGAAATTTTCAGAAACCTGTTATTTTGAGCAGTTTTAACAGTCATGTTAAAATGACATGGAAAAAGCCGATATAAACGGCATTCCAAAATTCTGCAAGATGACCAGGAAGTGGACCCTAATCTGTTGTGAACCTGAATTAATTCTTGCTGTTGACAAAGTGTGGGCAGTAGTACAGCATTGCGAGTAGGATAACAAGACATATTTAATAGTAGAAGCATTAAGTTTGCAGATCTTTGTGTGACTTTCAAGTGGAGTGAAAAGAATATGCCGTAAACTGGGAATATTTTAACCGCTACTGTTGCTTCGATCACTCATGTACCAAACATTTTGCAGTTCTCTACTGACTCTCAATTAGGTGTTTAGTATACACTAATAAAGTTCCATCAATAAAACTTAAATGGCTCTATGAAGTGGTGATTTCTTGCGCAACGGTTGCTGTACCTGCTGCAACTTATTAAAGCAGTCCTGTACACGTTCAAACAGCGTTTGTCAGTTTAACCTCACTTTAAAGAAGATGCTGCTCGTGTTCACGAGTACTTTGACAGTACTGAGAACGGCCACAACTGCAAAGCATCCCCGGCATTGACTTTGGCACTGTATTTGAAGAAGAAAATATGACTGGTGCAGGGTGGCTTAAACCTATGAAAATCTGTCAAAGGAAATACTACTCTCAGAGGCTTATTATCATATCAACTTTCTTCGAATGGACAGTGAAAAATTTCTAAAACTTGTTAAGCCCTTCGTAACATGGCAAACTTGTCTGTCAAGTTCGCTCTTATCTAGCCACGGGTGTGTCAAAACAAGCTTGTACACTATTGTTGTTGTTGCAGTCTTCAGTCTTGATACTGGTTTGATGCAGCTCTCCATGCTATTCTATTCTGTGCAAGGTTCTTCATCTCCCAGTACCTACTGCAATCTACATCCTTCTGAATCTACTTGGTGTATTCATGTCTTGGTCTCCCTCTACGATTTTTACCCTCCACGCTGCCCTCCAATACTAAATTGGTGATCCCTTGATGCCTCAGAACATGTCCTACCAACCGATCCCTTCTTCTAGTCAAGTTTTGCCACAAACTCCTCTTCCCCCCAATCCTATTCAACACCTCCTCATTAGTTATGTGATCTACGCATCAAATCTTCAGCATTCTTCTGTAGCGCCACATTTCGAAAGCTTCTATTCTCTTCTTGTCTAAACTATTTATCGTCCACGTTTCACTCCCATACATGGCTACACTCCATAAAAATACTTCCCGACATTTAAATCTATACTCGATGTTAACAAATTTCTGTTCTTCTGAAACGCTTTCCCTCCCATTGCCAGTCTACATTTTATATCCTCTCTACTTCGACCACCATCGGTTATTTTGCTCCCCAAATAGCAAAACTCCTTTACTACTTTAAGTGTCTCGTTTCCCAATCTAATGCCCTCAGCACCACCCGACTTAATTCCATTACATTCCACTATAATTATGTGCCATGTAATAAGATCGCTATGCATTAATGTGACAGTACGAGAGAGATAGACAAAGATATTCTTTATTACTCTGCGGCGTAGTGCGCTTACATAATTATTCTTAGACAGTAAGCTTTTGTTCTTGTTAAGATGTAATATCATGAGAGAGGAGTCTGTTCTTTATTGTGCAGTACAAATCGACGCCAATGCAGAGAAAGCATTTCTAGTAGCCTTCGGACTGAAGACTGCAACAATAACATTGACTCTGGCGCGGTGTTTGAATAAGGAAACAAGACGTTGGTCCAGGGAATGGTTTAAAACGAGACAGAAATATACAACTAAAAACCTGTTAGTGGAAATGTTATGTTGATGGACAGTGAAACATTTATCATCTTGTTTTGCATTATTTCACCCTCACATTGATAAAGGAGACACAAGTATGTAAAAAGAATTCTCTTCTACTCGGTCCTCTAATGACAATTCATTAAAATACCACAACCTAGGAACATATAGCCCACATCGTCCGTGGAAGAACAGGAAAACTTCGATTTCAGTTATTTCATTCCACTTCCACTTGTATGTTACTATAAAAAAATAGGTTCGTTCGAGATACAGTTGCAACCATTCGACGTAGTCATTCTCCCAGGTTCTGTGGTTTGTGATTGGGTGAAAGCTGCTTGAGTTGCGGCCAATGGACGGTTGCATCCAGTTTCGACTGATCGGACAAAATTGTTGACTGGCTCCAAAGCCTTTAATAAGCTTGCCCCAAAGAGATAAGCGTGTGCATGTGCAGAACTTTTGTTGTTCACTGCTCTCAATGTTGTTGTTCTCATAGTTTCCCGTGGAAGATGAGAATTTGTGTGTTCCCGTTAGCCTTTTAAAGGAATTGTATATGCCAAACTTCTGATAATTTAATACAACGAAGTGAGATTTTATTCTCTTAAAGGTCTTTACAGACGAATGGAAAAACTAGTAGAAGCCAACCTCGGGGAAGATCAGTTTGGATACCGTAGAAACACTGGAACACGTGAGGCAATACTGACCTTACGACTTATCTTAGAAGAAAGATTGAGGAAAGGCAAACCTACGTTTCTAGCATTTGTAGACTTAGAGAAAGTTTTTGACAATGTTGACTGGAATACTCTCTTTCAAATTCTAAATGTGGCAGGGGTAAAATACAGAGAGCGAAAGGCTATTTACAATTTGTGCAGAAACCAGATGGCAGTTATAAGAGTTGAGGGACATGAAAGGGAAGCAGTGGTTGGGAAGGGAGTAAGACAGGGTTGTAGCCTCTCCCCGATGTTGTTCAATCTGTATATTGAGCAAGCAGTAAAGGAAACAAAAGAAAAGTTCGGAGCAGGTATTAAAATCCATGGAGAAGAAATAAAAACTTTGAGGTTCGCCGATGACATTGTAATTCTGTCAGAGACAGCAAAGGACTTGGAAGAGCAGTTAAATGGAATGGAGAGTGTCTTGAAAGGAGGATATAAGATAAACATCAACAAAAGCAAAACGAGGATAATGGAATGTAGTCGAATTAAGTCGGGTGATGCTGAGGGAATTAGATTAGGAAATGAGACACTTAAAGTAGTAAAGGAGTTTTGCTATTTGGGGAGCAAAAAAACTGATGATGGTCGAAGTAGAGAGGATATAAAATGTAGACTGGCAATGGCAAGGAAAGCTTTTCTGAAGAAGAGAAATTTGTTAACATCGAGTATAGATTTAAGTGTCAGGAAGTCATTTCTGAAAGTATTTGTATGGAGTGTAGCCATGTATGGAAGTGAAACATGGACGATAAATAGTTTGGACAAGAAGAGAATAGAAGCTTTCGAAATGTGGTGCTACAGAAGAATGCTGAAGATTAGATGGGTAGATCACATAACTAATGAGGAAGTATTGAACAGGATTGGGGAGAAGAGAAGTTTGTGGCACAACTTGACCAGAAGACGGGATCGGTTGGTAGGACATGTTCTGAGGCATCAAGGGATCACCAATTTAGTATTGGAGGGCAGCGTGGAGGGTAAAAGTCGTAGAGGGAGACCAAGAGATGAATACACTAAGCAGATTCAGAAGGATGTAGAGTGCAGTAGGAACTGGGAGATGAAGAAGCTTGCACAGGATAGAGTAGCATGGAGAGCTGCATCAAACCAGTCTCAGGACTGAAGACCACAACAACAACAAAGGTTTTCTGTAGAGATGTGTTGCATATACTTAGCATGGGATATGAAAAGCAAAAGGCTCTCACCGTCCTTGAACGCCACTTTCAAAATGAAAACTTTTTCTGTTCCATACAAGGATCCAGTCACAAGAGCCGATAATGGGGGGTCACATACTACACTCATTGCTATAAATGACACGAGCACATCAGGTTGCTCACTTCAGAGGATAGGTGGCATAGGTAGAAATCAGGATACTATGCTGTTACACATAAACTAGTGAATTTTTTCTTCAAATTAGATAATTTCCGGCATTTGTAATGTTTGGGTATCTACTACTTTGTTATTCATTAACATTGGTACTAATTATTTGCAATGAATTGTCAGTCAGCAACAAAATTTGTGTTACCAAAATCATTGAGGCAAACTGATCAATTTTTTTCATCACATGCTTATCATCAAAATATGTGAGAGGAAACAGGATGCTGGTGAGGAAACATGTGTCAGGAATAATAACGAATGTCTTCAGTTAACTTTGTGTATCACTGGTTCTCCAAGAAGTGCTGACCACAAGTGGGAAGCAGAAACGTTTGACATCATTTCGTTCATCTTAATCGATGCTTTTGGAAAGCCTGCGACTGTTATTTATTCTTTAAATAATGAAACTCTGCACCACTTACGTATTTTTTTATGATCTGCATGACGTATTTCGAGATTTTATCATCGTCATGATCAAATAAATATATTAGTATTTGTGAGTTGTGCTGCCTGCCTTGGATTGTAGCCATCTTTTTGTGCATATAAGATACTGGCTCTTCTCCATTATGCAGAAAATAAGACACACGCACACAATCACTCATACAGTTTGTGAAATTTCAGTGCGTGTGTTTTTTTCTGCATAATGCAGTAGGCACAATACGGTTCCTTAACCTCAAAAAGACGACATAATATAGAGGAAGAGAGGCAGAACACACAAAATACTTACGTAAATATTTTGACTTGAGAATGAGAATAAATTCTTGAAACGCATAGTGCAAAGCATAAAAAAAAATATGTACCCGGTGCACTTTTCTTACCTCCAAGTTAGAGATTAGAGGTGGCAAAAAATAACATAACGGATAGAAATAACCGGTTACTGAGAAGTAACGGTTACTGTCCACTCATCTGATACTGGTAGTTATTTCAATAACTGCCAACAGTGCCTTGCGCTATCTGTTGACCGAAGATCGTACTACACTTTCGCGTCAACCAGTGATCTCCATACTAGTATAGAGATAACTGGTGTCAAATCATCGGGGATCTGGCTATCAACAGGAGGGACAGACCATTTCGAGAGCGTTCTATAGGTTGTGGAAATAACTGGGAGACTGCGCGCCATCTGTTGATACAACTGTGTAGTATTTCGTGCGCCTTCACCACTTTCAACACGAACAATTAAAGAAAGTTCATGTCAGAGCAGTGGCTGATAGGAACTGCAGTACAGTCATTGATTGAGATGTACGGTCATTCCTTAAAGCCACCGCCTTATTTGTCCATTTAGTTAGTACAAATAGAGCTACCATAAGGAATCCAAGCGACTATGGAAATAACTTTCAGATGTCGGTACTTTTATATGGTAGTTATCTTTATTCGCTCACAGTTTTTGTTCTCTGGCAGTACCTTAAGACATGTGGCGGTAAAATGTACTGTTACTGGTTTGACTGGTACAATGGAAATCTCAGATATTTCGTGTAGTACCTTGTATTCTTATTGCCTTGAGTTGCCCCAACAAATTAAAGGACACAACAGAGCGTAGACAAACCCAGTTAGCATTTCATTGTCCAGAGCAATAATGACAATTCATATAATAAAGCTTTATCAGAGGTTCAAAATACCGCTACAGTTGTATGCTTCTTTTATTTAGAACACAACCGGTTTCAGGTGTTAGTTCGTGCTGTGACTACGAGTTCTGCGGTGGACCAGTACAGGACGGGGTATTACCAACAAGTGCAGAGCACAGAGAAGTACTCATCCACCACAGCGCTCCGGGTCACAGCACAAACTATTAACATCTGAAGATGGGCATATAAGAGCCTAAAACCGGTCGTGTCCGAAATAAATGAAGCTTACAAATTTAGTGGCATTTTCAACCATTGGTATAGTGCTCAGTTGCTGATGTTCCTTCGACAGGGTTGTTTGTGGTAAAGCTTTAGTTCCTGGACAGGAATGGAATGTGATACTTCCCACAGAGCTTTTGGTCCATCTTCTCTTTCTAACAGTTTAAAATGTGTGATTCCATCATTGATTTAATTACCTTGTGTTGGTAATTTTAGGTTATACAAGAGTTTCATGTCAGAAACTTTGCCCATGTTTTTCTGTGGTTGTGTATCATCCATTTTTTGTAAGGTAGCTTTTATCAAGAGTCATAGTTATGTCACATGCTTCTGGGCCAATGCGCGTCATTTATTGTCTGCTTTTAGTTTCTATGGTCAAAAATTGACTCAACACACTGTCTCCCTTCCCCTATGCAATAAAATTCTGCTGGATGTGTGACAGTGTCACAATGTGATACAATTACCAGTATTTTGACAACTATTGCAAGCAGCCTTCACCAGGGTGGCTAATAGTAGGTAAGTTACAGTGACGCAAAAATCACAACACCAAAAAATAATTAATGTAGAGTAATGAAATTTCAGGAATACATTTGTCTAGGTGGCAGATTTAAGTGATTAGCATTGCAAGATCACATCTTAATGTAAGCATGAAATAAAATATGGAAAAATGGAATATTCCAGAATTTGAAGCACGAACAGCTGCTAGCATGAGTTTCTTAGAAGTAGATACCTTAGGGGTTGCGAAGCAACTCAAATCGCTCGATATGGGCAAGTCTTCAGGTCCAGATTGTATACCGATTAGGTTCCTTTCAGATTACGCTGATACAATAGCTCCCTACTTAGCAATCATATACAACCGCTTGCTCACTGATAGATCTGTACCTGCAGATTGGAAAATTGCGCAGGTCGCACCAGTGTTTAAGAAGGGTAGTAGGAGTAATCCATCAAACTATAGACCTATCTTATTGACGTCGGTTTGCAGTAGGGTTTTGGAGCATATACTGTATTCAAACATTATGAATCACTTCGAAGGGAACGATCTATTGATACATTAATCAGCACGCTTTCGGAAAACATCGTTCTTGTGCAACGCAGCTAGCTCTTTATTCGCATGAAGTAATGGCCGCTATCGACAGGGGCTCTCAAGTTGATTCCGTATTTCTAGATTTCCGGAAAGCTTTTGACACCGTTCTTCACAAGCGACTTCTAATCAAGCTGCGGGCCTATGGGGTATCGTCTCAGTTGTGCGACTGGATTCGTGATCTCCTGTCAGGAAGGTCGCAGTTCGTAGTAATAGACGGCAAATCATCGAGTAAAACTGAAGTGATATCAGGTGTTCCCCAGGGAAGTGTCCTGGGTGCTCTGCTGTTCCTGATCTATATAAATGACCTGGGTGACAATCCGAGCAGTTCTCTTAGGTTGTTTGCAGATGATGCTGTAATTTACCGTCTAGTACGGTCATCCGAAGACCAGTATCAGTTGAAAAGCGATTTAGAAAAGATTGCTGTATGGTGTGGCAGGTAGCAGTTGACGCTAAATAATGAAAAGTGCGAGGTTATCCACACAAGTTCCAAAAGAAATCTGTTGGAATTCGATTACTCGATAAATAGTACAATTCTCAGGGCTGTCAATTCGACTAAGTACCTGGGTGTAAAAATTACAAACAACTTCAGTTGGAAAGACCACATAGACAATATTGTGGGGAAGGCAAGCCAAAGGCTGCGTTTCATTGGCAGGACACTTAGAAGATGCAACAAGTCCACTAAAGAGACAGCTTACACTACACTCGTTCGTTCTCTGTTAGAATATTGCTGCGCAGTGTGGGATCCTTACCAGGTGGGATTGACGGAGGACATTGAAAGGGTGCAAAAAAGGGCAGCTCGTTTTGTATTATCACGTAATACGGGAGAGAGTGTGGCAGATATGATACGCGAGTTGGGATGGAAGCCATTAAAGCAAAGACATTTTTCGTCGCAGCAAGATCTATTTACGAAATTTCAGTCACCAACTTTCTCTTCCAAATGCAAAAATATTTTGTTGAGCCCAACCTACATAGGTAGGAATGATTATCAGAATAAAATAAGAGAAATCAGAGCTCTAACAGAAAGGTTTAGGTGTTCGTTTTTCCCGCTTGCTGTTCGGGAGTGCAATGGTAGGGAGATTAGTATGATTGTGGTTTGATGAACCCTCTGCCAAGTACTTAAATGTGAATTGCAGAGTAATCATGTAGATGTAGATGAACCATTGCAAATGTGTAATGCTGCGACATTAATAACTGGTGTAACCACCAGAATGTTGAATGCAAGCACACAAATGTGTTACGTGTTGTGTTGTACAGGTGCCGGATGTGAGTGTATGGGATGGAGTTCCATGCCTGTTACACTTAGTCGATCAATACCGGCACGGTTAATGCTGGTTGTGGATGAAGCTGGCGTTGTCCGAATGAAGTCCCATCTGTGCTCAATTGTAAACAGATTTGGTGATCGAGCAAGTCAAGGCAACACGTCGGCACGCGGTAGAGGATGTTGGGTTGCAGCAGTGATATGTGGGCAAGTGTTATCCTGTTGGAAAACACCCCTTGGAATACTGTTCACGAATGGTAGCACAACAAGTCGAATTACCAGATTGATGTACAAACTTGCAGTCAGTGTGCATGGGATAACCACGAGAGTGCTCCTGGTGTCATATGAAATCGCACCCCAGACCATAACTTCAGGAGTACATTCAGTATGTCTAGCACACAGAGACGTTGATTGCACGACCTCAACTGGCCTCTTCATAGCCAACATATCAGCCATCACTGGCACCGAGGCAGAACCAGCTTTCATGAGAAAACAAAACAAGGCTCCAGCTTACCTTCCTATGAGCTCAGATTTGACAGCACTGATGTCACAAATGGCGGTGGTTTTGGGTCAATGGAGTGTGCGCTACAAGGCATCTCGCTCGGAGCTGTCCTTGGAATAATCAATTTATAACAGTTTTTTGTGTGACTGTGGTGACAACTGCTGCTCAAATTGCTGCTGCAGATCGACATCTACAACATCTACATTTATACTCCGCAAGCCACCCAATGGTGTGTGGCGGAGGGCACTTTACGTGCCACTGTCATTACCTCCCTTTCTTGTTCCAGTCGCATATGGTTCGCAGGAAGAACGACTACCGGAAAGCCTCCATGCGCACTCGAATCTCTGTAATTTTACGTTCGTGATTTCCTCGGGAGGTATAAGTAGGAGGAAGCAATATATTCGATACCTCATCCAGAAACACACCCTCTCGAAACCTGGACAGCAAGCTACACCGCGATGCAGAGCACCTCTCTTGCAGAGTCTGCCACTTGAGTTTGCTAAACATCTCCGTAACGCTATCACGCTTACCAAATAACCCTGTGATGAAACGCGCCGCTCTTCTTTGGATCTTGTCAACCAATACTGGTACACATCCCACACTGATGAGCAATACTCAAGTATAGGTCGAACGAGTGTTTTGTAAGCCACCTCCTTTGTTGATGGACTACATCTTCTAAGGACTCTCCCAATGAATCTCAACCTAGCACCTGCCTTACCAACAATTAATTTTATACGACCATTCCACTTCAAATCATTCCATACGCATACTCCCAGATATTTTACAGAAGTAACTGCTACCAGTGTTTGTTCCGCTATCATAAAATCATACAATAAAGGATCCTTCTTTCTATGTATGCACAGTATATTACATTTGTCTGTGTTAAGGGTCAGTTGCCAGTCCCTGCACCAAGTGCGTGTCCGCTGCAGATCTTCCTGCACTTCGCTACAATTTTCTAATGCTGTAACTTCTCTGTATACTACAGCATCATCCGCAAAAAGCCGCATGGAACTTCCGACACTATTTAGGTCATTTATATACATTGTGAAAAGCAATGGTCCTACAACACTCCCCTGTGGCACGCTAGAGGTTACTTTAACGTCTGTAGACCTCTCTCCATTGAGAACAATATCCTGTGTTCTGTTTGCTAAAAACTCTTCAATCCAGCCACACAGCTGGTCTGATATTCCGTAGGCTCTTACTTTGTTTATCAGGCGACAGTGCGGAACTGTATCGAACGCCTTCTGGAAGTCAAGGAAAATGGCATCTACCTGGGAGCCTGTATCTAATATTTTCTGGGTGTCATGAACAAATAAAGCAAGTTGGGTCTCACACGATCACTGTTTCCGGAATCCATGTTGATTCCTACAGAGTAGATTCTGGGTTTCCAGAGATGACATGATAAGCGAGCAAAAAACATGTTCTAAAATTCTACAACAGATCGATGTCAGAGATATAGGCCTATATATAGTTTTGTTGACGACCCTTCTTGAAAACTGGAACACGATGGTCGTCCCTCCCAGGAGTGCCACGTGGCCGTCCGGAGCCTCGGCTTCTTGTGACCAAGTATTCCCGTGACCATTGCTGCCAGCAATCCTGCACAGTGGCTACATTCCTGCCAAGTCTCTGCAATATCGTAGAAGGAATGTCCAGTTTCTCGAAGCCCAATTACACAACCTCGTTCAGACTCAGTAAGTTGGTGTTTAGACATCTTTGTCACTTTAAAGGCATTTTTGACTAACATCAACTCACCACATGCAGTCTCAAAGGTAACTAACTCTCATGATCATTATGGCGCATAGTTAAAGCAAGCCTGAGTTGCATCCTCATACTAGCGCCACTCTTATGCGACTTACATGGAATTTGAATACACATTATCTTTCTGATGTAGAAACATGTCTACCAACTTTCATTTATGCCCCACAACTACTTCTTGGTGTTGGGATTTTTTTTCTGTCAGTGTATTAATACACTACTGGCCATTAAAATTGCTACACCACAAAGATGACGTGCTACAGACGCGAAATTTAACCGACAGGAAGAAGATGCTGTGATATGCAAATGATTAACTTTTCAGAGCATTCACACAAGGTTGGCAATGGTGGCGACACCTACAATGTGCTGACATGAGGAAAGTTTCCAACCGATTTCTCATACACAAACAGCAGTTGACCGGTGTTGCCTGGTGAAAAGTTGTTGTGATGCCTCGTGTAAGGAGCCTGTCGCGATTGCGGTTTATCATATCGCGACATTGCTGCTCACATTGGTCGAGATCCGATGACTGTTATCAGAATATGGAATCGGTGGGTTCAGGAGGGTAATACGGAGCTTCGTGCTTGATCCCAACGGCCTCGTATCACTAGCAGTCGAGATGACAGGCATTTTATCCGCATGGCTGTAACGGATCGTGCAGCCATGTCTCGATCCCTGAATCAACAGATGGGGACATTTGCAAGACAACAACCATCTGCACGAACAGTTCGACGACGTTTCCAGCAGCATGGACTATCAGCGCGGAGACCACGGCTGCGGTTACTCTCGACGCTGCATCACAGACAGGAGTGCCTGCGATGGTGTACTCAACGACGAACCTGGGTGCATGAATGGCAAAATGTCATTTTCTTGGATGAATCCAGGTTCTGTTTACAGCATCATGATGGTCACATCCATGTTTGGCGACATCGCGGTGAAGGCACATTGGAAGCGTGTATTCGTCATCGCCACACTGGCGTATCACCCAACGTGATGGTATGGGGTGCCATTGGTTCCACGTCTCGGTCACCTCTTGTTTGCATTGGCGGCACTTTGAACAGTGGCCGTTACATTTCAGATGTGTTACGACCCGTGGCTCTACCCTTCATTCGATCCCTGCGAAACCCTACATTTCACCAGGATAACACACGACTGGGTGTTGCAGGTCCTGTACGGGCCTTTCTAGATACAGAAAATGTTCGACTGCTGCCCTGGCCAGCACATTCTCTAGATCTCTCACTAATTGAAAACGTCTGGTCAATGGTGGTCGAGCAACTGGCTCGTCACAATACGCCAGTCACTGCTCTTGATGAACTGTGGTATCGTGTTGAAACTGCATGGGCAGCTGTACTTGTACATGCCATCCAAGCTCTGTTTGACTCAATGCCCAGGCTTATCAAGGCCATTATTACGGCCAGAGGTGGTTGTTCTGGGTACTGATTTCTCAGGATCTATGCACCCAAATTGCGTGAAAATGTAATCACATGTCAGTTCTAGTATAATATATTTGTCCAATGAATACCCGTCATCTGCATTTCTTCTTGGTGTAGCATTTTTAATGGCTAGTAGTGTAGTTTTCTCTCATCATGATGCAAATACAGCTAATAATATGTTATTGAAATGGAATCTGGCCACAATGGCTACGCTTAGGCTCATTCCAAACAGCATGAGCAAAGGGGTACACAAACTACAGGATGTAGTATCTACACCTAATAGCAAACAAGTGAGAAGTAATACACTTAGAGACATGACATTTTATTCAGTTCACTGCACTTCCTCATAATTTTTTCTCTGAATATAAATACAATACCAGCACTAGAAAAATAGTATATGTATATTCACAGATCATTTCTTTGTACAGTTTATTACATGTAATAATAAACACAAAAGTATTTTAAATGTCAGAACAGTAAGTTCTAAAAGTAAATTCCATTATGGAAAAAACTGTATACAGGCTCTGATACAGCACACAATAATCACATAAAAATTTACGTAACTCACAGGTTCTGATACAGCACATAAGTCACACACAATAATCACATAAAAATTTACAAAAAGCGTAGTTTCTGACACATCACATCTACATCTATATCTACATAATAGTCATATAAAAATTTACAAAAGCAGACACAAAATTTGATACTCACACAATAAATTATTTTTAAAAAAGAAATAAAAGAGATGAATATGTGTAATGGTTGCACATATCTTGAGCATCCACATTCAACAAATATAACAGAGAAAATAAACTTAAAATAAATTAAGTACTGAAGGGAACAATGTCTAAGTACCTAACATTCCAAAATTGACTTATAATGGTAACTGATCAGAAAACAGTGACAAAACAGAACTGTAGCAATGGTAACAAAAACGATAAAAACACACAATGAAGAGACTCCCTTTGCTGATCGGTATAAACAGAGTTCATTCTTCTTAAATATCCAGTTGCTTATCATTTCATCAATCAACAATTTTTATTTTGATACACATAAATATATCCTGTCTTCTGTCTCTTTGCACTAAATAATGTCGTTTCATACATTTCTTTAACCATTTTATCATTATATGAATACCATTTGCCTGTTGTCCTATGGTACACATCACAGACATAATGACCTGTGTTGAAGAAACATAACATTAGTAACAAGCTTATTATTTTCAGGACGAATTATGTCTACTTTACTAGCTAAGCAGCATATTCACTCTCTCTCTCTCTCTCTCTCTCTCTCTCTCTCTCTCTCTCTCTGTGTGTGTGTGTGTGTGTGTGTGTGTGTGTGTGTGTGTGTGTGTGTGTGTGTGAAATCTCAATTCAAAAATGATGAAATAAGAATACTACACACACACATACACACCCACAAAATGTTAGTGCATTATACTTAAGATGAAGATGATGATGATGATGATTGATCTGCGGGGCGCTCAACTGCGCAGTTATCAGCGCCTGTACAAATTCCCAACCTCTGCTCAGTCCAATCTCGCCACTTTGATGAATGATGATGACAGAACAAACACCCAGTCATCTCGAGGCAGGTGAAAATCCCTGACCCCGCCGGGAATCGAACCCGGGTCCCCGTGCTCGAGAAGCAAGAATGCGACCATGAGCTGCTGACTACACTTATGAGAATATACAAGGGAAAAAAGACAGCATTTAACTACAGGTTTGACAGTGAGGATAGTACTGGTCTCAAAATTTCAACTGAAAGAACACAATTCACTACAAACATAAAAAAGCACCAGAACACATAGGAACATAAATAAGTAAAATAGAGCATCATAGTAAATTTAAATATCTTAGTGAAAATATACAGCAGAATGGACTAGAAAAATTTGCAATAGATGTAAAAGCTAAAAATATGGAAGGAGCGTATGGGATGGAAAAAAATATCTGCAGCAAGAAATGTATATATAGGGGGAAAAAACAAATAAAACACTATACCACAATGGTGGGACACGAATGTTTACACACAAGTGAATGCTAAACAATGGGATGGGAGATTATTAGAAAAATAATGTTTGGAATACAAACTACAAATGGTTGGAAACTTGGAAGTAATGAAGATATCTAAAAAAATATAGAGAAAACATCAGAAGTAATGGCAAGGTGAAAATTCATCTTTTTTGGACACATCTACCTGAATGAGACCAGGCTAACAAAACAAATATTTCTGTATTTCTGGAAAAAGAACAAACAATAGCTGCATTACAGAAAAAGCAAAATAACTAGGAAGGAAAATCATCAAAGAATTGAAAATAACAGAAAGAAACATTTTCAAGAATAAAATACCATGTGTCCGCAAAGTCAGTCCATAGTGGATGCTTCGTATCTCTCGCCTGCAAGTGTCCCATAATGCATAGATGCATTCCCTTCATGTGTTTAAGCCAAGTGTTATGCATATTTATGCGATCGGTAATGCTCAGTAGCAGCAAGGCAACACGTACATTTGACAATTAAGCGTCAGCAAGGAGTATTAGTGATGAAATCATAGGAGCCAATGTTGTGCAACCTTTGTAGGGACAGGATCCAACTATTTGGGAGTAGGATCTTACAATCTGAGACAGTGTTCCGAGACAAGTTTCCGTCACAATGTCCGCAAATGTGATGTCAGATCCGCCTAGCAACAGCAATCTGAACACCCGTTGGCTGAAGGTTTGGAGATTATATAAACACAGATGATGTGACTTACCGAACGAAAGTGCTGGCAGGTCAATAGACACACAAACAAACACAAACATACACACAAAAGTTGAAGGTGTATACACACAAAATTCAAGCTTTCGCAACAAACTGTTGCCTCATCAGGAAAGAGGGAAGGAGAGGGAAAGACGAAAGGATGTGGGTTTTAAGGGAGAGGGTAAGGAGTCATTCCAGTCCCGGGAGCGGAAAGATTTCCTTAGGGGGAAAAAAGGACAGGTATACACTCGCACACACACACATATCATGTGTGCGAGTGTATACACATACAGACACAAGCAGATGTCTGCTTGTGTCTGTATGTGTGGATGGATATGTGCGTGTGTGCGAGTGTATACCTGTCCTTTTTTCCCCCTAAGGTAAGTCTTTCCACTCCCGGGATTGGAATGACTCCTTACCCTCTCCCTTAAAACCCACATCCTTTCGTCTTTCCCTCTCCTTCCCTCTTTCCTGATGAAGCAACCTTGAGTTGTGAAAGCTTGAAATTTGTGTGTGTGTTTGTGTGTTTTTTATTGTGTCTACCTACCAGAGAGAAGTGTCCTTCTTGGCTGAGGGAGAAAGGTGGGGTGGTCTCTCTCGTCCTTCGGGAAGACAGCGCGAGTCAGTCACGAGGAGCCACACAAAATGCACGGTCGAGTAACCGGGGCGGCTCTAAAAGAACGGTCGCAAGTGCATATTTCAGATGTTCAACAAGATATAAAGTAAAGTTATTAGTTACAAGAACACCACGTGTCGTGGGCAGTATCTATCATTATGCAAAGTCAGAAAACAGTGTTAATGTGTGTAAAGGGTTGAATATAACGGCGTAGTCCAGAGCCGCCATATTGCAATTGCTGATTCTGTGATGTGTGTGACAAAGCAATTTCTGTATTAAAACAAGTATAGTACAAACGTTGTTGGCAATTAACAACTGGCATCCTTAAACACTCCACTTCAGCAGGATCACCACCTACGTGGAACCTGACGACTGAGCGCTACTACTGTGCTACGAGGGACTTACCGAAGCAGCAAGACACCAGGTTAGTGATACCGCCCAGAGAAGCACTTCCTTCTCGATACAATGCCAATGATGGTGTTGTAGTCCCATCGACCTGCATTGGTAGGGTGGGGGTAGTAGGGTTCTGTATGCATTGCAGCTGTTAGCTGTATTATTGTCTAGTTCTTGTGTAAACTGTGATGTGTGTAATGAGAATTCTTACTATAGCTGAGAGAGCATTTATAATGGAAGACGTTTCCTGTGCAAGAGGAAACTTTACAGAGTATGTGAAGCAGCAAGTTAGGTTGCGTTTTGCTGCTTCAAGGCATTCACATCGTGACACTGTACGTGATTTAAGGTCCAGTTCATGATGCTTCACAAACTGGCAGACTCACAATTTTAATAGAATGGAAGCTTGACAACATTTCGGACATCGTGTTGTGGAGTTTGAGAAAATCATCGAGGGGATCATTGCAAGAGGTGAAAGTCTCTTATACAACAGCATGTAAGGCCGTAACCAAAGAACTGGGGTGTATCCATAAAAAATTTCTACTATGTATTAATTACATTGTATGGACCGTGTGAAACAAACAGCATACTGTGAATGGTTTCAGGGATTTGCTAACCGATGTGGAGTTTGCATTTTAGATTGAACCTTTTCCACTGATGAAGCTAGGTTTCACATATCTGGCTACATTAATTCCCAAAATTCACGGATTTGGTCATCAGAAAATTCACATGCCATAAGAGAAACACCATTGCACGCAGAGAAATCAGAGTGTGGGTTGTCATAACATAAGCGCAAATTATAGGACCGATCTTTTTTGATACTATCATCACTTCCTATGCCAATTGTTGCCAAATAATTTATCTGCTGAATGAAAATGAGATCAGTCATTCATTTTTCCAAGAAGACAATGCTACTGCTTACACGGAACACCATCCCATATAACTTTTAGATGAAATCTTTTGAGACAGGGCAATTATGAAAGGTCTCTGCTCTTACCAGACCTGTCTCCGCCCAACTATTTCCTTTGGGGTGCGATTAAAACATTTGTGTATCAGAATAACCCAAACACAATATATGAACAAAAGACAGAGGTAATTGATTATCTGAATTCGGTTACATGTGAAACATTGGTAAAGGTGTTCACAAATATATGTAAACATGTTGAACTACACATTCAAGGAGGAGGAAAACGCTTAAAGCACTGCTGTGATACTGGCGAGTATAGTGTATTTAAATGCAATTAATATAATTAATTAATTTCATTGTTTTAATTTAATAATACTGATCCCATCTCCAAACATAACTGCAGCCACTAGCAGTGCGTCCCAGCCCACTAGCTTATACAGCGATATGAGCATGCTGCCAACCTTACGTGCCCTGCAACACGAGAAGTGGAGCTCACCGCTGCAGAGAGAATTTCAGGACACACTGCATTAAATTTAGAAGGTTCACAAGGCAGAAGAGATAAGAAATTGTGAACAAAATGGACAGAAAAGGGAAAATATAACATGGAGAGAAGATGAATGAGTACTGGAAAAATAGGTACTGGCAATAAAGAAAGGAGAGGAATTGTGTTTGTGATCAAAGTACATCAATATGAAGATGAAAAAGTTGATGGTGATGCATCAGTTATAGAATTTCCAACATATGACATGTACAGTAGCACTCAAAAGTATTTTTTAGTTATGGTGTTATGTTGCCAGTAT
Organism: Schistocerca serialis cubense; assembly: GCF_023864345.2. NCBI lineage: Eukaryota > Metazoa > Arthropoda > Insecta > Orthoptera > Acrididae > Schistocerca > Schistocerca serialis. Next base: position 121,384,771 of record NC_064649.1, read on the forward strand.
CATTTGAATGCATTCATAACAGAGCTACACACACAACTGTGGCACTCCAACAAAAGTTTCCAGTCACTGTGGTTCTGTATCTAGTAAATGACCAAGATCATACAATAACAATGTAAGTATGTATTCCTTTAGCTGAAAGGCATTTTGTACAGTATTGATCAACTACTGTCAATTAAGCATTCAGACAGTATTTGTTTATTTGTAGAGATAACTAGAAGCAAGCAAAAACACAAAGAATACTCAGCTGATATAAAACAAGCTGTTTTCCATGCTTTGAAGAAGGGAAATTGGCAATCTAGCATTGCTAGAGATCATTGCATACTACAACAATTAATACGTGGGTGTATTCGATGGCAAAACAGGAGCAAGGAAAAGCCAATTAGCTGAGGTCAGGGCTCCAAGAAAATCAGCTCGACAAATTAGGAATGATCTGGAGCAGCATCATGGACTGAACTCACATGTCTCAACTGTAAAACATCACCCAGAAGCAGGTGATTTAAATGGTAGACAACCATCACACAAACAATTCACAAATTTAAAAAAAAAAAGGGATGCCAGGGTAGAATTTGCAAAGAAACATCGAACATGGTCTAATGTTTTGTGGAGTTATGCAGTACATATATCAATCAAAAACTAAAAGGACAGCATAAAGTACCAGATTCCAACCACTAAGCACGGTTGTGGCAGCACATGGTGTGGAGATGCTTTTCTGAATCTGATGCTGATCCTCTAGGTCAAATACACGGCAAAATGGATAGTTTCGTGCACAGTGACATTTTAGAAAATACGATTTCATCTGGGAGAAAGAATATGCCGCATGCGTATTTCGACATTTCAGCAGGACAGTGATTCAAAACACACCTCCGACCATTTAAAAAAATTCTTTTCAGATAAAAAGTCAAACTTTTGGAGTGGCCAAGCCAGAGCCTGGATAAATCCACTCAGGACGCATTGTGTATTGATGTGCTCGTAATAGAAGCTGCTCAAACAAGGCTCAATTTGCTGCTGCCTTGTTGGACAAATGGTCAAAACTCCCAGTTGAACTATTACAAAACGTTGTGGATTCAAAGCCAAATAGATCCGCAGCTGTGATCCAAGCCCATGGGCATGCAGTGAAAGACTGATTTTTTTCTTTAGATTCTAAAATATCTCTGTTTTTTTCTTACATACTTAGACCTACAAATTACTTTTGAGCCAGAAGAATTGTTATTTCTGGTTCGATGCACAATAACTGTTTAAACTAAATGAGGTTTTGTACTGAATGGATTATAATTACACACATTTCAACTATCCACTGTTTTTTTTTTTCTATTACACACTTCTGCAAAATACTTTTGAGTGCTACTGCACCTCACTTCACAACATCCACAAAAACAGACATCTACATCTATATAGCATAAGATACCTTACAATGCACGGTGAAATGTATTTTATGTATCAAAGTCACTTCCCCCTTTCGCTGTTCCAGTCAATATGGTTTGCAGGAAGAAAAATTGTTATTAAGCCTCTGTGCGGTCTCAAATCTCTAATTTTACCTTCATGGTCTTTCCACGACATATAAATAGGAGTAAGCAATATATTGCTTGACTCTTCTAGGAATGTAAATCCTTAGAACTTTAACAGTAGATCATAACATGATGCAGACCGCCTCTCTTGCGTCTGCCACTAGAATTGGCTGAGCATCTTTGTGATACTTTTGGTCTACATGCCTGGTGTAAAGGGTGAAGTTAATCTCATAGATCATACATGGCAGAAGTGAACCAGTTTGTGAAAACACACACACACACATACACTCAGGCCAATTTGTCTTGAAGGGAAAAAGGAAAAAGAGGGACACCAATGCTTGTTCGTCAGCTAAGAAGAATAAAAATCATTAGTCTAAAAAATCTGTTGCATAAATAAATGTCAGGTCATATTAGGCACCACCTGGACATTCACACATATACTCTTCTCTGTCATCACTATCTTCAATATTTTCTGTCTTTTCTTCATTGGTGTAATCTGAATTGAAATAGTTTAGGAGTGCTCACAGAACTTTAATTATCACCCCAGAAAAGTAAAGTTACGTAACTGATTTACTGTTTGTTACAAGAACATGTCAGCAGCTCTGGCACACACCACTGGCCCATAGCATGATGCTAGAGAAGCCAGAGAAATCAAAAACCTCACTGGTAAGTGAAATACCATGTAGAATCTGTACTGAGTTGGTGGAAGTCTGTGACAACAATGCACCATCATAATGAGACAAATTAGAAAATAAATACTTTATTAAGAATGCTCCAAGTGCTATGCTGGGAAACTGGCTGGTATTAAGTGCCAATAAAAAAGTTCTTATAAGCTGGTACTCGGCAAAGAAGAAAACACCAACTAGCCACTGTCATTAGTGCTCTTTATTTACACAAATAACTTCATTACTAGTTTGAATGGACAGGTTCATCTTCAGATGGCTGAACACATTCGTTATTGCTCACATTAGTTGTTGGCTGTTTTTTGTCCAACTACTGTTACAGAAAAGGATAAATTTAATACAAATGTGAAAAATCTGTCTGAAGATGAACCTGTCAGTTCAAAACTAGTAATGGAGCTATTTGTGTAAATAAATAGCATAATGACGGTGGTTGGTTGCTGTTTTCTTCTTTTAAAGAATCAGTTTGTACGAGGATGTGCTGAAAAGTAACACGTCCATATTATTTAGGTGAAAACTATTAAATCTCTTTTAAACCACCAACATTATAAACATTCTACATCTGTATTCTTCATTCTACGAGGAGTGTTTTTTTAAAGTAAGTACCGTTTTGAAATTTAAAAAAAGACGTGCTGAGATATCTCAATAATTTTATTTTTACATGAAAGCCTGTACCTTAATCTACGCACTGACGCCATAACAGTCTGATTCTTCCTTGTTTACGTTGTGTACTGAGTGTTTAAGATGCCTCCGATAATTGTGAGTCCCGCCAACCGTGAAGCACAGGCTGTTATAAGATTTCTTAGTGCTAAAGGCCTAAAAGCGATCAATATTCATCATGAGATCTGTGCAGTTTATGGAGAAAACATTATGAGTGATGGAATGGTAAGAAAGTGGGTGAGAGTATTTAAAGATGGCTGCACAAATGTGCGTGATGAACAATGGTCGTTAATGAAAGTTTGGTGCAGGAAATGGACAATAAGGTGAGACAAAACAGACGCTTTATGATCTCCTCCTTGCGGGATGACTTTCCTAATGTTTCTCGTAGTGTTTTGTATGGCATTGTGACCGAGCACTTGAATTACCGAAAATTGTGCGCACATTGGGTACTGAAAATATTGACGGATGTGCACAAAACCAAACGTTTAGTCAGTACATTGACTAATTGTTAAGGGTGATGAAACATGGGTGGCCTATGTCACACCAGAATCAAAGCAACAGTCCATGGAAATTGAGCAAGGGCATCCTTTTGCTGCAAGACAATGCCCGTCCACATGTGGCGAATCAGACCAAAGATCTCATCACATCTTTTCGATGGGAATCTCTAGATCATTCACCGTACAGTCCCAGTGACTACCATCTGTTCTTGCACTTGAAGAAGCACCTGGGCGGTCAGCGTCTTCAAGACGACGACGAAGTCGAAACAGTGGTGATGCAGTGGTTAACAAGTCAGGCGGCAGACTTCTATGAGGAGGGTATTCAAAAACTGGTACAACGTTATGTCAAGTGCCTCAATATTGACGGAAATTATGTAGGAAAGTAGATTCAGGTACAGGCTTTCATGTAAAAATGAAATTATTGAGATATCTTAGTATGTCTTTTTTTAATTTCAAACGGTACTTACTTGAAAAACACGCCTCGTATATACCTGCAGCTCTCTGCTGCTACAGGGCACCGAATTGTAGTGTGCAACACAGTTGTGTGGAAGATAAATATGTTGGTGTGTGCTAATCAGCATGCTGTAACTGGGTTTCTATCCACAGAAAATATTTGTCCACATATGGAAAATCCTCTCCTTTTACACAATAACGCTAGACCACACATGAGTGCAGCGACATAATCCAATGCTTGGATCACTGTCATCAATCATTCTTCATACAGTGATGACTTCACCCCATCTGATTTTAATCTGTTTCCGAAATTTAAGGTGAGGTGGTGCCTCCGTCAACACAGTCTAATATTCTACGGTGATGGTATCAAGAAATTGGTCTCTTGTTGGGGCAAATACGTTCATCGCCATGGTGGCTATACTGAGGAAAAAATAAGTAGACGTGAAGAATAACAATGTAGAATGTCAATAACATTTGTTTTGTTGAAAAAGTTTAAAGAGTTTTCACATTAAAAATTCAGAGGCATTGCTTTTCAAACACACCATTATAGAGGATGAGTCACTAACTATTGCCACTTAGATTAACTGTGAAAGTATGATAGTAGCTGAAAAGTTTGTGGGACAAATGTTGCATGGGACAAGGGTGTCATAACATGACGGTGGTTTTTTGTTGCTAGGAGGGATTACGTCAGAGATATGAAGGTCAACTTTGTTTTTTCAAATGGAATGGTATAGTTTGGTATTTATTTTCTGATAGCGGCTTTCGAGACAAATCCAATTATGTGTAACCGTAAGGTCTTTGTAGGTCAACAAAGGTCGAAAAGGTGGCATGAACATCAATTTACAGAAGGTGTTTGAAACAATGACCACTGGTATCAATGCAGTGCTGCAATCTTCTTATCATGGATTGAGTGGGATTCCTTATCATATCAGCACTTATCGAAGCACATGCTCTGACAATTCTCTCTCGTATATCGTGCTCGTGCAAATAGTAAAGATTTGCCAAATATGGCATATCCATCTAACATGCCTTTGACATGCAAACACCATTCGACAGTTTTGCAATACAACACTAAGATTAGTATCGTCGAATCAATGATGTATTCCTTCGAAGAACAAGTCGATATGCTTCTCACTTACAGAGAACGCCAACGAAATTCAGTGAGAGCTAGAGAATTATACGCTGAAAGATATCGTCAACGTACTCACCCTACTCGTCGTACATTTAAATATGTGTATGATAAATTGAGAACCACTGGATCTTTGACGCACTGCAAAAATATCCGGCAAAGGAAAGTTACTAATGAGGAAACAGAAATTGGTTCTCTTGCCACTGTGAGTCGAGATCCTTGTGTTAGTTTGCATCAAATCACAAGGGAACCTGGCATGAGCCACAATAGTGTTGTTCACATTCTGCATCAGCATAAATATCACCCTTACCGTATTAACTGGTACGGATTGTATGCAAAGCATTCAATTATGCCGATGGGCTCAACTTCAGATTCAGAAGGCTGACACATTTATTAATTTGCATAACATGCATTATTGGGCAACGGAAAATCCATGTTGGCTGTGGCAAACTGCACACCAAAAAGCGTGATCGGTGAATGTGTGGTGTGGGATTCTGGAAGGCAGAATTACAGGCCCCTATTTCATCAAAGGAAATCTTAATGGTAAGAAGAACACCACATTCCTGCAAGAAACATTAGGTCTGCTATTGGAAGAAACACCTTTAGGAACAAGGAACAGTATGTGGTATCAACACGATGGGTGTCCGGCACATTTTTCGCTGATGGCTAGAAACCAGTTGCAGAGACAATTCCCAAATCATTGGATTGGACACGGAGGAGATTTACATAATGTGAGTGCACTGCAAGCATTCCTCATAACAAACCCTAAATGCTTAGACAGCAGTTCCATATTATGCAAGTTTGCACTGAGAGTAGCACATATGTTGCATGCCTATTGCCTTACTGGCACAAGTTTGATTGGAAAGCAGAGTACACTTCCAGATAATGAGCCATTTAATGGCTGCAATGGCAGCACAAAATTCCAGTATTCAATGTATTTTTATTCTGCAATTTTGTTTTGTTGTTATTGCTGTGGTGGTCAAGACTGATTTAATGGAGCTCTAAACGCTAGTCGATCCTGTATGAGCTTCTTCAACTCTGGGTAGCTACTGCAACCTACATCCACCTGAAGATGCTTAAAGTATTCAAGTGTTGGCCCCATTGTGCAAGTTTCCCCCCATACTTCCTTCAATTACCAAATAGACAATTCAATGGTGCCTCAAGGATGTGTTCTAGCAACTGGTCTCCTGTTTTTACTCAAGATATGTCATAATTTTCTCTTTTCCTCAATTTGATTCAGTACTAACCCATCTCTTATTCAATCTACCCTTAAAATCTTCAGCACTTTTCTGTAGCATCACATTTCATATGTTTCTATTCTCTTTTTGTGTGAACTGCTTATAATCTCTGTTTCACTTCCATTAAAGGCTACATTACAAATACCTTCAGGAAATATTTCCTAAAATTTAAATTGATATTAGATGTTAACAAAATTCCTAATTTTCATAAATGCATTTGTTGCTATTGCCAATCTGCTTTTACGAGTGTATCTGCTCTGCTTCAGCCATCATCAATGATTTTGCTAATCAAATAGCTCAACTACTTTACTGTCTTATATCATGATCTAATTTCCTATGCATCATCAAATTTAATTAGACTACATTCTAATAGCCTTGTTGCTAATATTACACTGTCCAGTTACATTAATGGGACCAACTGTCAAAAACTCGTATAACCATCTTTTGCAGAGCAGACCGCTGCAAGATGTGCTGGAAGACACCAAGAGGGATGGCCAGCTGCACTACATTTCTCCGTTGAGGATCCACGGTGCAAACAGCCTGATCTACGTGTTCCCACAGATTCTTGACTGGGTTTACATCTGGGGAGTTTGGTGACCAGAGGAGTACGATATACTCACCGTGCTTCTCATCGAACCAAGCTGTGTGCCACATTGCATTGTCCTGCTAGTAGATGCCATAGTGGTGCGGAAAAACAAACTCCTTGCAGGGCAGGACATGGTGCCCAGGGATAGATGAATACTTGTGTTGATCATCGTGCCTCACAGAATGACAAGATTACTCAGGTAATGCCGTGAAAACATTCCCCAGACTATAACACACCTACGATTGTTGCAGGGTGTTTGCTTTCAGACATTTCATGACCAAAGGAGCACAAAATGTGGTTCAGCTGAAAAAGCCACCAGTCACCACTCACAATGTTCGATGAATGGTCATTGAAAAGACACTATCAGTAGTGCCTCTTGGTTCATCTGGGTGGTCAGCTGCCAAACAGCTGCACGTCTATTCGCACCACAGTTGCCTCAGTGCTAGTTTTTGATAGCACTATTTTGCCATGCATGGGATACTTTAACAATGGCATCATGCGAACTGTTTACAAATTTAGCCATTTCAGAAATGCTTCCACCCTTGGTCCAAAAAGCCAATGACCATGCTCTTTTCAACATCAGATGAATTATTCCATTTCTGCATCACAACAAGACCTGCACTGTTTTTCACATCCCATAATGATGCCATTCGTTGGATTGGCATTTCAGTTTTGGCTCGTAAGATGTGGCCCATGTCTCATCCAGTGTTACGATATGGCGTAAGAAAGCCTCTCCTTTGCATTCATAGCACTCCAAGTGCGTCCATTCATAGCACTCCAAGGTGTCTGAGCAGCGTCATAACACATTCATTTCTGCATTTCCATCAAGTCATCAAGAACCCATCGTGGTGCAAGTTTTCTCATGCCCAGGCGTTCCTTCAGGAGGCGAAGCACAGTTGCATGTGCTAATCCAGTTTCTTGGAGGAGCTCACGAATCGTATGGCATCAATCACTGTCGACTAACGCACAACAGCATGCAGTTCTTCTTCAGAGATGCTAGGACGACCTGCCCGACGCATGTCTGCCACAGTTTGCCGACCTCTGTTGAAAGCTTTTACCCAACGTGCCACTGTTCTGTGCGGCAATGGTGATTCCTCGCATGCCTCTTGAAGACCTTGATGACACTGTCGTGCTGTACAACCTCTGGTACATTCAATCTTAATCCAACTCCACTGCTCCTGTTTCGAAAACATAGTCTACATCTATATCCATACTCCGCAAGCCACCTCTAGACATGGCAAAACTTGGGATCAGGGTCGCGAACACACCTTCACTTGTGCAAGTTTTAAGGAGCTTCTGCACTTGCGCAAATGCTGTGGCTTAATTGACTTATGGGTGAAATATTTATGGACTAGATAAACAATGTTAGACCGCCTGCTCACAAGTGACTGTGTGTCCCTCGATTGTGCACACACTGGTGATGTGGGATGGGTGAGTCCATTTGCCCGGAGGTAAGGTAGCTATGTCAACAACGTATACTATCATCGACAATCGTAGATTCCATTGCCTACTGTCTCCACAGCAGTGTTGCCACTATTCAAGTTCCAACCTACATACATACAATATAAGCCTACAGCACAATAAACCTGACTCACCATACGATCAACAGACATCAGAAGCATGAATAAATACTACAGTCTCACAATCGACGATGATATACTTTGTTGTTCGCAGCATCTCAAATGGATTACTGTGTGATAAAATCCTAAACTCAATATGATATATCTCATTCAGAATCCCACAAAACAGGTTTTTCTATAGTATAACTATAACATATGCTGATGTCCAATCTAATTTTACTACATAGCAAGGGAATTGGCATATCTGAGGAAAGTGCTACCATCTAGCGGGATTTACATCAAGCCGTGTGCTATCATGTGGTGGCATTGATGTAAACTTGTAGTTGAACGGTAAGGGCTAGTTGCGCACACTGTGAACCGTACACATTGTTTATCTAGTCCATAAATATTTCACCCATAAGTCAATTACACCACACCAGTTGCGCAAGTGCAGAAGCTCCTTGAAACTTGCACAAGTGAAGGTGTGTTCGCGACCCTGATCCCAAGTTTCGCCATGTCTAGAGGAGCAATATGTAGCACAGTGTGGTAGACTTAGTGCTGTGTATTTCAGTTTACAGCATCTACATTACATTTAATAGCATTCAAAGAAAAATAACCAATAAATCCACAAGGTGTCAAAAGTTAGGATGTTCATGTACTCTTGTGCTCTTACACAACAGCCGCCATTGTCTGAAGGTATTTCCCCATCTCATATATCTTGCAAACCTCGTGGAACAATTCTGTCATGACCAGCTGTCCCAAGGATTTCAAAAATTCTGAGGGAATGTCATCCACTCCAGGGGCCTTGTTTCTACTTAGCTCTTTCAGTGGTCAGTCAAATTCTTCTTACTGTATCATATCTCCCACCTCATTTTCATCTACCTCCTCTTCCTCTTCTATAATATTGCCTTCAAGTTTACCCCGAATAGACACTCTGTATGTTGCTTTCACCATTCTACTTTCCCTTCTCTGCTTAGTACTGTGTAGCAATCTGAGCTCCTGATTTTTATACAGTTGATTCTCTCTTCTCCATTCACCTCTGCACTTCACTCGTCAGTGTGGCTGCTATGTGGAGAACCTGGATTGATTCTCGTTACTGCCAGGGATTTTTTCTTGGTGACTGAAATGGGGTGTACTCAGCCTCTTGATGTCAATTGCGGAGTCAGTTGAGTGTAAAGTCGCAGTTCCGAGTTCTAGAAAACTGACAAGGACAGTGGTTTCATGAACTAGCGTCCCTCTATGCTGCATTGGAGGTGAATAACATGTCAGTTGGTTATTCCCAATTGGCCTGCCTGGGCCTGAATATGGAGCACTGCTTGCTCTCTCTTTTTAGGTTTCTGTGCCTCAATCACAACAAACAAAACCCTTACAGGATCATTTTGCTATCCACCCGTTCGTATGTCTGTCTGTCTGTCTGTCTGTCTGTCCATCCAACTGTTAAAAACCTGTTTTTTCACAAATGGTTAGACAATGATGTTGAAATTTACATCACATACTATGGTCTATGGTCTCTATGTGGTATAAAACATTGGAGCCTCTAACTGAATGTAATCAAAATATACTGCCATATATGTCACACTTTTTTATGCAAACTCACACATCAAAATGTATATAGTACTTCCTGTTGACCTAGAATCATGAAAATTTGACAAGCAATGTTTTACAGTACAAGTAAAGACAAAAATCTGAAAATTATTGCTTGGTAAATATACCACATGAATCCCCCCACAAAAAAGTCTTGGAGTTCCCAAGGTGATATCTTGCCAGTATTGATATCAACAACTGGCAAAAATTGTTGAGATTTTTTATTCTCATGCTGGATGAACTATCTATACACGTAACTAAATTTGTGTTGAACCCACAGTGCACGAGTTCTACTCACACTAGTCCAATTTCTTTTCTTTTTTTCCCCTCCCCAAAGGTATCTCTCTAATTTTCCTATTAGCACCAACTATCTTTCCCCTAGTTCTACAGGCTTATACAGTTTTGCATTTCTTCTTGAGCCATTCATGCTTAGGCATCTTGCACATCCTGTCAATCTCATTTTTAGAAAGCCATATTCACTTCTGACTGCTTCACTTGCGGCATTTTCTACTTTCATTAATTAATTCAATATTTCCTGTATTATCCGGGGATTTCTTCTAGGACTTGTTTTTTTAGCTATATGATGATCTCCTGCCATCCCTATTTCATCCTTTAAAAATTACCCATTCATCTTCAGTTGTATTCCTTTCCTACGTTTCAGTCCAATGTTGCCTAATGCTCCCTTTAAAACTCTCAAGAACTTCTGGTTCCATCTATTTATGTAGATCCGATCCCCTTAATTTTCTATCTTTTCACAATTTCTTCAATGTTAATAGGCAGTCCTCATCTGCTCCTAGAAATTTCTTACCGTTTAAAATGTGGCTTCAAAATTTCTGTCTCACCACCACATTATCAATCTGAAACCTTCCAGAGTCTACAGGTCTCTTTCACATATACAGCCTTCTTTCATGATTCTTACACCAAGTGTTAAACAATGACTAAGTTATTCTCTATGCAAAATGCTACTGGGTAGCTCTCTCTTTCATTCCTTTCCCCCAGTCCATATTCACCTACTGTTTTGCATTCTCTTCCATTTCCAACCACTGGATTCCAGTCACCCATCACAATTAAATTTTTGTCCCCTGTTCAGCATAATTTCCTTTATCTCATCAAACATTTTTTCAATATCCATTTTGTGATAGATCTACAAAAAATCTACATAACTGAACTTATCTCATTGAGATTTGCAATTCTAGGAGCAAAAAATAGCACAGGTCCATTTCAAAAAACCGCACTGATACCTTTATCTTAGTTATTAGTGAAGCTATGAGAACACACTGCTGTTTGTTTCATAAGTCCCTGGTTATTGTCCAGGTGGAAATTAATGTCTTAAATGGGTCAACAGTAACTGTACACGAAAAAGTTAATGAGCATCACTAACTGCTACAGGTATATTTACAAATTTCTTTTTCTTCTTTTTATTTGTAGTTTACTGCTGCTATTGGAGTTTACGTATTGCCATTCTGTCATATGTAGATAGTGAGTGGAGTTGTGGATGCTAGACAATAAAGTGTCAAGTGGAGAAATCAGAACATTTCAACATATTCTGGTTTAGTTCAAAAAAGGGTGGCAGTAGTGGAGGCGGCTACAAACATTTGCTTCGTGCATGGGGATAATTCCATTCAACAGAGAACATGGGAAGAAAACAGTTTTCCCATTTTAAGGGGGATCGTTTGGCATCTCCACATTCAGAAAGACCTTTGGGATTTGATGAAGATCGTTTAAGCAAATTAATCCACAATAATCCACATCAGTACTTGAGAACTGGAAAATGTGATGAACTGCAATCATTCCATCATCACGTAAGATTTGCATGTGATGCGATCCAAAAATCGGTTGTATGGATACCACATGCTCTGAGCCAAAATCACAAAAATCAGTGGGTGGTCATATGTGCATCTTTGCTTGTTGGCCATTAGTTGGCTCATGAACACCGCCAACCATTTCTATTCTGTATCGTTACTGGTGACGAGGAATGGTGTCTTGGTGCTAACATAAGGATTCAAGCTTTCGCAACAAACTGTTGCCTCATCAGGAAAGAGGGAAGGAGAGGGAAAGACGAAAGGAAGTGGGTTTTAAGGGAGAGGGTAAGGAGTCATTCCAAACCCAGGAGCGGAAAGACTTACCTTAGGGGGAAAAAAGGACAGGTATTCACTCGCACACACACACACACACACACATATCCATCCGCACATACACAGTGTATGTGCGGATGGATATGTGTGTGTGTGTGTGTGTGTGCGAGTGTATACCTGTCCTTTTTTCCCCCTAAGGTAAGTCTTTCCGCTCCTGGGTTTGGAATGACTCCTTAGTCTCTCCCTTAAAACCCACTTCCTTTCGTCTTTCCCTCTCCTTCCCTCTTTCCTGATGAGGCAACCGTTGGTTGCGAAAGCTAGAATTTTGTGTGTATGTTAATTTTTATTTGTGTGTCTATCGACCTGCCAGCACTTTCATTTGATAAGTCACATCATCTTTGTTCTTAGATATATATCTATATAAAAATAATGTTATGCATCTGGTGGAACAATGATGGTGTGGTCTACTATGAATTGCTTCCCCAAGGTGTAACGATCACTGCTGATATTTATTGTCAACAACTGAGACATCTTGTAGATGCAATCTAAGAACAATGACAAGCAATCTGAGAACAATGACTAGGAAGACTGCATGAAGAGATGCTACTCCACGATAATGCACACCTGCATTCTGTTAGACTGACAAAAGACTCTATGCAGGAGTTGGGTTTGGAAGTCATTCTGCACCTGATCTACCACACTCAGATTTTCACCTTTTCCTCCTTATCGAACAACCTTCAATGAACTTTCCTTCTGGATCAAAATGCTTTCCAAATATGGCTTGATGAGTTCTTCACCTCAAAACTATGTGATTTCTACAGTCATGGAATCAAAAAGTTACCACAGAATTGGTCAACTGCTGTAAATAGTGAAGGAGAATATATTATTGATAACTGAATTTACAGAAAAATGCTACAAACTTACGCACCAATGTAATAATTAGGAAATTTATGGAAAAACAGGACCAATATCATACACATTAAGGAACAGAAAAGATTTATTCTATGGGTACCTAAAACAGCTAGATGAAAAGAGGACTCAAAAAGAATTTTTAACAATTTTGATAGAAACCAGAAACATCAATGATGTGGATCGAAGAAGTTAAAGCAGACCTGAGAGAAATGAAAGAACTGAGGTAGAAATAGGAGAAAGAGGAAAGTTCAGAGCAAAAGTAAAAAGTTTCAAGGGCTTCCATGAGGAAACAAAGAAAAATGCAGGTGCAGTATGGATGGAAGAAAGAAGAGAAAAATATTGGGAAAGAATGAAAAACTACTGGAAAGAGATATTCATGTAGTCATTAAGAGGCCAAACCAAATTTATTTATTTACTTACACACACACACACACACACACACACACACACACACACAGAGAGAGAGAGAGAGAGAGAGAGAGTTAGTTTCACAAGTCATGTTACTTGCTTCTAGAGACTGTAGAGGGGACTTAGTAGACCATGTTTTACAGAGGAACCCACGTCTGGAAACGTCATCCCTTGACTCCACAGTGCATCAAAGTTTTAGGCGCCAATGCTTGTTAATGTATGTATATACAGGGTGATTCTGTGATGAAGTTATGAACTTTCAAGGATGATGGAGAAGGATAAATGCATCAATTTGAGATAAGGCTCCCGGTACTAGAAATGAACATGTCAAAAGTTACAAGCAAAAACTGTTCTGACACCTCTGACAGTGGAATGTGTGTACTGGTGCTCTTGTTGCTAAGAGTGTAGAGTAGACAACTTTCAGAGCTGGTAGTGTGAACGCAAAAAAAAAAATAAAAAATGCATACCTTAAGAGTTATGAGCACTTGTTCATCTTCACTACTGTGAAAAACGTCTATTGAACATCCACCCATAGCTCTTAATGTAAGCATTTTAGAGCCCATATTCGCTAGACCTTTTTTTCCTTGTTTTGGTATATACTACCACCTCTAAAAGTTGCCTATCCTACATTCTTAGCAACAGTACAAGTATTCCCCTGTCAGAGGTATCAGAACAGTTTCTGCTTATAACTTTCAACTCATTCTTCATTTCTCGTACAGGGACACTCACCTCAAATACATTTATCTTTTACAGTATATTGATAACTTTTACTTATGGACCGTCTGACAGCAACTGAATTGAACACAATTTTAGTGGCATACGCGTTTCGCCTTTATTTTCTGCAAGGCATCATCAGTGGCCTGGAATATGTACATATGTTAGCTATTTTATTTACATTTTTGTCACTGTGCCTATAGGTTATAAACAGTTCTGGTGGTTGGTATTTCCTATTAAGTAGTAATGTTTTGAACTGTACTTACAGGTTGCGTGGACAGTTTCTTACATATTACGCTCCTGTTGCATTTTTGGTGTTGTTGTTCTTGTTATGAACGCCAATTTGCGGTTTTTTCCACATTCCACAGCACTATGCACTGAACGCTTGTTTTAATGCAATGTTTTGGTTTCTGTTGCCGACTGTCAAATGTTTCTGCCAAAGATCAAATATTATTGCCAAACTTATGAGTGTAACTATTGAAGTATCTGTGGTCTGTTCGTGTATGCATTTGTGTGTGCGTTTGTATATGTGTGTGTGTGTGTGTGTGTGTGTGTGTTTTGGTGTGATATTAATTTTTTTATTTATTTATTTATTTATTTTTTGTTTTTTGTTTTTGTCCTGTGTGTGTGTGTGTGTGTGTGTGTGTGTGTGTGTGTGTGTGTGTGTGTGTGTGTGTGCGTGCGTGCGTGCGCACGTGTGTGTATGTGTGTGTTTTGGTGTGAAATATATTTTTTTGTGCTGTGTGTGTGTGTGTGTGTGTGTGTGTGTGTGTGTGTGTGTGTGTGTTCAGATGTTGTGGGGAAGAGTTCTTTTTTTTTTTTTTAAAAAAAAAAAAAAGTGTAGTAGGGAGCCTGTGCTGATGTGTGTTTGTTCATTTATCACATGTTTGTTTTCTGCTATGGCTTTCTGGATGTGGAAGTTTTCTTGCATTTGTATAAGATGTTTGTCATGGTTGCTTATTCTCATTATTTTCATTTCTTATTCCATGTTTGTAGGATGATGGTTGTAGTGTTTTAAATGCTCTGCAAATGTGGAATGGTTTGTTTCATACTTCCAACATCTGATATGATATGTTCTTTGTATCTTGTTTCAAAATTCCTGCATGTCATGCCTATGTATACTGCATCACAACTTTGACATTTATCTTTCTCCATCATCCTAGAAAGTTTGTAATTTCATCACAGAAATATCCTGTATATACATATGTTTACACCTATAACTTTAATGCTCTGTAGTGCCGTTCAATGTTGTTTCCAGACAAGGATTCCTATGTTTAACTTGATCTACTAAGTCCCCTCTATGAGCATTAGAAGTGGGTAACATGAATCATAAAACACTCAGCGTGTGTGTTTATTTTCTCTGGCCACCCTGTACTAAATTGCTCTGTGAAAGTAGGGAATAACTACACAACCTACTGAATAGAATGAACTGTCTACTGAGTACACAATTTGGATTGAGAACACGTGAAAGAAAGACCAAAGTATTAATGAGCAGAAAAAAAAAACTGAGATGGTGACACAGCAGATGAAGTGAAGGAATTCTGCTACCTCAGGAATGAAATAATCCATGACAGATGAAGAAAGGAGAGAACAATAATAGGACTACCAACTAGTATCAAATGTTTCAATAAGATGGTTCAAAGAATGGACATTTGGAGTACAACATTGTATGGAAGTAAGTCAAAAAGTGTGGTAAAAACTGAAAAGAAGAGAGTGCAGCTGTTTGAGATGTGGTGCTATAGAAAGAGGTTGAAAATCAGGTGGACTCATAAGAAATGATGTGGTTCTCTATGAAATCAGGGAATATGTAGAAAAGAACACTACACAAGAAGGGATGGCTCAATGTGATGAGTCTTAAGACAACGGGGAAGAACTCCCACCACACTAGATGGAGCTGTAGTGGGTAAAAATTACAGGACAAGACAGAGACTGGAGTATATAGGGTAGGAGAAAAGTTTCTGTAAAGATACTCCCAGAAACCAGAATCTGTTGAGATATGGGCTGTTTTAACTTGTGAACAGTAATGTGCTCTATTTGGTGGTGTCAGTGGCATAGCTTACCATCACAGTATGTACATGTGGGCAGATGCAAGTTCTTGAGCAGTTGTGGACACGAGGCATCACAATCACTTCAGTACCAATGTATAGACAGGAAATGTCATTGACAGACACTTAGCGTCATACACTTTACCAAAAAGTATAACAGACACTGTGAGTCACCAATTTCTGAGCAATTAACTGCCACTGCTCTTGCACAATATTTCTGCAAAGAAAGACAATTACTATGTTTTATGCACAACAGGGTAGCGCCCCATTTTCTAAGAATCATGCAACAGAATCTCGCAGCAATGTTTAGGAATAGCAGATTGATCGAGGTGGTTCGCTATGATGGCCTCTTCATCCACTGGACCTGAACCAGTTGAATTTCTTACTACGTGGACATTACATGCGTTGGTGCATACCTAACTGATCACCAAGGGCAAATGATGCCAGATGCACTTGAAAGAGTGCACAAGTCAGTGCAGAGAAGGTTGAAGGATGTGTCAGGATGCATGGTAATCATATGCACCACGGCCTGTGGTGTCCAACATCTACATACATACTCCACAAGCCACCATACTGTGTGTGGTGAAGGGTAATCTGTACCACTACTAATCATTTTCTTTCCGGAGGGGAAAAATGACTGTCTACAAGCCTCCATATGCACCCTAATTTCTCATATCTTATCTTCATGCTGCTTATGCAAAATGCATGTCACTGACAGTGGAATTGTTCTGCAGACAGCTTCAAATGTTGATTCTTTAGATTTTATCAGTAGAGCTCCTAGAAAAGAATGCCGCCTCCTCTCCAGGGATTCCCATTTGAGCTCATGAAGCATCTCCCTAACACTTGCGTGTTGTTTGGACCTGCCAGTAACAAACCTAATAGCCCTCCTCTGAATTGCTTCAATGTCTTCCTTTGATACAACCTGGTATGGATGCCAAACACTTGAGCAGTAGTCAAGAAAAGGTCACATTAGCATCCTACATGCATTCTCCTTTACAAATGAACAAAACTTTTATAGAATACTCCCAATAAACCGAAGTCAACAATTCATCTTCCCTATCACAGTCCTTACATGCTCGTTCCATTTCATATCACTTCCCAACGTTACACCCAGATATTTAAGTGACTCGACTGTGCCAAGCAGAACACTACTAATACTGTATCTGAACATTATGGGTTTATTTTTCCTGCTCATCCACATTAACTTACATTTTTCTACATTTGGAGCAAGCTGCCATTCGTCACACCAACTAGAAATTTTGTCTAAGTCATCTTGCATGTGCCTACAGTCACCAAACTTTGACATCTTACCATACACCACAGTATGACTAGCAAACAACTCAGACTGTTGCTCACCCTATCCGTCAGACCAATTATATATAAAGAAAATAATAGTGGGAAAAATATATTAAGAAACAAAGATGCTGTGACTTAGCAAATAAGAAAGCACTGGTAGATACACACAATAAAAAACACACAAATTTCAAGCTTTCGCAACCCACGGTTGCTTCATCAGGAAAGAGGGAAGGACGAAAGGATGTGGGTTTTAAGGGAGAGGGTAAGGAGTCATTCCAATCCCGGGAGCGGAAAGACTTACCTTAGGGGGAAAAAGGGACAGGTATACACTCACACACACACACACACACACACACACACACACACACACACACACACACACACACACACATATCCATCGGCACATATACAGACACAAGCAGACTTCTGTCTCACTTCCCTGGGGCACTCCCAACAATATCCTTGTCTCTGATAAACATTCGCTGTCAAGGTGAAAATTATGCGTTCTGTTACTTAAGAAGTCTTGAAGCCATTCATAAATATGGGGATCTATTCTTTATGCTTGTACCTTCTTTGACAGTCTGCACCGGCACACCATGTCGAACACTTCCTGGAAATCGAGAAAAGTGGAATTTACTTCCGTGTAACACCGAGACGGGAAGGATAGGACAGATGAGCCCATACACCGATAGGTTTTTATTTCCAGGTGTATCATTATGGGAACTTTTCTTATAGTGTCAACCAATACCGTCTCCCATAGTAACATAATTGAAGACATTGCATGTTAAGCTGTTCTGAAATGTAGAGGTTGGCGGAGGAGAGGAAGATGTGGTAATGCTGGTTTGATAAACCAGTCAGAAGATTGACGATACAAAAATACTGCTGACAATAAAGGAAGAAAAATCAGAGTTTAAAATCATGCTGGTAATGAGGTAGGATGAGATGGAGCACAAGCTTAGACGTGGGAAGGAAATTGGCAGTACACTTATTTGCTACACCACGAAGATGACGTGCTACAGACAGCGAAATATAACCGACAGGAAGAAGATTCTGTGATATGCAAATGATTAGCTTTTCAGAGTATTCACACAAGGTTGGCACTCTTACCAATTGAAAACGTCTGGTCAATGGTGGCCGAGCAACTGGCTCGTCACAATACGCCAGTCACTACTCTCGATGAACTGTGGTATCGTGTTGAAGCTGCATGGGCAGCTGTACCTGTACACGCCATCCAAGCTCTCTTTGACTCAATGCCCAGGCGTATGAAGGCCGTTATTACGGCCAGAGGTGGTCGTTCTGGGTACTGATTTCTCAGGATCTATGCACCCAAATTGCATGAAAATGTAATCACATGTCAGTTCTAGTATATTTTTCCAATGAATACCCGTTCATCATTTGCAGTTCTTCTTGGTGTAGCAATTTTAAAGGCCAGTAGTGTATAAAGCACGTCACAGGAATGCAGAGAAACAGTGCAGTTGTCGTCATAATGGGGAAACACAGTGATTTATATGATGTACAAAAGGGCAATGTCATTGCCTTTCGGGCAGAGGCTGGAAGCATTTCTGAAATGGCTGAATTTGTAAACTGTGTGTGTGCCGCTGTGTGAAGTATACCGTGTGGCAAAACGGCGCTATCCAAAAGTGACGCTGAGACATTTGTGGTGCACCACGTACCATAGATGACATGGGTGAACAACAGTAGCAGAGATTAGTATGGGCAGACAGATATGCAAATGCCAAACAACTGACTGCCTAGATGAACCAACGAGATACCAACAGTGTCACATCAATGACTGTTCAGCAAACGTTAGTACGTATGGGCCTCCGCAGCAGGTACCTAGCTGATGCACCTTGGCTGACTGCTGTTCATTGGCAATGAACACAACTGGACGTCCACGGACTGTGGCGACAGGTGCCCTCTTCAGCTGTATCGTGTTTCATGCTCCATCAGACAGATGGCCATTGTGTACGGGGTGAAATATCTGCAAGCAAACACCCTGTAACCGTCATCAGAAGGGTCCAAGCCAGAGGAGGGCGTGTTACGGTCTGATAAATGTTTTTGCGGCATCTTCTGCTGGATGATCGCATCATTCTGTACAGCACTATGGATCGACACAAGTGTGTTACTACCCTTGGCCAACTGTGTCGACCGGAACATGCACTTTTTCCTTGTCACGATGGCACCTACTAGAAGGACAATACAGCATGTCACACAGCTTGCAGTGTATGTGCGTTGTCTGAAGAGCACGAGTGTGAGTACTGTACTCCCCCGGCTACTGAGCTCCCCAGATTTATTTCCAATTGAGACTCCCCCAACTGGGTTGTTTGCACCACAGGTACTCAACCGAGAAACGAACAAGCTGGCTACATCCCGGGAGTCTGCACGGCACCACGTCTCTTTCTGTACCTTCCAGAACCTCACGGACGCCCTTCCTGCGTCTCTCACAGTGGTCAGTCCGTGCTGCAAAACTACTTCTACACGCTTGTGACAGCTCGTCACATTAATGTGACTGGGCAGTGTGTAACGGCATTTACCTTTAGCGATTTAGGGAAACTGTGCAAAACCGAAAACTGGACAGCTCGTCAGGAATGATGCCGTCTGCCTGAATACGAGTGCACCACCTTACCGCCACTTTAACCACCTCGACTGATTCTAGTTCCTATGCTTTCTCAGTGACATCGTGGTGAGCTGGTACAAAGGGGGCATTCAAAAACTGTCCAAGAGTCTATGAATACACACCTAGGAAAATGATGAATATACGCAAAAACAGATAAATATTCAAGCATTAAAATGATGTATCAGTTAGTGAAAATAAATGTTTCTTTCTGTATTTAAAAAAAGTGGCTTTTCCCCAACAGTTTTGCTTGCGTATATGTTTGACACATACAGGTTGTATCAAAAAGAATCATCCGATTTGGCAACTGTATATTTCTGAAACTAATAAACATGTACAATGAATTTTGTTTTTTGATGAACGGGAAACTCATAGATTCACAGCATGTGCGGTATTCAAATTGTTCCCACACTGCAGTGAGTATGTTTTGAGTTACACCACAGCTGCTGTTATGTAAAGTCTCAGTTCAATCATTGTTATTGGTAACGGAGGCACACAAACATAGTCTTTTATAAACCCCAACAAGAAATAATCACATGCAGTCAGGTCTGGTGACCCTGGAGGCCAGTAATGTAAGGCTGAATCATTTGGTACAGTGTGACCGATCCACTGTTCGATAATCCTTTTATTTAAAGCTTCCCCCACTTCCAGAGGTCAGTGCGACAGTACCCCACCCTGTTGGTAAATTAAGTCATTCGTATCAGTCTCCAACTGTGGGAAAAGGAAGTTCTCAAGCATATCACGATACGTGCTTCTTGTAACAGTGTTCTCAGCAAAGAAGTGGGTGCACACTGCTGCTACATAGCATGAACCATATAAAACTCAAGAGTTTGCTCTTTCCAACAGTACATTGATCACGCACAAATCTCAAATAACATAATAGTCGTGATTTTTTTTTTTATAAATTGGATGATTCTTTTTGATAAACCCTGTATACTGAATATGCATCCTTCATCTCCTCCCTCTGTGTCCATCCCCCCCCCCCCCCCAATCCACCTCATCCTCCCACCTCTAACTAACTCCTGGTACTCTCTCTATATCTCTTCACCTCCTTCTCCCCCTCTTTGTCCACATCCTCTACCCCCTCTCTCTGACCATATCCTCCTCTTTCTCCTCTCTCTTTCCATTTCTGCGTCCCCTCTTCCTTTCTCACCTGCCCACTACCCCTCTTCACCTTCCACCTGCCTCATGCAGCTCCCCTTCTTTCCCCCCCCCCCCCTCTCTCTCTCCATTTCCTCCTCTCCCCCCTCCCCCTACCTCAGTCCATAACCTCCTCTACCCATTTCAACCAGTCCCCAGTCTTTCTAATCAGCACATGTAGCCCTTTGGAATGCTGTTCAATGAAGTAGTGCAACATACTCCCACAACACGCCTGTCATGCAGGGCAGCCTACACACTGGAGTCCGGAAAAATCTTTTCTTGCCCCTGACATGTAGGCTGCCATGCAAAGCAGGTTGATTTGACAGCATGATACTGCTCTCTCACAACATGCCTGTTGTGCAGGGCAGCCTAAGTGCCAGGGGCTGGGGAGAAACATTTCTCCCCATATCTCTACTTCTATTGGAGCTAGGAGGTTATAACCTCCCACAGTGCTGTTACTTGTGATGCCTGCTGTCCCAGTACCAAATTTGCTTGCATTTGGTTCTGGCATTTCAGACGAGATCCCAGACATACACACTGCTTTTTAAGAGATAGGAAATCTTATTTAAGGGCTCACCCGAGGAGGGAAAGGTGAGCCGCAGAGTGAGTGAGTGAGTGAGTGAGTGTGTGTGTGTGTGTGTGTGTGTGTGTGTGTGAGTGAGAGAGAGAGAGAGAGAGGGAGAGAGAGAGAGAGAGAGAGAGAGAGAGAGAGAGAGAGAGAGAGAATCACTAAGACACTAAGAACTCTAATGAACCACAGTACTTACCACTGGAAACAGAAAAACCTGAATGGTGAATAATAGATATCAAATTGTAGTCTCCTACACCTCTTCTGAGACTCTGTAATAAACCAAAAGTCACACTGATTAGTAAACGGCATTAAGTTACAAATGTAGAGAGTGCATCCACTCTATTAACACAAGAAAGAACATTCCATATCCACATCTACATACATACTCTGCATAACCACTGTGAAGTGCATGGCAGAGGATGGTTAGTTCTGTAGCACAGTTTAGGTTTCTTCCCATTCCAATTGCATACAGGTCGCGGGAAGAATGTAGGGTGTCAAAAAAGTCAAAGTAGTTTTCTGAAAGCACATCCTCTTAATTTATTCACACAATGTCAAAACTACTGTAAATAAAATTTCATACGTGTAGGACCCAGCAACCCATGCCAACTTGTATTGAAACATATCAGTACCTGCTAAGGAAGACTAACATCTCTATGTGTTTGTATTCATTTGTAACATTGCTGGTAAACATACTGTTTTTTCAATACATGAACATGTTAGAGAACTATGTATACTAGTTCTAATACAGTTATATTTTTAATAGGTGGCATAAAACATCAAACTGGAGGTTAAAAACTACCCTCTAATGGATAAGCTCTGACAGTTTTATTTTATAATATCCGAGAAGTGAATTTAACTCTCAACAAAAGTGTAAATCTCACTATTTTCGAATGTATCATCTGTTGTGTATACCTACCAAATCTTCACCTAATTAGGCTATGTGGAGAAACTAGTGAACCTATATCAAGTGTAGAGGGAGTTACAAAAATACACAAAAACCCAAAAGTATTTGAACAGCACTGACAAGAGTTTGTCAATAACTTAGATAATTTGTTTGACCTTACACACGCCAATTTGCTTCAATTATTGAAAATAAATGAAGGTAGGATCATCTTACAGTGACAAAGAGAGCCAGGTCGGTCTGTCACTTAGCTGGAGTGCACAAAACGCTGTCTAATGAACAGGAAAGGGCCCATAGCTCAGAACTACTGAGGAAGAAAAGTGACATGCTAAATATTTCCATGCCAACTTCTTTGATAACATATTACAAACTGTTACAAAAATGACTGATCATCTGATTCTGTATTTGCAATAAGATTTTCCAACTGTGATTGATAACATACAACCCGGACCTGGTAAAACAAATACTTGAAAATTAATAGCAGCACGAGATAGGTGTCAATTAAGTACGAGATACTCTGTGTTTATTCTCGAAGTGATCACTCAGGCACTTGGATACAATACTGATGGAATTTCGTATGGAACAATGAATCTTATTTCTTGACAGCACAGGCAGTGAGATATCTTAATTTTTTTACATTGTGTAAAAGAACACTAGAAGATTTATCTTGTCTGTATCAAGAAAACTTTGGAATGAAAACATAAATAATAATGTTATTTTGATGTTAAACAATAAATAAATATGTTTTGGGTATATTAGTGTTTCATGTATCAAATAAACATTAAGTTCTAGAATGCTGACCTACTCCATGAGTACATATTTTTGCATCTCTTGTTTGGAATCGAGTTGGCAGTGTCATCATAAATCACAATAATATTTATTATGTGAGTTATTGATGTCGCACAGAAAAAAAATAGAGGGTATGCATATTTGATTTCGTGAAAGAAGAAAATCTCCTATATGCCTTGACATATAGCTCCATATTCTCACTTAATTCCAGCTTCTTCACTTAATGTTGGTTCTTGAAACTCTCTAAACAGGTTTTCATGGGGTAACTGGCATCTAAGTTCGAGCAAAATTTCAGAGATCCTCTTCTGTGAGTCAAACAAACAACTAAACCCATGCCCTGTTCTGTAATCAAGGTTATTACAATTAACTGAAGGAATTTCACAGATTTGCTTTAGCTATATAATTTGACATACTGTCACAGGGCTTTGCACACACATAGAAAAACTCAAAAAGGTGCTTTTTTTTTTTTTAACAAGTGCCCCATATGCGCCCCCTAAAAACTCTGCAGATATCAAGTTAATAATCAAGAGCTTATGTTTGATGCAGCTTGCCACTATCAATTTGTTCAAAAGCACTGTTAATGCGAGCTCACAGTTCTGATAGGTTTCCTGGTAGAGGAGGTATATACACTGAATCTTTCACATAACCCAAAGCAAAAAATTGCTTGGCATTTGGTTGGGAGACTGTGGAGTTCATGACACGAATTGCTGATCACCGACCTCACCACGACCAAAACATCAGTATCCCAATTTCCTGTTTAATAATTCACTAATATCATGATGAAAAAGGTGTGGAGCACCATTCGGTTGGTAGATAAGCCTGCACTGTCGGTCTACAGTTGTGGAATGAGCCTATTTTCCAGAAATTTCCTGTAACGGTCTTTTCACACAAGAAAAAGGTACCATTTGGAATGGCTTCTCTCGTGCTTAGACTGTCAATGCAATATTATCATTTAAATATATTATCTGGACAAATGTTATGAAAAGGATAGTTGCTATTCACGATATAGCGGAGATGCTGAGTCACAGACACTCACAAAATAAGCTTTCAACCAACAAGGTCTTTGTTAAAAATAGAAGACACACACACACACACACACACACACACACACACACACACACACACATCTGGCAGCTGAAGCCACACTATGAGCAGCAGTGTATGATGGGAGAGGCAACTGGGTGGGGTTAAGGAGGAGGCTGAGGTGGGGAAGGAGATGGATTTCAGGGTAGGGGTGGGGATGGTGATATGCTACTGGGGAGCATGCAGGGACAAGGTGGGGAGAGGGTAGGGCAGGTAGGTGCCCCGTCAGGAGGTCAGACAAAGGGCAGGGGAGAGGTGGGAAAGGCGCAGGGGGGGGGGGGGGGGGGGGGAGGGAGGAGGTATTAGTCATTGCCTCACCCATCTAGCCCCTTCCCTGTTTCCATTCCATAGCCCTCTATTCCACCAATGCACCCAGTCTTTTTACTTCTCTCCTTTTCCACCAACCCCCCACCTCTCTTCCCCACTCTCTGTCTAACCTCCGGATTGCACCTACCACTCTAGTCTCCTTAAACCCCACCCCCGTAACCTCTCCCATCCTGCACTGCTGCTGTTGCTGCTTCTTCTGCTGCTCATAGTGAGGCTTCAGCTGCCAGAGACTGTGGTCATGTGTGTGTAAGTTGCGTTTCTGCGTGTGTGTGTTCTATTTTTGACCAAGGCCTTGTTGGCCGAAAGCTTATTTTGTGACAGTCTTTTCGTTACGCCTATCTGTGACTCAGCATCTCCGCTATATGGTGAGTAGCAACTATTCTTTTCATAATATTGTTACATTCCATCCTGGGTTTTCCATTGTTCGATTTTATCTGGGCAATTTCATTACTCTACATGAATTATTTCTTGATGTTTCGATTTTTTCCATCAGTATGTCTGTTTAGAAAGTTTTTAATATGTATGTGACATTAAGTGAAGGCCATTATCAACTATTTTGTATGTGGTGAAAAGGTAATGCCTGAGAATTGGTATTCTTGACACTGCGGATCTTTAGAATATTGAATTCCCTAACGATTTCCGAAACGGAATGTCCCATGTGTCTAGCCCGAACTACCATTCCCTGTTCAAAGTCAGTTAATTCCCATAACGCATCCATAACCACGTTGGAAACCTTTTCACATGAATCACCTGCACTGCCATTTTATACCTTGTGTTCATGATACTACTGCAATCTGTATATTTGTGCTGTAGTTTGATCAATGAAAGTTAACTGATGTTTCCTGCTTCAATAAATGTTGTTAAGGATGAGACTTGATCAGCACAGCTCCATTCTGGTCCAAATACAGCTTATTCAATAAGAAGGTTCTGCAAGATCCGTGGGCTAATCTGACTGTATAGAATTCCTTCAAGGAACTGGTAAATAGGCGACTGGGCGACACTTCGACACTTCTTAGGCTTGTCTCATGCCTTCTAAGGCTTGAGTATTAGTATGATTTTTGATTGCTTCATTTTTTTTTTTTTATTTTTTTTTTTTTTTTTTGGGGGGGGGGGGGGGGGGGTTGAACCATTTATCATACTGTCAGAGGAGAAATCGACCAGCCATATTTTTGCATAGTTCCCACTGTGCAGAAGAAATTTTGGATGAATTTCATCATTTCCTGATGCCCTTCTAGGTTTTAGCATTTTAGAAGCATCAGAAATTTGAGATACAGAGAAAGTTTTTGAGAACCGCTGCTTTCGGTCATTAAGCGAAGGTCTGTTAACTCACGTCATGCAGACGTAATCACGTCAGAAACCTTTTCATATGAATCACCTGAGTGCAAATAGTAGCTCCGCTAAATGTACTGTCCTATTACACCTTGTGTGCGCGATACTTCTGCCATATGTATACGTGCATATTGTTTGTTAGTGTTCTCTTTGAGCAGTTTAAGTTCGCGTATGATGTATCTTGTATGAGTTTTATCCCTTGGTGCTCTTGATGTGGACAGTAAATGTGACACAATCCTATTAGATGATGTATGGGTGTTGTCCCATACTTTAATTTTGTTTCCACCCAACTTCCTTAGTAATGACCATGCTTCTCTACTTGATGTTTGAAAATTGAGTGTCTCAACAGTCTCTATCCACCTATTACATCTGGTTGTACAGAGGCTATGAAGTAGATTAATGCTATTCTGGGTCACTGCTTTTCAGAAACTCATCATTCTGTTTCTCTTACTGTCTTTCCAAGTTGGAACATATAACTTCTGGTAGCTCCTATGGATTGCATTCTTTACTGCATTCATCATAGCTCCAACAAGTCTCTCATAGGTTTTTGCTTTTAGGGGAATCTAACCACGACATTTTCCAGATTTTTAGCAAAACACCTCACTTTGCTTATTGTGTGTATAGGTAATGTCAATACTGCTTATTTCATATCTCTATTTTTCCAGACTGTTATTAAGTTACACACTCATCACTGGTGGCTGTTTATTTTGCTTTTATGTCATCATAGAATTTTTGCAGTCATGTATGGAGATGATGTATTTATTTTATCTGGTTTCCTACATGTCCTTGTATTGTTAAGAATGAAACTAAGTGTGCTGTACAAGGGCCGTTTGATGATTCTGGTAAATTTCCATCAAAGAATGGAACATTTTTTGTGCATCTTTATGGTTGGTAAGCTTGATTATTCCTAAGATGACATACAGAATTTCAAAAATATACAGCATACAGTTCATTGTTGTCAGCTGTCTGAATTGGTCAGTGTGTCAAATGCGATTGAAAATGAAGGAAACAAAGTTTTGTGCTTCACTAAAGATTTTCATTTGAAGGGCTGGACTGCTGCATAAATCAAAACAAAGCTGGATGAAGTTCACACAGACTCTGCACCATCATTGAAAATCATTTACTTTTGAATTAATGAATTTAGATATGGTCGGACAAGCAGTGAAGCCAACACATGTTCTGGCTGACCATTTGAAGTCACTGCAAAGGAAACCATCAACAAAAAATGGCTCTAAGCACTTTGGGACTTAACATCCGAGGTCATCAGCCCCCCAGACTAAGAACTACTTAAACCTAACTAACCTAAGGACATCACACACATCCATGCCCGAGGCAGGATTTGAACCTGCAACCGCAGCAGCCGCATGGTTCCAGACTGAAGCACCTAGAACCATTGAGCCACAGCAGCCGGCCGAAACCATCGACAAAATCATGGTATGGTAATACAAGACTGCCAAATAAAAATTTTTGAGATTGCTGAGACTGTAGGAATCTTAATTCAGTAAAAGCAAAATATCCTGCCTGCAGAATTGGCTATGAAAGGGTGCCATGATTGCTCACAGTCGACCAGAAGAGCACACAAAACATTTCAACACAATGTCTAGTGATGTATACTCGCAATCTGAAAGGCTTTTTGCACCAATTTGTGACTTTTGATGCAGCCTGTATCCATCAGGAGACACCACAGTCCAAACAGTAGTCAAAACAATGGAAAAGTTGGTAAGTTGATGGCCAATGTTTTTTTGGGATTTTCAAGGAATAATACTCACACATTACTTGGAAAAAATGTGCTATTGCGCTTCACTGTTGTTAACGACTAAACTGCATGAACTAAGCTCTGAACTGGTTCCTTATCCACCCTATTCACCAGACTTCGTTCCAAGTGATTTCTGCCTGTCCTATAACTTGAAAATTTTGCTCACAGGGAAGAAATTTTCATCAAATGAGGAAGTGCTAGCTGCAGAGTTTGACAGAACCTACTTCTCCAATGGGGTGAAAAAGCTGAACGATTACTGGACCAAGTGTATATTCCTCAAAAGAGACTATGTCAAGAAGCAAAATGAATTGTTTACAAAAAAAATTCTTCCTTTTTTACCAGACTCATCAAACACTCAAACACATCACACTTAACACCATTCATAACAGTACATGGAGGCACTGGCAACCAGATACAATTAATACATCTTCTTCATAAATGTCTACAAAAATTTTACAAGGGCATGAGAATGAAATAAATGGCTGCTTATAATGAGTGTGTAGCTTGATAGCAGCCCAGAAAAATAAAAATATAAAATAAGCAGCCTCATCCTTGACTATATATACATATATGTCATTTATAAACTATGTGATATTTGTTTCCAACTTCTTATTTTCATATAGCCTAGAATACTGTTGACAGGAAAGTCATTCACATGGAACTGCAAAGTCAGCAGCACTGTTACACACTGTTGATAAAACTGTTATGTTATCCCTCATGTGATGACAGGTGAATTTGATGACAAAAATGTAAGGAGTTACATTACGAAGAGCCAAACTAATATTAACAAACCTCTGTAGAGATGATCGTCACATAATGGGTAGTAAATTTTTCACTCCATTTGGACCCTGAATCTAGGGAATTTCATTTTTGCTGCCTGGAGTCTTGAAGACTGCCTCTTTGTGAGGGTGCATGCTTCGATATTATAGATTAATACTGGTATTAAGTAGCTACTGAACATGACAGATTTTGCTTTTTCTGGAATCATGTCCGATGAGAGAATGCCGGTAGAATTCAGAACCCTTTCAGACTCTGTCGATAATGATCTTTGTAAACACAAATTATCCCTCTAGATTATACTTTCGAGGTACTGAAAACTGTACTCAGACTCTAGCTAGTGGACTCGTAGAGTCACGCTTACAGTATGCCCATCTGCGTTGACTGCCATCACCATTGTCTTGGTCTCACTGATATGGAGGTTGTATTCCTGGAACCAGTATTTCCACACAATGAGTTTGGTGCAAACTACCTCTTCTATTTCACCACAGATCATGACATCATTATCAATGGCAACTGCAATAAGATAACCAAAATCTTCCATTATGTTCTTTATTATACACACATCAGAAAAAGTGTAGCATCACCTCATTTCCAGGAGTTACGTAACCTGTACAGAAAATTGGAACAGAGATCAACATACACATCGAGAGCTTAAGAGGTGGTGGTCCAGATTGCTGTACACAGTGGTACCTCTAATATCCAGTAGCATGTCATCTTCAACTGATGCATGCCTGTATTCATCGTAGCTTACTATCCACAAGTTTATCAAGGCACTGTTGGTCCAGATTGTGCCACTCCTCAACGGCGATTCAGTGTAAATCCCTCAGAGTGGTTAGTGGGTCATGTCATCCATAAACAGCCATTTTCAATCTACCCCAGGCATGTTCGATAGGGTTCATGTCTGAAGCACATGCTAGCCACTCTAGTCGAGCGATGTTGTTATCTTGAAGGCAGTCATTCACAAGATGTGCACGATGGGGGTGCAACTTGTCATCCATGAGGACGAATGCCTGGCCAATATACTGCTGATATGATTGCACTATCGGTCAGAGGATGGTATTCACGTATCGTACAGACATTACGGCGCCTACCATGACCACCAGCGGCGTACGTCGGCCCCAGATAATGCCACCCCAAAACAGCAAGGAACCTCCACCTTGCTGCACTCGCTGGACAGTGTGTCTAAGGCATTCAGCCCGACCAGGTTGCCTCCAAACACATCTCCGACGATTGTCTGGTTGAAGGTGAAGGCATATGCAACACTCATCGGTGAAGAGAATGTGATGTCAATCCTGAGTGGTCCATTTGGCTTGTTGTTGAGCCCATCTGCACTGCACTGTATGGTGTCGTGGTTGCAAAGATGGACCTTGCCATGGCATTGGGATTGAAGTTGCACATCACACAGCCTATTGCGCACAATTTGAGTCGTAACATGATGTCCTGTGGCTGCACGAAAAGCATTATTCAACTTGGTGGCGTTGCTGTCAGGGTTCCTCCCAGCCATAATCCATAGGTAGCGGTCATCCACTGCAGTAGTAGTCCTCGGGCAGCCCGAGTGAGGCATGTCATCGACAGTTGCCATCTCTCTGTATCTCCTCCATGTCTGAACAACATTGCTTTGGTTCACTCAGAGACATCTGGACACTTCCCTTGTTGAGAGGCTTCCTGGCACAAAGCAACAATGTGAATGCAATGAAACTGCAGTATTGTCCATCTAGGCACGGTTGAACTACAGACAACATGAGGCGCGTACCTCCTTCCTGGTGGAATGACTGGAACTGATCAGCCATTGGACCCCCTCCGTCTAATAGGTGCTGCTCATGCATGGTTGTTTATACCTTTGGGCGAGTTTAGTGACATCTCTGAGCAGTCAAAGGGACTGTGTCTGTGATACAATATCCACAGTCAATGTCTATCTTCAGGAGTTCTGTGAACCGGGGTGATGCAAAACCTTTTCTGATGTGTATAGAATCAGTAACAGAGTTGAACAGTAGTCAGGACAGTTCACTGCCTCGCTAAGCTACATTCTTGATCTGAAACTGTGAAGATTGCCTGTCTCCAACTTGTACACAGTTAGGGCATTCCTTGTACAGCATCAGGATTTTGCTTGCAAGTTCTTTAGGTATATTTCTTTCCCTCAGGCACTTCCATTTCATCTCTTTTGCAACACTATCATTTTCCTGTTTTAGATCTATAAAGCACATCCAAAAATTTTCCGTTCTCTTATGGCACGAAGTCAAGCACCAGCACACCAGTCGGAAATGAGACAGCAGAGAGGGCTGTGAAGAAGACGTCAGCCAACTGCACGCTAACTGACCCCTCTCCAGGATGACAATACGATTGCAGTGCCCTTTGACAATGCGATGGCGAAGAGGACACAAGCGCCATGGCGACTGGTCGCAGTCCACTTTTACGGCAGCATCAAAATTAAGCACTTCAAGATCAGCGACAGGAATTGCATATCCAGAAGAACATTGTTTATTTGCACATCGCCTTTTGCTTGCGTCACTTCTGTGTTATTGTAAAAGTGAAGTATTGTCACTGTCCATTTCATAATAAAACCCGTTAATACGATTTGTTTCAATGTTGTCGAGCAATATGAGAAGGCAGGTTTCCTAGACACACCACATTCAACGAGTAGGCAGGATTCGACACATTCGATGGCCATACAGTCCAGAATTGATATGCCAACCAGGCAAAATCACTGTAAGCATTCAAGGCAATCATTGCACCGATGGAAGCACCAAGTTGAAGAGACCCATTTGGTAAAATGCTGTGTCCTGCTGCGTGAAGAAGTCCATAACAGCCTGTGGCACCTCCTCATCAAATAGGAATTGTTAACCTTTCGAGGCCCTTTTTAAAGGACCAAAGGCATGATAATTGCACGGGGGGAGATCAGGATTACAGGGCAGATAGTCGAGTGACTCCCATTTGAGTTGGCACAACTTCTGCGTTACAACATTCTGGATATGGGGATTCTCGATATGAAGCACTAGCACCCCTTGTCACTGTTTTCATATCACAACGGCAGTCTCTGACAGATTTGCTGCTCCATACATATTCTTCATTCTCTGATGGATATCTACCAGTGTTGGTCCATTGGCAGCCAAGAAAAGAATAACAATACATTGGTCTTGTTATGCCAAATTTGGTAATAACATTGCCACAGTTCACATTTCCATATTTACTGCATCTATCTCAGAGTGGCACGAATGCCGTGCAGGTCCATTGCTTACATATGCAGGTTGGAGTTATGCTGCATTGCATATACGCTGCAACACCACCCTAAATCTGAAACTTTTTGTGGCTCCTTATAGAAACACAATTAACAAGTTCACGCCTTTCTCTCAGTATTTTTCCACCAGCATGTAGTACTAAAAATTAGGTCCACTGTTACTTCTGAAGCCATACTGTTCCTTTTCAAGCTGAGGTTACACCATCATTCCCAGTCTTCGCTCTATGATCTCCTCTAGAATTTTGTCTATAATTAGTGGGCTTCTTAAACAGAGGACTTATAACATCCTTGCTACACTCTGTCACATCATCTAGTCTTCCTTTCGTAATGCACTGTCTTGTGCGGCCACTGTAGGCCCTGGACGCTCGTTGTATTTATCGTGCCCACGTTCATTTCATCTGCACTGGGAGATTTTCCTTTAGGCATGGATTTTAAGACTGTCTCTGTTTCTGCCCAGGTGATTAGAGGCTCCTCATGGTAAGTCTGAATATGTGATTCTATGTTATATTAATGACATCCACCACCAACATCAATACGAAGTCAAGATATTTGTGGTCTAACATTCAATTTCAGTCAGTATATTAGTGTTTTAATATTTCAACATATTTATGAAAATCAAATTTCAATATACCCTCAGAAATATGTTTCTTTCTTTGTTTATTATTAAGTTAGAGGAACTCCAACAACATAGTATCTTTTCTCTCTCTTGATGCATGTCAGCTCAGTGCTGCATGTCACATTGTATGACGGACTGTCCAAAATGAATGAAGTTTCACCATTGTTTTCCCACATGGACACTTCATTGCCCCCCTTAAAAATAAATAAATAAAAACCATGGCATCATGAACTATACACTTTGAACTACTTTTCCAACATAGTTGCCACTGACACTGAGGCATCTGTTGTAGCGTGCAAACAGTATGAAGAAAACATTGTGGTAAAACTTGTTACCCTGCAGTGCAAGGAATTGTCACACACCCTGCTCCACCTTAGCCTCGGTTTGCACCTGACATCTCGAGAGTGTGGCTTCCAAAGCAGGGAACAAACGATTGGAGCTGTAGGCTGGGTGATACAATCTTTCCCACCCAAAGCGACGAATCTGATCCTGTGAGAGTCTCACCGTCCAATCCTGTGAGAGTCTCACCGTCCACGGTTTTGTATTGTTGTCCAGAGTACAACACCTTCACTCGAGAGTCCTGATCTCTTTCGTCGAATGCCGGACCCGAGTTTGGCAGGTTATCGTAGTGGTATGCCGCACTGGTGGTCCCTCGCTGGAGAAAATCAGGAGAACCACACTTTTTGTGCCCAGAACACAGTGGCCATAACCTTTCCCTAGGAGGGTGACACTGAATTTTTCCCTCACTGGCGAACTGGGATGCTTCTACATCGTTGAGCTGGCCTTGGACTCTGGTGTTAACTGGTGCACCTATGTCTCATCACTTGTGCTGATTCTGAACAGAAAATCATTTCCCTCTCACTTGTACCACACGGAGTGATAAATGCCGATTCCAGTTCTTGCACTCTTGTGATCGGGGGTCAGGTTCCTCAGCACCCATCTCGCAGACACTTTTTGGTAATCCAACACATTGCGGTGCACGGGTTGGGCCAGAGCACTCCATAATCAGTGTGGACGCCGTGTCTGACACTGTTATGCATCTGTCCACTGACACAGTGTCCTGTACTCTAGCAATGTTGTTTTCATTTGTGGATGTACACGGACGCCACTTACAACTTCATCTTCTATACTTTGCCTTCCTTTTCTGAAAATGTAGCACCAGGGACCAACTGTCTAATGAGACATGAGCTCTTCACCATACACAAGCTGCAGGCAT
This sequence comes from Schistocerca serialis cubense, assembly GCF_023864345.2. NCBI lineage: Eukaryota > Metazoa > Arthropoda > Insecta > Orthoptera > Acrididae > Schistocerca > Schistocerca serialis. The sequence goes on from NC_064649.1 coordinate 121,418,469, forward strand.
TTACGGATGATAGACATACCATTCCTGCGTGCTCTTTCATATCAGATGATAGCAAACACTTCCACTGGTGACCACACAGTCCGCGATCGTGATGTGTAATCAAATAACCCCAGGCACGTCACTCTGCTGCTGCTCTCTCTTCTTTGGAACTCTGTGCTTGCATCATTCCTCCTCTGCTGATTCCCCTTCCCTGTCGAACAGGTGTCCGCAGCTCGCGGTGTTGCAGTAGCATTCTCACTTCCCGCGCACAGAACCCCGGGTTCGATTCCCGGCGGGGTCAGGGATTTTTCCTGCCTCGAGATGACTGGGTGTTGTCTTCACCATCATCATTCATCCCCATTACAGTCGGAGGAAGGCAATGGTAAACCACCTCCACTAGGACCTTGCCTAGTACGGCGGGGGTCTCCTGCATCGTCCCCTACGCTCCTCGGAGTATGAGACTTCATCATCATCATCACCATCATCATCATCGTTGAACTGGAAAAAGGTGTGGATTTGCATGCCTTTTGTTTGCGTCACCTGATTCACCCTCTTCTCTTTCAAAAACCATGATGAAAGTTACTTTCAAAATGTCCCTCCTGTTAAACCCGACGGACAGCAACTGCAAGAAGACGTGAGTCGCAATGTCAAGAGCCTCAACATGCTTGATTAAAGAATGATAAAATAATTGCATTTTTTTTTGTAAATAAACAGTAACTCAATTAAAGAAAATAATCAGTTTTGTTTGACTGTCATAGCACATGCACTACAGTGAAAAAAATAAAGGCATACCTTTTAATATCGTGTCAGATCTGTCACAGTGTAGAAACCTGATGTAGGATGGATTCAACGAGTCACTCAAAGTCCACTGCAGAAATATTGAGCCACGCTGCCTTTACAGCTGCCCATAATTGCAAAAGTGTTGCTGGCGCAGGATTTTGTGCATGAACAGACATCTCAATTACGTCCCATAAATACTCAGTGGGATTCATGTCGGGCGAACTGGGTGGCCAAATCATTTGCTCAAATTGTCCCGAATGTTCTTCAATCCAATCACAAACAGTTGTGGCCTGGTGTTATTGTGCAATGTCATCCATAAAAACTTATTGTTGTTTAGGAACATGAAGTACATGGATGGGTGGAAGTGGTCTCCAAGTGGCCGAATATAACTACACTACTGGCCATTAAAATTGCTACACCACAAAGATGACTTGCTACAGACACGAAATTTAACCGACAGGAAGATGATGCTGTGATATGCAAATGATTAGCTTTTCAGAGCATTCACACAAGGTTGACGCCGGTGGCGACACCTACAACGTGCTGACATGAGGAAAGCTTCCAACCGATTTCTCATACACAAACAGCAGTTGACCAGCGTTTCCTGGTGAAATGTTGTTGTGATGCCTCATGTAAGGAGGAGAAACGCATACCATCACGTTTCTGACTTTGATAAAGGTCGGATTGTAGCCTATCGCGATTGCGGTTTATCGTATCGTGACATTGCTGCTCGCGTTGGTCGACATCTAATGACTGTTAGCAGAATATGGAATCGGTGGGTTCAGGAGAGTAATACGGAACGCCGTGCTGGATCCCAACGGCCTCGTATCAGTAGCAGTCGAGATGACAGGCATCTTATCTGCAAGGCTGTAATGGATCGTGCAGCCACATCTCGATCCCTGAGTCAACAGATGGGGACGTTTGCAAGACAACAACCAGCTGCACGAACAGTTAGATCACTTTTGCAGCAGCATTGACTATCAGCTCGGAGACCGTGGCTGCGGTTACCCTTGACACTGCATCACAGACAGGAGCACCTGTGATGGTGTACTCAATGACAAACCTGGGTGCATGAATGGCAAAACGTCATTTTTTCGGATGAATCCAGGTTCTGTTTACAGCATCATCATGGTCGCATCTGCGTTTGGCGACATCGCGGTGAGCACACACTGGAAGCATGTATTAGTCATCACCATACTGGCGCATCACCCAGCGTGATGGTATGGGGTTCCATTGGTTACGTATCTTGGTCACCTCTTGTTCGCATTGACGGCACTTTGAACTGTGGACGTTACATCAGATGTGTTACAACCTGTGGCTCTACCCTTTATTCGATTCCTGCGAAACCCTACATTTCAGCAGGATAATGCAGGACCGCATGTTGCAGGTCCTGTACAGGCCTTTCTGGATACAGAAAATGTTCGACTGCTGCCCTGGCCAGCACATTCTCCAGATCTCTCACCAACTGAAAACGTCTGGTCAATGGTGGCCGAGCAACTGGCTCATCACAATATGCCAGTCACTACTCTTGATGAACTGTGGTATCGTGTTGAAGCTGCATGGGCAGCTGTACCTGTACACGCCATCCAAGCTCTGTTTGACTCAATGCCCAGGTGTATCAAGGCCGTTATTAAGGCCAGAGTTGGTTATTCTGGGAACTGATTTCTCAGGACCTATGCACCCAAGCTGCGTGAAGATGTAATCACATGTCAGTTCTAGTACAATATATTTGTCCAATGAATACCTGTTTATCATCTGCATTTCTTCTTGGTGTAGCAATTTTAATGGCCAGTAGTGTATGTAAAGTATATAATTGGTTCAGTTGGACCAAGGAACCAGTCCATTCCATGTAAACACAGCCCACACTATTACAGAGCCACCATCAGCTCACACAGCGCGTTGTTGACAACTTTTGTCCACACTCTAGCCCTAGCATCAGCTCTTACCAACTGAAATCTCAAATCATATCACCAGGGTACAGTATCCTCATTTCACCAGGGTACAGTATCCAGTCAACTAGCATCTAACCGATAAGGTCACGAGCTGAGGAGAGGTATTGCAGGCGATGCTGTGCTGTTGGCAAGCGTACTTGTGCCAATTATCTGCTGCCATAACTCGTTAACACCGAATTTTGGCAGACTGTTCTAACAGATACGTTACTATTACATCCAACATTAATTTCTGTGGTTATTTCAAGCAGTGTTGCTTCTCTGAAAACACTACACAAACTCTGCTGCTCTCAGTCAGTAAGTGGAGGCCGTAGGCCACTGCGTTGTCCCCTCGTGAGAGGTTATGCATGAAATTTAGTATTCTCCACACACTCTTGACACTGTGGATTGTAGAATATTGACTTCCCTATCTGTTTCTCAAATGGAATGGCCCATGTGTCTAGCTCAAACTACCATTCCGTGTTCAAAGTCTGTTAATTCTCATATCGCAGCCATAATCATATCAGATGATGATGTCGGTTTGTGGGGCGCTCGACATTGAGGTCATCAGTGCCTGTACAAGTTCCCAATCTTGACAGTTCCAATCTCGCCATTTCCCGAATAATGATGAGATGATGAGGACAACACAAAAACCCTGTCCCCGGGTGGAAAAAATCCCCGACACGGCTGAAAATTGAACCCGGGACTCCGTGATCTAGAGGTGGCAACACTAGCCACTATACCATGAGCTGTGGACATAACCATGTCAGAAACCTTTTCACATGAGTCACCTGAGTACAAATGACAGCTCCTCCGATGCAGTGTTCTTTTATATCCCATATATGCAATACTACTGCCATGTGCATATTGGTATTCCAAAACTTTTGTCATCCCAGTGCAGTTCACTCCAATAAAGAAAGGCAGCCATCATCACAGAGACTGTTTTGAATACCACAATGTGTTACTAGGCATGGTCCTGTTGGAGCCCGTATACAGTTGTCTTCCTCTGAATTTACTTACCCAACCAATTAATGTGGGCTCTGAACCACAGTACAGTGACAGTTAAAAGCCCTAATACTGACTAGATATTGAAGTCCTAGCGCATCTACATTGAGCCACCAATGTAATGTGCATTCAATTAGTGCTAGACAATGCACAACAGCCAATGTATACTGATACGTAAAAACAATATGACCAACAGCATAATATCTTGTTGATCCATCTTTGAAACACAAGCAGCAATTATGCCCAGATTTGACAAGTCCTCATTAGGTTTCAGGAGGTACATGACACCAGATGCCTATGCATAGGTCAGGGAATTCCTGTAAACTACAGGCCATAAATCTGTCACCACAGTGCTGGCACCCAAAACTGTCCCAGATATATGAGGTTTGACTGAAAAATAATGGCAATTTTTGTTTTTCATAAAGACTCCTTATTTATTCACCAACATCAACTTTGTTCCTTTCAACGTAATCCCCCCCTCAGCTATAATACAGTTGTGCCAGTGCTTTTTCCAATCTTGGAAGCATCTCTGGAACTCATTTTTCATAATGATGTTCAGCTCCTTCAGTTATTCGGTTTTTATCTCACCAATCTTGGCAAAATGACATCGTTTCACCATTCTCTTCAGGCTCGGGAATAGAAGGAAGTCACAGGGGGCCATGTCTAGTGAATACGGGTGGCTGAGGAAATATAACGGTTTTGTATTTAGCCAAAAAATCGTGAACAATTATTGAGGTGTGAGCAGGAGTATTATCATGATGCAATTTCAATGAGTGGTTTTGCTGCAGTTCTGGTAATTTTCTTCAGACTGCTCCATGCAAACGGCGATTAACCTCTGGGAAGTATTTCTTATTGACATACAACCATTAGGCAGGAACTCATGACAAGCCATCCCTTATTAAATGAAGAAAACAGTGAGTAGAACTTTCACATGTGATTTAAAATTTGAAACTTTTTCAGTCTTGGCTCTTCGGGCAGTTTCTATTGGGACAATTGTGCCTCAGTTATGATATCCCATGTTTCGTCACCTGTTGTAACATTCTCTAGAAGTTCTGGATCACTGTTGACTTTATTCAGCAATTTCTGAACAATGTCCACATGATGTCCTTTTAGTTTGAAATTCAACAATTTTGGAACAAGTTTTGCTGTTATACATTTCATGCCCAAAACATTGCTTAGTATGAGCCAAAGGATATGCCAACATTATCAGCAACCTCCATGATGGTGATTCATGGTTTTTGCAGAATTATCATCAGTAATTGATGTGCTAGGGTTTTTTGGGCGATAGCCATCTTCAACGACTTCTCAGCCCTCTTTGAAATGTTTATACCACTCATAAATGCTTGTGTTATTCATTATAGATTCACAAAAAGCTACAGTCAACATTTCAGATGCGATGCTGTACTGTATTCCATTTTTCGAGCAAAATTTAATGCAAATTCTTTGATCCATTTTTTGAAAACAAAAAACTGGCTGAGCACTTGAAAACACATGTAATCTTCTCAACTGTCAACAATAAACTAAATATTCAAAACAGCTGAAAATGCAGACGTACATCACGAAGATGTGTACAAAGAAAGGAAAAAAAAAAAAATATGTTTGAAATTCAGATGTATAAAGCACGCAAAATTAAAAAAAATTCCTATTACTTATTGATCATACCTTGTATTCTGTTTTGTACCTGATACATCAACATCAGTTCACTATCATTCTTCTCAAACCACTGTAGCATTATTCTGGCCTTGTGACACAGGCAGTTATCATGCTTGAAGAAGCCTCATCATCGAGTAAGACATCAAGTGTAAATGACACAGGTAGTCTGCAATAATATTCACATAGTCGATGATGTCACGGTGTCTTCAATTATTACCACAGTTCCCACAGAAACTGAGACTAACGTCTCGCACAGCATAATACTGCTAGCATTGGCCCATGCCAGAGGTGCAGAGCAGGTTCCGAGTAGCTGTTCGCTCACCTCGGATGGCAGTGTATCGGGATGCAACCACTAGTCTTGTGTAACAAGAAATGCAGTTGATCTGACTGAGTGATACCTTTCCACTGATCCACCATCCAACCTTGATGATCCCTTGCCAACTGCAGTCATAAATGGTGATGTCACAGGGTCAACTTGGGAAAACAGAGGGATCATCTGCAGAAAGACCCCACTCTCAATAATGTGTGCTGAATGGTGCAATCCGAAACAATCGTGCCAGCATCAGCTCTGTACTCTGTTGCCAGATAAGCCATAGATCACTGCCTACCCTGCTCTACAGGATAGGTGGGTCTCCCAACTCGGCATTCTGTGATGAGGTGTGGATGTCTGACACTGTGTTGCCTACTCGTGGCTTCACCATTCTCGAACTACTTTTTGTAGATGCTCACACAGTGGTACACAAATATCCAACCAGCTTTCCAATCTCCCAGATGTTAGCTTCCAGGCACAGCACTATAATAATCTGCTTTAGGACAAACTCACGTATGGCACTGAATTGTCCCATTTGTTACTGGAATGATTCCCATTCTTCTTTGATCCACTCATACACTTTTTGTACCTGAAATGCCACTAGGTGGAATTTAATATCACACTGGGCAGTGGTCGTAAATGTGGTTCGAAAGGAGGGGAGGTGTGGTGGGCCGAGAGGGGTGGTGGTCTGGGAGGGGACATGGGTCAGGAGGCGATGTCTATGGGGAGGGGAAGAGGATAGGGTGGAGAGGTTGGTGGAGAGAAGTTGTGAGAGGTGGCGGGCAGGGAGGGACGATGGCAGGGAGGGGAAGTGGAGAGGAGTGAAAATGTCAGGAAGGGGAGGGGACGGGAGGTGGAGCTCGGGGGAGGGGGCGTGGTGGGGAGAGAAAGTAGAGGGAGAGGAGATCATCACAGATAGCGTTTATGGATGGAGGGGAGGTGGGCGGGTGGGTTGGTTAATGGGGAGGGGTTGGTGTGTGGGGAGAGGTGGTGAGCAGGGAGTGTTTGGTGGTTCGAGGGGGGTTGGTGTGTGGGGAGAGGTGGTAGGTAGTGATGGATGGGGGGCAGGGAGGAGTTGGTTCTGGGGAAGAATGGTGGCCAAGGGTGGATGGTGTGTGGGGATGTGACACTGGTGGGAGAAGATGGATGGGGTGGGAGGTAAACTGGGCAGGTTGGTGGAGGAGGCAAGAAGGTGCAGGGACAGAGGGAAGTGGAGGGGCAGAGGGAGGTGGAGGGGCAGAGGGAAGTGGAGGGGCAGAGGGAAGTGGAGGGGCAGAGGGAAGTGGAGGGGCAGAGGGAAGTGGAGGGGCAGAGGAAGTGGGAGGGGGATAGGTGGGGAAGGGAAAGAGGAGGGGCAGGGGAAGTGGAGGGGCAGAGGAAGTGGAGGGCCAGGGAAAGTGGAGGGCCAGGGAAAGAGGAGGGGCAGAGGAAGAGGAGGGGCAGGGGAAGTGGAGGGGCAGAGGAAGAGGAGGGGCAGGGGAAGTAGAGGGGCAGAGGAAGAGGAGGGGCAGGGGAAGTAGAGGGGCAGAGGAAGAGGAGGGGCAGAGGAGGAGGAGGGGCAGAGGAAGAGGAGGGGCAGGGGAAGTGGAGGGGCAGAGGAAGTGGAGGGGCAGGGAAGTGGAGGGGCAGAGGAAGTGGAGGGGCAGAGGAAGTGGAGGGGCAGAGGAAGTGGAGGGGCAGAGGAAGTGGAGGAGCAGAGGAAGTGGAGGAGCAGAGGAAGTGGAGGGGCAGAGGAAGTGGAGGGGCAGAGGAAGTGGAGGGGCAGAGGAAGTGGAGGGGCAGAGGAAGTGGAGGGGCAGAGGAAGTGGAGGAGCAGAGGAAGTGGAGGGGCAGAGGAAGTGGAGGGGCAGAGGAAGTGGAGGGGCAGAGGAAGTGGAGGGGCAGAGGAAGTGGAGGAGCAGAGGAAGTGGAGGGCCAGGGGAAGAGGAGGGTTAGGGGAAGAGGACTGGCAGAGAAGATGGAAGGGCAGAGGAGCTGGAGAAGAGAAGGTGTTATGGATGAAATGGAGAGGTGAGGCAGAGGAGAATGGAAGATATGGAAGGAGATGGTGAAACAAAGAAATAAAGATGGTGAGGGATATGATTGAGGGGGAGACCACAATTTGGTGACACAAGTTGTTTTATCAACTCCTTTCTTGAACGAAACTTTCACTCTACACTGAAGTGTGCACTGATGGTAAAACTCGCTGGCAGATTAAAACTGTGTGTCAGACCGAGACTCAAACACGGGACCTTTGTCTTTTACGTGCAAGTGCTCTATCGACTGAGCTACCCAAGCACGACTCACGAGCCGTCCTTACAGCTTTACTTCGACCAGCGCCTAGACTCCTACCTTCCAAACCTCACAGAATCTCTCCTGTGAAACTTGCAAGACCAGCATACCTGGAAGAAAGAATACTGCAGAGACATGGCTTTGCCACAGCCTAGGGGTGTTTCATTCTTGGGTAGCTCAGTCAGTAGAGCACTTGCCCGCAAAAGGCAAAACATCTCGAGTTCAAGTCTCGATCCGGCACGAAGTTTTAATCTGCCAGGAGGTTTCAACTCCTTTCTTCAAATTAACATACGATTAACTGAACTAAAAGTGATATTTTTAAATATTCCTCACCTTTCTACCGATGTTAAGTTTTGGAGGACTGGCAACTGCTTCACTTCTGCAACATGAATTATTCAGCAATTCAGTGTCATCATTATACTGCATTTACTTTTGTTCCTAGTATCATAAACAAACATAAAAAATAACATCTAATATCTTAACAGAACATTTTTGGTAGAATACAAACAATAGTATGAGAAAAGCTTGTCCACTCTTTTTGTACAGAACATTCTGAGCAATAGATTGACTCATTAATCAAGGTGACATACATTACAATAGGATGAATAAGATAGATGAGTGCTATAGGGGCAATTGAAAACACTATACACTGCTGTGTATAGCAGACTATACTTTCAAGACTATTTAGTGCAGTTCTTAATGCTAGTCTATCCTGTGGAAGTTGCTTCATCCATGCATTACTACTGCAACACATGTATATTTGGGCCTGCTTACTGCATTCAAGTTTTTGTTTTTTGTTTCCCTCTACAATTTTAACACCCCCATAGTTCCCTGAATTACCAAATTAACTTATTATGTACACTGAAGGTGGGACACATCATTTAAGCGGAAAAGAATGGAAAGGGAAGGAACTGATGATATAAGCCGCATCGGGGCTTTCTGCAGAATCGGCGGTGATGAGTGAAAATCTCCTGCTTGCTAGTCGGTTACATTAACCACTGCACCATTCGGACACAGTGTTTATCACAAATGCACAGACTATCTCGGCATACTCCCCGGCTGACCCATATTCCCAGTTAGTGCCACCTATCCGTAATCCCTCTCCGTGTCCTCCATGCTCACTACTTTGGATTCCTGTTGGAGATCAAATGATATTATGCGTCCACACTCAAGATTGTGGATTCACTGCCCATTGAGACAAATCAATTATATGAACGTGTGGTGACTATTCTTTCGGACATACTCAAAAAAACAGACACCACACAAAATCCGCACCTGTGACACATATTATGTAAATTTACATAACATGTATCACAGCCATGGGCTTTGCATGACGCCTGTTCTTTTGGACACATCAGAAGGAACCGACATGATGCATTCATACAATCATGTCATACAAATTAACTTTGCTGCCATGCCTCAGAATGTGGCCCACTGACCCATCCTTGCTTTTGGTAAAAATGCACCATGGACCTCTTTCATCACCAATTCAATTCAGTGCTCTTCTACATGTCTAACTGTTAGCATTCTGCTGTAACACCACATGTGTAACTTCAATTCTCTTCTGATCCCAACAGTTTAGTGTCCAAGTTTCACTTCCATATCAGGCTATACTCCATATAAACACCTTAAGGAAAGCATTCTTAACATTAAAATTTATGTTCCTTGTTAATACATCTCTCTTTTTCAGAGAAACTTTTCTTGCTGTCACTACTCTGGTAATTTTGTGCCCTCTGCACTATGGCAACTCTCAGTCATTTTCTTGCGCAAATAGCAAAACTCATCTTCTACATTTCAGCATTGCATTTCTTAATCTAACTGTCCCACTGTCACCTAACTTAATTAGACTACACTCTATTATCCTAGTTTCACCTTTATGTAATCTCTTTTCATAACACTATCCTTTTTCATAACACTATGCATTCTGTTCAACTAATCTTCCACCCCTTGACAGAATAATATTGTCAGTAATCCTTTATGTTTCTATTTCTTCTGTGTTAACATCACCTCCATTTCAAAATCTCTCTTTGGCTCTCTTCATTGCTAGCTCTGTGTCAAACTGAACAAGCTGCACCACCTATCTGTACCAAATCCATAGCAGCCTCTACGTACCTTTCCGGAAAGATTTGCCAAGCAGCCAGTACTCACAAAGTCACAAAAAATGTTGCACCATCATTTTTTAAACGTCTGTAAAGCTACTGCAACAACACATCAATGGCTAGACAAAAAAACTATAAAGGATTCTTAATCTCTGTAGGTTAATATAAAATTTGCTTCCTGCAGGTCTAACTGAACAGTTTGTTACATATTAAATGACAGTCTAAAAGCCTGGTGATACTTACCTCGTAGCCTTCGAGCAATTAGTCTCACTGTTAGGAACTGCACTCTTAGAAATCATGCTGTTAGGAACTGAATATTTTCCCAGAGAGAGTGTGCTGGTATGTCTGACTGGAGTTTCATCACGTATCACCTCTCCGTCCTTCACAGAATACCTCTTCAAATTTATTATTAAGTACCTAAAATATGATAGGAAGAAACATTAGATATTAATCGTGTGCAGATACAAGCAAGCTCAAGCACTAGATACAGACCTTATGTAAGAAAGCAGGAAGGAAAATTAGGATTCATCGTCCCATTAGCACCGAGCTCATTAGAAATGGTGCACGAGCTCAAAGTTGGGCAAGATAGGAAAGGAAATCCACGGTGTCCTTTTTAAAGGTACCATCCTGACACTTGCCTTGTGAGGTTTAAGGAAACTTTGGAGAACCTAAATCTGGACGATGGACAGGGATTTGAACTGACATTTTACTGACAGAATTCGGTGTCCTACTACTGCGTAACCTTATTTGGCGACCATTTGCAAGTTGCCTATGAAATCGTAGAGTGGAGCAATGAATGAGAATTATCGTGGATTTAAACATGTAATTCCGTCTAACCTTGACCTTTGTTTCACAGATACTGTAAGTTTAATGACCGTTCAATTGCATTTGAGGTGTGACACATCATTTAAGGGGAAATTATAGGTCACACCCATGCTCTTGTAGATGAGGAAAGGTGATGACATTAAATCATCATTTTATTTTAGAACTGAGGCGGCAATAACCCATTGTGCAGGAAAAGGCACGCTGTTATGTGCACATGTTGTCAGTTTCACGGGCGCAGCGTTTTGGTTCTAGTAAAGTGATCAGAAGATCAAAACAAATTGCAAAACAATTAAGAAAAAATTTTGTGAAAACTGGCAACAGAACCTAAATAATGAAAAGTATGAGGTCGTCCACATGAGTACTAAAAGGAATCCATGACACTTCAGCTCCACAATACATTAGTAAGATGTAAAGGTTTTAAATTCAAGTAAATACCTAGAAAATACAATTACAAACAAAATAAATTGGAAAGAACACACAGATAATGTTGTGGTGGAGACAAGCCAAAGACTGCATTTTATTGGCAGAACACTTAGAAGATGCAACAGAACCGCTAATGAGACTGTAAGCACTACGCTTGTCTGTCCTCTTTTGGAGCACTGCTGCACTGTGTGGGATTCTTACCAGATAGGATTAACAGAGTAAATTGAGAAGGCTCAAAGAAGAGTGGCATGTTTTGTATTATCATGAAATAGGGGAGAGAGTGTCACGGACATGCTGTAGGATTTGGGGTGGACATAATTAAAACAAAGGCACTTTTTGATACGGTGGAATCCTCTCATGAAATTTCAATCACCAACTTTCTCCTCCAAATACAAAAATATTTCATTAATGCTGGCCCACATAGGGAGAAAAGTTCATCAAAATAAAAGAAATCAGAGCTGCTGTTTGAGATTGGAATAATACAAGATTTATCACGAAGGTGGTTCAATGAACCTTCTGCCAGGCACTTAAGTGTGATTTATGGTGTACCATGATGATGCAGATCTAGAAGTAGAATGTAGTTAAAATTTGGGTGTAGGGATGAAGGTGAGGCATTTGGATAGGAGTGAAACTTCTGCAGTTGGAGGATTTTGGTGGACAGGTTAACAACAGTGCTGTGGAATTGTTTCAGCTTTGGATTTAGTGGAGCATTGGTAGGGAGTATACCACTGCCCAGTGAACCTATGCAATATCCTTGACCGTCCCTACTCCACCCCTGCTCCCAACCGCTTGCCTTATGTTTCGTATCCCTGCAACAGACCTAGATGCGAGACCTGTCCCACCTATCCTCCCACCACCACCTAATCCAGTCTGGTCACAAGAATCACCTATCCCATCAAAGGCATGACAACTTGTGAAAGCAGTCACACGTTTTACAAACTAAGCTGCAGCCACTGTACTGCATTCTACTTGAGCACGACAGCTGCTAAGCTGTCTGTCTGCACGATTGGCCACCGACACACAGGCCGACAGACAACTGGAGCACTCAGTTATGCTGCCCAACATAACATTCTTCAATGACAGCTTCACAGCCTGTGCTGTCTAGTTCCTTTCTGCCAACGTCAGCTTTTCTCAACTGTGTAGGTGGGAAGTCTCCCTGCAGTATATCCTACACTTCCATAACCCCCTGGCCTCATTCTCTATTAGTCCCTGTCCTTCGCCCACCTATTCCCTTCCCTGTTCCCACTTGTAATGGTACTCGAATTACGCAACCATTATGGCACCTCAACTCAACCTCTCGATACCAGCAATATTCTACTGTGTTTCTGTAGAAGTAGTTAACATATTTCTGAGACAACATTCAGATTTGATTTCATTTGCGATACATGGGTATGTTTATATTGCAATGATATTATTCTTATGTGTATTCTTTCTTTTGTCACTATGATCTTTGACATACTTGTAACTCTGATTTTTGGGCGCGTAAGCGATTATTAGTTAGATGCTAGAGTCGTACCTTGAAAAAGTCAAGTCTTGGACGTCATGTTGGAAAGACGCATATTGTAGTCAGCTTATAAAATGTGAACTTTAACAGTGACTGTGAGGAAGATGTTTTCAAGTATGTTTTGTATTGTGAAGTGATGTTTTGTGTGTTATGTGCCATTGCAACAAAAGTAATAAAAAAAAGTGTAACTTAAATTCGGAGTGCTGATTATTTTTTTACATTTCCATTGTGCTAACTTTGAAAGGTTTAATCTTCAAGAATGGTTTGTGAAGCGCATCTACAAAACTTTTGAATATAGCAGAATAAAACCTAGGCCTCTTTGCATCTGAGCTTGGAATCACCACCACCTAGATTTTCGATGATTGAGCCATAATTTTACAATGAGACCAGCGTGGGAAACACGAAAAGATGAGTGCCTAGTTTATTCATTATTACATGAAATGACTTTATTAACTGTGCTCTAATGACACCTGCCACATAATAACTTTGTTGTTGCCCGAAAATGCAGTATTTGGCAGTGTGAGCAACGCCACAATCGTTAAATTTTGACCTTTGTTGTGGTAGGGTTGTTAGACACTCCAGCACCACACAGCCTCCTATTCCAAGAATACACCCACAGTCTCCTTTTTCCGCTTCCCTATTTCTCTCCTTTCCAGCTCTCCCTGCTCTCTCCCAGCCTCTGCCTAACCTTCTGGCTGCACCTAGCTGCCTACCCTCTCCCCACCTCGTCCCTGTATTATCTCACAAGCAGCACTTTACTGGTCCCAACTCCTACCCTGTTATTCTTCCACCTCCATGCCTCAGCCTCCCAATTACCTACAGGTTGCTTCTCTCTTCAGGCACAGTTGCTGTACACAGTACGGTCTCAGGGGCTAGAGATGTGGTCGTGTGTGTGACTTGCGCTTATGTGAAGGTGTGTGTGTGTTTTCTACTTTAGAAGAACCCTCTTTGACTGAAAGCTCATATGTATAGCAGTCTTTTTATTGTGGCTGTTTGCGACTATGTCCTCTATATAGTGAGTAGCAATCTATCCTTTTCATAATATTGTTGTTATTTCATCCTGTATTTTCCACTGTTTGATTCTATCTGTTTTATTTGTTTTATTAATTACCTGGTCAAAATGAACTTATAGTAAACAGACTTACATAGGGATATATTATTGTATGTACAACACAGAGTGTTATGTTGATCCAAAAAGACACAAAATGTAATGTACGCTAGTGTATTGAATAATCGTAAAGAAAAAGATATACTGGACAACAGTCCAACATTTTTAATGTAAATAACTGAAGACGTTATCACATTCATATATTATTTATTAAATATGGTTAAGTAGTCTGACAGTTGTTCATTTACATGTGGCAGGCAAGAGATTTTCCGCTATTTTGTTGGCAAGAATTTCGAAAACAGAAACCGTCTGATTAATGGGAAAATCCTGTATTAGCTTTATACAAAAAGGACTTCACAACTTTGAAAATGCATATAAATTAATTCAAAGTACCTACATAGGTGACTGTAGTATCAATTTGTAGGGAAACACATCAAGTTTTATCTTGCATAACTCACTAGTGCCGAATCGCACTGTAAAGGTCACCAGCAGCAGTTGCATTTAAGATGGCTGCCTTCACTGGACCCGAGCGTGCTAGTTGTGTTTCGCTTTGAAGAATCAAAGTCGGCGACAACAGTTCAGTGTAATTTGCATACCACGTATGACTGTTTGGCGTGTGTTGAAAAACCATTTGCATTTGAAACTGTACAGGCTGATGATCGTACAAGTAATAAAAGACAGTGATAAAACTGCCTGCAAGAACTTCTGTGCAGATATGTTAAATCGATTACATGAGAATGAACATTTCTTGGATAAAATCATCTTTTCTGACTAGTTGACTTTTCACTTAAGTTGCAAGGTTTACACACATAGCTGTAGAATTTGGGGCACTGAAAGTCCACACCAAACATTGCAACATGTTCATGAAAGCCCTAAACTGAACATTTTTTGTGCATTGACCAAGAACAAAGTGAACAGTCCCTTTTTTTCTGAGAGAGAACCATCAACGGGATAGTGTGCCTGGATACGTCACAACAATTTTTGACACCACAGAGTGATGAGGATGACCAAAAACGAAATGTTTACTTCATGCAATATGGTGCACCATCCCACTGCCTGTCTGACATCCAGGGTTTTCTCAGTGACCGCTTTCCAGGTCAACTGATTGGCCATGATATGCCAACTGCATGGCCCCCACATTTCCCAGACTGACACCACTTGATTTTTTTTTTTTTTTTTTATGGATCAAGGATATCGTGTTTGTACCTCCTGTGCTGGCTGCTCTACCTGAACTTAGAGCAAGAATTTATACTGCCACTGAACAAGTTACACTTGTAATGCTAGAGCGAGTTTGGGAAGAAATTGACTTCCAACGGTATGTTCGAGATTCGAGATTCTTTTTTATGGTCTCTTTTTCTTCTACGCAAAGATTGTTACAGGATACATGTATCTGGACACACTGGAAAATTGGCTTATGCCACAACTGGAGACTGACAGTGTTGACTTCGTCTATCACCAGGATGGTGCCCACCCCACTTCCATCATGATGTTGTGAATTCTTAAACAGCAAATTGAGAAACTGATGGCTGGGTTATGGTGTGGTTGATGACCAGCAATTCATGTTATGGCCTCCACACTATGCTGACGTAACCTCGTGTGATTTTTATGTGTGGGTCAAATAACACAGCAACAGCACAGCTGTGAAACGGCTTCAATAGTTTATAATAACCTTGTATGAGAATCCCTTGTATGGTATTCACTTAATAGTAGCTTCCCAATTTTATTTGCAATGTAGCATTGTTTGACAGCTCACTGGAAGATTGGATAGTAATTCTTCAGATTCATTATGACTAGAATTTTCAGCTCCCCACAAGCATACTGCAGTTTTTCTTTATACCTGGCACTCAGTATTTGTATTGTATTTGGTATTTCACATCTGATGTATTCATGGATGAAATGCATATCTTTATCTGTTTCATATGACCATTAAGAGACTGACTCCATAACCTAATAGTCAGTGTAGATAATCACCACAGGTGGACCCAGGTTCGATTCACAGTTCTGCTGAGGATTTTTCATCAGTGAGAGGACTGGAATGAGGTGCACTCAGCCTCATGATGCCAACTGAGAAGTTACTCAAATGCGAAGTAGCATTTTCACGATCTAAAAAGTTCACAAAATGGCCACTAGAGAAGTGCACCGACCATGTGTTCCTCCGTACTGTACCCACACAACGCTGCAATGCAATGGGTGACACAGTAGTTGCTCAACATTCCTTAGGCCACTGAGGACTGCACAACAAGTTCATTAAGACAGTGTTTCTTTTTTTTCTGGAACCTAGTAATCACATTTGAGAAGAGTTGGAGACTGACATGTTAATGTAGTTTATTCATATTCATTCCTGAAGAACTTCACGTATGCACTTCAAAGATGAATTATTGGATTGGTACATAAGTTTGTAGTGTTTTTCGGTAAGTTTATTAAACACAACAGAGGCTTTAGTCATCAATAATATAATCTCCTTCACTATTTACAATGGTCTGCCAATGCTGGGGTAACTTTTTGATTCTGCAACTCTAGAAATCTCATGGTTTTGAGATGAAGAGCTTCTCGAGCCATGTTTGGAGCACATTTTCATATGGACAGGAAATTCTTTGAAGGGTGTTTGAGAAGAGTGTGGAAAAGTTGGAAATCACAAAGTCAGATGAATACAGTGGTGCAGAATGGCCTCAGTTGTTGATAGTAAAGGTTAGCAGTGATGCTCACTGTGGTGTCACTGCTAGACACCACACTTGCTAGGTGGTCGCCTTTAAATCGGCCGCGGTCCGTTAGTATACGTCGGACCTGCATGTCGTCACTATCAGTGACTGCAGACCGAGTGCCGCCACACGGCAGGTCTAGTCTAGAGAGACTCCCTAGCACTCGCCCCGGTTGTACAGCCAACTTTGCTAGCGATGGTTCACTGACAAAATACGCTCTCATTTGCCGAGGCGATAGTTAGCATAGCCTTCAGCTATGTCATTTGCTACGACCTAGCAAGGCGCCATATTCTGTTACTTCAAGAATGTATTCTGAACAGATAATATTGTGAATCATGTACCGTCAAGAGCGACGTTCATCATTAATGGATTAAAGTTATTTGTCAAACTAATTACGTCCACTTTCTGAATTCTCATTCATTGTCATGTTCCAGACCTCACGTCAGTATAGTTCTTCCCTCTTCACGCCAGCCTGTGTGAGCTAAAACACGTGCATTTCGGCCTCCATTCGTAACACGGTGTCGGCTCTTCTGCCAACACAACACTTACACCTCGGGGGAGCAGTTCACAGTACATTACACCATCGCTGTTCCGTCAGATTCAAAACATTATCTTTCGTTGATGCATTCAGGTTTTTGTAGGGGAGTTGCTGCTTTGTTTCGACTCGACCATTTCCCTCTTTTCTTTGTGTTAGCATAAAGATTGGAACTGTGAGCAGTAATGATACACTATAGAAATGGTCTGTGTTGTTCACGAAACAACTGAGGATGAGCAACCGGAGATGCACTTGTGGCCAACCACAGATTTTTTTGTGATTTTGGAATAGAGCATGTGGTACGGTACACTCGATTTTTGAACCTTCCTCATTGCGTGTAAATGTCATGCAATGATGGAAAGATCACACTCCATCACTTTTGCCAATTCTCGAGTACATTGACTTGGATCATTATCGACTGATGCGTTTAAATCAGCTTCATCAGATCCCTGAAGGTCTTCCTGAAATAATGTCAAAACGATCCTCCTTAAAATGAGAAAACCATTTTCTTGCCGTGCTCTATGCAGTGGCATTATCCCCATGTTGTTGTTGTTGTGGTCTTCAGTCCTGAGACTGGTTTGATGCAGCTCTCCATGCTACTCTATCCTGTACAAGCTTCTTCATCTCCCAGTACCTACTGCAACCTACATCCTTCTGAATCTGCTTAGTGTATTCATCTCTTGGTCTCCCCCTATGATTTTTACCCTCCACGCTGCCCTCCAATGCTAAATTTGTGATACCTTGATGCCTCAGAACATGTCCTACCAACCGGTCCCTTCTTCTAGTCAAGTTGTGCCACAAACTCCTCTTCTCCCCTATTCTATTCAATACCTCCTCAGACATGGCACATAAGTTTCTGACTTAACACATACACGTCACAATACCAGAGAAGGAAAGTCGGTACTCACCATATAGCAGAAACGCTGAGTCGCGACAGTCACAATAAAAAGATTCACACAATTGAAGCTTTCGGCCATTAAGGCCTTTGTCAGCAGTGCATACACACACACACACACACACACACACACACACACACACACACACACACACACACAAACGCAACTTGCACACAAATCTGCAGTCTCAGAGAGCTGAGACCTTACTGCGAACAGCACCACCAGTGCATAATGGGAGTGGTGTCTGGGTGGGGGTAAAGAGGAGGCTGGGGCGGGGAGAGGGAGGGATAGTATGGTGGGAGTGGCGGACAGTCAAGTGTTGCAGTTTAGACAGAGAGCAGGAGAGAAGGTGCGGAGGAGGGAGGGGGTAAGTAGCGGAAAGGAGAGAAAAAAAAGAAATTAAAAGACTGGGTGCGGCGGTGAAATGACGGCTGTGTAGTGCTGGAATGGGAACAGGGAGGGGGCTGGATGGGTGAGGACAGTGACTAACGAAGGTTGAGGACAGGAGGGTTACGGGAACGTAGGATGTATTGCGCATATACGTCAAAATCATAATGATTTGTTGGTGCACAAGTTTGTAGTGTTTTTGTTTTGCTTGCTAATAATCCAGTTGCTATGGGTTTATTTACCAACTGTTGTGTTTTATTTGTAGTTCACTGTTGCTATTTGAGTTTATATATAACCATTTTGTCATGTGGAGATAGCGAGAGGAACTGTGGATGCTAGAAAATGGAGTGCCAAGAGGAGAAATCAGAAAATTTTCGATATATTCTTCTGTTTGAGTGCAATAGAGGGGGGACAGCAGTGGAGGCAGCCAGAAACGTATGCGCCATGTATGGGGATAATGCCAATGGACAGAGCACAACAAGAAAATTGTTTTCTCATTTTGAGGAGGATCGTTTTGACATTAGTTCAGGAAGACCTTCAGGGATCTGATCAAGATGATTTAAACGCATCAGTCGATAATGATCCAAGTCACTGTACTCGAGAATTGGCAAAACCAATGAACTTTGATCTTTCCATCATTGCGTGACAATTACACGCAATGAGGAAGGTTAAAAAATCGGGTGTACCGTACCACATGCTCTAAGCCAAAATCCCAAAAAAATCTGTGGTTG
The DNA here is from genome assembly GCF_023864345.2 of Schistocerca serialis cubense. Lineage (NCBI taxonomy): Eukaryota > Metazoa > Arthropoda > Insecta > Orthoptera > Acrididae > Schistocerca > Schistocerca serialis. The sequence goes on from NC_064649.1 coordinate 121,437,602, forward strand.
GCCATATTTGCATCTCCAGTTGCTCATCATCAATTGGGTCTTGAACAACACGGACCATTTCTATAGTGTATCATTACTGGTCACAATGTTGACTGGAATACTCTCTTTCAAATTCTAAAGGTGACAGGTGTAAAATACAGGGAGCGAAAGGCTATTTACAATTTGTTCAGAAACCAGATGGCAGTTATAAGAGTCGAGGGGCATGAAAGGAAAGCAGCGATTGGGAAGGGAGTGAAACAGGGTTGTGGCCTTTCCCTGATGTTATTCGATCTGTATATTGACCAAGCAGTAAAGGAAACAAAAGAAAAATTTGGAGCAGGTATTAAAATCCATGAAGAAATAAAAACTTTGAGGCTCGCTGATGACATTGTAATTCTATCAGAGACAGCAAAGGACTTGCAAGAGCAGCTGAATGGAATGGACAGTGTCTTGAGAGGTGGATATAAGATGAACATCAACAAAAGCAAAATGAGGATAATGGAATGTAGTCGAATTAAATCGGGTGATGTTGCGGGAATTAGATTAGGAAATGAGACGCTTAAAGTAGTAAATGAGTTTTGCTATTTGGAGAGCAAAATAACTCACGATGGTTGAAGTAGAGAGGACATAAAATGTAGACTGGCAATGGCAACGAAAGTGTTTCTGAAGAAGAGAAATTTGTTAACATTGAGTATAGATTTAAGTGTCAGGAAGTCATTTCTGAAAGCATTTGTATGGAGTGTAGCCATGTATGGAAGTGAAACATGGACGATAAACAGTTTATACAAGAAGAGAATAGAAGCTTTCGAAATGTGGTGCTACAGAAGAATGCTGAAGATTAGATGGGTAGATCACATAACTAATGAGGAGGTATAGAATAGGATTGGGGAGAAGAGGAGTTTGTGGCACAACTTGACTAGAAGAAGGGATCGGTTGGTAGGACATGTTCTGAGGCATCAACGGATCACCAATTTAGTATTGGAGGGCAGTGTGGAGGCTAAAAATCGTAGAGGGAGATGAAGAGATGAATACACTAAACAGATTCAGAAGGATGTAGGTTGCAGTAGGTATTGAGAGATGAAGCAGCTTGCACAGGATAGAGTAGCATGGAGAGCTGCATCAAACCAGTCTCAGGACTGAAGACCACCACCACAACAACAACAACAACATCATTACTGGTCACCGTTCCAATTTTTATGCTAACATAAGGAAAAGAAAGGGATGATTGAGTCGAAACAAGGCAGCAACCCCCTACAAAAACCTGCATGCATCCACGAAATAATGTTTTGAATCTGATGGAACAGCGACGGTGTAGTGTACTACGAACTGCTTCCCTGAGGTTTAAGCATCACTGCTAACCTTTACTGTCAACAAGACGACTCCATGATAATGCCTACCCGCATTTTGCTAGTCTGACAAAAAATACTAAGGGGAGTTAGGTTGGGAAGCCATTCTGCACCCACCTTATTCATCTGACTTTGTGCCCTAAGATTTCCATCTTTTCCACACTCTTCTCAAACGCCCTTCAATGAACTTTCTATCCGTATGAAAATGTGCTCCAAACATGGCTTGATGAGTTCTTCACCTCAAAACCACGAGCTTTCTAGAGTTGCAGAATCAAATAGTTACCTCAGAATTGGCAGACTGTTGTAAATAGTGACAGAGAATATATTATTGATGACTAAAGTGTCTGTTATGTGTATCTGTTGTGTTTAATAAACTTACAGAAAAATGTTACAAACTTATGCACCAATCCAATAATTCATCTCTTGAAGTCCATATATCAACTTATTCAGGATGGAATACAAGTAAACTACATTAACACGTCAGTCTACAACCCTCGTCAAGGTTCCAGACAAAGTATAGATACAAGGATTAGGTGCCTTCCTGAAAACTGTTTAAGTTCTCACGTCTCTTTACAAATGTAACTTTGGTAGTCATTACATTGTCTCCTGGAAACTGAACATTTAGACACAAAATCCAGATATTTGTGAGTAGTTTGGCAATCATTGCAGAGAATGCATGGCAAACTAGTGTTCTTTAGATCACAACTGATTCATTCACTCATTCATTCGACAACTATAAGAATAGAAGTATCAGTTAGTAAATATAGTACTCAATATGACATGAAATGTGCAACAGACATAATTTCTTATTCTTTTAATTAAACTTCAAGAATATCTTAAAAATAAAAAACTAGAATCTGTTAGTTACCTTGGAACTGATTTAAATGCTGTCTTCACAAGTGATTTATCTTCTCCACAATGTGAGCAAGTCCTCTTGATCGTTTTGGTGGAAGCATACGCATCTAACGCTTCAATAATGGACCGTATTTTTGAAGTCCCAACAGAGATATCGAGCATTAAAATCAGGAAAGAGCTGATTTTTACATCATAATTCAGACAACTGCAAACAAATAAAAATGCATAAAGTCATTTTGCTTTAATTAAATAAATAGGTTTATTTGTGGCTTAAGCCAATGTTGCAATTTGACCATTGCTTTGGCTTCTTACAGTGTAACTATGTTTGGAGGGTCTCTCTCTCTCTCTCTCTCTCTCTCTCTCTCTCTCTCTCTCTCTCTCTCACACACACACACACACACACACACACCTATCCCGAATTACACAGTGTCACAGAGAAGAAAACTCAAGCACTAGCAATATGTATTGAACCACCACTCAACTTCCACAAATGACCTACCAGGTACAAAATACACTCCTCACTAAAAATCAGCACACGTTCTAGAAACACCGATCATACAAAACTTGACTCTCAATCTTAACAAATAATATCCTCAGCCACATGGAGAGGAAACTGGTGATTCGGTGCTTCTGGATATTTTTAAAGCTCTTGATTCAGTACCACATACATGCCTTCTAAAGAGTGTGGAGCAGAGGAAACACGTTTTCGCAAGTGAATAACTGAAACCTTGTTTTATTTAAAAAATATTTCATTCAGTAATAGTACTTTTATGCATTTTTGAAATCTAGATACCTTAATTAGGTTCAGAAAATAATGTCACTCAGATTACGCCCTTGCTGGAAACAAATTTAGATCCTCTCCCAAAAGTTATGCATGGCTCTGGCCAACATTTCTTTCAACCCAGCTTCAATTTCCTGTCTAATGAAATCTTGAGGTCATTAATTGTGCAGCACCCGTTCACGTACACTCGTGATTTCAAGTAGGCCCAAAAAGAGAAGTCACAGATCGATAGACCGGTGAGTGTGGGGACCAATGCATTTCACCAAATAATGAAATGAAATGTCCTGGGAACATCTGCCGAACTACTTATACGGATGCTCTTGCCGTATGAGTTGTAGCACTATTCTGTTGGAACCACTTTTCTCTCATGTTCACTCAATGCCTTTGAAGTTCTGGATGAAGAAAGTTGTTACACATTTTGATGTAACACACTGATGGCACAGTATCTGTGGTTAACAGCTCTTTAAAATGGTAAGGTCCAACAATCCCTATCTTGGAGATATTGCACCACAGTCTTACTTTTGAGCTGTGGAGAGACTTTTGGTGTAGTTCATGTGGGTTTGATGCCCATTACAGGCAGTTCTGTACATTAATATAACCAACTAGATGAAAATTGGTTTCATCACTCAAATACTGGGACATCTGCATCTTCTGAAAAAAAATAACATCCATTACACCACAAAATTCTCTGTGCTGCACAAAATCTGTTTCACTTAACTGCTGGACAATCATTATTTTGTATGGGTGAAATTGGAGATGATCATGTGAGACCTGATGAAGCATAAGAAGTGACATGCCAGCAATACAGCCTTTCATCTAGTGGATAATTTCAGACTAGCAAGAACTGCTGTTCTCACTCTGTCTACATTTTTCAGAGTTTCAATTGCATCACAGATACAGCACTTCTAAACACTGCAACTGATCGGAGTATAGTGTTTTGATCTGGGATTGCATCTTAACGTCCAACCTCAAACTATTCGTGGAAAAGACATTCAACCGTGACCACATAATCATTGTTCCTAAAGAACAGCTCAGTCACGAACAAATGTGCGGGGTGGCAGCCAGTCAAAAAGTATTTTAGGGAAATGGTTTAAAAAATTTATTTTAAAGGCCCAGTCAAATCTTTACACGTTTCCTCCCTGAACAACTTCTGCTGTGCCTACGTGACACAAGTTGTCTGTCTGTCAGAGCTGAGGCTGTTCTGTCCAGTTAAAACTGCTGAAGAGATGCCATGAGCCCTACACTGAAACTGCTAGCAAATTCACGCCATCAGTTTTAGCCAATAGCGTATGTGGGATACAGGTCATGTGTGTGAATGCTGGAAGATTCTGCAGTGGAGAACGCAGTTGCTTCACACTCTTGTGAACAAGACATTCAGCAGAACAGACATCTGATTGGGAAGCAGAGCCTCTGTCTCTGCACCCCGTGACCAGCCACCGACATCAATTAACGTGAAACACCTCCCCTTCTGTTGCTCATTTCAATTAGTAGTCCAACATCCTGGACTGGCCTAAACCTGGTAGCTTCCGACCCTAGGCGCGCCCCTTGTATACTGTACACTGAAATATATTTGCTTATTTTACCTAATTTCCTATTCTGTCTTACAAGTCCTGACTGTTTGACCTCCCGTACATTGTTATAATAAACCAAATGCAGCAACCTTCTTCCCCCTTCCCTGACCGTGTATACAAACAATGCTCTACCCTCTGATGGTCCATAGGAACTGAAATGGCACTGTCTGGGCTGTTCACTAACAGTGCTTCAGATCAGTACCCCCATTTGTCACCAAGTGCTAGCAGTTTAAAAAACATACATTCCTTCTGCTCCACCTTATATGTTCCAATGGCACATTTAACACTTTGAGTCCAAAGCCTGAGCACAGTTCACGTGGCAGGACAGCTGCGAGTGTCCCGTGTCCGAGCTCTGCTCACCTCCCACCGTTTGTCCGCGTTGTGGCACTTGCTGCAGCAAGCGATTAGCGTGTGCCCGTTACATCCTACCTAGGAGATACATTCTGATCCACAGACCCCACAGAGTTGGAAACTTTGTTGTTGACATCTCTAAGAAAATAAGTCAGTCATTGGTTGACATCCAGAATATATGAGAGAAGTTGTACGAAGTAAATGTTTTGTAAATTGAAGTATAGCCAACTGTACAAATGCAATGTATTTGTTTGTAATGTAAAGTGAACACATGTATAGCAAAGACGCAGAGTCCAAAATCATTCAGCGAGCAATAGCCGGTATTTCAAATAACTCTGCAGACTGACATGGACATCGCAATGGAGGGAAAGGCATCTGAAGCAAGATACCTGGACCACAGTATTTCTGCAACTACTTCCAAGTGCAAGAAGGTAAAATTTATAATCTACAGTGATGATAAAATGCACAGAAAATGATCGTTACAAATGCACGATACATTACAAGCCCCACCTCTTAATAGTTCCAGGATATCACCAAAAAATAACCAAGACCCTTCAACTTCATTGAAGTTTTGTATCTTTTATATGACTTTTCCAGATATTTATCGAATGGACCTTGCATATACCAATAAACTGACCTGTACGTTAGTGGTGAATACTGTTTTGTTTTCTAGTAAAAAAACTGAAAATGCTAAAAACTTATAATTTGTTTGCACTGAGCAATCTTTGTATGTTTTCAGTCTGAAGTGTTGACTACAGCATCAAATTTTCTCAAAACATCACTCTTACTGTTGTGGAGCAAATTTACAGTTGTATATACACTCCTGGCAATGGAAAAAAGAACACATTGACACCGGTGTGTCAGACCCACCATACTTGCTCCGGACACTGCGAGAGGGCTGTACAAGCAATGATCACACGCACGGCACAGCGGACACACCAGGAACCGCCGTGTTGGCCGTCGAATGGCGCTAGCTGCGCAGCATTTGTGCACTGCCGCCGTCAGTGTCAGCCAGTTTGCCGTGGCATACGGAGGTCCATCGCAGTCTTTAACACTGGTAGCATGCCGCGACAGCGTGGACGTGAACCGTATGTGCAGTTGACGGACTTTGAACGAGGGCGTATAGTGGGCATGCGGGAGGCCGGGTGGACGTACCGCCGAATTGCTCAACACGTGGGGCGTGAGGTCTCCACAGTACATCGATGTTGTCGCCAGTGGTCGGCGGAAGGTGCACGTGCCCGTCAACCTGGGACCGGACCGCAGCGAGCACGGATGCACGCCAAGACCGTAGGATCCTACGCAGTGCCGTAGGGGACCGCACCGCCACTTCCCAGCAAATTAGGGACACTGTTGCTCCTGGGGTATCGGCGAGGACCATTCGCAACCGTCTCCATGAAGCTGGGCTACGGTCCCGCACACCGTTAGGCCGTCTTCCGCTCACGCCCCAACATCGTGCAGCCCGCCTCCAGTGGTGTCGCGACAGGCGTGAATGGAGGGACGAATGGAGACGTGTCGTCTTCAGCGATGAGAGTCGCTTCTGCCTTGGTGCCAATGATGGTCGTATGCGTGTTTGGCGCCATGCAGGTGAGCGCCACAATCAGGACTGCATACGACCGAGGCACACAGGGCCAACACCCGGCATCATGGTGTGGGGAGCGATCTCCTACACTGGCCGTACACCACTGGTGATCGTTGAGTGGACACTGAATAGTGCACGGTACATCCAAACCGTCATCGAACCCATCGTTCTACCATTCCTAGACCGGCAAGGGAACTTGCTGTTCCAACAGGACACTGCACGTCCGCATGTATCCCGTGCCACCCAACGTGCTCTAGAAGGTGTAAGTCAACTACCCTGGCCAGCAAGATCTCCGGATCTGTCCCCCATTGAGCATGTTTGGGACTGGATGAAGCATCGTCTCACGCGGTCTGCACGCCCAGCACGAACGCTGGTCTAACTGAGGCGCCAGGTGGAAATGGCATGGCAAGCCGTTCCACAGGACTACATCCAGCATCTCTACGATCGTCTCCATGGGAGAATAGCAGCCTGCATTGCTGCGAAAGGTGGATATACACTGTACTAGTGCCGACATTGTGCATGCTCTGTTGCCTGTGTCTATGTGCCTGTGGTTCTGTCAGTGTGATCATGTGATGTATCTGACCCCAGGAATGTGTCAATAAAGTTTCCCCTTCCTGGGACAATGAATTCACGGTGTTCTTATTTCAATTTCCAGGAGTGTACATCGCACACTTAACTTTCATCTTACAACCTCCACACTCTCACAAAACACAGCATCATTAAAGGCCATCTAATCCGGAGAGTCGGTCTTTTTTTCCTCTACCAGTGTTACAGTACAACAGCAAGATTGTGCATTTGACTCTCATGCTACATTACAGCTTTAAAATCCTGTGCACTTTAGTAAGAGAGAATGAGTCAATGGGTACAAAGCGACAGCAGTGACACCATTCTCAAACTCGTTACTCGTGGGGGCTACAGTGGGAAATGACAAAACTGCAGTGCCTCAATTTCTAATGTATGCAACCCCCAACAATGGACTCGTAATCATGTCACGTCTGATCTCCACTGAGCACCCTATATGCTGGTAACACATACATCTACAAACAGGGTGTATATATGGACAGCAAAAAAATAATTCCTGGATTTTTCCCAGATTTCTTGGTTACCAATTTACTTACTTCTGGGTGAAAATACACTATACTATGAATGAAAATACACTGTACCGCAGGTGAAAGTACATTTTTTCCATGTTATGTGACAATATCCTTTCCCTCAAAGCTGTAAAACTTATCAACCCTTTGAATGGTAAAAGTTTTATACACTGGTGTTGAACTTCCTGCATTTTAGGAAACGATACCCAGCAAAATAAATAAATAAATAAATAAATTTGAAAAGATCTTTGACATGCGGCGACATGTACACTGCATATTTTTTTTTATTACAAAAGTATAAATATGAATTTCATCAGCTACGGCACATTAGTTTCCGAAGCACTTAAATCGAGGTTGTGCTGTGCGGTGTGCTTTTGTCAGTCAATCACAGGTCATGACACGTGGTCTCACCAACCAATGACAGCAGATATTCAGAGCATAAGACGTGATGTAGTCAGCCAATAGCAATGTGACTGTGAAGTAGTGTGAACACACAAATAGCAAAAGTTAATTGTTTAAATTAATTTACATACAGTATAGTTACAACAAAAGCTAAGCTTTCATGTATAATATTGGTCATTTTTAGCATGTGTTACCTTTTAAGACATATAAATTTTTCTAAGTGGCTGGACTTCAAAGTGTTGAGTTTTGAATAAGAATCAAATGCTCCACGATTTAATAAATTCAACACTAACTACCACATGTAACATAATTCATCTTGCATAAAACGAAATTTACTTTGAAGGTAAGGGTTCTCCAATCGTCATTCGCGATATTTTTCTGCGACCTGCTGCAAATGTAAACAGTTGTGACGACATACTCATCGAAAGCAGCCTGCTGTTACATAGTATTGCATAGTGTTATGCTAAAGTTCTTGTCACATTTTGCTGTCAGCGGACACGTGTGTGTGCACTGTGTTTTGATGTTGTAAATGGCGCATTTTCTTCACAACTGAAATTTTTTTTGGTATTATTCTCTCTTTGTGTTTTATTGCTGCAGTGTTACTCTGTGTAGTGGGCTAAAGTAAAATTCTTTGTTAGAGTATCAATTCTTAACAGCCAAAATTACAAAAATTTAACGGGGAATGAAAGGAATGAATAATTCCTATAATTCTAAAAAATTACTGGGTTTTTCCAATATTTTTCCTGGACTTCCCAGTTGTCCCAGGGTGTATACACCTTGATATATTTCAAGTTGTGCTTCCTCAGTAAGAGTTGGTAGCACTTTGGTAAAAAATTGTGCATAACTTCCACAATTTAACATTTCTTCAATGGAGTAATGTTCTATTACGCAGTCTCCAATAATCTTGCAATAAAAGTTCAAATTCCACTGCTTCTGATGGTCAGTCTGCCTCATTCAACGTGGGTTTTCAGCAGTCCAGTAATGCAAACCTCTTACGTTTAGATTTCCACGATTTTTAAAGGTAGCTTTATCGATAAAGAGAACTCTCTGAAAATAATGGCTATTGTCCTGACATCACATGACAACCGAGCAACAGAATGCTATGGATCTTCTACAATAAGTCTGGTTAGCCCTTTCGCTACTACAGACACACTCTCTGCATACTGCACTGAGGGCGGCTTTTGTTATGGCTGAACTGCTCACCAAATGCTGAGATATAGGGTTCCAGCCGATATGAAATACTCATCTGATTTTTTGAAAACTATTAGGTGAAAAAATCTGATTTTTGTGCATCTCTCTGTCTGATAGCTTCAAACAATGGAAAATCCAGGATGGAATGTAACTATATTATGAAAAGGGTAGTTGCTACTCAGCACATAAGCTGAGATGCTGAGTCGCAGATAGGCACAACAAAAAGACTGTCACAGAATAAGCTTTCAGCCAACAAGGCCTTTGTCAAAAATAGACAACAGACACACACACACACACACACACACACACACACACACACACACACACACACACGCACAACTCACACACACATGACCGAGCAAGATGGCACAGTGGTTAACACATTGGACTCGCAGTCTCTGGCAGCTGAAGCCAGACTAGTCTGGCTGGCAGTCTGACTTCAGCTGCCAGAGACCGCGATCATGTGTGTGTTGGTTGGTTGGTTCGGGGGATGGGACCAAACAGCAAGGTCATCGGTCCCATAGAATTAGGTAAGAATGGCTGCTGTGTCCTTTGAAAAGGATCAACCCTGGCATTTGCCTGAAGCGATTTAGGGAAATCAAAGAAAACCTAAATCAGGATGGCTGGACACAGGTTTGAACCGTCGGCCTCCCGAATGCGAGTCCAGTGTGCTAACCACTGTGCGATCTCGCTATGTCATGTGCGTGTGAGGGGGGTGTGTGTGTGTGTGTGTGTGTGTGTGTGTGTGTGTGTGTGTGTGTGTGTGTTTGTTTTTGACAAAGGCCTTGGTGGTGGAAAGCTTATTTTGTGACAGTCTTTTTGTTGTGCCTACCTGTAACTCAGCATCTCCACTATATGGTGAGTGGCAACTATCCTTTTCATAATACCGTCTGATATTTTCACCTTTTTAAGAGCGGAATTACTTTTCATTATCTGTCATCTTTACTACACTGCATCACATTAAGCAAAACATGAATGAAAATCTAAAGAGTTCGCAGAGGTAAAAAGGCATTGCATAAAGTTTGCATATGGTCGATTTTAGCTCATCCTATATCGAAATTTTATTTACAATTGACAGTAGAACAGTATCTCATTTCGTTCTTGAGTTATAGGGTTTTATATCCAATGGACAGCTGGGCATGACACACTCAGCTGTCTGTGCAGACAGGCCAGCTGCTATGAAATACTTATCATCCATTTGTACGAAAACTGTTATGCGAAAAAATTTGATTTTTGCATATCTTAAACTACGATATCTTTGCTTGATAAAGGACTGAACTTCTTTTCATTATATGACATAGTTATTGTGCTGCACCAAATTAAGTAAAACACTGCAAAAAGTTTTAAAGATTTCACAGTGGTAAAAAGGCACTGTGTAAACTTTTGTGTTTGGTTGATTTTAGTTAGTACACTGAAGTGAATAAAATGTAGATAAGATGTTGAAACTTTTTTAAAAACCGAGAGCAGAAAGATATCTCATTTCATTCTCAAGTTATCAGGTTTTATATCAGAAAACTGGTCAGACACAACATGCCCTTCAGGTCATTGCGCATCACAAACCATGTGGTCATAACAATCGCCACGTCTCATAAACAATTCAAGATATTGAAACGGAGCTTTTGCAAATGCCAGCACACAATGAGGCACAATGTTGTATCATAAATACTTGAAACCTTTTTATTCGCCGAGATACGGAAGTAACTCGTCTGCAGCAGTGAGAGTTCAGCAATTCAGGACACATTCAAACATCCATAGCACTGTAGGAAAACCAAAGTGGTGCACGTATACACAACCACAATACAGGGGACTGTTGTAGCAGGACGTGTATACATGCCCACAGCAGCAAAAGTGCCACTGAAGTGACACAAAGTATGGATGGAACACGTTTGTGTGGAAAGTTCAAAAAAGTTCAGTTAAGTTATTCCTAAGGACTCGCATTTTCTCTGGAGCCAACATGTTGTTTAGGAGCAACAGCTGCACAAAATTTATTTCATTCACTCCAGTCATTGCAGACTTGCTTCTCAGCCTCTGCACAGCATTCCAATGTCCTTCCAGTTTTTTGCAAATTCGCTGAAATCTTAATCCTGGTCAGCTCCGTCTGTCGTACAGCTCAGGTGTTCTCTTCACATTCTTTCCATTTTCTATTTCTCTTTAAGAAGCAGCATATCTATTTCCTCTATGGCTGAAGAAGGCACTTATTTTTCCAGTACTTTTAACAATGGTTTACTGCAGAATTCTTGAACACATTCAGAGTTCGAATGTAACAAATTTCCTTGAGATGGAGTGGCTTCTGCCCACTAATCAGCACAGATTTAGAAAGCACCGCTTGTGTGAAACTCAGCTCGCCCTTTTCACATGATATCCTACAAATCATGGATGGAGGGCAACAGGCAGATTCCATATTCCTAATTTTTCCGCAAAGCATTTGACATGGCATCCCACTGCAGACTGTGGACAAACATCTCAGCATACAGAATAGGTTTCCAGACATATGAGAGGCTCAAAAACTTTTTAGGTAATGAAATTCAGTACATTTTCCTTGGCAGCACGTGTCGAAGAGAGAAAAGCACATCATCAAGAGTGCCTCAGGGAAGTGTGATAGGGTCGCACTTCTTCTCTATACAGGGTGTTACAAAAAGGTACGGCCAAACTTTCAGGAAACATTCCTCACACACAAAGAAAGAAAATTTGTTATGTGGACACGTGTCCGGAAACGCTTACTTTCCATGTTAGAGCTCATTTTATTACTTCTCTTCAAATCACATTAATCATGGAATGGAAACACACAGCAACAGAACGTACCAGCATGACTTCAAATGCTTTGTTACAGGAAATGTTCAAAATGTCCTCCGTTAGCGAGGATACATGCATCCACCCTCCATCGCATGGAATCCCTGATGCGCTGATACAGCCCTGCAGAATGGCGTATTATCACAGCCGTCCACAATACGAGCACGAAGAGTCTCTACATTTGGTACCGGGATTGCGTAGACAAGAGCTTTCAAATGCCCCCATAAATGAAAGTCAAGAGGGTTGAGGTCAGGAGAGCGTGGAGGCCATGGAATTGGTCCACCTCTACCAAACCATCAGTCACCGAATCTCTTGCTGAGAAGCGTACGAACACTTTGACTGAAATGTGTGTGTGTGTGTGTGTGTGTGTGTGTGTGTGTGTGTGTGTGTGTGTGTGTGTGTTTGAGGTTTACGGGCGCTAAACAGCATGGTCATCAGCGCCCAAATGCATAAAAACAGGAACAGATGCAGTGAAGGGAAGGGACTGAGACGGACAGCAAACAAGGAGAATGGCTAAAAGACACAGACCTGACACAGTTCCACATCCTCACAGACAGAAGCAAAACAAGAGGAGAAGAAACGCACTAAAAAAGGAAAGGAAACACAAGGAAAAGAGAACAGAAACCGAAGGGAAACAAAGAGGTAATCGTGACTGGCGGACCTCTTACCTAAAACCCGGGTGAGCCAGTCACCCAGCAGCATATTAAAACCCTCTCCCTAAAATCCGAGGCAACAAATTGGACAGGACACAAAACCGTAAGACCTTAACCACAGTCGTTGCGTCGTCTTGAAAAATAGAGGGCAAATCCGGTGGCAAAGAAACAACCACCCTCTGGTCAGAGAATAAAAGACAGTCAAGTAAACTGTGGCGGACAGTAATCTGGACGCCACAAGCACTGCAGATTGGGGGGTCCTCCCGCCGGAGTAAAAAACCATGCGTTAAGGGACTGTGCCCGATGCGGAGGCGAGTGAGGAGAACCTCATCCCGCCTGCATGACTGGTAGGACGTACGCCATGGCCGCGTGGTAGCCTTGGCCAGACGCAGCTTATTTTCACCAACTGCCAGCCACTCCTCTTCCCATTGATGCATAACACGAAAACGCAGGAGGGAGGTAACAGCATGGAGGGGGATGGCACATTCAACAAAGTGAGGGAAGGAACATGCATCTTTGGCAGCCACATCCGCCAGTTCGTTTCTCCTAATACCCACGTGCCCCGGCACCCAGCAGAAACAAACCTCCTTCCCCTGCCGTTGCAGGTGGAGTAGGGCATCGTGGATGTTCTGAACAAGCGTATTCGCTGGGTACAAGTGTTTCATGGTCTCAAGGGCACTCAGAGAGTCAGAACAGATGAGGAACTTAAGACTGGGAACACATCTAATCTGCACCAACGCCCACAAGATCGCTAACAATTCAGCATCAAAGATGGTAAACGCCGCAGGAAGCTGTAACTTGACGATTCGATCAGGGAAAACAACAGCACAACCAACAGAGTTCCCCTGTTTAGAGCCATCCGTAAATACTGGGACATGGTCTGGACGCTGGTGTAAAATATTGGAAAATAAGGAGGTAAAAACAAACGCAGGAGTACAGCTCCTCCGGTACTGCGACAAGTCTAAAAGGATGCTGGGCCTCTGGAGCACCTTGTCGTTGGGGGGCCACACGCTCCACACCAAGGGACGCAAGCAAATGCTTGGCACGAATCCCAAATGGTCTCCTTGCCCTGGGACGACTGGAAAAGAGACGTTCCACAGGTGGTCAGGCAATGGTAGGGTACGCAGGGGAGGTAGGACGGGCAAGGAATTGACACACGCGTCGCACCGTGAGGAGTTTCCGCCGGATGGCGAGCGGCGGTTCCCCTGCCTCAGCACACAGGCTGGGTATGGGACTGGTACAGAAGGTACCAGTGGCCAGCCTGATACCCTCGTGGTGTACTGCATCAAGAATCTTCAGATACGAAGGTCTCGCTGACCCATACACGGTGCAACCATAGTCAAGACGCGACCGGACGAAAGCCCTATAAAATTGCAGCAGACGCGTCCGATCTGCTCCCCAGGACCGATGGCTCAGACACTTCAAAATATTCAGTGCTTTCAGGGCCCGCACCTTGAGGTCTTTAAGGTGCGGCAACCACGACAACTTGGAATCAAAAGTGAGGCCCAGGAACCTCACAGTGTCTCTAAAAGGAAGAATGGTGTCCCTCAGATGCAATTCAGGGTAGGTAAAAAGACGTCGAGAACGATTAAAATGAACACACACACATTTGTCTGCAGAAAACGTAAAACCCGTCTTCGCAGTCCATGCCTCTAATCGCTTTATCGTAAGCTGCAACTGCCGACTAGCAGTGACAAGACTAGAGGAAGAACAGAAAACAGCAAAATCGTCCACAAACAAGGAGCATTGGGCAGGACTCCGGATAGTGGACGCGATACTGTTAATAGCGACGGCAAAGAGGGTGACACTCAAAACGCTTCCCTGAGGAACACCATTCTCCTGCACGTACAAATCAGAAAGCACAGTACCAACCCGATATCGAAAGAGGCGGTGGGAAAGAGAGGACCGAATGAAGATGGGGAGGTGGCCACGAAAGCCCCACTGATGGAGGTGATTGAGGATAAGGCGGTGCCAAGTAGTGTCATACGCCTTATTAATATCAAAGAATACACCTAGACAATGCTGGTTGCATAGGAAGGCCTGCTGGATGGCCGCCTAAAGCAGGGTCAAGTTGTCTATAGTTGAACGACATCTCCGAAAGCCACACTGAGAGGGGCTAAGGAGCTGCCTGGTCTCGAGCAGCCAAACCAGGCGACGGTTGACCATGCGTTCCAACGTCTTCCCGACACAGCTCATCAAAGCAATACTCCGATAACTACTGGGATGCGTTCGGTCCTTCCCCGGTTTGAGGAGGGGAATCAAAATCGCCTCCCTCCACAAGTCAGGGTACATGCCGGATAACCATATCATATTAAAACAATTCAGGAGAACTTCCTTGGAAGGCAGTAACAAGTGCTGCAGCATGCTGTACCGGATTTGATCATGACCAGGCGCAGTATCACGAGCCACAGACAGCACCGAATCCAGTTCCCACATTGTGAAGGGGCAGTTGTAGGGTTCAGAATTTGGAGACCGGAAGTCCAAGTGACCCCTCTCGATGGCGGTGCGGCAGCGGCAGAAATCTGGATCACAGTTAATAGTGACGGTAGATTCCGCAAAATGCATGGCCAGTGTCTGGGCAGTGTCTCTTGGCGCCGTGAGGAGACTTCCCTGATGCAGCAATGCCGTGACAGGTAGCTGGCCGAGTTTCCCAGAAATCCTCCTGATGGCTTCCCATACGTTCGTAGAACTAGTGGAGCCGGAGATGGAGTTCAAAAACGATTGCCATGACCGTCGTTTGCTCTATTTAATCACTCGCCACGCTTTGGCCCTTGCCACCCGAAAGGCCGCAAGATTGTCAGCTGAGGGACGGCACTTGAAGCGGCGCAGAGCTGCATGGCAGGCTCGGATGGCTGAGAGGCACTCAGTGGTCCACCAAGGGACAGGACGCCTCTTGGGATGACCGGATGACCGGGGGATTGACAATTCAGCAGCATGGGAGATCACGGCCGTAACATGGTCTACCCATTCGTGGACGCTGGCACGGTGTTCCAAAACAGCCAGTTGGCTGAAAAGTGTCCAGTCAGCTCTGTAGAGGTGCCACCAGGGCGGCACTGGTAATGCCACCGTCTCATCCATGAGGCGAATCCAAAGGGGGAAGTGGTCACTAGAATGGAGGTCAGCAGCAACCTCCCACAGAGCAGAATCCGCGAGTGCTGGAGAGCAAAAGGAAAGGTCAATAGCTGATGACGACCCGAAAGCAGTACAGAAATGAGTGGGAGCACCAGAGTTGAGGATGCACAGTTCTTCGGACGTCATGAGGCTTTCCAGAATGCGACCCCTGGGGCAAGTAGTCAAAGAGCCCCATAAGACATTATGAGCATTGAAGTCCCCCAGAAGAAGAAATGGGCGGGGGAGTTGGCTAATAGGGTCTGTGAGAGCCTCAGAGTCTATTGCATCCTGAGGCGGTAAATAAACTGAACAGACTGTGAGCCTCCGACACACAAGAAGGTTAACTGCAACTGCTTGCAAGTCTGTAACGAGAGGGAGCTCAGATGAGGGGTGCATTTCACGGACAAAAACCACAACACCACCCTTTGCCCTTTCCCCCCTCAGATCATCTTTCCGATATACGGTATAGCCCCGTAAAGAAGGAGCATCAGTGGCCCGAAAATGTGTCTCTTGGAGACATAAGCACAAAGGGCACTCTCGTACAAGGAGTTGTAATTCGGCCACATGCGTCCTAAACCCATTCAGGTTCCACTGTAATATGGGAGCCAGTGATCAGAGTGGCTGAACTTTCACCCTGCCTCTGTGTTTTGGAGGAGAGCCCGCACTGGCCGGAGATTTATTCCTGGCGCGAGAAGATCACCCCCGGTCGACATCAATGTCCATCAGCTCCGATGACGACCCACAGGAGATGTCAGACAGACCGATGGCCTCGTCATCGGACCGACCCTGACCAGTCTCCTCAGGTGGCAAAACCTTCACCTTCAGCGTCTCTGTCTTGGGGGGCTTAGAATGCAGGTGGAGCATTACTCGCCTGGGCAGAAGGCCCCATATGGGGAGAGGGAGGAAGTACCCCAATGTCAGCAACCACGGCCTTGTCCAATGTTGCGGGGAGAGCCGCAGGTTTCAAAACAACCGCAGCAGCACAAGTGCACTGGCAAACGCAGGTATTAGTGCTAACACTAGCAACCTCCATTTGCGTAGCAACAGTGGCCATTTGTACCGGTGTTTTCAGAGCGGAAGCGAAAGTTGTTGTAAACACAGGAGGTGGCATGGCCTTAAAGAGCTTCTTGGCCTCACCATAGGGGATGCGCTTAGATGTTTTGATCTCCTGTATCTTCCGTTCCCTGAGATAGATGGGACAGACCAGGCTCCAGACAGGGTGACTCCCAGAGCAATTCACACACTTCACAGGCGATGAACAATCGGCTCCTTCATGGGCAGGCTGACCACAGCACATTGGGTTGGGGAAATACTGCTGTACTGGCAAACGTAAGAACCCCGCTTTAACAAGCTCTGGGAGTCTCGGGCAACTGAACGTGAGAATAAACGAGTCGGATTTGACGAGGTCCCCATCGACTCATTTCATAATATGCTGCACGTCAACAATACCTTCGTCAGCCCACTCAGATTTTAACTCGTCTGTTGAGATATCCACCAAGTCACTACATGTCACAACACCCTTACTATAATTCAGAGTGGAGTGGAGCTCGGTCTCGATAACGTACTCTCCGAGACAGGTTGCTTTCCGAAGAGAAGTGACTTGACGGGAACTGGAAGTCTCAACTAACAGAGTCCCATTGCGCAGTCGCTTCACAGATTTCAGTGTTCCTGCAATACCCACAAGACCCTTGTGGATGTAAAAGGGAGAAACCCTCTCAGAGCTGCCCTCCTTCCGTTTAATAATCAAAAACACATTCTGATTATCAGCATGTGTTCTGTTACGACAGTCTGATAAATCACTAGCAACACCAGGAGCTGGAGGACTCTCAGCACGAAGTCGCTTTTTCGATGGGGTGTGTTTTCCTACCAGTGGCCCACCCAATCCACTGGTAGGGGGAAATGTAGAGATCGAAGGGTCCATTGTGGTCCCACGAGCAGCTAGGGAACTAAAGGTCTGCTCAGACAGAGCCCCGCGTGCCTGAGTAAGCCTTATACAACTGGGGTGCGGCAGGTGCCCCAGAGGTTGCCCGCTTGCGACTGTTCCACCCCGACAGCCACGCATCTCATAGGCGCGGAGAACACCGTAAGATTGAGGGTTTTTTATAGAGGTTGGCCTTCCTCGCAATCCAGGCGGTCAAGCCAAGATTACCATTCCCCGCAGCACACAACATTCCACTGCCGCGCCATGCGGTGGTCGCTGAAGCGTGTCCGGGGGTTACGGTGACAGGAGACTGGCGGCGCTGACCAGTCCCCAGCTCAGGACCCCGGGGTCGCCAAGCCCGTACTCAGCAAATCAATGCTGAGCCCCTGGGGGCGACTGAAATGTGCAGGAGCTCCATCGTGCATGAACCACACGTTGTGTTGTACTTGTAAAGGCACATGTTCTAGCAGCACAGGTAGAGTATCCCGTATGAAATCATGATAACGTGCTCCATTGAGCGTAGGTGGAAGAAACTAAAATGAGCTCCAACAGGGAAATTAAGCGTTTCCGGACACATGTCCACATAACATCTTTTCTTTATTTGTGTGTGAGGAATGTTTCCTGAAAGTTTGGCCGTCCCTTTTTGTAACAACCTGTATACACTACTGGCCATTAAAATTGCTACACCATGAAGATGACATGCCACAGACGCGAAATTTAACCGACAGGAAGAAGATGCTGTGATATGCAAATGATCAGTTTTTCAGACCATTCACACAAGGATGGCGCCGGTGGCGACACCTACAACGTGCTGACATGAGGAAAGTTTCCAAACCGATTTCTCATACACAAACAGCAGTTGACCAGCGATGCCTGGTGAAACGTTGTTGTGATGCCTCGTGTAAGGAGGAGAAATGCGTACCATCATGTTTCCGATTTTGATAAAGGTCGG
Source organism: Schistocerca serialis cubense (assembly GCF_023864345.2). NCBI lineage: Eukaryota > Metazoa > Arthropoda > Insecta > Orthoptera > Acrididae > Schistocerca > Schistocerca serialis. Next base: position 121,456,175 of record NC_064649.1, read on the forward strand.
ATTGTAGCCTATCGCGATTGCAGTTTATCGTATCGTGACATTGTTGCTCGCGTGGTCAAAATCCAATGACTGTTAGCAGAACAGGGATTCGGTGGGTTCAGGAGGGTAATACGGAATACTGTGCTGGATCCCAACGGCCTCGTATCACTAGCAGTCGAGATGACAGGCATCTTATCCGCATGGCTGTAACGGATCGTGCAGCCACATCTCAATCCCTGAGTCAGCAGATGGTGACATTTGCAAGACAACAACCATCTGAATGAAAAGTTCGACGACGTTTGCAGCAGCATGGACTATCAGCTCGGAGACCGTGGCTGCGGTTACCCTTGACACTGCATCACAGACAGGAGCGCCTGTGATGGTGTACTCAATGACAAAACTGGGTGCATGAATGGCAAAACGTCATTTTTTCGGATGAATCCAGGTTCTGTTTACAGCATCATCATGGTCGCATCTGCGTTTGGCGACATCGCGGTGAGCACACACTGGAAGCATGTATTAGTCATCACCATACTGGCGCATCACCCAGCGTGATGGTATGGGGTTCCATTGGTTACATATCTTGGTCACCTCTTGTTCGCATTGACGGCACTTTGAACTGTGGACGTTACATCAGATGTGTTACAACCTGTGGCTCTACCCTTTATTCGATTCCTGCGAAACCCTACATTTCAGCAGGATAATGCAGGACCGCATGTTGCAGGTCCTGTACAGGCCTTTCTGGATACAGAAAATGTTCGACTGCTGCCCTGGCCAGCACATTCTCCTGATCTCTCACCAACTGTTAACATATGGTCAATGGTGGCCGAGCAACTGGCTCATCACAATACACCAGTCACTACTCTTGATGAACTGTGGTATCGTGTTGAAGCTGCTTGAACAGCTGTACCTGTACATGCCATCCAACCTCTGTTTGACTCAATGCCCAGGCGTATTGAGGCCGTTATTACGGCCAGATGTGGTTGTTCTGGGTACTGATTTCTCAGGATCTATGCACCCAAATTGCATGAAAATGTAATCACATGTCAGTTCGAGTATAATATATTTGTCCAATGAATACCCGTTTATCATCTGCATTTCTTCTTGGTGTAGCAATTTTAATGGGCAGTAGTGTACATAAATGATCTGACAGACAGGGTGACAAGCAACTTCCACCTCTTTGCTGCTGACAGAACTGTAGCTTACGGGAAGGTGTCATCACTGAGCGATTGTTGAAGTAAATTAGATGACTTAGGCAGAGGTGAATGGCAGGTGGCCCTGAATGTAGAAAAATGTAACTTAACGCAAATGCAATGTTTGAATACCGCATTATTAGGGCGTAGTTGCCACAGTCACATCTATTAAATATCTAGGCGTAATGTCGTGAAGCAGTATGAAATGGAATGAACGCTTCAGATTGGTGGTAGGGAAGGTGAATGCTTGTATTATTGAGAGAATTTTGGGAAAGTTTAGCGCACGTATACTGGAGATGCCGCATAGAATGCTACTGTGACCCAATTTTGAGTATTGCTCAAGCGTTTGGGATCCCCATCAGCAAGACATCAAAGCAACTGAGAGGCATGTGCTTGATTTGTGTTACTGGTAGGTTCGATAAGCATACAATTATTACAGAGATGCTTTGTGAACTCAGATGGGAATCCCTGTGGAAAGACAACAAGACAACTCCCCTTTCGCAAGGCACTACAATGGAAATTTAGAGAACTAGCGTTTGCACCAACTGCAGAATGATTCTACTGCCGCCAGTGTATATTTTACATAAGGTCAACGAAGATAAGATAAGAGAAATTAGGGCTCATACGAGAAATTAGGGATCATACAGAGGCATATAGACAGACTTCCTCTCTTGCTCTATTTGCGAATGGAACCGGAATGGAAATTATTACTATTATTATTATTATTACTATTATTATTATTATTATTATTATTATTAGTAGTAGTAGTAGTAGTAGTAGTAGTAGTAGTAGCAATTATGACAATTCCAGGCCCACTGCAATCATAACTGACAATATCGATGGGTCAACACGGCAGCACACAGAGGTCATCAGCTGCAGAGGCCCGCATTCAAAAACATGTGCTGATCGTTGTGCTCTGAAACTCTTGTGCCTGAACCAGCACTGTACTTTGCCATCACATCTGCCACAGATCACTGTCTGCCCTGCTTTAGCCAGCAGTAAAGTCTCTGATGTCTGCAATGTGTGGGCGTATGGCACTCCGTTGTCCACTTGTCGTTTTACTACCCTGCAACCACTTTCAATATATGCTCACACCACAATTTCTTTCTTTTTTTTCCATATGTCTAGTTCCCCAGGAACAAATTGAGGAGCAGATGTCCATGATTGTTGAATGAGTCAGCACATGACATTAACATTTGTTGTTGTTGTCTTCAGTCCTGAGACTGGTCTGATGCAGCTCTCCATGCTACTCTACCCTGTGCAAGCTTCTTCATCTCCCAGTACTTACTGCAACCTACATCCTTCTGAATCTGTTTAGTGTATTCATCTCTTGGTCTCCCTCTACGATTTTTACCCTCAACACTGCCCTCTAATGATAAATTTGTGATCCCTTGATGCCTCAGAACATGTCCTACCAACCGGTCCCTTCTTCTTGTCAAGTTGTGCCACAAACTCCTCTCCTCCCCAATTCTATTCAATACCTCCTCATTAGTTATGTGATCTGCCAATCTAATCTTCAGCATTCTTCTGTAGCACCACATTTTGAAAGCTTCTATTCTCTTCTTGTCCAAACTATTTAACATCCATACATGGCTACACTCCATACAAATACTTTCAGAAACGACTTCCTGACACTTAAATCTATGCTCAATGTTAACAAATTTCTCTTCTTCAGGAACGCTTTCCTTGCCATTGCCAGTCTACATTTTATATCCTCTCTACTTTGACCATCATCAGTTATTTTGCTTCCCAAATAGCAAAACTCCTTTATTACTTTAAGCGTCCCATTTCCTAATCTAATTCCCTCAGCATCACCCGAATTAATTTGACTACATTCCATTATCCTCGTTTTGCTTTTGTTGATGTTCATCTTATATCCTCCTTTCAAGACACTGTCCATTCCATTCAACTGTTCTTCCAAGTCCTTTGCTGTCTCTGACAGAATTACAATGTCATCGGCGAACCTCAAAGTTTTTACTTCTTCTCCATGGATTTTAATACCTACTCCGAATTTTTCTTTTGTTTCCTTTACTGCTTGCTCAATATACAGATTGAATAACATCGGGGAGAGACTACAACCCTGTCTTACTCCCTTCCCAACCACTGCTTTCCTTTCACGCACCTTGACTCTCATAACTGCCATCTGGTTTCTGTACAAATTGTAAATAGCCTTTCACTCCCTGTATTTTACCCCCGCCACCTTCAGAATTTGAAAGAGAGTATTCCAATCAACATTGTCAAAAGCTTTCTCTAAGTCTACAAATCCTAGAAACGTAGGTTTGTCTTTTCTTAATCTATTTTCTAAGATAAGTCGTAGGGTCAGTATTGCCTCACGTGTTCCAACATTTCTGCGGAATCCAAACTGATCTTCGCCGAGGTCGGCTTCTACCAGTTTTTCCATTCGTCTGTAAAGAATACGCGTTAGTATTTTGCAGCTGTGACTTATTAAACTGATAGTTCGGTAATTTTCACATCTGTCAACACCTGCTTTCTTTGGGATTGGAATTATTATATTCTTCTTGAAATCTGAGGGTATTTCGCCTGTCTCGTACATCTTGCTCACCAGATGGTAGAGTTTTGTCAGGACTGGCTCTCCCAAAGTTATCAGTAGTTCTAATGGAATGTTGTCTACTCCGGGGGCCTTGTTTCGACTCAGGTCTTTCAGTGCTCTGTCAAACTCTTCACGCAGTATCGTATCTCCCATTTCATCTTCATCTACATCCTCTTCCATTTCCATAATATTGTCCTCAAGTACATTTCTCTATATACTCTCTATATACTCCTTCCATCTTTCTGCTTTCCCTTCTTTGCTTAGAACTGGGTTTCCATCTGAGCTCTTGATATTCATACAAGTGGTTCTGTTTTCTCCAAAGGTCTCTTTAATTTTCCTGTAGGCAGTATCTATCTTAACCCTAGTGAGATAAGCCTCTACATCCTTACATTTGTCCTCTAGCCATTCCTGCTTAGCCATTTTGCACTTCCTGTCGATCTCATTTTTGAGACATTTGTATTCCCTTTTGCCTGCTTCATTTACTGCGTTTTTATATTTTCTCCTTTCATCAATTAAATTCAATATTTCTTCTGTTACCCAAGGATTACTACTAGCCCTCGTCTTTTTACCTACTTGATCCTCTGCTGCCTTCACTACTTCATCCCTCAGAGATACCCATTCTTCTTCTACTGTATTTCTTTCCCCCATTCCTGTCAATTGTTCCCTTATGCTCTCCCTGAAACTCTGTACAACCTCTGGTTCTTTCAGTTTATCCAGGTCCCATCTCCTTAAATTCCCACCTTTTTGCAGTTTCTTCGGTTTTAATCTACAGTTCATAACCAATAGATTGTGGTCAGAGTCCACATCTGCCCCTGGAAATGCCTTACAATTTAAAACCTGGTTCCAACATCTCTGTATTAGCATTATATAATCTATCTGATAGCTTCTAGTATCTCCAGGATTCTTCCATGTATACAACCTTCTTTTATGATTCTTGAACCAAGTGTTAGCTGTAATTAAGTCATGCTCTGTGCAAAATTCTACCAGATGGCTTCCTATTTCATTCCTCTCCCCCAATCCATATTCACCCACTATGTTTCCTTCTCTCCCTTTTCCTACTCTCGAATTCCAGTCACCCATGACTATTAAATTTTCGTCTCCCTTCACTACCTGAATAATTTCTTTTATCTCATCATACATTTCATCAATTTCTTCGTCATCTGCAGTGCTAGTTGGCATATAAACTTGTACTACTGTAGTAGGCATAGGCTTCGCGTCTATTTTGGCCACAATAATGCGTTCACTATGCTGTTTGTAGTAGCTTACCCGCACTCCTATTTTTTTTATTCATTATTAAACCTACTCCTGCATTACCCCTATATGATTTTGTATTTATAACCCTGTATTCACCTGACCAAAAGTCTTCTTCCACCTGCCAGCGAACTTCACTAATTCCAACTATATCTAACTTCAACCTATCCATTTCCCTTTTTAAATCTTCTAACCTACCTGCCCGATTAAGGGGTCTGACATTCCACGCTCCGATCCGTAGAACGCCAGTTTTCTTTCTCCTGATAACGCCGTCCTCTCGAGTAGTCCCCGCCCAGAGATCCGAATGGGGGACTATTTTACCTCCGGAATATTTTACCCAAGAGGACGCCATCATCATTTAACCATACAGTAAAGCTGCATGCCCTCGGGAAAAATTACGGCTGTAGTTTCCCCTTGCTTTCAGCCGTTTGCAGTACCAGCACAGCAAGGCCGTTTTGGTTAATGTTACAAGGCCAGATCAGTCAATCATCCAGACTGTTGCCCCTGCAACTACTGAAAAGGCTGCTGCCCCTCTTCAGGAACCACACGTTTGTCTGGCCTCTCAACAGATACCCCTCCGTTGTGGTTGCACCTACAGTATGGCCATCTGTATCGCTGAGGCACGCAAGCCTCCCCACCAACGGCAAGGTCCGTGGTTCATGGGGGTAGGGACATTAACATAGAGAAGCAAAATGGAGAAAAATCCTAAGCACATTATAAGCTGTGACTATATATAACCGTAATCAACAATATAACACAGCAATTAGCTTAATTTATTTCCCAGAAATCCCTAACAGAATAGAAAGAGTGATCCACAATGGAATTGTTCTATTTAGTATTGAATGTGTGTGAAGATTACTGCTAAGATTTTTTAATTCTTGTCGTAGCTTAATGTGAATGGATGCAGTAGAATACTGCATGCCTTTCTACACAACAGTCAAGCTGGTGTGATCCAAATGCAGATTGGCCTTTCTGCCTTGTATTAACTGAGTGAAAGCTGCTAATTCTTAAGAATAAGTTCAAATTGATAAGAACAAACAAAATAAAAGAAAATAAATTTTTAGAGGCCATTGTCAGAATTCCCAGACTCTTGAAGAACAGGGGTGAAAAGATGTTCACAAACTTACATCACTTACTGATTGAACTGCTCTTTTATGAGCCAAAAATACCCCATGTGGGTGGGCAGATTTATCACTGAATATAATGATGTATGCCAGAAGTGAATGAAAATAAGCTAAGAGGGCTAATTTTTGCACTGGACCCTCACTTACTGCAGACACTGTTCTAATGGTACATCCAGATTTCGAGCAATATCCTGAACATGGGCTGTCTGAACAATTCAAATATCTGGGTGTTCAGATAGTAAACTACTACAAGAAAGTCCACGTTCTTAGAAATTAGAATTGTTCAGACTCAATAATCATATGCCCATTCTGCTTAATATAAATGCATCCCACAACATTGTTAGAATAAATCACCATTTGTCTCTGCCCCACTTATATACATCTCCTCACCACATCCCATGCATGCAACACTACCCGACAATATTCACTCTTGCAATGGACAGCAGTCATTACATTTCGGCTCATCAGCATGTAACACAAGGAGGAGAGTATTCAGTATTCAGTTTATTCACCATTGACCACTTACAGCGGAATAGGTCTGAACATTAAATATACAATTAACAATAACTTTACAGTAAAGTTTTTACAATTTAATTCCTTTTCTTTTAGGAATATTCTTATACACTACTGTCAACGATTATTTCAAAATATTCTGTTATGTTATAAAATGAGTGTTTGAGTAACCAGTCATAAACCTTACGTTTGTGAGGGAGGGAGGGAGAGACGGAGGGAGGGAGAGACGGAGGGAGGGAGAGACGGAGGGAGGGAGGATATAATATCATCAAAATGTTTCTAATCCATCGAAAAATTTCATAATCACAAGACTAAAAAGCAGAAAAGAATTATCTGAATCAAAAACTTTTTAATACACTACATTTTAAAAATGAACTAAAAAGCATAAAGTAATGTCTCTTAGCTCCACACAGCTTCTTAACTTCATACACTTAGTCCTGAAAACTGTGACTGTGAATTTTTTAATAGCCATGAAAATACTTGTAAGATTATACCAAAAAACATGGGGCACATGCAATAAATCACTGGTGCATTAATATTTTATTTCCGAACCATAAGTATTATGTAATGCATGTACTCCTCATGTTTCATTATAAATCTTACAAGTATTTTCATAGCTATTAAAAATTAGCAATCGCAAATTTTCAGAAGTACGTGTATGCTATCAGGAATCGGTATGAGGCTTGGAGAAAATTATTTTATACTTTTCAGCCCATTATAAATGTATTTTATATTAAGAAGTTTTTGATTTAAATAATTATTATCACTTAGACAATATATTACATTAAGTAAGTTTCACTTTCCACATCGTACGGAGAGTCCATGGAACATGCTAACAACTAACAATCTTTTCCTTCACTAGTAACTTAAGTGACAAATCTCTTCATCAAGGCAAATAATTACAAAATAGGAGAATCTAAGAGTTCAGAAATGCTTCAGTTCTGTTAAGCTAAGAACTCATATGACTGAAAAAAAGTTATCTGTTGTGAAGCAAATCTTACCCCATACAACAGGTCCTCTCCTCCATTTCAAATCTGAAATTCTCAGTTATCAAACCAGATGCCCAGCTGGGCCCGTATTTCTCCAGTGCTGGCTCAAATGCATTGAACAGCCAGAGAATGAATTCTGAAGGATCCTGCTGGTCATTTACATTGTAGTCACTATTCAATGTGCCAAGCACTTCTGCAAGTTTCCTGAAAAACACATTTAAAAATACAATTTACAAGGAAGTTGCACAACAATGTGTAAAATGAAGGCAATTATTGAAACTTCCTGTAAGGTTAAAACTATGTGCCAGCCCAAAACTCAAACATGGGACCTTTGTATTTCATAGGCAAGTGTTCTACCAACTGAGCTACCAGAGAACAACTCGTGACCCTCCCTCACAGCTTTACTTCCATCATTGCCTCTCTCCCACTTTTATTTCCTTAAATAAATAAATAAAACTGGAATCGAATCCCAGTCTGGCACACAGTTTTAATCTGCCAGGAGGTCTCAAAACAGCAAACACTCCACTGCACACTGAAAATTCAATCTGGAGTGCAATTATTACTAAAACTGTATCTTCAAGGAGAAATGAATCTGCTTACAAAATGTCAAAAATTACATAGCTTAAGGAAGAAGGACACAAATCTGAGCCATTCCATCTACCACAAATCTATTCACACAAACTGATATCTGCATAAGCTCTTGTAAGACTTAACTCATGCTAAATTTTTTCATAGTGATAACTTCCCTATATCAATTAATACTGTTATGTATTTTCTTGAATACATGTTGAAAATATTTAATTCTGTTCTAATATCTCCATTTCTAATCATGTCTGTTCTTCTGCGGCCTATTGTCTTTCTTAGGAACTGCATCTCTGCTGTTTGAATTTTTTTTGTTAACCCAGCTTTCACTTTTATAGGAACCATCATTACTTTATAGATTTTCATGATGATCTCTTTTTGTACTTTATGGCCCAATGTACTGCTAATGGTACCACAGATAGCTTGGATTTGTGTATTTTGTTTTCAATATCAGAGTCAAAATCAACATTTAAAGTACAGCTTAAATAAGAGATTTGAGTCACTTGATATAAAACTGAATTATCTAAACCAATTTTTGATTGGACTAGATATTTTCCTTGGAATGCCACTATTTTTGTTTTATTGCTAGAAACTTTAAAGTTTTATTTCTTGCAAATTTTGTTCAGTTGGTATACTGATCTTTGGAGGTAATCTTCATTCTTTTGAATAATAATGATGTCATCAGCAAACGAAAGCCCATTCATTACTGGCAAACTCACATCACACACCGCAATGCCACAAAGTGGCATTCAGTCTCGTGGTGAGCAAAGATCATAGTCTCTTGGTTCATCAGTGTATATATTTAAGTAACAAATGCATTATGCATTTGATGTCTACAGCTGAAACAAGCTAATAAATATAAAATCAATAATATTAAATAGGAAATACTTTGTAACATTGTGCAAATTTATATTTATTAGATCACAAGCCAGCTTTCGGCTTCTTAGGCATCGTCAGGTGACGGCAGTGTCGCAAAAACAGGTAAAATGATTTGTGACTTACATAGATATTATTTATACGGAACATACAAAAGACAAAAAAATATGAAATTTACAGTGTTTACATAGGAAAGTATTACTTTTTTATGTCACACAAAATGAAATGAGTATATGGTATCGTTGGCCGGGAGGCCCCATATGGGGAAGTTTGGCCGCCAAGTGCAAGTCTTATTTCATTCGACACCACATTGGGTGATGAGGATGAAATGATGATGAGGACAACACAACACCCAGTCCACGGGCGGAGAAAATCTCCGACTCGGCCGGGAATCGAACCCGGGCATGCTTGCACAAGAGGCAAGCACGTTAACGCCCAGCTAAGCAGGTGGACTGTCACACAGAAATAGCTGCATTAACTAGATGGGAAAAATGAAGTTTTTAACATGGTGACACATTTAACAACAGATGAAAAATAAAGCTGAATTTACAATTTTAAGGTAGTATTTGTGGATAAAAGTTAATTTAATAGAGATGGAAAAAGGAAACTAAGTTTCATCACTTAATACTAAGCTCGCATTCAGTGTCATAAGTTTGTTGATTTCCATTATTTCCAGCAGGGTCATCTTGCTGCTGTTCTTAACACAATGAGGAACTTATTCTACATAATATGACTGAAATTTAAGTTTTACATTCTGTTAAGAAAAGCTGAAAGATGACCCTACTCAAATATCAATAAACACATAACATAGAATGCCGGTTTAGTACGAAATAACCAAACACAGTTTCCATTTCCACCCTGTTCGATTTAGTTTTAATTACAAATACTACATTACAATTGTAGATTCTACTCTATTTCTCAGCAGTTGTTAGATGTATCTCCACGTATAAAACTGTGTGTTTCCCTTTTTAGTTAATGGAACTTTAGTACGTAAATGCTCTATATTCATCATTTTTGTATCATTTGTATCTTTTGTAAAAGTAATATCTATGTGGGTGGCACATCATTTTATCTGTGTTTGCAACATACATTTGTCACCTGGTGATGGCAAAAGAAGCTGAAAGCCGGTTTGTGATCAAATATAATTTTGCTCATTTAATACTGTTATCCTGCTCTACTGTTAACATGCTCTGTCAAGCACCAACGGAAAATTCAGTTAATGAAAATAAAACTACTGCTGCTGCTGCTACCACCACCACAACTAAATGGCTATGGCTACTACTATCTTTTACTTAAACAAATGGTACCAACAGCTCAATATATACTAAGGTGACAAAAGTCATGGGATATCTCCTAACATCATGTTGGACCTCCTTTTGCCCAGCGTATTGCAGCAGCTTGATGGTGCATGGACTCAACGAGTCATTGGAAGTCCCCTGGCAAAACATCTGTGGTGTCACCGCCAGACACCACACTTGCTAGGTGGTAGCTTTTAAATCGGCCGCGGTCCGTTAGTATACGTCGGACCCGCGTGTCGCCACTGTCAGTGATTGCAGACCGAGCGCCACCTCACGACAGGTCTAGAGAGACTTCCTAGCACTCGCCCCAGTTGTACAGCCGACTTTGCTAGCGAAGCTACACTGACCAATACGCTCTCATTTGCCGAGACAATAGTTAGCTTAGCCTTCAGCTACGTCATTTGCTACGACCTAGCAAGGCGCCATTACCAGTTTATATTCAGTGTAATAATGTCTAACAAGAGCGATGCTCTCCAATTGTGGATTAAAGTTAAGTATTCCAAGAACTACGTTCTTTTCTTTATAGGATAATTACTTTACCTTGTTCCAGACCTCACGCCAATCTGCGTGAGCTTAGCGCGTGCCTTTCGACTACCTCCAAGTGGCTTGGCTGTCTTGCCGCGCCACTACAACATCAAACCATGGTGCCTCTATAACTGCCAGTACAGGATTTTGTGCTTGAACTGACCTCTCGACTATGTCCCATAAACGTTCGATGGGATTCACGTGGGCAGTCTGGCTGACCAAACCATTTACTCAATTTCTCTACAACATACGGTGGCCCAATGACACGGTGCATCATCATTCGCAAATTTCCATTGTTGTTTCAGAACATGAAGTCTGTGAATGGGTGCAAATAGTCTCCAAGTAACTGTACACAACTATCTCCACTAAATGATTTGTTCAGCTGGACCAGAGGACACAGACCATTCCATGTAAACATAGCCCACATCATTATGGAGCCACCACCAGCTTTGCACAGTGCCTTGTTGACAACATGGGTCCACGGCTTCATGGGGTCTGCATCACACGTGAACCCTAACAAGAGCTGTTACCGACTGAAATCAGGATTCATCTGACCGGGCCAGGCTTTTCCAGTCATCTAGCACCCAACCGATACGGTCAGGAGCCCGAGAGGGGCACTGCAGACAATGTCGTGCTGATAGCACTCACGTCGGCCATCTGCTGCCATAGCCCATTAACACCAAAGTTTGCTTCACTGTGCTAACAGTTGCTTGTCTGTTAGCACTGACAACTCTATGCAAATACTGCTGTTCTCGCATGTTAAGTGAAAGACCCGTATGAAGGACATAGTGATAGGCATCCCTGGGGTTGTGAAGCAGCTAAATGGGTTGAAAATAAATAAATCGCCAGGTCCTGATGGGATTCCAATTCGGTTTTACAGAGCGTACTCTACTGCATTGGCTCCTTACTTAGCTTGCATTTATCGCGAATCTCTTGCCCAACGTAAAATCCCGCGCGACTGGAAAAAAGCGCAGGTGACGCCTGTATATAAGAAGGGTAGAAGGACGGATCCTCAAAATTGCAGACCAATATCCATGACATCGGTTTGTTGCAGGATTCTTGAACATATTCTCAGTTCGAATATAATGAATTTCCTTGAGACAGAGAAGTTGCTGTCCATGCATCAGCACAGTTTTAGAAAGCATCGCTCCTGCGAAATGAAACTTGCCCTTTTTTCACATATCTTGCGAACCGTGGATGAAGGGTATCAGACGGATGCCATATTCCTTGACTTCCGGAAAGCGTTTGACTCGGTTCCCCACTGCAGACTCCTAACTAAGGTACAAGCATATGGGATTGGTTTCCAAGTATGTGAGTGGCTCGAAGACTTCTTAAGTAATAGAACCCAGTACGTTGTCCTCGATGGTGAGTGTTCATTGGAGGTGAGAGTATCGTCTGGAGTGCCCCAGGGAAGTGTTGTAGGTAAGCTGTTGTTTTCTATCTACATAAATGATCTTCTGGATAGGGTGGATAGCAATGTGTGGCTGTTTGCTGATGATGCTGTGGTGTATGGGAAGGTGTCGTCGTTGAGTGACTGTAGGAGGATACAAGATGACTTGGAGAGGATTTGTGATTGGTGTAAAAAATGACAGCTAACTCTAAATATAGATAAATGTAAATTAATGCAGATGAATACGAAAAAGAATCCCGTAATGTTCGAATACTCCATTAGTAGTGTAGCGCTTCACACAGTCACGTCGATTAAATATTTGGGCGTAACATTGCAGAGCGATATTAAGTGGGACAAGCATGCAATGGTAGTTGTGGGGAAGGCGGATAGTCGTCTTCAGTTCGTTGGTAGAATTTTGGGAAGATGTGGTTCATCTGTAAAAGAGACCGCTTATAGAACGATGGTGCGACCTATTCTTGAGTACTGCTCGAGTGTTTGGGATCCCTATCAGGTCGGATTGAGGGAGGACATAGAAGCAATTCAGAGGCAGGCTGCTAGATTTGTTACTGGTAGGTTTGATCATCACACGAGTGTTACGGAAATGCTTCAGGAACTCGGGTGGGAGTCTCTGGAGAAAAGGAGGCGTTCTTTTCGTGAATCGTTACTGAGGAAATTTAGAGAACCAGCATTTGAGGCTGACTGCAGTACAATTTTACTGCCGCCTACATTTCACGGGAAGACCACAAAGATAAGGTAAGAGAGATTAAGGCTCATACAGAGGCATATAGGCAGTCATTTTTCCCTTGTTCGGTTTGGGAGTGGAACAGGGAGAGAAGATGCTAGTTGTGGTACGAGGTACCCTCCGCCACACGGAGTATGTATGTAGATGTAGATGTAAATGTAGAAAGCTGTTGGCCATGCAATGTCTGAGATGAGAGGTAATTCTTGAAATTTGGCATTCTTGACACACTCTTAACACTGTGGATCTCAGAATACTGAATACCTTCATGAGTTCTAAAATGGAATGTCCCACGCATCTAGTTCCAACTACCATTCTGCACTCAAAGTCTGCTAATTCCCATTGTGTGGTGGTAATCATAGTGGAAACCTTTTCAAATGAGACACCCAAATAAAAATGACAGCTCTGCAAATGCACTGCCCCTTTATATCTTGTGTAAGCGGTACTACCACCATCTGTTTATGCGCAAATCGCTATCTGATGAGGTCTGCCACCTCAATGCAAAGTGATGAATGTTAAATGTAATGCCTCTTACCTTGCTTGTTCGTAGACACACTCTTGATGCCCAAGAGATCTCGCATAGTGTACCGTTAGTATGCACGAGATCAGTGAATTGTTCTCCACATTCACATTCTCAAATGCTTGTATCATGCTCTGCATGAAATTTTCCATGGAAAACAGAGTCTGCAAGGTAACGTTCATCCAGCATCTGTTGGAAGTCATTGGATTTTCCAGCCTATAAAGAAATTTCATTCATTACAAAAATAGAAATAAGATTTCTATAAAATGTCATATACAGCTTAAAATTTAAATTGTGATGAAGTAGGCCAGAAATATGAGACACTGTAAGACAGCTCAAGAATTAAATACATTGCGTCACAAAATCTACATCTACATCTACATTTATACTCCGCAAACCACCCAACGGTGTGTGGCGGAGGGCACTTTACGTGCCACTGTCATTACCTCCCTTTCCTGTTCCAGTCGCGTATGGTTCGCGGGAAGAACGACTGTCTGAAAGCCTCCGTGCGCGCTCTAATCTCTCTAATTTTACATTCGTGATCTCCTCAGGAGGTATAAGTAGGGGGAAGCAATATATTCGATACCTCATCCAGAAACGCACCCTCTCGAAACCTGGCGAGCAAGCTACACCGCGATGCAGAGCGCCTCTCTTGCAGAGTCTGCCACTTGAGTTTATTAAACATCTCCGTAACGCTATCACGGTTACCAAATAACCCTGTGATGAAACGCACCGCTCTTCTTTGGATCTTCTCTATCTCCTCCGTCAAACCGATCTGGTACGGATCCCACACTGATGAGCAATACTCAAGTATAGGTCGAACGAGTGTTTTGAAAGCCACCTCCTTTGTTGATGGACTACATTTTCTAAGCACTCTCCCAATGAATCTCAACCTGGTACCCGCCTTACCAACAATTAATTTTATATGATCATTCCACTTCAAATCATTCCGCACGCATACTCCCAGATATTTTACAGAAGTAACTGCTACCAGTGTTTGTTCCGCTATCATATAATCATACAATAAAGGATCCTTCTTTCTATGTATTCGCAATACATTACATTTGTCTATGTTAAGGGTCAGTTGCCACTCCCTGCACCAAGTGCCTATCCGCTGCAGATCTTCCTGCATTTCACTACAATTTTCTAATGCTGCAACTTCTCTGTATACTACAGCATCATCCGCGAAAAGCTGCGTGGAACTTCTGACACTATCTACTCAGTCATTTATATATATTGTGGAAAGCAATAGTCCCATAACACTCCCCTGTGGCACGCCAGAGGTTACTTTAACGTCTGTAGACGTCTCTCCACTGATAACAACAGGCTGTGTTCTGTTTGCTAAAAACTCTTCAATCCAGCCACACAGCTGGTCTGATATTCCGTAGGCTCTTACTTTGTTTATCAGGCGACAGTGCGGAACTGTATCGAACGCCTTCCGGAAGTCAAGAAAAATAGTATCTACCTGGGAGCCTGTATCTAATATTTTCTAGGTCTCATAAACAAATAAAGCGAGTTGGGTCTCACACGATCGCTGTTTCTGAAATTCATGTTGATTCCTACATAGTAGATTCTGGGTTTCCAAAAACGACATGATACGCGAGCAAAAAACATGTTTTAAAATTCTACAACAGATCGATGTCAGAGATATAGGTCTATAGTTTTGCGCATCTGCTCGACGACCCTTCTTGAAGACTGGGACTACCTGTGCTCTTTTCCAATCACTTGGAACCTTCCGTTCCTCTAGAGACTTGCGGTACACGGCTGTTAGAAGGGGGGGCAAGTTCTTTCGCGTACTCTATGTAGAATCGAATTGGTATCCTGTCAGGTCCAGTGGACTTTCCTCTGTTGAGTGATTCCAGTTGCTTTTCTATTCCTTGGACACTTATTTCGATGTCAGCCATTTTTTCATTTGTGCGAGGATTTACAGAAGGAACTGCAGTGCGGTCTTCCTCTGTGAAACAGCTTTGGAAAAAGGTGTCATCCTCTGTTTCAATGCCATCATCATCCCGGAGTGTCTGGATATGTTGTTTCGAGCCACTTACTGATTTAACGTAAGACCAGAACTTCGTAGGATTTTCTGTCAAGCCGGTACATAGAATTTTACTTTCGAATTCACTTAATGCTTCACATATAGCCCCCCTTACGATAACTTTGACATCGTTTAGCTTCTGTTTATCTAAGAGGTTTTGGCTGCGTTTAAACTTGGAGTGAAGCTCTCTTTGCTTTCGCAGTAGTTTCCTAACTTTGTTGTTATACCACGGTGGGTTTTTCCCGTCCCTCACAGTTTTACTCGGCACGTAACTGTCTAAAACGCATTTTACGATTGCCTTGAACTTTTTCCATAAACACTCAACATTGTCAGTGTCGGAACAGAAATTTTCATTTTGATCTGTTAGGTAGTCTGAAATCTGCCTTCTATTACTCTTGCTAAACAGATAAACCTTCCTCCCCTTTTTTATATTCCTATTAACTTCCATATTCAGGGATGCTGCAACGGCCTTATGATCACTGATTCCCTGTTCTGCATATACAGAGTTGAAAAGTTCGGGTCTGTTATCAGTAGGTCCAACATGTTATCTCCACGAGTCGGTTCTCTGTTTAATTGCTTGAGGTAATTTTCGGATAGTGTACTCAGTATAATGTCACTCGATGCTCTGTCCCTACGACCCGTCCTAAACATCTGAGTGTCCCAGTCTATATCTGGTAAATTGAAATCTCCACCTAAGACTATAACATGCTGAGAAAATTTATGTGAAATGTATTCCAAATTTTCTCTCAGTTGTTCTGCCACTAATGCTGCTGAGTAGGGAGGTCGGTAAAAGGAACCAATTATTAACCTAGCTCGGTTGTTGAGTGTAACCTCCACCCATAATAATTCACAGGAATTATCCACTTCTACTTCACTACAGGATAAACTACTACTAACAGCGACGAACACTCCACCACCGGTTGCATGCAATCTATCCTTTCTAAACACTGTCTGTACCTTTGTAAAAATTTCGGCAGAATTTATCTCTGGTTTAAGCCAGCTTTCTGTACCTATAACGATTTCAGCTTCGGTGCTTTCTATCAGTGCTTGAAGTTCCAGTACTTTATCAACGCAGCTTCGACAGTTTACAATTACAATACCGATTGCTGCTTGGTGCCCGCATGTCCTGATTTTGCCCCATACCCGTTGAGGCTGTTGCCCTTTCTGTACTTGCCCAAGGCCATCTAACCTAAAAAACCGCCCAGCCCACGCCACACAACCCCTGCTACCGTGTAGCCGCTTGTTGCGTGTAGTGGACTCCTGAACTATCCAGCGGAACCCGAAACCCCCCCACCCTATGGCGCAAGTCGAGGAATCTGCAGCCCACACGGTCGCAGAACCGTCTCAGCCTCTGATTCAGACCCTCCACTCGGCTCTGTACCAAAGGTCCGCAGTTAGTCCTGTCGACGATGCTGCAGATGGTGAGCTCTGCTTTCATCCCGCTAGCAAGACTGGCAGTCTTCACCAAATCAGATAGCCGCCGGAAGCTGAGAGGATTTCCTCCGATCCATAGCAACACACATCATTGGTGCCGACATGAGCGACCACCTGCAGATGGGTGCACCCTGTACCCTTCATGGCATCCGGAAGGGCCCTTTCCACATCTGGAATGACTCTCCCCGGTATCCACACGGAGTGCACATTGGTTTTCTTCCCCTCTCTTGCTGCCAAAATAATAATTATAATAATAATAATAATAACTGGAAGTTTGCAAAGCAATATTTCATAGCTAGATCAGAAATGTAAGGACTATGGTACGAAGATTAGCATCTCCAAAACGAAAGTAATATCAGTGGGAAAGAGATATAAATGGTTTGAGTGCCAAATAGGAGGAACAAAGTTATAACGGGTGGACGGTTTCAAGTACTTAGGATGCATATTCTCACAGGATGGCAACATAGTGAAAGAACAGGAAGCGAGGTGTAGCAGAGCTAATGCAGTGAGCGCTCAGCTACGATCTACTCTCGTCTGCAAGAAGGAAGTCAGTACCAAGACTAAGTTATCTGTGCACCGTTCAATCTTTCGACCAACTTTGTTGTATGGGAGCGAAAGCTGGGTGGATTCTGGTTACCTTATCAATAAGGTTGAGGTTATGGATATGAAAGTAGCTAGGATGATTGCAGGTACTAGTAGATGGGAACAATGGCAGGAGGGTGTCCACAATGAGGAAATCAAAGAAAAACTGGGAATGAACTCTACAGATGTAGCAGTCAGGGCAAACAGGCTTAGATGGTGGGGTCAAGTTACACGCATGGGAGAAGTGAGGTTACCCAAGAGACTCATGGGTTCAGTAGTAGAGGTTAGGAGGAGATGGGATAGACCAAGGAGAAGGTACCTGGATTTGGTTAAGAATGATTTTTAAGTAACAGGCTTACCATCAGAAGAGGTACCAATGTTAGCACTGAATAGGGGATCATGGAGGAATTTAAGGGGGACTATGCTCCAGACTGAACGCTGAAAGGCATAATCAGTCATAAATGATGATGATGATGATGATGATGATGATGATGATGATGATGATGATAATAATAATAATAATAATAATAATAGTGAAGCACCCAGAATGAGAGAAGGAAATGAAATGAAATCCTCTACATCTACATCTATACTCTGCAAATAAACATGAAGCGCATGGCAGAGGGTACATCCCATTGTACCAGATATTATGGTTCTTCCTGTTCCATTCATGAATGGAGTGCGGGAAGAATGATTGTTTCAATGCCTCTGTGCATTCAGTAATTACTCTAATCTTATCTTCATGATTCCTATGCGAGAGATACATAGGACGCTGCAGTATATTCCTAGAGTGATCATTTAAAGCCAGTTCATAAAACTTTGTTCATAGACTTTCTCTGGATAGTTTCCCTCTGTCTTCAAGAGTCTTGACAATTCAGTTCCTTCAGTACCTATGTGACAATCTCCCATGGATTAAATAAACCTGTCACCATTTGTGCTGCCCTTCTTTGTATTCGTTCAATATCCCCTGTTAGTCCTATATGGTACTGCTCCCACACACTCGAGCAGTATTCTAGACATGGTCACATGAGTGATTTATAAGTAATCTCATTTCTAGATTGATTGCCCTTCCCCAGTATTCTACCAACAAACCGAAGTCTACCACTTGCCTTACCCACAACTGAACCTATAAACATTCCATTTCATTGCCCTACAAAGTGTTACACACAAGTATTTGTATGAGTTGGCCGATTTCAACACTTACTCGCTGATATTATAGTCATAGGATACTACGTTTTTTCATTTTGTGAGGTGCAAAATTTTACATTTCTGAACATTCAGAGCAAGTTGTCAATCTCTTCACCACTTTGAAATCTTATCAAAATCTGACTGAATATTTATGGACTGAATATTTGTGCAGCTTCTCTCAGATAGTGCTTCATTATAGATAACTGCATCATCTGCAAAAAGGCTGATTTTACTATTAATAAAGTCTGCAAGGTCACCAGATACAACCATGACAGACAGGGTCCCAACACATTTCCCTGGGGCACACACAAAGTTACTATTACATCTGATGATGACTCTCCATCCAAGATAACATGCTGTGTCCTCCCTACCAAAAAGTACTCAACATAGTCACAAATTTCACTTGATATGATCGTACTTTTGACAATAAACATAGGTGCAGTACCAAGTCAAATGGTCTTTGGAAATCGAGAAACACTACATCTACCTATCTGGATGCCTTGATCCAAAGCTTTCAGTGTGTCATGTGAGAAAAGGGCGAGTTGGGTTTCACACAATCAATGTTCTCGGAATCCGCGCGGAGGTCATTCTGTTCAAGATCTCTCACTATGTTTAAGCTCAGAATATGTTCTAATATTCCACAACAAATTGATGTCAAGGATACTGGATGGCAGTTCTGTGGATCACTTCTACTACCCTTCTCGTAGATGAGTGTGACCTGTGCCTTTTTCAAAGAACTGGGCACAGTTTTTACTAAATGGATCTACGACAGATTATGGTTAGAAGACGGGGTAGCTCAGCAGCAAATCCAGTATAGAATCTGACAAGGATTCCATCGGGCCCTCTCCATATGGGGCCTCAACCATATTGGTTGATTGGGTATGTGTGTTGTTTCAGTGATCACAAAATCCATTCAAATCTACAAGGAATTTGGCAGCATGAGCCCACTTATCGGCATGACAATGCACCCTTTCTGACCTCAAGGCATGAAAGTTTTGGTTAGAAAGGGTGTCATTAAGCCATAGTATCCTGTCCAGATGCAAGCTGGCCAACAACTTTTGTAACTGGTCCTCTATATCCTGCACACTGACGATGGGACGCAGTTGACATCTGAATTGGTCCCAAATGTGTTCTGTGGGGGACAGATCTAGGGACCTTGCCAGCCACAAGAAAACATAAGCATCACACAGACAGTTCATAGATATAAATATCACATGTGGTTTAGCATTGCTCTGTTGAAAAATGGCACCCTAACTCTACTGCGTGAGAGGTAACATGTGAGGATCCAGGATGTCCATGGTGTACCACTGTGCTGTCAGGATTCCCTCAATCACTGCCAGCCATGCGCTGAATGATGATGATGACAATGATTATTGGTTTGCGGGGCATTCAATTGCACGGTTATCAGAGCCCATACAAATTCCCAACCTTTGTTCAGTCCAAACTCACCACTTTAAGGAATGATGATGAAATGATGAGGACAACACAAACACCCAGTCATCTCGAGGCAGGTGAAAATCCCTGACCCTGCCGGGAATCGAACCCGGTACCCCGTGCTCGGGAAGTGAGAACGCGATCATGAGACCACGAGCTGTGTACACCGTGCACTGAAGTCACACGCAATGAGTCCCTACACTTACACCAGGAATAACACCACTGTGACTCTCCTAAACATTGAAAGAATTGGAACTCCCCCAGGTTACCACCGTACTGACTGGTGATGATGGTTGTCTGGGGTAGTGCATAACCACAATTCATCACTCAACTCTATGTGACATTATTCGTCAGCAGTCCACTCTCCCTAGTCTCAGTACCACTCCAAACACAGCAGTCTGCATTACAGTGTTAACACTTTGCCATCCACATGCCTCGTACAAATGTATTCATTTGGCGTTGGCAGCGCTAATTCGGATTACAAGGTTTGTCACCGGCCACTTGTCACCTTTCCGTTGATGACAAGCTTCAAACACATTGACTTTTTGCGCACTTTAATTTTTCCGGATATCCTCTATTTTGCCATATTGTTCC
Source organism: Schistocerca serialis cubense (assembly GCF_023864345.2). Lineage (NCBI taxonomy): Eukaryota > Metazoa > Arthropoda > Insecta > Orthoptera > Acrididae > Schistocerca > Schistocerca serialis. Next base: position 121,476,969 of record NC_064649.1, read on the forward strand.
ACAAACTCGAATTTTCTTTTCAAGTAACTTATCTGCATGTTCTACACTGTTATAGTAATTATCCGTGTAGAGGTGATGCCACTTTCCATAAGAAGGTGTAAATAGTTCCATCAATGTTTTTGCTAAAGTTTGTCCAGTGCCGGAATATATCTTGAATGAGGAAATGTACCCCGTACTCAAATCACACAGCATCCGAATGAGTACCCCATATTTCAAAATTTTTTACGGATTGTAAACTTTAAAATTTAAATGTCCACACCACGGTATCATTCCTTCATCTATTGAGATGTTTTTACTTAGATTAAACATTTCTTTAAACTTTTTGGAAAAATAATCAATTACGAATTGCACTTTGAAAAGCCAGTTGGCATTATCTGGTTTATTGTTGTTGTCGGAAAAATGATATCTGTCTGAATCGGTTGCGGGACATCGTTTTGCGAAATACCGGTGTGTCTATCAACGGATCTGTTGACCAGTAATCATTGATCCTTGCTTTTTTTTACAATTCCCATAAGGATAGCAAGCCTAAACCATTTTCTAAGTTTGGGTCCCGTAATGTTGACAAATTTGGCATTTTTTAAAATCCAGTTTCCTTCTATTGAAATTTTGACTGTAATACTTGATGGTTTCATTGATAATATATACAAATAGATCATTCCCAATATATAATTCTACGATATCCACAACGCTCTGTGTATCTTTGGGAAATATGTGTGGACCCCGAGATCCTTCAAATTTATTATTGGTCCTCAGTAAATCATAGTCTGTCTTCTTCATCCGATTCATGCGAATCAGTTGGCAACCATAGCGTTCGCCGAATTCTTCTTGGACATATTTCACTATTTTCCAATGATTCTCCTTCACTTTCATTTTTTTGATATCCAATGTCTTCTTCCCAATCGGCCAAGTTGTCCGGAATGTCAGACAAGACGCCCTTGCATTCATCGTAAATAATCGTATCTTCTCTTTCGCCTGCCACGATGAAGTGGACAAGTACTTGTAAAAACAAAAAACTTGTTGATGTGTGTAGCTTATTGTTACCTAAACAAAACACCAACAAAATGAAAAAGATACTTAAATGCTGTCACTGGCCACTGCATGATATTACACTCATGACACCACTGTGGTGTCGCCGGAAGGCAAAGTGTTAATAGTAGCCTATGCATGTGATGGCAATTTCCTAATGTGGCTGCTGATACATGAGATGACACAGAATGTTGCAGGTAATCCATTAATCCATTTCTTGTTCTCGATGGTTGACTGCACTTATTAATACAAAGTGTGACAAGTTTTGTTGCTCAGCTACCAATCTGATTGCAAAGTGCAGGGATTTATACCACGCAAACAGTGTTACAGATGACAGGTCATGGGGTTATGATGTGCTCAGTGCACAATATGGCGATTCTCCCATGTGGTTGCCAATCAGAATGAGGATAACTAGTACACCTGTCCTCATATTCCCATGAAGTCCATCAGGCCAGTGTCACATCCATATGCACCAGAAATCTCGATACTGAAAGATTTGACTTGTCAGTCCAATCTAGACCCACAGTGAGTCCCGTTTCAAACTGTGGCAACTGGCATTAACACTGCCCCACCCAAGTATGCTGTATCTCTGTGTTGTTCACACCTCTTATATACCATACTGCGCATAGCACCAACAATAAAAATGAACAACACTAACACGCTCTGCTGGCCAGTATACCTGTCATAGGAGTGTGCAACTCTTATCATTTGGTGTGTACATATGCGATGTTACACTGACATACAAAAGTGTATCCCAGGCGCTTCTTTGCTTTTTTTTTTTGTCAGGCAGTGTGTCTGAAACACTACAACTTTTCTCAAATGGTCCAGTTCAAAGCTGCCTCATAAAAGAAAAGCTTGCATCATTAGCAATGCACTACTATGCAGAAAAGTGGCCTGATATGTGTAGAGCGAATAAAAAAAGAATAAGCAAACAGATGCTCATCCATCACTGGAAAGAAACAACAATATGGATTACAAAAGTTAGGAAGTATTTACAAAAGCTGGAAGTTCGAACATTGGAGTCCTTAATGTTATGTCCATATTACACTGTAAAAAATCTCTACCAAAGATCTTTTGTAAAAGACGTTCTTTTATAATCTTTCAAGCTTCACTAGGATACTTTTCCATCAACATCTGTAGTTTGCAAACCACTGAAAAGTCATACCAGAGGATTCTTGCCACTGTATCTTATATTAGGGTTTCTTTTCATTTTATTTGCCTACTGAGAATCAGAAGAAATACTCCTCTGTGCACACTGTAATTACTTTATTCAGAGCTTCTCTGTGGTACAGGAGAGGCTGTAGTCCATTCCTCGATTCTACACCTAATATTGGTACTTGAAACCTCATAAATAAGATTCCTTGGGAGACTTCAGGGGTGGGGGTGGGGGGCTGGAGATTAGTGTTTAACATCCCGTCGACACAGAGGTCATTAGAAACAGAGCACAAGCTCGGATGAGGGAAGCATAGGGAACGAAATCGGGCATGCCCTGTCATAGAAACCATCTCGGCATTTGCCTGAAGTAGTTTACGGAAATCAAGAAAAACCCAAATCAGGATGACCGGATGTGGGTTTGAACCGTCGTCCTCCCGAATGCAAGTCCAGTGTACTAACCACTTTGTGAGACCGAATATCTATCCTTATGTGCTGCTGGTTCAGGCTTTTCAATATCCCTGTGATACTTTTCCTTCAATCAAATATGTGATCATTTAAACACCCAACATGGATGTGTATTGCAGGCCACCTCTCCAGGCCACTGGTGACTCTACCGCAGAGTAAACAGTACGACCACAAACATAAGCGTACCGTGTTTGTTGTCAGCATCAATTGCTCCTCTGGCAGCCTTTGCAGCAGTATTCGACTGCCGGCAGCTATAAAGGAAGCCTCTCAGTCAACCCGAGCCAGTTCGCACTGGGAGTTGCTCCGGTCCAATAGCCTACCGCCATTGCTGGTCCATCAATCGGAGCTACACAGAGTACGCGAAAGAACTTACCCCCCCTTCTAACAGCCATGTACCGCAAGTCTCTAGAGGAACAGAAGGTTCCAAATTATTGGAAAAGAGCACAGGTAGTTCCAGTTTTCAAGAAGGGTCGTCGAGCAGATGCACAAAACTGGAGGCCTACATCTCTGACATCGATCTGTTGTAGAATTTTAGAACATGTTTTTTGCTCACGTATCATGTCATTTCTGGAAACCCAGAATATACTCTGTAGGAATCAACATGGATTCCGGAAACAGCGATCGTGCGAGACCCAACTCACTTTATTTGTTCATGAGACCCAGAAAATATTAGATACAGGCTCCCAGGTAGATGCCATTTTTCTTGACTTCCGGAAGGCGTTCGATACAGTTCTGCACTGTCACCTGATAAACAAAGTAAGAGCCTACGGAATATCAGACCAGCTGTGTGGCTGGATTGAAGAGTTTTTAGCAAACATAACACAGCATGTTGTTCTCAATGGACAGACGTCTACAGATGTTAAAGTAACCTCTGGCATGCCACAGGGGAGTGTTACGGGACCATTGCTTTTCACAATATATATAAATGACCTAGTAGATAGTGTCGGAAGTTCCATGCAGCTTTTTGCGGATGATGCTGTAGTATACAGAGAAGTTGCAGTATTAGAAAATTGCAGCAAAATGCAGGAAGATCTGCAGCAGATAGGCACTTGGTGCAGGGAGTGGCAACTGACCCTTAAGACAGACAAATGTAATGTATTGCGAATACATAGAAAGAAGGATACTTTATTGTATGATTATAAGATTGCGGAACAAACACTGGTAGCAGTTACTTCTGTAAAATATCTGGGAATATGCATATGGAACGACTTGAAGTGGAATGGTCATATAAAATTAATTGTTGGTAAGGCGGGTACCAGGTTGAGATTAATTGGGAGAGTCCTTAGAAAATGTAGTCCATCAACAAAGGGGGTGGCTTACAAAACACTCTTTCGACCTATACTTGAGTATTGCTCATCAGTGTGGAATCCGTACCAGGTCGGGTTCACAGAGGAGATAGAGAAGATCCAAAGAAGAGCGGTGTGTTTCGTCACAGGGCTATTTGTTAAGCGTGATAGTGTTACGGAGATGTTTAGCAAACTCAAGTGCCAGGCTCTGCAAAAGAGGCGCTCTGTATCACGGTGTAGCTTGCTGTCCAGGTTTCGAGACGGTGCACTTCTGGATGAGGTATAGAATATATTGCTTCCCCCTACTTATACCTCCCGAGGAGATCACGAATGTAAAATTAGAGAGATTAGAGCACACACGGAGGCTTTCCAGCAGTTGTTCTTCCCGCGAACCATATGCAACTGGAACAGGAAAGGGAGGTAATGACAGTGGCACGTAAAGTGCCCTCCGCCACACACCATTGGGTGGCTTGCAGAGTATAAATTTAGATGTAGATGTAGATGTAGCTCCTGTTGCTGGCACTTGGAGTCTGGTACGGGTCCCACACAAGTCAGGAATAATCTTTGTACAAGTTGATTGATTTCAGTCATGAATGACTGAAATTATAGTCACAGTATATTACATTTTTGTCTTTTATGACGTGCACAATTTTATATTTCCAAAAATTTAAAGCAAGTTCCCAATCCTTACATCACTTTGAAATCTGATCAGATATCAGTTTTATTTTTTCACAGAGAGTAATTTGTCATATATTAATGCACCATATGCAACAAGTCTTAGTTTACTGTTAGTATTGGCTACCATGTCATATATGAAAAACAAACTTGCCAACACACCTCCCCAGGGTACACCTGAAGTTACTTTTACTTCTGTCGATGACACTCCATCTGAGATAATATGCTAACTTTACTTCTGTCGATGACACTCCGTCTGAGATAATGTGCTGCAGTCTACCTACCAAGAAATTTTCAATCCAGTCACTAGTGATTTTTCTTTCATTAACAAGTATTTTTGTGGTGTCAACTCAATTGCTTTGCAAGAGTGAGGAAACATTGAATCTGCACAACTGCCTTGATGCAGTTTTGAGGATGTCGTGTGAGAGAAGTTTGAGTTTCTTACGACCCACATTCTTGGAATCCACACTGGACAATAAGGAGGTTACGCTGTTAAAGAGTTAACACATTACTTTTGAACTCGTAGTGTACTCTAAGATGCTCCGGCAGTCGGATGTCAATGATACCGCCAGACTCTCTTGTAAATCACTTCTCATAGATGGGTACAAACTGTGCTTCTGTGAACCGAGGAACAATGCTGCAAGAAGCTGCCACCACACGGGCACAACTACTCGCCCGGCGCCTCTCTGTTCTGAGCGGCAGCCTCCAGACGGTGCTCACAAACCCAAACCTCTACCAGCATTCACACCGCTTCCTTCAGCACGTCGCATATGTCTGTCACGGAGCACACTGTCAATCGTGGAGTACATTGCTTCTGCCTCATACTGGTGGACACAGACAGTCTTCCACTGACAGGCACGAAACACTTAGACAGCTCAGTTCACTGTATGCACCTCAGTGAAGTATTCTGAAGGCTACCATCTGACTTAGCAGTCACTATTTACAGAGGAATAGGTGCAACACTATCTGTAGCACTATCAAAGTGACAATATCGTGCACTGCCAAGACACAGCAAAGTTATTTAGATATCTTTGTATTAGGCTTAGCACATCAGGTGCCACACATGAAACTGCACCAAAGTTAAGTACTGTTTTGTAACTACCCTTCAGAAATGATATTGGCAGTTTCCTATTGTGTTGCCCTATTTCTGTTGAAATGGTGCCCTGCCAGACATACGAGGGGGGACGCAAAAGTAACCGGAATCGTAATGCTGCACGTCGTGTACTTGTAGTAGCAGGTTGCGCCGCCAGAGAGTTGTAGTAGGAGCTCTGCTGAGTCATTCTGCCACGCGGCGTCACCCAACAGTGAGAGGTGTGGTTTCTTTGGCAGTTCTTTGAGTGTGTGTACAGTGGAGACGTGACACAAGGAAATGGCTAGTTCTTACGAACAATGTGCGACAGTGAAGTTTTGTTTCTTGCTCGGCAAGAATGCAGCAGAAACTGTTGCGATGATTCAGACAGCCTGCAAAGACCGTGCTCTTAGTAAAACACAAGTGTACGAATGGTTTTCTCGGTTTAAAAAGGGAGAAATGGTGGTTGAAGATCAGCCCCGTTCCGGCCGACCTTCGACTGCTCGAAGCAAAGACAAATCGACAAAACCTGTGATCTCATCAGTGAAGATCGACGCAGGACAATCGACCGACTCGAGAACTTGTCCGGGTTGTCCTGGATCTCAATCCGGCACATCTTGACCATTGATTTGGGGATGCGAAGAGTGGCAGCAAAATTTGTGCCGAAGCTTTTTACCGGAGATCAAAGGGATCGTCACGTTCAAGCCTGTCTCGAAATGAAGGATGCGTTCAAAGATGATCGACATTTTTTCAACAAAATCATTACAGGTGATGAGTCATGGTGCTATGGATACGATCCGGAAAGTAAACAACAGTCATCAAAATGGAAGTTACCTGGCTCACCTTGACCAAAAAAAGCTCGACAAGTGAAATTGAATGTGAAAACGATTTTGATCTGTCAACAATTCTGTTTGGAGGTTATGAAACGGCTTCGCAGAATTTTGTCGCGAAAACGTCTGGCTTTGTGGGATGCTGGTGTGTGGTTCCTGCATCACTACAACACTCCCGAGCACACGGCTCTCAGCATTCGCCAGTTTTTGGCTTCAACGAAGACAACTACTTTGACCCACATGCCCTATTCACCGGATTTAGCACTCTCGTACTTCTTCCTATTCCCGAGGATGAAAAGAGACTCGAGAGGGAAGCGTTTTGCGGATGTGGAAGATGTAAAACACAATGTCATGAAAGTGCTAGAAGGTATCAAAGAGGAATAATTTAAAAGGTGCTTCAAACACTGGAATGAACGTTTGGACAAGTGTATTAATGCTAATGGAGAGTACTTTGAAGGAGATCAAGGTTGTATTTGAAAACAATAAAGTATATGCTTTCTAGAAAGAAATTCCGGTTATTTTTGGGTCCCCCCTCATATGTTTCACTAGCACACATTCAACCACCTTTAAGGAATTATAGGAGGGAAACACTTTTCTGCTAGTATGGATGTTGGGGACTGAATTAATGACAGCACTCAGTTACTACATTCACAATATTTGAACCACTGCTAACTTAACTTCAAACTCACAAGAATGGTCACCAAAAAGTGAACTATACACTGGTACAGGAAGTGTCCCAATCTCTTATCTTATGGCAGTTCGGGATGTGTGCTATTGATTAAAACATTTGCATAAGTACCAGAACACAGACTACATCAAAGGGTCCGAGTCTAAATCCATTTTGAATTTCACCATCACTTCCACACTTACATACACAAGGCAAACAGATATGGTTCAAATGGCTCTGAGCACTACGGGACTTAACATTTGAAGTCATAAGTCCCCTAGAACTTAGAACTACTTAAACCTAACTAGCCTAAGGACATCACACACATCCATGCCCGAGGAAGCATTCGAACCTGCGACTGTAACGGACGCGCGGTTCCAGACTGAAGCGCCTAGAACCGCTCGGCCATACCGGCTGGTGGAAACAGATATCCTAGAATTATCTTAGACAGGTAGAAAGGTGGAGGCTTAGAGATTAATGTCCCAATGACAACAAGATTGTTGGAGATGAAGCACGAGCTTGAATCTTGATCGAATGGGAATGATATTTGTTGTGTCCTTTTGAACTTGATCATCCCAGCACTAACATTAATAATTTTACAGATGCTATGGGAAACATAAATAAATCTGAATGGCTGGATGGGGATCTGTATCACCACCCTCTCAAATATGAGGGTTGTACCAAAAGTAAGGTTCCCATGTTTTTTACATATACAAAACATTGTTTATTGTTATTAATTTACACACTGTTGAAAACCTTACACATTTGTTTATTTTTTAACAAAGTCTCCATTTTTTACACGCTTTTGAAGATGGTGCTCCAGCTTCTGTATTCCTAAATCAAGAAGTCTCCCGCCAAACCGTTGAGGAAGCGTGTGACCTCTGCTCGGACTTCATCATCACCCTTAAAGCCTTTGCCACCAAAGTGTTCCTTTAGCTTGGGGAAGAGGTGATAATCAATGGGGGCTAAGTCCGGTTCACCACCACCAAAGAAATTCAAACAAACACAATCGGCAGGAAAGGTTATGGCGACCGTGTATTGGGATCGGAAGGGGGTATTCCTCATTGATTTGATGCAACCTGGGATGATGATAAACTCAGACAGATACTGTGAAACATTGCTCAAACTCCGGTGAGCAATCCAGAATTGCCGGAGAGGACAACTGAAGGAGGGAGTAGTGCTTTATGACAATGCTTGATCCCATGTCACTCGTCAAACATAGGAGCTTTTGAAGAAATTTGGATGGACTGTCATGTCCCAAACCCGTGCAGCCCAGACTTAGTCGACAACAATTATCACCTCTTCCCTAAGCTAAAGGAACACTTAGGTGGCAAATGATGTAAGAGCGATGATGAAGTCTGAGCAGAGGTCACACACTTCCTCAACGGGTTGACAGGAGACTCCTCGACTTAGGAATACAAAATCTGGAGCACTGTCATCAAACGTGTGTCAAAAAATAAATAAATAAATAAATAAATAAATAAAATAAATGGAGACTATGTTCAAAAAAAGACAAAAGTGTAATCTTTTCAATGGTGTATAAATTAATAACAATAAACAATGTTTTGTATTTGAAAAAATATGGAAACCTTACTTTTGGTACAACCCTCATACAAGCCATTTACTACTGCACCACTTGCACAGTTCTGAGAGTGGTCACTCACCTACAGGAATCGCAGAGAATATACAGCCTACAGTATCTGCCTGGGACTACACTGCTTCACATACTAGTCACGTATTGTGGGTTGCCGCCTCTCTAGAAGGATGCAGTACACAATTCACATAAACATAACTTACTGAGCTGTTTGCAAATCTAGCCTCACATAGGCCAGGCTGTTACAGTGTAGATACACACAGCCTCCACGCTATCCGCCTGTGCAAATCTCATCGATAGCAGTGTGCCTATCACAGTAGAGAGCACCACTAGTTACGCCACATGACACGCTCACTCAGTGCCACACTGGTATTCCTCTGCCAGAGAGTGTTTATGCTACCACCAGGCCTTGCTGCGACCAGTAAACTCGGGGACTCACGCCAGCCACACTTGCTGCTCACTGATTGGAGTGATCGGAGCCATCAGTCTCGCCAAGAGCACCTGACACCGACGCTATGCGAGACCACCTACCTCCTCTCATTGGTGCCACAACTTGCCACATGTCGTACCGACAGCAGTCGCCATCATCGAGCCGTCACCTCTGACATTTGCTGACGTCCGACATTCCAAAAGCACCGTTGACCCACCAGCAGTTATTGCCTCTGAGCCCTCACCTCCAACATCCACCAACAACTGACACCCCTGAAGCCTCATCATCCACTGGCAACTATCATCATCGAGCTGTGCTCTGACAACCTCCGACATCCCAGAATCACCACTGTCCTTGAGGGCATGCTCTCACATGTCATGTTGGATCATATCACTGATGTCCGTCCCTGGTAGCTGAGTGGTCAGGGTGACAGAATGTCAATCCTAAGTGCCTGGGTTCGATTCCAGGCTGGGTCGGAGAGTTTCTCTGTCCAGGGACCGGGTGTCTCTGACAACCTCCGACATCCCAGAATCACCACTGTCCTTGAGGGCATGCTCTCACATGTCATGTTGGATCATATCACTGATGTCCGTCCCTGGTAGCTGAGTGGTCAGGGTGACAGAATGTCAATCCTAAGTGCCTGGGTTCGATTCCAGGCTGGGTCGGAGAGTTTCTCTGTCCAGGGACCGGGTGTCTCTGACAACCTCCGACATCCCAGAATCACCACTGTCCTTGAGGGCATGCTCTCACATGTCATGTTGGATCATATCACTGATGTCCGTCCCTGGTAGCTGAGTGGTCAGGGTGACAGAATGTCAATCCTAAGTGCCTGGGTTCGATTCCAGGCTGGGTCGGAGAGTTTCTCTGTCCAGGGACCGGGTGTCTCTGACAACCTCCGACATCCCAGAATCACCACTGTCCTTGAGGGCATGCTCTCACATGTCATGTTGGATCATATCACTGATGTCCGTCCGTGGTAGCCGAGTGGTCAGGGCGACAGAATGTCAATCCTAAGTGCCTGGGTTCGATTCCAGGCTGGGTCGGAGAGTTTCTCTGTCCAGGGACTGGGTGTCGTGTTGTCCTAATCATCATTATTTCATTCCCATCGACACGCAAGTCGCCGAAGAAGCGTCAAATCGAAAGACCTGCACCCGGCGAATGGTCTAGCCGACGGGAGGCCCTCGTCACATGACATTTACATTTTATATTACTGATCATCCTCAGTGCCCTTCTGCTCTTATGCCACTACGACTCAAGGTACTTCTTCATGTAGGCATATCCCATGTGGCATCTAGGAGCGATATTTCTGTTTGTACTTTAGTAGTATGGACACCTGTAAATGGATACTTATTTGAGTTCTGTTTCTTATATCAATATCAAACAGTTGTCTGCATTTCACCGGTAGTCCATAGCACTCCTCCGGCAAGGATACAAAACAGCCAAAATATTGGAGCAAGAAATAAATTTCTCAGGAAATAGGTGTGCACCAAATGGAGTAAGGCCTTCTGTTCTTAAAATAACAACCAGTTGTTGCTGTTTCTCCGCAGCTTAACATTACTAGCCGGTGAGGAAGAGATCTGCTCACTGAATAAAGTATGTGTCACTGCTGATGAAATGTGCAGCTTAACTAGCTACATGAAGGCCACATTTTTCACAAAAAGCAGAAAGCAGTAAGCATTTAGGCTCTTACACTGTGACAGGTAACCTCACAGGACAAAAAATTAGTCACCCGTAAAGAAATCACAAAAGGCATAATTTAATACTGAATAATTCCATCCCTGAACTTCATAACTGCCACGATTCCATTAGTGAGTGAGTTCACAAGGATGTGCAAGTATGTCACATCCAGGTTAAGCCACTCGTTGAGAATTTGATCATGCAATTTCACCAAATTGCAGGGACACTGATATCGGCATCTTGCCTGCTGTTCCAACATGTCTCTCAGTGTTTCTGTGCAATTCAAGTCAGGTGATTTTGCTGGCCAGTCAAGACGTAACAGTTGGCTAGTGTTCAGAAAGCCAGTCACAATTCCTCCAACCCAGTGAAGTTTCCTGTTGTCATCTCTATATGCCAGTGTGAGCAACGGCCTGTTGTGAGATGAGCGATTCCAAATGTTCACTGTCATGCAGTGTCTGTCACAATGTTTTCTCACTAACAGGTTGGGATGGAACTTTGTTCACTGCCTGTAGCAATTCCTGTTGGGTTTGGAATCAATTCTGATTCACAAACCATGAAACATATCTCCAGTCCCTCTCCCTCAGGATCTTTTTCCAATCATAATTTTGACATGTGTTTCATGGCCAAATGCGTCATGCCACTGCCTGTAAACACATTGAATAGTCTGCCACAAAAGACCAACAAATTTAATAACTTCACAACCATAGGGCCATGGGCACAGCCAAACACAATTGCCCCCTTTTGCCACTCTGTCACGTTCTGACATTTACCCACATTTACATGCAATGTCAACACCAAACAAATATGTCTCGCTTATCACTACTTCATTATGCTCACGTAGAGGCAGTGTGTACACATTTAGAGCACGTGACTTGATCACTGTGCCATTTGTAACACAGTAACTGATCATCTGTCCATCCACACGGAGTGGCTAATTTTTGGCCCGGTGATCTTATGTCATGAATACAATGAGAAGTTCTAGGAAATGTTTTTGGTGATGGACTCACCTGGGCAGCCACATGTGTTAGCAAACCACTTCCAGAATTCAAAGATTCGTACCAGCCCCAAATCAAATCCGCCCAGTGGATTAACAATGAAGACCACTGTGCTGTCCAGCCTGGATGTGGCTTTTAGGCAGTTTCCCACATCCGCCTAGGTGAACATCAGGTTGGTACCCATGTCCCATCTCAGTTACAAGATTTGCAAACATTCCAAAAATGGGAACATGGGATGACACTAGTGCAAACAGATGGGGCACACCAGTTTTGCGTTAGAAGAGTTCCTTGCAATTAGAACACAGCTTGTCATTTTTAATTAACAGACATGTTAAGAAGTAAAAATAATTTCAGTATTAGAGGGCCATTAATATTCCTACCTCCATGAGAATTCTTACAATGCATCTGCCTGGCATCTGCTTTTTTAACAATTACTTTTGTACTTGTTCACTTTGAACTGCTCTGTACTCTCACATATTTAACGGGCATGACTGCTTCCAGGGTCTGTTCAGCAATTATATAATCATTCTAACCGTTTATGCACAGTACCTTACATTTGTTTATGTTGAAGGTCTACCACTAATCACTGCACAATCATCTGCTGGTTTTGCTGTACTTCACTACAATTTTCTAGCACTTTGACTCCTCTGTTCTGTAACAGCATCATCTATGAACAGCATCACGAAGCCTCTACCCAACCATGAAATGGTAGTTGGTACCAACAGTGAGGACAGGCATGAGCAGATGCATGAATATTACAACATAGTAAGGTCTACATGACGAGTACATAAAGGTCAGCAACAATTTCAGTCTTCCCAACACCAGGATTCCATAAGCACAGACTACCTCAAACCCAGATTCCATTTACGGCAGATGTTCAAAGCATTGTGCAAAGCTGTGGAAAGACCTGAGACACATCTAGACCTCCAGATCTAGTGATGATACTCATATATGACTGACCCAGGAAGTAAATTGAAAGATTTCAACCCCACAAAGAAACTGCTAGTGGTGGCAACTGAGTGAGGAAAAGAGTAGGCATGCAGATATAGGAGGATTAAGACAGCTGAAGTTTTACAAGATCAGAACATTAACATGAACAACAATTTCAATCTTCTCTTACAGCAGGATTTAACAGGAAGTGGCCACCCCATATCCAGATCCCCACTTTGGCAAACGTGTGGAGCACTGGAGAGCTTTGATGTACATAACAAATGGAAGATCTCAGGCATATCCAAACCTAGCAATCATACCCCTGTGACTGAACTCGTATGATGGAAAATTCCACTCACACTCAAAAACTATCAGTAGTGCTAATTGACTGGGGATGGGAGTGTACGGATGCAGAAAGATAATAACATACTAAGATGTTTGCAAAGAGTACATTATAATCAAAAAATGTTCGCTTGCCTAGCTGGGTGGCAATGTGCTTGCCTCCCATGCAAGAGGGCCTGGGTTCGATTCCAGGCCGGGTTGGAGATTTTCTCCACTTGTGAACTGGGTGTTGTGTTGTCCTCGTCATCATTTCATCCTCATCACCAGCAAACAAGTCGCCCAATGTTGCGTCAAATAAAATAAGACTTGCACTTCCCCGAATGGGGCCTCCCGGCCAATGATGCCATACGCTCATTTCATTTCGATCGAAAAATAATTTCAGTTTTCCTATACAGCAGAATTCCACAGGCACTGCCCATCTCAAATGGACCTAACCACTGTGGCAGATGTGCGAAGTAACCTCCAAGTCACGTACTACAAGGAGCGTTCAGTAAGTAATGCAACAATTATTTTTCTCAGCTACAGGGTGGTGCACGAAATGTGTTACCAATTGTTTTTTTCACAATTTACGACGCACATTAGATAAAGAGCTGGGATCTCTACAGCAGTACCAGCAGAGCTTGGAAAAACAAATGAGTTACGAAATGACATGTAATTCACAATACTGCCACTAGGAGACTAGTAAGCAGCAATGGCTGACAGTGGAAGACTGACGACACAGCAACCATTGGCAATTGTGTTACTTTTTCATGAAACGAAAAGCCTTGTTGTGACTCAGAGGCGTTTTCGACAACAGTTTAACACACGATGGGTCCCTTGCAAGAAGACCATCCACAGGTTGTACGATACATTTGTTCAGGAAGGAACAGTATTGGAAGCAAAGCGACCTCGGCCTAACCCTGTTTGTTCGCCGGACAATATTGAAGCGGTACGAGTTGGTGTACAGAGAAATCCCGGGAAATCGTGTAGAAAGGCATCTGTGCAATTGGGAATATCCAGACGCTCCGTTCAATGGATTCTTAAAAGTGACCTCCATATGTACCCATACAAGATGACCTGTGCACAGAAGCTCACTGAAGAACACAAGCAGCAGAGACTACTGTTTGCTCAGTGGGCGGAGGATAGGGAAGAAACTCTCAACAACGTTTGGTTTTCAGACGAGGTGCATTTTCGTTTAGACGGTGAGGTTAACAAACAAAATGTATGCTTTTGGGCCACTGAAAACCCACAAGTGCTTCATTAACGACAACATTATGCTCCAAGGACTACAGCGTGGGCAGCAATTTCCAGTCACGGACTTATTGGACCCTTTTTCTTTGAAGAAACTGTGAACAGTGAGCGTTATTTGAGCATGCTCAGAAGATTTATTCTTCAAGCTTGCAGTGAAATTGCGGAAGACATGTGCCGTAGGGTAATCACTAACTTTAGTGTTCAATTGAAGGAAGTTGAGAAATGAAATGGTGGACATATTGAGCATGTGCTGAGTTAGACCAAATCTCCATGGACGGCTCTTAATTGTAGTATATGTTCCTTTCAGATTGTACTGACAATAAAGTTTATATTCAAAAACAAAATAGTAACAAATTTCATGCGCCACCTTGTAATTTCAGTTTACAAAATGTAGAATTTGTTACGGGACATTGTGGAATACTCCCACTTCAGCACCTACGGTTTCATGAAGTTCCAATAGGTGGCAGTGCTGTATCTCGTCTTCAAAATGGCATATGTAATGGAGATGCGTACCAAGCACAGAGTTGTCATTGGGTTTCTTTAGGTTGAAAACCCCAGCATCACAGATATTCATAGGTGCTTGCAGAATATCTACGGAGATCTGGCAGTAAACAAAAGCACAATGAGTTGTTGGGCAAGGCGCCTATCAGCATCACAAAGAGGTCGCACAAACCTGTCCGATCTCTCACGTGCCAGCCGGCCGCATGCAGTTATGGCTCCACAATGTGTTTGCCACCACAAAAATGCAAACAAACTTATTCTTCTCCATGACAACACAAGGCCTTTCACAAGTCTGCACAGCTGAGAGGAGTTCACAAAACTTCACTGGACTATTCTTCCTCGTCCACACTAGAGCCCAGATCTCCCACCTCACGACTTCCATCTATTTGGCTCAATGAAGGACGCACTCTGCAGAAAACAGTATGTGGATGATGGGGAGGCTATCGATGCAGCAAGACAGCTCTGACAACTATTATGGTGGTACCACTTGTGCATACAGGGCCTCATAGTAAGATGGAGAAAGGCCATCATATTGAATGGAGATTATGTAGAAAAACAGGGTTCTACATCTACATCTACATTTATACTCTGCAAGCCACCCAATGGTGTGTGGCGGAGGGCACTTTACGTCCCACTATCATTACCTCCCTTTCCTGTTCAGTCGTGTATGGTCCGCGGGAAGAATGACTGCCGGAAAGCCTCCGTGCACGCTCTAATCTCTCTAATTTTACATTCGTGATCTCCTTGGGAGGTATAAGTAGGGGGTAAGCAATATCTTCGATATCTCATCCAGAAACGCACCATCTCAAAACCTGGACAGCAAGCTACACCGCGATGCAGAGCGCCTCTGCCACTTGAGTTTGCTAAACATCTCCGTAAGGCTATCACGCTTACCAAATAACCCTGTGACGAAACGCGCTGCTCTTCTTTGGATCTTCTCTATCTCCTCCGTCAACCCGATCTGGTACAGATCCCACACTGATGAGCAATACTCAAGTATAGGTCGAACGAGTGTTTTGTAAGCCACCTCCTTTGTTGATGGACTACATTTTCTAAGGACTCTCCCAATGAATCTCAACCTGGCACCCGCCTTACCAACAATTAATTTTATATGATCATTCCACTTCAAATCATTCCGTACGCATACTCCCAGATATTTTACAGAAGTAACTGCTACCAGTGTTTGTTCTGCTATCATACAATCATACAATAAAGGCTCCTGCTTTCTACGTATTCACAATACATTACATTTGTCTATGTTAAGGGTCAGTTGCCACTCCCTACACCAAGTGCCTATCCGCTACAGATCTTCCTGCATTTCGCTCAAATTTTCTAATGCTTCAACTTCTCTGTATACTACAGCATCATCCGCGAAAAGCCGCATGGAACTTCCGACATTATCTACTAGGACATTTATATATATTGTGAAAAGCAATGGTCCCATAACACTCCCCTGTGGCAGGCCAGAGGTTTTGCAGCCAAAGGGGTAGGGAGCAATATGGTGGACTGGAAGCCTGAATAAGACCAATCTGCTTCCAGGAAAAAATATGTTGCATTTCTTATTGAATATCCCTCATAACTGCCACTCAGCAAACATAAGATATCAAAAAAGTCTTATAGTCGCCCTATTGGGAAAGGATTTAGTTTGCCAAGGAGTCATAAATACCCCAAACCAACAGAAAATTTGAGTGGTAAAGAGAGCTATGTTTAACTGATTGGCAAATACACTGGCATACAAGGGTCCACAGGAGTAACCATAGATGTGTCACAGATATCTCTGTACATTTGCATTTGGTGGAGAAGTAGTTGTGGATGAGATCAATTTGGTTATACTGATGTGACAGCAGGTCTGAAGGCAGACTGGAGATGGGAAAGACATTGTAGAACAATGACTAGACTGGGCATGGCTCATGTTAAAAGGAGTGGGGTACTGCAGGGTAACGAGGTTTGGAGTGTGGAAAGGTGATGAAAGAAGGTAGTTTATGTCTAACTACACAAAATCTTAGGAAAGTGGACATTTTGAATAACTAAATCTGTTCAGTTGGAGAAGAGCTATACTGTCTGGTCACACTAATGTGACCACCTGTCAAAAACCAGAATAACCACATTGTGCAGTGAAGAGTGACACTGAGGTTCTTTAAGGCACCAACGGGTATGTGGAGCCATGCTAACTCTAGTGCTGTGGCCATCTGCACCAGGTTACTTGCTCGAGGATGCCGGGCACACACAGCTCGATCCAGGTGGTCTCACAGGTTCTTGACTGGGTTTAAATCTGGAGAGTTTGGTGGTCGGGGGAGTAGATTAAACTCATCCTGGTGATCTTCATACCATGCAGACACCCTACGAGCTGTGTTACATGTTGCATTGTCCTGCGGTAGAGGTAGATGTGGTCCCCATGGATAGATGCATACTTGTCTTGATCCAATGTGCTTTTCAGAATGACAAGACATCCGTGGAATGTCACCGAGACATTCCCAAATCATAACAAACCCTCCTCCAGATTTTTTGTTTGCCTTCAGACATTTCACGCGGTACACATCAACAGCCATCTGTTTGATCGAGTACAAAACGTGATTCACCTGTCGCCACTCGGTGGTTATCACTCTTCTGACTGGACTGATGTGGCCTGCCACAAATTCCTCTCGTGCCAACCTCTTCATTTCAGAGTAGCGCTTACAACCTACATCCTCAATTATTTGCTGGATGTATTCCAATCTCTGTCTTCCTCTACAGTTTCTGCCCTCTACAGCTCCATCTAGTATCATGAAAGTCATTCTCTCATGTCTGAACAAATGTCCTATCATCCTGTCCCTTCTCCTTATCAGTGTTTTCCACATATTCCTTTCCTCTCCAATTCTTCGCAGAACCTCCTCATTCCTTACTTTATCAGTCCACCTAATTTTCAACATATGTCTGTACCACCACATCTCAAATGCTTCGATTCTCTTCTGTTCTGGTTTTCCCACAGTCCATGTTTCAATACCATACAATGCTGCACTCCAGACGTACATTCCCAGAAATTTCTTCCTCAAATTAAGTCGTATGGTTGATATTAGTAGACTTCTCTTGGCCAGGAATGCCCTTTCTGCCATTGCTAGTCTGCTTTTTATGTCCTCCTCACTCCATGCGTCATTGGTTATTTTACTGCCTAGGTAGCAGAATTCCTTAACTTCATATACTTTGTGATCATCAATCAATCCTGATGTTAAGTGTCTCGCTGTCCTCACTTCTGCTACTTCTCATTACTTTCGTCTTTCTTCAAATTACTCTCAATCCATATTCTGTACTTATTAGATTGTTCATTCCATTCAGCAGATCATGCAACTCTTCCTCACTCGGGATAGCAATGTCATCAGTGAACTGTATCATTGATATCCTTTCACCTTGAATTTCAATTCCACTCCTGACCCTTTCTTTTATTTGCATCATTGCTTCTTTGATGTACAGATTGAACACTAAGGGTGAAAGACTACATACCTGGCTTATACCCTTTTTAATCCGAACATTTCGTTCTTGGTCATCCACTCTTGTTATTCCCTCTTGGTTGTTGTACATATTGTTTATCACCTGTCTCTTCCTAAAGCTTACTCCTATTTTTCTCAGAATTTCAAACATCTTGCATCATTTTACATTGTCGAATGCTTTTTCCAGGTCGACAAATCCTATGAATGTGTCCTGATTTTTCTTTAGTCTTGTTTCCACTATCAAACACAATGTCAGAATTACCTTTCTCATGCCTTTACCTTCTCTAAAGCCTAACTGATTTCATCTAGCACATCCTCAGTTTTCTTTTCATTCTTCTGTACATTATTCTCATTGGCAACTTGGCTGCATGAGCTGTTAAGCTGACTGTGTGATAATTCTTGCACTTGTCAGCTCTTGCAATCTTCGGAATTTTGTGGATGATGTTTTCCGAAAGTCAGATGGTATGTCACCAGACTCATACATTCTACACACCAATGTGAATAGTTATTTTGTTGCCACTTCCCCCAATGATTTTAGAAATTCTGATGGAATGTTAGCTGTCCCTTCTGCTTTATTTGATATTAAGTCCTCCAAAGCTCTTTTAAATTCTGATTCTAATACTGGATCCCCTATCTCTTCTAGATTGACTCCCTGTTTCTTCTTCTATCACATCAGACAAATCTTCCCCGTCATAGATGCGTTCAATGTATTCTTTCCACCTATCCGCTCTCTCCTCTGCATTTAATAGTGGAAATTCTGTTGCACTCTTAATGTTACCACCCTTGCTTTTAATGCCACCGAAGGATGTTTCGACTTTCCTGAATTCTGAGTCTGTCCTTCCGACAACTACTTCTATTTCTTCACATATTTCATGCAGTCATTTCATCTTAGCTTCCCTGCACTTCCTATTTATTGCATTCTTCAGCTACTTGTATTTCTGTATTCCTGAGTTTCCCAGAACACTTTTATACTTCCTCCTTTCATCGATCAACTGAAGTATTTCTCCTGTTACCCATGGTTTCTTCATAATTATCTTCTTTGTTTTCTATGTTTTTCTTTCCAACTTCTGTGCTGCCCCCCCCCCTTTTTTTTTTTTTTTTTTTTTTTTTTTTTTTTTAGTGAAGTCCATTCCTCTTCAACTGTACTGCCTACTGGACTATTCCTTATTGTTGTATCTATAGCCTTAGAGAACTTAACGTGTATATTCTAATTCCTTACTACTTCCGTATACCACTTCTTTGCATATTGATTTTTCCTGTCTAATGTCTTAAACTTGAGCCTAATCTTCCTCACTACTATATTGTGATACGAGTCTATATCTGCTCCTGGGTATGCATTACAATCCAGTATCTGATTTCGGAATCTCTGTCTGACCAAGTTGTAATCTAACTGAAATATTCCTGTATCACCCGGCCTTTCCCAAGTATACCTTCTCCTCCTGTGATTCTTGAACAGATTAGTCACTATTACTAGCTGAAGTTCGTTACAGAACTCAATTAGTCTCTTGTATCTCATTCCTTGTCCCAAGTCCATATTCTCCCGTGACCTCTTCTACTCCCCCTTCCCATACAACTGCATTCCAGTCCCTCATAACTATTAATTTTCATCTTCCTTCACGTACTATATTACCCTTTCAATATCCTCATATACTCTCTGTATCTCTTCATTTTCAGCTTACAATGTCAGCACGCATACCTGAACTATCGTTGTTCACGTCGGTTTGCTGCCAATCCTGATAAGAACAACCCTATCACCAAACTCTTCACAGTAACACACTCTCTACCCTACCTTCCTATTCATAACAAATCCTAATCCTGCTATACCATTTCTGCTGACCAGAAATCCTTGTCTTCTTTCCATTTCACTTTACTGACCCCTTCTGTATCTAGATTCAGCCTTTGCATTTCTCTTTTCAGATTTTCTAGTTTCCCTATCACATTCAAGCTTCTGACATTCCACAGCCAGACTCGTTTTGCCAATGGAGAGATCATCATAACACTTTTTCAATTACAGGCCACATGCCCTGTGGACACACGTTGTGTGTCTTTAATGCCGTGGTCTCCATTGCCTTCTGCATCCTCATGCCGTTAATCACTGCCGATTATTCCACCTTCAGAGGCAGTTTCCCACCCCTAGGACAAGAGAGTGCCCTGAACCTCTGTCCGCTCCTCCGCCCCCTTTGACAAGACTATTGGCAGAATGAGGGGACTTTTTATGCCGGAAGTCTTCGGCCTCCAATGGTGGTTATTGCTCAAAATTTAATCGATGGCTGGTTTCGAACGCGGAACTGAGGACGTTTTGATTACTTATCAAAGACGCTACCCCTAATCCGTGGGCAGTATTGGCATGCAAATTCCAGCCTTCAACGCCGATGAACATCAGTCAGCATAGCTGCATGAACCATGCACCTGCTGCAAAGGCTTATACACACAGCAACATTTGCTGAACAGTTGTTGAAGAGACACTGTTGACAGCCCCCAGTCCATCTGGGCAATGAGTTACTCAATAGTTGTACATCAGTTTGTGAATACAAATTTCTACAGCTGTCATTAACCCCTGTCACATGTGGCCATTGGTGCACCACGGTTGCCACGACATCTTTTGATTAGTGCCATTTTGCCATGTAAACAGTTTAGAACATAGCTGTTTCAAAAATACTGTCACCCTTGGCCCAAAAGCCAATAGACATGCCCTTTTGGGCATCATATAAACTGATTCACTTCTGCATCAGAAAATTAGTGCACTGTTTTCCATGCCCCCCCCCCTCCAAATACACTTTTTATATCCCCACCACTGCTAGTGCTGCCACCTGCTGTCGTGAGTGGTTACTGCGTGTAGATGATGAACATAGGTGGTTGTCACATTAATGTGACTGGACCGTGTAATATTTAGCTGTCGTGAATAATTAGTTTTGTCAACCATGCAGAATGTATTGCAGTGGAGGAAGTGCAGGAGTGGAGGCTGGATATGAGGAAGAGGGGATAAGCGAATACAGGTGAAAGACCATGGGATTTTAAGAAGCTTTGATTCACTAATGTATCATGTTTCAAGTATCAGATTCTGAAGAGAGGACACAGAACAACTAGTGTTGAACAATATCAGTCAGAAGTAACCATTACACGATAAGAACCAATTATGACTAGTGATAGTCAACTCCTGCTGATACTTATGAGAATTGCTTCTAGATTACTTGAGACAGGCACATAAGAAGAAAAGGAAGTACTTTGAAAAAGTCAATGCTCCACTCTTGCATGACTCAGCTACTGTGTATATTTACTACTTCACATTATATTAGTTTCAGAGACTACTACAGCACTGTCTTTATAGTGCAAAAAGTCCCAAACCTACTTTATATGAACATTGGTGTAAACCAGAATTTACATCTGCAAGTCAAATATTTTGATAAATTTATACAAGTTCTGGCTAATAAGATAGTGTTTTCCTTTGGTTTTGAACATTTTCAGATTTCAAACGTCCACCAGCAACCTGCCAGACATTTTCTCCAGGATATGAAACTTCATTCCAAACCCTAGATAGGGACATGTAATCTACACAGAAATTACTTTTCTTTCTGGTATTGTGATTATGGATTTCACAGTTCATCTTAAATTCACTCCTTATTTATCACCGATATCATTAGGGTGTAAATGTATTGCAAACAATCGTAAGAATGGCTGGGCCTTGAAAAGTCTTCTCCAAGATTTTTGGTTACCAACTTTACACAATGTTCCTGCTTGATATTTCTGTAGAATAATTACTTTTCTGAGCTCAGATGCATTTTCCCAGATGATTATGCTATACGACACTACAGTGTGAAAGTATGCTACCAACGCTGTCTGTAGCTCAACACAGTGAGAGCAGTTTTAAGAGGAAAGTGGCTCAAACTGAGCTTCTTGGGTAGTTTATTTGCATGCTGGTACCAAACAAGTCTGTTATCCACCTAAATACTCAGCAATTTCACATATGGAGCCTCATCCAGTGCGTTCCCATTGATCTCCACTTATGGTATCTGGTACTGTTTTCCTTATTTCTTTATAACTACATGATATTTGACTTTCTGAAACATTAACGGTTGTTTTCTGTGAGCCTATTGTAAGCCAGTATCATCAAGTTTCCTGGTGATATCTGGCATGGGTGTGACAGGGTCCTTATCAGTAAATGTCTGTCACCAGCAAGCATCACCATGTTTGGAAAGTCTTTCAATGCCTTTGGTAGATCATTTATACAGCTAAAGGATAAGAGTGGGCCAAGTACTAAACCTTATGGGACTCCACTTTGAATATGGTTTTATTCTTGCTCTATCATTTTTAATGAAACCCTCTGTCTTCTACTATTAAAATATGACATCCAACATGCAAATGGAACAGTCTTAACACTAAAGCATTTTAGTTTGCCTAGGATAATCTTAGAATTTCGATACATGAAGGACAGTGGCTGATTGACACCCCCTTGCGTCTTCATAGCTCAGATGAGAAGCTCATTACATACATGAAGGCCTTCAGATGATCATAGGAGCAGGGTCTTGTTTTTAGGTCTAAAAGAAGTGAGTTTGTAAGATCATGTACTGCTTTCTTAGTACTGATGTCTTTAAAAAGGCTGAACTGAGTTAGTTGGAAAAAGAATGAAGGGTTAGGTTTCATTGTCCCATCTATAAAGATATCATTAAAAACAAAGTACAGTCTCAGACTGTGGAAGGACGGGGAAAGAAACTGCCTATTCAGCATTAGCCTCGAGTGATTATTTCAGGGAATCGCAGAAAACCTAAATTGGGATGGCCACACAGGGACTCGAACTGTCAGTCTTAGAACAGTGCCACCTTGCTTGCTTACTGTCACTAGGTCCTAAGGTTGTTTTCTGAAAGGTGGCTCAATACTCTATCGTAACATTTCTGAGGACTTGGGAAGGCTTGGTGATCTAGAACTTCTGGATGGGTGGAGGTGACAGACAGCCGAATCTGATCAAAAGTACCTAGAAACCTATTAGTGGACGTTAAAATGGGTGTGCCCACTCTTCACATTTACGACTGCCGGGGACACCATCAGTGAGGCATCTGAAAGCCCATTCTATCTCAACAGCTGAAACCAGAGAAGGCAGTGATGTCGGACGCTGGGGACTAGAGCAAGTCAACATTCTGACTCGCCCGAAATGTGTTTCATTGGGTTCAGGTTGAGACTCTGGGCATACTCTCCACAAACCAATGCCTCACAGATGTTGAATTTATGACTGGGTACACTGTCTTATGGTGATGAAACAATCATCATCTCCGTACTGTTCCTCTGCTGCATGCGGTATACAATGCTGTAAAATGTTTTTGTACCTTCCTGAATTTGGTATTTCCTCTGTAAAGGGACCACATTCTATCCATGAAAAACTTCTGC
This sequence comes from Schistocerca serialis cubense, assembly GCF_023864345.2. Classification (NCBI taxonomy): domain Eukaryota; kingdom Metazoa; phylum Arthropoda; class Insecta; order Orthoptera; family Acrididae; genus Schistocerca; species Schistocerca serialis. Next base: position 121,500,684 of record NC_064649.1, read on the forward strand.
ATATCATACCACCATCTCCTCCATACTTCACTGATCACACTACAGATACTGTACTCTGGGCATTCGCCAACTCCAAACACTTCCATCAGATTGCACAAGCATATATTGTAATTCATGACTCCTCATCTCTCATTTCCAGTCATCCACTGTCCAGAAGCATTGCTTTTTCCACCACCTGAAGTATCGCTTAGTGTAGACTACAGAAATGTGTTGCCTATGTGCTACTCAAGCATTCTACCTCATTTGTAAGTATCGCTTAGTGCAGACTACAGAAATGTGTTGCCTATGTGCTACTCAAGCATTCTACCTCATTTGTAACTCCCTACGCACAGTTACTGTGCTACTTGGACTGCTGGTAGCACTTTGGGACTCTCAAGTGGTTCTTTCTACTGATTTTGTGCAATTTTTTTACAACCACTCTCTACAATATTCGACAGTCTCAGTCCATCAGTAGATGAAGTCTGCCTGGTCTCTGTTTCTCTATCGTTGTTTGTTTGTACTTCCACTTTGTAATCACTTCACTATCATTGTCTTGGGCAGCTTTAGAAGGGTTGAAATGTCCCCAACAGATTTGTCACTCAGGTGACAACCAATGAAAAACCCACGTTTGAAGTCAGGGAGCTCTCCTAGCTGACCAACTCCACTGTTACAGCTTATCTCCTGACAACACAATACTCGCTACCTCCTTTTATACTGGCAGCTCTGCCTCTTGTGTCATTTAGTGCTCAATTTTGCATTATGTAGGGGTGTCCCAACACTTCTGATCACACAGTGTCGATGAACATTCTGCTGTGCAATGACGGAGGTTCAATGTGTCAGGGTTACAGTCTTTGTTGGCATGAAGAAGTCAAATCAGAATACAGTCTAATATCACGTTACATTTCCATTCGCTTCCGTATCGGAAACACTGTTTCTTCTTTTCCTTCATGAATTCTGCAGTTCCTTACTGACAGCACAGCAGATCGCACTGTATACCACATTCTGTTTTGCAGATTTTATGTAAAGCACGTTTCCACCTTTCTGCCTGTAACCTCTTGATGATATCCTGCAATTGTAGTTCTTTATTCTCAACACATATTCATTTTTGCTACATATTGTCATACTCATTTTCATAAAAATTATTTTATTCCTTTTGTATGTTTTATATCTTCTTTCTTTTTACTATATACAACTTACTTCATTTAAAACACCTAAATATGTACCACACTGATGTATTACTGTAACAGCTGCATACAGTTGAGCATTTATTGTGCTACTAGTGCCCACTAACTGGCATGTTCTACACTGTGCTTACCTGACATTGTAACTAGTTGTCACATGTTCAGTTCAATGTCTGTTCTTTTACGAGGGTGGTTTGAAAAGTTCTCGGAACGGAATAGAAAAAGAGTACTTGCATCACTGAAACGGAATTTTTCAATGTAGTCTCCTTGTAAATTAATGCACTTCATCCAACGATGTTCCAGTGCCTTGATCCCATCTCGAAAATGAGTTTCATCCAGGTCTGCAAAATAGTTGTCAACTCCGGCTATCAATTCTTCATTTGAAGTGAATCTTCGTCCACCAAAAAAACTTTTCAGTTTTGGGAAGAGATGGAAGTCTGACGGAGCCAAATCAGGTGAACAAGGCGAGTGTGGCAACAATTCATACCTTAGTTTGTGTAATTTTGCCATGGTGATGGCACATGTGCGGGCGCGCATTGTCTTGATGGAAGATGACTTTCTTCCTTGCTAAGCCTGGCCTTTTTTCACATAGCTTTTGTTGCAATCTGCACAGGGGGTTAGCATAGTATTCTCCAGTAATTGTATGACCAGTGGGGAGATAATCTACAAACAGAATCCCCTTCACATCCCGGAACACTGATACCATGACCTTTCCCACTGAAGGAATTGTCTTTACTTTCTTTGGTGGCAGAGAATCAGCATGTTTCCACTGCTCTGACTGTTGTTTTGTCCCTGGGGTATAGTAGTGCACCCAAGTTTCTCCTAAAATGGGCCAAACATGGTTCCAATATGTCCATTCTCATGCATTTTTGATCCAGAGTCAATAGTCGTGGCACCCATCTTGCAGATAATTTTTTCATTTCTAATTCTTCAGTTAAAATGTGATATACCCTTCCAGATGACATCTGAAAAGTGTGAGCAGTTTCACACACTCTCAATCGGTGATCCTCCGTGACCATTTTGTGCACTTTTGCAATGATTTCTGGAGTAATGACACATCTTGGCCAACCACTGCATCAATCATCATCTAAGCTCTCCCGATCAAATTTAAATTCATTTGTCCACTTGGCAACAGTTGAATATGAAGGAAATCGGCATGAATGTCCTTTGCTTTCATACCTTTCTTTACAAAGTACTTAATCACAGCTCTAATCTTGATTTTTTTCCATCTTTGCAAATAACTACATGGGAACAACAACAGAGCCACATCACCTCCACAGCTCTCTTCCAAGAGCACTGACGTGGCACATGTTTACAGGCTACAGTCCAATGAGCATCACATGAACAACTTGTCACACTAGAGCTGACCTCTTGTGCTGATTCCGAGAACTTTTCAAACCACTCTCGTAACAAGCTGTACCTCTGTAACAATTTTTACTGTTTCCATGGAGAACTTTACTCCATGTTTTCTATGATTTGACTTGAGTTCCTTAGCTCACCATGTATGTTTACACTTTAAATGTCATGTAATTTACATAGCTACCTGTTTTATTCCATGTACTCCATTTGAATATTGTCAAGTATCAAGTACTTTAGACGCTTATTTCACAATATGTTTAAAACATTATAGGTGACTTTCCTTCTCTAGAAGATGCCCTTAGTGGTATTGAAACCTGGTTGAGGCTTTTGCATTAAGTGTGTGCAAACAGTTGGTGGTATACTTTATACAGGGTGTATCAAAAAGAATCATCCAATTTAGTAGGTCTTATTTCTGAAACTAATAAACATATACAATGAATTTTGTTTTTTGATGAATGAGAAACTCAAAAAAATGTTTTGCATACCTTTTCATAGGTGTTCAACATGCCCTCCTGGAGATGCATGGCATATGTCAATGCGGTATTCAAATTTTTCCCACACTGCAGCGGCCAAGTCATGAGTTACACCTTGCACAGTTGTTGTTATGAGATGTCTCAGACCATCCAGTGTTGTTGGTAGCAGAAGCACACAAACAGAATCTTTCATAAATGCCCACAAGAAATAACCACAAACAATCAGGTCCGGTGACCTTGGAGGCCAGTAATGTAAGGCTGAATTATTTGGTTCAGTGAAACTGATCCATTGTTCGACAACTCCACACATTGTTGTTTGTCACCTTCACAAAGAGCTTGCAGTAGCTGAACTTTGTATGGTTTCACGTGTAAACACGACGCAACACATGCCAGATGGACATCGGGGGCACATCGAGCTGTTGAGGTGCAGGAAAAACAGATTTCTGCAGACTCCTTGTGAAACTATAGTGGATCCATTTGTTGTCTGTGTCAGACACTCGGGCATGGCCCAATAATTTGTCTTTACACAAACAACCTGTTTCTCGGAATTGTTCATGTCATCATCTAATGGTCTATGCTGTAGGAGGATATACGCCATACCTAGTATGAAAGTCATGCTGAAGAGTTGTTACTGACCTGCACTGAACAAAATGTAGAAAACAAAACACATTCTGTTGTCCCGACACTATTTTTACTAGAACTGAAATGGGCACACATTGCTGCTACCCAGTGGCAACCATGCAAAACTCGAGAGTTTACTCTTTCCAACAGTACGTTGTTTACACACATATCTCAAAATGACATACTAGTTACGATTTTTTTTACAATCAGGTGATTCTTTTTGACACACCCTACATAGAAAATTTATTTACAGTTGCCACTGTCTGCCATGTTTAGAACTGTGACATAATTATGATTTTAATTAGCAACATTTTCTTGCTCAAATATTGTAAACTTGATGTCTAAGGTCACTTCATCAATACTGGCACTGGACTGCAGAACAATATTTTTCACGAGTGAGGATTATTGTTGCAGAATACTGTCAGCATTATGTTCAAAAGATGAAAGATTTACAGTATTCAGCTTAGCGCCCACACACGCACATGCACGCGCGCGCGCGCGCGCACACGCACACACACACACACACACACACACACACACACACACACACACACACACACACACACTTATGTGAATTTGTAACGTCCATTTAGCTAGATGATACCGAGTATCAACTACGTGATCATCACACACTGACAGCTCGTACCTCCATCACCATCATCCACAGCCACTCCAACGATCTCTGGTAGCCTTCTAGGAATTTCTCACCTCTAATACCACGCCTGTCTGTCTTCCCTATCGCCCCCCCCCCCCCCCCCCCCCCCCATGACAATGCAGATCCTATAATTTCCTGAAGAGCTGTCATTTGCGATTTCAAAATTGATCTTAACCTAATGACATACTTGGCAAACAATGGATGAAATACAATAACTACAACCTTTTGATGGAAAGTATTCACCTACAGTCAGATAATTCATCCTACAAAGCATGCTGCAGCACTGTATTTCAGGAATACAGTATGATCTTAACTGCTTACTTAAATTCTCATTATCATCCCAAATCCCAATATCTGAGTTAATCTACCTTTTCATCTGTAATAGTCCTTACGATTACTGACAAACTTATCATGACCATCACACAAAATAATGCAGGATGATGTAAGAAGCAGACTATGACAGGAAAAAAAGAGAGCCTTTCTCACCAAAAATAACCGACTAGCATGCACATCTACAACTATACAAGTACTCCACAAGCCACCAGATGCTACATGGCATAGGGTACCCTGGACAATTGTTTCATATCTACTGAAAATGCCACTTCCCTAAAGTTACTCAACACCTTTCTGCAAATAGGAAGTTTTATTCTCTCCAGTGATTTCTATATTATTTCATGGAGCATTTCCGTAATACTCCAGTGTTAATTGAACTTATCAGCAAGAAATCTAGCAGCAGGCCTCTGAATTCTTTCGTTGTCTTTCTTTAATCTGACCTGTTCGGGACCCTGCACACATGAACAGTACCCAAAGATGGACTGCATTAGTGTTCTGTACATGTTTTACTTAGTGAATGAACTACAATTCTCTAGATTCTCCCAACAAGCCAAAGTCAACCATTCGCCTTACCTGCAACTGATTTTATGTGACCATTCTATTTCATGTTGCTATGTTGCTTTGGAATGTTATGTTTAGATATTTAAAAGGTGTGACAGTGTGGAGCATCAAACACAGACCTCAATTTGAGGAAGAAATTTCTCACAATGTATGTCTGCAGCACAGCAGTGTATGAAAATGAACTGTGGGATATTGGGGAAATAAAAGAATCATGGTGTGAGATGTTGTGTTTCACAAGGACGGTTAAAATTAAGTGGGTTAGTAAAGATAAGAAATGATGTGGACATGAGGAAAAAGTAATATTTGGAAAACACTAGCTACGAGAAGGGATGGGATGGTAGGACATGTGTTAGAACATCAGGGAATATTTTCCATGCTGCTGGAGGGAGGCTGAGAGGTCTAAACGCGGAGGCAAATATAGAGACTGAAGTACATACAACCAATAACTAAGGATGTTGGGCAACATGCTCCTCTGAGATGAAGAGGTTGGTACACGAGAGGAATCGTGGTGGGCCAACTGAACACTCCTTGTTTTTCAATATCCACAAGCATATTGACCCATGTTGTGGAATTTTAAGATGATACTGCACTCAATAAAGGCATTTATGACCTGAACCTGCAGTTTTAAGCCACTGTATGCAGGCTAATCCTCTGTCTCATAGAATCCTACACGTTCCTCCACTAACTTTGTAGCTCTTATTATACAGTATACAGTCCAATCACATTATGTGACCATCGCCTACGATTGTCGTCAATGTGCAGTAATTTCTCACAGATGGCATGTGGCAGCACTAGCAGTGGAGGCTATATAAGGCGTGTCAGGATGATGCAGAAAACAATGCAGTCGTCATAATTTGGAAATGGAGCAAGTTATCTGATGTCTCAAAGTGTACAATCATTGGCTTTCAGGCCGAGGGTGGAAGCATTTCTGAAACAGGAATGTATGACAGCACTTTGTGCGCCACTGTTGTTAAAGTGTGCCATGCATGGAAATGGAAATGTCGTGTGGCTAGGGCCTTCCGTCGGGTAGACCGTTCGCCTGGTGCAGGTCTTTCGATTTGACGCCACTTCGGCGACCTGCGTGTCGATGAGGATGAAATGATGATGATTAGGACAACACAACACCCAGTCCCTGAGCGGAGAAAATTTCCGACCCAGCTGGGAATCGAACCCGGGCCCTTAGGATTGACAGTCTGTCACGCTGACCACTCAGCTACCGGGGCGGATGTGCATGATAAAATGGTGCTACCCAAAATCGAGCTGAGGCAATCGTGATGCAGACCATAGATAATGGGTGAACAAAAGCTGCAGAGATGTGTACAGCCGAACAGACATGCAACTGTTGAGGAACCCAGATGAATCAAGGAGCTACCAACAGTACCTCCTCAACAAGCATTTAGTGACCATTGCGGTATTTGGGCATCCACAGCACATGTCTGGTTCATGCACCTATGCTGGTGATGCAGGCCAATACTGTAACTGGACATCAATTTCGTGACAACAGGTGGCATTTTCAGATTAATCATCTTTTATGCTCAAATCGATAAATGGTTGTTGACATACATGGCATGAAACCTCTGAAGGCAAGCAGCCTGCAACAATCACTGGAAGATTCTGTGCCGGAGGAGGGAGTGCTATGTTCTACAGAACATTTTTGAGGCATTCTCTGGGTGATGTCATTCTGGAGGACACAAGTGTCTATCCCTGAGGACCATACCACACCCCTACACACAGTTTGTTTTTCCTCACCACGATGGCATCTATCAAAACGACAATGCAGGGTGTCACACAACTGGCAGTGTACATGTGTGGTTCAAAAAGCACCAGAATGATTTCATCATAGTCCTCCGGCCGCCAAACTCCCTGGGTTTAAATAAAATCGAGAATCTCTGGGACCACTTTGATCGGGCTGTGCACATCACACTGAGAAACCTACCACAACTGCCTCCATGGTCTACTAAACTGATAATTGGACATTATTCATAGCTGTCAGTACCTGCTTTCTTTGCATTTGGAATTGTTACATTTTCTTTTAAGTCTGAGGGTATTTCACCAGTCTCTAACATCTTGCACACCAGGTGGAAGAGTTCTGCCACGATTGGCTCTCACAAAGCTATCAGTAGTCTTAACAGAATGCCATCTATCTGGGCCTTGTCTCAACTTAGATAATTCAGTGCTCTCTCAAACTCTTCTCACAGTATCATATCCCCCATCTCATCTTCATCTATGCCCTCTTCCCTTTATATAATATTCTATAATACACTACTGTCCTTTAAAATTGCTACACCAAGAGGAAATGCAGATGATAAACCGGTATTCATTGGACAAATGTATTATACTAGAGCTGACATGTGATTACATTTTCACGCAATTTGGGTGCACAGATCCTGAGAAATCAGTACCCAGAACAACCACCTCTGACCGTAATAACAGCCTTGATACGCCCGGGCATTGAGTCAAACAGAGCTTGGATGGCGTGTACAGGTACAGCTGCCCATGCAGCTTCAAAACGATACCACGGTTCATCAAGAGTAGTGACTGGCGTACTGTGATGAGCCAGTTGCTCGGCCACCATTGAACAGGTGTTTTCAATCGGTGAGAGATCTGGAGAATGTGCTGGCCAGAGCAGTAGTCGAACATTTCCTGTATCCAGAAAGGCCCGTACAGGACCTGCAACATGCAGTCGTGCATTATCCTGCTGAAATGTAGGGTTTCGCAGGGATCGAATGAAGGGAAGAGCCACGGGTCGTAACACATCTGAAATGTAACGTCCACTGTTCAAAGTGCGGTCAATGCGAACAAGAGGTGACAAGAGACATGTAACCAATGGGATCCCATACCATCACGCCGGGTGATACGCCAGTATGGCGATGACGAATACACGCTTCCAATGTGCGTTCACCGCGCTGTCGCCAAACACGGAGGCGACCATCACGATGCTTTAAACAGAACTTGGATTCATCTGAAAAAATGACGTTTTGCCATTCGTGCAGCTAGGTTCATCGTTGAGTACACCATCGCAGGCACTCCTGTTCTTGATGCAGCGTCAAGGGTAACCGCAGCCATGGGCTCCAAGCTGATAGTCCACACTACTGCAAATGTCGTCAAACTGTTCATGCAGATGGTTGGTCTTGCAAACGTCCCCATCTGTAACTCAGGGATCAAGACATGGTTGCACAATCTGTTACAGCAGTGCGGATAAGATGCCTGTCATCTCGACTGCTAGTGATACGAGGCCATTGGGATCCAGCACAGCGTTCCATATTATCCTCTTGAACCCACCGATTCCATATTCTGCTAACAGTCATTGGATTTCGACCAACGCGAGTAGCAATGTCGCGATACAATAAACTGCAACCATGATAGCCTACAATCTGACCTTTATCAAAGTCGGAAACAAGATGGTACGCATTTCTCCCCCTTACACGAGGCATCACAACAACGTTTCACCAGGCAACGCCGATCAACTGCTGTTTGTGTACGACAAATCGGTTGGAAACTTTCCTCATGTCAGCACGTTGTAGATGTCGCCAATGGCACCAACCTTGTGTGAATGCTCTGTAAAGCTAATCATTTGCATATCACAGCATCTTCTTCCTGTCAGTTAAATTTCACATCTGTAGCACATCATCTTCGTGGTGTAGCAATTTTAATGGCCAGTAGTGTATTACCTTCCCTTGAATATCCCTTCTATATACTCCTTCCACCTTTAATGTTTCCCTTCTTTGCTAAGTGCTGGTTTTCCTTCTGAGCTCTTGATATTTACAACACTTCTATGTCACTGAAAATTGACAATCTCATCTCTAGTCCAGCTAAAAAACTACTGTTTCCTTCTCATAAACATGACAAAACTCAACCTTTTATACAACCTTTCCTTCATACATTCTATGCACAAACAACTCTTTGTTACATCTATGATGCAGCTCTAAGTTAACCTATTTATGGATCCTAAGTTAACCTATCTATGGACCAGACTATAACTACTCAGAATTCTATCCTAGATCACAGTCTCTTGCAAAACTTTGTGATATGTCTCTGGCCAAGATGTCTTATACTCAGTCCTCAAAACCCTCAGCACCAGACCTCCAGCTGATTTGTCTCCTGGCGGTTGTCTCTTCTTAGACTCCTCTTAGATGGCCCCGTAACTATTTATTTGCAAGTCATCAGTATTTTGAGTAGTTTTATTGTACCATTTATCTTTTCCTTCTTGTGGTAATCTATCCTATGTAACTATTAGCCTGCACTTACTATGCTCCACTCCTTCCTACTCCTCCCTTCCTGTGTCGAGTTGTTGATTGCTGAATGCTGTTGCAGATGTCCCACTAAGGTGTCCTTTCTACCAGTAAGGGTCTACTGCAGTATTCTTTGCTCACCTATTCTTTCTAGAAATTAATTTCTTTGTTCATACATTCTTTTTATAACTTTTTTATTTTACACTTTACTTGCCCTCATATTTTTTAAAACTTTCTTTGTTCAAATCACATTTCACATGATTTCAGTGTTTCCTTCTTGTTTTTAAGGCCCATGTTTGACATCCAAGCAATGGTGTGATCTGAACTCACACTTCAAGAACTTTTTCATTTTCATTTTAATATCTGATACAAGGAAAGATTTCTTCACCTCATAATGCAACAGACTGAGAAACAACACACTGAAATTACTAATAGCAGGATTAATGACTAACACGATCTTTCTGACACATAGTTTTTCACATTTGAATATAAACTTTATATCTCCCCCCATGAACCATAGACCTTGCCGTTGGTGTGGAGGCTTGCGTGCCTCAACGATACAGATAGCCGTACCGTAGGTGCAACCACAACGGAGGGGTATCTGCTGAGAGGCCAGACAGACGTGTGGTTCCTGAGAGGGGCAGCAGCCTTTTCAGTAGTCGCAGGGGCAACAGTCTGGATGATTGACTGATCTGGCCTTGTAACACTAACCAAAATGGCCTTGCTGTTCTGGTACTGTGAACAGCTGAAAGCAAGGGGAAACTACAGCCGTAATTTTTCCCGAGGGCATGAAGCTTTACTGTATGATTAAACGATGACAGCGTCCTCTTGGGTAAAATAGTCCCCCATTCGGATCTCCAGGTGGGGACTACTCAAGAGGACGTCGTTATCAGGAGAAAGAAAAATGGCGTTCTACGGATCGGAACGTTCAGTGGCAGGACAAACAAGACTTCTGGTCAGGTGAATACAGGGTTATAAATACAAAATCAAACAGGGGTAATGCAGGAGTAGGTTTAATAAAGAATAAAAAAATAGGTGTACGGGTAAGCTACTACAAACAGCACAGTGAACGCATTATTGTGGCCAAGATAGACACGAAGCCCACGCCTACTACAGTAGTACAAGTTTATATGCAAACTAGCTCTGCAGATGACGAAGAAATTGATGAAATGTATGACGAGATAAAAGACATTATTCAAGTAGTGAAGGGAGACGAAAATTTAATAGTCATGGGTGACTGGAATTCGTCAGTAGGAAAAGGGAGAGAAGGAAACATAGTAGGTGAATATGGATTGGGGGGAAGAAATGAAAGAGGAAGCCACCTTGTAGAATTTTGCGCAGAGCATAACTTAATCATAGATAATACTTGGTTTAAGAATCATGAAAGAAGGTTGTATACATGGAAGAACCCTGGAGATACTAAAAGGTATCAGATAGATTATATAATGGTAAGACAGAGATTTAGGAACCAGGTTTTAAATTGTAAGACATTTCCAGGGGCAGATGTGGACTCTGACCACAATCTATTGGTTATGAACTGTAGATTAAAACTGAAGAAACTGCAAAAAGGAGGGAATTTAAGAAGATGGGACCTGGATAAACTAAAAGAACCAGAGATTGTACAGAGTTTCGGGGAGAGCATAAGGGAACAATTGACAGGAATGGGGAAAAGAAATACAGTAGAAGAAGAATGGCTAGCTTTGAGGGATGAAGTAGTGAAGGCAGCAGAGGATCAAGTAGGTAAAAAGACAAGGGCTGATAGAAACCCTTGGGTAACAGAAGAAATATTGAATTTAATTGATGAAAGGAGAAAATATAAAAATGCAGTAATTGAAGCAGGCAAAAAGGAATACAAACGTCTCAAAAATGATATCAACAGGAAGTGCAAAATGGCTGAGCAGGGATGGCTAGAGGACAAATGTAAGGATGTAGAGGCTTATCTCACTAGGGGTAAGATAGATACTGTCTACAGGAAAATTAAAGAGACCTTTGGAGAAAGGAGAACCACTTGCATGAATATCAAGAGCTCAGATGGAAACCCAGTTCTAAGCAAAGAAGGGAAAGCAGAAAGATGGAAGGAGTATATACAGGGTCTATACAAGGGCGATGTACTTGAGGACAATATTATGGAAATGGAAGAGGATGTAGATGAAGATGAAATGGGAGATATGATATTGTGTGAAGAGTTTGACAGAGCACTGAAAGACCTGGGTCGAAACAAGGCCCCCAGAGTAGACAACATTCCATTAGAACTACTGACAACCTTGGGAGAGCCAGTCCTGACAAAACTCTACCATCTGGTGAGCAAGATCTATGAGACAGGCGAAATACCCTCACACTTCAAGAAGAATATAATAATCCCAATCCCAAAGAAAGCAGGTGCTGACAGATGTGAAAATTACAGAACTACCAGTTTAATAAGTCACAACTGCAAAATACTAACGCGAATTCTGTACAGACGAACGGAAAACCTGATAGAAGCCGACCTCGGGGAAGATCAGTTTGGATTCCATAGAAATGTTGAAACACGTGACGCAATACTGACCCTACGACTTATCTTAGAAGAAAGATTAAGGAAAGGCAAACCTAAGTTTCTAGCATTTGTAGACTTAGAGAAAGCTTTGACAATGTTGATTGGAATACTCTCTTTCAAATTCTGAAGGTGGCAGGGGTAAAATACAGAGATCGAAAGGCTATTTACAATTTGTACAGAAAGCAGATGGCAGTTATAAGAGTCGAGAGGTATGAAAGGGAAGCAGTGGTTGGGAAGGGAGTGAGACAGGGTTGTAGCCTATCCCCAATGTTATTCAATCTGTATATTGAGCAAGCAATAAAGGAAACAAAAGAAAAGTTTGGAGCAGGTATTAAGATCCATGGAGAAGAAATAAAAACTTTGAGGTTCGCCGATGACATTGTAATTCTGTCAGAGACAGCAAAGGACTTGGAAGAGCAGTTGAATGGAATGGACAGTGTCTTGAAAGGAGGGTATAAGATGAACACCAACAAAAGCAAAACGAGCATAATGGAATGTAGTCGAATTAAGTCAGGTGATGCTGAGGGAATTAGATTAGGAAATGACACACTTAATGTAGTAAAGGAGTTTTGCTATTTGGGGAGCATAATAACTGATGATGGTCGAAGTAGAGAGGTTATAAAATGTAGACTGGCAATGGCAAGGAAAGCGTTTCTTAAGAAGAGAAATATGTTAAGATCGAGTATTGATTTAAGTGTCAGGAAGTCGTTTCTCTAAGTATTTGTATGGAGTGTAGCCATGTATGGAAGTGAAACGTGGACGATAAGTAGCTTAGACAAGAAGAGAATAGAAGCTTTCGAAATGTGGTGCTACAGAAGAATGCTGAAGATTAGATGGGTTGATCACATAACTAATGAGGAGGTATTGAATAGAATTGGGGAGAAGAGGAGCTTGTGGCACAACTTGACTAGAAGAAGGGTTCGGTTGGTAGGACATGTTCTGAGACATCGAGGGATCACCAATTTAGTATTGGAGGGCAGCGTGGAGGGTAAAAATCGTAGAGGGAGACCAAGAGATGAATACACTAAGCAGATTCAGAAGGATGTAGGTTGCAGTAGGTGCTGGGAGATGAAGAAGCTTGCACAGGATAGAGTAGCATGGAGAGCTGTATCAAACCAGTCTCAGGACTGAAGACCACAACAACAACAACAACAACAACATCTATTTTTAGAGTCATGTAGACATGATTTTCGACCTTTAATTCAGTTATTCTGATGCAGACTTACTCCTTTTTTGGGTACATTGTAGGAAGGGTCACTTTATCATCAGTTCATGGGATTGGGTAGCTCATTTCGCTATTAGTTTGCCTCAAAAAGATTGCACTGTATATGTCAAAACCCATAACTCATACAGACACTGAATATATATTAGCAAGATAAATATCTCAGTAATTAACATGTAACTAAAACATAGAATAAAGACATTGTTTATAGACACAGTCTCAATTCATTTTGAAAACAAAAATTTAATTTAATCAAAAGTGTAAGAATTCAAGGTTAAAGCAACTTTATTTGGAATTTGAAATGTATAAATCACTAAAGGTCAATGAAACACGAAACAAAAGACTGTTATCAAGATTCTGCATTTATTTGATGGAATAAAGAAGTTAAATGGAATCTGTTGTTGGGTTTGTTGATAGTGAACAATGTACACAGACAACAGTTAATTCAGCACCCAAAGATGGGTATATTTGCTTAAAGGACCAGTTTCAATTCTGGGTTATCATCTAATACTGTTAACTCTTAGTGAGTACACCAGTCTGTCACAGTCTGATTACATGTCAGTAACACATCTTAGCTATTTGCAGACTTTGAATTTCAGTTTACAATTAGATGGTTACATCATTACCTGTCCCAAATTACTTTCCTGATCTTCTTATCTTTTCTTCTTCTTCTCCTTCTTCTTCTTCTTATTCTTCTTCTTCAGAGGGATAACAATGATGATTCATTGTGCAAAGATTTTTGAGAAAATTTTGGAAACACAAATTCGGGAAAAATTAGAAGGAAGAATGAGAGAAGAGCAACATGGCTTCAGAACAGGTAGGTCCATGGTGGATCTAATTTTTGTTGTAAGACAATTGCAGGAAAAGCACTTTGAATATGGAACAGATCTACTAATGACCTTCCCGGACATTGAAAAAGTGTATGATAGTGTGTGTAGAAGCAAAGTGTGGAAAGCCCTGGAGAAATGTACCATGGAAGTGTGAGCTGTGTGAAAGTGGGAGGGGAGAGATCAGCTTGGATTGGACAGAAGAATGGCTTGAGGCAGGGAAGTGCACTTTCACCATTACTCTTCACTGTAGTGACGGATGATATAATGAGTACAGTAGCACAAGTAACTGGTGAAAGGAAGATGAAAGCTATGGTGTTTGCAGATGATCTGATGATCTGGGGGAATAAGGAGGAGGAAGTACAAGAGGAGTTGGACGTATGGGAACAAACAGTACAAGAATATGGGATGAAATTTAGTATAAGTAAGAGTGAGATGATAATCACAACAAGAAAGGAAGAGAGAGGAACAACTGCAATAATAATTGGAGAGGAACGATTGAGGAGAGTGGAGAGTTTCAAGTACCTAGGAAGCCTGATACAGGAAGATGGAAAAAACGACAGAGAAATAAGCAAGTGGGGAAGAAAAGCAGAAGCATTTCGAAAGAGTGTCAGAAGCCTGATATGGTGCAAGGATGTGCCCGAAATCAGTAAAAATGATATATACCGGTCATACTATGTCCCAATCCTGACATATGCATCAGAAACCTGGGTTATGAAAGGAAGAGAGAAAAGCAAAGTACAAGCTTGTGAGATGAAATTCTTGAGAAACAGTATTGGAAAGACAAAGACAGACAGGTTACTTTTGGTGAAACTTACTGCATACCTTGGTGTAATTATAATATTTTATCACAAAGTTCTCCAGAAATTGATTACATCTTTTTATTTTATAGTATAGTTGCAGCCTTTGCATCCACAACAGAAACTGATACAAAATTTTAATTAATTCCAGATGCAGATTTTAGGTATCATCTAGCATTTAGTGCTTAGTTTCAATGGCAGTTTTTTACACCAAGATGACAAAAGTCATGGGATACCTCCTAATATTATGTCAGACCTCATTTCCCCAGTATAGGGCAGTAACTCGATGTGGAGTGGCATCAAAAAGTTGTCAGAAGTCCCCTGCAGAAATAATGAGCCATGCTGCCTGTATAGCTGTCCACGACTGCAAAAGTGTTGGCAACGCACAAACTGACCTCTCGATTATGTCCCACAAATGTTCAGTGGGATTGATGTGGGGTGATCTGGGTGGCCAAACCACTCACTCAAATCATCCAGGATGTTCTTCAAACCAATTGTGGACCAGTGACATGGGGCATTGTCATCCATAAAAGTTCCACTGTTATTTGGGAACATGAAGTCCTCGAATGGCTGCAAATGGTCTCCAATGAAGCCATGCATTGCTAACAAGATTTTATGGTTTCAGGAACAAGTGACCCATCATCGACAGTGATTTTTGTGCCAAGGTACTTGAAGATATTTGTCTTTGGCAAACTCGTACTTGACGGTCTCAGTATTACTAGCATCTGTTGACACTTATTATATCGAGGCTGCCGAAACTTTGCAATTAGTGTATGCATTTCAGGTTGTTCGCTTAACTGTTTAACAAGTGAAGGATGAAAAGTGCTAGACAGCAGGCATGCACCATAAACCGATTCTAGAACAGCAGTTGCTTCTGGTCGTGATGTCAAAGCTCACGCATTGTCGGCTTTGTTTTGTGCGCACATAAACAAAGTCACTGTGGTTGATTACTACAACGTGCTTGCATTGTTCAGTGCTTTAGAAAATTCTGATATGTGAAAAATGGTACAGAAAAGAGTTTCATCACCTAGTGACGATGCTTTGCGTCGAGATGTGGCGGTCGACAGTCAGGCACTGCGGTTACTACGGAGAACTCGGGAGTTTTACGAGCAGCGGAAAGAATACGCAAGTATTCACGGACAGCCATCAGTTCCTGCCAATAAAGTAGTGGAACACACATCAAAAACTCTTAGAATTAGTGCAGGAACAGTAGTACGGAAGGGAGTGTTACTGTAAAAGTTGAGAGATGCAGGCGTGAGCCGTAAAGATTCCAAGGCATTTGGATCAGATAATGTATAAGGGGTGTTCAAAAAGAAATGAGTCCGAGTCTGGAATGTGCAAACCAGTGACAGGAGGGTAATATTGTGGCATGTGTAATGAGGGGCGGTTTCAATCAGTGTGGAAGTTCACACCCTGTCACTATAGGGTGCGTGTACACGTCACGTAACTATACAGAACTAGCAGCAGCACGCATCGGTCATCCGACACTGCCAGTTACATTGCAAACAGTGGCATGGAGGTGTCAAAAGAAGAGGTGCTGTTCATTTTCTGACAGTAGAAGGAGTAGGAGGAACACACATTCATCAATGAATGTCACAAGTGTACGGCAAACACTGCACGTCCCTTGCAAGGGACAAGGCATAGCACAAGCGCTTCAGGGAAGGACGGGTGTAGTTAGCCAACGATGCACGGTCTGGAGCACCACACTGCATTACTGATGACATTGTCTGGCTGGTGGATGAACTCATTACCCAGGACCGCCGAGTGACAGTGAAAGCCATCGCTGCCTCGGTCGGATTGACTGTCGGAAGTGTTCGCACCACCATGAAGAAAAGACTGCACGTGCGCAAAGTGTGTGCCCGATGGGTGCACCACAGCCTTCGACCACACCAGAAAGCATGTCAAATGGGCCACTGTCTTGCTCATCTGCAGTGCTATGCTCAGGAAGGGAATGCGTTCCTGGCACGAGTGGTGGCTGGAGATGAGTCACGGTGTCATCACTTCGAACCAGAATCAAAACGACAAAGTCTCCAGGTCTCCAGTGGAAGGATCCGGGGTCACCACCACCAAAAACAAAGGCCAAGGCCATCCACACGAGTGCAGGAAAGGTTATGCTGACATTCTTCTATGATCAAGATTGCCCCCTTATGATTCACTTCCTGCAGCACAGGACAACAGTTAATGCCCAGCGTTACTCACGAACCTCGACCACCCTTCACCAAGCGCTCAAATTAAAACATCACGGCAATCTCACCTGTGGGGTCATTCTGCTCCACAACCATGCAAACCTTCATACAGTCGACACAGTCGCAGCACTCCTACAGAAATTCAAATGGGATGTTCTCAGCCAACCTCCATACAGTATGGACCTCTCCCCATGTTATTACACCAGTTTTGGTCCCCTTTAAAAGGATCTGAGGTGGCAAACGATTCACTCGGACGACAACGTCCAGCTGTACGTGCGAAACTGGTTAACATTGCAGCCCTGGGAATTTTATGAGACAGCCATTCACCGCCTTGGGTCACAGTGGGACAAGTGTCTCAACAGCCAGGGTCAATACTTCTAACATACAGGTACTGTTAATTATGCCTCTGGCTCGTTTATTTTTGAATGCCCCTTATTTTTTAGTAGCTCCTGGACAGGAGAAGTAGCAGCCTCACCCTGTCATAGACTTAAGATTCTTTCCAGTCTTTCACGATATTGGTCATCGTCAAATGCTTATTTTCTGCATTCCTTTGTACCTTTACCAAAAATGCGTGCTTTGTTATACTTATATCTACAGTGTTATACGGCCGTTTCTTTGCTGTCATTGTGGCAGCAACTCAAAAACTAACTGTTATTGCCCAGTAGCTTACATTTACAAGATGAAGCAGAAACCTGTATTGTCTGCTATGCATACAGAGGCTGCTATTGCAACATTGCTATTGCAGTACAGCCGTCCTAATTAGACATAACACAAACAGTCGAGTGCAATGTGTCACCAGCGCAGGTATAAATCTTCTTAATGCTGAGGACTTGTCAAAGGTCGTTCTCGTCCTTGGCAGGCAGCAGAACATCGTCAGCACACAATCGTGTCTGAGGTGCTAATTCTTGAAGATTTTGGTGACTGGTCTCTTATTATGGTAAAGAGAAGCTGAGAAAGAGCCGATTCAGAATGGGCACCCACAAAAGCAGGCAAGACACCTCATACCCTAGCAGCAAGTAGCACTCAACTTCTGGGGTTGTGATAGAGCACCTGGACAGATTCCATTACTTTATTACTGTCTGGTTAGGTGGCACACCTGCCACAAAAGACTTCGCCTCCCATCGAAGTTGTTTTATTCTTTTGCTCATTAAACCAATAAAAAAAATTCAGTAGAAAAATCTGTAGAAATACTAAAAGGCAATATGGCTCACCTGTACTTACCTTAAGGAGTTGAAATTTCAAGAACTGCCAATAGACAAAATTTAGCAGTCATTATACATTATGACCACATGCCTACTAGCTTGTTTGTCCATCATTGGAACTAAATACATCACTGATTCTGCATATCAGAGATCCAACAGTTTGTTGGTAAGTTTGTGGAAATATATAGCATTAGATGTCTATGCAAAAATCATGTAATTCACATAAATAACTGGCTGCTGATCTGCATACGCAGTGATGGCTCCTGATAGTGACATAGGCGGGTTCCACAGGATTTACATCACGAAAATTTGGTCACCGGGACATCAACACGAGTTCACCATAATGCTCCTCAAACTACTGTAGCACGGTTATGGCTCCGACACACGGACAACTATACTGCTGAAAGGTGACATCACTGCTGGGGTAGACATTGAGCGTGAAAGGATGTAGGTGGTTTGCAGCTGTCAGCATGTCTTTGTTTACTACCACAGTTCCCACACAAGCATAATATTGCTCCCACCACCCTTTGTCTGTGGCAAACTGCATATTTCGAGATGCCGTTCACCTCGATGATGGCATTTGTGGAGACGACCATCGACCTAGTGCAGCAAAATGTGATTCACCCGAAAAGCCGACACATTTCCATTGATTGACGTTTGAATCCTGCTGGTCCTGTGCCATTGCAATTGTAACGGATGATGTCATTGGGTCGGCATGTGAACACATACGGATGGCCTGCTGTAGGGGTTCATGTTCGACACCATACGACGAATGGTGTGCTTCAAAACACTTGTGCATGGACTAGCATTGTGCTCTTTCAGCAAAGATATCACAGATCACTGTCTATTCTACTTTACAAAGCAGACAATCCTCTGAACCCCATGCTATGTGAAGAGTCACGGATTAAATCATCTAGCACCTAGTGGTAGTTTCACTGTCCTCCTGTACCTTTCCGTAGATGCCCACGACAGTAGCACATGAACATTTGAGCAGCTTCACCATTTTTGAGATACTTGTTCACAGGCTCTACATAATAATCATCTGTCGTTAGTCAAAGTCACCTATCTCAATCGATTTCCCCATTTGCAGCCCACATCTGCACTGGGGTGATTCCCGTTCTATGTCTGCTCTGCTTACTTTTGTTACCACATTGCGTGTCCACAATACCACCAGCCGGCATCCAATGTCACAGTGGGCAGTGGTCATAAAGTTTTGGCTTAAAAGTGTGTACATCATCATCTTGACCTATACATTACCTCTGCCAACTGTTGTCTACATCCATACTCTGCAAACCACTGAGAAGTGCACGGTAAGAGTTCCTTTCCATCACACCAACATTAGGGCTTCTGTTCCATTCACAGTAGCATGAACAACAGCTTGAACACCTGTGTGTCTGATCTTGACTTGGTGATCCCCATGAGTGTGATATAGAGGGGGTTATAGTATATTCCCAAATTTCTTGGTTAAAGCTGAGTCTTGAAACTCTGTACACAGGTTTTTGTTGGATAATCTGCAACTATTCTGAAGCAGTATTTCTGTGATGCTTTCCCACGGGTCACGCAAATCTGTAGTCATTCATGCTGCCATACTTTGCATGCATTCAACTATTTACTATGGGTCCCACAAACTTGAGTATGAATGTCTTGTAACCAACATCTTTCATAAACCCATTGTATTTTCCTAGTACACTACCAATCAAAGCAAGGTCTGCCACTTACTTGAGATATGACTGAGCCTATATGACGATCATTCCATTTCGTAACTCTAAAGACTGTTACACAAATGTAGCTGTTTGAGTTCACTAATATAAATAGTGTTACAATGATATGGTAGTCAAAGCATACTACTTTTTCCCACCAGTTAGTTTTATGTTCCATGGATCACTTTACATGATAAATCATAATGATGTGGAACAAGTCATTTTACATAGACATCACAAATTAATTTATAAACATGCATATATGCTGAATGTTTATAAGATGTTTACACATTTTACTTTGTTAGCTGTCAGGTATTTTATAATGGAAACGTTAGTTGTGACACTGTGCCCCTGTTTTTGTGCTAAAGACAAGCTAAATATGGAGCAATGACTGTCATTTTTCCTTCTGGTATTGTAATTATGTACACCATTGTTCCTTTTGAACTGAAGTGGATTATTTACAACAAACATCATGACGTAATATAGTGTGAAGCAGTAGTCAAAATGGCTAGCTTCTTAAACAGATGTCTACAAGATGATCATAGATGAGCACTAAATACTATTCTTACAACACATTTTTGATCAGTGAAGACTTACATTCTTAAAGATGAGTTACCCCAGGACATTATTGCATAAGACATTACTGAATGAAAACATGCAAAATATGTCAGCTTACTAATTTGTCTCTCCCCAAGATTTATAATGATTCTAAATGAAAATGTATCTGAACTAAGTTGTTTTACGAGCTCCAAAATGTGTTTTTTCCAGTTTAGATTTTCATCAATATGGGCAGAATCTTTACGTTTCCAATCTAGTTATTATTTCCTCATAATGTGTTACACTAATCATTGGTGTAATATTCCTAGATGAGCAGAGCAGACTATGTTGTGTCTTTTTAACACTGAGGGTGATACCATTTACAGAAAGCCAGTCAATGGCACTTTTAAGGACTTTTGTACCATTTATTTTTTTTTTACAATGTGGTTATAACACTAGTGTTACTTGCAAAAAGAAATAATTTCATTTGTCGTATACTAGATGGTAGCTCTTTTAAATATATGAAGAACAATAGTGGATCTAAGATTGAGCTTTGGGGAAACTCATACGTGATTTCTCCCTGGTCAAAGTAATTTCCCTGCACTACACTGGTTGGATTATTAAGTGCAACTTCCTGTATTATTTTGGTTAGATATGGCATTATCCAATGTTTGGCTATACCATCAATCTAGTCAGGCTTCACATTATCTAGCAGAATACTGTGATTCACAGAGTCAAAGGCCTTAGGCAGGTGGCAGAAAATACTGAACTACACTCTTTCATTATTTAATGTTTGTAAAATTTGGTGAATGAACAAGTAAATGGCATTCTCAGCAGAGCAACTCTTCTGAAAACTAAACTGCGATTTGCTGAGGATATTATTGTTGTTGCCCTTGTGAGATACTATCCTAGAATACATTACCTCCCCAAAAATTTTGGAAAATGATGTCAGAGGTGAAAAGTATCCATAGTTATTGACAGCTCATTTCGTGAAAAACACAGTTTTATATTTCTGGACATTTAAAGCACAAAGTACCAATTATTGCACCATTTTGAAATCTTATGAAGATTCAACAACATTTCACTACAGACATCTGCATCACGTACAATACTTTCTAGATTACTATTGTCTACATCATTAATAAACAATGAAAATAGAAACGGTCTCAATACACTTCCCTGTGGCACAAAAGAAGTTACTCCTACTTCTGTCGACGACCCTCCATTCACGATATTGCGCTATAACCTAATCCCCAATCTGGACACAAATTTCATTTTATACTCTGTAAGTCATACTTTTTATAATAAGCATACACACAGTATCATGTCAAATGATACTCCTAGCAGCTTCTGCAAAATTACAAAAGCACAGAAAGTGTCTACTGACAGTACTGAGGGTTCTGCCTCCTGAATGAAAAGTACAAGCCACTCATTCTGTCTGCTTGTAATTTTACAACAGCTCCTATTACTCACCTTCAAATTAATAAGAATGTCCTGTAGGTTGCAGAAATATGTCACTACTATTCAACATTAACTTAATACATGTGTTCAAAATTTATTGCTGTGTAAATGGATACAATCCTGAAATGGAGTCAGCAGACTGAAAATGTATCAAGAAGCATTTCAAACGTAGTAATAATTCACATTGTATCATCCTACTGACAATAGCAGTACCTTACTTTACATACTTCCATTCCATGTTGTCTTGTGGAAATATCTTCTGGAATCATTCAGCAGACAAGCTTCATTTTTCAAAACAGGACATTAAGAATACTGGGTGGTTGGTCGATTTGGGGTAGGGGACCAAACAGCGAGGTCATCGTTCTATCGAATTAGGGAAGGATGGGGAAGGAAGTTGGTTGTGCCTTTTCCGAAGGAATCATATCGGTATTTGCCTGAACTGATTTAAGGAAATGACGGAAAACCTAAATCAGGATCGCCAGGCGTGGGTCTGAACTGTCGTCCTCCTGAATGCGAGCCCAGTGTGCTAACTACTGTGCCAACTCGTTCGGTTGTGTAAAGCACACAAGTAGGCATCTCGGAAGAATCTTCTCTAAAGACTCTCGAGTTCTAAAATCCTCTCGTCAGTCCTTTATACTTTTGTAATATTTGCAATTACTAAATAAAAATTGGTTTCAGATGAACTGTGACTTACACAGTTGTCAGATAAAAAAATAACAGACTTTCTCAATGGTTCAGTGTGATTTTGCATTCTGGTATATTGGATTTAAAAGAAAACTGCCTATGGGTGTAAAGCAATAAAGTGAAAATCTTCTTTGTTGGATACTCCATAGCTATATTGTCCAGTCACATTAATGTGACGAAGCCTGAATAATCACCATTTGCAGCACAAGCCACAGTGAAATGTGCAGGAAGAGAGTCAACAAGGTACTGGAAGGTACTGACAGAAATGTGGAGTCAGGCAAACTCCAGTGCTGTGGCCAGCTTAGCTAGGTTTCCCAGTTGGAGATCCACGGCACGAACAGCCCGATCGAGACGGTCCCACAGATTATTGACTGGATTTAAATATGGGGTGTTTGGTGATCAGGAGAGTGTGGTAAACTCGTGCTGGTGCTCTGCAAACCACGCATGTACACTGCAACCTCTGAGACAGCATGCATTATCCTGCTGGTAAATGCCATTGAGCCAGGCAAAAACAAACAGCATGCAGGAGTGGAGAAGATCACCAAGGGTGGACGCATGCTTGTGTTCACCCAGTTTGCATTCAAAGATGATGAGATCACCCAGGGAATGCAATCTGGCCTGCACCTTTCTGATGATACAGGGTGGCGCACGAAATGTGTTACCAATGGTTTCTTTCACAATTTACGACGCACATAAGATATCCCGCTGGGATCTCTACAGCAGTACCAGCTGAGCTTGGAAAAACAAATGAGTTACAAAATGACGTGTAATTCACGATACTGCTGCTATGAGACTAGTAAGCAGCAATGGCTGACAATGTAAAACTGACGAAACAGCAACGATCGGTAATTGTGTTACTTTTTC
Organism: Schistocerca serialis cubense; assembly: GCF_023864345.2. NCBI lineage: Eukaryota > Metazoa > Arthropoda > Insecta > Orthoptera > Acrididae > Schistocerca > Schistocerca serialis. The sequence goes on from NC_064649.1 coordinate 121,524,094, forward strand.
ATGAAACGAAAAGCCTTGTTGTGACTCAGAGGCGTTTTCGACAACAGTTTAACACACGATGGGTCCCTTGAAGAAGACCATCCACAGGTTGTATGATAAATTTGTACAGGAAGGAACAGTATTGAAAGTGAAGCGACCTCGGCCTAAGCCCGTTTGTTCGCTGGAGAATATTGAAGCGCTACGAGTTGCTGTACAGAGAAGTCCCGGGAAATCGTGTAGAAAGGCAGCAGTGCAACTGGGAATATCCAGACGCTCCATTCAACACATTCTTAAAAGCGACCTCCATATGTACCCATACAAGATGACCTGTGCACAGAAGCTCACTGAAGAACACAAGCAGCAGAGTTTGCTCAGTGGGCGGAGAATAGGGAAGAAACTGTGAACAACGTTTGGATTTCAGACGAGGCGCATTTTCATTTAGACAGTGTGGTTAACAAACAAAATGTACGCTTTTGGGCCACTGAAAACACACAAAGGCTTCAGGAATGACAACATTATGCTCCGAGGATTACAGCGTGGGCAGAAATTTCCAGTCATTGACTTATTGGACCCTTTTTCTTTGAAGAAACTGTGAACAGCGAGCGTTATTTGAGCATGCTTCGCAATAGCTTCATTCCGCAGCTTCTTGCTACTGCCTTGCCATTCAATACACAGTGGTTCATGCAAGATGGAGCAAGGCCACATACTGCAAACACTGTATTGGAGTTTTTACACAAGCATTTCGACATGCAGATCATTTCACTCGGGTTTCCAGGTCACTTCAAAGACAGACAAAATTGGCCCGCCAATAGTCTAGACCTCAATCCGTGTGACTTTCTTCTTTGGGGGGTACCCAAAGGAAAAAATTTTCCCGAAACGTCCACGTGATTTAATGGAGCTCAGAAGACAAGCTTGCAGTGAAATTACGTAAGACATGTGCCGTAGGGTAATCATTAACTTCAGTGTTCGTTTGAAGGAAGTTAGTAAACGAAATGGTGGACATATTGAGCATGTGCTGAGTTAGACCAAATCTCGATGGACGGCTCTTCATTGTAGTATATGTTCCTTTCAGATTGTATTGACAATAAAGTTTATATTCAAAAACAAAATGGTAACACATTTCGTGCGCCACCCTGTAGTTGCTGGGTGACGGCTTACACACATTTCACACTGTACACGCCAACAGCCGTCTGTCTAATGGAGCATAAAAAGTGATTCATCTGAAAAGGCCACCTGTTGCCACTCATTGGAAATCCAGCAGCAGTACTGGCACGCACATTCCAGCCTCTGTTGCCAATACACAGCAGTCCGTTGTACAAACCGGGCACTTGCTGTCGAGGTTCATATGCAGCAATATTTGTTGAACAATCACTGAGGAGACTCTGATGGTAGGCCCCCTGGTTCCTCTGGACAGTGACTTGCTCATCAGTTGCACGTCTATTTGCCCATACACATCTCCACATTCACTGTTCACCTCTGTCATCTATGGCACATGGCGCACCTCAGTTGTCTCGGTATTGGTTTTGGGTAGTGCCATTTTGCCTCGTATGGTATATTCTAACCACGGCAACACGTGAACCGTTTACAAATATAGCCACTTCAGAAGTGCTTCCATCCTTGGCACGAAAGTCAGCGATCCCGCCCTTGTGGATGTCAGATAAATCACTCCAGCATGCTTTGTACAACCTCCACCGTTGGTGCTGCCGCCTGTCACCTGTGAGTGGTGCCTATTGATGTCGAACGTGGGTGGTGGTCGGATAAATGTGGCTGGACCGTGTAATATGTGTTTGATAAAGGACATCTTACTGTACACCGTGAACTGCACTTCAAAATTATTTATTTGGCAAGGTGATATTTTCACATACAGACCATCATCAGTGGCATGTACTATGCATATATTCATCGAATGACATACACACATTGTAATTCTGATGGTAACGGAGATAAAATACAGGTAGCAAATGGATACGTACAGCTTGTACAGAAACCAGACAGCAGCTGTAAGAGTCTAGGGCAATGAAAGGGAAGCGTTAGTTAAGAAGGGAGTTAAACGTGGTTTTAACCGAGGCCTGATGTTATTCAATATCTACACTGAACATGCAGAAAAGAAATCAAGGAACCATTCGAAAAGGGAATTAAAGTTTAGGGATAAGAAATCAAATAAAAAATAATAAAAAGTCCGGTATGCTGATGTTACAATTCTACTGGATTTGGGAAGGAACTTTGAACAGTGGCTGAACAGACTGAATAGTGCCTTCAAGGAAGGATATAAGATGAACATCAAGAAAAGTAAAACAATGATAATGGAATGTAGCTGGATTAAATCAAGGGAATTTTGCTAATTAGGCAGTAAAATTACTCATGAAGGCAATGTTACAGAGGATATCTGATGAAGTATGGTAATACGAAGAAAAGTATTTCTGAAGAAGAGGAATTGGTTGACATCAAATATTTCTGAAAGTATTTGTCTGTAGTTTAGCCTCATGCAGAAGTGAAACATGGACAGTAAACAGTTCAGACAAGATGAGGATAGAAGCCTTTGAAATGTGTTACTACAGGAAAAATGCTGAAAATAACTATGAGGTGTATCGAACTGAATTAGGGAAAATAATAACTTATGGCATAACTTAACAAAAAGAAGAGATCAGTTGATAGGATACATCATGATGCAACAAGAAATCATCAATTCAGCAATGCAGAGAAGTCTCGAAGGTAAAAACTGTAGTGGCGGACCAAGGGTTGACAACAGTAAATGGATTCAAATGGATGTACATGTTCAAATTTTAAATGTTGCTGGTGCAGAGCATCAGGGAGCATAGTGCATTTGACTACAGAGGATACCATCAATGCTCACATATACTGTTTATTGGCTAACAGGTTTTGACATATAGAGGACTGTATGAGGAGAGTTGAGGAGGTGCACTCCTTAACTACGCACTGATGTGGCCATTGGCTAAGAAAAAATATGGGCTATTGAGGGCGTCATAAATGTTGGAATGAATAAACAAAATACGTGAGCATTGACTTCTAAAATCTGTAATAAACTGGATTTAGACTGAACTAGCTGAGACAGATGAAGAGGCTTTTTTAAATTGAGGCTTCAACATTAATTTCCGTTGTTTCATTTTTGTTTCAGATATTTCCATATTGTATTCTTTGGTAACACTGTTTAATTTATGTAATGCCTTGGGTAGTTTATCCTATGGGGCTACCTTTGACAAACTAACAACCTGCAAATAATTGTGATGTTTTTGTCACAGACTGCGAAGAGTTTGCCACACCACAATAAATTCAGCTAATGACAGGTAGCACCCTTGTCCGACTAATTCAAATCTTTATTCATGTACTTATAATATGTACACTCACATTATAGATTTCTTCACAACAGACAATGGAAAAGCCCTCTATGTGCTGCAATTGTGGGGCTGTTATTTTTTGGATGGTCGTCACATGCAGAATATTTCAACTTTGATGTCGCGTTTCAGTTGGTCAATTGTGTTAGAGCTGTTCTTATAGATGTTAACCTTTGAAAGGTTAAAGTCAGGGGGAGATAAATCTGGGGATATAGGTGGCCACACGTCATATAAAACAATATGTCTCCCAAAGAAGTCACGCAACATTATCATTGTGCTGTTGCATCATCTTGCTGCAGCCAACAGGGTTGCTTCTCAGCGTCTAACAATGTTACGAACTGCACTAAGATGTTTGCATAACATTCAGCTGTTATCATTTCTGAGAAAAAAAATTGACTCGACAATTCTTTTGCACATAATATGACACCAATCTCCAATCTTCACTGAATGTAATAGGGTCTTGTGGAAAACATGAGGATTTTCTGAACTTCAATATCTGTTGTTCTGGCTGGTTACATAGCCACTTAGACTGCACTATGCCTCATCAGAGTAGAACACACAATCCACCACCTAAACACTGCCGCAAATAAATCGCAGTTTTGGAAGTTTTGACTTTTGAATGACTTTGTAATTCACACGTGTTTATTTGTTGTTCTCATTTCTGTGACAAGTCTATGAGACATTTCATCTGCTCTTACTATTCATCACATTTACCTGAGAGAGTAATATATTCTTACCATATGACTTGTATTCTATAACCAGTGTATGGTATGACAACTGCCAAGACTACAGAAGAAGAAGAGATGTGTCTGTAACTGGATGGAAAATTCATAACATTGTGAAAAAAAAGAGGCATAAGGAAAATACACTGTGGTCCTCACAATTTGCTTCACGACGAACATCTTGAGCTCGGATCACTGTTTCTATTTTTCACAGTTCCACACACATTCTTCTTGATTTCATCCTTAATCTGTGTTCAGATTTTGACATGCTATCCACTGTGCTGTTTCGCCCCTAATTCTGGGGGTGGGAAGGGGCTCAGAGTGGAGGGGGGAGGAGGGTGGAGCTTCCCTTGTGATAAGTATTGTTAACCTTTTAATTAGCAACATGGCTCTCGAGTAACAGTGGTTTTGAACAGCCATCTTAAAACACTGTGAGTCCAATAACCCATTTTGAGTGACAGTGTTGCTTTCAGCCACCTATGGCTAAATATACTTGGCAGCATCTAACTCTCGTGTTCCAATATTTTATCGTCAGGCGACACATACATGCCGTGTTGCACACGAGTCACAAGCTGGCACACCCCACGTGTTGTAATGATGCATTTATCCTGGCTTTCTCAGTTCACTTTTACAAAACATACACTGATACATTTGCATTAAAATAAATTAATATTTACATACTGGAGATATTTAATTGCTAAAGCGTAACAATCTGTTTTCAAAATAAATAAAAATAAGATGCTGTAACTTACCAAACAAGAAAGCCTGGTATGTTGATAGACACAACAAAAAACACACAAATTTCAAGCTTTCGCAACCCGAGGTTGCTTCGTCAGGAAAGAGGGAAGGAGAGGGAAAGACGAAAGGATGTGGGTTTTAAGGGAGAGGGTAAGGAGTCATTCCAATCCCGGGAGCGGAAAGACTTACCTTAGGGGGGAAAAAGGGACAGGTATACACTCGCGCGCACACACACACACACATATCCATCCGCACATATACAGACACAGGCAGATGTATGTAAATGCAAAAAGGTTGGGCAGAGATGTCAGTCGAGGCAGAAGTACAGAGGCAAAGATGTTATTGAATGACAGGTGAAGTACGAGGGGCGGCAACTTGAAATTAGCGGAGGTTGAGGCCTGGTGGGTAACGGGAAAAGAGAATATATTGAAGGGCAAGTTCCCATCTCCGGAGTTCTGATAGGTTGGTGTCAGTGGGAAGTATCCAGATAACCTGGACAGTGTAACACTGTGCCAAGATGTGCTGGCCCTGCACCAAGACATGTTTAGCCACAGGGTGAGCATCATTACCAACAAAAGCTGTCTGCCTGTGTCCGTTCATGCGAATGGATAGTTTGTTGCTGGTCATTCCGACATAAAAGGCTTCACAGTGTAGGCAGGTCAGTTGGTAAATCACGTGGGTGCTTTCACACGTGGCTCTGCCTTTGACTCTTCAATATATTCTCTCTTCCTGTTACCCACCAGGCCTCAACCTCCGCTAATTTCAAGTTGCCGCCCTTCATACCTCACCTGTCATTCAATAACATCTTTGCCTCTGTACTTCCGCCTCGACTGACATCTCTGCCCAACCTCTTTGCATTTACATACGTCTGTATATGTGCGGATGGACGTGTGTGTGTGTGTGTGTGTGTGTGTGTGTGTGTGTGTGTGTGTGTGTGTGTGTGTGTGTGTGTGCGCGCGCGCGCGCACGCACGAGTCCTTTTTTTCTCACTACAGTAAGTCATTCCGCTCCCGGGATTGGAATGACTCCTTACCCTCTCCCTTAAAACCCACATCCTTTTCTCTTTCCCTGTCCTTCCCTCTTTCCTGATAAAGCAACCTTGGGTTGCGAAAGCTTGAAACTTGTGCGTGTGTTTGTGTGTTTTTTGTTGTATTTCTCAACATACCAATGCTTTCTCATTTGGTAAGTTACAGCATCTTTGTTTTTATGTATATTTTTCCCACGTGGAATGTTTCCCTCTATTATATTCATATAAATAAAAATAAGTTTTTATAACTATGGTCCAGTCATATTAACGTGACCACCACTTATTTTTTATGTCAATGTGCATAACGACTCACATACAGTGTGTCGGGAGAGAGTGCAGAACGTGGACAACGGTGCAGTTGTTGTCATAATGTGGAAGCACAGCAATTTATCTGTCATCCAAAAGAGCATGATCATAGGCTTTCAGGGCAAGGGTGGAAGCATTTTTGTATGCGTGCTGCCGTATTTAAAGTATACAGTGTATGGCAAAAAAACACTACACCATTGTATGGGCAACTGTTGTGCAACACAGGACATAGGTGGCGGGGGTCAACAACAGCTGCAGAGACACATATGGGTGAACAGACATGCAACTGTTGAGTAACTGATTGCCCAGACGGACTGAGGTGTACCAACACTGTGTCCTCAACAACCAGTGAGCAAATGTTGTTGTGTACGGGTTTCTGTAGCAGGCACCCGGTTCATGGACCCATGCTGACTGCTGTTCATTGGTGACAGAAGCTGGAATTTGTAACCAGTACCACAGTTGGACATCTGAGTGGCGACAATCGGCCTTCTCAGATAAATCACGTTTTATTCTCCACTGTACAGATGGCCGGTGGCAGGTACAGCATGAAACGTCTGAAAGCAAACATCATGCATGCGTTATGGTATAGGGAATGTTTTTGTGGCATTGCTTAGGTGATCTGGTCATTCTTCATGGCTCAATGGATCAACATGTATGCATCTATCGTTGGGGACCATCCGTGTCCATCCATACATGCAGTTTGTTTTTTCTCGGCACAATGGCACTACCAGCAAGACAATACAATGTGTCACATGGCTTGCAGTGTACATGCATAGTACAAAGTGCACAAGGATGAGTTTATCATACTCCCCTGGACACAAAACTCCCAGATTAAAACCCAATCAAGAATATGTGGGACCATCCAATCAGGCTGTTTGTGCCATGGATCCTCAACTGCTGGACACGGCACTGGAGTTGGCGTGACTCCACATCCTTGTTAGTACCTTCCAGAACCTCACTGACTCTCTTTGTGCATTTGTAGCAGTGGGTCCGTGCTGCAAAAGATGGTTATTCAGGCTTTTGACATGTGGTCACTTTAATGAGACTAGACAGTGTAAATACTTTACCACATTCAGAAATCAGCATTACTCAGGAGTAGGGAATAACTATAAAATAATTTATTTCTCAAAATTTTTAATGTGCAAAAAAATAGTGGAATAGAAGGCCTTATTTGGAACATAAATCACAAAAGTGCAAGCAAATCATCTACCACACTTATTCTACGTCCATTTTGATGTCTTGCATTTGAAATACTAACCCTGAAAGAAAATGATACGAAAAGAATCGAAGTGGCTGATGTGAAGTTAAGTTTTTTAACATGATAGGGGAAGACAAAAAGAGATAGGTATGGAAAGAAACTGTGAAGAACATCAACAAAATTAATAAATGACAGGATTTAGTAGTACTAAAGAATCACTACTGTGGACATGCAAGACATATGCATGCTGATCATTTTTCTGGAAGAGAGAAAAAGAAGAAGGATGTGCAGTAAGTCAAGCAAAATCCTAACAGAGATTTGGAGAGCTGACGGCAAAAGGCATAATAAGCCGAGAACACAACTAGAACACCATATAAAAACAAGAAAAGTACAATGATAAAAGCTTGTGGAAGTGTTTTCTCTACTGACCTAATATACCGTGTGATCAAAAATTCAGTATAAATTTGAAAACTGAATAAATCACGGAATAATCTAGATAGAGAGGTACAAATTGACACACATTTGGTTTTATTAGAACCAAAAAAATACAAACGTTCAAAAAATGTCCGACAGATGGCGCTTCATCTGATCAGAATAGCAATAATTAGCATAACAAAGTAAGACAAAGCAAAGATGATGTTCTTTACAGGAAATGCTCAATATGTCCACCATCATTCCTCAACAATAGCTGTAGTCGAGGAATAATGTTGTGAACAGCACTGTAAAGCATGTCCGGAGTTATGGTGAGGCATTGGCGTCGGATGTTGTCTTTCAGCATCCCTAGAGATGTCGGTCGATCACGATACACTTGCGACTTCAGGTAACGCCAAAGCCAATAGTCGCACGGACTGAGGTCTGGGGACCTGGGAGGCCAAGCATGACGAAAGTGACGGCTGAGCACACGATCATCACCAAACGACGCACGCAAGAGATCTTTCACACGTCTAACAATACCCTTTTTTTTTTTTTGTTCTAATAAAACCCCATGTCATTCCAAGCATGTGTGTCAATTTTTACCTCTCTATCTACATTATTCTGTGGTTTATTAAGTTTTCAAATTTATACTGACTTTTTTGTCACCCGGTATATTAATGAAATGAGTTCGGGTAGTTGAACATACATCTGATGAACCAAAACATTACAATCACTGCTCACCTTGAGACTGAATGCCCCCTGCGACTGTATCAAAAATCTACATATGGAGCAGAGAGGAATAGGGGTCTAGTGATGAAACAGATCACAAATGGAAAATTCATAAACATAAGCGACTTTGATGAAAGGCAGATTGTTGTGGCCCAACACCTGGAAGTGAGCAACTCAGACAGCAGAGCTGGTCACCTGTTCCATGCTATGGCCTGACCATTTATAGAAAGTGGTCGAAGGACTGTGAGACCACAAGTAGGCGACAAGGTGTTGGACATTCACAGCGTATCACAGAATATGGAGGTCGGAGGCTCATCCACTCGGTAAAGCAGTATAGGTGGCAATCTGTGTCAGATCTGCCAACAGAGTACAGAACTGATGCAGTCAGAAATGTTTCTGAGCATACCATTCAGAATATGTTGCTAAACATGGGGCTCTGTAATAGACAAGCCCTGCGTGTTCCCATGCTGGCCCAACAATATCATCAGTATTACAATTGCAGTCAGCACAAGACCATTAAGACTGGATCTTGGATATGTGTTGCCTGATTGGATGAACCATATTTCTGGTTCCACAAAGTCGACTGTCATGTCTGGATATGCAATCATCCAGCCAAATGGCTGCTCTCAAAATACGTTTCACACCACAGGTGCACACCAGTGGGTGCAATGTTATACGAGGGTTATTCCAAAAGTAAGGTCCGATCGGTCGCGAAATGGAAACGACTATGAAAATCCGATAAAGCTTTGCACAGATGTGTTGGGTAGTGTCTCTAGTATAACCCCAGTTAGCATCACGTCGCTCTTCTCATTTCTGAGCTCGCAGTGAGTGCGTAAAGATGTCTAGAAAATAGTGTCTGCCGCCAAGTACGAGGGCCTGGTGAGAAATTTCGCCTGAAGCTATGCAGCTAACATTACATAACTGTCATGCTGTTTCTTCTTCAAGACAATTCTCAGCCGCATTCTGCAGGGGCAATGAAGATGCTCCTGCATCGTTTTCAAATGGAAATGTGAGATTACCCACAATACAGTCCGCAATTGTCTCCCCCTGAGTTTCATCTCTGGTCACATGAACCGCTGTCTTTGAAGACAACATTTTGACACAGACAACGAGGTGTAGGCCAGCGTGGAGAATTGGCGGAAAGCACTGGCGACTGCCTTCTATGATGAGGCTATTGAAAACTTGGTACAACGCTATGACAAAAGTCTAAGTCAGAACGGCGACTACGTAGAGAAGTAGCTGAAAGGTGTAGCTAATTGTTACAAGTAAAACATTTCTGATGTTCACTGTGGTTTCAATTTGGCAATCAATCGGACCTTACTTTTGGAATAACCCTCGTACTATGGGGTAGATTCACCTGGGTTCTGTGGCTCCTGTGGTAGTAATTGAAGGCACCATGACAGATGTGGACTATATGATAATTACAAGGGTGGCTTGATAAGTCTGCTAAAAAAGCAAGAAAAATATTTGTTTCATAAACAACTCACTATTCTTCTCAACATACGAGGGTTGTTTTTTAAGTAAGGGCCGTTTTTATTTTTTAAAAAAGATACAAATACTTTTGTAAAAAAACTTTTATTTTCTGATTCTACACACTTTTACCTATTTTTCTACATAGTTGCCTTGTGTATTTAAGCACTTGTCATACCGTACAACTAAGTTTTTAATTCCCTCTTCAAAGAATTCAGCCACCTGCTCTGACAGCCAAGAGTTCACGGCCGCTTTCACTTCATCGTCGTCATTGAAGCGCTGCTCGCCAAGATGGTGTTTCAGGTACCGGAAAAGGTGAAAATCGCTAGGAGCAAGGTCGGGGCTGTATGGTGCATAGTCCAAAACTTCCCAGCCAAAAGAATCAATCAAATCCCAAGTCTTTTGAGAGGTGTGAGGCTTAGCGTTATCGTGCAGGAGCAAAACTCCTTTTGTCAGTATGCCACACCTTTTGTTTTGAATTGCTCTGCAGAGCTTCTTTAGAGTTGCACAGTAGGCATCTGAGTTGATTGTCGTTCCTCGTGGCATAAAGTCCACTAGCACAACACCGCGCCGGTCCCAGAACACAGTTGCCATAAACTTGCACTTTGACAGCGTCTGTTTGGCTTTGACCTTGACGGGTGAGGTTGTGTGTTGCCATTCCATCGATTGTCGCTTGCTTTCGGGAGTGATATGGTATACCCATGTTTCATCTCCAGTGACAATTTGAATCAACATCCCCGTAACGAATCAAAAAGTCCAATGAAGTGGCAAATCTCTTCCCTTTGTGGTCCTCTGTGAGGAGTCTGGGTACCCACCGAGAACACAGTTTCTTAAAGTTTAGGTTTTCAGACACAATTTTGTACAAAACTGATCTTGAAACTTGTGTAAATTCCAAAGAAAGAGTGGAAATTGTGAATCTTCTGTCCTCACGAATCTTTGTTTCGACTGCAGCCACCAAATTATCAGTGATCACAGAGGGCCGGCCTGACCGTTCTTTGTCATGGACGTTTTGACGGCTATTTTTAAACTCTCTAACCCATTGACGCACTTTACCTTCACTCATTGCATTCAAGCCATAAACTTCTGTTAACTGACGATGAATTTCTGCAGCTGATAGGCTTCTCACAGTCAAAAAATGTATCACTGACCGTACCTCACACGCGGCAGGTGATTCAATAATCGTAAACATTATAAAGTAGCATAGCGATGCGTACACGTCAGCTACAGAGCTGCAACTTGCATCAGTGTGAACGGGAAGGATGCCGGCAAGTGGCACGGTGGCTTGTTGCGGCGTCCACGCGAACTACGGGACTATACGCGCGAACGGTCCTTACTTAAAAAACAACCCTCGTAGTCTCCTTTGAGGGATATACACTTGGTCGAGTAATCCTCTAGCTTTTTTCTCTCCCACTGGAAAAATGGGTTCTGTCAAACTCGGCAAAATACACCTGATTGCAATTATCAGTTCCTCATTTCATGACAATTTCTTCCCAGCTAGCCAAAGTTTTAAGTTAGAGAATAGGAAGAAGTCACTTGGGGGTAAGTCTGGTCAACGGGTGGATCAACAACCAAGCCAAAGACTAACTCATCCATTTTTACCACTGTTATTGCTGATGTTTGGGTGGTGCATCATTCTGGTGAAAGAGAACTTTTTTCCATGCCAACCTAGGTCTCTTTTTAGCCAATTCAAGTTTCAAATGATCCAGCAATGAAGCACAGCAGGACCAAGTTGTGATTCTGCCTTTTTCGAAGCCATCTATGAGAGTTATCCGAGAGAATTCCAAAAAACCTTACCAGCTGATAAAATGGCCTTTGCCTTCTTCTGTGTGCTTTCACCAGCCTTTGTCCATTTTTTTGGCTGCCATTTAGACTATGGTGTGTAATGATGGATCCAGGTTTCATCACCAGTCACAAATTGGTGCAAAAAATATTGCAGATTGTGATTAAACATTACCACACACTATGTTGAAATGTTGTGCCAGATGCACTTTTGGTTGACTGTGAGCAACCTCACACACAGCTCCCTTATAGAAAATTCTCAGTTGAGATGCCTGCAGTCTCAGCAATCTCACAAATTTTTATTTTGCAGTCTTGCGTTTACCATATCATGGATATTGTCATTGGTTTCCTTTGCGGTCACCTCAATTGGACGGCCAAGGCATACTTTGTCTTCGGTGTTCATCTGACCACCCTTTGATTCATCAATACAAAAGTAAATAGTCTTCAATGATGGTACAGAGTCCGTACGAACTTCATCCAATTGTTGATTTGTAAGGCAGTCCAACCCTTCAAATTAAAATGTTTAATAACAGCATGAAACACTGCTTCTTCCATTTTCAATTGCAACAGACACACTGACCAATTCAGACAGCTGTCGGCAATGATCTGTATGAAATCTTCAGACTAATCAGGCTTACTAACCTTGAAGGCTCAATGAAAATTTCCATTCTTTCACAGCAATTCACCAAATTATCAAACCACCATTGCGGACCATGTATACTCCTACAAGTTTCGTGTCTTCCCCGATAGTGATGACCTTATCCAGCAGGAAAACTGTCTGTGTTATAAGACCATAATTGTGCTACAGTGGTATGAACAGCAGAATACCATATTAGCTTGATGTTTTGGCCACCAAAATGCCTGATCTGAACCCAATGGAACACAAACCACTAGCCCATAATTTACAAGCACAGACACTATAGTGCCTCACACCTCTAGAAACCTACCAAACGTTATGTAAAACTTTCTCAGACTTCCTGCTGTGTAAATTCAGTGTAAAACCTCGAGCTTTCAATGACTTCCTCCATCATCATCATCAGGGACAACAGACTGTCGAAACTGCTATTGTGGTGGCCTTAAACAGCCCCAAGATTGCTTATGATTGGTCGGTAATTGCGTCGTGCTATTGCAGATGCTGTCAACATCTGCATGGGTGGCACCATAGTGTAAACATTACGATGAATATCTCTGGCTCTTCTCTGCATTGAGAGCTCACTTCCATGCATCCCTAAGATTACATCCGCCATCATGGTTGAAGGTTTTTATCACACATTCTTAATTCTAAAACCTTACTAATTATAGAGTCCAAGGACGTCGGAGCCTGAGACAAAACTTTTGTTTCATCAAACAGTATTTTATGTTTGTTTGTGAGGCTGTGCTCAGTAACTGCAGATTTCTCCAGTTCTCGAGTTTTGAAATGTTGTTGATGTTCTGCACAGTGGTTGAGAACAGTGCGGGTGGACTGACCAATGTAATTGCTTCGGCACTCACATGGGCTGTTGCAAATCCTAGGAATCCTGAGTCCAAGACCGTCCTTAACAGAGCATAGCATCTGCTTTATCTTCTTAGGAGGTCAGAAAATAGATCTGAACCTTGTTTTCCCAGGACTCCACCTATTTCACTGGATTTAGTGCCACAGCAGGGAAGAAATGCAATTGGTGGCTCATCATGTGCATGTTCAACACTTTCACATTTCGTTTTCTTGCAAAACGCTGACTTCATATCACGTGATACATAGCCTTTCTTTCAGAACTCATACCTCGGATGATTATGTACCAGTGTATTTATTGCTGCTCTCCTCTGGACTGGATGGCAAAACTCTGGACACTACAATATATAAATTAGTGTGTGTCGGCTTGCAGTACACTGAGTGGCTGAGACATCCATCCGACTTTTGTTGTACCAGAACATCTAAAAACAGCAGCCTTCCCTCTTTCTCTGTCTCGACGGTGAACTGGATGTTTGGGTTCATGCTCTTCATATGTTTCAGGAAGTGCTAAAGAGGTTCTACGCCTTGTGGCCAGACCATAAATGTATCGACAGCATAACAATAAAAGGAAGATGGATGAAGTGGAGCCGAATTTAATGCACATTCCTCAAAATGTTCCATAAAAAAGTTGGCCACTGCTGGAGACAATGGGGAATCCACAGCCATTCTGTTTGTCATTTCATAAAATTTACCGCCATACAAGAAGTAGGTAAGGTGATCATCAAACACGACAAAACAACTTTATTGTTTCAGAGGAAACTGAATCCATACGCAAGAAAAATCACTGCTGTATTGCATTCCAAAGCTATTAAGCAAGTGGTCATAATGTTTTGGCTCCTCTGAGTATGCACTTACGTACCCATGTAAGTATGAATTTACTCTCCTTCTGACACTGACTGCAGCAGTGTTCTATACTTACCCTATCAGTTCTGGAGTGGCAACTCGGCACATTTCATTTCTGCAACACTTCCTATGACAAACAACAGGTAGAAGTATCAGTAACCTGGTCACAGAGACATAATTTACAAAGGACACATTACAAATCATACTCTCAACTGTAATCTTATGTCCTGCTACTTTTCTAGGTGATTATGTTGAAAATTTGTTGAACAGCTACTACGAGGTGGTTAAGTCAAGAAGAAACCTGCACAACATTTTTCTAATTTACTTGTAACAACATTACAAAATTTATGACATCATTTTTGAACGTATGACACCCTGCTTCTCAGGAAAAAAGTTTTTCAATTGAGCAGCTTCATCTCTTCACTGACGGTAAATCAATAGCATGTTAAACCATACTTCAGTGGGCCAAATATAAGGGGGTACTCAAGAAAACCGGAATAATTTTTTAAAAGCTACAAATTTTCAAATTGTTTACAAAACAATCTTATTCCCTTCAAAACACTCTCAACATCACAACTAATACATTTATCCTACCAGTGGTTCCACTGTTTGAAACATTTTTTTTGCGGTCATCTTTAGAAATATCTCTTAGCTCATTTTTTTTCTTGGCTTATTCATTGTTGCCAAATCGCTGTCCTTTTTTGCCCCTTTTCATGTGTAGAAACAAGAAAAAGTCGCAAGGAGCCAGGTCAGGCGAGTAACGTGCATGAGGTAGCGGGGACCATGCCATTTTTAGCCAAAACCTGTCTGACAGAGATGGCTGTGTGTGCAGGTGCGTTGTTGTGGTGGAACAGCCAGTCTCCTGTCTGTCACAAACCAGGTCTTTGTTGATGAACACTGTTGCGCAATCTTCTTAAAACTTTCAAATAAAAGGTTTGACTGACCGTCTAACCTGGGAGAACAAATCCTGAATGAACTACACCCTTGCCATCAGAAAACAAATCAGCATTGTTTTGATGTTTTATTTGACAACATTTTTCTGGATAACATTTCCCATTGGCTTTACTGTTACTTTGTTTCTGTGGCATAACAACAACACTATGACCCATCACCTGTAATGATCTTCGACAGAAAACATGGATCAGTTTCAAGCTGTTGTTACAAAGCATAACATGTTCCAAATCGATGATCCTTTTGAATGTCAGTAAGAACCCGAGGAACAAACTTGGCAGGGACCCTTTTCATTCCCAAACCTTCCATTAAAATTCGCTGAACCAAGCTCCAAGATAACCAACTAATCTCTGAAGCTGATCAACTGTCTGTTGGCGGCATGTGAGCATAGCAAGCTCCCCAATTTTTTCAATTTTTCCATCGATTCAGGCAGTTGACGGACATCCAGAACAAGGTCTGTCATCAATCAACAGGTCGCCATTTTTAAATCGAGCAAACCACTCGTGTAGGGTGAAAAGTATTTAAATCAACAAACTCTGGGAGGTTATAGAGGACATCAAAACAAATATTTTTCCCTAATGTCATTTCTTCCTATGAGAAGTATTTAAACTGGTAGAGAAAGATTTCTCTGGCAGCAAATTAATTAAACCAACACTTTTTTTTTTTTTTTTTTTTTACCAAGAGACGACACATTAACACAACCCAATTTCAGTAACAGTAGATTTTCAAAAATGCTTCCATTGACACAAAAACAAAGGTTACACCGTTGGATCATGTTCTGTCTGACACAGGCAAAAACCCTAGGAGTATCCTGAATTGTTCCTGCTGCTGCTACAATCCGGGCAACCAGATCCTCTTCAGATGCAACAGGAGTTGCGTAAACAAGATTGTGCATCTCTCCCCACACAAAAAAGTCCAGAGGGGCATATCAGGGGATCGAGCAGGCCATGGTATAGGACCACCTCTGCCAATCCATGTTTCTGGAAACCATCGGTCCAGGAATCGACGCACACGACGACTGAAATCCGACAGCGCCCCGTCATGTTGGAACCACATTCGTTGTCTTGTAGGGAGCGAGACATCTTCCGTTAATTCTGACAATGCTCTGGCGAAAACTGTAGTATTGCTTCCCATTTAATGGCCTAGGTAGCAGGTCCGGCCAAATTAAACAGTCCCCAACAACACCGACCCACAAATTAACAAAGAACCGCACTGGTGAGCGCTAGTAACTGTGGCATGTGGGTTATCCTCACTCCTAACATGCGAATTGTGCATGTTGAAGACTACATCAAGCTCGAACATTGCTTCATCGGTAAACAACACAGAGGATGGAAATGTAGGATGCATTTCCCTCTGTTCCAGGTACCACTGCGAAAACTGTGCTCTGGGTGGATAATCAATTGGTTCCAGGTTGTGGACACACTGTACGTGAAATGGATGTAACAATTGCTCTCGAAGGACTGTTCTTACATTCATCTGATTCGTTCCCATGTTATGTGTAATTGCACGTGTGCTGATTGAAGGATCCCGCTCTACATGCTGCAAGTCAGCTTCCTCGAATTGCAGCGTTACTACCGTATGATGGCACCCTGTCCAGGTAATCTGCTAAATGACCCCGTCTCACACAGACGTTGATACACAGCAGCAAAGGTCGTGTGATGCGGGATACGGCGATTAGGATATTGTTGTTGATAAACCCGCTGTGCAGCTCGTCCGTTGTGGTGCGCTACGTAATACGCACCAACCATATCAGTGTACTCACTCCATGTGTATCACTCCATTACTAAACAGAGACAATGCACTATTACACTGGTGGACAGCAGTTGTCTGCAACTGAACAGCTTAATACGCCCTCTAACAACTGAAGAGTGTGATACGGCCTCCACCGGTTTAAGTAATCCTCATAGGAAAAAATGACATTAGGGAAAAATATTTGTTTTGATGTCCCCTACAACCTCACAGAGTTTGCCGGTTTAAATACTTTTCACCCTGTACTTGAGTTTTTCCTATAGTGTCATCTTGCCAAGATGTTTTCAACATTAAAACAGTTCAAGCAACATTCTTACTCAATAGAAAACAAAATTTCACAGCTACATGTTGTTCACTTAAATTTGCCATCATACAAAATGAAACAAGGACAAACCAGTGTTGGCAAAAACAACTACTGTGCATATGGACAGAACAAGGCAGGTTGACAACACAGGCGGCACAGAACTGGCAATGAGTTGTGCTACACATGGCTAGTGGCATAAATGCATACTAGGCAAGCTCCGCACTTGGCAATGTTATTCTAGTTTCTTTCAGTGTCCCCTCATAAATCGAAATCCATGGGCTGAGGCAACTGTAATGGGATACACATTCTGAAGAATCTGAATGATCTGGATGGCCTTATGCAAACAAATGTTGTCACGCAAAAAAAGGCTGTCGTTTGACATTAGGCCTCGGCATTAGTTTCCAATTGCAAGCTTCATGTTGTTCCAAAGGATATCGTACTGACTCTTTTCCAGGCAATATTATGGAATAGCCACATGTGCACCCTGAGGACCTGAAGAATCACATTTCCCTGCAGAGTTCAGCCTGGAATTTCATTGTGGTTGGAGATGTGGGGCATTCCCATTCCAGGTTCTAGTGTTTGCTCCCTGGTTTAAAGTAATGACTCCATTTTTTATCTCCATAGATGATCTACTTTAAAAACATTTCATCCTCATAAGCATTACCGTCCAGCAGCTGCTGACAGATGCTCAGATGCTGATGCAAGTGTTCTTCACTCAGTCACTTTGGCACCTGGATTGCACTGACAATGCGAAAGATGAGCGAGTTAGGAACGAGCAATAATCTCTCTCTCCACTACTGATTCTTTAAGAATCAAGCTATCATGTTTAAAAGCACTTTGCACATTTAATCACTTTAAAAATGAGTTAATAAAACAATGGAAAATCCAGGATGGAATGTAACAATATTATGAAAGGGATAGTTGCCACTCACTATATAGCGGAGATGTGGAGTAGCAGACAGGCACAACAAAAAAAGTGTCACAAATAAGCTTCCAGCCAGCAAGGCTTTTGTTAAAACACACACACACACACACACACACACACACACACACACACACACACACACACACACACACACACAGAGTCTCTGGCAACTGAAGCCACACTGCGAGAACCAGCACCAGTGCCTTTTGGTGTGTAACATGGTGGTGTGTAACGTAACTATGTTGGTGCGCGAAAAGCACCCTGCTGTAATCTACAGGGTGGCGCACGAAATGTGTTACCAATTGTTTCTTTCACAATTTACGACGCACGTTAGATATCCCGCTGGGATCTCTACAGCAGTAACAGCTGAGCTTGGGAAAACAAATGAGTTACGAAATGGCATATAATTCACTATACTGCAGCTAGGAGACTAGTAAGCAGCAATGGCTGACAATGGAAGACTGACGACACAGCAACGATCGGCAGTTGTGTTACTTTTTCATGAAACGAAAAGCCTTGTTGTGTCCCAGAGGCATTTTCGACAACAGTTTAACACACGATGGGTCCCTTGCAAGAAGACCATCCACAGGTTGTATGATAAATTTGTACAGGAAGGAACAGTATTGGAAGTGAAGCGACCTCGGCCTAAGCCCGTTTGTTTGCCGGAGAATATTGAAGCGGTACGAGTTGCTGTACAGAGAAGTCCCGGGAAATCGTGTAGAATGGCAGCAGTGCAACAGGGAATATCCAGACGCTCCATTCAACGCATTCTTAAAAGTGACCTCCACGTGTACCCATACAAGATGACCTGTGCACAGAAGCCCACTGAAGAACACAAGCAGCAGAGTTTGCTCAGTGGGCAGAGAATAGGGAAGAAACACTCAACAACGTTTAGTTTTCAGATGAGGTGCATTTTCATTTAGACGGGTGGTTAACAAACAAAATGTACGCTTTTGGGCCACTGAAAACACACAAAGGCTTCACGAACAACAACATTATGCTGCAAGGATTACAGCGTGGGCAGCAATTTCCAGTCACGGACTTATTGGACCGTTTCTCTTTGAAGAAACTGTGAACAGCGAGCAGTATTTGAGCATGCTTCGCAATAGCTTCATTCCACAGCTTCTTGCTACTGCCTTGCCCTTCAACACGCAGTCGTTCATGCAACATGGAGCAAGGTCACATACTGCAAACACTGTGTTGGAGTTTTTACACGAGCATTTCGACGTGCAGATCATTTCACTCGGGTTTCCAGGTCGCTTCAATGACGGACAAAATTGGCCCCCCAAAAGTCCAGACCTCAATCCGTGTGACTTTTTTCTTTGGGGGCACCTAAAGGAAAAAAATTTTCCCGAAACGTCCATGTGATTTAATGGAGCTCAGAAGGCTTATTCTTCAAGCTTGCAGTGAAATTATGGAAGACATGTGCCATAGGTTAATCACTAACTTCAGTGTTCGTTTGAAGGAAGTTTGGAAACGAAATGGTGGACATATTGAGCATGTGCTGAGTTAGAACAAATCTCCATGGACGGCTCTTCATTGTAGTATATGTTCCTTTCAGATTGTATTGACAATAAAGTTTATATTCAAAAACAAAATGGTAACACCTTTCGTGCAACACCCTGTAGTTTCTGACCACAGAAAATGTGCCTCCAACTGAAGGATGAAAGCTTTGCATGGTGATAATTGTACTGACATCAGCAATGTGCGATGTTTGGTTGTTTGTGCTCATATTGAAGGAAGCAGTGGTGCTAACCTCAACGTTTGTGACAGAGCTCGGAATGGCAATCGCGTATGGGAACCGATGAGACTCATTGGAATCAGTTCATGAACTCATTGGAAAAAAATCATCAGATAACACAGACCCAGCGCTGAATTAAGTGGGGCATATCAAGAGAGCATGCACAGACCATCACTGCAGAACAGAAAACTGTGTGCACGGTGGGTGCCTCGAATCCTCACTCCCGACATGAAACAGAGGATACTGGAAATCTGTCAACAATTTCTTTTGCATTTAGAGCGTAAAGATGATCGATTCCTTAACAACATTGTGACAGCTGATGACAGAGGATGACAGACTAAAGGCTGAAATACTAAATGTCTTTTTCCAAAGCTGTTTCACAGAGGAAGACTGCACTGTAGTTCCTTCTCTAGATTGTCGCACGGATGACAAAATGGTAGATATCAAAATAGATGACAGAGGGATAGAGATACAATTAAAATTGCTCAAAAGAGGAAAGGCCGCTGTACCTGATGGAATACCAGTTCGATTTTACACAGAGTATGCGAAGGAACTTGCCCCCCTTCTTGCAGCTGTGTACCGTAGAACTCCAGAAGAGCGTAGCATTCCAAAGGATTGGAAAAGGGCACAGGTCATCCCCGTTTTCAAGAAGGGACGTCGAACAGATGTGCAGAGCTATAGACCTATATCTCTAACGTCGATCACTTGTAGAATTTTGGAACACGTATTATGTTCGAGTATAATGACTTTTCTGGAAACCAGAAATCTACTCTGTAAGAATCAGCATGGGTATCGAAGAAGACGATCGTATGAAACCCAGCTCGAGCTATTCGTCCATGAGACTCAGAGGGCCATAGACACGGGTCCCCAGGTAGATGCCATGTTTCTTGACTTCCGCAAGGCGTTCGATACAGATCCCCACAGTCGTTTAATGAACAAAGTAAGAGCATATGGACTATCAGACCAATTGTGTGATTCAACTGAAGAGTTCCTAGATAACAGAACGCAGCATGTCATTCTCAATGGAGACAAGTCTTCCGTAGTAAGAGTGATTTCAGGTGTGCCGCAGGGAGTGTCGTAGGACCGTTGCTATTCACAATATAGATAAATGACCTTGTGGATAACATCGGAAATTCACTGAGGCTTTTTGCGGATGATGCTGCAGTATATCGGGAGGTTGTAACAATGGAAAATTGTACTGAAACGCAGGAGGATCTGCAACGAATTGATGCATGGTGCAGGGAATGGCAAC
The DNA here is from genome assembly GCF_023864345.2 of Schistocerca serialis cubense. Classification (NCBI taxonomy): domain Eukaryota; kingdom Metazoa; phylum Arthropoda; class Insecta; order Orthoptera; family Acrididae; genus Schistocerca; species Schistocerca serialis. The sequence goes on from NC_064649.1 coordinate 121,545,063, forward strand.
TGAATCTCGATGTAGACACGTGTAATGTGCTGTGAATACATAGGAAGAAAGATCCTTTATCATTTAGCTACAATATAGTAGGTCAGCAACTGGAAGCAGTTAATTCTGTGAATTATCTGGGAGTAGGCATTAGGAGTGTTTTAAAATGGAATGATCATATGAAGTTGATCGTCGGTAAAGCAGATGCCAGACTTAGATTCATTGGAAGAATCCTAAGGAAATGCAACCCAAAAACAAAGGAAGTAGGTTACAGTACACTTGTTCGGCCACTGCTCACCAGTGTGGGATCCGTACCAGACAGGGTTGGAAGAAGAGATAGAGAAGATCCAACGGAGAGCAGCGCGCTTCATTACACGATCATTTAGTAATCGCGAAAGTATTACGGAGATGGTAGATAAACTCCAGTGGAAGACTCTGCAAGAGAGCGCTCAGTAGCTTGGTACGGGCTTTTGTTGAAGTTTTGAGAACATACCTTCACCGAGGAGTCAAGCAGTATATTGCTCCCTCCTATGTATATCTCGCGAAGAGACCACGAGGATAAAATCAGAGAGATTAGAGCCCACACAGAGGCATACCGACAATCCTTCTTTCCACGAACAGTACGAGACTGGAATAGAAGGGAGAACCGATAGAGGTACTCAAGATACCCTCCGCCACACACCGTACGGTGGCCTGCAGAGTATGGATGTAGATGTAGATGAAAGCCGGGTTCACAATTTTGACCCCAGAAACGCGAGAACATCAATGGAGTTCCACCACAAAGGATCACCAACGCCAAAATAAGTTCAAGATCATGCCCTCAATGTCATGCTTACAGTGTTCTGAAATGTTCGAGGTGCGGTGCATTTGCATTTCATGGTTAAAGGCACCAACAAAGTCTGCACGCTATCCTGGGACCCTCAAACAAGAAGCACGAATTTGAAGAGTCCGTCCACACATGGAGCACCCTGTCCTTCAGCATGACAATGTGAGACCACGTGCAAGTACTGTGACATCTGCAGCAATCCGATGCTTTGGGTTCACTGTCATCTGTAGTGTTGCGAAATAGTAAAGAGTTGGAAACGTGGAATATTGTCCAATTTTCGTTGCCTATGCCGAGAGACAGAGGCAGTAGGTTAGCCAAGAGGTGAGAGGATTGCACATGTATCGGAATGTGTCGTCACGCAGGGGCAATGGCCAGGCTACACACAACAGGCGAGAGAGAATTGCTTAGCACACGGGTTTGTCTTAGACGGACACTTTCGTAGAGTGCAAGACAGAGGTATAGCGTCAGCTGTACGGCATTTCATAACTTCGCGTAAGTCTGCCGTAACAACACACAACTCTGTCGCAAGAATACCTAAGGGGCGAGTACGACAGATGAATCAGCAGTATAAGTGGAATGAACGCGTTCACTACAAATGAGCATGACGTCAGGACGTCGCTCGTGCTTCCTTTAAATACGCCAGCTTTAATAGCAACAAGGCACTCGCAGCTAGACTTGCAGTTAGACGTGTACTGGGTCGCTGTGTAGCGCTCAGCTCGGTGATTGACATGTTAATCTTTATTAAGGAGATGTTGCAGGACGAGGTGCGTTCAAGTTCTAAGGTCTCAGATTTTTTTTCTCCGGACTGGAAAGAGATAGAAACATGCGCATTGTTATAAATTGAGGCCGTGTTCATTGTCAATACGTCCCAGAGATGGCAGCACCGTACGGCAGATGGAATTTTACCGCCAGCGGCGAGAATGAGAACTGTTTTAAATACTTAAAATGGCGACGTTTTCCTTACTTGAACAGCTTGCAATCATTCGTTTTCTGAATTTGCGTGGTGTGAAACCGATTGAAATTCATCGACAGTTGAAGGAGACATGTGGTGATGGAGTTATGGATGTGTCTAAAGTGCGTTCGTGGGTGCGACAGTTTAATGAAGGCAGAACATCTTGTGACAACAAACCGAAACAACCTCGGGCTCGCACAAGCCGGTCTGACAACATGATCGAGAAAGTGGAGAGAATTGTTTTGGAGGATCGCCGAATGACTGTTGAACAGATCGCCTCCAGAGTTGGCATTTCTGTGGGTTCTGTGCACACAGTCCTGCATGACGACCTGAAAATGCGAAAAGTGTCATCCAGGTGGGTGCCACGAATGCTGACGGACAACCACATGGCTGCCCATGTGGCATGTTGCCGAGCAATGTTGACGCGCAACGACAGCGTGAATGGGACTTTCTTTTCGTCGGTTGTGACAATGGATGAGACGTGGATGCCATTTTTCAATCCAGAAACATAGCTCCAGTCAGCTCAATGGAAGCATACAAATTCACCACCACCAAGAAAATTTCGGGTAACTGCCAGTGCTGAAAAAATGATGGTGTCCATGTTCTGGCACAGCGAGGGCGTAATCCTTACCCATTGCGTTCCAAATGGCACTACGGTAACAGGTGCATCCTACGAAAATGTTTTGAAGAACAAATTCCTTCCTGCACTGCAACAAAAACGTCCGGGAAGGGCTGCGCGTGTGTTGTTTCACCAACACAACGCACCCGCACATCAAGCTAACGTTATGCAACAGTTTCTTCGTGATAACAACTTTGAAGTGATTCCTCATGCTCCCTACTCACCTGACCTGGCTTCTAGTGACTTTTGGCTTTTTCCAACAATGAAAGACACTCTCCGTGCCGCACATTCACCAGCCGTGCTGCTATTGCATCAGCGATTTTCCAGTGGGCAAAACAGACTCCTAAAGAAGCCTTCGCCGCTGCCATGGAATCATGGCGTCAGCGTTGTGAAAAATGTGTACGTCTGCAGGGCGATTACGTCGAGAAGTAACGCCAGTTTCATCGACTTCGGGTGAGTAGTTAATTAGAAAAAAAAAATCGGAGGCCTTAGAACTTGAATGCACCTCGTAAAGGCGGCCCATCCAGCAGCAGGTGTGAGGGGACAATACCAGCTCTGGTCCTCTCTGCTGCCGCTGTCAATCATCAACCCAGGATAAGCAGACATTGCGGCAGACTCGTTCGCCGCCAATGCTGACCACATCAGTGAGCCGTCGTCGAGTTCGTGCGGGGCCTAGGCCCTGTGCATCTACCGTCACAACCGGTTGAGCTGATGACGCTGGGGGGACTGCAGCCCGTTCCACCCGTCCTCTGCGGACAAGCCACCAGGAGGAGTAGGGAAGAAGATGGGGTGGGATAGAGTACACTCGGCACTACGAGAACGCTTTTTGTGCCGACAGCGCCGGGACTCCAACCCGGAGCCTCCAACACGCAGCGGCCTGCTGTCCGCAGCCAAGCCGCCGCTCAGCTGGGCGCTGCCAGCCACGCGCGGCCGAAGTAAGGGTGTTCCACTGCTACATCACAGCACGCGGCGCTGCGCTAGCAAGACTGGTGCAGCCAGGAGCTGGTGTCATCGCTCCGAGTCAGCGAGGACTCGGGGAAGGTCGTTGATATCACCACGTCACATTGTACTCGGCAGGAATAAAGGTGTTATGAATTAATAATGTTTCTTTGGCGTTTCTGCCGCGTCCACAGTCATTTCCTAGCATCCTGTCAACTGGAGTGGTCACCGCTCGGCTTCCAGTCCACCGTAGGCGACCGGGACCACCGGGGCGCCTACAAATCTATCATCCTCCATACAGTCCCAACTTGGCCACAACAGATTTTCGTCTGTTTCCAAAAATAAAGAAAATCTTCCAGTACAGGGTGTCCACAATGAGACTCCAATATTTTAATATCCTATATCTTCCTCATTCCGGATGGTGGACCTGTGAATCCTGAAGGGGGCAGACAGAGCAGCTCAACAAGTTTGTGGTGTGCAAATTTGATACGCCAAGTGGCCATAGTGGAGCTGCAATCAATTGTTTTAGCAAAGTGCAGGGTATGAGGGAGCGTGCACAAGTGGTCTGGTGGTATGCAGAGACAAAATCGGTGACCCAAGTGCAAAGAAACTTTCGTCGAGTTTCCAACAAAGCGCCCCCGTCGTTCAAGACTATAAAGAAGTGGTGTGATCAGTTTTTGGCTCCTGGGAGTGTTGCGAAAGAGCATGGTGGTGGTAAGCCGGGATCAGCGATCATTGTGTGGAACATGTGTGGGGGTCATTCCAACAACGTCCACAGAAGTCAGTGTGACAGGCAGCACGAGAATTTCATATGAAACGTTCAACAGTGCACAAAGTGCGTCATCAGCAATTATTTTTGTACAAATATAAAGTGCAGGTTGTGCAAGAAATCAAGCCTAATGATCGACCAAAGCGAGAAGAATTTGCATGTGTCACGTTAGATAGCACTGCCGCGGACGAGACATTTTTATCGCGCGTGACATTTACTGACGAGACAACCTTTCAGGTGTCAGGGGCTGTCAATCGTCACAATGTGCGCATTTGGGGGTCCGAAAATCCACATGCACCTAGGGAACACACGCGCGACAGTCCAAAAGTTAATGTGTGGTGTGGTTCGATGATAAATCGCATTGTTGGGCCGTTTTTCTTTCAGGAGCCGACTGTGGATAGAGCCATCTACCTGGACATGTTGGAACAATTTGCCATGCCACAGATAACAGACCTGCAGCCAAATGTGATGTTTCAACAGGATGGTGCGCCACCCCATTGGAGCCTTGATGTCCGAAAATTTTTAAATGACGATTTCCCGCAACAATGGATTGGCCGTAAAGGTCCAATTCCTTGGCCACCACTTCCGTCCAACATAACCCCCCCCCCCTCGATTTTTTCTTGTGGGGTTATGTGAAAGACCAGGTATACGCTGCACCAGTAAAGGACCTGCAAGACTTGAAACAGCGCATACGAATTGTCATCAACTCTGTCACAGAACAGATGCTCCGCAACACATGGCACGAAATCGATTATAGACTTGATATTCTTCGCGCTAACCGTGGCGCCCATGTTCAAGTGTACTGAACCGTCCACCTGTGTACGAAAAGTTGATGAGCTGCTGTATGATTTCCCTGTATTTGTTCGTCAATAAATTGTGTTTCTCCTCAGATTTTATGACTTCAAATGTTGGAGTCCCACTGCAGACACCCTGTATTTCAATTTGATAGTGATAACGTGATGCAAGCAGAGGTGAGATTGTTGCTCCGTCAATGATGTGAAACATTCCACAATAACGATATCAACTAACTGGTCTCCCGTCGGCAGGAATGTGTTTGTCGCCATTGCTGATTTGGGGGAGGGGACCAAACAGCGAGGTCATAGGCACCGTCAGACTAGAGAAAGATGGGGAAGGAAGTCACTGTGCGCTTTCATAGGAACCATCCTGGCATTTGCGTGAAGCAATTTAGGAAAATCACGGAAAACCTAAATCAGGGTGTCCGGACGTCGGTTTGAACAGTCGTCCTCCCAAATGCGAGTCCAGTGTGCTAACCACTGCGCCACATCGCTCGGTTGTCGCCATGGTGACTATAATAACAAAGTTTATTTTGAAATTTCCTGACAAAATAAAAGCTATGCGCCGGATCGAGGCTCGAACTCGGGACCTTTGCTTTTCACAGGTACAAGCTCTGATGGTGGGTCATGAGTCGTGCTTGAGTATCTGAGGGGGTAGAGCAATTGCCTGCGAAAAGGGAAGGTCCTGAGTTCGAGTCGTGGTCCAGCACACAGTTTTAATCTGTCAAGAAATTTCATACCAGCGCGCACTACGCTACAGAGTGAAAATTTCATTCTGGAAAGTTTGTTTTATTTAAAAAGCTTTAAAAGTTTCAACAAAATGGTTCAAATGGCTCTGAGCACTATGGGACTTAACATCTGTGGTCATCAGTCCCCTAGAACTTAGAACTACTTAAACCTAACTAACCTAAGGACATCACACAACACCCAGCCATCACGAGGCAGAGAAAATCCCTGACCCCGCCGGGAATCGAACCCGGGAACCCGGGCGTGGGAAGCGAGAACGCTACCGCACGACCACGAGATGCGGGCAAAGTTTCAACATTTCGCAGCCCTGTCAGTAACTGTATAAATATTAATTTTAAAAATCAACAGCCCCAGTTGCACAGATTACCTAGACTTACCTAGGTTTCAGTCGGGATAATCCAACCTCCTTCAGAATAAAAGTAACTACCTTTTGTCCATAGTAGACAAATGGTACTCGTGGCTGCCGCATCGCGGTCACGAAGTGGGGCCGAGGCAGTTTCAGGTAAGTTTTTACAGTATGACGATAATTTATGGAATTGCAGTTTTAGCTTGACGATGTCCACTATGGACAAACGGTAGTTACTTTTATTCTGAAGAAGGCTTGGTTATCCCGGCTGAAACCTAGGTAAGTCTAGGTAATCTGTGCAACTGAGGCTGTTGATTATTAAAAGTTTCACATGAAAAATTCAGTGGCATTACTTTTCGCCACGCCCTCGTGTGGGTTTGTGTGTGTGTGTACACATTTGTGTGTATTAGGCATATTTCTTGTCATCACGTGGAAAAAACTAAGTACCAATGAAAGGCACATAAAAGTACATTCACAATCTGATCGAAAGTATCCAGACACCAGTCATTGGAGATAAATTATGACTGGAACTCTGCTGGGAACACTTTCAATGAGATGTCTGTGGAGGAAGATCTGAAACGAGAGAAGGTACCGATGTTGGACGCTGGAGTCTGCAGCAAATTCTATGTTCTAAATCGTCCCAAAGATGGCTGCGCGGGGTAGTCGCGCGGTCTTAAACGCCTTGCCACAGTTTGCGCAGATGCCCCCATTGGAGGTTCAAGTCCTCCCTCGGGCATGGGTGGGTGTGTTGTCCTTAGTGTAAGTTAGGTTAAGTAGTGTATAAGCCTAGGGACCGATGACCTCAGCAGTTTGGTCCCATAGGAACTTACCACAAATTTCTAAAATTTCCCAAAGAGGTTCCATTCAGTTCAGGTTAGGAACTGTGAGCAGGCCAGCCAGTTTCAGGAATGTTGTCCACAAACCATTGCCTCACTGATGTTGCTTTATAACAGGGCGTACCGTCATGCCGATACAGTCATCGTCTTGTGACTGTTCCTCTACTGCATGCAGCACAAAATGTTATTAAATGTGTTCATATCCTTCTGCATTTATCGTTTTCTTAAGCACAATAAGGAGACCATACTCTTAACAACAAGACCTACAACCTCTTTCGTACTTCACTGTTGGCACAACACACAATGGCAGGTAACGCTCTCCAGACATACGTCAAACCGAAACCCTCCCAACAGATTCCATTGGAAGCATCATTCATAATTCCTAACCACTCATTTCCAGTCATCCGCTGTCCAGTGGCGTCGTTGTTTACATCTCTTCAGGTGTCGCTTAGCACTGACTACACGAGTGTGCAGCTTACGAGGAGGTCTACGACCATTGTACTCCATTCTTTTCAACTCCCTAGGCACACTCATCATACTAGCTGGACTGCTGGCAGTACTCTGTAGCTCACGAATGATTCCGTTTGCTGATTTCACGGTATTTTCTACAACCACCCTATGCAATGCTCGACTGTCTGTTGCGAGTGCACAAGGTGTGTGTCTTCGTGGTTTAGCTGTGGTCGTTCCTTTGCGTTTCGACTCCACGATCACATCAGCGACAGTCGACTCGGGCAGCTTTAGAAGGGTTCAAATGTCCACGATGGACTTGTTAGTCGTTTGACATCCAGCAATTAGTCCATGATCGAAGTAACACACCTCTCCTTACCAAATGGTTCAAATGGCTCTGAGCACTATGGGACTTAACAGCTGAGGTCATCAGTCCCCTAGAACTACTTAAACCAAGGACATCACACACATCCATGCCCAAGGCAGGATTCTAACCTGCGACCATAGTGGTCGCGCGGTTCCAGACTGAAGCGCCTAGAACTGCTCGGCCACTCCAGCCGGCTTCTCCTGACCAGCCACTTCTACTGCGACTGCTACTGTACTGACAACACGATGCTGCCCGCCTCCTTTCGTGGTGGTGGGTCTGCCTCTCATGACATTTAGTGGTCCATTCTGCATTGCACAGAGATGTGTGGATACTTTTGATCAGATAGTGTATATTATTATGTTAAATTTACCTATAGTATTCAGCCATGCAACATTATACAGGGCTATTCTAAATGATTTTCGAAACTTCATATTTATTCAAGTACAAATCCAAAATGAACAAGCTTTATACCAATGAAAAGAACTTTCAGAGTTTTTTTTCCATAATGCTTGATATCAATTTAATAAATTTAATAATTTGTTATAATTTGCAATTAATTATTTTTAACAATTATTTAATAACTAGAAATGTTATAAATGTTCAATGTGGCCACCGCTGGCTGCATGGCAAACATCGACGTGGTAGCCAAACTCGACCCACACACACGAAAGAGTATCTGCTGTTACTGAGTGCACGGCAGCAGTGATCCAGTTCTGCAGATCGTTCAGAGTGGTTGGTAGAGGCGGGACGTAAACAGCTTCCTTCACATAACCCCATAAGAAATAGTCACAGGTTGTGAGATCAGGAGGTCTCAGAGGCCAGAAGTGCATAGCCAGGTTCTCAAGTCCCCTGCAAGCAATCCAGCGCTGAGGAAGAGAGTCATTTAAAGAGCCTCGTACATCACGGTGCCAATGGGGCAGAGCTCCATCCTGCTGGAAAATGAAGTCCTGGAAATCTTCGATAGCTTGAGGGAACAGACATTGTTCCAACATGTCCAGGTATGTGAGTCCTATTACAGTTCTTTCCACTCAGGAAAATGGACAGTAAACCTTTGTACGGAATACAGCACAGAACACATTGATCTTCAGTGAGTCTCTTTGGTGTTGCAATGGTGAATGTGGATTTTCCAAACCCCATATGTGAACACTGGGTCTTTCGACTTTTTCACTAAGGTGGGACGTCGCTTCATCGCTAAAAATTACACGCAGAAACGCGTCATCCTCCATCTTTGCTAGCACATAAACACAAAATGCGACACTATTCTCTTTCTCATTGGGGTTGACAGCCTGCACGAGTTCTAATCGGTGGAGCTTGTACAGCAAACACCGTCTCAGAAGTTTCCATACAGTTGGTTGGGATATTCCAAGTTCTCGACTGGCTCTATTGGTGGACTTACTGGGACTGCGCACAGAACTTTCTCTAATCCGTCGGACATCACCCTCTGACACACGCGGCCTGTGCTTTTTCCTTTGCACACACTCCCAGTCTGTTTCAATTGCTTAAACCGGCGGCTAATGCTTTTGCGAGTTGGTGGTCGAATACCGAATTTGGTACGAAATATCCGCTGCACTGAAATTTGCGACTCAGTTTCTGCAAACTCAAGAATGCACATAACCTTGTGCTCCACACTCCCCATCCCACTCACAACTGACAGTGAAACGGAATGACGGCCCTATTGCCGCGCGAACTCTACCGGCCGCTTCTGAAAGCATCACCGCCCGCCCGCCGCCACCAGCCAAAAACTTTGAAAATTCCTCGTTTCATTGGTATAAATGTTGTTCATTTTGGATTTGTACTTCAATGCATACGAAATTTTGAAAACGGCTCCATCATTTAGAATAGCCCTGTGTTTGGCCAAGAAGCGCTGGGATGACTGTTTCTGATAATGATCAATGACCTCCCCTCGTTTATTAGATCCACCACTGTATTGTATGCAGATGATACGACTTTTCTTCATAGCAGTAACAATCTTAATGATCTTAAAACCTGTGCTGAAAATACACTCACTCACGCAGCATGTTGGTTCAGAGTTAATGGTTTCCTGCTAAATGAAAATAAAACTCAGCAGATAATCTTCATTCTCAGAGACAAGCCACTATCTGATGACCCTAGTTCTGTTAAATTCCTGGGGCCAACATGTAAACTATATGAGTAGTAAGCTATCTAGAGTAATTTATTTATATTAAGACAACTCAGAAATTGTGTACCTGAAACATACATCAGATCATCTTATTTTGCGTTTCCCCAAAGTATAATTCCCATGGCATTATCTTGTGGGGTAACAGTGGTCATATACATGATATCCTATTATTGCAGAAGAAAGCCATTAGGATAATTACAAATTCTTCACATAAGGCACACTGCAAACCCTTATTTACTAAACAAAAAATTATGACAGTAACAAACCCCTATATATACAACGTCTTAATATTTACGAAGAAGATCCTACGAGATGTGAAACGTAGAGAAAATGCACATTGTTACAACACAAGAAGCATCAAACACATATACACGCCTTACCACAGATTATAAAAACCAATAAATAGCTATGAAGTCACAGGGCACAAACTACTTAATAAGCTGCCACATGCTATACAGGATCTTCCTGAAAGCCATTCAAAGAAAGACTGCACGAATGGTTTATTGCCCACTCGTTCTATGATATCAATGAATTCTTCAACTGTAAAATGCAGTAATCCAACAGATGACCCACTGTACATTTATTGAAATATAAGCTAAAATATTTCAGTAGTCAATACCCTATCACACTGTATTATAAATTGTATCTTCATTTGACGTTGTCAATTGCTGTAATGGCCTAAAGACAATAAAATCTTTATTATTATTATTATTATTATAGTGCTCATTCTCCTGACTTGGATGACGCTTCGAACAACACACTTAACCCTTTCACTGTTGTGGGCGTGTATACATGTCCTGCTACGCCGTTCCTCAGGTGCTGCGGATGTGTCTACACACGCTACATGGGTTTCCCTACATTGCTATGGACATCTGAATGCGTCCTGAGCCATCAACATGTCTGTGCTGCGGACGTCATTCCCATATACCGGTGAATAAACTTTTTTTCAATATTTATCATACAACATACGTGTCTCATTCCGTGCTATGATTTGCAAAAAGCTTCGTGTCATTACCTTAAACTGTTTATGAGATGACTATGTGCCAAGCAAGATCGTAAGAGATGGTACAACAACCGAGTTAGAAAACTGCTGCGGGAGCAAAGGGAACTTCACAGCAAACATAAATATAGTGTGAGGAGGGCTATGCGAGAGGCGTTCAACGAATTTGAAAGTAAAGTTCTATGTACTGACTTGGCGGAAAATCCTAAGAAATTTTAGTCTTATGTCAAAGCGGTAGGTGGATCAAAACAAAATGTCCAGACACTCTGTGACCAAAATCGTACTGAAACAGAGGATGACAGACTGAAGGTTCAAATGGCTCTGAGCGCTATGGGACTGAACATCTGAGGTCATCAGTCCCCTAGAACTTAGAACTACTTAAACCTAACTAACCTAAGGACATCACACACATCCATGCCAGAGGCAGCATTCGAACCTGCGACCGTAGCGATCACGCGGTTCCAGACTGAAGCGCCTAGAACCGCACGGCCACACCGGCCGGCTAGACAGACTGAAGGCCGAAATACTAAATGTCTTTTTCCAAAGCTGTTTCACAGAGGAAGACTGCACTGTAGTTCCTTCTCTAGATTGTCGCACAGATGACAAAATGGTAGATATCGAAATAGATGACAGAGGGATACACAAACTATTACAATCACTCAAAAGAGGAAAGGCCGCTGGACCTGATTGGATACCAGTTCGATTTTACACAGAGTACGCGAAGGAACTTGCCCCCCTTCTTGCAGCGGTGTACTGTAGGTCTCTAGAAGAGCGTAGAGTTCCAAAAGATTGGAAAAGGGCACAGGTCATCCTCACAGATGTGAAGAACTATAGACCTATATCTCTAAAGTCGATCAGTTGTATAATTTTGGAACACGTATTATGTTCGAGCATAGTGACTTTTCAGGAGACTAGAAATCTACTCTGTAGGAACCAGCATGGATTTCGAAAAAGACGATCGTGTGAAACCCAGCTCGCGCTATTCGTCCACGAGACTCAGAGGGCCATAGACATGGGTTCCCAGGTGCAGTGAATAGCAACTGAATCTCAATGTAGACAAGTGTAATGTGCCGTGAATACATAGAAAGATAGATCCTTTATCATTTAGCTACAATATAGCAGGTTAGCAACTGGAAGCAGTTAATTCCATAAATTATTTGGGAGTAGGCATTAGGAGTGATTTAAAATGGAATGAACATATAAAACTAATCGTCGGTAAAGCAGATGCCAGACTGAGATTCATTGGAAGAATCCTAAGGAAATACAGTCCGAAAACAAAGGAAGTAGGTTACGGTACACTTGTTCGCCCACTGCTTGAATACTGCTCACCAGTGTGGGATCCGTACCACATAGGGTTGATAGAGAAGATCCAACGGAGAGCAGCGCGCTTCATTACACGATCATTTAGTAATCGCGAAAGCGTTACGGAGATGATAGATAAACTCCAGTGGAAGACTCTGCAAGAGAGATGCTCAGTAGCTCGGTACTGGCTTTTGTTGAAGTTTCGAGAACATACCTTCACCGAGGAGTCAAGCAGTATATTGCTCCCTCCTACGTATATCTCGCGAAGAGACCATGAGGATAAAATCAGAGAGATTAGAGCCCACACAGAAGCATACCGACAATCCTTTCCACGAACAATACGAGACTGGAATAGAAGGGAGAACCGATAGAGGTACTCAAAGTACCGTCCGCCACGCACCGTAAGGTGGCTTGCAGAGTATGGATGTAGATGTAGATATGAAGATTGCTATGACCACGATTCGCAATTTGCACGGACGTGAATGAGCGCGTCATATGCGACCATCCTTCGAATATAAAACCCAATTACCCGTGACTGATATGAGATATTCTTCTGTTCTCTGTTTTAAATAAAATTTTGATGTCTTACCTACATTCCACTCACAAAAATGTGTGAGCTGAAATCAACCACAAGCAATGCGCTTTTATCTCTACAAAATCTTTGAAATTTCGCGCATTGTTTTAACTTAATTTGATGCAGCACAGTAACTATAGTATACCGAAAAGAAAATCAGTCCTTTCTCAAGCGAAGATATCATACAGTAAGGTGCAAAAATTAATTTTTTCGCCGAATATTCTCGAAAAATCGGATGATAAATATTTTATACTGGCTGGAATATCATCTCTCAACACAGGCACCAGCGTTAGGCGAGCGGTACAGCCACAACAAAAGTCGCTTCTGCACAGAATACAAAGAGCATGCATGTACCAACGAAAGGGTTAAGAGACAGATTTTGCTTTGCAGTTTAAAAAATGCATACAAGATACAACATCCAGTAAATTTTATGTTTTACATGTCACCTAGAAGTGTCTTACCCCCACAGACAAGTAATGAGTCGTGTAATAATCAAATTTGGTTGAAATTTATTGATCAGGCCTTCCTGAGTTTTTATGTAATACCTTTTCATGCCCAGCTTGAGCCATTGGGTTTGCTACAGGTATCTTACTGTCACAGTTAATTTTTTCCAGATAGCAAAACGTATTTGTTTCAGGTTTGGCAGAAACGGTTTCAGAAGTTTCATGGATATGCTAAAAGGTTAAAGTCAACTCCCCCCCCCCGTCTTTCCCATGATAAGACATCCTCGGGGCTGTCACGAATGAAGCCAGTGAGCCAGAAAATTATAGATTTGATGCTAAATCGGTTGTTATCGAATAATTTTACATGCCATGGCTTCCCAATCGCACATTCACCTCATCGGGTGGTAGGGGAAAATATTACCTCCATAGGATCTTTCTAAAGTTGCACAGGTTACGAGTCATGTATATACTGACTGGGTCGTTATAATTACAGTGCAGCTATTCACAGAGGTTCATGTGGACTGTAATTATTGTATGGAACAAACTTAGTAGATATGCTAATGTGTTAATAAGGTACCAAAGTCGTCGTCGGCGGCGGCGGCGGCGGCTGATACTCGTATCCGAGTTTTCATTTCTCTCCTGAGAGTTCCTTTGTCACGGTTCAGGCGTGGAAGTGTCGTTGATGGCTTAGCAATCCAATCCCAGCGTGGAACAGGCGGCCACAGACATTACAGCTGATGGAAATTGGAAGACGTGGCTGAGCCTGAGGTTTGTCATTCTCCATTCTTCGACGTTCCAGCTCAAAGTTTCGAAGAGCATTTGAGGTAACTGAGCGCCAGCGACTTCGATCTTCTGCTATTGTGGACCAGTTACTCGGATCGATGTTAAAGTTTTTCAGATTTTTATTGTACTGATACTTATAACGTTTGGGAGGGGCACCTCGTGGCCTTTTACCTGTGCTCACTTCACTGTACAGCATTTGGCGTGGAAGTCTGTCATTTTTCATCCGCTGGACATGTCCGACCCATCTGAGTTTACGCCCAATGATAAGAGCTTCCATGCTATACATTTTTGCTTTCTCAAGAACAGCCGTGTTGGATATGAAGTCATCCCATTTCAGGTTCATGATATACCTTAACTTCTGTTGGTTGAAGCGTTCTAGTGTCTTCAGATCACAGCAATATAACGTCCAGGTTTCGCAACCATATAGCAGGGTGGAAATGGTTGGTTGGTTGTTTTGGAGAAGGAGACCAGACAGCGAGGTCATCGGTCTCATCGAATTAGGGAAGGACGGGGAAGGAAGTCGGCCGTGCCCTTTGAAAGAAACCATCCCGGCATTTGCCTGGAGCGATTTAGGGAAATCACGGAAAACCTAAATCAGGATGGCCGGACGCGAGATTGAACCGTCGTCCTCCCGAATGCGAGTCCAGTGTCTAACCACCGCGCCACCTCGCTCGGTAGGGTGGAAATGACTACAGCTTTGTACACCATCAGTTTGGAGTACAGTGTTAGGTCTTTATTCAGGAAGACACGCTTTGTAAGACGTCCGAATGCTACATGGGCAGCACATAATCTATTCTCCACATCTTTTCCAGATAAGCAGTTAGATCGGATCGGTACCAAATTATACAGCAAAAAAAGACAGTTCCAATTTTGGCCGCCAGGTGAAAGTCTGGCACTGTTCACTTTTTGTATGCCTATGACCTCCAAGCTGTCATTTGACAACCCATAACGTGTACGGCTATCAAGAACAGATATTGTGTTCTGTTAATGAAACTGTATTATGTGAACAGCAGCAATTACAGTGTTGTATTGAGAGAGTATCGCCGTCTGAAAGGTCTGAGGAGAGGCCCGATGTCATTAAATGATGAAGATGATGATGCAATTCGAAAACATGGATGATCTTGGTGGCACTTGGAAGAGGAAACCATCATAACCTGGTTAAAGTTACTAACACGGTTGCTGTTGTTATAACTGGCCATGCAGAAAAGGGCCCAGGTAGTACCAGTGCCAATGCAGAGTCACAAGAATTGTCTACATCTACATCTACATCTACATCCATACTCCGCAAGCCACCTGACGGTTGTGTGGCGGAGGGTACTTTGAGTACCTCTATCGGTTCTCCCTTCTATTCCAGTCTCGTGTTGTTCGTGGAAAGAAAGATTGCCGGTATGCCTCATTTCGGGCTCTAATCTCTCTAATTTTATACTCATGGCCTCTTCGCGTAGGAGGGAGGAATATACTGCTTGACTCCTCGGTGAAGGTATGTTCTCGAAACTTCAACAAAAGCTGCTGAGCGTCTCTCTTGCAGAGTCTTCCACTGGAGTTTATCTATCATCTCTGTACCGCTTTCGCGATTACTAAATGATCCTGTAACGAAGCGCGTTGCTCTCCGTTGGATCTTCTCTATCTCTTCTATCAAGCCAATCTGGTACGGATCCCACACCGGTGAGCAGTATTCAAGCAGTGGGCGAACAAGCGTACTGTATCCTACTTCCTTTGTTTTCGGATTGCTTTGAATCTCAGTCTGGCATCTGCCTTACCGACCCTCAACTTTATATGATCATTCCATTTCAAATCACTCCTAATGCCTACTCCGAGATAATTTATGGAATTAACTGCTTCCACTTGCTGAGCTGCTATATTGTAGCTAAATGATAAAGGATCATTCTTTCTATGTATTCGCAGCACATTACACTTGCCTACATTGAGATTCAATTGCCATTCCCTGCACCATACGTCAATTCGTTGCAGATTCTCCTGCATTTCAGTACAATTTTCCATTGTTACAACCTCTCGATATACTACAGCATCATTCACAAAAAGCCTCAGTGAACTTACGATGTTATCCACAAGGTCATTTATATATATTGTGAATAGCAATGGTCCTACGCCACTCCCCTGCGGCACACCTGAAACCACTTTTACTTCGGAAGACTTCTCTCCATTGAGAATGACATGCTGCGTTCTGTTGTCTAGGAACTCTTCAATCCAATCACACAATTGGTCTGATAGTCCATATGATCTTACTTTGTTCATTAAACGACTGTATGGAACTGTATCGAACTCCTTGCGGAAGTCAAGAAACACAGCATCTACCTGTGAACCCGTGTCTATAGCCCTCTGAGTCTCGTGGACGAATAGCGCGAGCTGGGTTTCATACGATCGTCTTTTTCGAAACCCACGCTGATTCCTACAGAGTAGATTTCTAGTCTCCAGAAAAGTAATTATACTCGAACATAATACGTGTTCCAAAATTCTACAACTGATCGACGTTAGAGATATAGGTATATAATTCTGCACATCCGTTCGACGTCCCTTCTTGAAAACGGGGATGACCTGTGCCCTTTTCCAATCGTTTGGAACGCTACGCTCTTCTAGAGACCTACGGTACACCGCTGCAAGAAAGGGGGCAAGTTCCTTCGCGTACTCTGTGTAAAATCGAACTGGTATCCCATCAGGTCCAGCGGCCTTTCCTCTTTTGAGCGATTTTAATTGTTTCTCTATCACTCCGTCGTCTATTTCGACATCTACCATTTTGTCATCTGTGCGACAATCTAGAGAAGGAACTACAGTGCAGTCTTCCTCTGTGAAACAGCTTTGGAAAAAGACATTTAGTATTTCGGCCTTTAGTCTGTCATCCTCTGTTTCACATGATGATGCAATTCGAAAACATGGGTGATCTTGGTGGTAGTTGGAAGAGGAAAGCATCCTAACCTGGTTAAACTTGTCCATCCAATAGTAAACATTACGAATAGTTTTTCCGTCTATTTTACATTGACATCCATAAAATATTCCAACAGTGACGCAACTGAAACCTGATTAGCCACAGCAACATTCCGAACGTGCTCTTCACTTAATGACACGTGGCTGGGCAATACTTTGTGGACTGCCGAGGCACATTTTACATTACAGGGTGCAGTGAATGCACAGAACTGCCGATTTTGGCATACTATTAAACTGCATGTTGTCCACGAAGAGTCAATGCATTCGTCGTATGTGGCTGTGTGGTGCGGATTCACAAGCAACTTAATTCTCGGTCCATTCTTCTTTGAAGGAAATACACCTAGAGGGTGTATCAGGTCGACCATGACATCTGCACATTATTGAGACCTCCTTGCACAGCATGTGATTCCTGCTTTGGAAGAGTGCAGCTTTGTGGAAACTACTGTTTTCATGCAAGATGGGACATCATCTCATGTCACTCACCCAGTTCAGGATCTGCTCAATGCAACATTCCACAAACATGTAATCTCCAGGGGTATTCCAGATGCACGGCCTGCAAGATCGTCTGATCTGGATCCATGTGACTTTTGTTCTGGGAATATCTACAAGTATTTACCTGGGACACGTTCTATGTCTCTGAGTGCCAGTATACATTATGCCTTTCTCGTTTGTTAGACCTTTTCTGCCCACATCCCATTCCTAATCCATTACATATGGAAACATTTCAATGGATGTTGGAAGAAGAAGAAGAAGAAGAAGAAGAAGAAGAAGAAGAAGAAGAGTATTCCCAAAGACTGGAAATTAGCTAGAGTGATATCAGTTTTTAAAAAGGAGATAAAGAGTGATATCGGAGTGATATCAGTTTTTAAAAAGGAGATAAAAGTCTATGCAGTTAATTACAGAGGAACAAATTTACTGGACTCAGCATACAAGGTGTATGCAAAGATTTTAAATACTAGACTTAAAAACATAGCAGAAGCAGTTCTGCATGAGGAACACACGGGTTTTTGGAAAGGACACTCCACAACAGGTGCACTTTTTATTCTACAGCAAATAATAGAAAAACGGAGTGAGTATAACAAAGAAACACACATTGCTTTTGTTGACTTTAAAAAAAGCTTTTGACAATTTCAATAGACAGAAACTTTGGGAAATAATGACGAATCGCGGATATCCAAAGCAACTAGTAAATGCGACAAAAAGCATATATCAAGATACAAATACCACTCTAGATCTCAATGGGAAAACCGCTAATGAGGTACCAACTAACAGAGGGGTAAAACAAGGCTGCTGCATCTCTCCAACTATGATCAACATCTACATTAATGAAATAATATATATAAGGAAATCAGAATTTCAGAAAGGCGTCTAACTAGATAGGAACATTCTTTTAAATAATTTACTGCATGCTGATGATGCAGTGATCTTAGCAGATAAGGAAGATGACCTTCAGAAAGGACTCTACTTGCTAAAACAAATGAGTGAAAAATGTAACACGGAAATTTCAAAAGAAAAAACTAAGACAATGGCCTCCATGGGGAAAGAACCAATCAGAACCAAAATAGTGATAGACCAAAAGATTTTACAGCAAGTAAACCATTTCTGTTACCTCGGATGTGAAATGACATATGGCTACAGCAGAGATATTGAAATTAAGCTTAGTCAATTCAGTCGGGTATGTGGAACAATCAACAGGAACCTAAAAAACAAAACCAGGAAAGGCAGTCAAACTAAATTTTACAAAACTGTTGCAGTTCCAACACTGCTCTATGGAAGTGAGACATGGGTGATTGCCAAGAAGCAAGAAAGCCGGGTTCAGGCACAAGAAATGAAATTCCTTACAGGTGTTAAAGGTTGCACAAGAGAAGACAGGCTAATCAAGATATTAGAGAAGAACTGCAAATCTTTAGCCTCAATGATAAAATTCGAGATTATAGAAGAAAATGGAATGAACATCTACAAAGAATAGAGGGTGAGAGACTTCCCTTAAAGCCAAGAAATTATAAGTGCCACGGGAGAAGAGACAGAGGAAGACCGCGACAGAGATAGGTACCGTAACACGCGCAATTCCTGCGTAATACCTGAAGAGAAGATGAAAATTTCTGCAGGGTGGTCCATTGATCGTCACCGGGCCAAATATCTCACGAAATAAGCGTCAAACGAAAAAACTACAACGAACGAAACTTGTCTAGCTTGAAGGGGGAAACCAGATGGTGCTATGGTTGGCCCGCTAGATGGCGCTGCCATAGGTCAAACGGATATCAACAGCGTTTTTTAAATAGGAACTCCCATTTTTTATTACATATTCGTGTAGTACGTAAAGAAATATGAACGTTTCGGTTGGACCACTTTTTCGCTTTGTGATACATGACGCTGCAATAGTCACAAATATATGGCTCACAATTTTAGACGAACAGTTAGTAACAGGTAGGTTTTTTAAATTAAAATACAGAACGTAGGTACGTTTGAACATTTTATTTCGGTTGTTCCAATGTGATACATGTACCTTTGTGAACTTATCATTTCTGAGAACGCATGCTGTTACAGCGTGATTACCTGTAAATATCACATTAATGCAATAAATGATAATTAAATAGACACCCTAGCTGCAAACAGGCGTTGATATACTTCACTGGGGACATGTTGAAAATGTGTGCCCCAACCGGGACTCGAACCCGGGATCTCCTGCTTACATGGTAGACGCTCTATCCATCTGAGCCACCGATGGCACAGAGGATAGTGCGTCTGCAGGGACTTATCCCTTGCACGCTCCCCGTGAGATCCACATTCCCAACATGTCCACACCACTACATTCGTAGTGCGCCTAATAGATGTTTGCCCATCATGATCAATGATGGGCAAACATCTATTAGGCACTATCTCATGATCAATGATGGGCAAACATCTATTAGGCGCACTACGAATGTAGTGGTGTGGACATGTTGGGAATGTGGATCTCACGGGGAGCGTGCAAGGGATAAGTCCCTGCAGACGCACTATCCTCTGTGCCCTCGGTGGCTCAGATGGATAGAGCGTCTACCATGTAAGCAGGAGATCCCGGGTTCGAGTCCCGGTTGGGGCACACATTTTCAACATGTCCCCAGTGAAGTATATCAACGCCTGTTTGCAGCTAGGGTGTCTACTTAATTATCATTTCATTTCTAGCAAAGCTGCATGGTCATCCACGGTATGTGTTCTTTCGGGAACAGATACTACCGTCATACATAATTAATGCAATAAATGCTCAAAATGATGTCCAGAAACCTCAATGCGTTTGGCAATACGTGTAACGACATTCCTCTCAACAGCTAGTAGTTCGCCTTCCGTGATGTTCGCACACCCACTGACAATGCGCTGACGCATGTTGTCAGGCGTTGTCGGTGGATCACGATAGCAAATATCCTTCACCTTTCGCCACAGAAAGAAATCCGGGGACGTCAGATCCGGTGAACGTACGGGCCATGGTATGGTACTTCGACGACCAATCCACCTGTCATGACATATGCTATTCAAATACCTCTCCAACCGCACGCAAGCTATGTGCCGGACAGCCATCATGTTGGAAGTATACTACTTGGGCATTATCATTTGTTGCGGGTCGTGGTTGACGTTTCACATGTGGCTGAACACTTCCTGTTTCCTTTAATAACGTAACTATCCGGGGAATGGTCCGGACACTTGGATGATGTCGTCGAGGATACCGAACAGCATACATAGCACACGCCCGTTGGGCATTTTGATCACAATAGCCATACATCAACACGATATCTACCTTCTCCCCAACTGGTAAACGGTCCATTTTAACACGGGTAATGTATCACGAAGCAAATACCGTCGGCACTGGCGGAATGCTACGTGATGCCACGTACTTACACGTTTGTGACTATTACAGCGCCATCTATCACAAAGCGAAAAAGTGGTCCAACTTAAACATTCATATTTCTTTATGTACTACACGAATATGTAATAAAAATGGGGGTTCCTATTTTTAAAAAACGCAGTTGATATCCGTTTGACCCATGGCAGCGCCATCTAGTGGGCCAACCATAGCGCCATCTGGTTTCCCTCTTCAAGCTAGACGAGTTTCGTTCTTTGTAGTTTTTTCGTTTGATGCTTATTTCGAGAGATATTTGGCCCGGTCACATCTTTATTGCATTCACAGCGCCACATTTGCACCTCGCAGGCAAGATGGGAACTACTTTTTTCCAATTTAAATTAGTTCCTCATTAAACACATCAGAATATCTACCACGTTCCGCTGCCATACAGTAATTACAGCCAACACTCGACTTCTGTGGGTAGCTGAACTTTAATTATAACCACCTGGTACAACATTTGTTTGAAATTGCTCAGGCATTCCCATGAATTCCACTTTGTCACTCCCTTTTCATACCCACCCCTTTGGGAGATACGTAATTTACCACCTATGCAGCGTTTCTTTCCAGATAGTGAGATTTAGTACCAAGTCTGTAATCCACCTATACCAAACACAGCATATCAAGAGTGACTGCAACAGCAGCTGTTTCAATGAGTCGTCACAAATGTTCGAGGTTATGTGGCAGAAGTGGAATATATACACTTTTCTTCGTGTAGCTGCACAAGAGAAAACCGCAACTTTTCAGGAAAGCTCCTGGTGCAATTTGGCATCATGGTTTATGACTTTCAGAAGCTGCTATCTGTACAGTTTCTCTCTTAACCACACTCTTAAGGCATGTTCAGTTCTGCACTAGCTTGATAGGTCACCTTTGTGGAGCTCTGCAGTATCATGTCCTTCACACACCCAGTCTTCTGAACATTTCAATTGCATAAACAACCCTTCCCTTCGAATTTTCTTGTAACGCTCCACTATATGAACTGGTAGTGTCTTATGAAACTTGCCACGGATAGCTCTTTACACACTCCCTACTGATTGACAAAGGGCAAATTTTTGCGCACACACAATGCTTTGTCTGCGTGTTTCGCCACAATGTTCAGCAACTTAAGTCAACAGGGCCTCTGTAGCCTGTTTTTCAAACTAACTTGGCAGTATCTTGTAAAAAAAAAGGAAAGAAAACTTTGAGAGTCTCTTTCGCATACTCTGTAATTTTTTACATTATGTTTAATACCACATTTTAAAAATATTTCTTGGACTTAATAATTACCCTGTATAATTATTTCACATAATGACTGTTATGGTAAACAAATGATTGAGACACTCTATCGAAAATTCTTCATCATTATGAATTATCGTTCTGGCCTCAAAAGTTCATACAGTCAGTTCATCATGGGTATTGACTTTCAGGCACTAGTCACTAATTGCCTGCTATTTTGTGGCTGTAGCTATACAATGGTGCACCCCTGACCATTGGTTAATTGGCAAATTTTCTTCATTTCAATATACACTGACTGTACTGATTTTCATACCAGGTTTTTAGTCTTCATCCAGTACATACACATCGCCACAGAACGTGTGGTGGCTGGTAGAGAGTACAAATAGACCTTAATATTGGTCTGGCGTTCAGTTCGAAGACTGATATGAGGCTTCCCAAATACACTATGTGATCAAACGTATCCGGACACCCCTAAAAACATACGTTTTTCATATTAGGGTATTGTGCCGACACCTACCGCCAGGTACTCCATATCAGCGACCTCAGTAGCCATTAGACATCGTGAGAGAGCAGTATGGAGTGCTCTGCGGGACTCACGGACTTCGAATGTGGCCAGGTGATTGGGTGTCACTTGCGTCATACGTCTGTACGCGAGATTTCCACACTCCTAAACATCCCTAGGTCCACTGTTACTGATGTGATAGTGAAGTGAAAACGTTAAGGGACACGTACGGCACAAAAGCGTACAGACCGACCTCGTCTGTTGATTGACAGAGACCGCCGACAGTTGAAGAGGGTCATAATGTGTAATAGGAGACACCTATCCAGACCATCACACAGGAATTCCAAACTGCATTAAGATCCACTGCAGGTACTAAGACAGTTAGGCGGGATGTGAGAAAACTTGGATTTCATGGCCAAGCGGCTGCTAATAAGTCAAACATCACGCCGGCAAATGCCAGAAGATGCCCGCTTGGCATCTTGGCTAGTAGGGAGCGTAAACATTGGACGATTGCACAGTGGAAAAACGTTGTGTTGAGTGACGAATCACGGTACACAATGTAGCGATCCGATGACAGAGTGTGGGTATGGCGAATGCTCAGTGAACATTAACTGCCAGCGTGTGTAGTGCCAACAGTAAAATTCGGAGGCGGTGGTGTAGTGGTGTAGTTGTGTTTTTCATGGAGGGAGCTTGCACACCTTGTTGTTTTGCGTGGCACTATCACAGCACGGGTCTACATTGGTGTTTTGAGCACCTTCTTGCTTACCACTGTTGAAGAGCAATTCGGGGATGCCGATTGCATCTTTCAACACGATCAAGCACCTGTTCATAATGCACAACCTGTGGCGGAGTGGTTACGCGATAACATCCCTGTAATGGACTGGCATGCACAGAGTCCTGACCTGAATCCTATGTAACACCTTTGGGATGTTTTGGAACGCCGACTTCGTGCCAGGCCTCACCGACAGACATCGATACCTCTACTCAGTGCAGCACTCCGTGAAGAACGGGCTGCCATTCCCCAAGAAACCTAGCACCTGATTGAACATATGCCTGCGAGGGTGGAAGCTGTCATCAAGGCTAAGGGTGGGCTAACACCATACAGAATTCCAACATTACCTATGGACGGCGCCACGAACTTGTAAGTCATTTTCAGCCAGGTGTCCTGATACTTTTGATCACATAGTGTAACTCAACTCCTTTACTACCTTTCGGGCCTCATTTCTAATCAATTCCCTCAGAAACGCCTGATGTAATTCGACTACATTCTATTACTCTGATTTCGCTTTTATTGAAGTTCATTTCATGATCCCTTCTCAAAACACTAACCTTGCAAGTTCAACTAACACTTCCAAATCCGTTTCAGTTTTCGAGAGAATTACATCACGAACAAACCTCCAAGTTTTTATTTTCTCTTCCTGAACTTTGATTACCCCCAATCTTCTCCATGGTTTCCTTCACAGCTTCCTGAGTATAGATATTGAATAAGTCATGTATTGGCTAAAAGCCTGTCGCACTCCTTTCTCAGCCACTGTTTCCCTTTGATGTCCTTTGACTCTTGTAACTGTGGACTGGTTTCTGCACAATTTGCAAATAACCTCTCTTTCTACATTTTATCCCTGCCACTTTAAAAATTTCAGAGACTGTAGTCCAGTTTACATCGCCAAAATCTAGGTTTGCCTTTCTTCAACCTATCTTCTAAGACAAGTCGTAGGATCAGCATTGCATCATCACATGTTCCTACATTTCTTCAGTACTCAAACTGATAGTCCCAGAGGTCAGCCTCTACCAGTTTTTCCATTCCTATGTAAATAGTTCGTTTCAATACTTTGCAACCATGACTTATTACACTTACACCTGGCAACACTGCCTACTTTCGAACTGGAATTATTTCATTCTTCCTCAAGTCTGAGGGAATTTCACCTGTCTCATCTCTCTTGCTCTCTTGCGGAATAATTTTGTCATGGATGGCTTACCAAAGGATCACAGTAACTCTGAGGGAATGTCATCTACGAGGGTAACCCAAAAAGTAAGGTCTCCTATTTTTTATAAGTACATAGACCTGTTTATTTCTACAATGGTTTACATCAGTTTACAGCTTGAACGTTTAGCTATTTTTCGACATAACCACCATTCCTGCCGATGCATTTTTGTAGACGCTGTGGCAGTTTTTGTATCCCATGTCATACCAGCTCGCCGCCATGCTGTTTAGAAAGTTATGAACCTCTTCTTTCACCTCGTCGTCGGAGCTGAATCGCAGGGACCACAATTAACGCTGACAGGTTCTGAATTGCCTGTTTGAGGTTGCCTCAAACAGGCAATTCAGAACCGGAGCAAGGTCGTACACATGACAACGCTCGCCCAGACATCGCTTGGCAAACAGTTGCTCTCCTGCAACAGTTTCAGTGGAACGTAATCACCCACCCACTCTATAGTCCTGACTTGGCGCCCAGTGACTATCACCTGTTCCCTAAGCTAAAAGAACATTTGGCCGGAAAGCGATTCAGCTCCTACGACGAGGTGAAAGAAGAGGTTCATAACTTTCTGAACAGCATGGCGGTGAGCTGGTATGACACGGGATACAAAAACTGCCACAGCGTCTACAAAAATGCATCGACAGAAACGGTGATTATGTCGAAAAATAGCTAAATGTTCAAGCTGTAAACTGATGTAAACCATTGCAGAAATAAAAAGGTTTATGTACTTGTAAAAAAATAGGAGACCTTACTTTTGGGATTACCCTCGTGCTACAGAGATCTTGTTCCCACGCTTACACACATTTCTGAGTTCATTCACTCTCTTCCATCACACTTAGTATCGATCTTCGACACATTGATAACTTACAACATATTTAAAAATAACTACGTTGTTGTAGTAATAGCAAAATTATATTTTACTTACCTGTTATCAGTGGCTGACATTTTAAATGGCGGAACTGCTTCGGCTGAAGAGATATCTGGTCCTACAACTTCTCCGTTGCTGAAACCAGAATTTGGGGACACTTTATCGTTCCCGCGTTTGGAGACAAAGTTCTCTGCATCAGTGCATTCAACAATTTTGTCCAATGCATTTTCTCTCACACCATTACAACTGTAATTCCGTAGGCTGTTGGCCACACTGTTTCGCTCCACATCCGGGAGGCGCAACTCTGTTGCAGGCTTTGGCCATATTGCCCTGAACAGTCTTTCTTCAGTTTCAGATTCTGGACTTTCTTGCTCACATGATTTCCCATTACCTTGGTCTCCAAGTGATGCCGCATCACTTTTGAAAAACTTGCTTTTCTTGCCATACGACTTCCTGTAGCCTTTCGTGCAGCCACCAGAAAACATTCTGTTCTCAAAGGAAAGCAGAGACGGTTCACTTGATAGCTCCAAATTATCTATGCTTCCAGATTGTTCAACACACTTCTGGGAAGTTTCCTCTCGCGGTGTGAGCCTTTCCGAGGTATAATGTCTGATCTCGTCGCAGGTTAACTTTCTGAGCAGAACCACTGGTTGCAAAGAGGAAGACACGGCATATGAAGAGCTCTGACAATCGTCACTACTCGTTTTATTTTCACAACCTGGTACATTTAACTCTCCTGTGCTCTCTACCGTGTTACAGTCTGCAGTGGAAGAATCACAGTCACTATTCGCTACATTCCCAAACAAATGACCGCTAACGCCAACTTCTAGTGCGGATGTTACACATTTCCTATTACTGTAAACAGAACTCTGTTGCTCACACTGTACAGCCTCCCTGGTTGGACCAGACTGATTAACAATAGCACCATTCTGAGAACGTTGCAGTTCATTTACATCCGCGAGTATTTTTTCGCATCCTTCTGACTCATCTTCAAACAAACCACGTACACAACTTCGCGTACCTCTTTCATATTCTTCTGAGCGTTCATCTGTCCTCCTGACTTTAACGATGCTGCTGTCTTTAATGGGAGAAGTCTTTCTCTTTGCACAGCCACCCGGCCCAGTTTTCCTCGAGGGCAAGGTTTCTTTCCAAATGCTGCTCCCTTCGTGTACTCCATTCACTTGGATGGGCGTTGACAGCTCGGCTCTTTTTTCATCTAGCTCCGCACTGCAGTCAGCCACTTGCTTCGAGCCACGTCTTCCACTACTGGACAACCTAGATTCACCAACTACAGTTTCCTCGGACCCACTTCCTTTCTCCTGCAAAGCGGCACCTTTCATTTCTTCATATTGTATAGTATGACCGTTCCGATCAGCTACAAAAACATTTCTTCTCTCTGCTGGTGTAGATGTAGCCAATGGATTGCTGTTCAGAGCATGAGATCCATTTCCCCTCCCCAGCAATCTGGCATCTTTCTTACCTCCAAATTTAATACGAGGTGAGCTAGGCAAATACCTCCCGTTGCATACTCCATTGACTCTCCCATTTAAACCGCTGCTGCGAGTCGGCCACTTTGGTTCAGTTACAAAAAATTTTCTCCTCTCACGGGGTTGGGATGTAGCTACGGTAGTACCACTGACAGCTGGTAACTCTGTAGATTCATCATGTAATTTATCTACCATCACAACAGGTTGTAATGAAGGCAAAGTATAACGATTTGCACTGTAGAACAGATTAGATAGTTTCAATGATGCCGCCGCTTTCATTAGCAAATTCTCTCTTCCTTTACCTATTTTGGCATCAACAGGTAGTCTGGCATTGGTGGAAGGCCGATTGGTCAAATTCTTTACATTCCCAGAACGAATTCTCTTTTCTGAGTCACTGTTACACTTCCTCCAAAAGTCTTCCTGCCACGAGTCCGTAATACATTTCCTGTTGGGTTCACCTAACTCCCGGGGGACCTCCGACCTGTCCAGTTCCTTCATCAAAATGTCTATCGTTCTCCGGGTAGGACCCTTTTTATGGCTCTCCTGGAATGGAAAAGAAAATAAATTATATGTTAAAAACTCTTGTCATTTTTAATTAACATGCAGAGTGGAAGTGGAAAATGTTGAAGTGTAAAATGGTGTGTGTGTGTGTGTGTGTGTGTGTGTGTGTGTGTGTGTGTGTGTGTGTGTGTGTGTGTTTTGGGTGTTCAAAGGCGACGTTATCAGTGCCTTACAAATATTAGTAAGAATTGAAGTGGTAAACAAAAGGGAAAGAATAAGCCTTACACAAATACATCCATTCTCTCCCAACCTCGTGCATGGTCATCCACACAAGCAATATAAGAAAAAATTTAAAATACACTACTGGCCATTAAAATTGCTACACCCAGAAGAAATGCAGATGTAAACGGGTATTCATTGGACAAATATATTATAGTATAACGACATGTGATTACATTTTGACGCAATTTGGGTGCACAGATCCTGAGAAATCAGTACCCAGAAAAACAACTTCTGGCCGTAATAACGGCCTTGATACGCCTGGGCATTGAGTCAAACAGAGCTTGGATGGCGTGTACAGGTACAGCCACCCACGCGGCTTCAACACGATACTACAGTTCATCAAGAGTAGTGACTGGCGTATTGTGACGAACCAGTTGCTCGGCCACCATTGACCAGGCGTTTTCAATTGGTGAGAGATCTGGAGAATGTGTTGGCCAGGGCAGCAGTCGAACATTTTCTGTATCCAGAAAGGCCCGTACAGGACCTGCAACATGCTGTCGTGCATTATCCTGCTGAAATGTAGGGTTTCGCAGGAATCGAATGAAGGGTAGAGCCACGGGTCGTAACACATATGAAATATAACGTCCACTGTTCAAAGTGCCGTCCATGCGAACAAGAGGTGACCGAGACGTGTAACCAATGGCACACCATACCATCACGCCGGGTGATATACCAGTATGGCGATGACGAATAAACGCTCCCAGTGTACGTTCACCGCGATATCGCCAAACACGGATGCGACCATCATGATGCTGTAAGCAGAACCTGGATTCATCCGAAAAAATGACGTTTTGCCATTCGTGCACCCAGGTTCGTCGTTGAGTACACCATCTCAGGCGCTCCTGTCTGTGATGCAGCGTCAAGGGTAACCGCAGCCGCGGTCTCCGAGCTGATAGTCCATGCTGCTGCAGACGTCGTCGAACTGTTCGTGCAGATGGTCGTTGTCTTGCAAACGTCCCCATCTGCTGACTCAAGGATGGCCAGTAGTGTATGTACAGAAAGAGCCATACACGCTATCAGCGCACTGTTGCGAGGCTGCATCGCTTCCATCCCACGACACGTCACTGCTGTTATCTGTGCCAAAGGTGGACATGCTGGTATATACTAGTTACGTGGTCATAATGTTCTGGCTAATCAATGCACTTCAACAACCGTCATTGCGTCGATTTAAAGGAGGAACTACAATGCGATATCCCTCTGTGGAACAGTTTTGGAAAAAGACGTTTAGTATTTCCGGTTTTTCTGTGTCATCCTCTGTTTCAATGCCATTACAGTCACAGAGTGTCTGGACAGACAGATTTGACCCATTTACTGATTTAACACAAAACTAGGATTTTCTGTCATTAGAATTAGAATCAATCAGAAAATTTAGAAATTCTGAAGGGTCTTTTTCTCCATGTACCCACACAACGAAAGTGTCATCAACATAGCAAAATCAACATGATGGTTGCCACCTAAAGAATCGTTCCTTCAAACTTTTGCATAACATAAATTTGCTACAACTGCGCTGAGTAGGTACCCCATAGCCACATCATCAGTTCACTATAAGAATTTTTGTCCAACTGAAAGTAAGTTGGTGAGAGACCCAAATACCTCCTAACTCTGCTATCACATCATTAAGTGGAACCGTACCACACAGTGATACGACAAAACTGACTATAATTCACCCAAGGACTCAACATAACGGATATTAATTCTTTGACAAAATGACTAGAATTTCTAATGTGTCAGTTTTTTTTCCAGCAAACAACTGTAGGAGAGTGGCGATGTGTTTGGCAGTGCCATAGGTCGAACAATTAATAGCACTAACAATAAACAATAGATCTTAATCAAATGGCAATGCATTTTAGCCAAACAATATGCAATTACCAGTTTTAAAGAGCACATGGTGAAAAATTCAGAACATCTACTGAGATACGAGGATGTGAAAATTTGCAACAATATCAATAACCCGCAAAAAATTATATATATCAGTCGTTTCGTACTACTAACTTTTTTCAATGCAGTTTTGTACACAATGCTCTACAGTATTTAACTTCCTTATTCAGGCATATAAAATATTTGTAATTGCTCCACATACACGCTGAGGAATGTTGCATTAACAATTTCAATGAAAGTGTACTGAAAATACCAGCCTCAGTCAAAAACAATATTCCTGAATATATTTAAGCCATTATATATATATACAGGGTGTTTCAAAAAGACCGGTATATTTGAAACGGCAATAAAAACTAAACGAGCAGCGATAGAAATACACCGTTTGTTGCAATATGCTTGGGACAACAGTACATTTTCAGGCGGACAAACTTTCGAAATTACAGTAGTTACAATTTTCAACAACAGATGGCGCTGCATGTGATGTGAAAGATATAGAAGACAACGCAGTCTGTGGGTGCGCCATTCTGTACGTCGTCTTTCTGCTGTAAGCGTGTGCTGTTCACAACGTGCAAGTGTGCTGTAGACAACATGGTTTATTCCTTAGAACAGAGGATTTTTCTGGTGTTGGAATTCCACCGCCTAGAACACAGTGTTGTTGCAACAAGACGAAGTTTTCAACGGAGGTTTAATGTAACCAAAGGACCGAAAAGCGATACAATAAAGGATCTGTTTGAAAAATTTCAACGGACTGGGAACGTGACGGATGAACGTGCTGGAAAGGTAGGGCGACCGCGTACGGCAACCACAGAGGGCAACGCGCAGCTGGTGCAGCAGGTGATCCGACAGCGGCCTCGGGTTTCCGTTCGCCGTGTTGCAGCTGCGGTCCAAATGACGCCAACGTCCACGTATCGTCTCATGCGCCAGAGTTTACACCTCTATCCATACAAAATTCAAACGCAGCAACCCCTCAGCGCCGCTACCATTGCTGCACGAGAGACATTCGCTAACGATATAGTGCACACATTTGATGACGGCGATATGCATGTGGGCAGCATTTGGTTTACTGACGAGGCTTATTTTTACCTGGACGGCTTCGTCAATAAACAGAACTGGCGCATATGGGGAACCGACAAGCCCCATGTTGCAGTCCCATCGTCCCTGCATCCTCAAAAAGTACTGGTCTGGGCCGCCATTTCTTCCAAAGGAATCATTGGCCCATTTTTCAGATCCCAAACGATTACTGCATCACGCTATCTGGACATTCTTCGTGAATTTGTGGCGGTACAAACTGCCTTAGACGACACTGCGAACACCTCGTGGTTTATGCAAGATGGTGCCCGGCCACATCGCACGGCCGACGTCTTTAATTTCCTTAATGAATATTTCGATGATTGTGTGATTGCTTTGGGCTATCCGAAACATACAGGAGGCGGCGTGGATTGGCCTCCCTATTCGCCAGACATGAACCCCTGTGACTTCTTTCTGTGGGGACACTTGAAAGACCAGGTGTACCGCCAGAATCCAGAAACAATTGAACAGCTGAAGCAGTACATCTCATCTGCATGTGAAGCCATTCCGCCAGACACGTTGTCAAAGGTTTCGGGTAATTTCATTCAGAGACTACGCCATATTATTGCTACGCATGGTGGATATGTGGAAAATATCGTACTATAGAGATTCCCAGACCGCAGCGCCATCTGTTGTTGAAAATTGTAACTACTGTAATTTCGAAAGTTTGTCCGCCTGAAAATGTACTGTTGTCCCAAGCATATTGCAACAAACGCTGTATTTCTATCGCTGCTCGTTTAGTTTTTATTGCCGTTTCAAATATACCGGTCATTTTTGAAACACCCTGTATATATATACATACTGAGGTGACAAAAGTTAGGACATCTCCCAGTATTGTGTCAGACCTCCTTTTGCCCGATGTAGTGCAGTAACGCCATGTAGCATGAACTCAACAAGGCGTTGGAAGTCCCCTGCAGAAATATTGAGCCATGCTGCCTCTATACCCGTCAATAATTGCAAACGTGTTACCGGTGCAGGATGTTGTACACCAAATGACCTCTCGATTGCGTCCCGTGAATGTTCGATGGAATTCATGTAGGAAGTCGGGGTGGAAAAATCATTCGTTCGAGTTCTCCAGTATGTTCTTCAAGCCAATAGCGAACCACTGTGGTTCGGTGACATGGCGCGTTGTCGTCCACAAAAATTCCATCGTTCTTTGCGAACGTGGAGT
The DNA here is from genome assembly GCF_023864345.2 of Schistocerca serialis cubense. Classification (NCBI taxonomy): domain Eukaryota; kingdom Metazoa; phylum Arthropoda; class Insecta; order Orthoptera; family Acrididae; genus Schistocerca; species Schistocerca serialis. Next base: position 121,576,691 of record NC_064649.1, read on the forward strand.
CTATGAATGGCTGAAAATGATTTCCAAGTAGACAAACATACCATTCCCAGTTGGACCAGAGGACTCAGTCCATTCCATGTAAACACTACCCACACAATTACAGAGCTATACCAGCTCACACAGTACCTTGTTGACAACTTCGGTCCATGGCTTCATGGGACCTCCGCCACACGAACACTTACCAGCTGAAATCGCAACTCATCCGACCAGGCCAAGGTTTTCCAGTCGTCTAGGGTCCAACCGATATGGACACGAGCCCAGGACAGGTGCTGCAATCGCATCGGTCGTCTGCTGCCACAGCCCGTTAATGCCAAACTTCGATGCACTGTTTTAGCGGGTACATTCGTCGTACGTCCCACATTACTTTCCGCGGTTATTTCACACAGTGCTGCTTGTCTCCTAGCATTGACAACTCCACGCGAACGCCCGTGTTCTCGGTCGTTAAGTGAAGGAAGCTGTGTTGTCCGTGGTGAGAGGTAATGACTGGAATTTGGTATTCTCAGCAAAATCTCGACGCTGTGGCTCTCGGAATACTGAATTCCCTAACTATTTCCGAAATTGAATGTCCATGCTTCTAGCTACAACTACCATTCGGCGTTCAAAGTCTGTTAATTATCGTCGCGCAGCAATAATCACTTGGGAAACCCTTGCAGATGAATCACCTGTGTACAACCAACCACCCTGTCAATGCTCTTCCCTTTTATACCTTGTGTACGCAATACTATCGCCATTTGTATACGTGCATATTGCTATCACATGACTTTTGTCACCTCGCTGTACACGTAGTTCATTAGATTCGTGTAATTTCTGGGGACTAAGTAGTTTTGAAAAAAGAGAAACTCATATTTTCAACTCTTTTAAATATACTTATATATCAACAAAACACAATTTAAAATAAATTTTACTTTATTTTCACTGCTCGCCCAATGTTGACGCGAATTCCCTATCTTCCCTCATTCCCTCCCCTCGACAGGATTCATCCTTCCACTGGACAGCCCTTTGAGTTTGCAAGGTTTCCGTCAGTTGACTATTTAACTGCTGTGAATGGGCGTTGTTGCTGTATTATACACACCTGGCCATTAAAATTGCTACACCAAGAACAATGCAGATGATAAACGGGTATTCATTGGACAAATACATTATGCTAGAACGGACATGTGATTACATTTTCACGCAATTTGGATGCATAGATCCTGAGAAATCAATACCCAGAACAGCCGTAATAACAGCCTCGATGCGCCTGGGCATTGAGTCAAACAGAGCTTCGATGGCGTGTACAGGTACAGCTGCCCATACAGCTTCAACACGATACCACAATTCATCAAGAGTAGTGACTGGCGAATTTTGTGACGAGCCAGTTGCTCGGTCACCATTGACCAGACGTTTTCAATTGGTGAGAGATCTGGAGAATGTGCTGGCCAGGGCAGCAGTCGAACATTTTCTGTATGCAGAAAAGCCCGTACAGGACCTGCAGTATGCGCTCGTGCATTATCCTGCTGAAATGTAGAGTTTCGCAGGGATCGAATGAAGGATATAGCCACAGGTCGTAACACATCTGAAATGTAACGTCCACTGTTCAGAGTGTCGTCAATGCGAACAAGAGGTGACCGAGCGTGTTACCGATGGCACCCCATACCATCACGCCGAGTGACACGCCAGTATGGCGATGACGAATACACGCTTCCAATGTGCGTTCACCACGATGTCGCCAAACACGGATGCGACTATCCTGATGCTGTAAACAGAACCTGGATTCATCTGAAAAAAATGACATTTTGGCATTCGTGCACCCAGGTTCGTCGTCGAGTACACCATTGCAGGCGCTCCTGTCTGTGATGCAGCGTCAACGGTAACCACAGCCACGGACTCCGAGCTGATAGTCCACGCTGCTGCAAACGTCGTCGAACTGTTCGTGCAGATGGTTGTTGTCTTGCAAACGTCCCCATCTGTTGACTCAGGGATCGAGACGTGGCTGCACGATCCGTTACGGCCATGCGGATAAGATGCCTGTCATCTCGACTGCTAGTGATACGAGGCCGTTGGGATCCAGCACGGCGTTCCGTATTACCCTCCTGAACCCACCGATTCCATATTCTGCTAACAGTCATTGGATCACGACCAACGCGAGCAGCAATGTCGGGATACGATAAACCGCAATCGCGATAGGCTATAATCCGACCTTTATCAAAGTCGGAAACTTGATGGTACGCATTTCTCCTCCTTACACGAGGCATCACAACAACGTTTCACCAGGCAACGCCGGTCAACTGCTGTTTGTGAATGAGAAATCGGTTAGAAACTTTCCTCATGTCAGCACGTTGTAGGTGTCGCCACCGGCGCAAACCTTGTGTGAATGCCCCTAAAAGCTAATCATTGGCATATCACAGCATCTTCTTCCTGTCGGTTAAATTTCGCGTCTGTAGCAAGTCATCTTCGTGGTGTAGCGATTTTAATGGCCAGTAGTGTAGTACGTGTTCATTCGTTCAAAACGTCAGATTCACATTGGGCTGTATGCTTTATCTGTACTGAAAGTCTTGAATGATGGTGAAACTCCGTTAGTGAAAAGAGAGCTTTAAATAAACCACGTGAGTCGTGTGGAAAGCGGAAACTTACAGCACAGTCTGATTTGCTAAATAGCATCAACGAAGTCCAGATTCACTCCTCATGCCAAATGAGACATAATAATGACAAGCTGATAGTAGGTTGCGAAATCCTCGAGCGTGGAAAGTTATCCTAACCCAGAAAATTAATTGTGAGTAGAGCCACGCCTTTAAGACCTAAGGTGTGAGTTTTATGTGCACACAATTTAATTGGAGAACGCCAATTGTTAATGGCCCAAGCTGTTGATCGTATAGTGGGCATTTACATAAAGAATAATTAATTTGAAGGGAAAGTGTCTAACAGAAACAATATGCCATGTAAATACGTTGATTTAGTTTCTAAGAAGATCAATTACCCTATTTTACGGACTATAAGACGCACTTTTTTCTTCGAAAAATTGCCTCCAAAATTCAGGTGCGTCTTAAACTCGAAATTAATATAAAGATGTCCACTGTTTGATTTAAAATTCCCGTCAGTCTTAAAAATGACCATACATTCGACGTAGAATATAAGGGTGGAGTTGGTTGACGCTACAGGTTTAGGAAACGTCACGGACACAGCATGCGAACCAAAACCAAAATATCTCAGAAAATGCTACAAGAGTATGAAGAGAAAATATTGTATTTTCATCGCTCCATTATTCAAAATCGAAAGAAAACCAGTGTGGAACTAAGCCAAATAGCGAATGCGGACGAAACTTCTCTGACATTTGAAGTGCCGAGTAACAGAACTGTTGCCATGAAAGATGCTAAAACTGTAACTATAAAAACAAGCGGACATGCAAAAATTCACTACAGTGTTGTCCTTCCATGTTGTGTCGACAGTACTAAACTTAATTCAATGATAATTTCCAAGCGAAAAACAGAGCCAAAAACCTTCTGGCGTTCACGTACATGAGAAGGGTCGGATGGACGAGGTTCGTAAGAAATTACGGATAACGGAGAGTGGAAAAGAAGGAAAGGTGCTTTATTGAAAAAGAATTCTCTATTTGTGCTAGATCAGTTAAATAGTAGTCATCTGAAAAATTCTGTGAAAGAGAAACTGAGACAGGGAAATACAGAGATTGCTGTTATTCCGGGAGAACTCACTTCACAATTACAACCTCTTAATGTCTCGATAAATAAACAGTTTAACATATATATGAGAGAGAAACAGAACAAATGGATGAGGGATGAAACCTAACAAGAATACACGCCGAATGGAACTATAAAACGACCTACAACCAAACAAGTGTGTCAGTGGATTGAGCAGTCGTTGTGTAGAGCGAGAGAAGACATTACTCTTAAATTTTCAAGAAGTGCGGCGTAAGTAACGCTCTAGATGGCAATGAAGACCATATTAGATGGAGGAGGCAACGATGATGATGAAGAAGAAGAAGAAGAAGTAGTAAGTTCAGATGACGATTTTCAGGGGTTTTTAAAGCCAAATTCTGTTTTACAAACTAAGAGTTTTTTTAGTCTGGCTTTGCAGTCTAATAATAATAAAAATGTTCTTTTTAAAAAACTGCTTAAAAATTAAGGTGCGTCTAACTGTCTGTAAAAATACAGTATAGGCATACATTATGAGCAAATGTGCAATGATATACAAACATAGATTTTAGAAATCAAATTGACTCTGAGCACTATGGGACTTCACTGCTATGGTCATCAGTCCCCTAGAACTTAGAACTACTTAAACCTAACTAACCTAAGGACATCACACACATCCATGCCCGAGGCAGGATTCGAACCTCGACCGTAGCGGTCGTGCAGTTCCAGACTGTAGCGACTAGAACCGCTCGTCCACTCCGGCCGGCTAGAAATCTAATTACTGGCTTTAATTGATTAGCAGTGCTACTCGACTGAACGAGAAAGTAGGCTATACAGATCGTAATATCGAGCAAAAAGTGAATGGCAAAGCTTGTGAATTCTATACGAAAAAAACTGTGACTGTGAACCAAGTAACTAACTGCAAAACGGGCACTATGGGACTTAACTTCTTAGGTCACCAGTCCCCTAGAACTTAGAACTACTTAAACCTAACTGACCTAAGGACATCACACACATCCATGCCCGAGGCAGGATTCGAACCTGCGACCGTAGCGGTCACGCAGTTCCAGACTGAAGCGCCTAGAACCGCTCGGCCACCCCAGCCGGCGTCGTGTGGATGCCTATCAGCTGGAGATGAGGGCAGACTGCGGTCGGCTCGTCTGCTACGATGCGCTGATCTCAGTCTCCCACGTATACAGGTGACATGCACACGTGCGCACAGCTTCATGTTCATAGTACCTCGTGATCAGTTTTGGTTTCATTTGCGTACGAAAATCTCTGTGCCAACTCTACCGTGTCTTCCAAAAAAAAATCTTTTATGTCCAAATACTACCGGGTCTCCCGAAGAAGTCCTACATGCGAACACTTGCGTGTCTTACGTCAACCACGTAGTCTCAGGCGCCTTGTCACGGTTCACGCGGCTTCCCTCGTGGGAGGTTCGAGTCCTTCCACGTCCTTAGCGTAAGTCGGTTTAAGTTAGATTTAGTACTGTGTAAGACCTCCGCAGTTTGATTCCATAGGAACTTACCACCACCACCATCTTCCGAAGCAGTCCGAACTTTTTGGTATATTCTAAAGTCAAGCTATCCTTTCCCTGAATCGTTCCTGCTCGCCAATAGAGAGATATGCAGAAAACAGCTGTCCAATAACGAGGCTTTTCCTACATATGGAATCCTGCTAAAAATAAAACGTTACTCTCTGATGTCAATTGTGTAAGTACCTATAAGGTTTATCTGTATAGACAAAGGACATGTATTAATTCTTACGGGCGCCAGATGAATGCGCCAAAGATATATTAATTCATATTAAGCCGTATTAATATAACCTAAGATGGCGACGGAAGAATTAAAAACGGTACACCTTCTGATTTTTTTTAACAAGACATCTTGTTTTAATGTTTGTAACGTAGCTCTTCTGTTCTTGTCCGCAGTGGTGTATGTGTGTAACAAATAAGGAGTGAATACGAGGTGTGGCTAGAAAAAAACCGGACTAGTACTGGTGAAACAATAAAACGAATGCAATAAGGCTGAAAGTCGCGTGGCCTGTCACGTGACTCTCGCTCCGCCTACTGCTCGAGTTTCATCTGCCTCCTGCACTCAGTCTGCCCGTGGCGTCTGTTTTAAGTAGTTGACGTTTTGTCTATGCGTCGGAAAATGTTGAGTGTACAGAAAGAACAGCGTGTTAACATCAAATTTTGTTTCAAACTAGGAAAATCTGCAAGTGAAACGTTTGTAATGTTACAACAAGTGTACGGCGATGATTGTTTATCGCGAACACAAGTGTTTGAGTGGTTTAAACGATTTAAAGATGGCCGCGAAGACACCAGTGATGACACTCGCACTGGCAGACCATTGTCAGCAAAAACTGATGCAAACATTGAAAAAATCGGTAAACTTGTTCGACAAGATCGCCGTTTAACAATCAGAGCAGTGTCTGAGTTAACAGGAGTTGACAAGGAAAGTGTTAGGCAGATTCTTCATGAAAGTTTCAACATGAACAAAGTGTGTTCAAAAATGGTTCCAAAGTGTCTCACAATTGAACAGAAGGAACGCCGAAGAATGATTTGTTCTGACATCCTGGAAAACATTGAAAGTGATCCCACCTTCTTACAAAATGTTATTACTTGAGATGAATCGTGGTTTTTTACTTACGATCCCGAAACTAAACGCCAATCGATGCATTGGAAAACTCCTGGTTCTCCACGACAAAAAAAAAAGCACGAATGTCAAAATCGAAAATCAAGTCTTTTATGACATCAAAGGGATTGTGCACATTGATTGGGTACCAGAGGGACAAACATTGAATCAGCATTACTACATTAGCGTCCTGGCTACCCTACGTGAGCGAGTACGGAGAAAACGGAACGATTTGTGGAGAAAAAAAGTCATGGATCCTTCACCAAGACAATGCCCCAGCTCACAGTGCGTTGTCAGTGAAGACGTTTTTGGCAAAACACAACATTCCCATCTTATATCATCCACCCTACTCACCTGATTTGGTCCCCTGTGACTTTTTTCTTTTCCCTACAGTCAAGTCAGCTTTGAAAGGAACTTGATTTGAGACTGTTGAAGTAGTAAAAGAAAAAGCGACGGAAGTAATGTATGGACTTACCGAAAATGATCTGCAGCATTGCTATGAACAGTGGAAAATTCGTATGGAGCGGTGTAGAGACCGAGGAGGAGAGTACATTGAAGGAGATAACATGAAATTGTAAATAATTGTAAATAAATGTTTTTCCCACCATCAGTCCGGTTTTTTTCTAGCCGCACCTCGTAGTTCGTGGAAGAAACGTATTTTATTTCTATGAGCTTCAAGTATACCTGTTTCACTCTACGGGCATCATGAACCATTGCAGCAAATCTTCGGATGCATGGGAATAATTTTCAAAAGGTCGATCGCCGAATCGTCGTCAGCATTGTCTTGCTACGATAGAGAAGAGGTAATCATCATTTATACGAAAATAAGTTTCAAAACTGTTTCTAGTCCACGTTGCAGAAGACTGAAAGCAGTACCTATCGTCCTGTCCTGTGTGGTGTCTATATATAAGAAAAAACTGTACCAATCGATAGGTGCAGCTTATTATGACACCATTCACACCAATCACACCAAAAAATTTCCTCCTACTATTAAAAAACCGCTGCACCTGCCTGTTCTCTCGCCAAAGAACCTTTTTTTACCGCATTCCCTGTCCGACCCACCTCACATCGAACGCGCTGTGCCTTCTCACGCACACAAAAAATCACCAGCACACAAGAGAGCCTAGCACCACATTACATGAAAAAGGAAATACGGTTATTAAAGCTCAGAATCTACAGTTATAGTTTCTCAGGTATACGTGAATAAGCACGTTCCTTGTGGAATTCGGTACGATATCATCCTCTACCTACAGAAATAATCTTGATTTCAATTACAATGGCATGCAAATTTGCCTGCTGATTTCAAGTTTAACTCTGAAGAAGGGCTGCCAAGTCTGTCTCTTAGATCATTGAATGAATATATTTTCAATTTCAAAGATCACTGCGTTTGAATTCTATCTTTTGAACATCACACGTGCCCTGAATCAACAGGATGATGGTCTCTAAGCAGTCTGATAATGACCCGAAAAAAATACTTCATGTACGAACTTGCTCCCTTTCCATTGCCACTTTATGAGAGGAGGGCATTCGCAAAGAGAAAGTCTGCATTTTACTCTGCCTTCACGCCCTTATCGAGTGACATAGCAGTTGAAAAGAGCAAAGCCGATGTAGCAGATAGTGCCTTGCTCCTGAGCGAATATTTTGTGCTATTTTTAAAAGGTTTGTGACCTACGTACAGCGGCGACATAGTCAAAACGTGGCAGTCTTCGATGGGCGCACCACAGAAGGAAATGTATCTGACCCCAGGAATGTGTCAATAAAGTTTCCCCTTCCTGGGACAATGAATTCGCGGTGTTCTTATTTCAATTTCCAGGAGTGTATAAGTATATTGTGAAGCATTGTATTTCTCCATGTGATAAGTGGATGCGATACCACCTGCACTCTGGAGAGGGGGAAATTAAATTTTTCACGACAATTGAGAGTGATGCTTCCCACACTAAAAGTGTTTTTATTTTAAAAGGTCCACCTGCAGGAAAAGAGAAGATCGTGGGAGGAATTGAAAATTTCCTTGTGGCACTTTATGGAGGTGTCTGGAACACTTCTATAGATGAATTATTTTCGCTTTTATGAAGCTGATACAAATACTAGATCAATTTGGCACGCCTACAGCCAACAAGGGATGCCGATCAATATCACGCATATAGAACTTACCTCCAAGTCCACAAGTGGATGGAGTATGAAAAAGACGCTGTCAAGTGATATTGGAAGAGAGACAGTTGTGGTCTAACTCTGTCAATGAATAAAGAATCAGTTTAGCAGGCATTGCTGAAAAGGATTCCACGTCAGTGCAAAAATACTAGTGGCAACAAATGTAACTGCAAAAACCAAGGACTCTGAGCCTCCATTGTATGTGTTCAATGTGGATTTGAATCATACGGTAATGCAACAGAGATTGCATTCAACATGGAACCTGACGAGTTATACTATCAGTGATGAATTGTACACATCAACCACATCTGAGCCAAAACAATAGAAAATTATGAATTTTTAACTTAAAATTCTGTATACATCATTAAAATAAAATTTAAGACCTATTTTTAAACTGCATTTTGTTGAATATAAGTTTATGCACAAGTGTTAACTATTAATATTTTTCTTTTTCAAAAATACTTATTCCCAGAAATTGCATGAATCTCATGAACTACATGTATAAATTGTATATATAATGGCTTAAAGAAGATATTACCATCAGAAATTCCGGGTTTGACTCGGGACAGTATTTTCAGTTTGGAGTACACTTTCACTAAAATTGTTACTGCAACGTTTCTCGGCGTGTATATGGAGTAGTCACAAATATTTTGTATGAATCTTGATGAAAATTAAATCCTCTGCAACACTGGTTGTTGGACATTGTGCACTAAAAATAATTATAGCGAAACTACTGACATATCTAAATTTTTGCAATTTCTTCATATTTTTGCAGATTATCAGTAGCAGTTCCCTATTTCCGAACATGTTATATATGAAACTTTCAGGAAATTTAACGCTCTTTCAAACTCATGATGGCACATTTTTGTCTAAAGTGTACTGAGGAAAAACTAAAATGCCATTCCTTAGCGGTTTTTCCAAGATGGTGGACAAATGCACTATGGCGAAGAAGGTCTAAAACTTGAATTTTTCGGGAAAAGGGTAGTACACACAACATCCCTGAAAATCAAAATTACTCCAACTTTTAAAATGAAAGATGCTATCTCTACTGGGTTAGTAGTGCAATGGCAGAAGAAGTAGTGACTGAGACGGACTCAGGGCAACAGTGTAGCAAGGAGTGGGGACGAGTCCTTCCAGAAAGACTACAATATGAGAAGATCGCAGAATATTCCGACTGACAGTTATGAATATACTGATTTGTCACCCGTAGATAGGGACAGTAAAATTGTATTTTATGGATAGAGTCATAGCTATTTGTGCCAAATTAGCTGCTACTTAGGCCAAATTAGCTACTACTTATGTCAAATTAGCTGCTACTTATGTCAAATTAGTTGCTATTTTTGCCAAATACATTGTTATTTTTTGCCAAATTCGGTGTCTTTTTTGCCAAAATCTGTGAAGTTTCTTGTCAAATTTAGTGCATAGTTTGGTATTTTCGTGTCATCCAAAATTTGGTGCTTTTTTTACCGATATCGTCGTTATTCTGTTGCAATATTCAGTGCATTTGCCAAATTCGATGTTTTTGCCAAATTAGGAGCTATTTTTTTGCCAAATTCATTGTTATGTCACATTAGGTATGTACGTTTTACCAGTTTGGTGTTATTTTCTGCCAAACTCAATATTTTTGAGGAATTCGGTGCTACTTTTAGCGGAATTTGGTGTTTGATACCAAATTCGGTATTATCGTTCCTGCCTCACTGCTAACAACTACTGTTTTCCCAAAAACAAAATATGTACAATAGTTTACACTGAGGTGACAAAAGTGACGGGATAGTGATATGCATGTATACTGTTGTGTACATAGTTCCGCGTGCTCAGCGCGTACACAACTTTCCCACTAGAGCGCGCCCCGCTAAGCACAACAGCGCAGGCGCAGTGGTCGTCCGTCTCCGCACTACGAGATGGTGCTGTCTTAGAGACGGACCAAATTCTGCATCCGCCGATCCGCGTATTAATATGTAACGCAGCCAATGAGATTGCTGCTAACGTAGAACCTTTTCTCCTCGCGGATCACACTCGCGCAATGATACCTGAACGCTCGAGGTATTATAACGAGTGTACAGACCTCCGATTAGTCAGTCTGCATTAGTCTATAGTCAAGTTTCAGTCTGCGCCTAATAAGATTACCACATTCCTGTACATAGCGATGAAGAGAAATGTATAGACACTTTGTCTAGTATCAGAGATATGTGAGAATAAAATTAACGTACCAAGACTAAAGGACCTTCAGACTGTCTATTGTAAAGAGCATCCAGAATCGAGTTACGTAATTTTTATGCTTTTTATTATTTTAATAAATGTGTGTGAAAATTAATCAAGTTCTGTTTAAAGTTGGTCACTGTCAATCTGCTAATCTAAGCGTGCAAGTGGCATTTCTATCGTCTGACCTAACGGCAGACGATAAACACGCCACGATAAGACCACGAGACATATTGCTGACACTCGCCTACTTCGTTAGAGCGACAAGTCAAATAATCTGATGGTGTGTGTACCGAAGGTCTTACAGTACGCACACCACATGTACAGATGGCGGTAGTATCGCATACTCAAGGTATAAATAAGCAGTGCATTGGCGGAGCTGTCATTTGCACTCAGGTGATTCATGTGAAAAGGTGCCCGACGTTATTGTGGCCGCACGACAGTAGTTAACAGACTCTGAACACGAAATTATACACTCCTGGAAATGGAAAAAAGAACACATTGACACCGGTGTGTCAGACCCACCATACTTGCTCCGGACACTGCGAGAGGGCTGTAAAAGCAATGATCACACGCACGGCACAGCGGACACACCAGGAACCGCGGTGTTGGCCGTCGAATGGCGCTAGCTGCGCAGCATTTGTGCACCGCCGCCGTCAGTGTCAGCCAGTTTGCCGTGGCATACAGAGCTCCATCGCAGTCTTTAACACTGGTAGCATGCCGCGACAGCGTGGACGTGAACCGTATGTGCAGTTGACGGACTTTGAGCGAGGGTGTATAGTGGGCATGCGGGAGGCAGGGTGGACGTACCGCCGAATTGCTCAACACGTGGGGCGTGAGGTCTCCACAGTACATCGATGTTGTCGCCAGTGGTCGGCGGAAGGTGCACGTGCCCGTCGACCTGGGACCGGACCGCAGCGACGCACGGATGCACGCCAAGACCGTAGGATCCTACGCAGTGCCGTAGGGGACCGTACCGCCACTTCCCAGCAAATTAGGGACACTGTTGCTCCTGGGGTATCGGTGAGGACCATTCGCAACCGTCTCCATGGAGCTGGGCTACGGTTCCGCACACCGTTAGGCCGTCTTCCGCTCACGCCCCAACATCGTGCAGCCCGCCTCCAGTGGTGTCGCGAGAGGCGTGAATGGAGGGACGAATGGAGACGTGTCGTCTTCAGCGATGAGAGTCGCTTCTGCCTTGGTGCCAATGATGGTCGTATGCGTGTTTGGCGCCGTGCAGGTGAGCGCCACAATCAGGACTGCATACGACCGAGGCACACAGGGCCAACACCCGGCATCATGGTGTGGGGAGCGATCTCCTACACTGGCCGTACACCACTGGTGATCGTCGAGGGGACACTGCATAGTGCACGGTACATCCAAACCGTCATCGAACCCATCGTTCTACCATTCCTAGACCGGCAAGGGAACTTGCTGTTCCAACAGGACAATGCACGTCCGCATGTATCCCGTGCCACCCAACGTGCTCTAGAAGGTGTAAGTCAACTACCCTGGCCAGCAAGATCTCCGGATCTGTCCCCCATTGAGCATGTTTGGGACTGGATGAAGCGTCATCTCACGCGGTCTGTACGTCCAGCACGAACGCTGGTCCAACTGAGGCGCCAGGTGGAAATGGCATGGCAAGCCGTTCCACAGGACTAAATCCAGCATCTCTAAGATCGTCTCCATGGGAGAATAGCAGCCTGCATTGCTGCGAAAGGTGGATATACACTGTACTAGTGCCGACATTGTGCATGCTCTGTTGCCTGTGTCTATGTGCCTGTGGTTCTGTCAGTGTGATCATGTGATGTATCTGACCCCAGGAATGTGTCAATAAAGTTTCCCCTTCCTGGGACAATGAATTCACGGTGTTCTTATTTCAATTTCCAGGAGTGTAGTTGGACCTACACGCTTAAGACATTCGGTTTCCGAAATTGTTAGGGAATTCGATATTCCGAGATCCACAGTGTCAAAAGTGTGCCGAGAATGCCACGTTTCAGGAATTACCTCTCACCACGAACAAACGCAGGGGCCGACTGTCTTCATGTTCCGACCGAAATTGTTCAAATGGCTCTGAGCACTATGCGACTTCTAAGGTCATCAGTCCCCTAGAACTTAGAACTACTTAAACCTAACTAACCTAAGGACATCACACACATCCATGCCCGAGGCAGGATTCGAACCTGCGACCGTAGCGGTCGCTCGGTTCCGGACTGTAGCGCCTAGCCACTTCGGCCGGCGTTGCGACCGAGATCAGCGGCGTTTCCGTAGCGTTGTCCATGCTAACAGTGCGCAAATACCCACAGATATCAATGTGGGATGCCCGAAGAACGTATCTGTTAGGACAGTATGGCAAAATTTGGCGATAATGGACTATGGCAGCAGACAACCGAGGCGAGTGCCTGTGCTAAAAGCACATCACCTGCAGTGTCTCTGGTAGGCTCGTCACCATATTGGTTGGACTCTACACGACTGGGGTGGTCAGATAAGTCCTGACTTCAGTTGGTAAGAGCAGATGGTTGGGTTCGAGTGTGGCGCAGACCCCACGAAGCCAGGGAATCATGTTGACAGAAAGGCAGTGTGCAAGCAGGTGTTGTCTCCCTAATAGTGTGGGCTGTGTTTACATGGAATGGACTGAGCCCTCTGGCCCAACTGAACCGATCACGGTCTGAAACTCGTCATTTTCGGCTGCTTGGAGACTATTTGCAGTAAACGCGATGGAATTTCTACGGATGACAATGCTCCATGTCACAGGGCCACAATTGTTCACGATTGGTGAATACCATCGAAAAATTATGGGACATAATTGAGGACTCAATTCGTGCACAAAATATTGTACCAGCAACACTTTCGCAATTGTGGACGGTGACAGAGGCAGCTTGGCTCAATATTCCTGCAGGGAAGTTCTAACGACTTGTTGAGTTTCACGCCACGTCGATTTGCTGCTCTATACTGGGAAAAAGAGGTCCGACGCGATCTTAGGATGTATCCCATGACTTTTCTTATTTGTGTCTGAAATGTGCATGTGTTTACTGTAAATTTATGAGTTACTGCTAGAACAGGATTTCTATAACTATCTAGTATATTAAGTGATGAAATAACTTTACTCTGTGTAATAATACTGTGTACGTCAAGATCGAATCTATTTTTAAATAACAGAACACTAACATTGCCTCTCTTCATATAATTTAAATTTCCTAAGTTCCAACTCCAGTTGTCCCAATGAACTCCATTACAGAGGTTTTACTACTCTGCAAATTAATTATCTCACTAATTGGAAACAAAATCTAGTTTAAACGATAGGTGTGCCATAAACAGAAAGGAGACAATCGTGAATACAAATTACCATTTATTGAGTAGGCAAGCAATGCTGAGGCTGCAGATACACTATGTGAGCCATTGAGTTGGGATGGAGCCGAGCGACCGCTACGGTCGCAGGTTCGAATCCTGCCTAGGCCATGGATGTGTGTGTTGTCCTTAGGTTAGTTAGGTTTAAGTAGTTCTAAGTTCTAGGAGACTTATGACCTCAGCAGTTAAGTCCCATAGTGCTCAGAGCCATTTGAACCATTTTTTTGTATCTAGCCTGTAGAAAAGCTGGCAATAACACTAAGGTAAGTGTTGGATAATCATTTTCAGACTAATGTTAAAGTAACAGGACTTACTGATTCAATTCTGTAAAAACATACAAAATGCCCACACATATTATCAGATCTTGATACACAAATAGATTTATTACACACTATACAATAATAAACTGATTTCCACTGTTCTAGATGAATTGAAGGAATTTACTGAAGAACTTGTTTCGCAGTCTTCATCGTCAAAACTTTCGTAGTTTTCCTGCTGCACTTTTTTTCTATTTTGTCCTACATGAATTGGGAGGGTGGTGTAAGGCAGATCACTTAGGGTTGAAACTGAGGGAAGACGGTGGACCACAAAGTGGGAGATACGGGGATTGTGGACGATACAAAACCAGAGTTTTGAATTTTGGATGGGATGCTGGAGTAATCAACGCATTTTGAGTTGAAACTCAAAGAATCGTTGGTGGGACATAAGGTGTTTGATATGGAAGTTGTGAGTAGTGCGAAGTAATAGGAACTGTTATAAGTTGTTGAGGAGGCTGTGGTAGGTCTCTGGTTGGGGTTCGTATGGCGTTGATTGGTCTGTTGCTGTTATTAGGAAGCACTGTTTATTGTAACCTAGATAGAGAAAAGATGCAACATTTTGGTTCTTAATAATGGACATGAATCGAAAAACCTCCAACTGAATTTAAAGCCATTCATTAAAATCAAAATTCTCTGTATGAGGCAGCTGACTGTGGTAGAACGACATTTGGATGTTGGATTTCTCGAGCTCTGTTTCTTCCAAAGTCTTTAATATCCACATATCTACTTCGTCTATTTTTTTATGATTCCTCCATGACTGAGTATTGACAAGGGGTACCCCCTTTGTTCGAGTTGATAGGCTTCTTGACATTCTGTGTTCTGAGGAGATTTTTGTCCACAGTTTCATCTTTGTTCTCTTCTTCTACGCTTTCTGTAGTCTCTGTTTTTCGTATAATTTTTACTTAATAACTTAAGTATGTATTTTTTTGGGATAGCAGGTCAGCCACTAGATTTGCTTTAGTCTTTTTACAGCCTTGCCGAAGGTCTCACACAGGTGTTTCCCTTACCTAAAAAAGAAAATAAAGTAAAATCTATATCAGTTACTTAAAAATACAAGATAAATTTTTTCGTTCAGAAATTAACCAGGTTTTTTTTCGTTTTTCAGGTAACTAGTAGGTTTACGTACTTTCCCCTACCTTCATTATCCCTTCTGAGTAGAAATCTCAACAGCAAGAGTCATAAATGTGGTGTCACCGCCAGACACCACACTTGCTAGGTGGTAGCTTTAAATCGGCCGCGGTCCATTAGTACATGTCGGACCCGCGTGTCGCCACTGTTAGTGATCGCAGACCGAGCGCCACCACACGGCAGGTCTCGAGAGACGGACTAGCACTCGCCCCAGTTGTACGGACGACGTAGCTAGCGATGCACACTGACGAAGCCTCGCTCATTTGCTGATAGTTAGAATAGCCTTCAGCTAAGTCAATGGCTACGACCTAGCAAGGCGCTATTAGTAGTTTATTGCCTGAATCTACAGAGTCTCACTTGTATCGTCAATAGCGATGTACAACAAGGATGGATTAAAGTTAAGTATTCCAGCAGCTACGTACTTTTCTTTATAGCATTCATTACGTATCCTGTTTCAGACCTCACGCCATCCTTCGTGAGCTTATAGCGTGCATTGCGGTCCCCTCAAACCACACTGTGTCGGCCATCTCAATCAGCTGCGCCTCTGTCGTCGCCTGGGTTCTGCCGCTCCCCGTCTGCTTTCAGCGACGGTGCCGTCCGGTCAGCGCCCTGGGGACCCATCTACTGGCTCGCCTCATCCCCAGGTGTTACCGACGCTGCCTTCCATTTTGCCCCATGGCGACGCGTCGCCGCCGCCGCCGCTTGGTCTCCCGCCGGCGCCGCCTGCAGTAGACGCGTCGCTGCAACCGCCTGGTGCCTCCCTGGGTCCCGCGCCGCCGATCGCTTCCCGTGATCAGCTGTCCTCCGCCATGGAACTCTTGCCCGCTCCGGACCACATGGCGTCTTTGCGCGTAGGGTACCCCGACGCAATGGAGGTCGACCCTTCGGCCCCTCCTGTCTCTTTACGGGCGCATACACCGCATGTTGACGTGCTCCCTGGACTAGGTTTTCAGGCGTTTCCTAGCTCCCCTCGGACCGAATGGCAGGGTGCGGGCGGCACAGCCTCGCCTGTTGTTAGGCTCCCCACCACATCGCATACGTCAACATGGGGTCCTCCCCACGGCGGGCGGAAGCCTTATAACACGACCGTTCGCCGATTTGCGGGGGAGGAATGTGGTGTCACCGCCAGACACCACACTTGCTAGGTGGTAGCCATTGACTTAGCTGAAGGCTATTCTATCTGCTCGGCAAAGGAGCGAGGCTTCGTCAGTGTAGTCGCTAGCAAAATCGTCCGTACAACTGGGGCGAGTGCTAGTCCGTCTCTCGAGACCTGCCGTGTGGTGGCGCTCGGTCTGCGATCACTAACAGTGGCGACACGCGGGTCCGACATGTACTAATGGACCGCGGCCGATTTAAAGCTACCACCTAGCAAGTGTGGTGTCTGGCGGTGACACCACAATAATTAAGAGATGTTTGTCAAGCACTGCCAACGGTTATGAAAAACAAGTGTAAATCTCCCCTTACAAGAGCAATGTGGCAATCAGTTGCAAATGGGTTTGAACAGGTAGCAAATTTTCCTCATTTGCAGAGGGACAGTAGTCTGGAAACATTTCCGCAAGATGACTCCAATAGAAAGTGAATATGTATTTCAATTATAAGAACTACAGAAGTTGATCAGGGCACGTTCAAGGGTCAAATTCAAGGCCAATATGTAATTTTATACCCCTTCCACATCTCTCGGACGATTTCGTCTGTTATACTCAAGTTTGGATGTAACCTGAGACCCGTCACGAGTCAAGATAACCTTCCATCCACCCCTCTCAGGCAACAGTGCGACAGAAAAAGTTGTCCAACCACCCACAGCGTCGACTCAAGTGCCAAATTCAATATCACCCATCCACTGTAACAGGACAGGAACTGAAACTAAGATAACCTTCCCACCCCCTCTCTCTAGGCCAACAGGACAATTTAAAGTCCCTGCCACTAACACCTTGTGTTGTTCACCTATTCAATACTTATATTCTAGTTAGACATGACTGTGAATCATCATGCACGCTCCAAAGTATATAGCAACCTTCAACTTCTTGGAAGAGGATGAGTCAAAGTGACTAACACTTCCAACAACTGTCTACCTGGCAAAGAAAGAAATTATACAAAGAATTTTAGACCAGTTGCACTACCTTGTCATCTTTACAAATAGCTGGAAAGACTGATTTTAAATCAGCTATCACCCGCAATTCACCTCAGCAATTTGGATTTCGTCCAAGTAAAAGCTAAATCTCACACAGTTTATAGAAGATAGCTTTGAAGCTCGGAATGTGACAGGAGTGGCATTTGTTGACTTATCAGCGGCGTATGATTCGGTCAGTCACCAGCTACAACTAGTCGAAGTCTACAATCTGACCAAAGATTTAGATCTAACCAGACTCATCGCCTCCCTTCTGCAGAATCGCTGGTTCTTCGTCGACTTTCAAGGACAGCGTAGTAGATGCAGACAACAGAAGAATGGCTTTCCGCAAGCAAGTGTTTTGGCTCCAATTCTGTTTAATATACACAAACGACCAACCTATAGCACCAAACACCAGAAGCTTCTTATATGCTGACGACCTCTCTCTAGCCACCCAGAACACAGATTTTTAATCAGTGGAGAACAACCTCACGAATGTCCTTAAAGATCTATCCAGATACTACAACACAAATCAGCTTAAACCAAACCCTTCAATGACCCAAGTGTGTGCATTTCATTTGAGAAACAAGGAAGCCCCTCGCAAATTGGAAATAGTATTGTCAGTGGTCGAAGTGGAACACTACAAGACTCCAAAATACCTAGGAGTGACACTTGACAGGTCTTTCACTTTCAAAAAGCACTGCATGAAATGCAAGTCGATAGTTACCACGAGGAACAATCTCCCACGGAATCTGGGCAGATCACAGTGGGGTAGTCAACATGAAACAATCCGAACATCTCCAATGGAACTATGCTATTCTGGGACAGTGTATGCCTGTCCTGTTTGGTATAATTCAACTCATGCCAAATAGGTGGATGCAGCTCTTAACGAAACTTGCAGAATTATAAAAGGTTGAAACTTCCTGGCAGATTAAAACTGTGTGCCGGACCGAGACTCGAACTCGGGACCTTTGCCTTTCCGGGCAAGTGCTCTACCAACTGAGCTACCCAAGCACGACTCACGCCCCGTCCTCACAGCTTTACTTCCGCCAATACCTCGTCTCCTACCTTCCAAACTTTACAGAAGCTCTCCTGCGAAACTTGCAGAACTAGCACTCCTGAAAGAAAGGATACTGCGGAGACATGGCTAAGCCACAGCCTGGGGGTTGTCTCTAATATAAAAGGTTGGTTGAAATCCACCCCAGTCAAATGGCTTCACCACCTCGCAGGAATAACACCACCACTTGTTTGAAGAGAGATATATGCGAACAACGAAAGAAAGGCAGTGGAACAGGAAATTACCCATCCTCTGTATGGGCATGAACCGCATCGGCAACTACTGAAATCAAGGAAGAGTTTCCATACGGCATGAAAGGAACTTAGAGCCGCTGCTGAAAAAGCTAGGTTACAACTATGGAGGGCTACGACATACCTCCCCGTGGCTGGAAAAGACTTGTTGAAGCTTTACCTCCAGGCCATGACAGGGAATGGACAACTTGGTAGTCCCTGAATAGACTGAGATCCAGAGCTGGAAGATTAAAAGTTAACTTGGCAACATGGGGACACACTGATCCAAATGATACTTGGTGTGACTGTGCAGAAGAACAGAAAGTTTGGCACATGCTTCGGTGTCGATTGTCTCCTATCTCCTGTACAGAAGATGATCTTCAATAAACAACAGAAAATGCACTGAAAGTGGCCAAGTTTTGGTCAAAAGTAATTTAATCATAACTGTGTAAAATGTATGTACTTGTACCTGTACGTTTGTGACACGAGAATAATAATAATATCTTCATCTCTGTCAAGACTGAAAAACCATGTCTACTACTGGGGATGACAACATGACAGCAGGAGGAATGCTGGGTAAAATCAGCAAGAAAGCATCTAGAAGACCTGTGAACAAACCATATAATTTGGAGCTGCCTCACAAAATTGGTGCTCTAATGGAACTGCTGTTGGGAAAATCACAGTAGCTGTAAGCTGTTCTTTGATGTACAAGATCAACTGTAGATTTGTCTTACCCAATATCAATCCAACCATGTCACTCTTCACTATTACATTCGAATAAGTTCTTCTAGATGTTGTCTTACTACGATTCTATATGCTACAGCCTATGCTTATTTTCTTAGAATTTCAAACATGTATTCACACCTCATTGGAAATTACCTTTCTAGCAGTTTAATGTCTCACAGACTCTTCCCATTGCTGTAGGAATGTGATCAGAAGGCACCTGATAATGGTCACATGTTCGGAGAAACTGTGAGAGTACCAGAAAATGTAACACTGCCTTTCAGGATAAAAATTTCATGCCATGAAAAACATGCTAAGTCTTTTGGTTATAGTAGCAACTGTACTGTAAAGTGTCTGATATTCCAGATGTATGAACTACTAAATTCTCTCTCAAACATCTGATCTGTTAAGTCGCATAGAATATATGTATGATGGAATAAAACATAATGCAAATTATAAAAATATATTTATTATATACAGTTTTCACACATACTGTTAATCCACATTCTGTACTTCATGATCTGAGGGAAAAAATAACAATAACAACAATGTCGTCCTCTGTTATCTACATCAATACTATTCACAATCACTCTGTAATACTTTCCAAATAAGTGATTTTTATTTGCTTTAAATTCAGCATGTATTTCACGCAAATCAACTGGGGCACTAATTGACTTAGGAGTGCCATCTGTAAACTCCTCTTGTATGGAATTTCTGTTTATACACTCCTAGAAATGGAAAAAAGAACACATTGACACCGGTGTGTCAGACCCCCCATACTTGCTCCGGACACTGCGAGAGGGCTGTACAAGCAATGATCACACGCACGGCACAGCGGACACACCAGGAACCGCGGTGTTGGCCGTCGAATGGCGCTAGCTGCGCAGCATTTGTGCACCGCCGCCGTCAGTGTCAGCCAGTTTGCCGTGGCATACGGAGCTCCATCGCAGTCTTTAACACTGGTAGCATGCCGCGACAGCGTGGACGTGAACCGTATGTGCAGTTGACGGACTTTGAGCGAGGGCGTATAGTGGGCATGCGGGAGGCCGGGCGGACGTAACGCCGAATTGCTCAACACGTGGGGCGTGAGGTCTCCACAGTACATCGATATTGTCGCCAGTGGTCGGCGGAAGGTGCACGTGCCCGTCGACCTGGGACCGGACCGCAGCGACGCACGGATGCACGCCAAGACCGTAGGATCCTACGCAGTGCTGTAGGGGACCGTACCGCCACTTCCCAGCAAATTAGGGACATTGTTGCTCCTGGGGTATCGGCGAGGACCATTCGCAACCGTCTCCATGAAGCTGGGCTACGGTCCCGCACACCGTTAGGCCGTCTTCCGCTCACGCCACAACATCGTGCAGCCCGCCTCCAGTGGTGTCGCGAGAGGCGTGAATGGAGGGACGAATGGAGACGTGTCGTCTTCAGCGATGAGAGTCGCTTCTGCCTTGGTGCCAATGATGGTCGTATGCGTGTTTGGCGCCGTGCAGGTGAGCGCCACAATCAGGACTGCATACGACCGAGGCACACAGGGCCAACACCCGGCATCATGGTGTGGGGAGCGATCTCCTACACTGGCCGTACACCACTGGTGATCGTCGAGGGGACACTGAATAGTGCACGGTACATCCAAACCGTCATCGAACCCATCGTTCTACCATTCCTAGACCGGCAAGGGAACTTGCTGTTCCAACAGGACAATGCACGTCCGCATGTATCCCGTGCCACCCAACGTGCTCTAGAAGGTGTAAGTCAACTACCCTGGCCAGCAAGATCTCCGGATCTGTCCCCCATTGAGCATGTTTGGGACTGGATGAAGCGTCGTCTCACGCGGTCTGCACGTCCAGCACGAACGCTGGTCCAACTGAGGCGCCAGGTGGAAATGGCATGGCAAGCCGATCCACAGGACTACATCCAGCATCTCTACGATCGTCTCCATGGGAGAATAGCAGCCTGCATTGCTGCGAAAGGTGGATATACACTGTACTAGTGCCGACATTGTGCATGCTCTGTTGCCTGTGTCTATGTGCCTGTGGATCTGTCAGTGTGATCATGTGATGTATCTGACCCCAGGAATGTGTCAATAAAGTTTCCCCTTCCTGGGACAATGAATTCACGGAGTTCTTATTTCAATTTCCAGGAGTGTAGGATTAATATTAACAGCCACAGGGATATCACACATACGCACATCTATACATAAATTTAACTCCTCATCCTCTTTGTGCACTTCGTGTTCCAATAGATATTTGACTGTATCACTCAAGAGTGGTTTACATACTTTTGTGATTCTGAGTCTCCCCGTGGTGGTCTATATTGCATCATACAGGCCTCACGGGCTCGTAACACTTGGCCACTTTAAATATACATATTGTGCTGGGTCTTGAGATATTAATTTCATTGTATCAAGCCCAAACTTGTTGATGATTGATGCGTTGTTGCTACTGAAGATACTGACGTGACAAGTGAGTGGTCAGTAGTCAGTTCTCATGCAGTCATCGATATGTTTGAGCTTGCTGCATAGTTGTTCGCACTCCGCCTCATCGAACTGCAC
Organism: Schistocerca serialis cubense; assembly: GCF_023864345.2. NCBI lineage: Eukaryota > Metazoa > Arthropoda > Insecta > Orthoptera > Acrididae > Schistocerca > Schistocerca serialis. The sequence continues at coordinate 121,598,764 of NC_064649.1, forward strand.
CTTTGTGCCCTGCTGGACATTCTCTAGTTCCCCAGCACGTTCGAAGTGTCTGTCAGGTGCTAAACCAACATTAACATGTAGTGTTGATCAACAACACTCTGTAGCGACTTAGCTGCGACCTGACGAGTGGCGTAGATGTTGGATACAGTGGAAAGTCCAAGAATGTAAACAATCCCATGTCCTCAAATACTTACGCTCAAGTGTGCAAGTCAGTTTTTTCTCCCTGGAGGCGGTAGATCTCTGCTGACATTTCGTGACGACGACGACGACGCTCAACCTCTTACTATGGATTGCAGAGCACAAGTAGTGGGTCTGTTTGATGCTTAGTAAGCCTGAATGCTGAGGGTAGATCGATACGCAGTATACGAACGCACCGCCACTGAACTGGTTTGATGATGGTGTTCGGTTTGTTGGGCACTCAACTTCGCAATCATCAGTGCCCGTACAAAGTCCCAACTTTTAAAAATGATGAGGACAACACAAACACCCAGTCCCCAGTCAGAGAAAATCTCCAACCGGCCGGGAATCAGATCCAGGACCCTGTGATCCAGAGGCAGCAACGCTAGCCACTAGACCGCAAACTGTGGACGCCACGGAATTCGGACAGACCCACATCACAAGGTCAGCCATCTTGGATTATGACTCATCGAGAACGTCATGGATTCTATACTAAGAACCATGTAGGTTAATACCTGTAGGGTGACGTCATAGAAATACTGTCATCCTGCTCACTTGGAATGTCACATATGTATAACATGGCAGAAACTCATAGCAGGATCTTCTTCTGAAATTTCCCAATAAATCTTAAATAATTCAGTTGAACAAAGTATCCACGGGTGTGCTGCCGGTCTATAGTGTCCAACGGGCACAATATTTCGGCGATCATACATGTCGCCATCATCAGGTGTACTGACGGACTGAGCTCCTGTGAACGTGCCGGCACGGAGATCCGTACGCTATGGCTGCTCAGAGGGAACTGGGTTCGGTCGCGGCGGCGGCCGATTTAAATACCCTCCGCCCGCGGCGCGCACCCTCCGCCGTCCGCACCCCGCGCCATGGTCGCGCGGTGGAACAGATTGCGACGGCGTCTGAGATGACGTCGGAGTGATGGCTCTGTCCGCCGTGGTCGTCACAACTATTCGTTTGCTCGATTTACTCTCGATTAACCCAATCGCTGGTTCCCAAGCCTTGCTAAGATTATAGCCACAGTCAAGGTTTATGAGGTCGTCATTGGTGCGAATTTCGATGGTCTCTCTAACAACGCTGTCCCAGTATCTCGACGTCTGTACCAGAATCCTCGTGCGGTCATACTCCATAGTGTGATTTTCCGACAAACAATGTTCAGCGACCGCCGACTTGCTCGGATACATCAGTCGAGTGTGCTTCTGGTGTTCACGGCATCGATCTTCGACGGTACGCATCGTCTGACCAATATACGACTTGCCACATTGACACGGAATCTGGTACACGCCGGCCTTCCTCAAACCGAGGTCATCTTTGGCGCTCCCCACCAGTGCACGAGTTTTATTCGGAGGACCAAACACAGTTCCGACCCGGTGTTTCTTCAAAATGCGGGCGATTTTCCCCGAGAGTGCGCCTGTGTATGGAATAAATGCAGTGCCTACCTCCTCCCTCGTGACTTCATCCATCTCAACAGGTTGTGCTGCAGTGGTTGGGCGGAGAGCACGTTGAATCTGCCACTCTGAGTACCAATTTTTACGAAATACAGTTCTCCATCTCAGACGCCGTCGCAATCTGTTCCACCGCGCGACCGTGGCGCGGGGCGCGGACGGCGGAGGGAGCGCGCCGCGGGCGGAGGGTATTTAAATCGGCCGCCGCCGCGACCGCACCCAATTCCCTCTGAACAGCCATAGCGTACGGATCTCCGTGCCGGCACGTTCACAGGAGCTCAGTCCGTCAGTTCACCTGATGATGGCGACGTGTATGATCGCCGAAATATTGTGCCCGTTGGACACTATAGACCGGCAGCACACCCGTGGATATTTTGATTATCAAATACGCCGGGAGAAACTCAAGAATCAATTCAGTTGAAGTTTGGACTTCGAGGAATTTATATGAAGCAGGAAACTGATTAGTGAAGACTGTGTAACGCTTCACGCATGTTACAACAAAAAACATTGTATGAAAATGTCTGCAGACTGTACAGCAAACTACATTCCAACTGTTGCAAAATACTTCCCAAATTACAGCTTCCATCATCATCATCAGCAGTAGCATCACTCTCAGTACCACATGGCATACCTTACAATGTCAACTGGCAGTCTACAAGTTTCACCAGTGTAATGAAATCTTATATCAGGGTGGGCGTGTTAACCAATATGTTCTTGATAGGTAGTAAGCTGGGACACTACAAGTGAGTAGTGGACACAAATCTGCTCAAAATATTGGATGTCCTATGTACAATGGCCATTTATGTGAGGACTCACTGTAAAATACAGTGCCAGCCTGGACAGTAGATCACATGCTGTTTACAAGAATGACGGTTGAAGTTTAACGTTTTGTTACCATGGATATCATATTTGCATGACACCAAGGCATGTCTACAGTGAAAATTGGGGTCAGTTAATAAAGTTATACTCCCACCCATTAAGAGTGTGCGGGTCAATATAGTACAGCTGGCTGAGAATCCTACAGTTAGTTGGGAACCTATTTCAGTCTGAATTCGCCACGGGGCCTACTGTTTGAATCAGTTGAATGTACTACTACAAATGTTAGTATGCTACTGTACCAACTAAGCCAATGTGACTAACAGGTCTGTTGAATTATTATAGCACATGTCCCTGAACAAGCACTCTCACAATTCATCGGAAATGAGACCTATGGTTTGCAGTTTCTGGTGCATGTTGTGTGTGGTCTTCAACACTTTGATAGTGCCTTGCTCCAATATATTCTCAATGGATAGTACACCTGCATACAACACACTGTGTAGAATAACTTTTATCACTGCTACTCGGTCCCTTTTGCTATTCCACTTGCATCTGGAGCAATGGAAGGGCGAATATGTGCCTGTGACAAGTAACTTTAAGCATTCAAGTGTGATGAACAAGTCTGATTTGTACTCTGCAATTTGGAGACCATTTATGGTGGATATATCTTAACTGCTCTTTGATTACGTTGTCAAATATTGGCTGGAACACAAAGTTACCGTTCTTGACTTGTGGTTGGTGTTAAATTCAGGGTGCACTACGATCTAGCGTCTGGCACTGGCGATTGTTTTTCGTGTTAAAATGTTGTGGGTAAGAATGGAACAGTCCACCATCAGGAGGATGAATGTGCATCTCTCGACACAGTGGTTTTTTTTTTTTTTTTTTTGTAAATACACACACACACACACACACACACACACACACACACACACACACACACACATGTAATGACATGTTTTTTAAAGGAAGACACTAGTACAATCAGTTCTAGAATGCATGTAAAACAGGTATAGAACGAAACTGTAGAGATCTTACTAGGATCATGACATTTATGTATAGTCCAGACAAAAGTGTAGCGTTGTGACATGAAATTCAATTCTTTCAGTAAAAGTTTCATCGATTTAAGAAGAAAGTTTGCTGATTTGGCTTGGATGTGTGCTGGATGGGCAAAAGATGTTTGTGTTGTGAGATGTGCACAGTGCTATTGCTTCTTGAGTCAGCGCCATTAGTCAATTAGTAATCACGGCAAAGGTGAGGTAGCATTACTTTGGTGCAGCTTCGATGGTGCTTATTGTTCTCAATAAGGGTTCAAATGGCTCTGAGCACTATGCGACTTATCTGCTGAGGTCATCAGTCGCCTAGAACTTAGAACTAATTAAACCTAACTAACCTAAGGACATCACACACATCCATGCCCGAGGCAGGATTCGAACCGGCGACCGTAGCGGTCGCTCGGCTCCAGACTGTAGCGCCTAGAACCGCACGGCCGTTCTCAATAATGTCTCACGAAAAGAACACCTGGACACTTCCTAACTGATATGAACTGGGGTACTGTTGTGTACTAAAATGAGAATAGCACAGAAAACGCTAGTATGATCAGTTCTAGACACTAATTTTTAAATTTTACTTGCGAGGACTATACATCATATTGAACTTGCCGCATTTTTTCCAATACAGTTTGAAGTACAGTGTGATGCTCGTTTTCTTATACTTCCGTGCCATTTTAACTTGGGTAACATTGTGCTAGGGTTGCGGCACTGTCACAAAAATTATACAAGTGGTATATGGATGATGTGAACGTACCACAATTTCTCCATTATATTCGGACACGAATTTCGTAAACAGTTAACCTTATACACCCCAGAAACCTGCAAATGTTTTGCGTCAGAGAGATTCGATGTCGTATTTCACACACAAATTAGCAGCTTCATCCTCTTACAGTTTGCGACCACTGTATGAGGCGCTCAATCACACAGTCATTCCCATAGAGGAGAAATGGTTTGCAGCCTTGGTGGTGTCTATCACACTCGCACTTCAGTGTAAAGTTGAATGTTTTCAATACAATACTCACTGTAGCAAGCCTAAGACCACACACAGTACTTAGAAAACTGACAACTTTGTAGTATATTCGCTGTTCTAACGTGTTATATACAGTTCTACGGTGTTACAAGATGAGCAAAATTTGAAATGTTTATGCGGGAATTATGAATGAATTGATGAGTCCCTAGCAAATAACATACTGTTCTTAACGGTGAATCCGAATAGCGTAACATTTCGTCTACATCGATATCATATTCCCATCACACCAAGGAATACCTACGGTGTAAATCAGTTTGTCTAAGGAACATGTGAAATTATTATGTTATTACAAGGTACAGGCTTTCACGCTGTTTCCGCTAAGCTATGAGACTCAGAAGAGAGACTATGTATATTCTGGAAACCTTTATAAAGCAGCAACTCTAGACAGGAGTCGGTGTGCGCTGCCTAGCAGTGACAGCTGTCCGCCCCACTAAGCTGCAGAGCAGCCTGTGCTTCTAGCGCGCATGAATCAAACGTGATACTATGCGGCTTCTAGATCCTTCACGTGTCTTTCCCGCAAGCCCTCCGGCTTAACTCTCAAGCGACACCATTCATATTCATTGTAACAGATGACTGTAGTGGTCTCTCCTGTGTCGCTGGTGTAACTACAGTCATCTGCCATCAGTTAGCGCCGCACTCTCGTCTTGAAATGTGGTGTAGAAGTATGGTATTGAACGCTATTCCCCAAGAAAATATCATACTTTCCGACCACATGTATTTGCCACGTTTTGGCTGCTACAATTTTACTCGTGAATAAGAATGCGCGTGTGTTTCATTCTCAACTGTTGCTGCTGCATGTCTAGTACATATAACATCACACGTTCGAACACTCTACTATGGTTGGTTGCGTAACCGTTGGCAAAAATCCACACACTTTTTTGTGGTGAATTTTACACACAGCACCTCAATTCCCCCTCCCCCCAGCCACTGCACAAGTGTCCATCGCCAGAAGCGCAAATGTGCATCTCTAGATATTTCAATTTCCATCCAGGAATGGATGTGTTGTTTACAGGTTATTTTATTTTCAACTTATGTGAATTTTGACTGCCGGTCATTCAGGTTAAAGTACAAGTGTTTTTCTGTTATGTCAAAACGGTTAGTTTCGATGTTAAACAATATGTGTACTTATGTTTTTCGTTGTGCTTCATGTGCGCATGTACTCTTCCTAACGCTGTACGTTGCAATTTGTAAGTTTTAAGGACTTATTATTACGTTTCATTTTCTGTAATGCTAACTAGTGGTATACTTGACATACACACTGAAGAGGCAAAGAAACTGGTACACCTGCCTAATACTGTGCAAGGCCCCCGTAAGCATCCAGAAGTGCCGCAACACGCTGTCGCATGGACTCGACTAAGGTCTGAAGTAGTGCTGGAGGGAACTGAAACCACGAACCGTGCACGGCTATCCGTAAGAGTACGAGGGGGTGGAGATCTTTTCTGAACAGCACGTTGCAAGGCATCCCAAATACGCTAAATAATGTTCATGTCTGGGGAGTCTGGTGGCCAGCGGAAGTGTCTAAACTCAGAAGAGTGTTCCTGGAGCCATTCTGTAGCAATTCTGGACGTGTACGTTGTCGCATTATCCTGCTGGAATTGCCGAAGTCCGTCGGAATGCACAATGGACGTGAATGGATGTAGATGATCAGACATACGTGTCACCTGTCATAGTTGATCTAGAGGTATCTCAGGGGTGCCATATCACTCCAACTGCATCCGTCCCACACCACCACAGAGCCTCCACCAGCTTAACAGTTCCACCTGCTTAACATGTAGGGCCCATAGACTCATGAGGTTGTCTTCAGACGTGCACATGTCCAGCCGCTCGATACAATTTGAAACGAGACTCGTCCGACCAGGCAACATGTATCCAGTCATCAACAGTCCAATGTCGGTGTTGAAGGGCCCAGGCGAAGCGTAAAGCTTTTTGTCGTGCAGTCATCAATGGTACACGAGTGGGCCTTCAACTCCGAAAGCCCGTATCGATGATATTTCGTTGGATCGTCCGCATGCTGACACTTTTTGATAGCCTAGCATTGAAATCTGCAGCAATTTGCGGAAGGGTTGCACTTCTGTCACGTTGAACGATTCTCTTCAGTCGCCTTTGGCGCCGTTCTTGCAGAATCTTTTTTCTGGCAGCAGCGACTTCGGAGATTTGTTGTTTTGCCGGATTCCTGATATTCGTGGTACACTCGTTAAATGGTCGTACGGGAAAATCCCCACTTCATCACTACCTTGGGTGATGGTGTGTCCCATCGGTCGTGTGCTCACTATGATACCATGTTCAAACTCACTTTAATCTTGATAACCTGCCACTGTACCAGCAGTAACCGATCTAACAACTGTACCAGACACTTTTTGTCTTATATAAGCCTTGCCGACCGCAGCGCAATATTCTGCCTGTTTACATATCTCTGTATTTGAATACGCATGCCTCTACCAGTTTCTTTGGCGCTTCAGTGTAGTATATGTATACTTGATGTTCTTAAATACAGGTCACCGAAGATGGCATTAATGAGATGCTGAAACACGTTTTGTAAATAAAATAAGTTCTGAAAACAAACAGCTTCTTTGGTGAAAACTACAATATTTGTTCTAAGCAAACCCCGGAAATCACAGAAAACCAAAGCGTGGGTAGCTAGTCGCGGACCTGCACTGCTGCTATTCTGAATGAATGGCCAGAGTGGCGTCTTGCCCAATTCCTAGCATTTGCTAATGATCATCTTTCTAATAGAAATTGTGAGATATGCTTTCTGATAAGAAGTTTCAAGACACTTATCTGTGGACATTTTAATATGGAGTGTGTCCATCCGTCACCTTAGTGGTGGCTTGAATTCTGTTAGGGGCTTTCAAAAAAAGAAATGATTCAAATGGCTCTGAGCACTATGGGACTTAACATCTGTGGTCATCAGTCCCCTATAACTTAGAACTAATTAAACCTAACTAACCTAAGGACATCACACACATCCATGCCCGAGGCAGGATTCGAACCTGCGACCGTAGCGGTCACGCGGTTCCACATTGAAGCGCCTAGAACCGTACGGCCACACCGGCCGGCTAGGGGCTTTCAATGAGATGTCAAATGTGCATGGAGGAATGGCAGCCTATTCTACCTCAAGAGGTGAAATCAGAGAAGCTATTGACGTTGGATGCTAGGGTCTGGAGTGAAGTCGATGTCAACTCAGTGCGTGTGTGTTCCATTGGGTTCAAGTCGGGACTCTGGACAGGTCAGTCTATTCCAGGAATGTTGTCCACAGACCACTGCCTCACACATGCTGCTTAATGACAGGGTGCATTGTCATGCTGAAATAATCAACATCTCCGAACTGTTCCTCTACTGTCCATAGTACAAAATGCTGTAAAAGATGTTTTTATCCTCTTGCATTTAGCGTTTTCTTCGGTGCAATAAGGAGACCACTCATGATAAGCATTCTGTAACACCTTACTTCACTGCTGGCACAGCACACCATAGTGGGTAACGTTCTCCAGGTATTCACAAAACCCAATCCTTGCACGGGATTGATGCAGGGTAAAGCGTGATGCATCACCACATATAACTAATTTCCAGTCAACCACTGCCCAGTGGCGTCTGTCGTTACACCACCTCCACCACTGACTAGCACTGAGTATTGGACAGTTCGATCATTGGTTACAACTCTGTATGGTCAGCCACTGAGCTCGCTGGACTGCCTCTGGCACATTGAAACTCATGAATGATTCCTTGCCCTTATTTCACGCTACTTTTTACTACCACCCTCTGCAATAATCGCTGGTCCCTGACTGTCAGTATGTGAGGACTAGCTGTGGTTGGTTCCTTCGCACTTCACAGTCACATTACCGACAGTCGACTTATGCCGCTTTAGAAGGGATGTCGCCTGTTCTGCTATTACTGCTTCTCTGCTAACAGCAATATACTCGTCCACCTTCATTTACGATGAAGTGCCAAAGAAACTGGTATAGGCATGCGTATTCAAATACAGAGATATGTAAACAGGCAGTATACGGCGCGGCGTTCGGCAACGCCTATATCGGTTATTGCTATTACAACGGTCGGTTATCCAGATTAAAGTGAATTTGTACGTGGTGTTATAGTCGGCGCACGAGCGAGAGCACACACCATCTCCGAGGTAGCGATGAAGTGGGGATTTTCCCGTACGACCGTTTCACGAGTGTACCGTGAATATCAGGAATCCAGTAAAACATCAAATACCCGACGTCACTGCAACTGGAGAAAGATCCTTCAAGAACGGGACCAACGACGACTGAAGAAAATCGTTCGTGAGAGAAGAGCAACCCTTCCGCAAACTGCTGCAGATTTCAATGCTGGGCCATCAAGTGTCAGCGTGCGAACCATTCAACGAAACACAATCGATATGGCCTTTCGGAGGCAAACGCCCACACGTGTACCCTTGATGGCTGCACGGCACAAAGGTTTACGTTTCGCCTGGGCCCGTCAACACCGACATTGGACCGTTGATGACTGGAAACATGTTGTCTGGTCGGACAAGTCTCGTTTCAAATTGTATCGAGCGGCTGGACGTGTGCAGATATGAAGACAACCTCATGAATCTATGGTCCCTGCGTATCAGCATGGGACTGTTGAACTGGTGGAGGCTCTGTAATGGTGTGGGGCGTGTGCCGTTGGAGTGATATGGGACCGCTGATACCTCTAGATCGAGTCAGACAGGTGACACGTACGTAAGCATCCTGTCTGATCACCTGCATACATTCATGTCCACTGTGCATTCCAACTGAATTGGGCAATTCCAGCAGGTCAACGCGATACCCCAACACTTCCAGAATTGCTACAGACTGGCTCCAGGTGTACTCTTCTGAATTTAAGCACTTCCGCTGGCCGCCAAACTCCCCGGACGAACATTATTGAGCGTATCTGGGACGCCTTGCAGCTTGCTGTTCAGAAGAGATCTCCACCCCCTTGTACTCTTAAGGGATTTACGGACAGCCCTGTAGGACTCACCCAACGTGTCTGTTCCCTCCAGCGCTACTTCAGACATTAGTCGTGTCGAAGCCCCGTTGTGTTGCGATACTTCTGCGTGCTCTTCATTGGTATTGGTGGCCCACCTCTTATTCAAGCAGGAACGAGCAATCAGTTGGGGGGAGATTGACAGAGGTGGTTTATTAGTGAGGTTTGATACGTCGCTTCAGCCAAATTTAAATTAGGTGGCACCTGATTGTAACGTTTGCTAATGCTTGGTGTGTTCAACTCTAGCAATACCAACGAATTTTTCATAACACGTATTACCAAGGAAGAGGTAGGGAGGATACTTTATGCCCATCTGAAAAAACTAAAAAAAAAATCGTTACAAGAGATACTCATGTGTTCACAGGGTTCAGAACTTTAAAAATATATTTCGGCACACACTTAGCAATATCAACGCACTTTCAGAAAATTACCAAGGGGCGGAATACATTATACCCACCCTAAAAATTATTTATAAAACGCAAAATTTTGTTATCTGTTGTTGACTTTTACTCAGAACATAGATTTTAAAGAGATACTTATGTGTACGTGAGGTCCCGAAACTGAAAATATTGACTATGTCATCCACTGGGAAAAGCGACATCTACTACTAGGACTTAAATTTTTGGGTTAGGTTAAACCGAAAAGTTTAAAACGTATATGGAATCTGGTAGAAGAATTGAAAACAATAAATATTTTTCGAAATTTTAAAATATTTATGACTAGATCACAGTTTTTTCAAAGACGGGCATAAAGCAAGTCCCGCCCAGCCCTACGTATAGCGACAGTTAAATTGCGACCGTTTAATGCGCCAAGCGCTAGCTGTTGCCACAAAACGTCTATTCGTTCATGCCGCAACGATTTTCCGCTTATCGGGCTTAGCTTCATTACGGTACTAGCTTAGCGTTCGCTGCTTCGTTCGCGTTGGCTGTATAGCGCGCAGAGATGTTCTTTCGTTTTTATTTGATCGAATTTTCATGTTGTTCGCAAATTGCAGCACCTTCTAAGCTTTTCACGCTAATTTAGGCCATATAAGCATGGTCTTTTCCGAACGTACTTCTCACCAAAAACGATTCTGGCAGCAGGAGCGTAAATTTTTTGTTAGTCATGCATTTTGCGTTCTTATGCAGATACTTCAACAGCAACTTTCATGCTCTAACAAATATTTCTTTATATCTAACCGAGAAGTAAAATACTAATTTTCATAAATTTAGCTTTAAAATTTCTTTAATGTACGAAATATTTTCTTAAAAACATTCGTCATCTATTGCACTCCTTTAGGCGTTGAATTTCCAGAAACACTGAAACTCGTATTTCTTATTTTTTAAATTTCTAACCGAGAAGTCAAATATCAACTTTCATAGATGTATCCTTAAAAATCCTTTAGTAGTTATTTAGAAATTATTTATTTTCAACAAAAACTTTGACCCATTATTTTACCCACTTAGTGGCAGAATTTCCAAAAATGCTGAAACACCTATTTTTTACTTTCTGACTGAGGAAGCAAATACCAGTTTTCGCAGTCCCTTCTTAAGTGATGCCTACAGTATAAGGTTCACATCCTCTAAAATTCCAGGTTTCTATCCCTGGCGATTTGGGACCCTATTTCAACCCCTTAGACGTTGAATTTAAAAAACAGTGACATGCATATGTTTTATTTTTAACAGAGAAGCCAATTATAAATTTTCATAGATTTAGCGTCAAAAATGCTTGCACAATGAAATATTTCCATAAAAACTCTCATCCCCCGTTTCACTCTCCATAGGGGCTGAATTTTCAAAAACCGTGAAACACGTATATTTCTTATTTCCAACTGAGAAGTCAAATTTAAATATTCGTGTTGTTGTAGTCTTCAGTCCTGAGACTGGTTTGATGCAGCTCTCCATGCTACTCTATCCTGTGCAAGCTTCATCATCTCCCAGTACCTACTGCAACCTACATCCTTCTGAATCTGCCTGGTGTATTCATCTCTTGGCCTCCCTCTACGATTTTTACCCTCCACGCTGCCCGCCAATGCTAAATTTGTGATCCCTTGATGCCTCAAAACATGTCCTACCAACCGATCCCTTCTTCTAGTCAAGTTGTGCCACAAACTTCTCTTCTCCCCAATCCTATTCAATACCTCCTCATTAGTTACGTGATCTGCCCACCTTATCTTCAGCATTCTTCTGTAGCACCACATTTCGAAAGCTTCTATTCTCTTCTTACCCAAACTAGTTATCGTCCATGTTTCACTTCCATACATGGCTACACTCCATACAAATACTTTCAAAAACGACTTCCTGACACTTAAATCTATACCCGATGTTAACAAATTCCTCTACTTCAGAAACGATTTCCTTGCCATTGCCAGTCTACATTTTATATCCTCTCTACTTCGACCATCATCAGTTATTTTACTCCCTAAATAGCAAAACTCCTTTACTACTTTAAGTGTCTCATTTCCTAATCTAATTCTCTCAGCATCACCCGATTTAATTTGACTACATTCCATTATCCTCGTTTTGCTTTTGTTGATGTTCATCTTATATCCTCCTTTCAAGACACTGTCCATTCCGTTCAACTGCTCTTCCAAGTCCTTTGCTGTCTCTGACAGAATTACAATGTCATCGGCGAACCTCAAAGTTTTTATCTCTTCTCCATGGATTTCAATACCTACTCCGAATTTTTCTTTTGTTTCCTTTACTGCTTGCTCAATATACAGACTGAATAACATCGGGGAGAGGCTACAACCCTGTCTCACTCCTTTCCCAACCACTGCTTCTCTTTCATGTCCCTCTACTCTTATAACTGCCATCTGGTTTCTGTACAAATTGTAAATAGCCTTTCGCTCCCTGTATTTTACCCCTGCCACCTTTAGAATTTGAAAGACAGTATTCCAGTCAACATTGTCAAAAGCTATCTCTAAGTCTACAAATGCTAGAAACGTAGGTTTGCCTTTTCTTAATCTTTCTTCTAAGAAGTCGTAAGGTCAGTATTGCCTCACGTGTTCCAACATTTCTACGGAATCCAAACTGATCTTCCCCGAGGTCCGCTTCTACCAGTTTTTCCATTCGTCTGTAAAGAATTCGCATTAGTATTTTGCAGCTGTGACTTATTAAACTGATAGTTCGGTAATTTTCACATCTGTCAACACCTGCTTTCTTTGGGATTGGAATTATTATATTCTTCTTGAAGTCTGAAGGTATTTTGCCTGTCTCATAAATCTTGCTCACCAGATGGTAGAGTTTTGTCATGACTGGCTCTCCCAAGGCCATCAGTAGTTCTAATGGAATGTTGTCTACTCCCGGCGCCTTGTTTTGACTCAGGTCTTTCAGTGCTCTGTCAAACTCTTCACGCAGTATCGTATCTCCCATTTCATCTTCATCTACATCCTCTTCCATTTCCATAATATTGTCCTCAAGTACATCGCCCTTGTATAGACCCTCTATATACTCCTTCCACCTTTCTGCTTTCCCTTCCTTGCTTAGAACTGGGTTTCCATCTGTGCTCTTGATATTCATACAAGTCGTTCTCTTATCTCCAAAGGTCTCTTTAATCTTCCTGTAGGCAGTATCTATCTTACCCCTAGTGAGACAAGCCTCTACATCCTTACATTTGTCCTCTAGCCATCCCTGCTTAGCCATTTTGCACTTCCTGTCGGTCTCATTTTTGAGACGTTTGTATTCCTTTTTGCCTGCTTCATTTACTGCGTTTTTATATTTTCTCGTTTCATCAATTAAATTCAATATTTCTTCTGTTCCCCAAGGATTTCTACTAGCCCTCGTCTTTTTACCTACTTGATCCTCTGCTGCCTTCACTACTTCATCCCTCAGAGCTACCCATTCTTCTTCTACTGTATTTCTGTCCCCCATTCCTGTCAATTGTTCCCTTATGCTCTCCCTGAAACTCTGTACAACCTCTGGTTCTTTCAGTTTATCCAGGTCCCATCTCCTTAAATTCCCACCTTTTTGCAGTTTCTTCAGTTTCAATCTGCAGTTCATAACCAATAGATTGTGGTCAGAATTCACATCTGCCCCTGGAAATGTCTTACAATTTAAAACCTGGTTCCTAAATCTCTGTCTTACCATTATGTAATCTATCTGATACCTTTTAGTATCTCCAGGATTCTTCCAGGTATACAACCTTCTTCTATGATTCTTGAACCAAGTGTTAGCTATGATTAAGTTATGCTCTGCACAAATTCTACCAGGCGGCTTCCTCTTTCATTTCTTTCCCCCAATCCATATTCACCTACTATGTTTCCTTCTCTCCCTTTTCTAACTGACGAATTCCAGTCACCCATGACTATTAAATTTTCGTCTCCCTTCACTACCTGAATAATTTCTTTTATCTCGTCATACATTTCATCAATTTCTTCATCATCTGCAGAGCCAGTTGGCATATAAACTTGTACTACTGTAGGATTCATAGATTTTTAAAAATGCTTTCCTGATAAAATATTTTCATAAAAGATCTAATCCCTCTCTTTCACCTTCTTAGGGGTACAATTTTCAAAAACAATGAAACACGCATTTTTTTATTAGCAACCGAAAATACTAGTTGTCATAGACGTAGCGTTAAGAATCCTATTGTAGTTCTTTAGTAATTATTTATTTTCAAAAAAACTTTCACACACTATTTTACCCCTTCGTGAATTTCCAAGAATGCTGAAACACGTATTTTTTATTTTCTGACAGAGAAATCAAGTACCAGTTTTCGTAGTTCTAGCTTCGAAATTCCCTTGACATACTTTCAAAAAGCCTTTAATTCCCTACTTCACTCTCTTCGGAGTGGAACTGCGGACAATTTCTTCTTAATCGACGCGCACAGCATAAAATGGACACCTTCTCCAAATTTCAAGTTTCTCTCCTTATGGGTTTGGGCTGGGCAATGAGGAGTCAGTCAGAATATTGCATTTTCTATACAGGGATTCGTCTTTGTGATCAAAGCAAAAGCTACTGAAACGCTCTTCTTCGTAGACAGCTGGTGCACTCTGTCTCCCACTACGCTGAGCTCGTGTACGCAGTACCAGAAACACTCTGCCCCTGGCAACTGGCTGGGCTGCACGACCGCCGCCGCTTTTACCTCCTTCAGCCTCCTGCTGTACACAACTCTTAGGCCTCAGGACAACAACTCATAAAGGCGACCCGAGAATCTTTGCACGAATCAGAAAAGCACACAAGTTAAGTATAGTTAGATTTGAACTAGTTGTGAATTGACGGGTGTAGCGCTCTAGACTGCTCCCGCCATCGGTACACCAGGTGAATGTGTACCACCACTGTGGGAGACCTTCTTTCACCACGTATCCTTATATGGACATGGTGTCTGTTCTTTCGGACATGTCCGAATGAACAGACATCATATCCATGTAAGTACGCTACTGGCCATTAAAATTGCTACACCACGAAGTTGACGCGCTACAGACGCGAAATTTAACCGACAGGAAGAAGATGCTGTGTTATGCAAATGATTAGCGTTTCAGAGCATTCACACAAGATTGGCGCCGGTGGCGACACCTATAACGTGATGACATGAGGAAGGTTTCCAACCGATTTCTCATACACAAACAGCAGTTGACCGGCGTTGCCTGGTGAAACGTTGGTGTGATGCCTCGTGTAAGGAGGAGAAATGTGAAGCATCACGTTTCCGACTTTGATAAAGGTCGGATTGTAGCCTATCGCGATTGCGGTTTCTCGTATCGCGACATTGCTGCTCGCGTTGGTCGAGATCCAATGACAGTTAACAGAATATGGAATCGGTGGGTTCATGAGGGTAATACGGAATGCCGTGCTGGATCCCAACGGCCTCGTATCACTAGCAGTCGAGATGACAGGCATCTTATCAGCATGGCTGTAACGGATCGTGCAGCCACGTCTCGATCCCTGAGTCAACTGATGGGGACGTTTCCAGCACAACAACCATCTGCACGAACAGTTCGACGACGTTTGCAGCAGCACGGACTATCAGCTCGGAGACCGTGGCTGCGGTTACCCTTGACGCTGCATCACAGACCGGAGCGCCTTCCAAGGTGTACTCGACGACGAACCTGGGTGCACGAATGACAAAACGTCATTTTTTCGGATGAATCCAGGTTCTGTTTACAGCATCATGATGGTCGCGTCCGTGTTTGGCGACATCGCGGTGAACGCACATTAGAAGCGTGTATCCGTGATCGCCATACTGGCGTATCACCCGGCGTGACAGAATGGGGTGTCATTGGTTACACGTCTCGGTCACCTCTTGTTCGCATTGACGGCACTTTGAACAGTGGACGTTACATTTCAGATGTTTTACGACGCGTGGCTCTACCCTTCATTCGATCCCTGCCAAACCCTACATTTCAGCAGGATAATGCACGACCGCATGTTGCAGGTCCTGTACGGGCCTTTCTGGACGCAGAAAATGTTCGAAGCTGCCCTGGCCAGCACATTCTCCAGACAGCACATTCTCCAGATCTCTCACCAATTGAAAACTTCTGGTCAACGGTGGCCGAGCAACTGGCTCGTCACAATACGCCAGTCACTACTCTTGATGAACTGTGGTATCGTGTTGAAGCTACATGGGCAGCTGTACCTGTACACGCCATCCAAGCTCTGTTTGACTCAATGCCCAGGCGTATCGAGGCCGTTATTACGGCCAGAGGTGGTTGTTCTGGGTATTCATTTCTCAGGACCTATACACCCAAACTGCGTGAAAATGTAATCACATGTCAGTTATAGTATAATATATTTTTCCAATGAATACCCGTGTATCATCTGCATTTCTTATTGGTGTAGCAATTTTAATGGCCAGTAGTGTATATAGTTCTGGTAATATCGGCCATGAGCTTCCTCTTACGGGACCTGGTAAGAATGTCTTCCACGAGTAATGAGTGTGTTGGGTAGGGACACTACGAATGTAGTGTGGACATACAAGGTGAGAATTTGGGTCTCGCGGGAGGCGTGCGCGAGACAGTCCCTGCAGTCGCACTATCCTCTGTGCCCTCGGTAGCTCAGATGGATAGTCTGCCATGTAAGCAGGCGATCTCGTGTTCGAGTCCTGGTCGAGGCATACATTTTCACCAGTCCCCGTTGATATATATCAATGCCCGTCAGCAGCTGAAGGTATTATTACATACTTCTAATTCACCATGTAAGTTGATCGGGTAATACAAGTGAAGCCGATGTGAAAGTGGCAGTAGTAGTATTCCGCATGTGATGCTAATGCGCTGTCATCATTATATTGGTTGTACTTTTCAGAAATAAAAAGTAGTAGTTAACACGTGGACAAATCCAAGTGGTCTGTCGTTATATTCAAATTAATTATGCAGTATATGTCTTCCATTTCTATTTCCCAAATGTTACGTGCCCTCCAAACCTGAACCATGAACTGTAGCATTTTAAAATAATCCAGAAACGGTGCATGTAGAATTCAAAAGAGTTTCTAGCTGCTTTGGTAGATAAACATGGCAATTTGTTGCAAAGAATGCACTTCAGTCTGATTAGAAAACAAAAGTAGTCGCCGGATTCTAGAACTTAAATCCTTTGACATACACTATTATGTTACCTACGCAGTTTTCGCAGATAATGTGGATGTTGTCCTGGCAACCATTCTTGCAGTTCCTTACAAGAGAAACTCCCCATTGCACCCCCCTCATGCTTAGTGGTAAGATGGCCCAGTGGAGAGTCCGTCAAAAACTAAACACAAATGAAGCGCGAAAACATGAAGGTGTACTGACTGTAAAAAAAAAGAAGCTACACATGGAATGCAATATCGAGCGCACTGGAAGAACTGCGCCGAAGTTGTTATCTAGTTCACGGTGTTGGTGCTGGACTGCAAAGCAGGAGATCGGGGTTAAAATTCATTGTCACCCCGTTTTCTTCCCACGAAATTATGAACTGTCCATCTGGTCACTGACTTGTCTCTTCTTCTACTCTATCCTTGGCGATTTCATACTACACATTGGTTATACAGTATGAGTGATGTGTTAAGAACGCACTACCGTCTCAAATAAATGTGATGAATAACAGCAGTAGTAGTACTATGGTCTTCGCCTTACGGCAGGTCTTGTCGTGGGCTCCACTTTTGTCTGTCCATAGCCAGTCTTTTCATTTCTGAATATTTGTCTCCTTTGATATTGTCCAGCATTTGATATCTTCTTTTTCCTCTTCCTCTTTTTCCCTCCACCATTCCTTCTATTCCTTCCTTCAATAAACAGCCCTCCTCAAACAATGTCCAATCCAGTTCCGTTTTCTCTTTCAGATGACTTTCAACATGTTTCTTGAAACTTTCCTGGCAGATTAAAACTGTGTGCCGGACCGAGACTCGAACTCGGGATCTTTGCCTTTCGCGGGCAAGTGCTCTACCAAGTGAGCTACCCAAACACGACTCACGCCCCGTCCTCACAGCTTGCCCGCGAAAGGCAAAGGTCCCGAGTTCGAGTCTCGGTCCGGCACACAGTTTTAATCTGCCAGGAAAGTTTCATATCAGCCCACACTCCGCTGCAGAGTGAAAATCTCATTCTGGGAACATGTTTCTTTCTTCTCCAACTCTTCTTCATACTTCACTCCTTACTAGGTCTTCCCATTTCACTTTTTCCATTCTTCTCCATATCCACATCTCTAGCGCCTCCAATCTTCTTTCATCTTCCTTCCTCAATGTCCAGGTCTCCGCACCATATAGTGAAACGCTCCAGATATAACATTTGGCAAGTCTTTTCCTCAGATCTTTGTTTAGTGGTCAGCAAAATAATTTCTGTTTCCTCTTCAATCCTCCTTTTGCCATTGCAATTCTTTTCCTAATTTCTGTGCAGCAATACGTATCATCCATTATTACACTTCCCAAGTAATTCAAGTTATTAACTCTCTATTTCCTCTACCCCTATTTTCAAATGGCATTTTCTCCCCTTTCCTCCAATTACCATGCTTTTCGTTTTCTTCTTGTTAATCTTCATTCCATATTCCTCTAATTTTGTGTTTAGATCATCTAACATTTGTTCCATCTCTCTTGCACTCTCTGCCATCACAACCATGTCCTCTGTAAATCTTAATACACTCCACTCTCCGACCCCCTATACAAACTCCTCTCCTTGATCAATAATGAGCGCTGGCGAGTTGCATAGACCGCTCACAGAAATGAAAAGCACAAATAAACGGGTGTAAACGATATTACAATAAAGGAATTCAAGGGTGAAAACTTACAAAGCGGACGGAAGAGTCAAAACATGTGGTACTTGTGCGAAACAAAAAATAGGAGATACATCTGAAGGTCCCTTCCTTAACACATCGCTGTTGTAAACAGGACGGTACACCCCAACGCAGACACAAATTTGAATACATCGAACAGACACGTCAATGAGCGGACGGGCAGTTCATATTTTTTTTTTTTTTTTTTTTAGAAAAAAAAGGGGGATTCGAACTCTAATCTCCCCTTTCGCAGTCCAATACCGTGGTCACATAACCACTACGCCGAGGCCATTCAAACACGATCTATGTTCCACATCTTAAGCTCGAACCGTTCAATGTTTCTATTTTGCTTCTTTTTTCACAGTTCAACAGACTTCCTCTCCTTCCTGTTTCATGCTTAATCCTGAACCGTGTCGTTTGCCACGGTTCCCGTTTTCCCCTCGGTTTACTCCTGTCTGGAGTTTCCGCGCTATCGTAGAGGGCGTTGCGGAGACTCCGCGAGCGCGCTGCAAGCTGGATGGGCCCAAAAGCCCGGGGCGTGACGACGCAAGAGGTCGCAAATCTGTGGACAACGGTTGGTTTCCGTTCATGGGTTGGGGAAGCTATGAAGTCCGTCTGCATCTGTCAATAACATCCAGAAGGTGGTGTCGTCACTGAAAGTAAGATTTTTCATCTCGTTAGCGCAACGGTCGTCGTCTGGCGGGGCCAATCTCCCAGTGTTTTGGGAGCTATTAATAACTGTGTGGCAACGTTTCTCTGCTTTGAGTTTGTGATCGGAAATTGCCTTGCGTGTGTGTTACTGCCCCCTTACATGAATATGCATTTTTACGCCATACTGACCTAAGGCGCGAGTCGTAAAAGAAAAAAAAAATTATTGTGGACCTTATGCAAGCCGTTGTTTTGCCTTGGACGGCGTAGATGACTGTTTGGATGAGCACGTTGTAAAATGTTAAACAACTTTGCACTGTCTGGCAGAGAGAGAGACAGAGAGAGAGAGAGAGAGAGAGAGAGAAACTGTAGTTAAATAATTTTATGGATGTCTGAAATGCGAGATTATGTTAATGTTCGCCAATATCTATTGTGTTTCAGTACGTAGGCATATTTAACTTTCATCGTTGTTATTGTGTATATATTCTTATGTTAAGGAGTTTAGTACCCGTGGCATTTAAGTGCTCTATTTAATTACATTTAAGGTAATGCAAGAGTTTCTATTTGGTAATCCCCCATGAACCATGGACCTTGCCGTTGGTGGGGAGGCTTGCGTGCCTCAGCGATACAGATAGCCGTACCGTAGGTACAACCACAACGGAGGGGTATCTGTTGAGAGGCCAGACAAACGTGTGGTTCCTGAAGAGGTGCAGCAGCCTTTTCAGTAGTTGCAGGGGCAACAGTCTCGATGATTGACTGATCTGGCCTTGTAACAATAACCAAAACGGCCTTGCTGTGCTGGTACTGCGAACGGCTGAAAGCAAGGGGAAACTACGGCCGTAATTTTTCCCGAGGGCATGTAGCTTTACTGTATGATTAAATGATGATGGCGTCTTCTTGGGTAAAATATTCCGCAGGTAAAATAGTCCCCCATTCGGATCTCCGGGCGGGGACTACTCAAGAGGATGTCGTTATCAGGAGAAAGAAAACTGGCGTTCTACGGATCGGAGCGCGGAATGTCAGATCCAATTAATCGGGCAGGTAGGTTAGAAAATTTGAAAAGGGAAATGGATAGGTTAAAGTTAGATATAGTGGGAATTAGTGAAGTTCGGTGGCAGGAGGAACAAGACTTCTGGTCAGGTGACTACAGGGTTATAAACACAAAGTCCAATAGGGGTAATGCAGGAGAAGGTTTAATAATGAATAGGAAAATAGGAATGCGGGTAAACTACTACAAACAGCATAGTGAACGCATTATTGTGGCCAAGACAGATACGAAGCCCACACCTACTACAGTAGTTCAAGTTTATATGCCTACTACCACTGCAGATGACGAAGAAATTGCAGAAATGTATGATGAAATAAAAGAAATTATTCAGATAGTGAAGGGAGACGAAAATTTAATAGTCATAGGTGACTGGAATTCGTCAGTAGGAAAAGGGAGAGAAGGAAACGTAGTAGGTGAATATGGACTGGGGGTAAGAAATGAAATAGGAAGCCGCCTGGTAGAATTTTGCACAGAGCACAACTTAATCATAGCTAACACTTGGTTCAAGAATCATAAAAGAAGATTGTATACATGGAAGAAGCCTGGAGATATTGACAAGTTTCAGATAGATTATATAATGGTAAGACAGAGATTTAGGAACCAGGTTTTAAATTGTAAGACATTTCCGGGGGCAGATGTGGACTCTGACCACAATCTATTGGTTATGACCTGTATATTAAAACTGAAGAAACTGCAAAAAGGTGGGAATTTAAGGAGATGGGACCTGGATAAACTGAAAGAACCAGAGGTTGTACAGAGTTTCAGGGAGAGCATAAGGGAACAATTGACAGGAATGGGGGAAAGAAATACAGTAGAAGAAGAATGGGTAGCTTTGAGGGATGAAGTAGTGAAGGCAGCAGAGCATCAAGTAGGTAAAAAGACAAGGGCTAGTATAAATCCTTGGGTAACAGAAGAAATATTGAATTTAACTGATGAAAGGAGAAAATATTAAAATGCAGTAAATGAAGCAGGCAAAAAGGAATTCAAACGTCTCAAAAATGAGATCGTCAGGAAGTGCAAAATGGCTAAGCAGGGATGGCTAGAGGACAAATGTAAGGATGTAGAGGCTTATCTCACTAGGGGTAAGATAGATACTGCCTACAGGAAAATTAACGAGACCTTTGGAGAAAGGAGAACCACTTGCATGAATATCAAGAGCTCAGATGGAAACCCAGTTCTAAGCAAAGAAGGGAAAGCAGAAAGGTGGAAGGAGTATATAGAGGGTCTATACAAGGGCGATGTACTTGAGGACAATATTATGGAAATGGAAGAGGATGTAGATGAAGATGAAATGGGAGATAAGATACTGCGTGAAGAGTTTGACAGAGCACTGAAAGACCTGAGTCGAAACAAGGCCCCGGGAGTAGACAACATTCCATTAGAACTACTGACGGCCTTGGGAGAGCCAGTCCTGACAAAACTCTACCATCTGGTGAGGAAGATGTATGAGACAGGCAAACTACCCTCAGACTTCAAGAAGAATATAATAATTCCAATCCCAAAGAAAGCAGGTGTTGACAGATGTGAGAATTACCGAACGATCAGTTTAATAAGCCTCAGCTGCAAAATACTAACACGAATTCTTTACAGACGAATGGAAAAACTAGTAGAAGCCGACCTCGGGGAAGATCAGTTTGGATTCCGTAGAAATACTGGAACACGTGAGGCAATACTGACCTTACGACTTATCTTGGAAGAAAGATTAAGGAAAGGCAAACCTACGTTTCTAGCATTTGTAGACTTAGAGAAAGCTTTTGATAATGTTGACTGGAATACTGTCTTTCAAATTCTAAAGGTGGCAGGGGTAAAATACAGGGAGCGAAAGGCTATTTACAATTTGTACAGAAACCAGATGGCAGTTATAAGAGTCTAGGGGCATGAAAGGGAAGCAGTGGTTGGGAAGAGAGTGAGACAGGGTTGTAGCCTCTCCCCGATGTTGTTCAATCTGTATATTGAGCAAGCAGTAAAGGAAACAAAAGAAAAAATTCGGAGTAGGTATTAAAATCCATGGAGAAGAAATAAAAACTTTGAGGTTCGCCGATGACATTGTAATTCTGTCAGAGACAGCAAAGGACTTGGAAGAGCAGTTGAACGGAATGGATGGTGTCTTGAAGGGAGGATATAAGATGAACATCAATAAAAGCAAAACGAGGATAATGGAATGTAGTCGAATTAAGTCGGGTGATGTTGAGGGTATTAGATTAGGAAATGAGACACTTAAAGTAGTAAAGGAGTTTTGCTATTTGGGGAGCAAAATAACTGATGATGGTCGAAGTAGAGAGGATATAAAATGTAGACTGGCAATGGCAAGGAAAGCGTTTCTGAAGAAGTGAAATTTGTTAACATCGAGTATAGATTTAAGTGTCAGGAAGTCATTTCTGAAAGTATTTGTATGGAGTGTAGCCATGTATGGAAGTGAAACATGGACGGTAAATAGATTGGACAAGAAGAGAATAGAAGCTTTCGAAATGTGGTGCTACAGAAGAATGCTGAAGATTAGATGGGTAGATCACATAACTAATGAGGAGGTACTGAATAGGATTGGGGAGAAGAGGAGTTTGTGGCACAACGTGACCAGAAGAAGGGATCGGTTGGTAGGACATGTTCTGAGGCATCAAGGGATCACCAATTTAGTATTGGAGGGCAGCGTGGAGGGTAAAAATCGTAGAAGTAGACCAACAGATGAATACACTAAGCAGGTTCAGAAGGATGTAGGTTGCAGTAGGTACTGGGAGATGAAGAAGCCTGGACAGGATAGAGTAGCATGGAGAGCTGCATCAAACCAGTCTCAGGACTGAAGACCACAACAACAACGACAACAATCCGCCTAGCCACGACTGATGTCGGTTGCTCGGTCTGTCTGAAATGTTGGGCCTACTGGGTAGAGACCGTTGTTGACTCGCTCTCCTCAGTCCCGAATTCCCGTATTGATAATACGGCGGTAGTTCTGCTGGAATCTCATTTGCAGAAGTTATCAATTCTTTGAGCACAAATAACGCTACCTTTACCTCCGCTGGCCAGCAAGCTTTGGTTACTGATTAAAAATCGCCAAATGGTCTTCGTCCAACCTAGTGGCTCGTGTTAGACGAGTTCCCTTTCGAGTTCGGGTAAATGTTTCCTCCTCCTGGTGGAGCCATCCTCTTTCCCGAGCCACGCTGGGTAAGAGTTGCCCGAGGGTCTATTGCCGCTCAGTGCTCCAGGAGAATGAAATAAGAGGTTAATTATCTACTCCACGGTTATGCCCAAGAAAGGTGAATTAGCGTGGTTCTGGATAACCTGGGTATAGCACACTATTAAGATAGTTCTACGTTTGGAGAAACTGCTATTTGGTAAAATTTAGCCTTCTGTGTCGGTAATCCGGCGCATTCTAAGATCCAACATTGTTACAAAACTGAAAGATTTAGTTTTGATACATCTGCTGAGACGTGACTTAATTATTTGTTATTGATAATTGCTTTAAATGAATCTTCTTTAATTTGTGGTTATAATTCTTAATGAGTGATTGTCCTTAATGGTAATAAAAATGGAAATGCCGTGTGGCTAGGACCTCCCGTCGGGTAAACCGTTCGCCTGGTGCAAGTCTTTCGAGTTGACGCCACTTAGCCGACTAGCGTGTCGATGGGGATGAAATGATGATGAAAGACACATAACACCCAGTCATCACGAGGCAGAGAAAATCCCTGGCCCCGCCGGAAATCGAACCCGGGACCTCGTGCGCTGGAAGCGAGAACGCTACCGCAAGACCACGAGCTGCGGACGTCCTTAATGGTGTAACATTTAATGTACACTCTTTGACATAAAACTTGACCGGCGGCCGGCCGCTTCAGAGGCTAAGTCCGCGCCGATCGCGACATGGGACAAAAAAACTGGCCAACTCGCTAATTCTCTAAGTCCGGTTATCTGCACAATCTGGCAACACTGTAGACTGCAGCACTTCCTGGAGGAAAACTTGTCCCATGATAGAGAAACTCTAGTCTGATTACGCCTGTGGTCTAGCGGTAGCGTGCGTTGTTTCTGTTCATAATGTCAGCGGATCGAGAGCAGCTGGCATAAAATATTTTTATAGCCTCTTCTGTCTGAATGCTGAAGACGTGAATGTAATGGTAGCGCAGATTCAATCTATTTCGCTTTGTGACACACCGATATCAAAATTTTATCCAGTAAAGATTTTGTGGCAGATTTCCTGCAGACTGTCCTCCTCTGGACGCCGTATGCGGCAAAGCTCCGAGATCCATTTGCTGGCTACTGGCAGCGGCCGTGGCGACAGCAGCGGCGCTGCACTCCCCCGTTCTTTATCGAAAGCGCCTGCTACCGCTCATCGCTTTAGATGATTTAAAACGCTTTATTATTAAATGTTGCTCCACAGAAAATTTCTACAATTTCCATTCACGCTCAAAAGCAACGGAGACAGACGCCCTGATTAGTAGGCGGGTATTATATTACATTAATCGGCAAGAGCTGAGTATGGCCCGAAATTAATTTTATAGATTGGGACGAAATTAAACCACCTCACTACATTCGATGAATTTATAAATGCTTCATACCTCGTTTCTTTTCCTTTCAAACTCAATTATTTGTGCAACTTTTGGTCAATGTTTGGATGTTTTCGTCAAGCCAGAGTGAGCGTCTGTGGTGTAAAGTGTATTACAGTTCTTGTTTCATTCCTTATGGTAAGTCTATGCGATAAACTGTGTGAATACCTTGCAATGCATGCTCTGTAGCAGTGCAGGAACACTGCACATTTGGAGTTCCATGTATGGGTTCATGAAGTAT
This sequence comes from Schistocerca serialis cubense, assembly GCF_023864345.2. NCBI lineage: Eukaryota > Metazoa > Arthropoda > Insecta > Orthoptera > Acrididae > Schistocerca > Schistocerca serialis. The sequence goes on from NC_064649.1 coordinate 121,623,885, forward strand.
TTATTGTTGATCGGGAGTGATAGTTAAGGTCATCAGATTTAAACCAGAAAAATTTGTCGTTTTGAAGGTTTCAGAAAACGGAAAGGAATTGCTAACGCCGGTGTTAGAAAACGTCTACAGTTAAATGCTATTGCAAAAATTTAGAAGAAGGGAACTACATTAATGTACATGTGCACTTCATAAACAACCTTCTGACATGTTAGACCTATATGACAAGAAAGCTCAAATTTATATCGTTGACAGTCGGTTTGAATCTTTTCAGGGTCTATTTTACAGTGAAGCACCTTGGAATTCGCAAAGCAGAAATCCATGATATTAACTTAATTTACTAAGTCGAAATCGGACGAAGATTGATGTTTAAAGGCATTCTTCAGATTTCGCATAAGAAATTTTTACTAGCAGTTTGCAACTCCATTAATTAAAATGGAAAATAAAAGGTTATACTCAGCGGCTTCTACCGTGATTCGAACTGCTATGTCTTATAGTACAAGCACTGCAACGCACAAGGGAACCTCTGAGCTAACGACACACTGGCGGCCAGAGGCGGAATATAGTCACTGCGATGTTGCCTGAGCCTCAAAACGCAACCTTAAACACACGTACAGAGGAGGTGGAGATTACTGTTTTAACGTCCCGTCGACAACGATGTCATTAGAGACGGAGCACAAGCTCGGATTAGGGAAGGATGGGGAAGGAAATCGGCCGTGCCCTTCCTAAGGAACCATCCCGGCATTTGCCTGAAGCGATTTAGGGAAATCATTGAAAACCTAAATCAGGATGGCCGGGCGCGGGATTGCACCGTCGTCCTCCCGAATGCACACACAAACAGGTGTTACTTATGTGAAGAACGCCATTATTGGAGTCCAGAAATTAAATATACTTTCTAATTGTGTCATCTTGCAGTGGATTATATCGTACGAGTCTTCGATGTGGAAAACGAATGTCAAGTGAATTTAGCGAGGTAACGCCGACTTACACCCGGGAGTAAATGCACTATCAGAGTGTTGACAAATACTTGCTACGACGCTGCCATTTCTAGGCTCTCTGACGAGGCAGCTCTTCAGCGAAATGCTTGCCGTGATTCTCCGATACGGTTCTTCAGAGTGGAGACGCGCGCGCACGTTTGGTTTTTATGCGGCATTCTCCCCTGATGGTTTCTGACGTCGCCTTCTGGGCTATGTATACATATGAGACATTCAATTATCATTAATCCAGAATGATACAAGTTTCAGCTTCCGGTGTGGAAGAAGGCTGTTGACGCCGACATTATATCATTTCAACGTAGGGAAAGCAAAACGGATCATTCAATGTTTCTCATTCAACATAAAGCATGTGAGATAATTTTCCGTAACGTTCATAATCATCTAAAAATACAAACGAAGTAAAAATACACCGGAAGCTTATTCGAATTGAATATGACGCTTTGCACCTCGATGTCGAATTTGTCCACTTGCAATCTTTTGCAGCATACACACAGAATGTCATGATTACCACGAGAATGAAGAAATATGTTGGTAAGGATGGAAGCAAGAAGAGACGCAGTCAACAAATATTCTATTCCTCATGGCATTCATTTCATTTGACACGTAAGAAGAGGTAAAGCGGGAATTTACTTTCGTTAACACGAAAGATATGCCGCACATATTGATAACGAGGAAGTCTGCGTCTTCATACGTTTCCTCCTTGAAATCTGTATGCTCTATTATATACTAAGTAGCCCGATCATTGTTTCAGTAATGTTACCCTCTTGTTTGACCCCGTAACGATGAACAGATTCCAAATGCATGTCTCCCTTCCTGGGTTGTTTTTTGTGTTTTATTGCTTGGAATTCCTGAAGCAGACCACTGTGCCTTCCCCCCTCGTGGGTTAGGTCTCAAAACTAAACCGCTTTGTATCCAATGGCATAATTTATTCAGACAGCATCAGCATAAGACTATCAAACAAAGCCTTCCATTTACAGTTGCAGCACTCTAACCAGCACTGACCAAAGTGTAATCCACGGTCATGGTCCTAAATTACCAGCTGTCTGCTACTGTGGCAAAGTCCGTAATACACTGTCGATTCCGCAGCACCATTTTATCTGGTAACACTGTGTAGTTGCACAGTTGTGCTACCAGGTCTGTCCTCACACTGTCAACTTTATGTATCTCACTTCTCCTGTAGCGTAGATCACGAGGAGCCGAAGTAAATGAGTGTATTCTGCATGACGTAACATTCAGTATTCCCTTCTTTCATAGCCACTCTTCATGTGCATCGATACCAAATAGGAATGCGAAAACTCTTTCGAGTGAGAGAATGATAATAACAATCGTAACAAGAACAAGCAAATAATGAATGATGTTTATTCCAACGCAGAACGAGAATGGCTTTAAATATAAAAATCTGTATCTATATCTATATCCATATCTATTGATCTTTGAGTTGGCACAATGCAAATATATTCTTAGCATTTAGTTACTGAATTTAGTTCTGGATGTTTGCAGAGAAAAGGAAAAGTCGGTACTTCTCGCTAGTGTAATATAATGTGAACCAGCAACTACCCTTTCCTTAGAACACGACTCAAGCAGGTCCTCAAGTAGGTAGCAAGGCACTGCTGCATTCTGTTCCCTGACATTGCTCTGATGACGGTTAATGCAGATAGTTCCGATTATGAAATACGAAACGTATTGCAGGTTAGTTCCTAGGATAGTAACATTACATTTGCGTTGTAGACGGCACATGAACGTGACGACTATCCATATTACTCATCAATACAAAAGGACAATATTTAGGGAATTTAGCAGGATTACTCAAAATGAATTCTGAAATTGGGTGACTGACTGCACAGGTGCTAAACGTCGTCAAGAGTATACGATGTCCTAATCGCATTAGGAATATGAAGATCGTCTTCGACAGCTCGCAACTTTCACATTGCTATCTCCACCCTACTCCAGACAGCCCTCGGTGGAGTTGCACGACGTTGCCGATGTTATGGAAGGCCTTCGAACGACAACAGACCACATATTGAAAAATACAAGCGAATTCTCTTGCAGCGTAAGCTTATTGTAACTAATCTAAAAATTATTGGAGAGGAACATTGTCCTATTCAAAAAAAGTAAAATGTTACACACTGTTGACGTCAAACGGACATTATCTATGTCCTGTCTTGTGTCCTACTCATCTATAATATCAAGTGTACTATGAAAATGATTATATATAATGGATGATAGGGTAATGCATTGATACCAGATGGTTGGGGCCGGCCGGTGTGGCCGTGCGGTTCTAGGCGCTTCAGTCTGGAACCGCGTGACCGCTACGGTCGCAGGTTCGAATTCTGCCTCGGGCATGGATGTGAGTGATGTCCTTAGGTTAGTTAGGTTTAAGTAGTTCTAAGTTCTAGGGGACTGATGACCTTAGAAGTTAAGTCCCATAGTGCTCAGAGCCATTTGAACCATTTGAACTATTTAACACAAAATGACATTAAAAATTAAAGTTATTCACGAGCAGCTAGTTGAGAATATGTATGAACATTAAATGACACGACGAACTGAAATAATATGACGAAGAGTTCAGCGCTCACTGGGAATAGAGCCCCACACATATCGTTGTTGACTACACACAAAGAGACGTCAGCTACCGAATTTTTCTCCACCAGCTGCTCAGAATAGCATCTTGAACTTACAGTCATCTCGCAAATAGTTCTGTGTCTCAATGGGAGTTAAAAACGTCAAATATCGTTAGTGTTGACAACGAATGAAAATACATTAAAAATCAAAATTATTATCCACCAGCAGATAGGTGTTCTCATAATAGAGCTTGATAATACATAATTAAATCTTTAGTGCCGGGCCAGGATTCGATCCCATTCACGCGTAATATGTGAAGGTGTTGAGGAATCTGCAGTTTTGAACAAACAACAAATTGTAGCCGAGCTGTATTGCCACGAAGGGATCAAATTCCGCGTTAAGGGCGGTCTGAGTTGCATTCCCAGTTTAGAACCAATTTTATCGACATGCAGAAGCTCAAATAAAAGATGGAATAAGTGTCCTGTGACCATACATAGCGTTTGTGTCGTCACTTGAAATAAATAACTAGTATAAGAAAGGTTACTGGTGATAGAGTTTCTATATGTCGCCACTCCAGACTTTATTGTGGTTCAACCTACCGCCTACTTGGTAAAGAAGGAATATCATCTTTAATGTGAATTTTCAGACCACGCAGCCATTATATCTCCTCACTTGGTGTAGCCAGGAGAGAATGGAATCTGTCTCTCCCTATCTAAAATCATTGACGGAAGTGGGAATCGAACCCAGACCAGAGGTATAACAACCTACCATCCGTCCAACAGACCACGAAATCCTCTTCTCTGCGAGTCATTTTTCTATCGTAACGCAGTTGCGCCACACTGGATGAGAATTCTGACACACAGGCTCCCTGTAGTAATTTGCAGCATGTTCAGTTAATTCATTTACTTGGTTGACCGAATCACCATGAACTAGCTGCCTCGGCTACCCAGTGCATACATTCGACTATTTTGTAATCACAGAAATAAAATCACGTAACTGCCACCTACACACAACTGCCAACAGTGTAGGATGCAGAAGTTTAAATAGGAAGTGTTCCTTTCCACTTGAGCTATTCTATTGCGCTATCTGTTACTAGAAAACGTCGTTCAGTCCAAAAGAAAAGCTGTAACTGTTTGTCTCTCAGAAGTCAAGACCTGGCCATATGCATAATCTGACAGTGCTTTGGAATCCAAAAGTTCTGGAGGAATAGTTACCGAGCTCTGGAGCTGCTGTAGCTACGTGTCAGCTTGTAGCATAGATAAGATGTCGCGAGTTCGAATACATTCAGTGCTACATTTTTTAAAACGCAATTTTGCTCTCTGCTGAAGGTATCAATCTAATGGAACTTTGAACATAATTCCCTTCACTTCTCAACCCAAAGTAGTCGCATGTGGAAAAAGGGCTAACTACTGTGACATTTTGTTCTATTCAGGTTTAATAGACAGCAGGCAGCAGATGCATCTCGAAGATGTGCAGGGAGAGCGCATCGTGCCATAATATGTCAGAAAAGTATTTTCTATATTAGCCGTCGTGTGGTAGTGATATTTTATTCTTCTTCAATGTTTGACAGTTTTAACTCAGAACAAGTTTTCTACATGCATGTAATCAATAAACTGCATGTGCATTGTCAGACTGTCATAGGTAACATCTGAGAATTCGCATATATCGTTGATGATTAATTTCTCTCTCATGTTTACTATTGTTTTAACAACACTAAAGGAAACCTTACGAAAATTGTGCACTGTATTATAAGAAATGAAATAAAACTAACCATGGTAACCTTACGACGAAAGTATCTGTAAACAAGCATGCCTCTATCGACACGAATTAGTAAAATACTACTCACTTAGATTTTGATTGGGTCTGTGTTTAATTGGTATGCTGTGTCATACTCAAGAGGTATGCAAATGTGGCATTTCATAAATATAGTTACGTATTCCTAGAAACCCAAAATTCGCTTGTCAGCAGCGGAAAGAGGCCTTACCTGTTGTGCAGCATTGTAAGTTTTTCAACATTGCACTATGAGCTGAAAGCATTTTCTTGCGATTTCCTTATTGATGTTTGATCTGACTGCTTGTAGCTCTTTCACAGAAGGGATAAAAACGTTACAGTCAGTGAGACCGGAACTGCGAACCGTAACAGACGCTTTTTCACAGGTCAGCACGTTACCACAGAGCTGGCGAGGAGGTATGGGTCTTAGCTTCCTATTACGAGGGCAATAGTAACTAGAACTCGTAAACCGCAATTTGAATGTCGAGATTAGTTGCGGTTTCCACCTGCAACGACTTTCCTGGGCTGGAAACCGTAAATTTTCAATCTTTTGTTACCCTGCAAGCGATAATAACTCGGATTATTCAATGGAAATGACAGGTAAAATCAAGTGAACTTTGAGGCTTAATTCCGTGCACACCAGGAAGTAACTCGTCGATCACAGAGTTGCCAAACATACGTTGCCTTGTTGCCAAATCTCAGTTACAGTACCAGCAGGAAGAAGACGAACCGATGTGATGCGAGGCACGAAAACGCCTGTGAATGACTTTCTTAGTTTTGAGTACACTTACGAAAGAAATATAAAAACAACAATGAGAGTTACTGATTTATGATGCTCAGTTTGCAGTCAGTTCTGAGTATTATTAGTAACTACGCTCCAGTCCCTAAACCTAGTTACAGAAAGCGAATCAGACGCATTACGTATTCCAGGCCGTAGCAGCCGTGACTTGGAGACACCAGCTATGGTCACTTCCCAGACCGCTGTAGGATCACATCGGTTCGTCTTCTTCCTGCTGGTACTGTAACTGAGATTTGGCAACAAGGCAACGTATGTTTGGCAACTCTGTGATCGACGAGTTACTTCCTGGTGTGCACGGAATTAAGCCTCAAAGTTCACTTGATTTTACCTGTCATTTCCATTGAATAATCCGAGTTATTATCGCTTGCAGGGTAACAAAAGATTGAAAATTTACGGTTTCCAGCCCAGGAAAGTCGTTGCAGGTGGAAACCGCAACTAATCTCGACATTCAAATTGCGGTTTACGAGTTCTAGTTACTATTGCCCTCGTAATAGGAAGCTAAGACCCATACCTCCTCGCCAGCTCTGTGGTAACGTGCTGACCTGTGAAAAAGCGTCTGTTACGGTTCGCAGTTCCGGTCTCACTGACTGTAACGTTTTTATCCCTTCTGTGAAAGAGCTACAAGCAGTCAGATCAAACATCAATAAGGAAATCGCAAGAAAATGCTTTCAGCTCATAGTGCAATGTTGAAAAACTTACAATGCTGCACAACAGGTAAGGCCTCTTTCCGCTGCTGACAAGCGAATTTTGGGTTTCTAGGAATACGTAACTATATTTATGAAATGCCACATTTGCATACCTCTTGAGTATGACACAGCATACCAATTAAACACAGACCCAATCAAAATCTAAGTGAGTAGTATTTTACTAATTCGTGTCGATAGAGGCATGCTTGTTTACAGATACTTTCGTCGTAAGGTTACCATGGTTAGTTTTATTTCATTTCTTATAATACAGTGCACAATTTTCGTAAGGTTTCCTTTAGTGTTGTTAAAACAATGGTAAACATGAGAGAGAAATTAATCATCAACGATATATGCGAATTCTCAGATGTTACCTATGACAGTCTGACAATGCACATGCAGTTTATTGATTACATGCATGTAGAAAACTTGTTCTGAGTTAAAACTGTCAAACATTGAAGAAGAATAAAATATCACTACCACACGACGGCTAATATAGAAAATACTTTTCTGACATATTATGGCACGATGCGCTCTTCCTGCACATCTTCGAGATGCATCTGCTGCCTGCTGTCTATTAAACCTGAATAGAACAAAATGTCACAGTAGTTAGCCCTTTTTCCACATGCGACTACTTTGGGTTGAGAAGTGAAGGGAATTATGTTCAAAGTTCCATTAGATTGATACCTTCAGCAGAGAGCAAAATTGCGTTTTAAAAAATGTAGCACTGAATGTATTCGAACTCGCGACATCTTATCTATGCTACAAGCTGACACGTAGCTACAGCAGCTCCAGAGCTCGGTAACTATTCCTCCAGAACTTTTGGATTCCAAAGCACTGTCAGATTATGCATATGGCCAGGTCTTGACTTCTGAGAGACAAACAGTTACAGCTTTTCTTTTGGACTGAACGACGTTTTCTAGTAACAGATAGCGCAATAGAATAGCTCAAGTGGAAAGGAACACTTCCTATTTAAACTTCTGCATCCTACACTGTTGGCAGTTGTGTGTAGGTGGCAGTTACGTGATTTTATTTCTGTGATTACAAAATAGTCGAATGTATGCACTGGGTAGCCGAGGCAGCTAGTTCATGGTGATTCGGTCAACCAAGTAAATGAATTAACTGAACATGCTGCAAATTACTACAGGGAGCCTGTGTGTCAGAATTCTCATCCAGTGTGGCGCAACTGCGTTACGATAGAAAAATGACTCGCAGAGAAGAGGATTTCGTGGTCTGTTGGACGGATGGTAGGTTGTTATACCTCTGGTCTGGGTTCGATTCCCACTTCCGTCAATGATTTTAGATAGGGAGAGACAGATTCCATTCTCTCCTGGCTACACCAAGTGAGGAGATATAATGGCTGCGTGGTCTGAAAATTCACATTAAAGATGATATTCCTTCTTTACCAAGTAGGCGGTAGGTTGAACCACAATAAAGTCTGGAGTGGCGACATATAGAAACTCTATCACCAGTAACCTTTCTTATACTAGTTATTTATTTCAAGTGACGACACAAACGCTATGTATGGTCACAGGACACTTATTCCATCTTTTATTTGAGCTTCTGCATGTCGATAAAATTGGTTCTAAACTGGGAATGCAACTCAGACCGCCCTTAACGCGGAATTTGATCCCTTCGTGGCAATACAGCTCGGCTACAATTTGTTGTTTGTTCAAAACTGCAGATTCCTCAACACCTTCACATATTACGCGTGAATGGGATCGAATCCTGGCCCGGCACTAAAGATTTAATTATGTATTATCAAGCTCTATTATGAGAACACCTATCTGCTGGTGGATAATAATTTTGATTTTTAATGTATTTTCATTCGTTGTCAACACTAACGATATTTGACGTTTTTAACTCCCATTGAGACACAGAACTATTTGCGAGATGACTGTAAGTTCAAGATGCTATTCTGAGCAGCTGGTGGAGAAAAATTCGGTAGCTGACGTCTCTTTGTGTGTAGTCAACAACGATATGTGTGGGGCTCTATTCCCAGTGAGCGCTGAACTCTTCGTCATATTATTTCAGTTCGTCGTGTCATTTAATGTTCATACATATTCTCAACTAGCTGCTCGTGAATAACTTTAATTTTTAATGTCATTTTGTGTTAAATAGTTCAAATGGTTCAAATGGCTCTGAGCACTATGGGACTTAACTTCTAAGGTCATCAGTCCCCTAGAACTTAGAACTACTTAAACCTAACTAACCTAAGGACATCACTCACATCCATGCCCGAGGCAGAATTCGAACCTGCGACCGTAGCGGTCACGCGGTTCCAGACTGAAGCGCCTAGAACCGCACGGCCACACCGGCCGGCCCCAACCATCTGGTATCAATGCATTACCCTATCATCCATTATATATAATCATTTTCATAGTACACTTGATATTATAGATGAGTAGGACACAAGACAGGACATAGATAATGTCCGTTTGACGTCAACAGTGTGTAACATTTTACTTTTTTTGAATAGGACAATGTTCCTCTCCAATAATTTTTAGATTAGTTACAATAAGCTTACGCTGCAAGAGAATTCGCTTGTATTTTTCAATATGTGGTCTGTTGTCGTTCGAAGGCCTTCCATAACATCGGCAACGTCGTGCAACTCCACCGAGGGCTGTCTGGAGTAGGGTGGAAATAGCAATGTGAAAGTTGCGAGCTGTCGAAGACGATCTTCATATTCCTAATGCGATTAGGACATCGTATACTCTTGACGACGTTTAGCACCTGTGCAGTCAGTCACCCAATTTCAGAATTCATTTTGAGTAATCCTGCTAAATTCCCTAAATATTGTCCTTTTGTATTGATGAGTAATATGGATAGTCGTCACGTTCATGTGCCGTCTACAACGCAAATGTAATGTTACTATCCTAGGAACTAACCTGCAATACGTTTCGTATTTCATAATCGGAACTATCTGCATTAACCGTCATCAGAGCAATGTCAGGGAACAGAATGCAGCAGTGCCTTGCTACCTACTTGAGGACCTGCTTGAGTCGTGTTCTAAGGAAAGGGTAGTTGCTGGTTCACATTATATTACACTAGCGAGAAGTACCGACTTTTCCTTTTCTCTGCAAACATCCAGAACTAAATTCAGTAACTAAATGCTAAGAATATATTTGCATTGTGCCAACTCAAAGATCAATAGATATGGATATAGATATAGATACAGATTTTTATATTTAAAGCCATTCTCGTTCTGCGTTGGAATAAACATCATTCATTATTTGCTTGTTCTTGTTACGATTGTTATTGTCATTCTCTCACTCGAAAGAGTTTTCGCATTCCTATTTGGTATCGATGCACATGAAGAGTGGCTATGAAAGAAGGGAATACTGAATGTTACGTCATGCAGAATACACTCATTTACTTCGGCTCCTCGTGATCTACGCTACAGGAGAAGTGAGATGCATAAAATTGACAGTGTGAGGACAGACCTGGTAGCACAACTGTGCAACTACACAGTGTTACCAGATAAAATGGTGCTGCGGAATCGACAGTGTAGTACGGACTTTGCCACAGTAGCAGACAGCTGGTAATTTAGGACCATGACCGTGGATTACACTTTGGTCAGTGCTGGTTAGAGTGCTGCAACTGTAAATGGAAGGCTTTGTTTGATAGTCTTATGCTGATGCTGTCTGAATAAATTATGCCATTGGATACAAAGCGGTTTAGTTTTGAGACCTAACCCACGAGGGGGGAAGGCACAGTGGTCTGCTTCAGGAATTCCAAGCAATAAAACACAAAAAACAACCCAGGAAGGGAGACATGCATTTGGAATCTGTTCATCGTTACGGGGTCAAACAAGAGGGTAACATTACTGAAACAATGATCGGGCTACTTAGTATATAATAGAGCATACAGATTTCAAGGAGGAAACGTATGAAGACGCAGACTTCCTCGTTATCAATATGTGCGGCATATCTTTCGTGTTAACGAAAGTAAATTCCCGCTTTACCTCTTCTTACATGTCAAATGAAATGAATGCCATGAGGAATAGAATATTTGTTGACTGCGTCTCTTCTTGCTTCCATCCTTACCAACATATTTCTTCATTCTCGTGGTAATCATGACATTCTGTGTGTATGCTGCAAAAGATCGCAAGTGGACAAATTCGACATCGAGGTGCAAAGCGTCATATTCAATTCGAATAAGCTTCCGGTGTATTTTTACTTCGTTTGTATTTTTAGATGATTATGAACGTTACGGAAAATTATCTCACATGCTTTATGTTGAATGAGAAACATTGAATGATCCGTTTTGCTTTCCCTACGTTGAAATGATATAATGTCGGCGTCAACAGCCTTCTTCCACACCGGAAGCTGAAACTTGTATCATTCTGGATTAATGATAATTGAATGTCTCATATGTATACATAGCCCAGAAGGCGACGTCAGAAACCATCAGGGAAGAACGCCGCATAAAAACCAAACGTGCGCGCGCGTCTCCACTCTGAAGATCCGTATCGGAGAATCACGGCAAGCATTTCGCTGAAGAGCTGCCTCGTCAGAGAGCCTAGAAATGGCAGCGTCGTAGCAAGTATTTGTCAACACTCTGATAGTGCATTTACTCCCGTGTGTAAGTCGGCGTTACCTCGCTAAATTCACTTGACATTCGTTTTCCACATCGAAGACTCGTACGATATAATCCACTGCAAGATGACACAATTAGAAAGTATATTTAATTTCTGGACTCCAATAATGGCGTTCTTCACATAAGTAACACCTGTTTGTGTGTGCATTCGGGAGGACGACGGTGCAATCCCGCGCCCGGCCATCCTGATTTAGGTTTTCAATGATTTCCCTAAATCGCTTCAGGCAAATGCCGGGATGGTTCCTTAGGAAGGGCACGGCCGATTTCCTTCCCCATCCTTCCCTAATCCGAGCTTGTGCTCCGTCTCTAATGACATCGTTGTCGACGGGACGTTAAAACAGTAATCTCCACCTCCTCTGTTCGTGTGTTTAAGGTTGCGTTTTGAGGCTCAGGCAACATCGCAGTGACTATATTCCGCCTCTGGCCGCCAGTGTGTCGTTAGCTCAGAGGTTCCCTTGTGCGTTGCAGTGCTTGTACTATAAGACATAGCAGTTCGAATCACGGTAGAAGCCGCTGAGTACAACCTTTTATATTCCATTTTAATTAATGGAGTTGCAAACTGCTAGTAAAAATTTCTTATGCGAAATCTGAAGAATGCCTTTAAACATCAATCTTCGTCCGATTTCGACTTAGTAAATTAAGTTAATATCATGGATTTCTGCTTTGCGAATTCCAAGGTGCTTCACTGTAAAATAGACCCTGAAAAGATTCAAACCGACTGTCAACGATATAAATTTGAGCTTTGTTCGTCATATAGGTCTAACATGTCAGAAGGTTGTTTATGAAGTGCACATGTTCATTAATGTAGTTCCCCTCTTCTAAATTTTTGCAATAGCATTTAACTGTAGACGTTTTCTAACACCGGCGTTAGCAATTCCTTTCCGTTCTCTGAAACCTTCAAAACGACAAATTTTTCTGGTTTAAATCTGATGACCTTAACTATCACTCCCGATCAACAATAAATACTTCATGAACCCATACATGGAACTCCAAATGTGCAGTGTTCCTGCACTGCTACAGAGCATGCATTGCAAGGTATTCACACAGTTTATCTCATAGACTTACCATAAGGAATGAAACAAGAACTGTAATACACTTTACACCACAGACGCTCACTCTGGCTTGACGAAAACATCCAAACATTGACCAAAAGTTGCACAAATAATTGAGTTTGAAAGGAAAAGAAACGAGGTATGAAGCATTTATAAATTCATCGAATGTAGTGAGGTGGTTTAATTTCGTCCCAGTCTATAAAATTAATTTCGGGCCATACTCAGCTCTTGCCGATTAATGTAATATAATACCCGCCTACTAATCAGGGCGTCTGTCTCCGTTGCTTTTGAGCGTGAATGGAAATTGTAGAAATTTTCTGTGGAGCAACATTTAATAATAAAGCGTTTTAAATCATCAAAAGCGATGAGCGGTAGCAGGCGCTTTCGATAAAGAACGGGGGGTGCAGCGCCGCTGCTGTCGCCACGGCCGCTGCCAGTAACCAGCAAATGGATCCCGGAGCTTTGCCGCATACGGCGTCCAGAGGAGGACAGTCTGCAGGAAATCTGCCGCAAAGTCGTTACTGGATAAAATTTTGATATCGGTGTGTCACAAAGCGAAATAGATTGAATCTGCGCTACCATTACATTCACGTCTTCAGCATTCAGACAGAAGAGGCTATAAAAATATTTTATGCCAGCTGCTCTCGATCCGCTGACATTATGAACAGAAACAACGCACGCTACCGCTAGACCACAGGCGTAATCAGACTAGAGTTTCTCTATCATGGGACAAGTTTTCCTCCAGGAAGTGCTGCAGTCTACAGTGTTGCCAGATTGTGCAGATAACCGGACTTAGAGAATTAGCGAGTTGGCCAGTTTTTTTGTCCCATGTCGCGATCGGCGCGGACTTAGCCTCTGAAGCGGCCGGCCGCCGGTCAAGTTTTATGTCAAAGAGTGTACATTAAATGTTACACCATTAAGGACGTCCGCAGCTCGTGGTCTTGCGGTAGCGTTCTCGCTTCCAGCGCACGAGGTCCCGGGTTCGATTTCCGGCGGGGCCAGGGATTTTCTCTGCCTCGTGATGACTGGGTGTTATGTGTCTTTCATCATCATTTCATCCCCATCGACACGCTAGTCGGCTAAGTGGCGTCAACTCGAAAGACTTGCACCAGGCGAACGGTTTACCCGACGGGAGGTCCTAGCCACACGGCATTTCCATTTTTATTACCATTAAGGACAATCACTCATTAAGAATTATAACCACAAATTAAAGAAGATTCATTTAAAGCAATTATCAATAACAAATAATTAAGTCACGTCTCAGCAGATGTATCAAAACTAAATCTTTCAGTTTTGTAACAATGTTGGATCTTAGAATGCGCCGGATTACCGACACAGAAGGCTAAATTTTACCAAATAGCAGTTTCTCCAAACGTAGAACTATCTTAATAGTGTGCTATACCCAGGTTATCCAGAACCACGCTAATTCACCTTTCTTGGGCATAACCGTGGAGTAGATAATTAACCTCTTATTTCATTCTCCTGGAGCACTGAGCGGCAATAGACCCTCGGGCAACTCTTACCCAGCGTGGCTCGGGAAAGAGGATGGCTCCACCAGGAGGAGGAAACATTTACCCGAACTCGAAAGGGAACTCGTCTAACACGAGCCACTAGGTTGGACGAAGACCATTTGGCGATTTTTAATCAGTAACCAAAGCTTGCTGGCCAGCGGAGGTAAAGGTAGCGTTATTTGTGCTCAAAGAATTGATAACTTCTGCAAATGAGATTCCAGCAGAACTACCGCCGTATTATCAATACGGGAATTCGGGACTGAGGAGAGCGAGTCAACAACGGTCTCTACCCAGTAGGCCCAACATTTCAGACAGACCGAGCAACCGACATCAGTCGTGGCTAGGCGGATTGTTGTCGTTGTTGTTGTGGTCTTCAGTCCTGAGACTGGTTTGATGCAGCTCTCCATGCTACTCTATCCTGTCCAGGCTTCTTCATCTCCCAGTACCTACTGCAACCTACATCCTTCTGAACCTGCTTAGTGTATTCATCTGTTGGTCTACTTCTACGATTTTTACCCTCCACGCTGCCCTCCAATACTAAATTGGTGATCCCTTGATGCCTCAGAACATGTCCTACCAACCGATCCCTTCTTCTGGTCACGTTGTGCCACAAACTCCTCTTCTCCCCAATCCTATTCAGTACCTCCTCATTAGTTATGTGATCTACCCATCTAATCTTCAGCATTCTTCTGTAGCACCACATTTCGAAAGCTTCTATTCTCTTCTTGTCCAATCTATTTACCGTCCATGTTTCACTTCCATACATGGCTACACTCCATACAAATACTTTCAGAAATGACTTCCTGACACTTAAATCTATACTCGATGTTAACAAATTTCACTTCTTCAGAAACGCTTTCCTTGCCATTGCCAGTCTACATTTTATATCCTCTCTACTTCGACCATCATCAGTTATTTTGCTCCCCAAATAGCAAAACTCCTTTACTACTTTAAGTGTCTCATTTCCTAATCTAATACCCTCAACATCACCCGACTTAATTCGACTACATTCCATTATCCTCGTTTTGCTTTTATTGATGTTCATCTTATATCCTCCCTTCAAGACACCATCCATTCCGTTCAACTGCTCTTCCAAGTCCTTTGCTGTCTCTGACAGAATTACAATGTCATCGGCGAACCTCAAAGTTTTTATTTCTTCTCCATGGATTTTAATACCTACTCCGAATTTTTTCTTTTGTTTCCTTTACTGCTTGCTCAATATACAGATTGAACAACATCGGGGAGAGGCTACAACCCTGTCTCACTCTCTTCCCAACCACTGCTTCCCTTTCATGCCCCTAGACTCTTATAACTGCCATCTGGTTTCTGTACAAATTGTAAATAGCCTTTCGCTCCCTGTATTTTACCCCTGCCACCTTTAGAATTTGAAAGACAGTATTCCAGTCAACATTATCAAAAGCTTTCTCTAAGTCTACAAATGCTAGAAACGTAGGTTTGCCTTTCCTTAATCTTTCTTCCAAGATAAGTCGTAAGGTCAGTATTGCCTCACGTGTTCCAGTATTTCTACGGAATCCAAACTGATCTTCCCCGAGGTCGGCTTCTACTAGTTTTTCCATTCGTCTGTAAAGAATTCGTGTTAGTATTTTGCAGCTGAGGCTTATTAAACTGATCGTTCGGTAATTCTCACATCTGTCAACACCTGCTTTCTTTGGGATTGGAATTATTATATTCTTCTTGAAGTCTGAGGGTAGTTTGCCTGTCTCATACATCTTCCTCACCAGATGGTAGAGTTTTGTCAGGACTGGCTCTCCCAAGGCCGTCAGTAGTTCTAATGGAATGTTGTCTACTCCCGGGGCCTTGTTTCGACTCAGGTCTTTCAGTGCTCTGTCAAACTCTTCACGCAGTATCTTATCTCCCATTTCATCTTCATCTACATCCTCTTCCATTTCCATAATATTGTCCTCAAGTACATCGCCCTTGTATAGACCCTCTATATACTCCTTCCACCTTTCTGCTTTCCCTTCTTTGCTTAGAACTGGGTTTCCATCTGAGCTCTTGATATTCATGCAAGTGGTTCTCCTTTCTCCAAAGGTCTCGTTAATTTTCCTGTAGGCAGTATCTATCTTACCCCTAGTGAGATAAGCCTCTACATCCTTACATTTGTCCTTTAGCCATCCCTGCTTAGCCATTTTGCACTTCCTGACGATCTCATTTTTGAGACGTTTGAATTCCTTTTTGCCTGCTTCATTTACTGCATTTTAATATTTTCTCCTTTCATCAGTTAAATTCAATATTTCTTCTGTTACCCAAGGATTTATACTAGCCCTTGTCTTTTTACCTACTTGATGCTCTGCTGCCTTCACTACTTCATCCCTCAAAGCTACCCATTCTTCTTCTACTGTATTTCTTTCCCCCATTCCTGTCAATTGTTCCCTTATGCTCTCCCTGAAACTCTCTACAAGCTCTGGTTCTTTCAGTTTATCCAGGTCCCATCTCCTTAAATTCCCACCTTTTTGCAGTTTCTTCAGTTTTAATATACAGGTCATAACCAATAGATTGTGGTCAGAGTCCACATCTGCCCCCGGAAATGTCTTACAATTTAAAACCTGGTTCCTAAATCTCTGTCTTACCATTATATAATCTATCTGAAACTTGTCGATATCTCCAGGCTTCTTCCATGTATACAATCTTCTTTTATGATTCTTGAACCAAGTGTTAGCTATGATTAAGTTGTGCTCTGTGCAAAATTCTACCAGGCGGCTTCCTATTTCATTTCTTACCCCCAGTCCATATTCACCTACTACGTTTCCTTCTCTCCCTTTTCCTACTGACGAATTCCAGTCACCTATGACTATTAAATTTTCGTCTCCCTTCACTATCTGAATAATTTCTTTTATTTCATCATACATTTCTGCAATTTCTTCGTCATCTGCAGTGGTAGTAGGCATATAAACTTGAACTACTGTAGTAGGTGTGGGCTTCGTATCTGTCTTGGCCACAATAATGCGTTCACTATGCTGTTTGTAGTAGTTTACCCGCATTCCTATTTTCCTATTCATTATTAAACCTTCTCCTGCATTACCCCTATTGGACTTTGTGTTTATAACCCTGTAGTCACCTGACCAGAAGTCTTGTTCCTCCTGCCACCGAACTTCACTAATTCCCACTATATCTAACTTTAACCTATCCATTTCCCTTTTCAAATTTTCTAACCTACCTGCCCGATTAATTGGATCTGACATTCCGCGCTCCGATCCGTAGAACGCCAGTTTTCTTTCTCCTGATAACGACATCCTCTTGAGTAGTCCCCGCCCGGAGATCCGAATGGGGGACTATTTTACCTGCGGAATATTTTACCCAAGAAGACGCCATCATCATTTAATCATACAGTAAAGCTACATGCCCTCGGGAAAAATTACGGCCGTAGTTTCCCCTTGCTTTCAGCCGTTCGCAGTACCAGCACAGCAAGGCCGTTTTGGTTATTGTTACAAGGCCAGATCAGTCAATCATCGAGACTGTTGCCCCTGCAACTACTGAAAAGGCTGCTGCACCTCTTCAGGAACCACACGTTTGTCTGGCCTCTCAACAGATACCCCTCCGTTGTGGTTGTACCTACGGTACGGCTATCTGTATCGCTGAGGCACGCAAGCCTCCCCACCAACGGCAAGGTCCATGGTTCATGGGGGATTACCAAATAGAAACTCTTGCATTACCTTAAATGTAATTAAATAGAGCACTTAAATGCCACGGGTACTAAACTCCTTAACATAAGAATATATACACAATAACAACGATGAAAGTTAAATATGCCTACGTACTGAAACACAATAGATATTGGCGAACATTAACATAATCTCGCATTTCAGACATCCATAAAATTATTTAACTACAGTTTCTCTCTCTCTCTCTCTCTCTCTCTCTGTCTCTCTCTCTGCCAGACAGTGCAAAGTTGTTTAACATTTTACAACGTGCTCATCCAAACAGTCATCTACGCCGTCCAAGGCAAAACAACGGCTTGCATAAGGTCCACAATAATTTTTTTTTTCTTTTACGACTCGCGCCTTAGGTCAGTATGGCGTAAAAATGCATATTCATGTAAGGGGGCAGTAACACACACGCAAGGCAATTTCCGATCACAAACTCAAAGCAGAGAAACGTTGCCACACAGTTATTAATAGCTCCCAAAACACTGGGAGATTGGCCCCGCCAGACGACGACCGTTGCGCTAACGAGATGAAAAATCTTACTTTCAGTGACGACACCACCTTCTGGATGTTATTGACAGATGCAGACGGACTTCATAGCTTCCCCAACCCATGAACGGAAACCAACCGTTGTCCACAGATTTGCGACCTCTTGCGTCGTCACGCCCCGGGCTTTTGGGCCCATCCAGCTTGCAGCGCGCTCGCGGAGTCTCCGCAACGCCCTCTACGATAGCGCGGAAACTCCAGACAGGAGTAAACCGAGGGGAAAACGGGAACCGTGGCAAACGACACGGTTCAGGATTAAGCATGAAACAGGAAGGAGAGGAAGTCTGTTGAACTGTGAAAAAAGAAGCAAAATAGAAACATTGAACGGTTCGAGCTTAAGATGTGGAACATAGATCGTGTTTGAATGGCCTCGGCGTAGTGGTTATGTGACCACGGTATTGGACTGCGAAAGGGGAGATTAGAGTTCGAATCCCCCTTTTTTTTCTAAAAAAAAAAAAAAAAAAAATATGAACTGCCCGTCCGCTCATTGACGTGTCTGTTCGATGTATTCAAATTTGTGTCTGCGTTGGGGTGTACCGTCCTGTTTACAACAGCGATGTGTTAAGGAAGGGACCTTCAGATGTATCTCCTATTTTTTGTTTCGCACAAGTACCACATGTTTTGACTCTTCCGTCCGCTTTGTAAGTTTTCACCCTTGAATTCCTTTATTGTAATATCGTTTACACCCGTTTATTTGTGCTTTTCATTTCTGTGAGCGGTCTATGCAACTCGCCAGCGCTCATTATTGATCAAGGAGAGGAGTTTGTATAGGGGGTCGGAGAGTGGAGTGTATTAAGATTTACAGAGGACATGGTTGTGATGGCAGAGAGTGCAAGAGAGATGGAACAAATGTTAGATGATCTAAACACAAAATTAGAGGAATATGGAATGAAGATTAACAAGAAGAAAACGAAAAGCATGGTAATTGGAGGAAAGGGGAGAAAATGCCATTTGAAAATAGGGGTAGAGGAAATAGAGAGTTAATAACTTGAATTACTTGGGAAGTGTAATAATGGATGATACGTATTGCTGCACAGAAATTAGGAAAAGAATTGCAATGGCAAAAGGAGGATTGAAGAGGAAACAGAAATTATTTTGCTGACCACTAAACAAAGATCTGAGGAAAAGACTTGCCAAATGTTATATCTGGAGCGTTTCACTATATGGTGCGGAGACCTGGACATTGAGGAAGGAAGATGAAAGAAGATTGGAGGCGCTAGAGATGTGGATATGGAGAAGAATGGAAAAAGTGAAATGGGAAGACCTAGTAAGGAGTGAAGTATGAAGAAGAGTTGGAGAAGAAAGAAACATGTTCCCAGAATGAGATTTTCACTCTGCAGCGGAGTGTGGGCTGATATGAAACTTTCCTGGCAGATTAAAACTGTGTGCCGGACCGAGACTCGAACTCGGGACCTTTGCCTTTCGCGGGCAAGCTGTGAGGACGGGGCGTGAGTCGTGTTTGGGTAGCTCACTTGGTAGAGCACTTGCCCGCGAAAGGCAAAGATCCCGAGTTCGAGTCTCGGTCCGGCACACAGTTTTAATCTGCCAGGAAAGTTTCAAGAAACATGTTGAAAGTCATCTGAAAGAGAAAACGGAACTGGATTGGACATTGTTTGAGGAGGGCTGTTTATTGAAGGAAGGAATAGAAGGAATGGTGGAGGGAAAAAGAGGAAGAGGAAAAAGAAGATATCAAATGCTGGACAATATCAAAGGAGACAAATATTCAGAAATGAAAAGACTGGCTATGGACAGACAAAAGTGGAGCCCACGACAAGACCTGCCGTAAGGCGAAGACCATAGTACTACTACTGCTGTTATTCATCACATTTATTTGAGACGGTAGTGCGTTCTTAACACATCACTCATACTGTATAACCAATGTGTAGTATGAAATCGCCAAGGATAGAGTAGAAGAAGAGACAAGTCAGTGACCAGATGGACAGTTCATAATTTCGTGGGAAGAAAACGGGGTGACAATGAATTTTAACCCCGATCTCCTGCTTTGCAGTCCAGCACCAACACCGTGAACTAGATAACAACTTCGGCGCAGTTCTTCCAGTGCGCTCGATATTGCATTCCATGTGTAGCTTCTTTTTTTTTACAGTCAGTACACCTTCATGTTTTCGCGCTTCATTTGTGTTTAGTTTTTGACGGACTCTCCACTGGGCCATCTTACCACTAAGCATGAGGGGGGTGCAATGGGGAGTTTCTCTTGTAAGGAACTGCAAGAATGGTTGCCAGGACAACATCCACATTATCTGCGAAAACTGCGTAGGTAACATAATAGTGTATGTCAAAGGATTTAAGTTCTAGAATCCGGCGACTACTTTTGTTTTCTAATCAGACTGAAGTGCATTCTTTGCAACAAATTGCCATGTTTATCTACCAAAGCAGCTAGAAACTCTTTTGAATTCTACATGCACCGTTTCTGGATTATTTTAAAATGCTACAGTTCATGGTTCAGGTTTGGAGGGCACGTAACATTTGGGAAATAGAAATGGAAGACATATACTGCATAATTAATTTGAATATAACGACAGACCACTTGGATTTGTCCACGTGTTAACTACTACTTTTTATTTCTGAAAAGTACAACCAATATAATGATGACAGCGCATTAGCATCACATGCGGAATACTACTACTGCCACTTTCACATCGGCTTCACTTGTATTACCCGATCAACTTACATGGTGAATTAGAAGTATGTAATAATACCTTCAGCTGCTGACGGGCATTGATATATATCAACGGGGACTGGTGAAAATGTATGCCTCGACCAGGACTCGAACACGAGATCGCCTGCTTACATGGCAGACTATCCATCTGAGCTACCGAGGGCACAGAGGATAGTGCGACTGCAGGGACTGTCTCGCGCACGCCTCCCGCGAGACCCAAATTCTCACCTTGTATGTCCACACTACATTCGTAGTG
Organism: Schistocerca serialis cubense; assembly: GCF_023864345.2. NCBI lineage: Eukaryota > Metazoa > Arthropoda > Insecta > Orthoptera > Acrididae > Schistocerca > Schistocerca serialis. Next base: position 121,644,988 of record NC_064649.1, read on the forward strand.
TCCCTACCCAACACACTCATTACTCGTGGAAGACATTCTTACCAGGTCCCGTAAGAGGAAGCTCATGGCCGATATTACCAGAACTATATACACTACTGGCCATTAAAATTGCTACACCAATAAGAAATGCAGATGATACACGGGTATTCATTGGAAAAATATATTATACTATAACTGACATGTGATTACATTTTCACGCAGTTTGGGTGTATAGGTCCTGAGAAATGAATACCCAGAACAACCACCTCTGGCCGTAATAACGGCCTCGATACGCCTGGGCATTGAGTCAAACAGAGCTTGGATGGCGTGTACAGGTACAGCTGCCCATGTAGCTTCAACACGATACCACAGTTCATCAAGAGTAGTGACTGGCGTATTGTGACGAGCCAGTTGCTCGGCCACCGTTGACCAGAAGTTTTCAATTGGTGAGAGATCTGGAGAATGTGCTGTCTGGAGAATGTGCTGGCCAGGGCAGCTTCGAACATTTTCTGCGTCCAGAAAGGCCCGTACAGGACCTGCAACATGCGGTCGTGCATTATCCTGCTGAAATGTAGGGTTTGGCAGGGATCGAATGAAGGGTAGAGCCACGCGTCGTAAAACATCTGAAATGTAACGTCCACTGTTCAAAGTGCCGTCAATGCGAACAAGAGGTGACCGAGACGTGTAACCAATGACACCCCATTCTGTCACGCCGGGTGATACGCCAGTATGGCGATCACGGATACACGCTTCTAATGTGCGTTCACCGCGATGTCGCCAAACACGGACGCGACCATCATGATGCTGTAAACAGAAACTGGATTCATCGGAAAAAATGACGTTTCGCCATTCGTCGTTTACACCATCGCAGGCGCTCCTGTCTGTTATGCAGCGTCAAGGGTAACCACAGCCACGGTCTCCGAGCTGATAGTCCATACTGCTGCAAACGCCGTGGAACTGTTCGTGCAGACCGTTGTTATCTTGCAAACGTCCCCATCTGTTGACTCAGGGATCGAGACGTGGCTGCACGATCCGTTATAGCTGTGCGGATAACATGCCTGTCATCTCGACTGCTAGTGATACGAGGCCGTTGGGATCCAGCACGGCATTCCGTATTACCCTCCTGAACCCACTGATTCCGTATCCCGCTAACAGTCATTGGATCTCGACTAACGCGAGCAGCAATGTCGCGATACAATAAACCGCAATCGGCATAGGCTACAATCCAACCTTTATCAAAGTCGGAAACGTGATGGTACGCATTTCTCCTCCTTATACGAGGCATCATAACAACGTTTCACCAGGCAACGGTGTATCACTTTTCAACATAATCTCCCCCAAGCTCAATCTAAGTCCTCCAGCGCTTACAAAGTGCATAAATTCCTTTAGAAAAAAATTCTTTTGGTAGTCCGTGTGGTGTACCTCTTCATCAGAACTTCTTTCCTTCCATTGCATCTTCGAGTGGTCCAAACATATGGAAATCACTTGGAGCAATGTGTGGTCACTACGGTGGATGAGGAAGACACTCAAAATGCAGGTCTGTGATGGTACGGGCAGTGTGGGGACCTGCATTGTCATGTTGCAAAAGGACACCTGCTGACAACAATCCACGTCGCTTTGATTTGATTGCAGGCCGCAGATGATTTTTTAGGAGATTTGTGTATGATGCACTTATGACAGTGGTCCCTCTAGGCATGTAATGCTCCAAAATGACACCTTTTTCGTCCCAAAAGAGAGTCAAGCATAACCTTCCCTGCTGATGGTTCTGTTCTAAACGTCTTTGGTTTAGGTGATGAGGAATGGCGCCAATCCTTGCTCGCTTTCTTCATTTCCGGTTGGTGGAAGTGAACCCAGGTGTCGTCCCCAAAAACGATTCTTGTAAGGAAGCCATCACCTTGTTCAAAGCGCCGAAGAAGTTCTTGACAAGCATCAACACGTCGTTCTCTCATTTCAGGAGTCAGCGGCCGTGGCAACCATCCTGCAGACACTTTGTGAAACTGGATTACATCATTGACAATGTGGTGTGCTGACCCATGACTAATCTGTAAACATGCTGCAATGTCATTCAGTGTCACTAGGCGGTTTTCCTTCACTATGGCTTCAACTGCAGCAATGTTCTGTGGAGTCACGACAACTTCCTACTCCATTCGTAGACTTGCTGCTGTGACAATCATGCATCACCGTACTGAACCTTCATTCATGAATTTAAATAGCTTTCAGACCTTCACTACGCAAAAACAGAATAAAAGAACGCTGTTCTTCCCTGGTGCAAATCGCAAGTGGGGCGGCCATCTTTATACTGACACTGCGACGGTATGTGTGCATCTGCACTATGCTGCCGCCTACAGGCCATTCTGCGCACTGTTTGTAGCACGCTTACCAACTTACAGGATAACGGCGCGAAATTTCGATTTCTTATTACAAATTTAAGGTTTTCGTTTGACTCACCATCGTACTTATTGCATTCGGCGCCACATTGGGCGACTTGCGCGTCGTAAATGGTGATCAAATGATGATGAGGGCAACACAACACCCAGTCCCTGAGCGGAGAAAATCTCCAGCCCCAGCCGGGAATCGAACCCGCGCCCCTTGTCGTCGCATTCCGCCTCGCTGACCACTCAGCTAACTGGGGCGGACTCGAAAGCTGGTAGTACCTTGCTATAAAATTTTTACAGATGTTTTATTACAGCACAGCAATCATAAAATAGTAATGCAACCTGGGGAAAAAATTCCTATTCATTTGGCCGCTTCTCAAACAAACTTTGTCCTCGGTAAATTCAGTGGCAGTTTCGTTGCAGAGTAGCTCCGGATTACCAACAATTAGACGTGTTCTGACGGCGACTCCATCACGAATAAAGTACAGAGGAAACAATTGCCCAGTCGGAATAGCATGTTGGCAATCGGGAGTTACGGCGGAACTTAACTGCCACCAAATTTACCCGTGAAAAGTGTCAGAGGTGACCAATTGAGTAAGAATCTTTTCCTAATCTACTTTTATGATTGCTGTGCCATAATAAAACAGCAGTAAGTACTTCGTAACTGGAGGATTAGCAGTTTTTGAGAAAGAAAACTTTTTAATCGGGAGGACTGGGTCTTTTAGCTCAGTTTATAAATTGGGAAAATATTCCATCTTTAACTTAAACCAGACGCGGTTTCCTCTGAGGCGATACGATACGCGATATGATAACGTTGGTGGAGTGCATAGGGATTTAATAGGTTCACAGTCGAACGACAGCCATACGACACAAAGACATATCTCTATTGCATTGCCCAGCGCAACAGGGAACAATGCTGCCGGGGAACATTGCCGGACTACATTGTCGGCAATATGCAATTTTTATTGTCCGTGTAAACAAATCTCTACGGAGATGTTCAACAGACTCCAGTCACAGTCGCTACGGAAGACCAACGGTATCACGGAGAATTTCGCTGTTGAAATTCTTGGAGCCTTTGTTCGATGAAGCGTCGGACATTGTATTACTTCCTACCACATGTCTTACTATATGAGCACGACTAGAGAGTCAGAGGAATTAGAGCTTATGCGGAAGTTTAGGATGCTAGTTCTTCCCTCGTGCCATTCTTGAATGGAGCAGGAAACGAAGGATCAGATAACGGTACCTGACGTACTCTCCACCACACATCGTTTGGTGGCTTGAAAATTACTGTTTCACAAGCACGTCGACAGATAAAGTATTATCGGATTCTTTTGCGAAGAGTTTCAACCTCCAAATAACAAGTATTTTATCATTGCACTCGTCTTTTCAAGAGCTTTCGGATGCCGATAAAAAAGTAAAGCAATCCATTTTTAAAATGGCACTTGTTCCAGTATCATGATCCACACAACAGTTAAGACTCTTTATCAAATACCGAAGTAAGTATCTCTTTGATTACTATCATTCCCTATGTATGGAACCTTTTACTAAGTAAAAGAGGTGATAACGTCTTACGTGACTCACCAGGATGGTCCATTAACCGTGACCGGGCCACATATCTCACGAAAGAAGCGTCAAGCGAAAAAACTACAACGAACGAAACTTCTCTAGCTTGAAGGGGGAAACCAGATGCCGCTATGATTGGCCCACTAGATGGCGCTGCCATAGGTCAAACGGATATCAACTGCGTTTTTTAAAATAGGAACCGCCATTTTTATTACATATTCGTGTAGTACGTAAAGAAATATGAATGTTTTAATTGGACAACTTTTTTCGCTTTGTGATAGATGGCGCTGTAATAGTCACAAACATGTGGCTCACAATTTTAGACGAAGTAGGTACGTTTGAACATTTTATTTCGGTTGTTCCAATGTCATACATGTACCTTTGCGAACTTATCATTTCTGAGAACGCATGCTGTTACAGCATGATTACCTGTAAATACCATATTAATGCAATAAATGCTCAAAATGATGTCCGTTAACCTCAATGCATTTGGCAATACCTGTAACGACATTCCTCTCAACAGCGAGTAGTTCGCCTTCCGTAATGTTCGCACATGCATTGAAAATGCGCTGACGCATGTTGTCAGCCGTTGTCGGTGGATCACGATAGGAAATATCCATCAACTTTCCCCACAGAAAGAAATCCGGGGACGTCAGATCCGGTGAACGTGCGGGCCACGGTATGGTGCTTCGACGACCAATCCACCTGTCATGAAATATGCTATTCAATACCGCTTCAACCGCACGCGAGCTATGTGCCGGACATCCATCATGTTGGAAGTACATCGCCATTCTGTCATGCAGTGAAACATCTTGTAGTAACATCGGTAAAACATTACGTAGGAAATCATCATACACTGCACCATTTAGACTGCCATCGATAAAATTGGGGCCAATTATCCTTCCTCCCATACTGCCGAACCATACATTAACCCGCCAAGGTCGCTGATGTTCCACTTGTCGCAGCCATCGTGGATTTTCCGTTACCCAATAGTGCATATTATGCCGGTTTACGTTACCGCTGTTGGTGAATGACGCTTCGTCGCTAAATAGAACGCGTGCAATAAATCTGCCATCGCCCCGTAATTTCTCTTGTGCCCAGTGGCAGAACTGAACACGAAGTTCAAAGTCGTCGCCATGCAATTCCTGGTGCATAGAAATATGGTACAGGTGCAATCGATGTTGATGTAGCATTCTCAACACCGATGTTTTTGAGATTCCCAATTCTCGCGCAATTTGTCTGCTACTGATGTGTTGATTAGACGCGACAGCAGTTAAAAACCTACTTGGGCATCATCATTTGTTGCAGGTCGTGGTTGGCGTTTCACATGTGGCTGAACACTTCCTGTTTCCTTTAATAACGTAACTATCCGGGGAATGGTCCGGACACTTGGATGATGTCGTCCAGGATACCGAACAGCATACATAGCACACGCCCGTTGGGCATTTTGATCACAATAGCCATACATCAACACGATATCTACCTTCTCCCCAATTGGTAAACGGTCCATTTTAACACGGGTAATGTATCACGAAGCAAATACCGTCGGCACTGGCGGAATGTTGCGTGATACCACGTACTTACACGTTTGTGACTATTACAGCGCCATCTATCACAAAGCGAAAAAGTGGTCCAACTTAAACATTCATATTTCTTTACGTACTACACGAATATGTAATAAAAAAATGGGGGTTCTTATTTTGAAAAAACGCAGTTGATATCCGTTTGACTTATGGCAGCGCCATCTAGAGGGCCAACCATAGCGCCATCTGGTTTACCTCTTCAAGCTAGACGAGTTTCGTTCTCAGTAGTTTTTTCTTTTGACGCTTATTTCGTGGGATATTTGGCTCGGTCACTATCAATGGACCACCCTGTATATGAGAAGAAATGAGAAACGGTCATTTCATACTCGAAATTATTCACGGCGACACTGGAAAGCAAGATTGCAAATACACTGCAGCACCTTAAAGTGCCTTCAGCAAAATAGACATACGTCAGTTAGCCTTCACTGCTGGCCTTTTCAGCATACATGTGAAAGACAAATATAAAATATAGAATAAGACTACCTGAACACGTACAGCACTGGAAAGTAGAAACACACACAACAAACTTACCAGTCCACTGCCATAAAAACGCTTGTATGCAGTAATAATAACGCCTAGACAGCTAGTGCCCACCTACGACAACCCAAAAAAGATCCTGCACATAAACTTTAAACACCAGAACTGACATACGGCACCTCTGACTCTTGAGCATACAATTTTCTGACGCTATAATCTAGACTTAAAATTTCCAATACAGATTTTGCCTGTGTTGCAGTTGGCACGCAAAGAGCAGAGGCTAAATTGGCTAGATAGGCACAGAACATGCTTACCGTAATGTACGGTAACTTTCAATTAATTATTACTGATTTTTTAAGTTGTTGGAGGATTGCGGTTTCCAATAAAGTACGATTTCAGAGCATAGATTCACAGATATATCCCTGTTATTACATTTCTCACTCTTAGGACGCCACAAAGCACTCCTTTCTTGTCCTGAACTTTAAAATTTCTCCCAATCCATTTTTAACGTTCGTGAATGTTCCTCCAGTTCCAACGAAGAAAACAGACTGATCTGAATTCCACATACCATCCTCCGAAGTCTGCGCGTTCGGGCGTGGCACAGAGACCGCACACGTGCTGGCGTATTGATTTGGAAAGATCGGTCGCCTTCGACCGATGTCTGTCGACGGCGGAATCTCCCGATGTCTCCGCCACTGTGACCGTAGCCGTGAGAGGCTTACAAATGTACAATAATATTGTGAAACCGTCTATATATTGACCTTCTGACGGCACCTGTCGACTTATTTTCAGTACTAGAAGTACTGGCCCGCAGTACTGATAGTCCTCAAAATATTCACAGTATTGTCAACACATACTGGAAGTCTGAAGTCAAGTACTGTTTGAGAATATTCTCCATTCGGATGTTGATAGAGCGTCATGTACCAGACACATGGCGTTCTTAATGTACCAGACACATGGCGTTACTGCGCACTTTTTCTTTCTTTTTCTTTAATTCGCCTTAGTTCATACCTCATATCAAATTCATTTTTCAAGTAGCCTTAACACAAAACAATTTCAATAGGCCTATGCTAGGGTAAGTTCGAGGTGTATGAGAAAGATAGTGAGAGTGATTTTTTTTTATCTACCAAAGATTTCACTTTTTTTTCAAATAACACTATTATACCCTTCAAAGTACAGGGTACAACGCGGGAACTAAACTTCCTGGCAGATTAAAACTGTGTGCAGGACCGAGAGTCGAACTCGAGACCTTTGCCTTTCGCGGGCAAGTGTTCTACCATCTGAGCTACCGAAGCACGACTCACGCCCGGTACTCACAGCTTTACTTCTGCCAGTATCTCGTCTCCTACCTTCCAAACTTTACAGAAGCTCTCCTGCGAACCATGCAGAACTAGCACTCCTGAAAGAAAGGATATAGCGGAGACATGGCTTAGCCACAGCCTGGGGGATGTTTCCAGAATGAGATTTTCACTCTGCAGCGGAGTGTGCGCTGATATGAAACTTCCTGGCAGATTAAAACCGTGTGCCCGACCGAGACTCGAACTCGGGACCTTTGCCTTTCGCGGGCAAGTGCTTCGTACTTCGGTAGCTCAGATGGTAGAGCACTTGCCCGCGAAATGCAAAGGTCGCAAAGGTCCCGAGCTCGAGTCTCGGTCGGGCACACGGTTTTAATCTGCCAGGAAGTTTCATATCAGCGCACACTCCGCTGCAGAGTGAAAATCTCATTCTGGAAACATCCCCCAGGCTGTGGCTAAGCCATGTCTCCGCTATATCCTTTCTTTCAGGAGTGCTAGTTCTGCATGGTTCGCAGGAGAGCTTCTGTAAAGTTTGGAAGGTAGGAGGCGAGATACTGGCAGAAGTAAAGCTGTGAAGGGGGGGCGTGAGTCATACTTGGGTAGGTCACATGGTATAGCACGTGCCCGCGAAAGACAAAGGTCTCGAGTTCGAGTCTCTGTCTGGCACACAGTATTAATCGGCCGGGAAGTTTTATTAGAGACATCAGTTTAATTCTTTTTTCTTTACAAAGAGAAACATCTAAAGTTTTGTTTCATTAAGTTTTGAAAACGCTATCTTGAAGGTGGCCTCCGTTCCGCTCAATGCATTTGGAGATTCAAAATCGGAAGTTTCGGTCCACTTTTTCCAACACTTCTCTGTCGATGTTGGCAACAGCAACACGAATATTGTTCCGTAGCTCCACCAGAGTCTGGCTCAGAGCACTATGGGACTTAACATCTGAGGTCATCAGTCCCCTAGAACTTAGAACTACTTAAACCTAACTAACCTGAGGACATCACACACATCCACGCCCGAGGCAGGATTCGAACCTGCGACCGTAGCGGTTGCGCGGTTCCAGACTGAAGCCCCTAGAACCGCTCGGCCACAGAAGTCGGCCCGCCAGAATCTGCGGACGATTGGTATACACCAAGGATTTGAGATGGTCCCATAAGAAAAGTCGCATGGCGCTAAATCTGTCGAGCGTGCTGGCCACTGGATGTTTACGTTTAGTTTGGGGGGCGCTTAACTGCGCGGTCATTAGCGCCCGTACAAAGTCCCAATTTTTACACAGTCCAATTTTTAACTCATTGTAATCTAGCAACTGTCACGAATAATGATAATGATGATGGTGATGAAATGATGAGGACAACAAAAACACCCAGTCATCGCGCAGAGAAAATCCTCAACACAGCCGGGAATTGAACCCGGGACCCCGTTATCCACAGACAGCAACGCTACTGTCCACTGGAGATCGCCGCTCAAATGGATGAGACGATCGGGGAAGTGTTCGCGCAACATTGTCATCGACGTTCGTGCCGTGTGAGCTGTGGCGCCATCTTGTTGGAAACAGACCACCCACATCCATTTCTTCATCCATTTCTTCAAGTTCTGGAATAAAAAATGTTTCAATCATCTGAACGTAACGCTCAGAAGTGACCGTCACTGCCTTATCGTTCTGTTCGAAAAACCGTGGGCCAATAATGCCAATTTTAGATAGTGTACACTAAACAGTCACACGTTCTGTATGCAGGGGCTGTTCATGAAGTTGTCGGGGTTTCTTGTCACTCCAGGGCCGGATATTTTGTTTATTCACGCAGCCACACAAATGAAAATGCGCCCCGTCGCTGAAAAACACTATGGCGTCATGAGGCAGCTCAACGATCGTGGCTTCACACGCATTTTTTCGTGAAACAAAATCACATGGATGAAGTGTGCGCATCACTGACAGTTGATACGGATGAAATTTCAACTCTTCGTGAAAAATTCGTCTCACTGTGCGTTCAGAAATTGCAAGAGCAACTCGTGTTCGCGTGCAGATAGGTTGGGGGAATTCAAAATCAACTTTCTTGCCCTCTCGATGTTTTCAGGCGTTCCGGTGGTTCTTCAAAGGTTCTGGTTTCTATTTCTGCACACTTCCAGTATCCATAACGGTGTCTACCCACATAGCAATTTATTTCCCATGATGAACACGACCTGCAAGCGCGATGTTGAACTGTTTCCTGAATGCACGCTGAGTTCTGATGACCGAACGTGCTTTAACTTGTTACCACAACTGTGCATTGGTGTTCACAGGCTTTATACACTGAAGAAACTGCTACACCTGCCTAACATCGTGTAGACCCCCCCCCCCCCCGTGAGCACGCAGAAGTGCCGCAACGTGACATGGCATGGGCTCCACTAATGTCTAAAGTGGTGCTGGAGGGAACTGACACCATGAATCCTGCACGGCTGTCCATAAATCCGCAAGAGTAACAAGGGGGTGGAGATCTCTTCTGAACAACACGTTGCAAGGCATCCCAGATATGTTCATTAATGTTCATGTCTGGGGAGTTTCGTGGCCAGCTGAAGTGTTTAAACTCAGAAGGGTGTTCCTGGAGCCACTCTGTGGCATTTCTGGACATTTGGGGTGTCGCATTGTTCTGCTGGAACTGCCCAAGTCCGTCGGAATGAACAATGGGCATGAATGAATGCAGGTGATCAGACAGGATGCTTTCGTACGTGTCACCTGTCAAGAGTCGTATCTAGACGTATCAGGGGCCCCATATCACTCCAACTGCGAACGCCCCACACCATTACAGAGCCTCCACCAGCTTGAACAGTCCCCTACTGACAGGCAGGGTCCATGGATTCATAAGGTTGTCTCCATACCCGTACATAGCCATCCGCTCGATACAATTTGAAACGAGACCCCTCCGAGCAAGCAACATGTTTCCAGATATCAACGGTCCAATGTCGGCGTTAACGGACCCAGGCGAGGCTTAAAGGTTTGTCGTGCAGTCAGCAAGGGTATAAGAGTAGGCCTTCGGCTCCGAAAGCCCATATCGATGTTTCGTAGAAGGGTTCGCACGCTGACACTTGTTGATGGCCCAGCATTGAAATCTGCAGCTATTTGCGGAAGGGCTGCACTTCTATGATGCTGATCTTGAAATGGTCGTACGGGAAAATCCCCACTTCATCGCCACCTCGGAGATGCTGTGTCCCATCGCCCGTGCGCCGACTCATTTAAATCTTGATAACTGCCATTGTACCAGCAGTAAGCGATTTAACAACTGCGCCAGACACTTGTTGTCTTATGCAGGCGTTGCCGACCGCAGCGCCGTATTCTGCCTGTTTACACATCTCTGTATTTGAAAACGCATGCCTAAACCACTTTCTATCGCGCTTCTGTATATATACGGTAGTGACACATTGATCTATAGCTGAGCCCCCTTTCAATATTAGGTTGGACAGTGGTAAATTGGTTGTGAGTTGGCGAAGGCAACGAAAAAAATTTTCAAATGTGTGTGAATTCTTAAGTGACCAAACTGCCGAGGTCATCGGTCCTAACTTACGCTAAGTACAACACACACACACACACACACACACACACACACAGATATATATATATATATATATATATATATATATATATATATATGCCCGAGGGAGGAGTCGACCCTCCAACGGGGGGAAGCCGCCCGCACCGTGATACGACGCCTAAGACCGCGTGGCTACCCCGCGCGGCTAAAGTATACGAAAGTTAGATAAAACATTGTAGTAACTAACAGCTATATAGCGTATCCCGATGTCTACGCTCGTCGATGCAAACAGCTACTCCACTCGGAATTTGGCGCAGTTTCCGAGAATGTGGGTAACTTGGGTCCTAACAGCACGAAATAGCAGCCACCTTCATTTATGAAGCACAAGAAGTAATGACAGAGCAATGTGATTGGCTACCTACAGACGACTTAACGATTCGTCATCTTCACTTGCGAGTGTTCGTCACAGGAAACCGTTACCAACAGCAGTATGAAATGTAAGAGCTGAATGTACCCTGAAGTAAACTTTTGCCTCCTGTTTATGTAGCTTACCACTTGTTTCCCCCGTTGCAAGGGCTTTTTTAAGGTGAAAAGTTTCAGAGCCTAATTTAAATTGCAGGTCCCCCCCGTAAAAGGTACGCTAAGTCGCTTCAAAGGCTCAGACAAGGGGAAGGAATATGACTTCCAATACGGTCGTTTCTACTTATTAATTAAATGGCCTGCATCTACGATACGAACAAAAATTGCTCGCAGGCATAATAGTCCTATGCTATAGTTGATCAAAAAGAAACAGTTACGTAAGAACGACGATGAGGTACAAGATGATATGATGTGCAGTCACTGCTCACAAGCCAGAGGACTGTCTAAAAGTTGCATTTTCACAACCTACTTCTTCAACAGATCCACAATAGTTTAGATGGTAGTCAAGAGAATAACACCTTCACAATTCACTGAGTTGGCGATAGAATGCTCATCCATCAAAAATTCATCTTTTTTATGAAAGTAGAGGCGTTGCAATTATCAAATCCACTGTTCAAGTATCACAATTAACTATGTGAAGTATCCCGTATGAATTCATACCTGTAACATCAAATTATATAGGTCTTCATTCGATAAGGGGCTAGGAAGACACTAATTCAATAAAAGATAGTTACTGTATTCGTCGTATAGAAGGAGTGTCTAGTTTTCGTGGAGCGTCCTTGTTGCAATTACATGTAATTTGAAATACGAGGGCTATTCGGTAGGTAAGGAACTATAGGTCGCGAAATGGAAACCACTGTGAAAATCAAAACTGTTTTATTTGCAACAGTTAGCTACACCTTCCAACTACATCTCTATACAGTCGTCGCTCAGACTTAGATATCTGTCGTAGCGTTGTACCAACTTTTCAATTCCCTCGTTATAGAAGACAGCCGCGAGTGCTTTTCGACAATTTTCTACTCTGGACTGCAGTTCGTTGTCTGTGTCAAAATATTGTCTTCATAGCCAGCGGTTCAGTTGAGCAGAGATGAACCTCAGTTGTAGCCAATTACGGGCTCTATTGTGGGCGATCAAATACTTCCCATTGAAAACGCGGCAGGAACATCTTCATTGCCCCTGCAGAGTGCGGCCGAGAATTGTCGTGTAGAACGAACCACCTGACAGTTATGTTATGTGGATGGCATAGCTTCAGGCGAAATCTTTCGCCAGGCCCTCACTCTTGGCGGGAGACGCTAATTTCTAGCCATCCTTATGTTCTCACAGTGAGCTCAGAACTAAAAAGAGCGACATGATGCGATCGATGGGCGTACTGGACAAAGTGCCCAATGCATCTGTGCAAAGCTTCATCACATTTTCACTGTATTTTCCATTTTGCGACAGATCGTTCCTTACTTTCCGAATAAACCTCGTAGAAAATTAAATATATTTACTAAGAGCTTACCTTTTCCCCCATATCGGTCGAATCTAGCCTATCAGGCCGCAACTTCTTTGATCCCGGCATCTTTAATATCAGGAGTGGATCCAGCAGAATACTGCAGCAAACATATCTACAAAGAAAAAGAAAGATCTCTAAATAAAGATAAAATGAAGTTCCTATTACACAGCCAATAGCAAATTGACACAAGAAAAAATAAAGTAATATTTGGCGAAGAGTTCTCGGGCTTCCAGCCGGGTGGCGGTGTCTGGAAGCCCGAGAACTCTTCACCAGCTGTATACGCCAGGAAAGCATACATTCACAAAGTAATATTTGTTTTCAAGATAGGAGTTCATATGACTATTAGTGGTTCAAATGGCTCTGAGCACTATGGGACTTAACATCTGAGGTCATCAGTCCCCTAGAACTTAGAACTACTTAAACCTAACTAACCTAAGGACATCACACACATCCATGCCCAAGGCAGGATTCAAACTTGCGACCGTAGCGGTCGCGCGGTTCCAGACTGAAGCGCCTAGAACAGCTTGGCTATTAGTGTTTAAATATTTTGTATAGGGGAAGCACAACACAACTGGATACAACTAATATCTTGAATTCGTTGTGACATGGAATTAAACAGCCTCGGAATTTGTTGCCGTGTCTGACACACATCCTGCGTCAGCACATGAAGGTTGCGGGGTACAGGCTGGTATGAACTCGTGTGTCTCCCCACCGCCTACCTGGCATCGTCACTCTTCTAACAGTGGTTGTCAAATTGCGGCTCGCAAGCCTAATGCGGCCCAAATGAAACATTCGGCCGGCCCTAGTGCCGTGTGGCGGGTAAAAATATAAACATTAAGTTTATCATTCACTATTATAAGTTGAAATGTTTGGTAATGTTGTGCGATTTTTTGGATACCACAGCCTTTTACAAAGGCCTGAAAATTATTTGTGCGAACAGCCAAAAAGTTTTGAGAACACGCTGGTCAATAATCTTCAGTCCACAAATCAGCTCGCTGAAACTGAAATTAAATATACAGACATGTCAGAAAGAACAGACACCACTGATGACCTGCAGCCGTCTACAGCGAAATTAGAATTATATTAATACCTTTAGCTGCTAACGGGCGTTGATATATCAACGGGGACAGGTGAAAATGTGTGCCCCGACCTGTACTCGAACCCTGGATCTCCTGCTTACGTGGCAGACGCTCTATCCATCTGAGCCACCGAGGGCACAGAGGATAGTGCAACTGCAGGGATTTATCTCTGGCACGCCTCCCGCGAGCCCGACATTCTCACCTTGTATGTCCTACACTCGTAGTGTCCCACCCCAACACACTCATTACTAGTGGAAGGCATTCTCACCAAGTCCCGTAAGAGTTCGGGGAATATGTCTGCTGGTGTTGCCAGAACTATACAGGCTCTTACAAAAAGGTACGGCCAAACTTTCAGGTAACATTCCTCACACACAAAGAAAGAAAATATGTTATGTGGATGTGTCCGGCAACGCTTACTTTCCATGTCAGAGCTCATTTTATTACTTCAAATCACATTAATCATGGAATGGAAACACACAGCAACAGAACGTACCAGCGTGACTTCAAACACTTTGTTACAGGAAATGATCAAAATATCCTCCGGTAGCGAGGATACGTGCATCCACCCTCCGTCGCATGGAATCCCTGATGCGCTGATGCAGCCCTGCAGAATGGCGTATTGTATCACAGCCGTCCACAATACGAGCACGAAGAGTCTCTACATTTGTTACCGGGGTTGCGTAGACAAGAGCTTTCAAATGCCCCCATAAATGAAAGTCAAGAGGGTTGAGGTCAGGAGAGCGTGGAGGCCACGGAATTGGTCCGCCTCTATCAATCCATCGGACACCGAATCTGTTGTTGAGAAGCGTACGAACACTTCGACTGAAATGTGCAGGAGCTCCATCGTGCACGAACCACATGTTGTGTCGTACTTGTAAAGGCACATGTTCTAGCAGCACAGGTAGAGTATCCCGTATGAAATCATGATAACGTGCTCCATTTAGCGTTGGTGGAAGAACATGGGGCCCAATCAATACATCACCAACAATGCCTGCCCAAACGTTCACAGAAAATCTGTGTTGATGATGTGGTTGCACAATTGCGTGCGGATTCTCGTCAGCCCACACATGTTGATTGTGAAAATTTACAATTTGATCAAGTTGGAATGAAGCCTCATCCGCAAAGAGAACATTTGCACTGAAGTGAGGATTGACACATTGTTGGATGAACCATTCGCAGAAGTGTACCCGTGGAGGCCAATCAGCTGCTGATAGTACCTGCACACGCTGTACATGGTACGGAAACAACTGGTTCTCCCGTAGCACTCTCCATACAGTGACGTGGTCAACGTTACCTTGTACAGCACTAACTTCTAGGACGCTGACATTAGGGTTATCGTCAACTGCACGAAGAATTGCCTCGTCCATTGCAGGTGTCCTCGTCGTTCTAGGTCTTCCCCTTTCGCGAGTCATAGGCTGGAATGTTCCGTGCTCCCTAAGACGCCGATCAATTGCTTCGAACGTCTTCCTGTCGGTACACCTTCGTTCTGGAAACCTGTCTCGATACAAACGTACCGCGCCACGGCTATTGCCCCGTGCTAATCCATACATCAAATGGGCATCTGCCAACTCCGCATTTGTAAACATTGCACTGACTGCAAAACCACGTTCGTGATTAACACTAACCTGTTGATGCTACGTACTGATGTGCTTGATGCTAGTACTGTAGAGCAATGAGTCGCATGTCAACACAAGCACCCAAGTTATCATTACCTTCCTTCAATTGGGCCAACTGGCGGTGAATCGAGTATATACAGTACATACTGACGAAACTAAAATGAGCTCTAACATGGAAATTAAGAGATTCCGGACACATGTCAAACATAACATCTTTTCTTTCTTTGTGTGTGAGGAATGTTCTCTGAAAGTTTGGCCGTACCTTTTTGTAACACCCTGTATACTTATATGGATATGGTGTCTGTTCTTTCCTCTGTGCCCTCGATGGCTCAGATGGATGGGGACCCTCCATAGTATACAATGACTGTTAAGAAACAGATTACTACATTAATAGGTGTAAAATAAAGCGTAGGGCTATAAACAAGGAGATGCTGAATGAAATCTGTTTGGCTGTCGAAAGAGTAATGCGTGATGCTTTCAGTGACTACCGCAGCACAATACTGTCACTTGATGTTTCACAAAACCCCAGAAAATTATGGTCGTATGCGATGGCACTAAAGTTAGTTTCCAGTGCTTAGCGAATGACACAGCAAATGAAACTGAGGGTGGCAAAGGAAAAGCTGAAATGTATAACTCCACTTTCAAATGTTGCTTTTCAAAGGAAAAACTAGGAGAACTGCCCCACTTTAATCCTCATACCACTGAAAAGGTGAATGAAATAAGTATTAGCGTCAGCAGTGTTGAGAAACAGCTGAAATCGTGAAAACTGAACGAAACTCCAGTGCCTGATGAAATCCCTATCAGATTTTATAGTGAATTTTTTCCGAATTAACCCCTCTTCTAATTATGACCTATGATACGAGGGTGAGTCAAATGAAAACCTTAAATATTTTTTTAAATATTATTTATTGTGCAGAAGTGGTACAAAGCTGTATCACTTTCCAACATAATCTCCTCCACGCTCAATGCAAGTCCTCCAGGGCATAAATTCCTTTAGAAAAAAATTCTTTTGGTAGTCCGCGCACCCACTCGTGCACCGCGTGGCGTACCTCTTCATCAGAAAGGAACCTCTTTCCTCCCATTGGGTCTTTGAGTGGTCCAGACACGTGGAAATCAATTGGGGCAAACTCTGGTGAGTATGGTGGATGAGGAAGACACTTAAAATGCAAGTCTGTGATTGTTGCAACTGTTGTACGGGCAGTGTGGGGCCTTGCATTGTCATGTTACAAAAGGACACCTGCTGACAGCAATCCACATTGCTTTGATTTGATTGCAGGCCGCAGATGATTTTTTTTTTTTGCAGATCTGTGCACTGGTGACAGTGGTCCCTCTAGGCATGTAATGCTCCAAAATGACGCCTTTTTCGTCTCAAAAGAGAGTCAAGCATAACCGCTTCCCTGCTAATGGTTCTGTTCGAAACTTCTTTGGTTTTGGTGTTGAGGAATGGCGCCATTCCTTGCTCGCTTTCTTCACTTCCGGTTGGTGGAAGTGAACCCAGGTTTCGTCCCCAGTAACGACTCTTGTAAGGAAGCCATCACCTTCTCGTTCAAAGCGCCGAAGAAGTTCTTCACAAGCACCAACACGTCGTTCTCTCATGTCACGAGTCAGCCGCCGTGGCACCCATCCTGCAGACACTTTGTGAAACTGGAGCACATCATTGACAATGTGGTGTGCTGACCCATGACTAATCTGTAAACACGCTGCAATATCATTCGGTGTCACTCGGCGGTTTACCTTCACTATGGTTTCAACTGCTGCAATGTTCTGTGGAGTCACAACTCGTTGTGGCTGACCTGGACGAGGAGCATCTTCCACTGAAGTCACACTATTTGCGAACTTCCTACTCCATTCGTAGACTTGTTGCTGTGACAAACATGCGTCACCGTACTGAACCTGCATTCGTCGGTGAATTTCAATAGGTTTCACACCTTCACTACGCAAAAACCGAATAACAGAACGCCGTTCTTCCCTGGTGCAAGTCGCAAGTGGGGCGGCCATCTTTATACTGATACTGCGACGATATGTATGCATCTGCACTATGCTGCCACCTACAGGCCATTCTGCGCGCTGCTTCTAGCACTCTTACCAACTTACAGGATAACGGCGGGAAATTTCGATTTGTTATTACAAATTTAAGGTTTCCATTTGACTCACCCTCTTAGATTCCTCGGGAAAAACAGCACAGGATACACCGATCTACAAGAAGGGTAGTAGGCACAGGACACACCGATCTACAAGAAGGGTAGTAGAAGTGATACACAAAACTACCGTCCAACATCCTTGACACCGATTTGTTGGAAAATCTTAGAACATACTCGGAGCTCACACATAATGAGGTATCTTGGACAGAATGACTCCATCAATGTCAACCAGCATGGATTTCGAAAACATTTATCCAGTGAAACCCGACTCGCTCTTTTCTCACATGACATCCCGAAAGCTATGAATCGAGGAAGCCATATAAATAAAGTATTTCTTGATTTCCGAAAAGCACTTGACTGAGTAACACGCCTACGCTTATTGTCAAAAGAACGATCACACGTGGTATCAAGTGAAATTTGTGACTGGACTCAGGACTTTTAGGTAGGGAGGACGCAACGTGTTATCTCATCGTCATATGTAGAACTGACTTCAGGTGTGCCCCAAGGAAGTGTGTTGGGACCCTTGCTGTTAATATCGTATATCAATGATCTTGCAGAAAATATGAATAGTAAGCTTAGACTTTATGCAGATATTACAGTTATTTACAATGAAGAGCCAAAGAAAGTGCTACACCTGCCTAATATCGTGTAGGGCCCCCGCGAGCACGCAGAAGTGCCGCAACACGACGTGACGTGGGCTCGACTAATGTCTAAAGTAGAGCTGGAGGGAACTGACACCATGAATCCTGCAGGGCTGTCCGTAAGAGTACGAGGGGGTGGAGATCTCTTCTGAACAACACGTTGAAAGGCATCCCAGATATGCTAAATAATGTACATGTCTGGGGAGCTTGGTGGCCAGTGGAAGTATTTAAACTCGGAAGAGTGTTCCTGGAGCCACTCTGTAGCAATTCTGGACGTGTGGAGTGTCGCATTGTCCTGCTGGAATTGGCCAAGTCCATCGGAAAATAGTCGTGCGGAAACATCCCCAATTCATCGCTACCTCGGAGTAGCTGCGTCCCATCGCTCGTGCACCGATTATAACACCACGTTCAGACTCACTCAAATCTTGATAACCTGTCATTTTAGCATCAGTAAGCGATCTAACAACTTCACCTGACACTTGTCTTACATAAGCGTTGCCGATCGCAGCACCGTATTTTGCCTGTTTACATATTTCCATACTTTGAACACGCATTTCGTTGACGCTTCAGTGTACAACCGAGGCCTTCTAAAGCTGACATCAGTGCATCGTTGACTGAAATGGTTTATGGCAGTGGTTCCCAACTTGGGGTAATTACCTCCTTAGAGGTAAAATGAAGTTTTCTGATGTATAAAAACTAAATGATTCGGTTCACTTTCAGTACGAAACTAAATTATCTTGAAAAGGTCATTACTACTATCACAATTTTGAAAGACTGCAATTTTCATTATATAAGTTATCAATAATTCTTTTTCTCAATTAGCAGCATTAATGCGGCGGAGGTTACATGTCCCTCACATAGTTCACTCAGCACACACGTGCATTGTGCTTTGTGCCGTACATCGCTGATGGTAAGTGAGACATACAAGGTGTGTCCCATAAGTAATGCGACCAAATTCATAAAAAATCATTTATTGAATATATTCGTACAAATAATCAAAAATTTTCAAAATAGCACCCTCTTGCTTCGACACACTTTTGGAGGTGGTGTTTCCATGCCTGTAAGGCATCCTGGAATGCCTTTTCCGGAATGTCGTTTAGAGCTGATGTAACATGCGCCTGGATGCTTTCAATCGTGTCCCAGTGTTTTCCTTTGATGACTCCTTTTAACCGAGGAAACAAACAAAAAGTCAGCAGGAGCCAGGTCAGGACTGTAGGGAGGCTGGGGAACCAATGGAGTCTTGGTCCCGGCCAAGAAGTCGTTGACAATGAAGGCGCTGTGACTCGGCGCGTTGTCGTGCTGAACTTTCCACGTGTCCTCGATGTCGCTTCGGCAGCGCGAGACCCTCCTTTTCAGTCTTTTGAGCACTTCCAAGTAGAAAGCTGAGTTAACTGTAGTCCCGGTAGGTACGAATTCGTGGTGGACAATGCCTCTGACACGAGAGAAGACAACAAGCATGGTTTTGATCCTGGACTTGCTCATGCGTGCCTTCTTGGGACGGGGTGACGGTGGGGTGTGCCACTCTGAACTCTGCCTTTTTGTCTCAAGGTCGTACTCAAAAATCCACGACTCATCACCAGTGACAAGTCAGTTTAAAAAATGAAGATCATTTTCACACATTTCCAACATTTCTCGGCACCGAAGCACTCGCATGTGTTTGTGTTCGTCGGTCAACACTTTTGGGACGAGTTTGGCACACACCTTTCTCATGTTCAAATCTTCGGTCACAATGCCGAAAATGGTTGTTTTTGACATGTTTAGAGTTTGTGCTATCAATTGAAGGCTCAGCCGTCTGTCAGAGTTCAAACAAACGCGCACACGCGTCACATTTTCGTCGACCCGTGCGGTTGATGGCCGTCCACTGCGAAGATCGTCGGTGATCTCCTCTCGGGCCTCCGTGAACGACTTGTGCCATCGGAAAACTTGTGATTTGGACAAGCAATCAGTCCCAAAGTCATGCTGAAGTAATGGAAACGTTTCGGTGGCGGACTTCCCAAGTTTAACGCAAAATTTGATAGCGTACCAGAATGACCCATTGTGCCGTGTTACATAAACTCAAAACGGGGTTGACGGGAAACGCACGTCCTGGCTCTCCGGCAGCTCGCAGCCGAATGAGAGAAAGAGCGTTTTGAAGCTAACACCCCCCTCCACTTAGCCCAGCCGGTTAAAACACGCTGTGGTATACCGTTGCGTCAGAAAAAATTGATCGCATTACTTGTGGAACGCACTCTGTATACGTATTAAATGCCAGTTAAAAACTAGGAAATGGAGCAATCAAGTGATTTACGAACACTAAGTATGGTGCACACATTTTAACTTGGTTGTTTTTAAATGGGGTTGCAGTTTGCAAGTCAAGTACGTGCTGCAGTGGAGATGAACAATGCATGAGAAATATGTTTCGTAGCATGTGTCTGTCCTGACTATGGACAGTTAGCTTTCTTATCTGAGAAAGAGTTGTGGGTAGCACCTGCGATGCTCCACGAATTCCTTCGTCATTCATTCTACCCCCCCCCCCCCCCCCACACACACACACACACACACACACACACACAAACTAAATAATATTCATGTTTCACCATTTTAAAATAATAATGTTCCGAGAAAAAGCCTTCATTCTGCAGTATAGTTAGGTGCTAAAGTTGGTTGGTGATAATGTGGGGGAGTAGGGGGGGGGGGGGGGGGGGGGAGGAACGGACGGCAGGGGGGAAGGTGGGAATAGTAGCTAATGTCTAATTGCTCTCAGGGGTAATAGTCTAAGAAAGGTTGGAAACCATTGGTTTATAGGGACTTACGGAGGATTCCGGCAGACAGGGGTAATGGTCTAAGAAAGGTTGGGAACCACTGGTTTATGCGGACTCAACTGAGGATTCCGGCAGACTCACTCTCAACCTGCACCACTACTTGTCCAGAGAAAAACTACCACTCCTGGTACAGCAAACCAACGAACATGTCGCAAGGTACGATGGCCAACTGCTTCGATACAGGGCGAACATCCGAATTTTGTGCACAAACCGATGGCGGACTGGTCTCATGTCATGAACTGCACTCATTTAGTGCGAGTGCCTTTTCAGCTTCCGTACAAACAGACCATTGCAAGTGTTGCAAGGTGGGGGCGTCTTGCAAAATGACATATCGGGTGATCAAAAAGACAGTATAAATTTGAAAACTGAATAAATCACGGAATAATGTAGATAGAGAGGTAAAAATTGACACACACGCTTGGAATGACATGGGTTTAATGCAAGATGGCACTCCACCCCATATTGCTAGAAGCGTGAAAGATGTCTTGCGCGCGTCGTTTGGTGATGATCGTGTGCTCAGCCGCCACTTTCGTCATGCTTGGCCTCCCAGGTCCACAGACCTCAGTCCGTGCGATTATTGGCTTTGGGGTTACCTAAAGTTGCAAGTGTATCGTGATCGACCGACATATCTAGGGATGCTGAAAGCCAACATCCGACGCCAATGCCTCACCATAACTCCGGACATGCTTTACAGTGCTGTCCACAACATTATTCCCCAACTAGAGCTATTGTTGAGGAATGATGGTGTCCACCATCATTTGAGAATTTCCTGTAAAGATCATTATCTTTGCTTTGTCTTACTTTGTTATGCTAATTATTGCTATTCTGATCAGATGAAGCGCCATCTGTCGGACGTTTTTTGAACTTTTGTATTATTTTGGTTCTAATGTCATTCCAAGCATACGTGTCAATTTGTACCTCACTATCTACATTATTCCGTGATTTATTCAGTTTTCAAATTTATACTGACTTTTTGATCACCCGGCATATTAGGTCAATTGTGCTGCCACCTACTGGCAGGTACTGGATATCAGCGACCTCAGTAGCCTTTAGACATCGTCAGAGAGCAGAATGTGGCGCCCCTCTGAACACACGAACTTCGAAAGTGTTCAAGGGACTGGGTGTCATTTGTGTCATATGTCTGAACGCGAAATTTCCAGACGCCTAAACATCCCTAGGTTCACTGTTTCCGATGTGATAGTGAAGTGGAAACGTGAAGGGACACGTACAGCACAAAAGCGTACAGGCCGACTTCGTCTGTTGACTGACAAAGACCACAGACAGTTGGAGAGGGTCGTAATGTGTAATAGGCACACATCTATCCAGACCATCACACAGAAATTCCAAACTGCATCAGGATCTACTGCAAGTACTATGACAGTTTGGCGGGAGGTGAGAAAACTTGGATTTCATGGTCGAACGGCTGCTCATAAGCCACACATCACGCCAGTAAGGTGTAAGGAGTGTAAACATTGTACCACTGAACAGTGGAAACACACTGTGTGGAGTGACGAATCATGGTATACAATGTGGCGATCCAATGGCAGGGTGTGGGTATGGCGAATACCTGGTGAACGCCATCTGCCAGCACGTGTAGTGGCAACAGTAAAATTCGGAGGCATTAATGTTATGGTGTGGTCGTGTTTTTCATGGAGGGGGCTTGCACCCCTTGTTGTTTTGCGTGGCACTATCACAGCACAGGCCTATATTGATGTTTTAAGCACCTTATTGCTTCCCACCAAAGAGCAATTCGGGGATGGCGATCGCATCTAACAACACGATCGAGCACATATTCATAATGCACGGCCTGTGGCGGAGTGGTTACACGACAATAACATCCCTGTAATGGACTGACCTGCATAGGGTCCTGATCTGATTTAGCGATATTTAGAATGTTCTTTCCACATAACAGAAAAAGTGAAATGTAATATTACACGGCTGTAGAAGTGTAGGATCGGAACTTTTGTGGTAGTGCGTAAATATTAAATGTAGTGAGTTAAGAACTCGGTGAATGTCTTCAAATACGAGTGTTAAGCAGTGACAAACTGTGCCTATTTATTAGTGTTTACCCATATATAGGCCCTTGCAACAGTGGTGTTTATTTTTTAATCATAGTTGGTACTTTAAGAACTGCGACACTTTCATTGAACAGAGGGGGGGGGGGGGGGGGGGAAGTATAGTTTCATGTTACAGTGAAACGAATTTTCATTAACAGTTTTATCTATCACTTAATCAGTATTCATTTCATGTACTTTGTTTTTTTGTTGAGTTCAGGTAAAATCATTATTCTTTGAAGTTTATGCTACTTGTGCAGGTTCCCTAACAATGACCGATCCAGTGTAAAAATATCTTAATTATAACTCGTCCATACCGCAACTGCATATTACTTACCGTCCTTTCTTATGTAGGTACGGTATGGACGAGTTATAATTAAGATATTTTTACACCGGATCGGTCATTGTGAGGGAACCTGCACAAGTAGCATAAACTTCAAAGAATAATGATTTTACCTGAACTCAACAAAAAACAAAGTACATGAAATGAATACTGATTAAGTGATAGATAAAACTGTTAATGCAAATTCCTTTCACTGTAACATGAAACTATACTTTCCCCCCCTCTGTACAATAAAAATGTCGCAGTTCTTAAAGTACCAACTATGATTAAAAAATAAACACACAGGTTGTCACTGCTTAACACCCGTATTTGAAGACATTAACCGAGTTCTTAACTCATTACATTTAATATTTACACACTACCACAAAAGTTCCGAGCCCAAACATCTACAGCCGTGTAATATTACATTTCACTTTTTCTGTTATATGGAAAGAACATTCTAAATATCGCTAAACACAGAAATTACTGTTCGATACACTTCATACATGCGACATAACGTATATTAGAAGAAATATTATAAAATGTGTAAATATGTTCGCCACCCAAAAGGTAAACACTACCGAATCCTCAGAGTTGTAAAAAACACGGCGAACGACCGAGCGAGGAGGCGCAGTGGTTAGACACTGGACTCGCATTCTGTAGGACGACGGTTCAATTCCGCGTCCGGCCATCCTGATTTAGGTTTTCCGTTATTTCCCTAAATCACTCCAGGTAAATGCCGGGATGGTTCCTCTGAAAGGGCACGGCCGACTTCCTTCCCCATCCTTCTCTAATCCGATGCGACCGATGACCTCGCTGTCTGCTCTCCTTCCCCAAAAACAACGGCGAACGATTCAGCCTAAATATAGGACCTCTATCTACAACGGCGCAAGTGTCACAATCAGCCATCAACCGTCCGCAAAAGAGCCGGGCGACACGTTAGATTCAACTACCCCTATTTCCCTCAAACTCCAAACTTTTGAGAAGAGGGGACGAGGCGGGAGGGGATAAACAATCGATCATGGTTGATATATGTTATCTGAAACCATTTGGTATTAATTTCCTGACTTATTGTTCGTATGCTTATGCGTTGCTTTTCTTCCCCAATACAGGTGACAATCATTGTGTGTGAAATTAGCGATGGCGTATAACCCACGTGTGTTTTGGGATTTTATGAAAATGGTCTTCCTCTCACCATTACACTTTTTCCATGTGGTAGAGGGGTGGTAAGTTGTTTGAAGGCTTCTATTTGGCGCATGAGTATCACTTGGCTGTAATTCGATACGCGGATGGCTGCCGCCGATGTGGTTGCCGTTGGCTTTAACAGATAGCGTCTAAGACGTTTGCGTACGCGAGCTGATCACAGGTTTTTAGTTTATGACGGATAATGTTGGTTGTATTTAATTTGGCTGAAATAATTTAGAGATTTGAGAGGTTGAAAGGTTTATTCATGAAGGAACTCCCCCCCCCCTTTATTATTTATTTTAGATTGACATATGGTTTGAGTTGTGCTTGTGCCACTTCTGGCTATAGGCATAGTATGGCAATGTAAAACAATTTTGGAGTTTTAAAAAAAATGAAAAATTTAAGAATCCTGTAGTGTTAACGTGTACGGAAGTACTATTCCGATTGTTAGTCGTAATTACACCCTCTTAGATGCATATGCTGAGTATATTATTATCAAATTACATGCGAGCGCATGGAGCACATGACCTTCAGCGCCCACTACCGAGTGCGCTTCGCTGCTTATTGACTTGTTTAGCGTCAGTATACGCTCTGCTTGAAGACTGCATGTGTCGCAGTCGTATGTTATTGGACACTTTCTTTGAGTTGTCAAGGCTGTACGCCTGGTTGGTTGGGAAGGAGTTGAAGTTTGTGGTATGTAACTCACATGACCAGATCTCATTTTCTGTAACGTTGAGACGTTGAGTGTGCTGTTCACTTATGTTTTGTACTTTTTTGTAACAGATGTCTGAACATGGGCGTAATCCCGAAACGCGTAACGTGTTCTAATAAAAGAGTCAATTGAACATCTCATGACTATTGTGCTTGTACAGCATTGGTTGTCAATTATTAAACCATAAAAAGAAATGTATTAACACAAAAAATGATGAGTACCACACAAACAATTGTACCAGTTGAGCCTTTAGAATTGGTGTTCTCTTTTAACTATTTCAATTTTGATGGTAAAATCTATGACCAGAATGTAGGCCTGGCAGTGAGCAACAGTAAGTATGGCCGGGACATTGGAAGAAATACGAGGTCAGTTTGAAAAAAACGGAACTTCGTCCACTAAATTTTTCTACGAATACCTGCTACTTATTGTGATGGTCTACTTCGAAATACATTCCTCCACAACTGATACACCTTTCCAAATGCCGTTTCCGCCTCCGATAGCAGTCTTGGTAGGTCGGATCGCGTGAAGCGCCGTCTGCGAATTTTCTTTTATCTCGTTGCAAATCTTCGTCCTTTCAACGGGTTGTTCACGTTTGCAAATAAACAAATATCCACAGGGGCCAGGTCTGGAGAGTATGGAGGGTATGGAGGGTGAGGCAGCACAGTGATTTCGGTTTTGGGCAATAGTCAAACACCAACACGGATGGTTGGTTGGTTGGTTGGTTTGTGGGATTGAAGGGACCAGAATACTAGGGCCATCGGTCCCTTCTTCCATTAAGTTGAAACCCCCCACAAGAAATAAAAAGACAGGGCAAGAAAGACTCAGACTGAGACCAGACAAAAGGAATTAAAATCACGCAGAGTGTGACAGTGATTGGCCCGCCATAGGAAAAAAAAGAAAAGCCAACCACCAAGAAACGCACTGAAAACCCCAGCCTAAAATCGTAGGCCAAAGGCCAGACTCAACACAAAAAAAGGACAGACAATTCAAGCGATAAAAACCCCCTGCACGAATAAAACTCAAAACTAAATCAGAAATCGCAACGTCATCTGACAAGCGTATCAGGCAGCGCAAACGTCAGCCTGGGCGGAGTTAAAAGCGGGCAGTCCGACAAGATGTGGACCACAGTCAAAGCTGACCCGCAGCGACATAAAGGTGGGTCCCCGCGGGGCAATAAATACACGTGTGGACCAACAGGGATGAATGTGTGAGTGCGTTATCGTGATGCAAGAGCCATGAATCGTCTCGCCACATTTGAGCCCGTTTCCTTCTCACATTCTCTCGCAGGCGTCGCAACACGCGCCGATAGTACCATCGACTAACAGTTTGTCCCTGTGGTACGGACTCACGATGGCTACTCCTTCAAAGTCAAAGAAAACTATCAGCATGGCTTTGGTATTTTACCTGACCTCACGAGCTTTCTTTGGTCCTGAAGAATCTTTCCCGACCCAATGTGAAGACTGAACCTTGGTGTCAACATCATAACCGTAGACCCATGTCTCATCAACAGCCATGATTCTCGTAAGGAACATCTCGTTCTCATTTGCGCAATCATTTGGGCAATCCAAATGCTCCTCCAAGATTGCGAGGCGAAGACCTTTCTGGTCTTGACTCATGAGCCATGGGACGAATTTGGCGACAACGCGATGCATTCCGAGATGCTGTGTCAGGATTTCGTGACATGATCCAACTGAAATCCTACATTCTTCTGCAGTCTTTCAGTCAGTCAGTCTTCGAATGGCGAGCACAATTTCGTTGACGTTCCTGACATTAGCGTCGTCGGAAGACGTGGAAGGGCGTCCTGAACGGGGATCATCTTTAACTTCCGTCCGGCCCCTTTTAAACCGTGCCAACTATTTGTAACACCAAGCCGACCCATTGTGAAGACTGAACCTTGGTGTCAACATCATAACCGTAGACTCATGTCTCATCAACAGCCATGATTCTCGTGAGGAACATCTCGTTCTCATTTGCGCAATCATTTGGGCAATCCAAATGCTCCTCCAAGATTGCGAGGCGAAGACCTTTCTGGTCTTGACTCATGAGCCATGGGACGAATTTGGCGACAACGCGATGCATTCCGAGATGCTGTGTCAGGATTTCGTGACATGATCCAACTGAAATCCTACATTCTTCTGCAGTCTTTCAGTCAGTCAGTCTTCGAATGGCGAGCACAATTTCGTTGACGTTCCTGACATTAGCGTCGTCGGAAGACGTGGAAGGGCGTCCTGAACGGGGATCATCTTTAACTTCCGTCCGGCCCCTTTTAAACCGTGCCAACTATTTGTAACACCAAGCCGACCCATTGTGAAGACTGAACCTTGGTGTCAACATCATAACTGTAGACCCATGTCTCATCAACAGCCATGATTCTCGTGAGGAACATCTCGTTCTCATTTGCGCAATCATTTGGGCAATCCAAATGCTCCTCCAAGATTGCGAGGCGAAGACCTTTCTGGTCTTGACTCATGAGCCATGGGACGAATTTGGCGACAACGCGATGCATTCCGAGATGCTGTGTCAGGATTTCGTGACATGATCCAACTGAAATCCTACATTCTTCTGCAGTCTTTCAGTCAGTCAGTCTTCGAATGGCGAGCACAATTTCGTTGACGTTCCTGACATTAGCGTCGTCGGAAGACGTGGAAGGGCGTCCTGAACGGGGATCATCTTTAACTTCCGTCCGGCCATTTTTAAACCGTGCCAACTATTTGTAACACCAAGTACGGCTTAAGAACTCATCACCGACGGCTTACTGCATAATTTGGTGTGTCTCTATATAGATTTTCTTGAATTTCACGCAGATGCGTTGCTCCTCTAAGTCATCTCGCAATTCGCAAACTGTGCGACACAACGTTCTACGAAATACAGCACTCAACAATATCTGACATGCAACAATGAAACTTTCCGCAATTACACATTCAACAGCGTGCAGGGATGGCAACCGCATATCACGCCAACTCAGCACTGGCGGGAAATTACGAGTGTTCGGGAATTTTTTGAACACATCTCGTAATCGTCAATGAGCTGGAGAGAAAGGTTTTTGTGAAATACAATAAATTTAAACCAGAAAATCGTTTATTAGAAACGGTACGTAGACAATACAAATCTCTTTCGCCCCTTGAAGCTGGGCATCACGAATTCGCTTCATACCAGTGCATTCGGTTAACTGTTTTCGAGCGCTATTGCCTGTAGGTGCAGATTCTACACAAAGCTTCCAACGCTTCTGACATGTGCTGTCATGTCCTCGGTGTTTCAGGTACTTCTAGAGCGACGTAATTTTTTATTTTTTTCTTCCATGAACAAATTTATTGAGGCATTAAGCGGTTGAAGGTAGTAAGACGAGCATTAGGTAACGTGCACAAACTATGAATTCATGCACCCTAAAATCAACTTCATTCCTTAATTAGAGCATAACAACTGTGTAATTTCCTAAGCTTACTTGTAACCAGAAAACACAAGCGT
This sequence comes from Schistocerca serialis cubense, assembly GCF_023864345.2. Taxonomy (NCBI): domain Eukaryota; kingdom Metazoa; phylum Arthropoda; class Insecta; order Orthoptera; family Acrididae; genus Schistocerca; species Schistocerca serialis. Next base: position 121,673,689 of record NC_064649.1, read on the forward strand.
GTTTTCGTAATCTACTGAAAATCAACTTGAATCGATGTGATGTTAAAGGCCCATTCATGTCGTTGTCATTGTTACAGAAGAGATTTTTTATACTCCATGATTCACCATCTAGTACGCCTTCCATTGTAATAAAGTTTGAAGATATAAAGAATATGATACACTGAAATAAAATGTTGTAGCGAAAAGTTACAAAACCGCCGATGTTAATAACACTTCTCGACAAATCAAGAAACAATATGAATTACATATGGGTCAACCAGTCATGAATAAGGCCCAGAAAACAAATTAGACATGTTGCCATGGGATATAATGGTAAAAATCACAAACAATAGAACAATGCTTAAAAATGTCGTACGCTGCAATAGGTTTTCGAACAAATAATACTTCTAAGTTACATCTCTAGCATAAAATCGGACCTATAGGTGACAAAATGGCTCTGAGCACTATGGGACTCAACTGCTGTGGTCAGAAGTCCCCTAGAACTTAGAACTACTTAAACCTAACTAACCTAAGGACATCACACACATCCATGCCCGAGGCAGGATTCGAACCTGCGACCGTAGCAGTCGCACGGTTACGGACTGCGCGCCTAGAACCGCGAGACCACCGCGGTCGGCTAGGTGACAACATCTTGACCTTAGGTGTGCAGTGACTCTTAATCAGCGTTCCATGGGTCAAACAGAACTGTTTTTTAAACCATGTTACAAAGAGCACGCGTATTCCCAAAATGAAACTGCTTTTGGTACAAACATTGTTGAAAACAAACACTTCACAAAAGAGAACGAAAGCGCTACATACAGCAAGTAAAGAAAGACTGATAATCTTTTCATGGTTGGCTATCATTCCACATTCTTTGACTTTCTCCCTAATGCTACCGGTTCACTCCCCCTCCCCTTTCCTCCCGCGTCATACGTTCTATGCCTATGACAAGCTACGTGCATAATATTTGTCTCCCATACTCTGTTAACCTCTATATATGTACACATGACTGTAATAATTTGCTGTATGCGTAACAGTTGTGGCTTTAGTACGTAATCTGGAATACGCGATTTGTACCTTTTCTTGGTCTGTATAAAGCAATCCCTTCACGAACTATGTAACGTGTGTAATCAGTAGTTTGAATATCGTAAGTTTAATTCCTTTACTTAACCCTTCAGTGACTGTACAATGGGGTCTAGTGAAGCAGGGGATACACCCGTCGGCTTTGACCAACGACGTCAGAATTGGCCAGAGAGCATTTATCACACAGATGAAAGAGCTGACAAGAATGATCAGAAACAAAGTAATACGAGAGACGAACAATATAGTTGACATAGATAACGGCCAGTACAATTTTCACGCTAAGGATATCGCGTGTTGGTATACACTCCTGGAAATGGAAAAAAGAACACATTGACACCGGTGTGTCAGACCCACCATACTTGCTCCGGACACTGCGAGAGGGCTGTACAAGCAATGATCACACGCACGGCACAGCGGACACACCAGGAACCGCGGTGTTGGCCGTCGAATGGCGCTAGCTGCGCAGCATTTGTGCACCGCCGCCGTCAGTGTCAGCCAGTTTGCCGTGGCATACGGAGCTCCATCGCAGTCTTTAACACTGGTAGCATGCCGCGACAGCGTGGACGTGAACCGTATGTGCAGTTGACGGACTTTGAGCGAGGGCGTATAGTGGGCATGCGGGAGGCCGGGTGGACGTACCGCCGAATTGCTCAACACGTGGGGCGTGAGGTCTCCACAGTACATCGATGTTGTCGCCAGTGGCCGGCGGAAGGTGCACGTGCCCGTCGACCTGGGACCGGACCGCAGCGACGCACGGATGCACGCCAAGACCGTAGGATCCTACGCAGTGCCGTAGGGGACCGCACCGCCACTTCCCAGCAAATTAGGGACACTGTTGCTCCTGGGGTATCGGCGAGGACCATTCGCAACAGTCTCCATGAAGCTGGGCTACGGTCCCGCACACCGTTAGGCCGTCTTCCGCTCACGCCCCAACATCGTGCAGCCCGCCTCCAGTGGTGTCGCGACAGGCGTGAATGGAGGGACGAATGGAGACGTGTCGTCTTCAGCGATGAGAGTCGCTTCTGCCTTGGTGCCAATGATGGTCGTATGCGTGTTTGGCGCCGTGCAGGTGAGCGCCACAATCAGGACTGCATACGACCGAGGCACACAGGGCCAACACCCGGCATCATGGTGTGGGTTCAAATGGTTCAAATGGCTCTGAGCACTATGGGACTCAACTGCTGTGGTCATAAGTCCCCTAGAACTTAGAACTACTTAAACCTAACTAACCTAAGGACAGCACACAACACCCAGCCATCACGAGGCAGAGAAAATCCCTGACCCCGCCGGGAATCGAACCCGGGAACCCGGGCGTGGTGTGGGGAGCGATCTCCTACACTGGCCGTACACCACTGGTGATCGTCGAGGGGACACTGAATAGTGCACGGTACATCCAAACCGTCATCGAACCCATCGTTCTACCATTCCTAGACCGGCAAGGGAACTTGCTGTTCCAACAGGACAATGCACGTCCGCATGTATCCCGTGCCACCCAACGTGCTCTACAAGGTGTAAGTCAACTACCCTGGCCAGCAAGATCTCCGGATCTGTCCCCCATTGAGCATGTTTGGGACTGGATGAAGCGTCGTCTCACGCGGTCTGCACGTCCAGCACGAACGCTGGTCCAACTGAGGCGCCAGGTGGAAATGGCATGGCAAGCCGTTCCACAGGACTACATCCAGCATCTCTACGATCGTCTCCATGGGAGAATAGCAGCCTGCATTGCTGCGAAAGGTGGATATACACTGTACTAGTGCCGACATTGTGCATGCTCTGTTGCCTGTGTCTATGTGCCTGTGGTTCCGTCAGTGTGATCATGTGATGTATCTGACCCCACGAATGTGTCAATAAAGTTTCCCCTTCCTGGGACAATGAATTCACGGTGTTCTTATTTCAATTTCCAGGAGTGTAGTATTATTTCTCTGGAAAATTAAAGGGAAAAAAATTGATGGAAAATATTGATAGCACAGAATACATCACGTCACATATACACTCAGTCGCAAAAGTATTTGGACAGTGGGAAGTTTCACAATGAGTACTCGAGAAACACTGACTATGAAACCCAAACATATTTATTAGCAATATATATGTGTAACAACATTAATTTTTTTTTCACTAGCTGCTTATATTTTATGACCCACCGTCTAATTTCGTATATTGCAACTTAGCCGCTGTGACTGGGTCCGGGGTCCGCAGTGACTGAAAGTAACACCACACCGGCTCCCGTCCCCACTCACACCGTTGACCGTGTCCCGCCACGTGGAGGCGGGCTCCGTTTAGATCCATTTGATATCTTTTTTTTTTGTGCAGCATTAGAAAAACTTATAACTAATACAAAATCAAGTAAGATATTAATAAACAAAACGAAATTAAATATTTAGAAAGAAGGAAGGAAGAGAACTGAATAGAGAAGTTATAGGTATAATATTGCCCGTCACCTGGTTGTGGGCGGCGGCCCGGGTCTTGGAATGACCCTCAAGACGCTGGCCGTTGCTCACCATGCCTTTAACATCTACCATCCTAAAAACTACCTTAACTAGAAGAGATTAGGGTACGTTAAAGCTAGAAACTAAGACTAAGACCTCCATGTCCAGCCTGCTAAACTATTTACGAGAGGCCACTGATTTTGTGCTTGGTTCAAAGTTGCTAATGGAAGGGTACTCGTGGTAAAAGTAATAAGGTAATGACGCTAACGGTTTGTGTTGAGCCTACAAGGCTCCTAGTAGAGTACATCAGGCGCAAGCACCTCCCGGCCCCGCCGACAACACGACCTGAACTGTGGTTTTCCCCGATCTACCATAGGTATCCGTCGGGTTGGGCTCAAAGGAGAGGAACCACAATTAAGATCCTTCCATCCAGGACGTGCGCCGCCTCTTACCAGGGGGGCGTAGGTCCCTTGAAGAGGTGCCCAACTTTAAGCTTCAGATGAGAAGTTCTTAGTATAGTGGAGGTTGAGGTATAGGCTGTGTAGGTTGGTTGTACAAACAGTTCACACTGAGCCAATGAGACTTACAATGATACGTGGTGTGGCAGTTAGCACCTTCCGTCCCCGCCAGCAACACAGCCTGAGCGGTGATTTTCCCCGATCTACCATAGGTATCCGTCGGGTTGGGCTCAAAAGAGAGGGACCATAATTAAGATCCTTCCATACAGACTGTGCGCTGCCTCTTAACGGAAGGCGTAGGTCCCTTGAAGAGGTACCTAGCTTTAAGCTCTTATTGGACATGGAGATGCTGTTAACTATTTATATATATGGTGCAATCTGTTTTTAGGATTGTATGTGATTTGTGCACCTCTTGTCGGTTGTTCCACTCTGTTCTTTGAATTTGACTTGGTTGACACTATGGATCATCCGCGCTGGACGCTTCAATATCTGTGTTGGTGCCCTGGTCTGTATCTGTTTCTTCTTCATCACTCGTGGTGCTAAGCATATCTGTGTCCCCCTGGGCATCGTGACGTCTGTTTGGACCGACTTGCCTTCGGTAGGGTCTGTTGCGCAAGTGAAGGTAGGGTCTGTTGCGCAAGTATTCTATTTGTTGGATCTTCGAGATTTCGTCCGTTAGTTTGTTGAGTTCAGTCCACCTTTCCGGGTCGCGTATTATGGCATGTAGTTCGTTCTGTGTGTTCAGGCGATTTATGTGTACTGTGTGTCTTATGTTCGTGCGTTGTCCGCAGAAGAAGACAGTATGTTCAGGGGAACCTTCTTCCCCGCATGTGCATCTATTAGTCTGCTGCAGACTCACGCGGTACAGGTGCGTGGGATAAGGGCCATGTCCTGTGATGAAATGTACCATACCGCGGCTGGGATCAATATGTTTTAGTTTTAGTCTTTCCCGGATGTCAGGGAAGAAGTTGTATACACGGCGGCCCTTATCGCTGTTGGCCCACTCGCTCTGCCAGGTATCCACTCGCCATAGCGTGTTGTCTCAGTCGGTACACCAGTGATCTGCCGAACCTGGTCTATTCTCCCCATCCTAAGCCAGTACATTGCTGCGCGGTACCTGATGGTGATATCTATGGGGAAAATTCCCATGACGACACATAGTGCGTCATTTGATGTTGTGTTGAATGCCCCTGTTAGTCGAAGTAGAACACTTCTTTGGCCTCGACGTACAATGGTTCTGTTGGTTGAGAGATTTAACCTGTGGGCCCACGTACTGGCAGCAAAGCATAGTACTGACTCGAAGAGAGCGCAATGGTATGTTCGTGTCACTGACAGGGGTAGTCTGAATTGTTCCGAATTTAGCCTAGCCAGTTTGTGTAGTATCTTTTCTGCTTTGTTTGTGCATATTCGCATGTGTTCGTGGAAGTTCAATCGTTCATCAATGTATACTCCTAGATAGCGTGTGACTGCTAGTCTTTTTATGTTTGTGTCCCCGATTTTGACTATTGGGTTCCTGCGCAGGATACCTTTTAGCAATGTATAAGTTTTGTTTCCTGCTATCTTTAATTTATTATCTGTGCACCATTGGGTTATTGTCCTAAGTGTTCCATTGGCTCATTCTTCTAGTTGGACACGGTTATTTGCTGAAACTACGACGAGTAGATCATCAGCATAAGCGACAGCTCCATCTGTCAAGATGTGCTCCTCTAGTAACCGTAGGAGCGGTTCTATAACTATGTCCCAGAAGATGGGGCCGCAGATCGACCCTTGTGGACAGCCTTTTGTAATTCGTTTAATCACTTTCTGGTTGTCCATTTGCCAAACGACCGTTCTGTCTCTGCAGTAGTCCACGAAACTATTATACAGAGACTCCGGTACCTGCAGGTGTCTGAGCCTCTTGAACAAGGCCGGCCACCAGAGGTTGTCGAAGGCACCTGAGATGTCTATCATAATTGCAAGTGTGTATTTGGAGGGTGTGTCGTGTACTATTTGGAGTGCTCTGTTAATTGCGTCGTCTATAGATTTCCCTTCCCTGAAGCCGTATTGGTGTGGTGTCAGTCCCCGTAGTGTTCGGTGTGCTTGTAGTCTTTTGCAGAGTAGTTTTTCTTGTACTTTACCGAGTGTATTGATAAGGCAAATTGGTCTGTATGACTTGGGGTCTGATGGGTCTTTGTCTGGAGCCTTTTTGATGATAACCGCCTTCGAGGTCTTCCACACTGCAGGCACACGGCCCAGCCTTAATGCATCGTTTAACAACGTTGTGAGAAACGGGGTGATATGCGGTGCAATTTGTTTCAGTACCTCAGAGTGGATACCTTCCGGTCCAGGCGCCTTTTTGTTTTTGAGTTCTGAGATCGCTGTCGCCACTTCTTCCTGCGCAAATGGACAGGTGACGGTTCGTGTGGTGTATACTGTGTCTACTTCGCGTCTCAGTGCTGCATGTTGTGTTGTGTCTGTGTCTGCGATGTCGTCGGGCAGGAGTTTGCTCAGCAGGAACTCCGCTGTGCGTCTCCAGCCCTTAGTCATCTCACCATCCTCCTGTCGCAGCGTTCCCAGAACCAGTGGGCTCTTAATTTTCTCTGTCACGATTTTGTATGGTTCCCCCCAAATGTTTAATTGTGTTTGTGCTGCTACATGGCTGTTCCAATGGTCTTTCCTGGTCTTATTCAGCTCAAGTTTATATTTATCCTTGGCAAGCCGGTGTAGTCGTAATTGTCTTTCTCTATCTGAAATTGCTCGTTGGTAAAGTTTACGTTTACGTTTTGAGTCTTGTTTGAGTCGTGTTAATTGTGTAGTCCAGGGAATATTTTGGTGTTTTGTCATTCTTTGTGTGTGTATGCAGGTGTTCTGTGTGTGTGTGTGATGATATCTGTCAGCATGTGTGCTCTGTAATCAACACTGCCGGTGATGTCTTGCGGTATGTGCTCATGTATTTTTTGTCTGACCCTGTCCCAATCTGTTTTGTCAAATAATAGTCTTTTTGGTAGTGTTTCTGTGTTGACGTTTGGTGTGCCACTTAAGGTTAGTGTGATGATGTTGTGGTCGCTAGCAGTGATCTGGTCATGTACGGTCCAGTCTCGTACGTGGTTGATGGCGGCATTATTGACGAGGGTGATGTCTATGTTTGATGAATGACCGTTGTGTCCGATGTGAGTCGGGTGATGTCCTTCCTTGTTGAGTACGTGTAGTCTGTTTTCTTGGATGATGTCATTTATTATTCTACCTCTGTCGTCAGTTCTGTCTGAATGCCACAGGGTTGATCTGGCATTTATGTCTGCACAGATGAGAAGTTTTTTGTTGCCAGCGTATTGCGCAACATCTCTGATGAGGTCTGCGTATGGTTTGATGCAATGACAGAATTGGGCGTACAGCGACGCGATGATCCAAGTATCCCCGTTGTGTGTGACTTCAACTGTAACTAGGTGCTCGGAACAGAGTTCTGTAATTTTGACTGGATGTATTTCTTTGTTTAGGATTATGACAGATGCCATGCAGCCTGTCCCCTCCGCAACTGTCACCGCACTTGGAGGAAAGTTGGGGATATGCCCTTGTCTAGTGTATGGCTCCTGTATGCACAGAATGTCACTTTTTAGTTCACGTAGGACCCGTGGGAGCTCCGAATTTACAAGTATACTCCGCATAGCATTAAGCTGTGCTATTAGCAGTTTGGGTGTTTAACTGTGGCGTAGCACTTGCTGCCAGTTTGACTGTAATCGAAGTATGTTCTCCCATGAGCCCTTACGTGATTCTCGTAAAGCTTGTCCATATCGAATGGTTCCTCCCTGCGGGCGCACACCTGCATGAGCAGGTCTAGTAGGCTGTCTGGATCTGTTGGGATATTCTCCGTTTTGAGAATCAGTCTATCGGTTTGCTCTGATGTACGGAAACAAACAGATTGGCCGTACGGGTGTAGGGTGCGGATGAGCATCCGCTGTGCCGTCTCTAAGATGTCTCTTTTTTCTAGCCTACTTAATTTTACGTTTATATCTAGCTTGTCGTAACTAAAACTATCGGTGTCGATGGCGTGTGTTGGCGTCTCTGCAGCCGTGACGTGTCGTGATGGTGTAGTGGCGTTGTTGTGCACCTCTGCGGGGGGCGCTGGATTGACTTCCTCGTTGGTTGTTGAGGGGGTTTCCTTGGGCGTCGGCACTGAGGCTGTTGGTTGGGGGGCTGCGAAGGTGTTGGTATCATCAGGGGTATGCACTTTCGTATCACTAGGTTTTGAGGCAGCCTGCGATTGCCGCGATTGGTCGTCACACGCTTTCACTTTCGGGACTCTCTTAGGGTGTTTGGGTTTTCTACGCGGTTTTAGTTTCCTAAAGGCTGCGATGATTCGTTTGTTTTTTGTGTGTTTCGTTTGTGCAGTCTTGATGTGTATCAGATGTGTTGGTTGTTTGTGCCTCCATTCTGCATTGATTTGACGTGATTTGGTTCCCACTTGACTGCTCGTCTACGCTATCTGTGACAGACATAACAGCTTTTGGTATGTTATGCGCACTGTCGCCTCTATTGCCAGACCCTCCGCAGACTTTTGTTGCGGTTGTTGCTGCGGCTTTTTGTGTGGCATTCGCGGTGTCTGCCGGCGCTGTGGCCTGTTCAAGGTCGGTATTACGGTTTCGAATATCATTGTTATGAACACTACAATCTCTGGCGTAAGGGCAATAATAGACGTCGTCTTCTTCCTCTGTCAGTGAGTCAGAGAGAGTTATTTTGCGTTTGATTTGATTACAATCTGAGGAGTCTGATTTGTCCATGTTTTCCGTTTGGACTCCAGTTGTGCTTGCTTGCGTTACGGTTGTGTTTAGCACTGTTGGGTTCAAGGTATCACCTTGTATGAAAATGATTGGTTTGATGCGTCCTTCGCATTTTGTAGTGTCGTATGTGCGTCGTCGTGCTGGAGTGGATGGGTGATCTTGAGTCGTCAGCAACGCTGTTTTGTGCAGTTGCTTTGGTTGGTCATGTGTGGTGTTGTTTTCTGGTGTGTCGGTATCAGGATTTGGGGTTATCATGTCTATTCTCAGTAGTTCGTCTTCGACTTCGTGTATCCTGTTCATAAGGGTCGTCTGGAATGCCATCCAGTACATTCTTTGTCTTTTGATTAGTTTGGCGGATTCTGGTGACATTTGTCCTGTGAGTGTTAGGTCGTCTATGTATTCAGTGATTGCATGATGGCTGTCTTCCAGGTTTGTATTGTGTATCAAGCCTGGAATGTGACCATTGTTGGGGTAGTCGTCAGGTAATAGTTTTTGCCTCTTACGCCAGAGTATTGCACGTAGATGGTTTCTGTGCCTGGTGGGTGGTGACTTGTATGATCTTATTTTTTCAGGGGTTGATTTATGGAGCATGTTGTTTGACTCGGGGGTGTTCAGTTGCCATAGTCAGTACTGTCAATTAGTCTATCAAGCAGCTGTTTGTAGGTCTGGCAGACGACACCCCTGCTCTTATTGCAAATTCGGTTTCTGTTCCTGCACGGGATGCAATCGATGGGCTCTGATGCTCGACAGTCCGCGCGTTTGTGGCCCTTTTTGCCACACCTTGAACAGGTCGTACCAGTGTCTGCGCAGGCTTTGGTTGTATGGCCAAGGTCACAACAGTTGTAACACTGGCTCACTGACGTATAGTCTTTGACAGATAGGGATTGGAAGTCTATGTACACCCTTCCTTTTATGGTGAGGTACCAATAAATTCTTGGTGTGACTTCCAACACTTAGTGGTTGTATCCCTTTCCTTTGGGCCCTGTGCGGAATCTGATTTTCACGTCTTTGTCGAATTCGTCTTTTGTGAAATCGTCACTGAGATTTTGGTCGTGTAAACACTCAAGAAATTCTCTATCCGAGATAGTGTCTGTCACTCGATAGACTATCACCAAAGGTTGCCGCTTTCTGGGCCCTTCACACGCGATATTCTCAATATCTTTCGCCTTTTCTATTATTTTCCTACAGTCCTCCTGTGTTACTGCTTCGACAATCACAGCTGTCTTCGTGTTTCTTATTGACTTAATGTGTAGGTTGTCTCGTCTTGGGTTGATGTTTTTTGTCAACGTTTGTTTTATTGTTTTCGTGTCTTGGTTGTTGGTAGACTTTATGAAGAGAGTGGTTGCCTGCTTGACTTTTGCCACCTCAATGCGTTTATGTTCTTTGGGTGTGGTGGAGAGTGCCATAGAGTATGTCAGTGTCTTGGCCTCTTGGCGTGCATGTTCAGTAAGCTTTCCTGTCAGTTCCCTAATTTGGTCCCTGAGCTCTTGGTTTATTTCAGCGAGTTTTGTATTGTCTTCCTCGAGTTTGTTGACCTGTTCTGTGAGAGACTCAATTCTAAGGTCCTTAACTGGGTCAGCTGAGTGCTGAAGTTCGCGCAGTAGATCTTTGCTCTGCTCTTGCAGCAGCTCGACCTTTGCTTCTGCTGACGTGAGTTGGAAAGCCAAAGGGAATATTTTATTCCTTATCGTATTCAGTACGCTACTCGATACGTGTTTGGCCTTTAATTCCGCCCCAATGTCATTTAATAGCTCGTCAATTGCAGCGATCTTCTGACTCGGTGACATGACGGCATATTCGTGGGCACCAGACGCCATGCCTATAGGCGATACTTTGCAACTGGTGCTGCTCTGCGCTCTACTAAGCGTCCCTTTCGTGGACTTGGGTGTGGTGTTAGCACCACTTAGTTGGCGTGCTCGATCCAGGATTGCGAATCTGTGTTATAGTTCTTAAAGAGTGACCTTTATTTGGTGTGTATTGCGTGTACGGCACCACATTGTGACACGTAAGTCCCTAAAGCGATACGTCACAGAACGAGGCCGAATGTGGGCTGGGTGGCTTCGCCGGCGATGTCCGATCGACACCGAGCGCCGCGGTCAGCTCCGCACGTCAGCCGGCCACGTGGTTCGCGGGACCAGGTGGGGACTGTGAGCTCGCGTAAGCTGCTGACTCCCGCGGTTGGGCGCGGAAACACGGGTCGTGCTTAAGCCGTCGGCACACGGACCGTGCCGTCGAACGTCAACGTTGAGCGTGCCAAGTTCAACGTGCTGCAGAACGCTCAGGAACGATGCGACTCGTGCATACGGTACGTGGGCCCCAAGCGTGGCATACGCGATCGCAACGCACTTCAGCGGCAGTTGAGGGATGTTTCTAGTTCGTAAATCACACTGTTTACTCAACGGGCGCGCGTAAAATTCCCACATTAGCGCTGTTAAAACGCACATTTCCTCCATCGTCCACGAAAAGGAAAGTACTATGTCCAATCAATAAGGACACAGGTTTATAAAAGTTCCATTACAAACAGTGCGGTACAAATTTGGAATACTTCTGTGTATAATAAACATTATTTCATCATTCTTACATTTTAGTAAAACCGCAAGGTCAGTCTTACTTGATCAGTGTTCCTAATCAGTAGCAGAAACTTTGCAACACGTGAATTACGAAGCGAAAAGGAAAAAGGAGCAAAATATCTTTATACAAGTAGCGCAAGCTGTCCTGTAGATTAAGCCAATCGAACAAAGTCACCCATCAAAAAAAGGTGAACTTATACACTCCTGGAAATGGAAAAAAGAACACATTGACACCGGTGTGTCAGACCCACCATACTTGCTCCGGACACTGCGAGAGGGCTGTACAAGCAATGATCACACGCACGGCACAGCGGACACACCAGGAACCGCGGTGTTGGCCGTCGAATGGCGCTAGCTGCGCAGCATTTGTGCACCGCCGCCGTCAGTGTCAGCCAGTTTGCCGTGGCATACGGAGCTCCATCGCAGTCTTTAACACTGGTAGCATGCCGCGACAGCGTGGACGTGAACCGTATGTGCAGTTGGCGGACTTTGAGCGAGGGCGTATAGTGGGCATGCGGGAGGCCGGGTGGACGTATCGCCGAATTGCTCAACACGTGGGGCGTGAGGTCTCCACAGTACATCGATGTTGTCGCCAGTGGTCGGCGGAAGGTGCACGTGCCCGTCGACCTGGGACCGGACCGCAGCGACGCACGGATGCACGCCAAGAACGTAGGATCCTACGCAGTGCCGTAGGGGACCGCACCGCCACTTCCCAGCTAATTAGGGACACTGTTGCTCCTGGGGTATCGGCGAGGACCATTCGCAACCGTCTCCATGAAGCTGGGCTACGGTCCCGCACACCGTTAGGCCGTCTTCCGCTCACGCCCCAACATCGTGCAGCCCGCCTCCAGTGGTGTCGCGACAGGCGTGAATGGAGGGACGAATGGAGACGTGTCGTCTTCAGCGATGAGAGTCGCTTCTGCCTTGGTGCCAATGATGGTCGTATGCGTGTTTGGCGCCGTGCAGGTGAGCGCCACAATCAGGACTGCATACGACCGAGGCACACAGGGCCAACACCCGGCATCATGGTGTGGGGAGCGATCTCCTACACTGGCCGTACACCACTGGTGATCGTCGAGGGGACACTGAATAGTGCACGGTACATCCAAACCGTCATCGAACCCATCGTTCTACCATTCCTAGACTGGCAAGGGAACTTGCTGTTCCAACAGGACAATGCACGTCCGCATGTATCCCGTGCCACCCAACGTGCTCTAGAAGGTGTAAGTCAACTACCCTGGCCAGCAAGATCTCCGGATCTGTCCCCCATTGAGCATGTTTGGGACTGGATGAAGCGTCGTCTCACGCGGTCTGCACGTCCAGCACGAACGCTGGTCCAACTGAGGCGCCAGGTGGAAATGGCATGGCAAGCCGTTCCACAGGACTACATCCAGCATCTCTACGATCGTCTCCATGGGAGAATAGCAGCCTGCATTGCCGCGAAAGGTGGATATACACGGTACTAGTGCCGACATTGTGCATGCTCTGTTGCCTGTGTCTATGTGCCTGTGGTTCTGTCAGTGTGATCATGTGATGTATCTGACCCCAGGAATGTGTCAATAAAGTTTCCCCTTCCTGAGACAATGAATTCACGGTGTTCTTATTTCAATTTCCAGGAGTGTATTTACATAACATCAAATATTATAATATATACTTATATTAAACTAATAATAAAGTATCAGAATCGAATAAAAACGCGAATCTTAGGAAAAAAATTTGGAAGTGGCAAGACACGAACCACCGCCCCATCAAAATAATTTATGAGGCAGTGACGCTAGGCACTACGCTACAGCAACATCATACTGTTGATGTGTTATTATAGTATCTTAGCTCTTGCAGGAAACCTTAATCGTGGATATGTTACTAATTGAAGTTTAATTATAATAAATTGTACCAAGAACAATGCCTTTTGGGTAGATCTTCAGTGTGTCGCTAGCTTCAAATAGCCTACTCTCATAATACGCAAGTTACAATAATTCTTTTGCCACGAATATGATGTTTCTCATTATTTGATTGGAACGAATCACACAGTTAACAACGGTTTTTTTAATCATTCTCAATTTGCTGTTGCTCAGAAACAGCATATATACATACAGGCTTGAAATGAATGCCAATATGGCGCCTCACAACTCTGTACTGAAGGGAGACGGCGTATGTGTGACGTAGGTGGCGTTGTGCCATCTCATTGGTTAACGCTCAGACGCACGCTCAGAATATCTGACATGCCAGATATTGCCCTGCACGTTCGGAAAGACTCCCGAACGTGCTATTCCACGCTATGACGTCAGAAACTCGGCACGCTCAACGCTCAACGTTCGGATGCACGGTCCGTGTGCCGACGGCTTTAGGAACACCGGTTTGCTGTGGCCAGCGCAGTTTGGCCTACTTGCGAAACTCACGCGTAGTGCGTGTCAGCTGGCGCACTGCGACCTACTCTCGGGACTTTGCGTTCCGTCGCTCGGCGTATCGCTTTACGTTACTCGTAATCAATTTGCTTCACTATCGACAGTTTATGACTTTTACCTACAATATGTCTATAATTCAGAATTATGATCGTTTCCCTTCACTGTATGGGTATTGTTCACACTGGTTTTCTTCATATTAAGCTAGTCTTTTCTGCGAGATTTGCTACCATATGTTATTCTTCGTTTTTAGTCTAAGTCCGTTATTATCAGTTTTTTATTCGGGACACTTTTGGAAGCTACCCTTCACTGTTCTAACATGTTATCGTGAGTTTGGTGGATATTTAACGTCTAATTACGGAGAAAAATCCTACCATACGTTACTTTGATGATTCGTCACACGGTAACTTTCCTTTCATATTGTTTTTAACACTTTCACAACACTGCGGTTAGTAATGTCAAGCGTTCCTAATCGTATTAGTAGTGTTTTTGGATATTAGCTGTAGTGAAATACCTTTGATGAGGTCCGACATTCTGTAAATGTGCCCGCGAAGTCACTAATGCACTATTTCTCTAGTCTAAACACGAGAAAATTTTGTAGGACTGCTTCACTTCACTATTATCCATCACTGATCATTGATTTTTCGTTCACTGGCGTGATTGTTCCCGAAAGAACCAACAAAAAGACCGTAGTTGCGGGAGCGCGCGCGAGACACGTCCGTACGCGCTCGTGGTAAGGACACCTTAACTGAAAGCTACCAAACTGATTATTATTATTTATTAATTCTTTTAACTTCTTATGTGTTATAGGGGTGCAACAACAGGTCGCCACCTTATTCTGCCTTCTGCTAGTATCTTCACTTCTTACAATCCCACAAAAGAATTATTGTATTATTTGGTTTCCAAAACATAAATAACAGAAAAATTAACAACAAAAATGAAACATCCTGCACACCTTGCTGCTACAAAAGTATTCAGACACTGTCCAATAAATGTTCATAAGTTGTACGACGAAAATGTCAATACCTTGTGGATCCACCTTTCATTTTAAATTCCTCCTCCAATCTACTAGGCATACTTTCCACGAGTTTTTTCGTGAAATCTGGGCCTATATTTGCCCATTCTTGGCGCAGTTTCTCTTTCAAGGTCTCCTCCGTATAGATGTTGTCCGCGCGGAGGGTCCGTTTAAATTTATCCCACAAATGTTCGATTGGGTTAAGGTCTGGTTATTGGGGAGGAGGGTGCAACACTTTCGGGCAATTGAAGAGCAACCACATTTGTACAATATGCGCGGTATGCTTGGGATCATTATCCTGATAAAAATGAAAGTTGTTCGCAATACCTAGATGTTATGCACTCTGCTTCAAATGTCGTCGCAGCATATTCAAATACGCTTCCTTGTTCATCGTATCATCGATGAACACTAAATCACCCACACCATTGCCGGAGATGCATCCCCACACCATGATGCTCCCGCCTCCAGACTTTACTGTTGGTCTGACGTTCCTGGGATTCAGCTCTTCATTGGTCTTTCGCCACACGTTTGCCTTTCTGTCGCTTTGCCGTAATGTAAATTTACATTCGTCGCAAAATGTCACCCGATTCCACCAAGCCTGATCGTATTCGGCGTATTCCCTCGCAAACTGCATACGTTTCTTCTGGTTCACTGCATTTATGAATGGCCTTCGCCGTGCCACTCGACCAAGGTACTGCCATCGTCGTAGTACTCTCAGCACGGTTTCGGGATGAACTTTTATACCAAGGTCTCCCTCCACCTCACTTGCAATTCGTGTGGTAGATATTTTCGGATTCTGTTGTACCTTTCGCACAATCACACGTTCATCTATCTGTGAAAATGTCCGTGGCCGTCCAGTAATGCAACGGAATTCCAATCGGTCTCCTTTCTCGAACCGTTTAATAATGCCGTGAACCGTACTTTTCTTCATGTTCACTACTGCGGCAATTTCCCTGCAGGTTCTCCCCTTCGCGTGATGATAAACGACAAGTTACCTTTGCTCGAACGTAGAACACTTCCCTCTGCGTCCCATCGTCGACCTGCACAGGCTCGCGATACGTGTTTACTAATCATCGCTATCGTCTCGCGGAAATGTCGGACACACTGCAGGCGCTTCACCCTATGTGCGTCTCGGAATGAACTATTCTCTCAGATTGTCCGCCTTTGTCCGAATACTTTTGTTGCACCTTCCCATGCCGTTTTCAGGAAATATTACGTAACAGACACAAGTCCAACAACAATTCTTCGTATTTCACGTTGGGACATCGTACCCAGAGTCCCAAATACATTACAAAGTGCAATTTCTGTATTTGTTCATGCGGCAAACTGCAAAATTATGCGCCGTTACGTGCTGTCCGAATACTTTTGCGACTGAGTATATCTCGGACCTTATTCGAACTGTACTGTTCAAGTGCAGTACGTGATACAAGTTTGCCGTACGTCGATTTCTTCGTTTTCACTAGCATTAGTGTCCTGTTGTTCAGTTGAACTATGTATCCCTTGCTTCACTAAATCCTAAAGGAAGCACGGGATACAAATTTTACATATGTTGTTTATTTCGCCTCCGCTATCAAATGGTTCTAAGCACTATGGGACTCAACTGCTGTGGTCATCAGTCCCCTAGAACTTAGAACTACTTAAACCTAACTAACCTAAGGACATCACACACATCCATGCCCGAGGCAGGATTCGAACCTGCGACAACGCAGCACTCGCGCGGTTCCGGACTGAGCGCCTAGAACCGCTCGGCCACCGTGGCAGGCCCTCCGCTATCACTAACAGTCTTTCTTAGATATTAGTACTGACGATGGCAGAACGAGCTACGTACATAATATTTGTATCCCATACTCCGTTAACCTCTATACAGGATGAAAAGTATTTAAACCGACAAACTCTGGGAGGTTGTAGGGAACATCAAAACAAATATTTTTCCCTAATATCATTTTTTCCTATGAGGAGTATGTAAACCAGTAGAGGAAGATTTCGCTGGCGGCAAATTAATTAAACCAACAAACACTTTTCCATTTCTTTCTGACCACGTGACAACACATTAACAAAACCCAATTTCAGTTACAGTAGATTTTCAAAAATGCCTCCATTGACACGTAAACAAAGGTTACACCATCGGATCACGTTCTGTCTGACATGGGCAAAAACCCCAGGAGTATCCTGAATTGTTCCTGCTGCTGCTACTATCCGGGCAACCAGATCTTCTTCTGATGCAACAGGAGTTGCGTAAACAGGGTTGCGCATCTCTTCTCACCCACAAAAGTCCAGAGGGGACATGTCTGGGGATCGACCATACCATGGTACAGTACCACCTCTGCCAATCCACGTTTCTGGGAACCGTCGGTCCAGGAATCGACGCACACGACGACTGAAGTGTGCCGGCGCCCCGTCATGTTGGAACCACATGCGTTGTCTTGTAGGGAGCGGGACGTCTTCCAGCAATTCTGGCAATGCTCTGGCGAGAAAATTGTAATAGTGCCTGCCATTTAATGACCTAGGTAGCAGATACGGCCCAATTAAACAGTCCCCAACGACACCGACCCACACATTAACGAAGAACCGCACTTGATGAGCGCTAGTAACTGTGGCATGTGGGTTATCCTCACTCCAAACATACGAATTGTGCATGTTGAAGACTCCATCACGCCCGAACATTGCTTCATCGGTAAACAACACAGAGGATGGAAATGTAGGATGTATTTCACACTGTTCCACGTACCACTGCGAAAACGGTGCTCTGGGTGGATAATCAACTGGTTCCAGGTTGTGGACACGCTGTAAGTGAAATGGACGTAACAATTTCTCTCGAAGGACTGTTCTTACATTGGTCTGATTCGTCCCCGTGTTACGTGCAATTGCACAAGTGCTGATTGAAGGATACCACTCCACATGCTGCAAGACAGCTTCCTCGAATTGCAGCGTTATTACCGTATGACGGCGTCCCTGTCCAGGTAATCTGCTAAATGACCTGGTCTCACTCAGACGTTGGTACACAGCATCAAAGGTCGTATGATGCGGGATACGGCGATTAGGATATTGTTGTTGATAACCCGCTGTGCAGCTCGTCCGTTGTGGTGTGCTACGTAGTACGCACCAACCATGTCAGTGTACTCACTCCAGGTGTATCACTCCATCAGTAAACAGAGACAATTCACTACTACACTGGTAGACAGCAGTTGCCTACAACTGAAGAGCGTAAGAACTGAAGATCGTAATACGGCCTCCATCGGTTTAAATAATCCTCATAGGAAAAAATGACATTAGGGAAAAATATTTGTTTTGATGTCCCCTACAACCCCCCAGAGTTCGTCGGTTTAAATACTTTTCACCCTGTATATGTACACAGCTAACGAAAACGTGGAAATGGACGAACGTTACCTGTACCTCAGTTGAACTACGCGTAGGGACAATAAGACGACACATATACAATTTGTGTCCCGTACTTCAATATGAGGTACAGTTTCTTTTCGCCTTCGGTGCTAATAGTATCCATTCTTTAATTGGGCTATATAGCTAAACGCAACATTTTTATCCTGCTCTCCAGTTGACATAGGTAAATCTCATCAATGTTACACATGTCGTTCTTTTCGAATACGTAGTGTCAGTGTAAAGGTCAACTGAAGGACGGGATACAAATTTTAGTTGTGTCGGGCGTTTCGCCTTCAATATTGCCAGTACTGATTCGAAAAACTCTTACTGATACTAGTGATGGGAAACTACAGAAGAACGACAGCTGCGAAATTTCTATTACGTACTGGACTACACGAAAACATACGTATTGGTGTAATACAACAATGAAATACGTCAAAATAGTCAAAAGCAGAAAAGAAGAAAATGGAAAAGTGAACTTATCAGACGGGAACTTCCTAAAAGAAACGAAGCTCGCCAAGAAAGACATCAACAAAAATCACATACCCACATACACAACAAACACAACATTACGAAAACACACACACACACACATTCACCCCTTCACCCCCCATCGTAATGTGAAATTAGATGACATATTTCTGACGATACATTTGCCCAACATGTTTAATAAAACATTTAAACGGGCAATATGTTTGGGGAATACTATGTCTCCATGAATATTCGTCTAGGTGAGTTTGAAGCGTGGAAATCTGGCGTTTCCCTTTCCCTACAAGAGATTCCACAGCTGACCAATAACCCTCTATGTTATTTGTGCAAGCCCCTGTGGATAACGATCTGAACTCAATATTGTGCTTTATTACGAGATGCTGATAACCCCTTTCCCCTAAATCCCTATATGAAGAAAACCCGTCTGAAATTACAATGGAGCCCTCTGCAACGTGATCTTCAATTAAGCTGACCAAAATTTCCTTCCTTCGGCTGGATACTACTTTAAACACATTACCATACTCCTGACTTGAAACCACAGCCCCCCAAACCCATAATCCCACCGGAGGTTCCCCCTGTTGTACTTCCTTTTACCAAAATGTGATTCGTCAATTTCGACCATAACACTCCCCCCCTCTCCAACGGCCCCCTATATTTCATGTACTCCCCACGCGCTTCCCTATAAAAAGAATAGCAACCCACAACTGTACGTTTACTCACACGACATTCATGCACACACAGGATATCTCAAACACCAACAGTACGTGATTTTCATGATGTCTCTCTTTTAATGGATCGCCACAACCTATCTCTGCTGCAGCGCCATACGGATAAGTCGTGAGTACGGCGATGAGGTAAACTTGTGAGGCGCATTATGTTCGCCGGACTCACGACATCGAACATGAGGCCACACATTTGCAAAAAAACAAATCGTGGCCAACATGTCTTCGCCCTCGTAAATCATCAAGGTTCATCGTAACAGATAAATCCATACCTACAAACGAAAATGAGATACTAAAAATTGTTCTAAAACAATAAACTAATAGTCCAAATTACCTCAATATCACTAAGAATGAAATTAAGTACCGAATGAATTAGAAACAACCAATTAATTTAATAAATGCACACGAAGAATATTTTCAGCAATATGTAGCGATCCCTTTTAAAACCACATTCAATTACTTTAATGTACAATGACAGTGCTTATCCGGAACACAGAACTGTTTTATTATCTATGGCTGGAAGTGAAGACATTACTATCTATGAGTAATGTATGACGTCCTAGGTCAAAGCCGAGGGGTCGTATCCTCTGCTTCACTAGACCCGAAAGAGTTTCGAGACACAACGTTAGACTGTGATACAACTGACATACATGTAACGTGATGTATTCTTTGCTAGTAATATATTTCATTCATTTCTTTCCGTTGTATTTTTCGGAGAAATACTAAGATGCAAACACGCGATATCGTTAACGTGAAAATACTACTGGCCCTTATATATGTGAAGTACAGTTTTTCTCTCTTGCATTCCTTTGTTTCTGAATATTGTTCTCAGCTCTTTCATATTTGTAATACATGCTCTCTGGTCAATTCTGACGTCATTGGTCAAAGCCGACTGGTTGTATCCCCTGCTAAACTAGACCCTTGGCTTCCACTTCGTTGACACGTTTTCTATCACTTGCCTGATACTTCCCCACCCATTTCATCCCTTAACTCCATGTCATCCCACCCCCCCCCCCACCGCCCCCTTCTAATAGTTGTACTTTCATCCCATCGATAAATCTGCCATCACCTCCCTAATACCCATCCCATATGCTTTAATCCCGACTCTGTTCCAGCTCCTCACTACATTTTTATAAGCGTCCGATCATTATATGAATTATGCTTTTAAAACCTTATATTTCATGCATTATATCTCTTCAACATATTGGTTACAACACACAATCCGTAATTTTTTGTATCCAATTTATGTATGATACATAGACCCACCTTATAAGAAGATTCGACGGAGAGTTGTGTCCTGTCACTGTTATAATTGTTCTACACAGCACTGATGGACAGGTGTTTCTCCTTTAAATCAGTCTATGATGTAGGGTACTCCTTTCGGCATGCTGTCATATTTTCGTGCTATAAGCATATTATTTAAATCTTGTATTCACGGATAATATAGTTCTTCCAAAGATATATTTACAGATTTATTCATAGATAACACAATTCTTCCAAAGATGTACGATTTTATGTACCTATGACCTATCCATAATCTTGGATTATGCAGCATATACTGGCAACCTACGTTGTTCATATTTGACCAGCAGTCAAACAAAAACTTCCATAGTATATTTTTAGACCATGTTGATTGCACGTGTTATTACTGTCTTGATGTTAATTCTGGGGCGCAAGTGTTTTATGACTGGAAAACACGTTTGCTAACTGGCAGATGAACATTTCGGTGGTTTTATACTTATCTACACGCTCGTAAACCCAGTTCAACATGTCCTGCCGATGACTTCACTTAAAGACTGATTATACCCAGCATATAAGTAGTATTATTTCGATAATTTTTAATCTGACATCGGTTTTGTGGGTCGCTCATCTTCGCGGTCATCAGCGCCCGTAAAAGTCCCAATCTTTTCATACTCCAATGTTTTACTCAGTCCAATCTAGCGGGCCGGGAATCGAGCCCGGGACCCCGTGATCCAGAGGCAGCAACGCTATCCACTACACAACGAGCTGCGGACACTGACATCAGAATGGTATATTGATGTTGGGTCAACTGAAGCATGGAAATTGTTGTTGTTGTTGTGGTCTTCAGTCCTGAGACTGGTTTGATGCAGCTCTCCATGCTACTCTATCCTGTGCAAGCTGCTTCATCTCCCAGTACCTACTGCAACCTACATCCTTCTGAATCTGCTTAGTGTATTCATCTCTTGGTCTCCCCCTATGATTTTTACCCTCCACGCTGCCCTCCAATACTAAATTGGTGATCCCTTGATGTCTCAGAACATGTCCTACCAACCGATCCCTTCTTCTGGTCAAGTTGAGCCACAAACTTCTCTCCCCCCCCAATCCTATTCAATACTTCCTCATTAGTTATGTGATCTACCCATCTAATCTTCAGCATTCTTCTGTAGCACCACATTTCAAAAGCTTCTATTCTCTTCTTGTCCAAACTATTTATCGTCCATATTTCACTTCCATACATGGCTACACTCCATACAAATACTTTCAGAAATGACTTCCTGACACTTAAATCAATACTGGATGTTAACAAATTTCTCTTCTTCAGAAACGCTTTCCTTGCCATTGCCAGTCTACATTTTATATCCTCTCTACTTCGTCCATCATCAGTTATTTTGCTCCCCAAATAGCAAAACTCCTTTACTACTTTAAGTGTCTCATTTCCTAATCTAATACCCTCAGCATCACCCGACTTAACTCGACTACATTCCATTATCCTCGTTTTGCTTTTGTTGATGTTCATCTTATATCCTCCCTTCAAGACACCATCCATTCCGTTCAACTGCTCTTCCAAGTCCTTTGCTGTCTCTGACAGAATTACAATGTCATCGGCGAACCTCAAAGTTTTTATTTCTTCTCCATGAATTTTAATACCTACTCCAAATTTTTCTTTTGTTTCCTTTACTGCTTGCTCAATATAGAGATTGAATAACATCGGGGAGAGGCTACAACCCTGTCTCTCCCTTCCCAACCACTGCTTCCCTTTCATGCCCCTCGACTCTTATAACTGCCATCTGGTTTCTGTACAAGTTGTAAATAGCCTTTCGCTCCCTGTATTTTACCCCTGCCACCTTCAGAATTTGAAAGAGAGTATTCCAGTCAACATTGTCAAAAGCTTTCTCTAAGTCTACAAATGCTAGAAACGTAGGTTTGCCTTTCCTTAATCTTTCTTCTAAGATAAGTCGTAAGGTCAGTATTGCCTCACGTGTTCCAGTATTTCTACGGAATCCAAACTGATCTTCCCCGAGGTCGGCTTCTACTAGTTTTTCCATTCGTCTGTAAAGAATTCGTGTTAGTACTTTGCAGCTGTGGCTTATTAAACTGATTGTTCGGTAATTTTCACATCTGTCAACACCTGCTTTCTTTGGGAGTGGAATTATTATATTCTTCTTGAAGTCTGAGGGTATTTCGCCTGTCTCACACATCTTGTTCACCAGATGGTAGAGTTTTGACATGACTGGCTCTCCCAAGGCCGTCAGTAGTTCTAATGGAATGTTGTCTACCCCGGGGGCCTTGTTTCGACTCAGGTCATTCAGTGCTCTGTCAAACTCTTCACGCAGTATCGTATCTCCCATTTCATCTTCATCTACATCCTCTTCCATTTCCATAATATTGTCCTCAAGTACATCGCCCTTGTATAGACCCTCTATATACTCCTTCCACCTTTCTGCCTTCTCTTCTTTGCTTAGAACTGGGTTTCCATCTGAGCTCTTGATGTTCATACAAGTGGTTCTCTTATCTCCAAAGGTCTCTTTAATTTTCCTGTAGGCAGTATCTATCTTACCCCTAGTGAGATAAGCCTCTACATCCTTACATTTGTCCTCTAGCCATCCCTGCTTAGCCATTTTGCACTTCCTGTCGATCTCATTTTTGAGACGTTTGTATTCCTTTTTGCCTGCTTCATTTACTGCATTTTTATATTTTCTCCTTTCATCAATTAAATTCAATATTTCTTCTGTTACCCAAGGATTTCTACAAGCCCTTGTCTTTTTACCTACTTGATCCTCTGCTGCCTTCACTACTTCATCCCTCAGAGCTACCGATTCTTCTTCTACTGTATTTCTTTCCCCCATTCCTCTTAATTGTTCCCTTATGCTCTCCCTGAAACTCTGTACAACCTCTGGTATGGATATTAATGTCTTTATTTTCGAGCCATAGATAATAAATTGGTTATCCTCTTCGGCGAGGCATCATCATTGTAAATGGAATTAAATGAATGTGTTTTGAGAAGTCAGGGCTATTCATCTGTATGGTTTTTGTCGCTTGTTTTAATTTAAATCATTTTTTCGCTCCTGTTCGTTCGGTACTTATTTTCATTCTCAGTGACTTCGAGATATTTTGGAAGAATTGTTTTTCATTCAGGACAAGTTTTACTTTTCGATTTTCGTTTGTATGTATGAAGTTATCGATTCCTACGAATATGGAAGGCTTTAAGGTATGTTCGTCAACTGCAATACAGAATGCAAATTTTACAGCTGACACTTTTTTTTCGACTTCGCTAACACTAGTACTACTACTACGTTTTTCAGTCGATACTATTACTATCGAAGGCGAAAAGACCGACATACGAAAAATTTGTATCCCATACTTCAGTTGAAATATATAGGTCAACTGAAGAAAAGGATACTAGCGCTAGCAAAAACGAAAAACGCGGCATATGGAACATTGGTATCCTGTGCCTCAGTTGAATTACGAAGGTTAGTATCCTATTCTTCGGTTGACCTACATAGGTCAACTGAAGTATGGGATACAAATTTATTGTTTCTTTCGCCGTCGCTAGTACTACTATGATAATTTTCAGTCGATATTATTAGTATCGAAGGCGAGAAAATATTGTATCCCATACTTCATTTGCCCTATTTAAGTCAAATGAAGTATGGGGTACAAATTTTGTTCAAAATGGTTCAAATGGCTCTGAGCACTATGGGACTTAACTTCTGAGATCATCAGTTACTTAGAACTACTTAAACCTAACTAACCTAAGGACATCACACACATCCATGCCCGAGACAGGATTCGAACCTGCGCCCGTAGCGGTCGCGCGGTTCCAGACTGAAGCGGCTAGAACCGCTCGGCCACTGCGGCCGGCCACAAATTTTGTGTATGTCGCTTGTTTTCGCCATCGTGTAATTCAAATGAGGTACAGGACGCCAATGCTACATACGTCGGTTCTTTTGTCTTTGGTAACATTAGTATCTCATTCTTCACTTGACCTATATAGGTCAAATGGAGAATGGGATACAAATTGTACGTATGTCGCTCTTTCCGCCTTCGCTAGTACTGGTATCAAGTGAAGAAAAGGATGGTAGTAGTAGCAGCGGAGGCGAAAAAAGCAACACCTGTAAAATTTCTATCCCGTACTTCAGTTGACATATATAGGTTAAGTGAAGAACAGGATACTAATGCTAGTGAACGCGAAAAAGTCGACATACATTAAATTTATATCCCAACCTTACACTTAGCTATACAGATCAACTGAAGTTCGAGATACAACTCATAATATATGTCAACTGAGGTATTCCATGCTAACGTTACTTCTGTCACATTTTTTTCTTTCTTGTTTGTACTAGTACCCCATTCTTCAGTTGAGCTATATAGGTTATCTGAAGAATAGGACTCAAAGAAGTGATATACTTAACGTTATGTTCGAAATATGAATGTATGTGATATGTGTCTGCCATCTGTTTTCTCTGTCTTGCATTCCTTTGTTTCTCAACATTCGTCTTTGCCGTTAAATCTTTGCGATACATCATCTCTGGTAACTTCTGACGTCATTGGTGGAAGCCGACGTGTCGTATCCCATTCCTCAGCGATCCCTTGATGTTAATTTTCAACTGAAGAGATGCTGGTATTGAACAGAGAGGAGTTTAATAAGTCTATTACCTGCAAGCATACAGCTGAGGACTGATCTATCGCTGTTTTTGACGCCAGAGTTTGTTACAGACACGTCCTGATGTATTGCTTGACAATCACTGTGCAACCCTGGTAATCGAAGGCAATAAACGCTACTACAACAGGTGGAAAATGCTTCACTGTTCTAATTACAAATCTAAATTGTCACGAAAAAGGAAAAAACCAGCGCTCATAATGAATGGGTCATAATGCAACACATGTTCTGGAGAAAATCGTGTCCTACTCTATAGGAATTAGCATGGTTTTTCGAAAAAGACGATCGTGTGAAACCCAGCTCGCGCTATTCGTCCACGAGACTCAGAGGACCATAGGTTCCCAGGTAGATGCAGTGTTTCTTGACTGCCGCAAGGCGTTCGATACAGTTCCCCACAGTCGTTTAATGAACAAAGTAAGAGCATATGGACTATCAGACCAATTGTGTGATTGTATTGAAGAGTTCCTAGATAACAGAACGCAGCATGTCATTCTAAATGGAGAGAAGTCTTCCGAAGCAAGAGTGATTTCAGGTGTGCCGCAGGGGAGTGTCGTAGGACCTTTGCTATTCACAATATACATAAATGACCTTGTGGATAACATCGGAAGTTCACTGATGCTTTTTGCGCATGATGCTGTGGTATATCGAGAGGTTGTAACAATGGAAAATTGTACTGAAATGCAAGAGGATCTGCAGCGAATTGACGCATGGTGCAGTGAATGGCAATTGAATCTCAATGTAGACAAGTTTGATGTGCCGCGAATACATAGAAAGAAAGATCCCTTATCATTTAGCTACAGTATAGCAGGTCAGCAACTGGAAGCAGTTGATTCCATAAATTATCTGGGAGTACGCATTAGGAGTGATTTAAAATGGAATGATCATATAAAGTTGACCGTCGGTAAAGCAGATGCCAGACTGCTCAGAAGTGTGGGATCCGTACCAAATAGGATTGATAGAAGAGATAGAGAAGATCCAAAGGAGAGCAGCGCGCTTCGTTACAGGACTCTCACTGAATTTTGATAAGACACAGTACATACAGTTCCGTAAAGCAGATGGTATGAAGCCATTAATAAATATAGACCTTAATCAGAAGCATATAGCTAAGGTAGAATATTCCAAATTTTTAGGTGTGTCCATTGATGAGAGATTAAATTGGAAGAAACACATTGATGATCTGCTGAAACGTTTGAGTTCAGCTACGTATGCAATAAGGGTCACTGCAAATTTTGGTGATAAACATCTTAGTAAATTAGCTTACTACGTCTATTTTCACTCATTGCTTGCATATGGCATCATATTTTGGGGTAATTCATCACTGAGGAAGAAAGTATTTATTGCACAAAAGCGTGTAATCAGAATAATAGCTGAAGTCCACCCAAGATCATCCTGCAGACATTTATTTAAGGATCTAGGGATATTCACAGTGCCGGCCGAAGTGGCCGCGCGGTTCTGGCGCTGCAGTCTGGAGCCGCGAGACCGCTACGGTCGCAGGTTCGAATCCTGCCTCGGGCATGGATGTGTGTGATGTCCTTAGGTTAGTTAGATTTAACTAGTTCTAAGTTCTAGGGGACTAATGACCTCAGCAGTTGAGTCCCATAGTGCTCAGAGCCATTTGAACCATTTGATATTCACAGTAGCTTCTCAGTATATATACTCTCTTATGAAATTTGTTATTAACAACCAAACCCAATTCAAAAGCAATAGCAGTGTGCATAACTACAACACTAGGAGAAAGGCTGATCTTCACTATTCAAAATTAAATCTAACTTTGGAAGAGAAAGGGGTGAACTATACAGCCACTAAAGCCTTACCAAATAGTATCAAAAATCTGACAGATAACCAACAAGTATTTAAGAAGAAATTACAAGAATTTCTGAATGACAACTCCTTCTACTCGATAGAGGACTTTTTAGGTATAAAATTAAGAAAAAAAAAGAAAACCAAACAAAAATTTTTAAAAAACAAAAAATAAAAAGTTGTTATATTAACTTAATTATGTTGTTAAATTAACTTAATTATGTCATGTATTGGAAAATTTGACTCGTTCCACATCATTACGAAATATCGTATTCATGATCCATGGAACTAGTATTAATCTAATCTAAACCATTTAGCAATCGCGAAACTGTTGCGGAGATGATAAACCCCAGTGGAAGACTCTGCAGGAGTGACGCTCAGCAGCTCGGTACGGGCTTTTGTTGAGGTTTCGAGAACATACCTTCACCGAGGAGTCAAGCAGTATATTGCTCACTCCAACATATATCTCCCGAAGAGACCATGAGGATAAAATCAGAGAGATTAGAGCCCACACAGAGGCATACCGACAATCTTTCTTTCCACGAACAATACGAGACTGGAATAGAAGGGAGAACCGATAGAGGTACTCAAGGTACCCTCCGCAACACACCAACAGGTAGCTCGCGGAGTATGGATGTAGATTTAGATGTCCCAAGAGATTGCAGACGTGTGGCAGTTGAATGTGCGTTCTCCTCGATGTATGGCTGGGAACTAGTGAAATTATAGGCATTCCTACCTCCCCTCGTCACCCCCTAGCTCCCTCCCTCCCTCCACCTACGGTGAGGGACACAGCTTTTTCAGTCAACTGCTACCGCACGCCTCGCTGTTTCTCTGCATTCCTTCTGCCATCCCCCCGTGGTTGAGGCGATGGTCCAGGTATGGGCCCAACACGAAAGTACCGGGTGATCAAAAAGTCAGTATAAATTTGAAAAGTTAATAAACCACGGAATAATGTAGATAGAGAGGTAACAATTGACACACATACTTGGAATGACATGAGGTTTTATTAGAACAAAAAAAAAAAAAAAAAAAAAAAAAAAGTTCACAAAATGATCGACAGATGGCGCTGGACAGCAAAACGTCAGTGACTGCTCATGACAATCGTGTATAAAAGGAGTTTTAACGAGAGAATCAGATGCGCCAGCAGTCGCAGCATGTTGACGTTACCTGAAAAGGCGCTTTTAGTGAAGCTGTATTATCAGAATGGGGAATGTGCTAGTTCAGCGTTACGATCCTATCGCCATATGAGGGGGATTCGAACGGGTAAAGGTCCGTTGACAAATGCAGCTGTGGCGAGAATGATTTATAAGTTCGAAGCCACGGGTTGTTTAGACGATAGACCCCGTAGTGGCCGACCGAGCACAAGGCGAAATACTGTCGAGACAGTTCAGGAAGAAATGGAGACTGTAGCGGGTTCGTCTATGCACGGGGAAGTCAGCGCTCGTGCAATCGCACGTCGCGCCGGCATTCCATACACTACTGTTGGTGGCGCTTAAGCGTACCTTCCGATGCTATCCGTACAAAATCCATCGGCATCACGAACTCTTACCTGGCGATTTAGTGAAGCGGAGGACATTTGCGGTGTGGGCGTTTCCAAAGATGGCGGAAGATGACGATTGGTTGAGTAACGTGTTGTGAACCGACGAAGCTCATTTCACGGTCCTACGGCCTGTCAACGCCCACAACTGCAGAATTTGGGCTACCGAAAATCCTAGAACTGTTGTGGAAACTCCATTGTATGACGAGAAAGTCACGATATGGGTTGGATTTACCACATCTTTCGTTGTCGGGCCTTTTTTCGTCGAGGAAATGCGTGATGCTGGTTTTGTAACTGCTACCGTGACGGGTGAGAGGTACGCCGATATGTTACAGAATCGCATCATCCACAGCCTGGCTGACAAACACCTGCTGGAACGTACGATGTTTATGCAGGATGGCGCTCCACCCCATATTGCTAGACGCGTGAAAGATCTCTTGCGCGCGTCGTTTGGTGATGATCGTGTGCTCAGCCGACACTTTCGTCATGCTTGGCCTCCAGGTCCCCAGACCTCAGTCCGTGCGATTATTGGCTTTGGGGTTACCTGAAGTCGCAAGTGTATCGTGATCGACCGACATCTCTAGGGATGCTGAAAGACAACATCCGACACCGATGCCTCACCATAACTCCGGACATGCTTTACAGTGCTGTTCACAACATTATTCCTCGACTACAGCTATTGTTGAGGAATGATGGACATATTGAGCATTCCTGTAAAGATCATCATCTTTGCTTTGCCTTACTTTGTTATGCTAATTATTGCTATTCTGATCAGATGAAGCGCCATCTGTCGGACATTTTTTGAACTTTTGTATTTTTTTGGTCCTAATAAAACCTCATGTCATTCCAAGCATGTGTGTCAATTTGTACCTCTCTATCTACATTATTCTGTGATTTATTCAGTTTTCAAATTTATACTGACTTTTTGATCACCCTGTTTGTGAAGCCAACTAAACAATACGAGATAAATGAGGACCACCACGAGCACAGTTTGTTTCCTCATTTAAAATGTAGTGGCACCACGCCAAGCCCACACGCCGCCCCCTGGTCAGGATGCAGCTGCGTCGGCGAGCGCACAGAGTAGGCACACCCTCCAACATGTGTAAGGCACTTTTATTTCATGTCCACATATCTCTTTTAATCGAGCATCTATTAAAAAGGAAACACAATCGTGACGATAATAAATGTCCTCTTTCCACGAAAATAGGTGCAGTCCATTTTCATTTTATGAGCAAAATCGGTACAGTTCTGAATCCCACAGCGGAACGGAGATTGTACGCCATCCTGAAATGTCCAAAAGATAATACAAACGTGGTAATAACAACCACCTCAATTGCAAACAAAATTTATTAGAACATTTACAATGCCAATGCAATTTCTCTTTGACTAACTTGTGTATAAGCCTATATTTTTTTCTACCCTGATGTGGAGACCTCACCAACCGTGAGGCCATTTGCTAGGAAGGCCTTCGGCTGTGCGTCAGAGGTATGACTTGTGAGGTTGCTCTGTGGAGGTTCTAATAATTGTACCATAACGGCCTATAACGGCCTTGCCTAAAGTACCTGTTTGCACACCTTATACCGTTTGGCATAAATACATATTCTCTATAAGTGTCCCTGAACTGACGCTCTAAATCATCCAAATGAGGCTTATATTACCACAATTCTTCCAACGCTACAACATTTGCAGAACAATTAATCCTGTTGCCATAAAATGTGATAGCAAGTTCATCAATCCTCTGCTGATTATTAGGAACAAGGAAGAAGAGGCGTAGATCATCCGGGTAATTACGGATATGCTCCCAGTTGGCATAAAAAAACTCCAACGCAGACATTAGCTGTAAACAAATACTTTTATTCAGAACGTTACATTACCTTTCCTCTTACAAAATGTCATATACACTTTATTTCAGGATACAGTTCGCATCTCATTATTTTGCAACATCCAAAGAAATCAGAAAAAAAACAAGCCATATTACAGATGACCAGACTGAAGAGGTCGGGCTATTCATCACCTATTCATTACCATCCCGCGTAAAGGTGGGAAAAAAAACTTCCACTATTTTCCTGCGAAAACTACCAATCACTGCAGAATGTCCTGATTATTCGAAATCATCATTGGAGTAATAAAAAAGCGACAATTTCAACTAGCATTTATGTTAAGCAGTTTCTTTCAGCTTGATGGACAAAATTACATGACCTGAGAACATCTCTCATTTTCAAATCAGTGACTGTAAATAAACTGTAATGCACGCGTGTACTGCAAACTTTCAGACATGAAATAACATTACAGAATACAGCCTTTCGTACCATTTGCTCACATGTTGGAAAAACACAATCATTTTATGTCCAACAACATCACATGCATGGACATAGCCATACAAACCAGGCCAAACATATATATCCCAATCCATAACAGTGTTCTCACACAAGCATCCAAATATAGATATTACCTAACTTTAGTTGCGTCTTACCTTTGATTGTGGCACCATACACAATCATTAACCCGGCTCCAGGGAGGTAGGGTCCCCTTCCCTATTCTTCCACTGGGGTAATTCCTGTCTGGCGCGTCCACGACGCGGGGGTGGGCATCGAACACTTCAGTAGTTTTTTTGGGGGTTTTAGGGCGCACAACTACAATGGTCATTAGCGCCCAGACTAAGTTAGGAATGCACCGCGAGGCACAAGGTTAAAACAGCAACTAAAAGGGACAATACTATAAAAGACAGACAGGCATAGGATTAAAAAAACAGCATAATCAAATGCCCTTAGACAGGTTTGTCAAGTTGATAAAACGAAGAACGCGAGCAGCTGCTCCTGGGTCATCCGCTAAAATGGCGTCCAGAGTACATGGCAGGCCAAGATCAATGCGCGGTGTATTAAAAGTCGGACAGGACGTTAAAATGTGGCGTACCGTCAGCAGTTGCCCACACGGGCAGAACGGCGCCGGCGCAGCCGTCAGCAGATGGCGATGGCTGAACCGGCAGTGTCCAATTCGTAACCGGGCCAAAACGACCTCCTCCCGCCCAGATGGGCGTGAGGAGGACGTCCAAGCCGCGGGAAGAGGTTTCAAGGCCCGAAGCTTGTTGTCTGTAAGTGCAGTCCAATCGGCATGCCACAGCGATAAAATGCGCCGACAAATGACCCTGCTACAATCTGATGAAGGGACACGACAAGAAGCTGTCCGAGGCTGGAGGACCGCAGCCTTGGCCGCGGCATCTGCAGCTTCGTTCCCAGGGATACCGACACGACCAGGTAACCGGAGAACCGTCGTCCACCAGCTGCTGAAGAGAGCGTTGGATCCGGTGCACGAAAGGGTGAACCGGATACGGATCACTGAGGCTCTGGATGGCGCTCAGGGAATCGGAGCAGATGACATAAGCAGAATGTCGGTAACGGCGGATGTAAAGAACAGCCTGGTAGAGGGCAAATAGCTCTCAGCTGTGAAGACCGAACAATGGCCATGGAGCCGGTATTTGAAACTGTGTGCCCCGACAATAGAAGAACGCCCGACACCGTCATTGGTCTTAGAGCCATCTGTATAAATGAAGATCATATTAATGAACTTCGAACGAAGTTCGACAAAACGGGAGCGGTATACCGAACCGGGGGTAACCTCTTTTGGGAGCGAGCTGAGGTCAAGGTGAACGCGAACCTGAGCCTGGAGCCAAGGTAGCGTGTGGCTCTCGCCCACTCGAAAGGTTGCAGGGAGTGAAAAATCAAGGTGCTGAAGGAGGCGACGAAAGCGAACTCCAGGGGGTAGCAGGGCAGAGACATACAACCCATATTGACGGTCGAGAGAGTCGTCAAAAAAGGAACGATAAGACGGGTGGTCGGGCATTGACAATAGCCGACAGGCATACCGATAAAGCAGTATATCGCGCCGGTAGGTTAGTGGCAATTAACCGACTTCAGCATGAAGACTCTCGACGGGACTAGTATAGAACGCTCCGATCGCAAGACGTAAACCCCGATGTTGCACACTTCAGTAGGCCGGAGTGCTAGGATGGCTGAGTTCAGGCAGGGACCCAATCCCGTGGGGTATAACGCGGAAGCCATGCCCAGGTTTGCGGGTGAAGACCTTAATGGCAGCAACGGCAGAGAAGGAAGACTTCGGAACGGCGTAGCTGGCAGATGAGGCAACCCTCCTTTCTGGGGATTAAATGAGAAGGGAACCACAGCCTTGTGGTGGAGGGGAAACTCCAAAGGCTATGGGAGATAACCCCAACAGAAAATCCTTTCTTGCGTTAGGCCTAGCAAGCCAGTAGGAAAGTCTTCATATATTGCTTTCAAAACACAGAAACACCATTGGAGAACTCTGAATACTTCGAAATAAGACAAAGATTTAAGCAGGGAAGTATTCTATAATCTGCACTTTTTAATGTTGTGATGGAGGGAATGTGTAGGGCAGTTAAAGATATAGTAAAAGAAAAAGACAAAAAGATGATTTTTGCAGATGATATGGTAATATGGGGTGATAAAGAGGTAGATGTACAGTTACAGCTTGATGCGTGGAAGGGAATAATGGAAAGGTATGGATTAAAAATAAAGAAAGATAAGAGTGAAGTAATGGTATTTGGAAGACAGAAAGGGATCAACAGAAATATTACCTTGAATGGAGAACTCCTCAAAGTGGTAGAAAGTTTAACTTATTTAAGGAGTGAAATACCTAGGGATGGAAGAATAACTAAGGAAATTAATAGGAGGCTACAGAAGGGAGGCAATTCCTACCAAACAATAAAACACCTGGTTTGGAATAAGGAAGTTTCAGAAAAAGCAAAATTCCTTATGTATAAGAATTATTACTTCCCTATTGTCACCTATGGTGGAGAAACATGGACAATGACAGAAAGGGACTGGAGCAGACTGCAAGCAGGGGAAATGAAATTTCTCAGAGCAGTTAAGGGAAAAACAAAAATGGACAGAGTACGGAATGAAGAGATTAGAAAGGACCTTAAACAAGAAAGTATGAGAGAAGAAATAGAAAAAAAGAGATTAAGATGGTATGGGCATGTTAAGAGGATGCATGGGCAGAGATTCCCCAAAATTATGGAAGAACTAAAGATGGATGGGAAAAGACCTAGAGGGCGCTCAAGAACACTGTGGAAAATGGGAGTGAGAATATCTGTAGAAAGGAGAGGTGTGACCTGGCAGCAAGTGGTGGGAGGACCGAGCCAAATGGAGAGGACTCGTCAGCACCCAGACCCGGCAGTAGCTGGAGCGGGATTCGGATATAGATAGATAGATAGATATAGTTGGTTCTTACAAGCAATGTGATTCCTTAACTATTAAGGAGAAGAATCGATGTGTTTATCCCTACAGTGCTCTGTAGGAGAGTAGACCGATGCCACATATGGCATACTCGAGAGACGTGGTGTTAGGACGAAATTGCTATATTATCCTACACATGCGCAAAACTATCTAAATCAGATCAGGACCTCTTTGTGCAAAAGAAATGCTAGCAGAGCCGTGGTGATGCTGCTATTAACAGCAATAAGACTGTTACATCATCTTTGGCTGCTGATCGTGGAGCTTACTCCTTTGTAATAAGTTGCTGCTTCTTCGTGTGAATTTTTGTACAACAGGGTGTGGGGTGGTACCTTCGAGTATTAGCTATTGAAAATGTTCGTGTCGGTTTTTCCTCGCTCCATTTCCTAGTGAGATGTAACGGCATCTGTCAAAACCGATGATACTACTACTAATGAAACTTCCTGGCAGATTAAAATTGTGTGCGGGACCGAGACTCGAACTTTTGCCTTTCGCGGGCAGAGCACTTGTCCGCGAAAGGCAAAGGTCCCGAGTTCGAGTCTCGGTCCGGCACACAGTTTTAATCTGCCAGGAAGTTTCGTATCAGCGCATACTCCGTCCGTACGCTTCCAACTTAGGGGGGGGGGGGGGGTAGGACGTCAAACGGGCCGACTTGGAGCAGGAGAGGCACCACAGGACATTTTAATTCCTACTGTCTATACTTTTACAAATAAATTCATAAAACTTTGTCAGCATGACCAGGAACGATTCAGGATTCACACTCGTACCAGTGGGAGTTCAAAAACATAAAAAAATAAATTTTTTTACACGTCAAATTTCATCATTTTTTCACTTACTATTGTCAGCATATGTTGCTATAGGTACACTTTTCTTCATAAGTAAGAGAAATTCTTCGATGAATTTTGCACACCACACAAACCACACTCACAGGTGTATGAAACTCTAGAATTTTCCAAATCTATTACAAACTGCGGTAAAAATTCAGATAATAAACTGCAGAATTTGAGTTTTTTATAAACATGAAGTTTAAAATATAACAGCTCATTCATTTTTTCGTAAACTAAAGAAATTCTAGAGTTGCATACCCCTGTAAGTATGGTTTGTATGCTGTGCAAAATTCGTCAATAATCTCTCCTATTTATGAAGAAAAGTGTACCGATAGTAACAAATGCAGCCAAAAGTAAGTGAAAAAATGATGAAATTTCAAACATTAAAAAAAATTGTTACTTTTTGAACTTCCACTGCCAAGAGTGTGAATCCTGAATCCTTTCTGGTCATGCTGACAAAGTTTTATGAATTTGTTTGTAAAAGTATACACAGTGGAAGTTAATATGTCCTGTGGTGCCTTTCCTGCTCCATGTTGGCCCCTTTGATGTCCTACCCCCTTAAAAAGACATAAAAACTCCATTAATTTCCTAAGAGATAGAGCAACAGTCTCTTGACTTTGTTCTGGTTGGTTTATAAGCAGCTCGAGGAGCAGATATACACTGACGATGCCTTCCTACGGCACCAGAATAGTGTAGATGGAAGTAGTTTTATCATCACCCTAGTGATTGAGGTAGGAAACTTGCAGGGTGGTTGTATGTCTACGTCTAATGTTGGATTAATATATCCTGTATTAGAGTATTAAAAGTGTTGCATGGCTAATACTTCGGAAACCATATGGCTTTAACAATACAGCATTTTTAGGTGCAGAACCGTGCAGCCATTCGAGTTTGTGTTTATGATCTACAATCATTTCTCTCATGCCAGTACCTTCCTGGTAGTGACTCCAGACAGTGGAATAATACTTAAGAACTGATAGCACAATTGATTTATGTGAAATGTTTACAAACTCCGTCCCACTGAAGCTCCATCATGTATAAACCACATATTTCTTATTAACCGTCTGTTCTATCACTGCAACACTCTCATGTCTACTACATACCAATAAGGGGAGCTACCTTCCTCAATATGCACACATCTGGAGACATCTTGCGAATTTGGATCGGTGCCATAGGTAAGATTGTTGCAGACCAATCTCTGCTGAAGCACAGTTACGGACACAGCTCGTCTTGTTCCTTCACGAGATGTGGACTGTAATGGCTGTAAGATCCTCATAATTCTGCTCAGCTGCAGATTAAACTGGGACAGTGTTACAGCGAGGCTTGATGAAGGATAATGTGGGAGGAATGTCAATCTCCCACTTTATCCTACGAATGCGAGAATACTCTGAAACCCATCCACACAGAAAAATTCTGCACTATGGCCGATGTGCTGCAAATATGTAGGTGACCTAATAGCAACAGTATAGGACGCTGTTTGGCAAATTTTGGTGTATATGACCGAACGTACATACTGTACTATAATCTATCTGCATTCACAGTTAGTATATGGTACTTCCAAAGTAGTGGAAGGGTTATTTAGCGATGACACAAAAATTGAGAATCAATCTGCTGTGACATTTGCTGGCGCTAAAATTACAGAACAACTGGTAAAATTGCTAAGACTGATCATGCTGTCAACTGTGGGGCATATTACAGTATACTGTCCCATATCAATGGTGTCTCTCTCATCCCATCTGTCCACTGGTTAGCCGTGCGGGAATAGCCGAGCGGTCTGAGGCGTTGCTGTCAGGGCCTGTGAGGCTGGTCCCGGCGGAGGTTCGAGTCCTCCCTCGGGCATGGGTGTGTGTGTTTGTCCTTAGGATAGTTTAGGTTAAGTAGTGTGTAAGCTTAGGGACTGATGACCTTAGCAGTTAAGTCCAATAAGATTTCACACACATTTTTTGTCCACTGGTTAGCTTTTGATTACCACATAATGATTGACTGAAACCACTTGGTTGAGATGGAGAGAGCCTTGGTGGAACACTGGATATCTGCTACCTGTCACTGAGGAGCATGGGATTAAATGTAGAGGTCATCACCTTCATACAGTTGTTTGGAAGTGTTTGTCAATGCTGCAGACTCATCCTATTTCCATATGCTGCGATGCCCTCCACATGGTTTTTTTTCCAACAATAAGATAACAATACCTCTTTTTATTTGTACTACCTACACCTTCTGGCGATGGTTAACAATGGAACAGTAATCATGTACCTCACTACAAAATGAAGGAACACTATGAGATTTTCACTCTGCAGCGGAGTGTGCACTGATATGAAACTTCCTGGCAGATTAAAACTGTGTGCCGGACCGAGACTCGAACTCGGGACCTTTACCTTTCGCGGGCAAGTGCTCTGTCAACTGAGCGACTCACGCCTCGTCCTACAGCTTTACTTCTGCCAGTACCTCGTCTCCTACCTTCCAAACCTTACAGGAGCTCTCCTGCGAACCTTGCAGAACTAGCACTCCTGAAAGAAAGGATACTGCAGAGACATGGCTTAGCCACAGCCTCGGGGAAGGAACACTGCTTTTCCAAGTGGAACACTGAGACATCCGCTACCCTGTCGATGGAGAAGATGAGATTAACTGTACAGGTCATCGAATAGCTGTTGGAGGCGTTCCACAATACCGGAAAGTCTTCCACTTTGCATATGTTGCGATGTCTTCCACATTTTTGTCAATAAGAAACATCGCCTCTGTGTTTTATTTTTACCAGCCTGTGTTGTGGTAGCTGTATAGTTTATGCCATGCAATGTTCAGCTTCTGTGAGAGCCAAGGGATCGAAATGGGTCAATGTCAGTTAAGCACCTGACAGAGACCTCAAAAGTCAAGGTAGAAAAATAAAGTGTATGTCGGTGTACAAAGCTGTAGTCGTACACTGCTTGGATGTGTTACAGCCGAAAAAACAATATGTGAAACTGCTTGTGAGGGAACAGTACAGGAACCCTCTCTTGTGACTGATAGACCGTTGGGTATGGTCTTCCTCCAGTAGTCGACAAAACTTTACGCAGACCTGAGCAAGTGACTTCGACCACCGGCCACCCGCTTCAATAGAGAAATATGTGTAAATGTACTATGTTCAATGTCAACATGCAGACACTATTTGTTTTTTGATATATCGGAAAAGTGAGTCGCGGTAAAATCTTATGTGAGGTTCTATTACAAGGAGTGGTATAACTGGTGAAAGTTTGG
The DNA here is from genome assembly GCF_023864345.2 of Schistocerca serialis cubense. Classification (NCBI taxonomy): domain Eukaryota; kingdom Metazoa; phylum Arthropoda; class Insecta; order Orthoptera; family Acrididae; genus Schistocerca; species Schistocerca serialis. Next base: position 121,711,526 of record NC_064649.1, read on the forward strand.
ATGCATATACAGAGGGGTCCAAAAAATGTATCTACTGTTTAAAAGCCCATAACTGACAAACTAATTGATGGAGTTGTCTCATCTTTGGTAGTGTAATAGTTTGTAGTTCCGGCAATCCACACAAGCGTTGTATTGCGTTGTTTTGTTTTGTCAGATGACAGTCGCCAGATACTCAGTGTTTTGTTCTTAGCTGCACTTAGTTACTCGAGTAAACATGACTGGCGTAAGGTTCACATTCGATGAAGTCAGTTTTGAAGTGGTATTTAAAGTACGAAAACATTAATGAGGTTAAACGCCAATGGCGAAATGAGTATCAAACAGAGCCACCGACACATTTAACGATTCGTCGCATTCGAGACAAATTTGAAGCCGAAGGCTGTGTTAAAGATGTACACAAACAACGATCTGGACGACCTGTAACAGTAACAAGTCCAGCTAACTCCCGTCGCGTGTTACAACAATTCGCTCACTCACCACAGAAGTCTGTGAGACAGTGTGCCCGTGAAACTGGAGTGAGTCGCTCAAGTGTTCGGCAAATTTTGAATACAGCAAAGTGGAACTGCTACATTCCACGATTACTACACGCAATGAACGAGGACGACCCAGATCGTAGAATGGACTACTGCGAGCGGTTTACTAACATGGTGCTCAACGATGAAGAGTTTGCAGAGATGATTGTGTGGTCTGACGAGGCACAGTTCAAACTCAGTGGTACAGTAAATCGCCACAATTGCATCTTCTGGGCCGCCGAAAATCCGAACGTCCATGTAGACAAAGCCGTGAATTTTCCAGGAGTAAATGTATGGAGTGCGTTGTCTTACCGAGGCTCGATTGGGCCATTCTTCTTTGACGGCACAGTTACCGGTGAGGTGTACCTTCAGAAGCTTCAGACATCCATTTTATCTGCCACCCGAGACTTGTACGGAGACGGAAGAGTTTACTTTCAACAAGATGGTGCCCCAGCCCACTACCAAAATCGTGTTAGGGCGTATCTCGACGAAAATCTACCAGGGAGATGGATAGGCCGTAGAGGTGCTGTGGAGTATCCACCACGTTCCCCAGACCTAACTCCTCTGGACTTTTAGATGTGGGGAACACTAAAGGACGTCGTTTATCGACAAAAGCCACGCATATTGGATGAACTTCGAGAATCCATCGTACATTCATGTGCAAGTATCCAACTGAACACGTTGCAGTCAGTAGTTCGTGCTGCAGTTCGGCAGCATCATTTGTGTGTGGATGTTAATCGTGACCATTTCGAACACCTACAGTGATATCTTTAAGTTGGACTTCAAGCTACACTTTCACCAATAATGAGACAACTCCGTCAATTAGTTTGCAAGTTATGGACTATTAAACAGTGGATACAATTTTTTGGACCCCTCTGTAGTTCTCTTAAAACTACATCCATTTTGGTCATAAAACTAACAGAAATCAGCTGTATCTATTCTTGTGGAATCACGACTCTTTTTATTATTGTCGCACAATTGTGTGTTTAAAAATACGTGTTACCACAAGTCCTATGTTATTTCATACGTCATAACTTCTAATTATAAAGTAGACATCACTTGAACTAATAGATTGCGTGAAACAGGCTGTGATGATTAAATTGCATACAAAACTACAAGGTGTGTACCTTTGCCTCCGCCGTTTGCCGATGTGCCAACAACAGTGAGTAGCGGTCGAAAGAAACAAATCGCAGACGTCAGGCAGTTAGCTTGGACCTCAGTCAACATAACCTCATTCAACATTAGTCAATTTGTGTCTGCATCATCAAGTTGTTCTTGATTGAAAATGTCAGTTTACGAGCCTAATTCTCGTAATTTGCCGGAGGTGTTACTGTTTTGTTCTAATATGAAGAAAACAGCGGTTGAGTCTCATCGAATGCTCTCAAGTACGTATGGTAAGAACGCTATTAGTGAAAGATCGTGTCGTGAGTGGTTTCAACGCTACAAGAATGGTGATTTTAACGTCGTAGAATGGCATAGTGGTGGAAGAGAGAATGTTTTCGAAGATGCAGAATTGGAGACATTGCTTAGTGAAGACTCGCATCAAACTCAAGAAGAATTGGCACAATTAATGGGAGTGGCACAACAAGCCATATCAAAACGTCTCAAGGCCGTGGGCATGATTCAGAAAGAAGAAACTTGGGTCCCGTGTGAGCTGAAACCAAGAGACTTCGAACGGCGTTTGAGTGTTTGTGAACAGTTGCTTCAGGGGCAAAGATGGAAGCGATTTATGCATCGCATTGTGACCGGGGACGAAAAATGAGTTCATTGTGATAACCCTAAACGCAAAAAATCATGGGGATATCCCGGCCATGCTTCCACGTCGACGGCCAAACCGAATAATCACGGCTCCAAGATCATGCTCTGCATTTGGTACACTAGTTCGGTGTCGTGTCTATGAGGTGTTAAAACCAAGTGAAACAATCACAGGTGCTCGTTATCGAACGCAATTAATGCGTTTGAGCAGAGCATTAAAAGACAAACGACCACAATACAGCGAGAGGTACGATAACGTGATTTTGCAGCACAACGCTCGACCCCACGTTGCAAGAGAGGTCAAAAAGTACTTGGAAAAGTTAAAATGGGAAATCCTACCCCATCCGCCGTATTCTCCAGACATTGCTCCCTCTGACTATCCCCTGTTTAGATCAATGGCAAATGGCCTGGCTGACCAACACTTCCGATCTCATGAAGAAGTGCAAAAATGGTTCAAATGGCTCTGAGCACTATGCGACTTAACTTCTAAGGTTATCAGAACTAATTAAACCTATCTAACCTAAGGACATCACACACATCCATGCCCGAGGCAGGATTCGAACCTGCGACCGTAGCGGTCCATCAAGGAGTCACAAATTGGATCGATTCGTGGATTGCTTCAAAAGATGAACAATTATTTCGACGTGGGATTCGTACACAGCTCAAAAGATGGGAGAAAGTAGTGGCCAGCCATGGGAAATACTTCGAATAATACATGTGTAACCAATTTGTTTCATTAAAGCCTCAAATGTACGGGGGGGAAAAGCGGCGGAAGCAAAGTTGCACACCTTGTAGAACGCAAGAATCCGCTGCTACCGCGAATGGTTGTTTGCTGTATGATACAAACCTTACAGGCAGGTTGGTTAGAGGGGAATTATGGAGCAAAAATGTCAAATGTAAGCACGCATTTGATAATTGGTTTTGATGTATCAGAAGAGAGAGATGCAGTAAAATCTTATAGGAGGGTCTGTTACAAGACAGCCTCTCACAATTTGCCTCGTAAATGCCAGTGTAATAGAACATCACACTGGTGAACAGGACCTGCAGTAGTGTATAAAAAAGCATCATCACGTTGAATTATAGCTACCTGTCGTCAAATGTAAAATCATTCTGTTTTTTCCGACATGTGAGCAAACGGCATGAAAGGCTGTATTCTATAACGATATTTCACAATTCTGAAATGTTTATAATCCACATGAGCATGACAGTTTATTTACAGTCACTGATTTGAATGCAAGAGATGCCCTCAAGTCATGTAATTTGTCCATCAAGCTGAAACAAACTGCTTAACATAGGTGTTTTTTCTTTGGAGTTGAAATTCTCTCTTTTTCTTTATCCTGATGATAGTTTCGAAATAAAAAGGTCATTCTGTGGTAATCGGTAATTTTCACGGAAAAATAGTGGCAGTTAGTTATAGGAAATGTGTAGCCCGACATCAGCAGGCTGGTCATCTGTAATCGACAGTGGTCCTGTAGGTCTTTTTTTCTACTTTGTTGGATTTTGCAAAATAATGAGAAGCAAACTGTATCCTGCGACCAAAGATAAAAACTATACCAATTTTGCTCATAAAACTAAAAGAAAATGGACTGTGTTATTTGCATGAAAAAAGGAAATTTATCATCGTCACGATTGTGTTTTCCTTTTTAATAGATGCTCGATTATAAGAGATAGCTTGACATTAGATGAAAGTGTCTTCCTCGCAGAATGGTTGGTGTTGGGGGATGCCTACCCTGTGTACATTTGTGAACACGCCAACACAGCTGCGCCCCGACCAAGGGGCGGCGTATGGGGCAATGCAGTGCGATTACATTTTAGACGCACAAACAAGTTGTACTATGGGTGGCCCTCATTTATCTCGTATTGTTGAGTTGGCTTTACATCCTTTTGTGTCATTAAAGGGTCTGATACCTAGACCGTTGCCTGAAGGCAGGCCGGGTGTGGCCGCAACCACAGAGGGATGGTGGAAGGACCCCAGAGAAACCATGAGGCGTGCAGCAGCAATGACCATTTGGAAAAGTCATGTCACCACCATAGGTGAAGGGAAGGAGGGGAAGAGATGAGGGGAGATAGGACTGATAATTTCACCAGTTCTTGGCCGACATTGGGGAGAGTGCGCATCAACTGTCACCTATCTGCAACCCTTTGGGTCGACGATTTTCCCCAGTACAATGTGTCGCATTGTGACCCATTCATTACAAGTTTTTTTTTTTCATGACAATTTCGATGTATAATTTGAACAGTGAAGCATTTACCATCAGTTGTGGCAAGCTGCAGGGTGATTACCGTGCAATGCATCAGGAGGCGCCTGTAAAGAAGTCTGACGACAGAGGTAGATACAGTACTCAGCCGTACGCTTACGAGTAACACGCTTATTAAACTCCTCTCCGTCCAACACTAACATCTCTTCAGTTGAAGACATTTCCCACCCAAAAAGAAAAAGATAGTACTTCTCACACCAGTCTTTTTCTTCCTGCCAGCTTGTAGGTGAAGGACAGAGACTGAGTACATCAGCTACTAGTTTCGAATGGTATTGCGAAATTTTCTCCCAGCACGATAACACTAGCTACCTGACATCGCCAATTTTTTAGCTATATTGTGATTTTAGGTACTCCTTGTGTAGTGCTATGCATATAGTTCTGTAATTAGGCTCAATCTTTATGATTGCTTATGTAATTAGGACTGAAATTGGGTTCCCCAATCAAAATAAATGAAGTACCCTAATCTAACCCTCCTCTCCTGCATCTGGGCAGTTTCCATGTGTTGGGATAAGCAGTTGGGCTTTCTGTCCAGAAGGACCAGGGTTTGAGTCCCAGAAAGGGCACTGCCATTTTTAATTTCCCGTCATTTCTGAGGTGGGGGTGGGGTACGTCGTCAGCACAGCCCTGGGACAAAGAAATTCCCACCAAAATTCGAAGTTCCCCTAAAATTAGAAATTCTTTCCAAAATTCGAAATTCACAGATGACGTTATCTGGGGGTGGAGGTGGACCTGGGTGAGGGTGGGGTTAATTAACTGATCAGTTTAATATATTTGCATATCAATTTGGTATCAAAACTGGGCTGATACCGCCACTTGACTACTACTTAGGTATTTCAAATTGAACGAAAAAAAGATGACCAAGGCGAGACTTGGACCAGCGAGCCATGAACTGCACCAGAATATCAATCTACTATGCTACTGACTCCGCTAAATGTCCAGTCTATACCTCTCTCATAACTGTATCAAATGCAGTCCAAACTTCAAAATCGATCCTTTTCTGTAAATATCTGAAAAACAGTAAGGACAACCAATTTCTTGGCACTTTTTAACCATGTTCCACACGCATGTTTCACTACAGTGCAGCAAGCAGTCTCAGCCATTTTCATACTGCATATTAACAGCGTGACAATCAGTGCACAACACTATAGAGACTGTGACTGTACACGATTTTTCAAATAAAAACTACATGACTAAACCGTGTTTCAGAAAAACGTTGATGGGTGTTAATATACTGGGTGATCAAAAAGTCAGTATAAATTTGAAAACTGAATAAATCACGGAATGATGTAGATAGAGAGGTACAAATTAACACACGTGCTTGGAATGACATGGGGTTTTATTAGAACCAAAAAAATACAAAAGTTCAAAAAACGTCCGACAGATGTCGCTTCATCTGATCAGAATAGCAATAATTAGCATAACAAAGTAAGACAAAGCAAATATGATGATCTTTACAGGCAATGCTCAATATGTCCACCATCATTCCTCAGCAATAGCTGTAGTCGAGGAATAGTGTTGTGAACAGCACTGTAAAGCATGTCCGGGGTTATGGTGAGGCATTGGCGTCGGATGTTGTCTTTCAGCGTCCCTAAAGATGTCGGTCAATCACGATACACTTGCGACTTCAGGTAACCCCAAAGCCAATAATCGCACGGACTGAGGTCTGGAGACCTGGAAGGCCAAGCATGACGAAAGTGGCGGCTGAGCACACGATCATCACCAAACGACGCGCGCAAGAGATCTTTTCACGCGTCTAGCAATATGGGGCGGTTTTTTTTTTTTTTTTTTGTTCTATTAAAATCCCATGTCATTCCAAGCATGTGTGTCAATTTTTACCTCTCTATCTACATTACTCCATGGTTTATTAAGTTTTCAAATTTATACTGACTTTTTGATCACCCGCTATTAGAACGCCTTAAAGTTTCATTTAACATAACTTAGTGATAAGTAGGGGCACAAAACGGGTATAGCGCACATTGCAAGTTGCCTACATCAGGGACAAGTACACATTCAGGGGCAAATCTATTGTTCTGTTTTGATTGACGTGTCCTTAACCTATTGTCCTGCTAAGAGGACTATGCCCCCCCTCCCCCCCCCCCTCCCCCCCCCCTCGCCCCCCCCTCCCCCCCGGGGAATGAGATTTTCACCCTGCAGTGGAGTGTACACTGCCCATAAAACACAAAGGTCCCGAGGTCGAGTCTCAGTCCAGCACACAGTTTTAATCTGCCAGGAAGCTTCATATCAGCACACACTCCACCGCGGAGTGAAAATCTCAAACTGGGAACATTCCCCAGACTGTGGCTAAGCCACGCCTCCGCAATATCCTTTCTTCCAGAAGTGCTAGTTCTGCAAGTTTCACAGGAGAGCTTCTGTGAAGTTTGGAAAGTAGGAGACGAGGTACTGGCGGAAGTAAAGCTGTGAGGACGGGGCGTGAGTCGTGCTTGGGTAGCTCAGTTGGTAGAGCACTTGCCGGCGAAAGGTAAAGGTCCCGAGTTCGAGTCTCGGTCCGGCACACAGTTTGAATGTGCGAGGAAGTTTCAATCCTTCCTTTTGACTGACAGGTCCTTAACCTAATGTTCCTCCACTTCTCCCCCTCCATCCCTCTGGAACTTTCTTGCTGATACAAAGACACTTTTGATACAAATTTGATTGACTAATTAATTAAATTGATGAATTAATTATCCCCCCACTGGGAAACCTCCCAATCTCCCCTTCCTCCTCCTCCCCCACCAGGAAATTGGAGGGAAAAAGATACAGCTGACTGGCCATTTAGTGGGAAATTGATTGCAGCAAATGGAATATTGTTCAAACAATTTAGACAGTGTGTGAAATACCGTTTATTTATGGCAGTGTATGGAATATAGTTTATTTATTTAAAGAATTTTGTGGGAAATCGATTACAGTGTATTTTATTTTTTTCTTTACACATCAAGTTCCATAGGACCAAATTCAGGAGCAAATCTCCAAGGTTATGGAACGTGTCAGTACACGAAATTACGACGTAAAAGTAATAACAGATAAAAAAAATGTTTATGAACCCGAAAAAAGTCAAGCCATAAGTTTAAGTAAACGCAATAAACAATACAACAAGAATCAGCTTAATTTTTCAAGGAACTCCTCGACAGAACAGAAGGAGTTACCCGTGAGGAAACTCTTCAGTTTCGAATGGAAAGCGTGTGGATAACTGCAAAGATTTTTGAATTATTGTGGTATCTTACTGAATGTGGGTGCAGCAGTATACTGCACTCCTCTCTGCACAAGAGTTAAGGAAGTCCGATCCAAACGAAGGTTTGATTTCTGCCAACTATTAACTGAGTGACAGCTGCTTATTCTTGGGGATATGCTAATATTGTTATCAAGAAATGACAGTAAGGAAAATATATATATAGAGAGGTCAGTGTCAAAATACCCAGACTCATGAATAGGGGTCGACAAGAGGTTCGTGAACTTACACCACTTATTGCCTGAACAACCCGCTTCTGAGCCAAAATATCATTTTAGAATGGGACGTTACCTCAGAAATGTAATACCATAAGACATAAACTAATGAAAATAAGCAAAGGAGACAAATTTTCGTGTCGAGCGATCACTTACTTCAGATACCATTCGAATAGTAAAAATTGCAGCAATAACTCTTTGAAGACCCTGAAAGTGGGCTTTCCACGACAGTTTACTACCAATCTGAACACCTAGAAATTTGAACTGTTCAGTTTCACTAATCATAGGCCCATTCTGTGAAATTAAAATGTCAGGTTATGTTGAATGGTGTGTTAGAAACTGTAAAAACTGAGTCCTTCTGTGATTTAGTGTTAGTTTATTTTCTACGAGCCAAGAAGTTATGTCATGAACTGCACTTATCTGAAACCGAGCCAGTGTTGCACACAACATCCTTTACTACCAAACTAGCGTCAACAGCAAACAGAAATATTTTAGAGTGACCAGTAACGCTAAGAGGGCATATCATTTATATAAATAAGGAACAGGAGTGGCCCCAACAGTGATCCCTGGGGCACCCCCCACTTGACTGTACCCCACTCAGACCCGACTGCACATCCATTCTCAACACTGTCAATAATGACCTATTGCGGTCTGTTGTTAAAGTAAGATGTGAACCAGTTGTGAGCTACTCCCCGTACTCTGTAATGGTCCTAGAGCAATATTTTGTGATCAACACAATCAAACGTCTTGGTTAAACCAAAAAAATATGCCTAGCGTTCGAAACCTTTTGTTTAACCCATCCAGTACCTCACAGAGAAAAGATAATATAGCATTTTCAGCTGTTAAATAGCTTCTGAAACCGAACTGTACTTTTCACAGCAAATCGTGTGATATAAAATGGTCAATTATCCTTACATACAAAGTCTTTTCAGTAACTTTAGTAAACACTGATGTCATAGAAATTGGTCTAAAATTGTCTACATTATCCATTTCTCCCTTTTTATAAAGCGGTTCTACTACTGAGCACTTTAATCGTTCAGGAATGGACAATTCCTAAAGGAAAAATTACAAATATGACTAAATACAGGGCTAACATGTGCAGCACAGTACTGTAGTGTTCTGCTAGGCACTCCATCATATCCATGAAAGTCCTTTAGTCTTCAGTGATTTAGTTATTGACTCAATCTCCCCCTTGTCTGTATCACAGAGGAGTATTTCAGATGTCAATCTTGGAAAGGCAGTTGCCAGGAGAGTTATATGATTCCCTGTGGAAACTAAATTTTTATTTAATACACTGGCAATGTTCAGAAAATGACTGTTAAATACTGTACATATATCTAATTTATTAGTAAGAGAAATATTTTTACTACGAACTGACTTTATATCATCAACCTTGTGCAGCCGACCAGACACTTCCTTCAGAACTGATCATATGGTTTTAATTGTATCCTGTGAATTAGCTATTCTATTTGCTTCCTAATAACATTTTTAAGCACCTTACAGTACTGTTTGTAATGGGCCACTGTACTTCTAACATTTTGATAAACTCCTGCTTTGTTCTACATGATATCCTTATCCCACCAGTCAGCCACCCCGGCTGCCTTTTACTGCTGGTATCCTGTTTAGAACCTTCTAATGGAAAGCAACTCTCAAAGAGCATGAGAAATGTGTGTATTTGTCATCTATGTTATCGTCACTATAAACATCCTGCCACTCTTCTTCCTTGACGAGGTTTAAAAAACTCTATTGCTGTTGGATTAAGTTTACTATTCAGTTTTCAATCATATGTGACATTTGTTTGAGTACTAAAGCCTTTTAGTGTTAAAATTTGTGCATCATGGTCTGAAACGCCATTCACCCTTTTACTAACAGAATGCCCACCTAGTAATAAAGAATGAATAAAAATATTGTCTATGGCTGTGCTACTGTTCCCCTGCACCCTAGTTGGAAAAACACAATCTGCATCAGATCATATGAATTTAAGAGATCTACTAACATCCTTTTTCTTGCACCATCATATAAAAAATTATATTGAAGTCATCACATATAACTAATTTCCGGTATTACCTATAAAATGAATCAAGAACCCTCTCTAGCTTGAGCATAAATCCTCCGATAGATGGCACTGTAATAGTCACAAACGTATAAGTACGTGGTATCACGTAACATTCTGCCAGTGCGGACGGTATTTGCTTCGTGATACATTACCCGTGTTAAAATGGACCGTTTACCAATTGCGGAAAAGGTCGATATCCTGTTGATTTATGGCTATTCTGATCAAACTGCCCAACGGGCGTGTGCTATGTACGCTGCTCGGTGTCCTCGACGACATAATCCAAGTGTCTGGACCGTTCGCCGGAGAGTTGCGTTATTTAAGGAAACAGGAAGTGTTCAGCCACATGTGAAACGTCAACCACGACCTGCAACAAATGATGATGCCCAAGTAGGTGTTTTAGTTGCTGTCGCGGTTAATCCGCACATCAATAGCAGACAAAATACGAGTCAATCGAGAATCTCTAAAACGTCGGTGTTGACAACGCTACCGGTACCGTATTTCTATGCCCCAGGAATTGCATAGCAACGACTTTGAACGTCGTGTACAGTTCTGCCACTGGGCACAAGAGAAATTACGGGACGATGACAGATTTTCTACACGCGTTCTATTTAGCGACGAAGCGCCATTCACCAACAGCGGTAACGTAAACCGGCATTATATGCACTATTGGGCAACGGAAAATCCACGATGGCTGCGACAAGTGGAACATCAGTGACCTTGGCGGGTTAATGTATGGTGCGGCATTATAGGTGGAAGGATAACTGGCCCCCATTTTATCGATGGGAATGTAAATGGTGCAATGTATACTGATTTCCTACGCAATGTTCTACCGATGTCACTACAAGATGTTTCACTGCATGACAGAATGGCAATGTACTTCCAATATGATGGATGTGCGGCACATAGCTCGCGTGCGGTTGAAGCGGTATTGAATAGCATATTTCATGACAGGTGGATTGGTCGTCGAAGCACCATACCGTGGCCCGCACGTTCACCGGATCTGACGTCCCCGGATTTCTTTCTGTGGGGAAAGTTGATGGATATTTGCTATCATGATCCACCGACAACGCCTGACAACAGGCGTCAGCGTATTGTCAATGCATGTGCGAACATCACGGGAGGCGAACCACTAGCTGTTGAGAGGAATGTCGTTACACGTATTGCCAAATGCATTGAGGTTGACGGACATCATTTTGAGCATTTATTGCATTAATGTGGTATTTACAGGTAATCATGCTGTAACGGCATGCGTTCTCAGAAATGATAAGTTCACAAAGGTACATATACACATTGGAAGAACCGAAATAAAATGTTCAAACGAGCCTACGTTCTGTATTTTATTTTAAAAATCCTATCTGTTACCAACTGTTCGTCTAAAACTGTGAGCCATATGTTGGTGACTATTACAGCGCCATCTATCACAAAGCGAAAAAAGTGGTCCAACTAAAACATCAATACTTCTTTACGTAATATGTAATAAATATGGGGGTTCCTATTTTAAAAAACGCAGTTGTTATCCGTTTGACCTATGGCAGCGCCATCTAGCGGGCCAACCATAGCGCCATCTGGTTTCCCCCTTCAAGCTATACAAGTTTCGTTCTTTGTAGTTTTTTCGTTTGACGCATATTTCGTGAGATATTTGGCTCGGTCACTATGAATCGCCCACCCTGTATTTGCTGCCGGAGTCAGTGATATTAAGGCTCTTATTTTTTTTCCTCACTTTTTGAAGGGCATTGGTGTCTAATGACAGACAGGAAAGTCAGAAAAATTGCGTATCTAAAAGTTCATGGCATATTTCGAAACCCGCCGCCGCTTTCTACACACGGCCAAATTACGAGAATTTCAGCAGCAAACTGTTTTTTACAGATAGAGAAATATACCTACATATTTCACTCAGAGTTAAACACTGCAAGAAGGTGTCTACAGATCGTGAACGGAGTGAAGTATAGTTTAGTAGCCACCGTGTGAGATCTCTCGTGTGTGTGTCTATTGTCAGGGCGCCGCCACGAAGCTCGAAACAGCCCAATGTCCTAATTACAGATCACGTTGGTAAATACCACCGAGCACGAACCGGATATCGTCCTCCTTTGATTTCACGCCCCCCAAACAAAGCATCATTCTGTTGATGGGCAAATTCCAGACTGGCTCCATGAGGGAGACCACTTCCTGTTTGTCTGTGTGACTCAACATCTCCAAGCACGAAGATGGAGGTTTTCACCTCTCCTCAGAATACCATATTCCTGTTGCCTAATACCGGAGACAAAGGTAAAGCAGACGCAACTTCGACATCAAAAATAAAGAGAAATAATCCATGCAGCCTATTGCGACGTCACATTCCCTATTGATAGCCATCTCTGATATCTAGCCATGAACAGCTTATTACTAATGATTCGATCGCGATTTGAGCGTGTCGTATTTAGCGCTTCTTAAGGGACTCCGGAAAGGCTCAAAATCATGAAAAGTTCAATTTTTACTTTTTTGCGTTTTCTGAATCTGCAGACTATTACCTTTTAATAGATATATAATTTATTCAATTTTGAAGACCACAACTATTTTTAAAAATTTTTTGAAATGTGTTCTACATGGGCGTGACCCACTGTGGCGCTGTTAAACTGCTGTCAAATGGTGTTATTATTAACGTCCGTGTTCATCAGGTACATTTTAGTGATGTGAGATAAAGTATGTGTTGTGGCTAACCTGTGATGGTTCATTATATATCGCTGGTGTGATTGTCGATTGTTTCATGTTTATTTACTCTGTCGTTACCTCGAAAATATTCCTAATTAATTCTGTTTCTTGAGAAAAGGAGAAATGTTGGAAAGCCAAAGGTATGTGTTATTACTGTAAACAATAAAGACGATAACCAAGTGAGAGAACCTAACCTCTCAAGTACACCTGCCCATAGCAGTCAAAGTGGGAAAGAAAAAACTTCACAGAAGAAGCTTGGTTCAATGAGTGAAAACTATGAATGTTTTATGGGCGAATCGGATGTGAATGAAATATTTGATATGTCGGTTCTCAAAGGAATTTTTTCAAACTGTGTAAGATGTATTCATTGTAGTGAAGTTGGTCTGGAACTCTCCATAATAAAGCACGTAGGACTTGCTAGTGAAATACAACTGAAATGTGATAAGTGTTCATACATGACCACCTTTTGGAACAGTGTTGCAGTAACTGCAACTGAAGAAAATGGTAGCAAAATCTACGAACACAACAACGAGTGATGCTTGCTTTAGACAAGGAACGCCTTCGGGCTGCAGACAGGGCTGTAAAGAGTCTAGAAATACAAGCAAGAGTAAACAGGAGGGGGAACAAGAGGAAACTGGAGGAGGAGTTTGCAGAGGATGAAGATAATCCATCCTATGGACCTGGAATGCACTAAAAAGTTAATCCAATCTTTGTAGCTCGATTCCCAAAACTTTTATTTTCTCATACTAATTACATGTTTTCTAAGGATCTTCCAAACATGTTTGTATCAAACTTTCAGTAAATGTTACACAGTACCTCCTGCATAATTTAACACAGCCTTTTTCCAAAAAGCTGTATATTTTTGAATATATAAATAAAAAAATTGCAAAAAAATGTTGTGAATTTTCATTACAATTGAAAAAAAAATCATCTTTAATAACTGAACTAAAATTTTGTAAAATCCCTGTGTTAAGTTATAGCCCATATTCCAATAAATAATCTGTAAAAAGTTCAACTTCCTACCTCAAATACTTTGTGAGGAAAGATGTAATTTATAAGCGTTATTTTAACATTGCAAGTATAGGGCGTTCCGGAGCCCCTTAATACATTGCAATGTCCGCCTCCGGTAGCAGAGTGGTCAGCGCTACAGAATGTCAATCCGCAGGGCCCGCGCGCGATTCCCGGCTGGGCCATAGATTTTCTCCGCTCACGGATTGGGTGTTGTGTTGTCCTAATCATCATCATCATTTCATACCCATCGACGCGATGGTCGCCGAAGTAGCGTCAAATCGAAATACTTGCACCCGGCAAACGGTCTACCCGACGGGAGGCCCTAGACACACGACAAAAAAAATTACATTGCAATGGATTCTGTCTTGTAGTGGTATTTGTTGTTGCCTCTATTCTATCACACAGTAGAACCTTTCTCCATCCTTCCAAATGCAGCGGATAGAACCAATTTAGGAATTCTATAGAGCTATCGCATTTCCGATACTTGAATCGCGCGCATGCTTGCGTTTGGTACGGCGCGGGTGTGTCTCCCCCTCGTCATAGACGGGGCTACTCTGCCTTCGGTGGATGGCGCAGTTCGTGATCGCGAGTTTGTGAGTCAGGATTTTTTTTTTCCCACCACTTACACTGAAGAACCAAAGACACAGGTACACCTGCCTATTATCGTGTAGGGCCCCAGCACGCATGCAGAAGTGCCGCAACACGACGTGGCATGGACTCGAATAATGTCCGAAGTAGTGCTTGAGGGAACTAACACCATGAATCCTGCAGGGCTGTCCGTAAATTCGTAAAGAGTACGAGGGGGTAGATATCTCTTCTTAACAGCACTTTGCAAGGCATCCCGGATATGCTCAATAATGTTCATGTCTGCGGAGCGGAGTTTAGTGGCCATTGCAAGTGTTTAAATTCAGAAGAGTGTTACTGGAGCCACTCTGTAGCAATTCTGGACGTGTGGGATGTCGCATTGTCCTGCTGGAATTGCTCAACTCTGCCGAAATGCACAGTGGACACGAATGAATGCAGGTGATCAAACAGGATGCTTACGTACATGTCACCTATTGAGTCGTATCTAGATGTGTCAGGGCTTCCATGTCACCCCAACTGCACACACACCACATCATTAGAGAGCTTCCGCCAGCTTCAACATGTCCATTCGCTCGATACAATTTCAAACGAGACTCGCCCGACTAGGCAACATGTTTGCAGCCATCAGAAGTTCAATGTCGGTGTTGACGGGCCCAGTCAAGGTGCAAAGTTTTGTGTCATGCAGCCATCAAGCATACATGAGTGGGCCTTCGGCTCTGAAAGTTCATACGCACACTGACACTTGTTGATAGCTCAGCATTGAAATCTGCAGCAATTTGCGGAAGGGTTTGCACTTTTGTCACACTGAACGATTCTCTTCAGTCGTCGTGGGTCCCGCTCTTGCAGGATCTTTTTCTGGCCGCAGCGATGTCAGAGATTTGATGTTGTACCGGATTCCTGATATTCACAGTACACTCGTAAAATGGTCGAACGGGTAAATCCCCACGTCATCGCTACGTCGGAGATGCTGTGTCCCATTGCTCGTGCGCCGACTATAAGACCACATTCAAAGTCATTTAAATCTTGATAACCTGCCATTGTAGCATCAGTAGCAGATCTAACAACTGCATCAGACACTTGTCATGCGTTGGCTTTGCCAACCGCAGCGCCATATTCTGCCTGTTTATCTCTCTCAAATGGTTCAAATGGCTCTGAGCACTATGGGACTTAACTTCCGAGGTCATGAGTCCCCTAGAACTTAGAACTACTTAAACCTATCTAACCTAAGGACATCACACACATCCATGTCCGAGGCAGGATTCGAACCTGCGACCGTAGCGGTCGCGCAGTTACAGACTGTAGCGCCTAGAACCGCTCGGCCACTCCGGTCGGCACATATCTCTCTATTTGAATACGCATGCCTATACCAGTTTATTTGACGCTTTAGTGTAAGTTTAGTGGAAACGTTGTGCTGGAGGAGGGTGTTTGTTTTCTCAAATGTCGACGCATACAAAACCTCGGATATATTTCATGCTATGAACGATTTGTAACGGAAATTTCATTACTTTATTTGCATAATGTTTACATGTGATATTCAAACGTTGAAAATTTATTTTATTATAGAGAAGGATCATCGTAAGGTGGAGGTGAGTGTCTTAACCCATCTATTTGACTCCTGTAAATTGCTAAACAATTAATTTGACAGGTTCGAGTCCTGCCTCTGGAGTGTGTGAGTGTGTGTGTGTGTGTGTGTGTGTGTGTGTGTGTGTGTGTGTGTGTGTGTGTGTGTGTGTGTGTTGTCCATAGTTTAATTTAATTTAAGGTAGATTAAGTAGTGTGTAGGCTTAGGGACCGATGACCTCAGCAGTTTGGTCCCCTAAGACATTACCACAAATTTCAATTTCAAGTTAATAACTTGGTTCTCTCAGCTAGATTCGTAAGCCCTACTGCATGACAGGATAGAGACAACAGCAAATACTACTCCACCGACGTATTGAGAATAGCTAAACGCGACACACAAACCACGACCCAGCCTGTAGCAGTAGTTGCTGTGTGTAGATGTCGGATATCGCTGAAACACTCGCATATGCTGCGCCCTCAACTCCCTGGCGTCCACAGACAGGGCACCAAACCCCTCAGACACCAACATTCAGGGAACGGAGGAAACGACAGCCGTGGGCACAGTCGTGGGCACACACGTACGCCAGCTTGTGCCTCCAGCTATGGAGGGCATTCGGGGATTGGAGTGGAGGGAATTCGGATGTTATCAATACGCCCAGCGCAAACACCCATCATTTTGAATCTTCACTCACGCAACACACACACGTCTGCTCCTGTCTCGCGCTCCCAGCACATCTACATCTACATATATACTCCGCAATCTACCATACGGTGCGTGGCGGACGGTACCTCGTACCACAACTTACATCTTCTCTCCCTGTTCCATTCCCAAACAGAACGAGACAAAAATGACTGCCTATATGCCTCTGTACGAGCCCTAATCCCTCTTATCTTTGTAGTATTTCCGCGAAATATAAGTTGGCGGCAGTAAAATTGTACTGCAGTCAGCCTCAAATGCTGGTTCTCTAAATTTCCTCAATAGCGATTCACGAAAAGAACGCCTCCTTTCCTCCAGAGACTCCCACCCCAGTTACTGAAGCATTTCCGTAACACTCGCGTGATGATCAAACCTCCCAGTAACAAATCTAGCAGCCCGCCTTTGAATTGCTTCTATGTCCTCCCTCAATCCGACCTGATAGGGATCCCAAACGCTCGAGCAGTACTCAAGAATAGGTCGTATTAGTGTTTTATAAGCGGTCTCCTTTACAGATGAACCGCATCTTCCCAAAATTCTACCAATGAACCGAAGACGACTATCCGCCTTCCCCACAACTGCCATTACATGCTTGTCCCACTTCACATCGCTCTGCAATGTTACGCCCAAATATTTAATCGACGTGACTGTGTCAAGCGCTACACTACTAATGGAGTATTCAAACATTACGGCATTCTTTTTTCTATTCTTCTGCATTAATTTACATTTATCTATATTTAGAGTTAGCAGCCATTCTTTACACCAATCAAAAAAGCTGTCCAAGTCATCTTGTATCCTCCTACAGTCACTCGACGACGACACCTTCCCGTACACCACAGCATCATCAGCAAACAGCCGCACATTGCTATCCACCCTATCCAAAAAACCATTTATGTAGATAGAAAACAACAGCAGACCTACCACACTTCCCTGGGGCACTCCAGATGATACCCTCACCTCCGATGAACACACACACACACACACACACACACACACACACACACACACACACACACACACACACAGGTCACTTCGCCAGCCCTCGCTGCCATGGACAAGATGAGACAGGTCGGCGCATTCTTTGTACCCGTCACAGGCTGAAGTAATCCGTTACTTCCACACTTGCCGACTCGTGTCCGCCGCTGCAGCCTGCCGCGGTGCATTGCGAAACAAGCAGGTGCAGCTTGGAAGTATAAAGTAGTTCTAAACATGAAATGAAATGATTGTATGACATTTATTGGCCGGGTTATCCCCTTCGGAGTTCGGCCGCCGTATTGCAAGTCTTTGCAGTTGACGCCACTTCGGCGACTTGCGTGTCAGTGATGATGAAAATGATGATAGACACAGAACACCCAGTCCCCTGCCGGGAATCGAACCCGGGCCCCCTTGCGTGGTAGGCGGTAACGGCTACCGCTGCGCTACGGAGGTGGACAGTTCTAAACAATTCCATCCTGACAGGCACCACCCAGTTTTTTTCTTTTTTTTTAAAGACTCTTTACCCTATCCGCGGCAGCAATGTTGTTGATCACCTCGAATTCCTCACGTGGAACGTAGATTCCTCCCGTTTATACGCGTTAGTTTCGAAGATATAAGAAATCGTACAATACATTTTCACATCGCTAAAGTATCGTTGTGGAAATGCTGTACAGGGCTGTGGCATAGACTATATTCCCTCCTTCATCAGGTAGAAAAATATGTTTCCTTATCTGTCACGTCCTGCATCACAGGACTAGAATATGAAGCTCATTTTTGGCTCACGATGGAGGGCTAATGTCTACCACTGTCACAGGACACCTCCTCAGCCCCGAACTCTCTCTTAACGTAACAGCACAGAGAAGTTGTAAGTATAAGCTTTATATTAGTATCGCTTAATAAATTTGGTAATAAATCTGATTTTATTATGGTGGTCGTCTCTCTCTGTGTAGGTGTCAGATTCAAAATCGTTAACAAGATATCACAACGAAAAAAAGATCATTTCCATGGTTCCCTAGCCATCACTTCCACATGCCAGCCGGCATGTCACTCAATTAAATTGATAGGCTAATTAATTAAATTATGTTTCCTTATATTATATTCCTTGTATATTGAGCAAGCAGTAAAATAAACAAAAGAAAAATTCGGAGTAGGTATTAAAATCCATGGAGAAGAAATAAAAAACTTTGAGGTTCGCCGATGGCATTTTAATTCTGTCAGAGACAGCAAAGGACTTGGAAGAGCAGTTGAATGGAATGTACAGTGTCTTGAAAGGAGGATATAAGATGAACATCAACAAAAGCAAAACGAGGATAATGGAATGTAGTCGAATTAAGTCGGGTGATGCTGAGGGAATTAGATTAGGAAATGAGACACTTAAAGTAGTAAAGGAGTTTTGCTATTTGCGGAGCAAAATAACTGATGATGGTCGAAGTAGAGAGGATATAAAATGTAGACTGGCAATGGCAAGGAAAGCGTTTCTGAAGAAGAGAAATTTGTTAACATCGAGTATAGATTTAAGTGTCAGGAAGTCATTTATGAAAGTATTTGTATGGAGTGTAGGCATGTATGGAAGTGAAACATGGACGATAAATAGTTTGGACAAGAAGAGAATAGAAGCTTTCGAAATGTGGTGCTACAGAAGAATGCTGAAGATGAGATGGGTAGATCACATAACTAATGAGGAAGTACTGAATAGGATTGGGGAGAAGTTTGTGACACAACTTGACCAGAAGAAGGGATCGGTTGCTAGGACATGTTCTGAGGTATCAAGGGATCACCAATTTAGTATTGGAGGGCAGCGTGGAGGGTAAAAATCGTAGAGGGAGACCAAGAGATGAATACACCAAGCAGATTCAGAAGGATGTAGGTTGCAGTAGGTACTGGGGGATGAAGAGGCTTGCACAGGATAGAGTAGCATGGAGAGCTGCATCAAACCAGTCTCAGGACTGAAGACCACAACAACAACAATTAATTAAATTGATCATGAGAGTCACTGTGCTTGGCGAGTTTTTTTTTTTTTTCAGTAGTCAGATTACACTCACCACGTAGTTCAAATGGGAATCCCTGAAGGGAAGACGACAATCTTTTCGCGGAACACTACTGACATTTGAAGCTGACCACAGAACGACTCTGTCACCGGCAACACCCATTTCGCGTAATGACTGCGCTATTAAAAAGACGATCTCAACTACTATGTTACCGTCACCCAGCATAAAATGCGATCTTGGTTCTACAGGCACACACAAGAGTCGTTGATAGCTTTACGATTTCTGCATCTACATCCATACTCCGCAAGCCACCTGACGGTGTGTGGCGGAGGGTACTTTGAGTACCTCTATTGGCTCTCCCTTCTATTCCAGTCTCGTATTCGTATTGTTCGTGGAAAGAAAGATTGTCGGTATGCCTCTGTGTGGGCTCTAATCTCTCTGATTTTATCCTCATGGTCTCTTCGCGAGATATACGTAGGAGGGAGCAATATACTGCTTGACTCTTCGGTGAAGGTATGTTCTCGAAACTTCAACAAAAGCCCATACCGAGATACTGAGCGTCTCTCCTGCACAGTCTTCCACTGGAGTTTATCATCTCCGTAACGCTTTCGCGATTACTAAATGATCCTGTAACGAAGCGCGCTGCTCTCCGTTGGATCTTCTCTCTCTCTTCTATCAATACTATCTGGTACCGATCCCACACCGGTGAGCAGTATTCAAGCAGTGTACTGAAACCTACTTCCTTTGTTCCCGGACTGCATTTCCTTAGGATTCTTCCGATGAATCTGTCTGGCATCTGTTTTACCGACGATTAATTTTATATGGTCATTCCATTTTAAATCACTCCTAATGCGTACTCCCAGATAATTTATGGAATCAACTGCTTCCAGTTGCTGACCTGCTATTTTGTAGCTAAATGATAAGGGATCTATCTTTCTATGTATTCGCAGCACATAACACTTGTCTACATTGAGATTCAATTGCCATTCCCTGCACCATGCGTCAATTCGTTGCAGATCGAGCTGCATTTCAGTACAATTTTCCATTGTTACAACCTCTCGATATACTACAGCATCAGCCGCAAAAAGCCTCAGTGAACTTCCGATGTTATCTACAAGGTCATTTATGAATATTGTGAATAGCAACGGTCCTACGACACTCCCCTGCGTCACACCTGAAATCACTCTTATTTCGGAAGACTTCTCTCCATTCAGAATTACATGCTGCGTTCTGTTATCTAGGAACTCTTCAATCCAATCACACAATTGGTCTGACAGTACATATGCTCTTACTTTGTTCATTAAACGACTGTATGGAACTGTATCGAACGCCTTGCGGCAGTCAAGAAACACGGCATCTACCTGGGAACCCGTGTCTATTCCCCCCCCCCGAGTCTCGTGGACGAATAGCGCGAGCTGGGTTTCACACGATCGTCTTTTTCGAAACTCATGCTGATTCCTACAGAGTAGATTTCTAGTCTCCAGAAAAGTCATTATACTCGAACATAATACGTGTTCCAAAATTCTACAACTGATCGACTTTAGAGATATAGGTCTATAGTTCTGCACATCTGTTC
This sequence comes from Schistocerca serialis cubense, assembly GCF_023864345.2. Taxonomy (NCBI): domain Eukaryota; kingdom Metazoa; phylum Arthropoda; class Insecta; order Orthoptera; family Acrididae; genus Schistocerca; species Schistocerca serialis. The sequence continues at coordinate 121,732,619 of NC_064649.1, forward strand.
GACGTCCCTTCTTGAAAACGGGGATGAGCTGTGCCCGTTTCCAATCATTTGGAACACTACGCTCTTCTAAAGACCTATGGTACACCGCTGCAAGAAGGGGGGCAAGTTCCTTCGCGTACTCTGTGTAAAATCGAACTGGTATCCCATCAGGGAGAAGTCTTTTAATGATTACAGCTACTGGTGAATCATACTCATGCCACTCTCATATCTCAAAACGAGTCACCTTTTTCGAACCTATCTGGTACAGCAAAACTACAACGTGGCTTCACATAGTCCCTCTGCATCTTGTAACTGTTCCTCAGTCTCTATCCCGTCCTCCCTGAAACTTCGTCCATGTGATCATCCCAATTTAAGCTGGATCTGAACACAAGTCTACCACTTTCTGCACTCTGTGGAGAAATAGGTAGTGCTGAGTTAATTGGAGAGGACCGTCTTTTCTGACCACTTGATCGAAATGGGGACAATTTTTTGTTGCTCCGCCAGCGATGTTCCGTAAGGCCAGCGCTAAAAGGTAGTACACCAGTGGCCATTAAAACCGCTATACCATGAAGATGTCAGCAAGTTCGTTGCCTGGGATTCCAACATGTCCCGGGATCCACACAAACACCACAGAACAACTGGACCGTTCCAGGGCATAGATGGTCTCCTGGATGGTCGTTACCAATCATGGCGAGGGCAGCACTGGTCGATAGCTTATAACTGCTTAGGGTGTCAGTTCAGAGAAGAAACGACTCACCAGAACATGAACGGATGTACTGAAGTGCACAAGATATGGCAAACAGCTCTGCAGTGAATACACTGCAGCCACTGGGCAAGGAATGCTGTTCAATATGGCCTCTGTGGACGTAGGAGAAGCCGTCGGTGTAAACCACTTCATAGGCCCGTAGAACGTCAAGAATCGAGAGGAAGTGACAGCAGAGAGCGACAGGGTTAACGGAGTCCTTAGGACCATGCAAAAGGTCCAGAGGAAGCATCAGCCTGGGTTTACACCATGGAGGTGTATGTGAATGGACCTCAAGTAGAGGTGGTAAAGAGAAGGACTCCAGATCAGACAGAAGGAAACGGATGCCAACCACAATCATAAGCCCTGACCTGGGCCGCCAATGCAAGGGATGAACCGCCATTGTTGGGAAAAGGAGATGGTAAGTCAGGTGCTGAGGAAACTACGAATGTTTGCAACATAACTGGCGAGCAGTTGTGGACGTCTAACCTTCAATGGAGGGACTCCGGCATCCACCAAGACACTGGTCACTGAACTCGTCCTAAAAGCTCCCGTCGCTAGGCGAACGCCACAGTGGTGCACTGAGTTGAGTAAACACAACGCTGAGGGTGCTGCCGAACCATACACCACACTCCCATAGTCAAGGCGGGGTTGAACAAGAACTCTGTACAGCTGCAGCAGCGTAGAGCGATCTGCACCCCAGTTGGTGTTGCTCAGGCAGTGGAGGGTGTTGAGGTGCTGCCAGCACTTCTGCTTAAGCTGATGGAGGTGAGGAAGCCGACAGAAACGCATAACACACGATCTCGCGGCTGAAATCTAGAAGCTATGGGCTACAGCTCATGATAGCGCTCAGTGGATGGCTCCCTATAGGCACCGCTCAGCAGCACCAGTACTGGAGGAGTAGTATGAAATGCAGGAGTCGTCTGCATAAGAGAAACTGAGACGGACGGCCCTACAGCTGCTGCTAGACCGTTAATGGCCACTAAAAATAGAGAGACACTCAATATAGAGCCCTACAGGACGCCATTCTCCTGGATATGGGAGGCACTGTGCCAACCACCAACTTGGACACAGAAAGTACGGAGCGACAGGAATTTTTTGATAAAAATCGAGAACGGGCCCCGGAGACCCCACTCATATAATGTGGCAAGGATATGATATCACCAGGTCATGTCGTAAGCTTTTCTAAATCAAAAATGACGGCAACCAGGTGTTGGCGTCTGGTAAAGGCAGTTTGGATGGCAGACTCGTGGGATACAAGATTATCAGGGGTAGTGGAGGCAGTAGGACACGTGACTCCAGGACCCAAACAACCGCCAGCTCACCATATGTTATAGCAACTAACAAAGAACGTTTGTGAGGCTGATGGCTATCCAAATCAAGTGGGTTTCTCCGGGTTTGAGCACGGGAATGATTGTTCTCTCCTGCCATTGCGATGGAAAGACGCCATCGCACCAGATCCGGGTCAAGATGGCGAGGAGATGTCGCTTGTAGTGGGACAAGAGATGTTTAATCATCTGACTGTGGATCTGATCTGGTCCAGCAGCTGTGTCAGGGCAATGTGCAAGTTCCCACTCTGTAAATGAGGCGTTATAGGGTTCACTGTGGTGTATAGTGAGGACCTATTCCTTCCATTCGCCGTTTGAGGGTGCGAAACACTGGGGGGTAATTCTCCGTTGCAGAGGCTCGAGCATAGTGCTCAGCAAAGTGCTTGGCAATCGCGTTTGCGTCGGTACATAACACGCCATCTATGTTAATGCCAGAGACACCTTATGGGGTCTGGTACCACAAAACACGTCTGACCTTTGTCCAGATGTGGGAAGGTGACGTATGGCACCCAATGGTCGAGACGTACCTCTCCCAACACTCCGTCTCCATCTTTTTATAAGCTGGTGGATGTGGGTGCGGAGCCATTTAAAAGCTATTAGGTGCCCCAGGGAAGGGTGCCGCTTATGTCGCTGTAGGGCCCGCCGACGCTCTTTAATTGCCTGTTCTACAGACCTGCTCAACCACCACATCGATGCTACCATGTGGGGAAGATTCAGCGGTGACAGCAGAGGTGAAAGCTTCCCAGTCTGCCTTATTTAAAGCCCATCTGGATAGAAATCTGGGGGAATGACACCAGGAAAATGACAGGAAGATGGGAAAGTAGACACTACCACCGAAGTCAACATGGGCTCTCACATGGACAGATGGGGGAAATCCTGGGCTGCAAAGTGATAAATCAATGGCCGAGTAAGAACCATGAGTCACACTGAAATGTGTGGTGGTCCCATGTGTGGGGGCCCCAGTATTTAAGAGGCAAACGTCGACGTGAGACAGTAATGATTTGACATCTCTACCTTGGCCAGTAAGCATGGTGCCATCCCACAAGGGATTATGGGCATTAAAATCTCTCAAAAGTAAGAAAGGTTTAGTAAGTTGATGAATCAGTGCAGTCAATGCGTTCAGGGGTACTGCACCATCTGGAGGAAGATATATGTTGCACACAGTTATTCCATTCGTTGTCCTTAGCCTGACAGCCACAACTGTAATAGGAATTTGAAGGGGCACAGGTTCACTACATACAGAGTTCAGGACATAGACACAAACTCCACCTGACATACTATTATATTCGCTAGAGTTCTTGTAATATTCCCTATAGCTAAGGAGGGCTGGGGTTCACAATGCTGGGAACCAGGTTTCCTGGAGGGCAATGCAGAAAGCAGGTGTAAAGCTTAACAGTTACCGTAGCTCAGCCAGGTGGTGGAAAAACCACAGCAACTCCACTGGAGGATGATGTTATGGCGAGGCTGGGAAGGCATGAAGCACTCAAGGAGGCAGTTTATGCCTCAAGAGTCACCTGCTGCCACCAGCTGAGTACTCGTTCGAGCAACACCCATCGTGTCTGAAGGTCCAACGAGATCTAGGTCCTCAGGGGACACCAGAATCTCCACCTCACCCTCAGACACAGAGCTTGTGGGTAGTGGTGGTATAGGTGCCACCACTAGGCCTGGGTTCTTGCGGGGTCTTTTTCTTTTTAGGTTTCTCTCACTGCTCCTTAGGTTTGTCTGGCTGGGAGGGCTTCATTGATTCAGTCTCAGAAACTGAGGAGGACCGTGAAGCCCTACGACCTGCTACCTGTGGTTGCTTCAGCCACTGGCGGGTGTCAGCTTTGCTACTGGTAGGAACCTGGGAAAGGGGTGACCCAAAGGACCCCTTCCTAGCAAGAGGAGCTTCTCCAGCTGAGAAATGGGGACTGATGTCCCCGATGGTTGGGGGGAGGGGGGGGGGGCAGTGCTCCCAAGGTAGGTGGTGCAGGAGCAACAGGTAGGGAGGTACTCACACCATCAAGGGGCAGGTGTACTCTTATGGCTCTGAGAGCTGACTGGAAGCGAGGGAACTGATGGGGTGGAACTGTTGTAACAGTGGCGTAAGAGGTTATCATACACACAGAATGTAGGCGTTCAAATTTACTCTTAGCATCAGTGTAGGTCAGTCGGTCCAGGGTCTTGTATTCTATGATTTTCCTTTCTCTCTGTAAAATCCTACAGTCAGGCGAGCAAGGAGAATGGTGCTCTCTGCAGTTGACACAGACGGGGCACATGGAGTATTAGGATTTGAAGGACGTTCACGATCTCGGCAGATGAAGCTGGAAGTACACCAGGAAGACATATGCCCAAACTTCCAGCACTTAAAGCACCACATCGGGGAAGAAATATATGGCTTGACATCACACAGCAGTAGACCGTCACCTTGACCTTCTCGGGTACCTTCTCGAGTAATGTGTCACCCTCAAAGGCCAAGATGAAGGCACCGGTGGCAACCTGATTATCCCTCGGACCACGATGGACATGCTGGACATGCTGGACGAAATGAACACCTAGTCGCTCTAAGTTGGCGTGCAGGTCGTCATCAGACTGCAAAAGAAGGTCCCTGTGGAATATAATACTCTGGAACATAGTTAAGCTCTTATGGAGTGTTGTAGTGCCCCCAGAATTTTACGAAAGTCTGGAGACACTTGTGTTCCAGCCGTTTCGCTCACGCGTCATTTTAAAGCAGGGCGTAAGGATGAGCATGGGATACTACATCCATTTATTGTTTATGCAGGCGAAACTGGAAGGGAGATAATTCGTCGGCGCTGGCAAGTGTTCAGCGCGATCTGCCAGGAATAATCAAATACGGCCCGGAAGCTCCGTGGCCGGTTGCAAAGAGTAATGTAGTTTTGTATTGAAAAACAAATGGAGTGACTCGAGATAGTGACTGTTCATTATACGTTGAACTGCTATTGAGAGTACGTGGAGTGGACGCGGATAGTCAGCCACGATAAAAGCTTATGTATTAATTGTGTTGAGAAATGTGTAATTAACTGATTCCGGGTGCCCGGTAATGTGTGGGCTTACGTCATAAAGTTTAGTTGTTTTTTTTGTACAAAGTGGAAATAAATATGCTCTGGTGCATTGAATGATATTCCAAGAGTAGCGTATTTTTTAAATAAGAGTAGCGTATTTTTTAAATAAGAAGAGAGAGAGAGAGGGAGTGAAAATTTCCCCTTCCCAGCAGTGAACAGTGAAATATTCGGAGAAGCGTCCCGTGTTAGCAAAAGACATCGGCGCTGCAAGAAAGCAGAACCCGCATTCTTCAACAAGTAAGCTGTATAGAGAGAGCTTAACATTAAACCGGACCACCGCAGTGTGATGGTAACAGAAACATCCCCCAGCTTATGACAGGCGAGTAAGACCCGTGACTGGGCAGAGAATGCTGTTTTTATCAAGACCAACCCAGACCGCATTTCCGACAATCCCTCCCCCTCGCCATACTTGTCCCCTAAGTGAGAACATGAACACCTGCATTCCTAAGGCTACAAGGTTCTGCACTTAAAATACACTATAACGCGAGAGCGGTACAGCTTCTGACCTATTAGTCGTGAGGAATGCAATGCTGTTAATACTCCAATGAAAGAAATACACCTCCCAGCGCATGATAAAACTACTACCTTGCACACCAAAGAAAACATCGATTCTTTGTAGCACAAACAAAGAATGTGTATGTCACTTGCTGTTCATGTGTAATTACGGTTAGGAAATTATTATATGTTCACAACAACCCTATATTATGTTCATCGATAGCCAAAAATGCATACGAAGAACAATGACATCATAGGAGCAGATAAACACAACGATTAGTAGCCAAAGGAGATGGTAACAGTCTTACTGCAGTTTACCACTGTCCCTGGTAACCTTCCCCTTGCACACACAAGTCATGGTCCGCTGTTTGGCTGTATTGCTCATGTGCGGGATAATATTGCTGTTTCGCCTTGACGTCACGTCTCTAGAATGCCTCCTCTCTCCTCTATTAAGATGGGTATATGTAGCATCAGTCTACTCTCCTCCTCCAGAATACGCAATTTTCTTGATTTTGCTCAGTACTCTTTTCATGGTATTTGTTTCTAATTTTATGTATTCTCAGTCGATTTCCGTAATTTTACTAGGTTTTCACGATTTTACACATTTCATGGTATTTCCCTCAAATTTCACATCTCTCTCATCAATTTTTTGTGACTACACCAGGATTTCCTCGAATTTTACCGATTTTATATCATCTTCCATATTTTTCCCATGGTTTTTCACATGTATATAGTCATGTTGCTGACATACTTATGTGCTGTTTGATTTTCTACGAGAATATCTGCGCTTCTTGTACACCAACCTACTAACAAATCCTAAGACTTTCCCTCTCTCCGATGATCCATTTGCGTGCCTTTAGGATAGGACGAATATGAAAAGTATAGTAACAGCCGTTTCCTACCTATATGAAACTGAAGACTCGATTTATGTCCAAGATATGGCAGAGAAAGGGCTACTTAGCATACATCCTCGTTCGTCTAGAGGTGGTTACCGAAACAGGTTTTCTATCGCTGTACATGTTTCATTACACATGAGTTGGAAGTCCTCTAACGCTGTGATTTGGAGACATTTTCTGTTAACGATCACATGTAGATAGTGCTCTAAATCGCACACAGAGCACGCAATTCTACAGGAGTCGATCGCAGGTTATACCACACAACTGATGCATCCCGAGAGAAGAACGGAAAAAATGATTAAATGCGTTATAAATGACCTGCAGCAACATCTCCCTTTCTCCCTCTCGACAGAGCACTCCGCCTATTTCCTATCGTTCTTTAATGCAGATCCATCGCACTTTCTTTCCAGGAAAGCATTAAAGACAGCAGTCAACTCGCATGGTTCCCGGTGCTTCCATGTCAACGTTCTCTCGTGTTCCTCTTGCTATAGCATACTCATCCCCACGTACAAAAATTGTCCTGCACCAAGCAAAAGGCATGCAAGTACTCCCTCAATTTCCCCCCATTTCGGCATATTTTCCCTCGATTTATACGTATTTTCACTCTTTTCCCGATTTTATGTTGCTTCTACCCATGCGATCGGGACTGATGACCATAGCTGTTAAGTCCCATAATGCTCAGAGCCATTTTTTGAACCCATGCGATCCTGACATGACTTCCCGTTCCATACTCCAAAATTGCTTGTAAATGTAGTACAACACCTAGCGCAAAAGCATTACTTTTCTGGGCTGTACTCGAATCCATCCAACCACATGTTCTGCAAAAAAGTTCAAATGGCTCTGAGCACTATGGGACTTAACTTCTGAGGTCATCAGTCCCCTAGAACTTAGAACTAGCTAAACCTAACTAACCAAAGGACATCACACACATCCATGCCCGAGGCACGATTCGAACCTGCGACCATAGCGGTCGCGCGGTTTCGACTGTAGCGCCTAGAACCGCTCGGCCACTCCGGCCGGCCATATTCTACAGTTGCAGTGTGTTTGCTCCGTTTTCTGCATGTCTGTGTCTGTGCATGTGTCGCGGACTGAAACCCACAATTCTTCCCACACTTCTCAAGAGTGCACTATAAAAAACAATATGTATAGTTTCATAAAAATAACTTTTTTTTCTGACAGCTAATTTCTCGCAGATGAATTGTTAAAAGCTACAGTGGAGCATAATAGGACCTATCCATTGCACACACTCCGAACGACGACAGGAAGTTAGTTTTACGTCAGGTCGACAGCTAAGGTCATTAGAAACATATTGCGCATACATAGGAAAAGAAATCCACTACCGTATAGTTACACTATTGGTGACAAACAGCTGGAAAGAGCGTCTGCCATGAAATATCTAGGCGTAACTATCCAGAGTGACCTTAAGTGGAATGGCCACATAAAACAGATAGTTGAAAAAGCAGACACCACACTCAGAGTCATCGGAAGAATCTTAAGGAAATGTAACTCATCCACAAAAGAAGTGGCTTATAAGGCGCTTGTTCGCCCGATTCTTGAGTATTATTCATCTATCTGGGACCGCCATCAGGCAGACTGATAGAGGAGACAGAGAAGATCCAACGAAAGCGGCACGTTTCGTCACGGGATCGTTTAGCTGGTGAGAGAGCGTTACGGAGATTTTTTTTTTTTTTTTTTTGTGGTTTTAGGGCGCACAACTTCAATGGTCATTAGCGCCCTGACTACTCTAAGAATACACCGCGAGGCACAAGTTGACCACAACAACTAAAAGGGAAAACACGATAAAAGACAGACTGACAGGCATAGGATTAAAAAACAGCATCATCAAATGTCCTTAGCGAGGTTTGTCAAATTGATAAAACGAAGAACACGAGCAGCTGCTCGTGGGTCATCCGCTAAAATGGCATCGAAAGTATTTGGCAGGTTAAGATCGAGGCGCAATGTGTTAAGATCTGGACAGGACAGTAAAATGTGTCTAACCGTCAGCAAGTGCCCACATGGGCAGAACGGCGCCGGCGCAGCCGTCAGCAGATGGCGATGGCTGAACCGGCAGTGTCCAATTCTTAACCGGGCTAAAATGACCTCCTCCCGCCGAGAAGGGCGTGAGGAGGACGTCCAAGCCACGGGAAGAGGTTTTAAGGCCCGAAGCTTGTTGTCGGTAAGTGCAGCCCAATCGGCATGCCACAGAGATAAGATGCGCCGACAAATCACCCTGCTAAAATCGGACGAAGGGACGCAACAAAAAGCTGTCCGAGGCTGGAGGACCGCAGCCTTGGCCGCGGCATCTGCAGCTTCGTTCCCAGGGATACCGACATGGCCAGGAACCCACATAAAGCTAACTGGAGAACCGACGTCCACCAGCTGCTGAAGAGAGCGTTGGATCCGGTGTACGAAAGGGTGAACCGGGTACGGATCACTGAGGCTCTGGATGGCGCTCAGGGAATCTGAGCAGATGACATAAGCAGAATGTCGGTGGCGGCAGATGTAAAGAACAGCCTGGTAGAGGGCAAAGAGCTCAGCTGTGAAGACAGAACAATGGTCATGGAGCCGGTATTTGAAACTTTGTGCCTCGACAATAAAGGAACACCCGACCCCGTCATTGGTCTTAGAGCCATCTGTATAAATGAATGTCATGTCGATGAACTTTGAACGAAGTTCCAAAAAACGGGAGTGGTAGACCGAACCGGGGGTGACCTCTTTTGGGAGCGAGCTGAGGTCAAGGTGAACGCGGACCTGAGCCTGGAGCCAAGGTGGCGTGCGGCTCTCGCCCACTCTAAAGGTTGCAGGGAGTGAAAAATTAAGGTGTTGAAGGAGGCGACGAAAGCGAACTCCAGGGGGTAGCAGGGCAGAGACATACAACCCGTATTGACGGTCAAGAGAGTCGTCAAAAAAGGAACGATAAGACGGATGGTCGGGCATTGACAGTAGCCGACAGGCATACCGACAAAGCAGTATATCGCGCCTGTAGGTGAGTGGCAATTCGCCAGCGTCAGCATGAAGACTCTCTACGGGACTGGTATAAAATGCTCCGATCGCAAGTCGTAAACCCCGATGTTGTATGGAGTTGAGGCGGCGTAAGATGGATGGCCGTGCAGAGGAGTATACGAAGCTCCCATAATCCAGCTTGGAGCGGACGATCGACCGATATAGACGAAGTAGGACGGTTCGATCCGCTCCCCACGACAGACCACTGAGAACACGGAGGACATTTAAAGAACGGGTACAACGGGCGGCCAAATAGGACACATGTGGAGACCAGCTAAGTTTCCTGTCAAATGTAAGGCCTAAAAATTTGGTTGTCTCCACGATTGGGAGAGCAACGGGACCGAGTCGTAAGGACGGTGGGAGAAACTCTTTGTAGCGCCAGAAGTTAATACAGACCGTCTTCTCGGCAGAAAAACGGAAGCCATTGGCGACACTCCAGGAGTAAAGACGGTCAAGAGAACGCTGAAGACAGCGCTCCAGGACACGTGTACACTGCGCGCTGCAATAGATGGTAAAATCGTCCACGAAAAGGGAGCCTGATACATCAGCTGGGAGGCAATCCATTATTGGATTGATCGCGATGGCGAAGAGAGCGACGCTCAAGACTGAGCCCTGTGGCACCCCATTCTCCTGGCGAAAGGTGTCGGACAGGACAGAACCCACACGTACCCTGAACTGTCGATCCATTAAAAAGGAACGAATAAAAAGAGGAAGGCGACCGCGAAGGCCCCATGTATGCATGGTGCGGAGAATGCCCGCCTTCCAACAGGTGTCGTAAGCCTTCTCCAAATCAAAGAACACAGCCGCGGTCGGGCGCTTCCGCAAGAAGTTATTCATAATGAAGGTCGACAAGGTAACCAGATGGTCAACAGCAGAGCGGCGCCTACGAAATCCACATTGTACATTGGTAAGTAGGCGTCGAGACTCGAGCAGCCAAACCAATCGAGAGTTAACCATTCGCTCCATCACTTTACAGACACAGCTGGTAAGCGAGATAGGTCGATAACTGGAAGGCAAGTGCTTGTCCTTTCCCGGCTTAGGAATTGGGACAACAATAGACTCGCGCCAGCATGCGGGAACATGTCCCTCAATCCAGATGCGATTGTATGTACGAAGAAGAAAACCTTTACCCGCAGGAGAAAGGTTCTTCAGCATCTGAATATGAATAGAATCTGGCCCTGGAGCAGAGGACCGTGATCGGCCAAGTGCGTTTTCGAGTTCCCACATGGTGAATGGGGCATTATAACTTTCACAATTCGAGGAGCGGAAGTTAGGTGGCCTAGCCTCCTCTGCCTGTTTGCGGGGGAGGAAAGCAGGGTGGTAATGAGCGGAGCTCGAAACCTCTGCGAAAAAGCGGCCGAAGGCATTGGAGACAGCCTCAGGGGCTACAAGGACGTCATTCGCGACCTTCAAGCCAGAAACTGGTGAGTGGACCTTAGTGCCAGATAGCCGGCGCAGGCTACCCCAGACAACAGAAGAAGGAGTAAAACTGTTGAAGGTGCTTGTGAAAGCAGCCCAGCTGGCTTTCTTGCTTTCTTTGACAATACGACGACACTGAGCACGTAATCGTTTATAATTGATGCAATTCGCCACTGTAGGGTGGCGTTTAAATGTGCGTAAAGCACGTCGACGAGCACGTAAAGCGTCTCTACATGCCGCGGTCCACCAGGGGACCGGTACGCGACGTGGAGAAGAAGGAGGGTGAGGGATGGAATATTCAGCAGCAGCGAGAATGACTTCCGTGAGGTGTGCGACCTGACGATCGCAACATGTAAAGGTTTGATCCTGAAAGGTCGCCCTGGAAGAGAAGAGCCCCCAGTCTGCCTTGGAGATGGTCCAATTAGAGAAGCACGGAGAGGGGGTATGCTGCAGGAGATGGATAACACACGGGAAGTGGTCGCTCGAATATGTATCAGAAAGTGCATACCACTCAAACCGGCGTGCAAGTTGGGGAGTACATATAGAGAGGTCTAAATGGGAATAGGTGTGAGATGTGTCCGAAAGAAAGGTTGGGGCGCCAGTATTGAGGCAGACAAGATCGAGCTGGTTGAAAAGGTCTGCTAACAAGGAGCCCCTCGGGCAGGATGCTGGAGAGCCCCAAAGGGGATGGTGGGCATTGAAGTCTCCAGTTAACAAAAGTGGTGTAGGTAGCTGAGCAACAAGTTGCATCACGTCTGCCCTGGTAACGGCAGATGACGATGGAGTGTAAACAGTACAAAAGGAAAACGTGAAAGTGGGGAGAGTAATGCGGATGGCAACTGCCTGCAGGCCGGTGTGCAACGTGATGGGATCGTAGTAAATATCATCCCGGACCAGCAACATAACCCCTCCATGAGCTGGGATACCTACCACAGGGGGTAGGTCAAAACGCACAGAGGTGTAGTGTGCCAAGGCAATTTGATCGCATGGGCGTAGCTTCGTTTCCTGGAGGGCTACGACGAGCGGACGGTGCAAGCGGAGCAGCAACTTCAAGTCCTCTCGGTTGGAGCGAATGCTGCGAATATTCCAGTGAATAAGTGCCATCGTAAGAAAAGGAAGATGAGAGAAGTGGTCACCTCGAAGGCCGCTTAGGGCCTGGCTTCGAGCGAGCACTGCTGCCGCTATCAGTAGGCGGACAGTCATCGTCCATGTGGTCTATAGGGTCATCGGCCATCTCGGGAGGATGGCCGGGAGGGGGAGCTTCCTCCGCCAGTGAACGGCCAGATGTACGGCTACCAGCAGTGCGGCCAGGCGAAACAGATGACGGCCTGGGGCGGCAACCGCTGGGTGGCGCAGGAGAAGGAATGCGCCGTGGCGGAGAAGGAGAACTGTGCTTCCTATGCGCCTTTTTGGAAGGACGTGTAGTGGAAGTACCGGTCGAAGGCTGGGAGGTCGAGGTACGGAGGAAGTCTGCACGGGATGGTTCCTTCTTGAAGGCCCGTGCATCTGACTTCGATGTCTTCGTCTTAGCAGAAGCTGAGGAAGGTGCTCGTGTCTGTGGGGTGATGGGAGGAAGAGGAGACGTCGACCGCGCGATCTTAGCACTGGCCGAACGGACGACCGTGGTGCTGAAGGTCAGATCGCATGTCTGGGTTGCTACCTCCCGGGTAGTCCGAGGAGAGGCGAGGACAGTACTGTATTTCCCCGCTGGGAGCAGCGTGGGCTTCCTACTAGCCAATAGCTTGCGAGCAGCCGAGGTGGACACTTTCTCTTTGACCCGAATTTCTTGGATACAGCGTTCTTCCTTATAGACAGGACAGTCGCGGGAGGATGCGGCATGGTCACCCTGACAGTTCACACAACGAGGAGACGGAGGTGGACAGTCACCCTCATGGGCATCCCTGCCACAAGTGACACATTTAGCCGCATTGGAACAAGACTGTCTAGTGTGATTGAAACGCTGACACTGGTAACAGCGCGTAGGTGTCGGGACATAGGGGCGAACAGAAATAACCTCGTATCCCGCCTTAATGCGCGATGGCAGCTTAACACTATCGAAGGTCAAGAAAATTGTCCGGGTCGGTACAAGGTCATTGTTGACCTTTTTCATGACCCTATGGACAGCCGTCACGCCCTGCTCAGCGAGGAATGATTGAAGCTCCTCATCAGTCAATCCGTCGAGGGAGCTAGTATACACTACACCACGAGACGAGTTCAAAGTTCGGTGGGCCTCCACCCGGACAGGGAACGTGTACAGGAGGGTGGCCCGAAGCAGTTTTTGTGCCTGAAAGGCACTCTCAGTTTCTAGTAATAAGGTGCCGTTTCGCAACCTGGTACAAGATTTGACAGATCCGGCTATGGCATCTACGCCCTTCTGAATAACGAAAGGGTTGACAGAGGAAAAATCCTTTCCGTCCTCAGATCGAGAAACTACGAGGAACTGTGGGGCAGGCGGTAGTACTTTTGTCACTGTTGGCTGGTCACGTTTCCGTTTTTGAGTCGAAGTCGAAAGAGATGGAGTAGAATCCATTGCGGAGGAATCCCCCATGATTGCCAGCGTCTCCGATGGCGCGCTCCTTCCTTGTGGGGACCCTCTCAGAGGGCACTCCCGCCTTAGGTGAATGTTTACACCTCAGGTCACACCTCCCGAGAAACAGACGGAGGGACCAATCGGCATGGTCAGAAGGTATCAGCTCAGGCAATCACCCCTCCCCGGGCCTGGCCTTTACCAGGGGGTACGCGCGTGCCTTACATGTCTACCCAGGGCGGGGAATTACGCGTTACCCCGTCACCGGCTACGCGTGCGAACGCGTGGGTCGGCCTTCAGGCACGCACAGGGAGGAAGGAAGAAGAGGAAAAAGAAGAGAGAGAGGGAGAAAGAGGACAGACTGTCTCAAACGCCGAGGCGGAGACCAGAGAAGGCAAGGAGAAGAAGGTAATGAGAAGGCAAGGAGAAAAAGGCAAGGAGAAGGCAAGGAAAAAAAGGCAATGAGAGGGCAAGGAGAAAAAGGCAATGAGAAGGCAAGGAGAAAAAGGCAATGAGAAGGTAAGGAGAAAAAGGCAATGAGAAGGCAAGGAGAAAAAGGCAATGAGAAGGCAAGGAGAAAAAGGCAATGAGAAGGCAAGGAGAAAAAGGCAATGAGAAGGCAAGGAGAAGTCAAGGGAATGAGTAAGGAAGACAGTGAAGTTGAGAAGAGCAAGGAAAGGAACCAACAAAAGGAAGGAAGAAACGAGAAGTGAAAAACCAAAAAGACCACGATTATAGGTCGTGGAACCGTCCGTCTCCGGACGCAGGCGCTAACTACCCCCGTGAGGGGGATGGACTCCTTTTAGTCGCCTCTTACGACAGGCAGGAATACCGCGGGCCTATTCTAATCCCCGGACCCGCAGGGGGGGTTACGGAGATGGCAAACAAACTACACTGGCAGACGTTACAAGAGAGGCGTTGTGCATCACGGAAAGATTTACTATTGAAATTTCGGGACAGCACTTTCCAGGAGGAATCGGACAACATATTATTTCCCCCACATCCATCTCGCGTACTGACCAAGAGGAGAAAATTCGAGAAATTAGAGCAAATACAGAAGAGGCTTGCCGACAATCATTCTTCCCACGCACTATTCGCGAGTGGAACAGGGTTGGAGGGATCAGATAGTGGTACCGAAAGTACCCTCCGCCACACACCATTAGGTGGCTTGCGGAGTATGATGTAGATGTAGAAACGGAGTATTTGGAAGAGGCGTGAGTGGGCGTAGTCATTTCATTCCCTCACAACGACATTTGCTTCATACGGTATTGACAACCACGGAAAATCCGAATCTGGTGACTAACTGAGCCACTGAAATGAGAGTCGAGCTTCTTTGCCACAATATCAACCTCGGTATGTCACGCATACGTGCGCGAGTGCGGTCGTGACTTCACGTTTTCTTTGTCTTTCTTGAAATATTCACTAACAATAATTTATACTGCTGTATTAAATTTCAATTAAGAGGGAGAATGGTTCTTTTCGCAAATTGTACCAGAATATTTTGTGCCACTTGACACTGCGCCACGCTTTTCTCGTACTATCAATTTATTTAAGAAGTAAGAGAATTTTTTTCCTAATATTTCAGATCTCTTGAGTGCTAACGAAGATAACAAGTTATAAGTCGACGCCGCTGAAATGATGTTTGGTTTCCATAAACATACAGACGTCACCGCTCGGACCACTTTCTCCACGGATACAAAGATCGATACCGAGTATTTCTAAAGATGATCCTGGAGCCTAACCTGCAGTTTTAAATTCTGGAGTGGTGCGGTATTTGATAGAAAGCCCACCCCAAACAAATCAAAAAGCATGATTATCCGCGTCGCATGACACGTCAGATCGTAGGGTTTCAACTTATTATCCTGAAAGGCATTTAGGAAACGGCGAGAAATATCGCAGAGAATGGATACTGCATTCAGATGCGAAAAATGCTGTGGTCTGGTTATGTTGTAAGCTTTCAGAAACAAAACATAACGAATTTTGTGGGGGAATCACTGACTGGCAACATTTAACTTTATATTCAAATAGAAACGAGGAAAGTTCAGTACATTTCAATATTTATAAAAAATGGACTAAGCTGAATCAGTCTTCAATAAAAAAAAACTGTCGACAGTGCGTATCAAAAACTTGTAGACGCTGGAAAGGAGCGCTGGTACAATGTCATTAAAAGGATTACACATGTTGGTTGGTTAGTTGGTTACGTGTTCCATTGATCAATTGAGCGGTACAGTAGCCGTTACAATGTGGAACGTGTCAAGTGCACAAGAAATGCACATATGAAACAAGATTTTTTTTATATACACAGGGTGTTACAAAAAGGTACGGCAAACTTTCAAGAAACATTCCTCACACACAAAGAAAAAAATATGTTATGTGGACATGTGTGCGGAAACGCTTACTTTCCTTGTTAGAGCTCATTTTATTACTTCTCTTCAAATCACATTAATCATGGAATGGAAACACACAGCAACAGAACGTACCAGCGTGACTTCAAACACTTTGTTACAGGAAATGTTCAAAATGTCCTCCGTTAGCGAGGATACATGCATCCACCCTCCGTCGCATGGAATCCCTGATGCGCTGATGCAGCCCTGGAGAATGGCGTATTGTATCACAGTCATCCACAATACGAGCACGAAGAGTCTCTACATTTGGTACCGGGGTTGCGTAGACAAGAGCTTTCAAATGCCCCCATAAATGAAAGTTAAGAGGGTTGAGGTCAGGACAGCGTGGGGGCCACGGAATTGGTCCGCCTCTACCAATCCATCGGTCACCGAATCTGTTGTTGAGAAGCGTACGAACACTTCGACTGAAATGTGCAGGAGCTCCATCGTGCATGAACCAGATGTTGTGTCGTACTTGTAAAGGCACACTTTCTAGCAGCACACGTAGAGTATCCTTTATGAAATCATGATAACATGCTCCATTGAGCGTAGGTAGAAGAACATACTGACGAAACTAAAATGAGCTCTTACATGGAAATTTAGCGTTTCCGGACACATGTCCACATAACATCTTTTCTTTATTTGTATGTGAGGAATGTTTCCTGAAAGTTTGGCCGTACCTTTTTGTAACACCCTATATATTACAGAGTTAAGGATTAATATTCCTATTATTTACCCCATTCCCTTAAATGGCAGAAAATGCATATACTGTATTTATAGATTTATTTATTCCTATTCAAGAATTCATCTATGGTATAGAAGGAGTTGTCAAGGAGATATGATTTCAATTTATTTTTGAAGCTATTACTGCTGTCTGTCAGACATTTTATTTCATCTGGTAATTTGTCGAAAAATTTTATAGCAGCATACCCCTTTCTGTGCCAAAGATAGGTTGAGTAAAGGATAGTGTAAGTCTTTCTTTTTTATGGTACTATAATCATGAATGTCACTATTATTTTTAAACTGGTCCATGTTGCTGAGAACAAATTTCATTAGTGAGTAAATGTACTGTGAGGCTGTTGTAAGAATTCCCAATCTTTTAAAAAGATGCCTACAAGATGTGCAACTATCAACCCCACACATTATTCTAACCACTTTCTTTTGAGCAGTGAATACTTTTTGTCTAAATGTTGAGTTACCACAAAATATTATTCTGTATGACATCAGAGAGTGAAAGTATGCGAAGTATGTTAGCTTACTAATTTCTATATCCTCAAAACAGGCAATTATTCTGATTGCAAAAGTTGCTGAACCTAGTCACTTTAGAAGATCCAAAATATGAATTTTCCAATTAAGATTCTCATCTATGTATACACCCAAAAACTTAGTATGCTCTACCCTGTCTAATGACTTTTGTTGATGTGCTATATTAATTGAAGGAACTGTACTTTTTGTAGCAGGAACTTGGATGTACTGTGTTTTTTCAAAGTTTACAGCAAGCCCATTTGCAGAAAACCAATTAATGACTTTTCCAAAGACCTTATTTGTATCACTTTCAATTGGAGTTTCTTTTACTGGATTAATAATGATGCTCGTATCATCAGCAAACAGTGTCAGTTCAGCTTCCTGTTTCAGATAGGAAGGGAGGTCGTTCACATAGATCAAGAACGGAAGGGGACCCAAATTTAAACCCTGTGGAACACCTAATACAATTTCACCCCAGTTAGATGAAGAGGCAAACTTATTTAAATCACTTGATCCACGTAAGGAAACTTTTTGCTTCCTGTTCTGTAGGTACGACTTAAACCACTCATATGCTATTCCATTTATACCACAGAACTGTAATTTCTGTAACATAATGTCATGGTTCACACTATCAAAAGCTTTGGACAAGTCACAGAAAATTCCTATTGCGACATTTTACTAGTTAAAGACTCTATTATGTGGATAGTGAAATTTTATATTGCTGTCTCAGTGGAAGAGCATTTCTGAAATCCGAACTGTGATTTACTAAGTATCCCATTACTGTTGAGATGGCTAACCACTCTTGAGTACATTACTTTCTCGAAGATTTTTGAAAATGCTGTAAGCAAGGATACTGGCCGATAATTATTGACATCTGTGGTGTCCCCCTTTTTGTAGAGCGGCCTGACAATGGTATATTTTAACCTGTCTGCGAAAATACCTTGAGTTAATGATGGATTACATATGTGACTCACAACATCAGCTGTAATTGCTACACATTGTTTTAATATCTTATTAGAGATGTCATCTACTCTGACAGAACATTTATTTTTCAAAGATTTAATAATTTTACTTATTTCACAAGAGGTTGTTAGGTGAAACTTAATCTGACAAATTTTTTTTCAAAACAGACTCTTCCGTGTACTGCCTGGCTTTTTCTTTTCAACTGTTCCCACCAATTTTTTCTCCTACACTTCAGAAACGGTTGTTAAATACATAAGCTACTTGTGTACTTTAAGCTTTCTTTGAAAGTGCTCTGTAGATACTGGGTTGAGCGACCTTACACTTTTACTTAATGGTTTCCGAACTGTACACCCTGTTATGTTTTGTAAGTTAATCAGTTGTGCATCATGGTCTGACAATCCATTTACCACAGGGAAAGCATGTGTTTGTTTTACATCACCTTTCTGTACAAATACATTATCTATTAGCGTGCTACTGTCTTGAGCTATACGTG
The DNA here is from genome assembly GCF_023864345.2 of Schistocerca serialis cubense. Lineage (NCBI taxonomy): Eukaryota > Metazoa > Arthropoda > Insecta > Orthoptera > Acrididae > Schistocerca > Schistocerca serialis. Next base: position 121,751,155 of record NC_064649.1, read on the forward strand.
TAGGAAAATTGATCACTGATTCTATGCTGTTAATAACACTTCTAGTTCACTTTTCCCTCAGAATTATTTAGAAAGCTTACATTGAAATCACCACATATTAATAACTACTTCTTTTTGTCTGACAGGCAGCATAATAGGGAGTCAAACTTTTTTATGAAAAGCTCTCAGTTTCCTAATGGGGACCTGTACACTGTTGCTAATATCAATACTACTTTACCTAGCTGAAGTTCACATGCACAAACCTCAAAGTGCTGATCAACACAAAATTTGCTTACTTGCTTACTGCATTTATACCCTTGTTTTATGATCATGGCAACTCCTCCTTTATCCATCCTAGATCTACAAGTGTAAGATGCTAAATTATACTTACTTATACTGACACTATTCATGCCCATAGTTACATGGTGTTCAGACAATCCCATTCTTATTTTTGAGATCATCTAAGCACACTAATAGCTCATCTACTTTATTTTTTGTTCCCCTGATATTTTGATATTGCCCTTAGCTTTAACCCTATTTGCTGTACATGAAGTTTCTTTCATTCTATTTATCTTGTAATCTGTCTGGACTTTGGCTTTAACCTAAAAAATCTGTCTGCCTGGACCCATTAACCACAGCGATCACCCCTTGTGAGACTGTGTACCCCCTTACAGTTTCTACTAATAGAGAAGCTAACTTATTTTTCCCCATCCTATTCAGGTGCAGGCCATGTGTAGTGTATCCCCACCCACCAATAGCATTTACCGGAACAACACTTATGTGATTCATTTGGAGTCCACAAAACATGGGGTTTCGTGGCAAGGGCAGAAAATTATATGCCCAAAAGAAAGGTAATTTTTTGAAATGTACTGAAATGTCGGAAAAATTCGAACCAAATATTACTGAGCACACAAGACGCATGATGAATGATAAAGTCGACGTACCTGCGAGACAAATCTCAAAATGAAACGATGTTTGATATTATCAAATTGGTAGATTTTTGATCTGTTATGCTGAAATATGTGGATAAAAAGCCTAGGTCAAGATCGCTAAAACTCTACTTAGTAACTAGTTTCAGGTCCCTAACGAGCCATCTTCAGATCAATAAACATTTTATTGATTCTGTGTATACCAGTCACCAGCCTGGTGACTATTACCCACTGAGGTTACAAAAGACATGGGATACCTCGTAATATCGTGTATGACTCCTGTTGCCCGGCGTAGCGCAGCAACTCGACGTGACATAGGTTCAAAAAGTCGTTGGAAGTCCTCTGCAGAAATATTCAGCCACGCTGCCTATATTGTTGTTGTTATTGTGGTCTTCGGTCCAGAGACTGGTTTGATGCAGCTCTCCATGCTACTCTATCCTGTGCAAGCTTCTTCATCTCCAAGTAACTACTGCAACCTACCTAACGAAGCTTTTTAGTATATTCATCTCTTGGTCTCCCCCTTCGATTTTTAGCCTCCACGCCGCTCTCCAATACTAAACTGGTGATCCCTTGATGCCTCAGAACATGTCCTACCAAATAATCTAGACAAGTTGTCCCACAGATTCCTCTTTTCCCCAATCCTATTCAGTACCTCCTCATTATTTACATGATCTACCCATCTAATCTTCAGCTTTCTTATGTAGTATCACATCTCGAAAGCTTCTTTTCTCTTCATGTCTAAACCACTTATAGTCCACTTCACTTCTATACATGGCTGCTACACTCCACAGAAATACTTTCAGAGAATACTTCCTGACTCTTTGTGTATATGGAATTTAATAATAATACTTTTATTGATCTGAAAATGGCTCGTCATTGAGCCGAAAGTGATTATCAAACAAAGGAGATTTAACGATCTTGGCCAACGATTTTTTATCCATATATTTAAAAAAGAAATGATTTCTGTACTTGCAATCCAAATCCAAAGTCACATTTTAAATTTTTGCCGAACCAATGAATATTTATCAATTATGCTTGACTATACCCCGATTATTCATGTGTGGAACAAATTAGTTCTATTATTAGATTCGTTTCTTTGAACACACACTCACGACAGTTGGATATAAGAGAGCACTTCTAAGATTTTTGACCATCTTTTTGTTACTGGCGCAGATTTTTTTACAGAAGGGATTGTTGGAGCTAAATACGCCGACTTTTTATGTACCGCCTGCCACCCATAGTTGTTTATATTTAATTGTTAACGACGCATAATTTAAACTGCTACAGTACACGTTTTTTCAGTACAGTGCAAGAGTTGCACATAAGTTTTTCATCTTTTACGAAAAAATGGGATTTATTTTAAAAAACACATTAGTATTTTAACTTCAAAACTTCTGTCTGAGACAAGATGGTCACGTAGAACAGATCCGTAAGACCATCGCATAATAATCTACCAGAGATTTATAGTGCTTTATACGAAATAACCAAAACTTCCTCTTTGTCAAATTCTTCAGCCTATTAATGTGAATATGCAAATTGCTTTAGATGCTTTAGCAAATTTAAAAATTTTGTGATTGGCGGTTGAAGTGATGAAAAATTTGAAGTAGCTGTAAATAGTTCTAAAGAAATAGCTGCACAGTTGAAACTGAGTTTGAAACTTACACATCCCTAAAGGCGCCGAAAAACTCCGCAAACTTTTGATGATGAACGTGATACATCCCTAAAGGTGCCGGAAAACTCTGAAAACCTTTGGTAATGAACATGAAGAAATGGTGTCTCGAATTCACTCGATAACCTATTTCAAGGTTAATGTCTGCTTTCACATTTTAGACCAGGCTCTAGTGTCCGTAAAAGAAAGATTTCGTAGGTTATTTAGTCTCAACAACATATTTAGTATTTGTTTTCACAAGATTTCTGCGAAGAAATTATGTCATGTCAGTCCTTTTTTAAAGGTTTCGACAATGACATAACAAAAATTATGGAATTTATATTTTTAGACAATTTAACAGCCATATGCCCTAATCTCATAATTTTATTGCGAATTTTAATAACGATCGCAGTCACAGTAGCAAATGCAGAAATAGCCTTCTCAAAATTAAAATTAATAAAAAAAACTACTTGGCTCAAAAATGATTCGACAAAGATTGTCTACAACTTCGCCATAATATCGATAGAAGGGAACATTTTAGATGATATTGATACTCGCAGCATCATTAACGATTTTGCAAACAGAAAAGCTAGAAGAGTTGATATTATATAACTTCGTTCAGAATTTCTAACACGAGATTCTAAGAATTTCTAACACGAGTATTTTCAATCTTTTTTTTTGTGTTAACGACGCATAATTTAAACTGCTACAGTACAAGTTTTTTCAGTATGTGCAAGAGTTGCACATTTATTTTTCATTTTCTACGAAAAAATGGGATTCATTTTAAAAAACACATTAGGATTTTAACTTCAAAACTTTTGTCCGAGACGTGTACGGAGAGGCCGGTCAGGGTGGCCGAGCGATTCTAGGCGCTACAGTCTGGAACCGCGCGACCGCTACGGTCGCAGATTCGAATCCTGCCTCGAGCATGGATGTGTGTGATGTCTTTAGGTTAGTTAGGTTTAAGTAGTTCTAGGGGACTGATGACCTCAGATGTTAAGTCCCATAGTGCTCAGAGCCATTTGAACCATGGATGTACGGAGATAACCAAGAGAGTAAGAACCCGAGAAAAATAGCAAGAAATATTTTGCCATTTACACATTAAAAAACTTTATTTTTTCTATTAAAAAGCAATTGAGAGCATTAATATTTGTTAATTCCTATGACTATAGTTTTCGTTTAACAAAGCCATTGTGCAAACAGTTCGTATGCACGGTGAATGTTTTTCCAAGCAGTATAAAAGTGCGCTTAAAAATACAAAACTCAACCGTGTGACGTTGACAATCCACCCGGAACTCGACATCATAAGAGGACTGGAAAAAGGCGAGAATAGAAACTATATTATGAGTGAATTTAATATCGCGTTTTCCAATCATATATAATATTAAAAAAAAAAAAACAGATTCAAAAATTTGTGTCACAGTCTGCTTCAGTTACGAATCTAGAAATTAGACAAACTCTGAAACAACTTAAGCTGGAAACTGCAGATTAAGTTTTGTGTAAGTGGTTCAGTGCATAGATAGCAATTTGACGTTCTAAATATAGAAAAGTCATTTTTCTCGTGAGGAAATGAGATCTCCCCACAGATGACGTTCTTTCATTCTCATAAAGCATAATTTCAAAATAAGTCATGGTGTCTGTAAAGTAAACGTTTCTTGTGAAATTAAATCTGCTTGTGAGTGTGCTGCTAATGAGTAGAAAACAACGCTTCAGAAGCTTGTTGATAAGCATAAGTTGCCCCCACACTAAATTTACAACACTGATGAGACTGGTGTGTTATGGCGGGAGCTGAGGAGTCCAGCGCAAGGGGCTTTAAAAAGAATAAAGACAGAACCACTGTCGTAGTGTGTGGAAATGTTTCAGGCGGTTATATACTGCCTTTGTTTATGAATGGGAAACATCAGAAACTGAGACCACTAAAAAATGTGATTCACACTTTGATCATGGATGCAAAAACCCAATTGGCTTAATGATAAATGTGTGGTATTCACTGAATTGCTCAAATACCCGAGGTACAGAGTGGCCAACTGAAATCATACACTGTAATCAGAATTGTGAAACATTTTATCTTCTAATAATTACACCCAAATTACGCACAATCCTTGTTATCTGAATATGTATCATTACTATTCTTATGTCTTTTTTACTAATTTTTTTATCCAAAGAAAAAAACAGAGAAATACCCACTTACCCATCAGCCACGGACTCTTATGCAGTCAAATCCGGAGTGTTCCACCATCTGAAATGAGGAGAAAATATTCTTTCATTCTTTTCACTTTCTCATCATTGACAGTTTTATATAGACTGGCGTATGCCTTTGCAGTTTGAGCAAGTTTTCATAAATTCCACTGGAATGGTGTCTTTGATGCAAAACTACTTTGTCTGACAACAAAAGTGAAGCACCTGGAATATAGAACCTGACGTCAGTGTAGCTCAACATACATAAATACCATCAGCAAGTATGCAAATGATAAGAGTTATAGGTAGAACAGTGCATTAGCGTTCGTGTTTAGTGTTGTTACCAGGCCTGGTAGGGTGTACAACTTGCATGAACAGCATCAGGCATTGAATGATGATGCATACTCATGTGAGACAGTATTTTCAGCACCTGAAAAACTTTGAAAGATGCCTCACTGTGGGTCAACATCTGGCTGGATGGTCAAATCATGCAACATCCAGGTTTCTGGGGCATTTGGATGAGACAGTAGCACAATGCTGGGCTGCACAGGAATGCGTGGGCAGGCATACTAACTGTCGTCGTACAGACTGACCACAACAACAGAGAATCACCGTATAGTGCACCAAGCAGATTATGAGGGGGCACCCAAAAAAGCAATTATTTCTTAAAAGCTATATATTTTCAAATTGTTTACAAAACAACCTTATCCCCTCGAAAATACTCTCCGTTGCAGCTAATACATTTGTCCCACTGGTGCTTCCATCGTTCGAAATATTTTTGTAGTCATCTTTAGGAATGGCCGACAGCTCCTCCCTAGTTTTCTTCTTCAACTTCTTCAGTGTTGCTAAATCTGCGTCCTTTCATGGCCCCTTTCCATGTATGTAAACAAGAAAAAAATCGCCCACGAATTGCGAGTAAGGTGCGTGGGGCAGCGAAACTGTGGGATTTTTAGCCAAAAACTGTTTAACAAAGACGGTTGTGTGTGTAGGTGCATTGTCCTCGTGAAAGAACCAGTCTCCTGTCCGCCACAAATCGTTTCTTTTCTTTTTTTTACTATCACTATTGTGCAACCTTCTTAAGACTTCCAAATAATAGTTTTTATTGATGGTGACTGTTGCCTTTTTTCTGGGTTGTAACTATAGCATCATGAGTCATCAACAGACCTCTGACAGAAAATCTGTATCAGTTTCAAGCTGTTGTTTCCAAGAACGACACGTTTCAGTTCGACGTACCTTTTGATTGTATGTCTGAACCCGACGAAAACCTTGGCAGGAACCCTTTTCATTCCCAAATCTTAGATTAAAATTCGCTAAACCGAGTTCGTAAATAACCCAGTCATCTCTGACAGTTGATCAGTTGTTTGTCGACGGTCTGCGAGCACAAGCTCTCGAATGTTTTCAATATTTTCGTTGATTCGGGCAGCTGATGGACATCCAGAACGAATTTTGTCATCAATCGACATATCGGCATTTTGAAATCGAGCAAACCAGTCGTAAACTTGAGTTTTTCACATAGCGTCATCTTAGTAAGCTGTTTTCAACATTAAAACAGTTGCAGCAGCATTTTTCACTTAAACTTGCCATTAAAAAAAGGAAACAAGTACAAAATGGCGCCAGCAAGAACAATCAGTGCAGATGAACAGAACAAGCCGGGTCGACAACACATGGCACTGAAATGGCCATACGTTGTGCTATACATGCCTAGTGCCAGAAATGCATACTGCTCAAGCTCCTCCAACGGCAATATTATTGCGTTTTTAACCCCCTCGTTTAACCAGTTTACAACTGGACCTCCGATCTAAGAATGAGTTACAGGCTCCCTGGAACATTCTGTGTCATTTGGAACCCTCACCAGAGACCAGCAGGAATCATAATGTGGAATTACTGTTACTGCAATTAACACCACAACACAAACAACTGCATCTGCTGTGTGTCACGACTGGGAAGTACAGACTGCTGACGAAAAGCATCGCAGTACGCTCCGTGATGAATAGTAGTTCTGCTCTACTCTGGATGACCATTGCTGGTAAGTAGGCCAGCGACTTGGGAAAAGGTCCCACTCTTCTGAAGTATTTGATGGGTGGAGTGGAGTTACTCCTGGAATCGGTGTGAGGAGTCATTGGTCTGACTTCACGTCGTGGCCCTTAGTGACAGAAAACTGTTGGCACAGAGGTATGTCACAAACTTCCTACATCCTTATGCATTACCTCTCATGTGATGGCACAAAGTGCCATTATTCGACAGGACAGGTCTTGTCCACATATGGCATGATTAGATTAATACTTGTTCCATAGATCATGAATACAACACTTCGTAATGATGTGGAACGTGTCGGTTAGTAAAAGATGTCTGTACAAGATATTACATTACACAAAATATTGCATGACACTAATGTTTAAGGGTTTTTTTTTTCTCCCTTAATTTATATAAAAAATTCAGCCAATGAGTAGGAGGAGTTGTCATGTAGAAATTCTTTTAACTTATTTTTAAATGTTAGTTGGCTATCTGTCAGGCTTTTGATGCTGTTTGGTAGGTGACCAAAGACTTTTGTGGCAGCATAATTTACCCCTTTCTGTGCCAAAGTCAGATTTAACCCTGCGTAGTGAAGATCATCCTTTCTCCTGGTGTTATAGCTATGCACACTGCTATTACTTTTGAAATGGGCTGGATTATTAACAACAAATTTCATAAGTGAATATATATACTGTGAGGTTACTGTGAGGATCCCTAGATCCTTAAATAGATGTCTGCAGGATGACCGTGGGTGGGCTCCAGCAATTATTCTGATTACACGTTTTTGAGCAATGAATACTTTTCTACTCAACGATGAATTACCCCAGAATATGATGCCATACGAAAGCAGTGAATGAAAGTAGGCATAGTAAGCTAATTTACTGAGATTCTTATCACCAAAATTTGCAATAACCCTAATAGCATATGTAGCTGAACTCAGACGTTTCAGCAGACCATCAATGTGTTGCTTCCAGCTTAACCTCTCATCAACGGACACACCTAAAAATTTTGAAAATTCTACCTTAGCTACAGACTTCTGTTCAAAGTCTTATTTATTACTGGAGTTGTGCCATTTACTGTACGGAACTGTATATACTGTGTTTTATTAAATTTTAAAGAGAGTCCGTTTGCTGAGAACCACTGAATAATTTTGTGAAAAACATCATTTACAATTACATCACTTAGTTCTTGGTTTTTGGATGTTATTATTATACTTGTATCATCAGCAAAAAGAACTAACTTTGCATCTTCATCAATGTGGAATGGTAAGTCATTAATGTATATCAAGAACAGTAAAGGACCTAAGACCGAACCCTGTGTGACCCCGTACTTGATAGCCCCCCAGTTTGAGGAATCAGCTGTTGTTTTAACATTACATGAACCACTTATTTCAACTATCTGCATTCTTCCAGTTAAGTATGAATTAAACCATTTGTGCACTGTCCCCCTCAAACCATTATGATTTAGCTTATCTAAAAGAATTCCATGATTTACACAATCAAAGGCCTTTGAGAGATCACAAAAAATACCAATGGGTGATGTCCAGTTATTCAGAGCACTTAATATTTGATCAGTGAAAGCGTATATAGCATTTTCTGTTGAAAAGCCTTTCTGAAAACCGAACTGACATTTTGTTAGTACTTTATTTTTACAAATATGGGAGGCTACTCTTGAATACATTACTTTCTCAAAAATTTTTGATAGAGCTGTCAGAAGAGAGATTGGGCGGTAGTTGTTCACATCCGACATATCCCCCTTTTTATGCAATGTTTTTACAATGGCATATTTCAGTCATGTGTCATGCGTATTTATGAACTGATTGTGTTATGTTGAGGTACCTCTATTGTCATTAGGATCCTCAGATCTGCCCTCACTGGGTGTAAAGACTCAATATCCAGGATATCAAGGTCCAGTTCCAACAATTCTGAGCCAGAATGCCACAAGAGATAATAGAACGGCTTTACAACATCCTTCATGTTCAAATCAGTGCATACACCCAGGCCACAAGGGTTGCATCAACATACTGTACTGTCAAGTTCTTTGTAAATTTGATGTGATACTGTAATCACTGACCTGGAGTGCAAACATGGGTACTTGTATAGACAATATTGTTACAACTTTCCATTCTTCAAAATACGACACAAATGTGATTGACACACTTCTTTCTGATCATCATGGAATTATTATTCATGTAAACATGGATGCAATGATTCTTAATGTCACCAAGACTTCTGTGATTTATAAGACACAACATACAATTAGTGACTGTAATATATCTGTTTTTCTAAAATGTCTCAGAGAAATTACTTGGTTGTGTGTGTATGGTAACACTGGAGCAGTTCAACAACTTTCTTGAATTATTCATGTGGGTAGTTAACATTGGCCTGCCACTAAAGAACAAATGTGTTAAAATGAGCAGGGTATCGAATATCAATAAAAATAAGTGGTACACACAGGAACTATGAAAACTTAAAGATCAATGCAACAATTTCTACTACCTAGCAAAGAATTCATCTTGTCTGCATGCCAAAGTAAGATATAAAGAATGCAAATATCAGTACAGAATGGGTATTGAGAAACCTAAATTAGAATTTAATTGCAAATTGGTTGCACAAACTATTAATAAACCAAAAGAAATGTGGAAAATCATTAATGGCAATCTAGCATTGGGTAGCAAAGAATTTGTATCTAGATCCAAAATTAGCGCTGATAGTTTTAATAGATATTTTGTAAACAGTGAAGATAGTGTAGTTACTAAGATACCTGATAGTAAACATGAACCTAGCTACTATTTGGATGTTGGCTATAAAAACCAAAATGCTATGGAAAATGTGTTTTATTTTGAACACATTTGTGTAGAAGATGTACACTCTGTCATTCTTTCTCTTAGCAAAAGTGATTCACTGGATATTTACAATATCAGCTCTAAAATATTGAAACTTAGTAGTCATAATATAGCAGAGGTTCTCTGTCACATCATAAACTACTGCTTTGATGAAAGTCGTTTCCTTGAAAAATTAAAAGTAGCTGAAGTAAGCCCAGTCCACAAAAAAGGCGACAATAATCTGCCTAGCAATTATAGGCCAGTTTCTCTTGTACCACTTTTATCCAAGGTCACTGAGAAACTAATGAGTATTCAAATAATCAATTTTCTAAATTCTCATCAATTACTTTCAAATAGCCAGTTTGGGTTTCGGAAAAATCTATCAATATGTGATGCTGTTATGAGCTACATATGTCACTGTCTTGAAGCGCCCGCATCTCGTGGTCGTGCGGTAGCATTCTCGCTTCCCACGCCCGGGTTCCCGGGTTCGATTCCCGGCGGGGTCAGGGATTTTCTCTGCCTTGTGATGGCTGGGTGTTGTGTGCTGTCCTTAGGTTAGTTAGGTTTAAGTAGTTCTAAGTTCTAGGGGACTTATCACCACAGCAGTTGAGTCCCCTAGTGCTCAGAGCCATTTGAACCATTTTGTCTTGAAGCAAAAGGAAAAATTTATTGTAAGTACAAAGTTTTCTGATTTATCAAAAGCATTTGACACTGTGTGCCACAACACTCTGCTGCTGAAATTAAAAACTGTAGGTTTCTCAGTCTCTGCTGTTAAAATTATTCAGTCATACTTATCTAATAGATCTCAAACTGTTTACTTCAATAACCAATATTCTAGTTTCTTGCCCGTTAACCATGGTGTTCCTCAAGGGTCAATCTTGGGTCCTCCCTTGTTCATATTATATATGAATGACCTACCTAGCAACGTAATAGATGATACTACAAACTGTTACGTGTATGCAGATGATATCAGTTTAAGTGTTACAGTGCCTACGAACAATAACGTAAGTAACTCTACCTCACTCAAGGTAGATATACTTTCTGACTGGTGCAATGCCAATAGCCTGTCTATGAACATAAATAAAACACAGGAATTAAACATTTCTTATAACAATAGAATCACCTTAGAGACAGTTCCTGTAAAGTATCTTGACATTGTTTTGCAAAATAATTTAGGCTGTCACGCACATGTGAATTATTTAACACCAAAAATTTCTAAAGGAATATTTATGCTCAGAAAATTACAAGCAAAAGTAGATGAGAAAATTTTGCTTTTTGTTTATTATAGTTATATTCACTCTCATTTGACGTATGGGACATTCTTGTGGGGAAATAATTGCTGCTCAAAATGCTTATTTACAGCCCAGGAAAAAGCTGTAAGACTGATATGTAAAGTACCACCTAGAACTCACTGTAGAGAATTATTTATTAAACTTAGTATTATGACCTTGCCATGTATATACATATTTCAATGTCTCTTGTACATTAAAAAGAACTTGTCTAGATTTGATCTGAATTCTGATGTACATAGTTATAACACGACACTGTAATGATATACCACAACTCTAAACAGCTTCAAACACACATCTGAAAAACTACTTAATAAACTACCAGAGTCAGTTAAGAGTCTGGAGCTGAAAAAATTTAAGATATTTGTAAGAACTTTATTAATTCAAAATTGTTTTTATACAATGGAAGATTTCTGTGAGCATAATTTCTAACATAGATTAATTATTTATGTATTTATTGTCATTGTTGTTTGTACATTTATTGATGTTGCTTATACAAGCTTTACATCCTTGTAAATGTTTTGTTTTTGGGCAATAAAAATCAATCAATCAATCATGCGAACCCTATCCTCACAATCCGTGAAGTTTTGTTCCATTTTCCCATCGCCCTCTGGATACTTCACCTTTACAATCAATGGAGTTATTTATTCATTTACCCACACACACACTAAATATGCTTCAGATAGACAAAGAGATGTATTCAGCAGACAAAATGGTACATAACATAGAAGACACACACATGTCAACAAAATTTTTCAACACTCATGTGTGTCATGCAGGTGTGCATTGACTGTTCCTGTACCAATTGGAAGGTCACGCCTAACTTTGTTAACGTACACACTTGTACATGAGTGCTACCTAAAGGTAGAATGCTCCAATCAAATGGATTACAGCATTTCGGGTGAAATTAAAATACCAGTAGGGACGCATAAGAGATGTCTGTGAAGGAGTATAGTGAACATCCATGACTGAAAATCCATCCTGCCATGACTGAAAATCAGAACCAATAATCAAATTCACATCATCATGTTATGTGCAGAAGGCTTCTCAACCAGAGAAGTTGCTCGATGTGCACACCGGAGTCAAAGTGATGCATATCAAACGAATTCGCAGTTGTGAGTAATGACAACCATCAGCTGTAGAATGGAATGACGACAATGAAAATTTGTGCCAGACTGGGAAAGTCGCTTGCCTGGTATTGGTAGATAAATACAATATTGCAGTGCCTGTGTTATTCTGATCACGATGCAAAGTTCCTTGGGCATGCATGCATGCATGTCCATGTGCCAATACCGGGTAAGTGACTTTCACATACAACGTCTGACCTGTACGGGAATATACACAATGGACGTACGAGTACAGGTCATAAACACATGGTTGATGACATATGGAAGTTTGGATCAGGCCGTTGAGTCATGCACGGATAGCCAAATGATCATGGTAAATTCATCGTAAGTGGGAAATCTGGGCTAGAGTCCCAGTCCGACACAAATTTTCATTGTCATCATTCCATTCTACAACTGACAGTTCTCCTTATTCCATAATGGCTGTAGTCGCCATGCCTGTTCCTTAGAACTTTGCTTCGTAATCAGAATAACACAAGCACTGCAATATCGTATCAAAGTGATGTGGTGTGATGCGTACATGGAACTGGGTCCAGTCGACAGTTAGTATTGAGGACTTCAATCGATATCTGCAATTTTTGAGTCAAAGGAACTGTGGGATGAGTGCTACACAGAACTGAATTTGGCATTCGAAGAGGCTACAGGACGTCATGATCGAATCAAATGGAGATGATTGCATGGTGCAAATCTCCATTCCTGAGGACCATACACCACAACACCATGGACTCAGATGGGCAATAAATCACGTAAAATGGATGCCACAGGATTGGTGACGACACCAATCCTTGTTTATAGACGAAAGTGGGATCTGTTTCTGTCTGATAATCGCAGACAATGTGTTTGGAGACAACACGCTAATATCAAACTTCAGCACTGTGTCCCACATGTGCACCAAGGTGGTGGTGGTTGTGGTGGTGGTGGTGGTACCGGGAGGACTTTCTGCAACCAATAGTAGATCTGTATCACCAAAATTTTAGCGATGATTTACTCGTGATTGATGATAACTCACTTGCTCATTGTGCTGTTCTCGTTAACGCGTTCCTTCAGTATGCCAGGCCTGTCTGCCCTCAGGCATGAACCCAATCGAACATATGGAGGATTGACTGAAACAAGCCATTTTTGTATGTTAACAATGACGATGTACTTTGTGCAACTTACACAGAAGCGTCATTGAAGAGTGGGACAATTTGATGATATTATTGATGGTATGCCATGATGTATTCAAGCTTGCATCAATGTAGGGGGGACTTCAAGCCCATACTGACATTGCTCAGAAGTGCTGTGAAAAGATTTCCACAGGAAACAGACAATTTTGTCACTGTGTTGTGGTGTTCTTCAGTCCAAAGACTGGTTAAATGCATCTCTCCATGCTACTCTATCCTCTGCAAACCTCTGCATCTCCAAATAGCTATTGCAACCTACATCCTTCGGAATCTGCTTACTGTACTCATCTCTTGGTCTCCCTCTATGATTTTCCTACCCCTCACACTTCCCTCCAGTACGAAACTGGTGATCCCTAGATATCTCAGAATATCTATTATCAGCTGATCCCTTCTTCTAGTTGGGCTGTGGCACAAATTTCTGTCCCCCCCAATTCTATTCTATTCCTCCTCACTAGTTACAGGATCTACTCCACTGATATTCACCATTTTCACTTTCACACATGGCAACACTTCACATAAATACTTTAAGAAAATGCTTCCTGGCACTTAAATCTCTATTCAGTATTAACAAATTTCTCTTCTACAGTAACGCTTTTCTTGCCATTGCCAATCTACAGTTTATATCCTATCTATTTCCGCCATCATCAGTTATTTTGCTGCCCAAATAACAAAACTCACTTCTAAATCTAATTCCCTCAACACCACCAGATTTAATTTGACTACATTCCATTATCCTCATTTTGCTTTTGTTGGCATTCATCTAGTATTCTCTTTTCACAACACTGTCGCTTCTCTTCAACTGAGCGGTCCATTCGGCATGTTGTTGGGCCCATCTGTACTGCACTGCATGGTGTCATGGTTGCAAAGATGGACCTCGCCACGGATGTTGGGAGTGAAGTTGCGCATCATGCAGCCTCTTGCGCACAGTTTGAGTCTTAACATGACGTCCTGTGGCTGCACGAAAAGCATTATTCAACATGGTAGCATTGCTGTCAGGGTTCCTCTGAGCCATAATCCGTAGGTAGCGATCATCCACTACAGTAGTAGCCCTTGGGCGGCCTGAGCGAGGCATTTCATTTACAGTGCCTGTATCTCCTCCATGTCTGAACAACATCGCTTTGCATCACTCCGAGATGCCTGGACACTTCCCTTGTTAAGAGCCCTTCCTGGCACAAAGTAACAATGGGGATGCGATCAAACTGCGGTACTGACCGTCTAGGCATGGTTGAACTACAGGCAATACAAGCCGTGTACCTTCTTTTGGTGGAATGACTGGAACTGATTGGCTGTCGGACCCCCTCCATCTAATAGGTGCTGCTCATGTATGGTTGTTTACATCTTTGGGCGGGTTTAGTGACATCTCTGAACAGTCATAGGGACTGTGTCTGTGATATAATATCAACAGTCAATGTCTATCTTCAGGATTTCTGAGAACCGGGGTGATGAAAAACTTTTTTTTTTGTGTGTATGTGTGATGTAAGCATCACAATTAACACAATTGGTTAGTTCAGAAAACCCCACAGTCAGAAGTTACAAGGATTAAGATCATATGATCTTGACAGCCAAGCTGTAGGGAAATGATGGCTGAAAATTCTAGCGTTTCAGAAATGCTTCTGTAGCAGCCACTTCACTGTGTGTGAAATGTGCAGAGGAGCACCGTCTTCTATAAAAGTTATCCTACCCACACATTTAGGCTGGTGAAGGGATGGCATGATGCTAGTACGCAAAAGACTTTCATAGCGTTCACCAAAGCCCTGATGAAGGATGTGTTCCAGTTGTTCCAGTCCAGGGTGGTACCAGGTGATGAAAGGTGGACTCCTTTGTATCTGGTTCTTGGGGTCAGTGGGAAGGTTGAGGGTATGCGGGGGTATGACACAAGAAATCATGTGAATGCCTTTGTGAGATCCTCAGCATACACTGATACAAAATTAAACATATTCAGATAGATGTACTCATTAAACAGATATACGTAACATCAGGCATACATGGAGTTGAACTGGTGGTTTCATTTGGGTGGAACTACTGAATTTTGTGGGTTTGGCAAGTCAGTTCTCAATTTTGAAAATACAGGATCGTGCAGATAAAAGTAGTCCATGTAAGTATAATGTATAATGAAATGCAGTGAAATTACAGAAATGAAGAGTTGTAATCAACTTACTATTTATTTACAATGAAAAATACAGGGAAATTACATTTACAGAAGATGCTGAAAGTGACCCCCTGCAACATCAATAGGCAGCTGTTTACATCTAAGTGTTCTCAGACACACCAGGCATTGAGTTCAGATATCAATGGTGGCAACTTCATGGCTGTTTTTGTTTCATTTCCTTTATTGTGTATGGATTTGTTTCATAGACCTTGCTCTTCAAGTGTCTCCACAGGAAAAAAATCACATGTTGTTAGATCCAGGAAATATGATAGCCATAAATGTTTGCTGACAGTTCGTTCCTCAGTAAAGACATCATGGACTTGTCCCAGGGATACTTTAGACATGTGGCATGTTGCCACATCTTGTTGGAAGAAGCAACATTGTCTTTCATATTCAGTGAGCTGAACACAAAATGTATCAAAAATTTCCATATATGCAATCATGTTGAGGGTAGTGTCAATAGATGTGGGTCCAATGATGCACATTCCCATTTCACTGCACTAAATGCTGATTTTTCATCATGGAGTGCAGAACTCCAGGCTCTACGTTCCCGGCAAACAAAGGATCTACCACTGTAGTACTTGACCGAAAGGAATATGTTAATGAAGGTCTACGACAGCTGTCTGACACCTCTATGTACAGTCCTTTTCCTTCACCCTTCTTCCTTCCCCTTCAACCCTTCTGCCTGAAGGGTTTCTTGGGAGCTGTTGAACAATTTGTTTGATTCACTGATATCTTTCATGCCATTGATAAAGATTATGGTATCATCTACATATCCGCAACAGTAAATGATGTTTTGGAGGGGGTGATTGCTGAAATTCAGAACTTTGTCTTCTAATTTTTTTATGAATATTTCAGCTAACAATCCAGAATGATTTGATCCCATTGCTAGACCGTCTGTTTGTAGAGTTTATTGTCTAATTTGAGATAGTTGTGTGAGAATGTGAATTCCAATATGTCCAATAGTTCAGTAGAACTTAGTGGAAGGGATTTTTTTGTGTGTTTTTGTTGGTTTGTATTAATTGTCTGTAGTGTAGGATCCACTGGTTCATAGGAATACATGTTTGCATGTCAACAAGGCACATGTTGCTCCACTGGGAACTTTTATGTTTTTGACAGCCCGTGTGAATTCTGCCGTGTTTCTAACTGTTGTTCTACTATTATTGAATGTGTGTGTTTCTTTAATAAAGTCACACAGAAGAGGAAACTAACTAATCTTATCAAACAACAGTTATCTTCCAAATTGTAAGAAAACAGCTGAAGAAACATACATTTTACACAACTTTCCTCATCAATACTGTCATAATATACACTACAGAAGAAGAGACTCTTTGTGCAATTTTGTCACATGATGACATGATGGAGACCGTGGTTGTTGTTTGAAGACAAATGTTGATGGTGTTAGGAGAGCAACCAGCCTCAAATTTACTTTCAATTCCTTTATTCAAAGGAAACTGTTATCGGTTTCGAATTGTTGTGATTCATTCTCAGACGGTTTACACACTTTCTCTATGACTCTACTCAGCAAAAGATTAAAAAACAACATTCAAGCTCCGATGGACCAAGAGAAGTTCATCACACAGATTGCAGCCATCACCTTTGAGAGCAAACAAATTACAACCATCACCTTCGAGAAGCAACATGACAGAATAGCAACCTGCCACAAAATCTCCCAGCATAAAAGAAAAGAGAATGGGGCCTCACATATACCTTAAAGACTAATACCTAAAGATACAACAGCCAGGATACATAAAGAAATTAAACACCTCTCAAATAACAAACATCTCTCAAATAACATAAACTTCCTACTCACAATTCATGATGCTAGAAATGTTGTAGCAATAAGCATACAAGCATGTTGCATTAAGTCAGAACCAAAATGAGACTCCAATCAGGCCTGTAACGAACTGTAGGAGCAGCCCAGCATTCAAATTCAACAAAAGGTTCTTCACAAATCTTGAAGAAACGTACACATTCAATAATATCAGAACACTTAGAAACACAGCAGAATTCACACAACATGTTAAAAAAATACAAGTTCCTGAAGAAGCCACACTTGCCTCATTTGACAAACAAAACATTTATTTCTCTGAACCGATACATCCTACACCACAGACAATGTCAACCTACAAAAGCACAAAAAAAGAAATAGTTTCTACCCACGTTACGGAATTAATGGACCTGATGGCTTAGGAATGAGATCAAACTATTACTACTGTTACTAGATACAGGGTGACAATTATTCACCTATATGAAATAAAACCGTCATAACTTCTAAATTGTTTGCATTAGACATTCAAACTGCACAGTTGGGCAAGATGGGAATTTGTATGCGCATGCATGGTTTGGTTTAGTGACAGAGCCCACTTTCATTTGGATGGGTTCATCAATAAGCAACATTGGCGCATTGGTGTGGGGGGGACTGACAATCCGCATTTCGTGATCGAGAGGTTTCTTCACCCTCAGCCGGTGACCTTGTGGTGTGCAACATCGAGTCATGAAATAATTGGTGTGATGCTCCTTGATGGCACGGTGACTGCTGAACAGTACATGAATATTTGTAAGATGATTTCATCCCCATTATTCAAAGTGACCCTGATTTTGACGTGTCGTTCACGTAAGATGGAGCTCAACCCCATTGAAGCAGGAGAGTGATGTCCTGGAGGAGTACTTTGGGTACCCAGAAGTCACTAGCATGGGCCTCGATTGGCTGCCATATTCTCCAGATCTGAACACATTGACTCCTTTTCTTGGGGTTATATTACAGACAATGTGTACAACAATAACCCCAAAACCGTTGCTAAGCTGAAAAGTCATAGAGGTGATCACTCATAGTATCAATGTTTTGACACTTCAGTGGGTCATGCAGAATTTCACTATTCATCTGTGCCATACCATCACTGTGGTGTGCGTACGGTAAGACCTTTCGTACACACACCATCAGATTACCTGACTTGTCGCTCTAGCGAAGTAGGCAAGTGTCAGGAATATGTCTCGTGGTCTTATCGTGGCGTGTTTATCTTCTGCCGTTAGGTCAGACGATATAAATGCCACTTGCACGCTTAAGAGTAGCAGATTGACGGTGACCAACTTTAAACAGAACTTGATTAATTTTCACACACATTTATTAAAATAATAAAAAGCATAGATAGTACGTAACTTGATTCTGGATGCTGTTTACAATTGACAATCTGAAGTTCCTTTGGTCTTGGTACGTTAATCTTATTCTCACATATCTCTGATACTTGACAAAGTGTCTCTACATTTATCTTCATGGCTACGTACAGGAATATGGTAATCTTATTAGGCGCAGACTGAAACTTGACTACAGACTAATGCAGACTGGTACAGACTAATGCAGACTGACTAATCGGAGGTCTGTACACTCGTTATAATACCTCGCATGTTCAGGTATCACTGCGCGAGTGTGATCTACGTTCTATGTTAGCAGCAATCTCATTGGCTGCGTTACATATTAATATGCGGATCGGCGGAAGCAGAATTTGGTCCATCTCTAAGACAGCGCCATCTCGTATTGTGGAGACAGACGAGCGCTGCGCCTGTGTTGTTGTGCTTAGCGGGGCGCGCTCTATAGGGAAAGTTGTGTATGCACTGACTATGCGGAACTATGTACACAACAATCACCAATGATGGCAGACTGATCGAACATGTCATAACCTACATGCGAATATCCGTAGCGACATTTGCATGTTGAATAAAGCGTGTGTACACCATAGTGTGTAACTAATTTATGGTTTATTCATATAGTTAAATAATTGTCATCCTGTATCTACAGGGTGTATAGCCTACGTGGACGAAGAAAAAAAAAAAATTCGCGAATTTCCCGGTTAGAAACACTCTTTCTCCCAGATTAAAATACACTTTTTCCGTGTTCAGTAACAGTATACTTCCTCGGAACTGTAAAACTTATCAATCCTTTCGATGGTTGGGGTTTTATACACCGGCATAGAATTTCCTGGCACTTTAGAAAATGAAGCTCAGGGGAAAAAACACGTTTTGGAAAGACGTCTGATGTGCAGCAACATGTATACTGCATATTTTCGTATTACGAAAGTATAAATTTGAATTCCTCCAAACACCGCATGTTATTTTCCGAAGGATTGAAATCGAGTTTGCGATGCGGTTTTGTAAGCCAGTCGTGGCTCATGTCAAGCGATAGCTCCAGCCGATGACAGTGGATATTCAGAGCATATGACATGTGACAGTCAGCCAATACCAACATCACTGTTAAGCAGCGCGACCACAACAATAGGTAAAGGTAATGGTTTAAATTAATATACACAGTGTTGCTACAAGAAAAGAAAAGAAAAGCTTTCACGTATATATTGGTCTCTAAGATCAATAAGCTGCAAGAGAAGCTAAGCTTTCACACATAATGTTGATCTTTTTTGCGCATGTTACACTTCAAGATACATCACACAAATGTTCCACTAAAATTTTTAACAACTAAATAAATGTCTGCTCTGCTGGGCTCAAAAATAATGTAAATGGACATCCTCAAAGATCAGATTTTTGAATGAGAGTCAAACACTCTATGATTTAAGAAATTCATCGGACATTTGCAAAGAGAGTTCTTTTTGTTTATAAGGAAATTTACTTTGAAAGTAACGCTTTTCAAACAACCATTCGGAATCATACAATGAAGGCTTTCGCGACCGGATGGTACTGTTGTGCGCCGGAACATCTGGACACGGAACTGAATCATCTGAAACAGGCCTTTGAAAAGAATGGGTACTCAAACAAAGAAATTAATAGTTTTAAGACCTAATTACAGCAGGCCAAAAGACAAGAATGGTTCACAACAATGGAAGAACACGGTGTCTTTACCTTTCATTAGTAAGGTTACAGATCGAATCGGCAAAATTTTGCTGAAACATAAAGTGTAACCGGTATTCAGACCAACCAGAAAAATAGGACAAGTACTTCGTTCTGTTGAAGATAGAAGGCCACCATTATCATCTAGCGGTGTGTATAAAATTTCGTGTACCTGTGTGGTACTACGAAAAGAAGTGTGAATACGAGGCTAAAGGAGCAAAAAAGTCTTTGCCGACTGGGTAAAATAGATAAATCGGCCATTGCGGAACATGCACTTCAGTACGGTGACCATGTAGTTAAGCTTTCTGAAACTAAAGTTTTAAGTGCTACCACGAACTATTATCCACGACTGTATAGGGAGGCTATTGAAATTTATAAACATGAAAATAATTTTAATAGAAAAGAAGAGGCCTTGAAATTAAGCGGGATATGGACAGTGGCGTTACAGAATCGATAAGTGATTTTTATCTATGACGGACTATTATCGATAGTTACATTTTATCTTTGACTAGTTTACTCTCTGCTGCTATGTGAAAGCTAGACCACACCCACTTTCCTTGGTATTTAGGCCGCTCTCTGACGCCTGACTCGTGCAGGGCAAACAATCGACACGACATGGTATCCAGGCAGGAGTACCCCAAGGAAGTATCCTAGGGCCCTTACTGTTTAACCTCTACATTAACGACCTCCCAGCTACACACAACACGACGGTAGCAAACTACGCGGATGACACCGCCATCCTTGCGCAAGATTGGAAGCCGTCTAACATTAACTCACGACTACAGACTGCACTCAGAACGGCGGAGCCTTGGCTGGTGAAATGGCGTGTTAGAGTAAACGTCGACAAGTGCGAAGCCGTTCTGTTCACTAAAAGACCGAAGCAGCTGTGCAAACATCAGCACTGCAACCCAATAATACTACATGCACGCCCAATTCGTTTCCGCGAGAAGGTCAAATACCTCGGTGTCTGGCTGGACAGGAAACTACTCTGGGGGGACCACATTCAACACGTGACCAACAAAGCTAACGCGAGGCTCAAACAACTCTACCCTATGCTTAACAGGCGAAGCACACTGAACAGGGGGGTGTCTAGGTCCACGTACATGACACTTATTCGACCCCTGATGACGTACGCAGCCCATGTCTGGGGATACGCTGCGCCAACTCGCCTGCGCCGTCTGCAGCTCATACAGAACAAAGTACTCACAATCATAAGCAACGCTCCGCGCTACACACGCATCGCGGACCTTCGCCGGGAATACCGGCTAGATACTATCTTGCAGGTATTCCAAAAACTCTCCACACGACTGTAAAATAACACGAGACACTCGCGCAACCCGTTTATCCTTTCTCTGGGTAACTACGACCACAACCATAGATGGAAGCATAACAGACCAAAGACACTACTGGCTAGGAACTAAACATCTATGGTCCATAGAACGCTAACACGACAGTACTGGCGAGCCGCTGCAACACAGCTATTACTGGCAACCCCAGATGTTCGACCAGCCGAAAAACAGGCAACCGCAGGGAAACCGTACTGTACACAGCACGCAAACCAACCACACACACCCTCTACACCGTCTGTGAGCCGATCTATGACCGATCGCCCACTAATGTACGAGGGTTGTTTTTTAAGTAAGGGCTGTTCGCGCGTGTAGTCCCGTAGTTCACGCGGACGCCGCAACAAGCCACCGCGCCACTTGCCGGCATCCTTCCCGTTCACACTGATGCAAGTTGCAGCTCTGTAGCTGACGTGTACGCATCGCTGTGCTACTTTATAATGTTTACGATTATTGAATCGCCCGCCGCGTGTGAGATACGGGCAGTGATACGTCTTTCCACCGCGAGAAGCCTATCAGCTGCAGAAATTCATCGTCAGTTAACAGAAGTTTATGGCTAGAATGCAATGAGTGAAGGTAAAGTGCGTCAATGGGTTAGAGAGTTTAAAAATGGCCGTCAAAACGTCCATGACGAAGAACGCTCAGGCCGGCCCTCTCTGATCACTGATGATTTGGTGGCTGCAGTCGAAACAAAGATTCGTGAGGACAGAACATTCACAATTTCCACTCTTTCTTTGGAATTTCCACAAGTTTCGTGATCGGTTTTGTACAAAATTGTGTCTGAAAACCTAAACTTTAAGAAACTGTGTTCTCGGTGGGTACCCAGACTCCTCACAGAGGACCTGAAAGGGAAGAGATTTGCCACTTCATTGGACTTTTTAAATCGTTACGAGGAAGAAGGGGATGACATGTCGAGTCAAATTGTCTCTGGAGTTGAAACATGGGTATCCCATATCACTCCCGAAAGCAAGCGACAATCGATGGAATGGCGACACACAACCTCACCCGTCAAGGTCAAAGCCAAACAGACGCTGTCAAAGCGCAAGATTATGGCAACTGTGTTCTGGGACCGGCGCGGTGTTTTGCTAGTGGACTTTATGCCACGAGGAACGACAATCAACTCAGATGCCTCCTGAGCAACTGTAAAGAAGCTCCACAGAGCAATTCAAAACAAAAGGCCCGGCATGCTGACAAAAGGAGTTTTGCTCCTGCACGATAACGCTAGGCCTCACACCTCTCAAAAGACTTGGGATTTCATTGATTCTTTTGGCTGGGAAGTTTTGGACCGTGCACCATACAGCCCCGACCTTGCTCCTAGCAATTTTCACCTTTTCCGGTACCTGAAACACCGTCTTGGCGGGCAGCGCTTCAATGAGGACGACGAAGTGAAAGCGGCCGTGAACTCTTGGCTGTCGGAGCAGGCGGCCGAATTCTTTGAAGAGGGAATTAAAAACTTAGTTGTACGGTATGACAAGTGCTTAAATAAACAAGGCAACTATGTAGAAAAATAGGTAAAACTGTGTAGAATCAGAAAATAAAAGTTTTTTTTACAAAAGTATTTGTATCTTTTTTTAAAAATAAAAACGGCCCTTACTTAAGAAACAACCCTCGTACAACGACCTTGAACTGTTGCAGGGACGCAGCAACTGCAGCAAGCACCGCAACGACCTCCAGCAACGACAAAGGTAACGATGCACGATACCTCGAACTAACACAACCACACCTTGCATGCACTGTCGCAGATAGTAAGCCGCTACTGCCCTTACTACCCGTCCTACTGTCGCAGAGTTTTTTTTCCCTTGGCGCCTGCCTTGGCACTTTTTTTCCTCTGCTCTAACAACCGCTACCCTTCGATCGCTTTCGTCCACTTTCTATCTCCTGGTGGAACATGTTAATGAGTAATCTTACCCAGACGCATGGATAACACCACAGCCCGCATCCTGTGACTCCTGATTCAAAAACTAACATGTTATACGGAGGTGACAGTAGAACTTTTGGTTTGGTCACCACGTTGGTGTGGGCGTGGAGGGGCCCCATCCTTTGCCCGACTCGTCAGTCGGCAGGACTCAACAGGACCAGCCATACCTCTAAGGATGTGCAGCGTAGTATTGGACGAAACGTTAGGAATAGAAGTATTCCATGGACCACGGCCATATAACCCGGAACAATTATCAACAACCATTCGGAATATTTTCCTGCGACCTGTTAGAAATAGATTCGTTTCAGCAGTTGCCAGAGAGCACCAGATAACAGGCCCGCAGGAAGACCGTACGTTCGTACGTGTAAAGCATTAAAAGATCTTACATTATGTCATAAAAGAAACAAGATATTAGAGGATATTCCAAGAGCATGGGAATTTTGAGAGACCAAACTAAAATGCATAATTCGGTTTAAAGTGCACATTCGTATGTCCAGATACAGGTATAAATTTTCTTATAGTACCAGTACTGTATTATCTCATGTTTCGTTCTTTATTACGGCATAATGCCATACGTGCTAGAAGATGAAAACGTGAAATTCAAATGCATCAAACACTTGAAACTAGCCAATAGTGTGGAATTAAACACTTCGTTTCAAATAAAGTGACTGCCTCAGCAGTTAACATTAATAAAAACAAAATTTCTTTAACAAACCGACAAAAATAACTTCATTGTTCTGCAAGGTGATTAACGCTTGAATGTCAGGATGGTGGAAACAAAATAAAATCTGAAACTAATAACATATTTTAGCCCTTCCGTAATTATGTGAATGTATTTTAATTCACTTGATAGCTCCCGGCCACAGAAACCGTTTTGTTTTCATTTGACGCGAGAGCAATAAACGAAGAGGAAACAGCAAAACGGTAACATGGGTCACGTGGAGACCACCACCTTCACCACCACAACTCAGACTGCTCTGTGCATCAGGTCCGGATTTACGAGATTTCCGAACCTGGACAATATTAGATAGTGGCGCTCCCCCTCCCTCGAGCGTTTGACGTAGGACGCCAAAAATTTAAAAAATCGACTTTTCAAAAATATCTTCATTTTGTAGCGCACATCTTTCTGAAGAGTCTGATACATAAAACATATATGTTCGAGGGAATGTAAGACATGTTATTTGGGTCTTAAGTGTGCAGAGCCATGCCTTTTCACACAGCATTCTTCCATTGCATGTCCCTGTATTTCGCTCTGTGGAATTCAAACGTGTAATATTTTGTAATGGGTGCCATCAAACTATATTCAAAGCCAGTGGAAATTAAAATGTCCTGTGGTGCCTCTCCTGCCCCTCCAAAAAAAAATCTCGCAATTAATACTGAATGGGATTATTTGTAACTGGCAGAACAAGAACTCTTCAGAAAGTTTGCAGTCTTTACTGCATATTAGCTAATAACTTGTTGTTTTGTGGGGCATAAAATTAAAAATGTAGGATACATCAAACGAGTAAAGTCAAGAGACAAGCAAGACAGTACACATTTCTTCAATCCTTAAGCCCTAGCTCTTTTTTCTTTTCCTCTCTAACCTTGCCACAGCTTTATATGGAGTACTTTCCTTTCTGGCAAAGAATCTATTACCTCACCAAAGTTGGTCATTGTTTTGCTACATGGAAAAACGAAATGTCGTTGTCTAATACCAGAAAAGCTGTTAGTAAAATAGTACCCAAGACAAGTGTGGTTTCTCGATCTGATTACGTGTATTTTGTCACTGTCTGCTAGATAAAACGAAACAGGCCTGCCTAATATTGCAGCAATTGTTACACACACCAAATAAACGAGACTGTTTTGGCACAAATGGTCATTTTCATAACACGACAGGATATAATTCACGAAGTAGCAATATCAAATCTCTATTAGGCCTACTACAAGCAAAAAGTTTTATGTTAGGAAATAGTTTCACATTTCATTCATACTCTCTAGCTTCTGAAGCATGAGATCGAAAAGCAGTAGTACGAAATTTTTATATAAATTTGGAATCGTCATATTCTTCCGCAATTTGTGTGAGGCCCCATTTCTTCTCCTTCTTCGTTCTAACAAACAATCTTGTCGTCACTAATTCTGTAACTATTCCCGACAGTGTCAAAACTTATCCTCTAGTTAACTTCACTAACCCTGCAAGAATCACCAGTTTAGTTATCCCGCAGGCTGTTAGCCTGAAACTGTAGAACTGGCCCTTAATAGTGTATTGGACTGGCCAAAAATTTTGTCAAAATTTCATTTTCTTAGATACACGGAAAAGACAATACGTAAACTTTGTTGCCTGTTATTCCTGTTAGTCGTCTATTTCCACTCTGGTAGTCTGACTCTACGGAATTCGCTAGTAATTATAAACAACACTGATCTTTTGCAAACCCAGTCAACCACATAAACAGCGATTGGCATTCATCCGTTCAGCTTTATTCCGATCAGCTCGTATAGCCCGGTCCCCTTTTGTCTACAGGAAAGTTTATTTCTAGATGCGACGGGGATTCCCCTGGCAGAGGCATCACGTACACTATGCACGCATCCAAAAATCAACTTAGAATTTGTTCAAAAACCAACAGGGATGCATTCAAAATCATATGAGTAATGGATAGACCAACGTGCGCTGGATGCTAGGCGCTTTGTGAAACAAGGTCTTTTCCTCAATAATATGGAGTTGCCCCCGCCCCCTAGTTCCTGGCCTGTTGCGCATACGTGAATCTGGCAGCTTTGTCGCACCAATAAAAATTTTCCGGATAGCATCTGGCTACCTGCTGCTGTTGCTTATACGGCTGACTGCCACACTTCTGTAGCCAGAAGCGATTCAACTGCGCATGAGCTCGCTCGCAACCGCACAAACGAATCTAATATAAACAGTTGTGACGTCACGCTCATCGGAGGCAATTTGTTGTTATGAAGCCTTTGACACATTTTGCTGTTGGCAGACGCTTGTATGACCACTGTGTTTTGTTGTTGTATATGGTGCATTTCCTTTGCAACTTAAGTTTTATTTTCGTTTTTTTTTTCTTTCGTTCGTGTTTTATTGCTGCAGCATTATTCTGCAGTAGCGAGATACAGTAATATTCTTTGTTAGAGTACTGGTTCTTACCAAAGTTACAAAAATTTAACTGAAAACTAAAAAAAATGTAAAATTCCTGGAATTCTAAAAAAATTCCGGGTTTTTCCCGGTTTTCTCCTGAATGAAAAAATTCCCAGGTTTTTTCCGGATCTCCTGGTTGTCCCAGGTCGTATACACCCTGAATGTCGATGGCACAATCATTTTAATCAATGGGACAACAGATGATATCGGTGAGGCAAACCAACTGTTGCAGTTCCCATGCAAAAAATGATGGTCACAGATGAACTTTAAGCAGGTGACAAACTTTTCACACATCATCATTAGAATAATGAATAACAGACACCAATTGAAATTTATCAGAAGCCCACCACAACTCCACAGCCCCTCCTATCGACCCACAACCCACAACATGGCAGCATTGCCATATTGCTCTGTTGACAAAACAAAGTAATTCAACTGCCACTCTGAAGATAAATGTAAAGAAGAAACTGAAATAATAAAGCAGACAACCATTGAAAATGACTATAACAACTCCATGGCAGACACCCAAGACACTCAATAGTGACAAAACAATCACAGCACAAAAACTGAACACAAAATCCATTATTCCATGAAATTCCATTTCTGGGTAATACTTCTAATCAGATTGCCAACGCCTTCAAATGAAAAGCCATAGTTATATCTTTCACCACTGACAATGCAGAAGTTACCTCATAACAGTGTACATGAAATTTACTGCACCATAGTGATAAGTAGAAAATTCAATGTTTGGACGGGGGCATTTCTATGTAGGTCATACAAGCAGATCGTATGAGATTAAATTCAAAGAACACATGACAGCAGTAAAAAACCAAAAATACTACACATCATGTCAGCTATAGCCACACAATTGCACGAAACAAAACACCATGCCAACTACACAAGTATCAGCATCCTACATATCCAACACAAAGGCAAAAATCTTGATGTTCTTGAAAAACACTAAATATACAACCACCAAAGAAAACAACCTGAGTCCATCACAAATGAAAAAAGAATAATTACATTTACAATAGTTTAATCTCCATTTTAACAACCAGCCTATTATTATTAAATTAGCAATGCATTTGTGTGTGTGTGTGTGTGTGTGTGTGTGTGTGTGTGTGTGTGTGTGTGTGAGCGCGCACGCCAGTTAGCTCCAAGCAAGACCATTGTCTGAAAGCTCAGCAGCATTTTCAATCTTGTCTATGTGCCCGTTGATCACTTGATCTAAAACTAAATGGTGACAGGTAAGTGTCACTCTTTCCAGTACTTGTATTTTACATGGACTTTCCATTGATATATTTAACATGTGAGATATGTTTCTATATGTATTCATATGACAAACTGAGCATAAACACGATTCAATGAAAGGACACAATTTTATTATTTGTTTGAAATTACATAATATAAGCTTTTGTGTGGTTTCAACTGTTTGCCTCAAACTAGTCACATATCTGTTCAGCTCTGTCTGTGGTGAACAAGTTTTGACACTATACTAATATGTTTCTGTCATCAAGAAATACTGGAGATTCTGCTTATCAAGCAAAAGACTAGACCCAACATACAACCTTATGGGACATCATGTTTTATGTTTGCAAACTTTAGAGAGATTAGGTCCACCTGGTGTGGTTTGGAAATGTGACTCTTTCTTTGTAGAATGTACCACTACAGCCATGCAACATAACATTAACATAATACTATTTGGAAAGGACCTATTTCACTTTTTTATGAACTGGAAGAAAATGTGCACTTATTTATCTCATTCATTTAGCTTCTAGCTTATTGAAAGTATACTACTGTGAACTACATTTCATGTTTTGATTTCGGGTGTACAGATGTGCAAGGCTCGTAGTTGCCCAATTTGCAAACATGCTACTTAAAGGTGTCTGTGCAAGAAACACGGTTCTTCTAATTCCACATCACAAAACTGAACTGTTAGCTCTTGTGCTGTAAAGACAGTCATACTGTACACAAATGTTACAGT
Source organism: Schistocerca serialis cubense (assembly GCF_023864345.2). NCBI lineage: Eukaryota > Metazoa > Arthropoda > Insecta > Orthoptera > Acrididae > Schistocerca > Schistocerca serialis. Next base: position 121,779,650 of record NC_064649.1, read on the forward strand.
AAACTGGAGCATCCTAAAAGTGAAAGTTGAGTAAGCTGGAATGAGCTGAATTAGTGGTATGAATACTGACTTGCCTTTTCTTTTCCATTTAATATCTCCATTTCTACAAAGTTACAACATTTTTTGCAAGGGTATACTAAGAACATCGCATATTTATGAATTCTGTTGGAAAGTTTACACTTTTTTCTTTGCGCATCATTTACCAATGGGTTGAAATACTTTTCTACCCCCAGGTGTCATATTGTATATGTTACGGTGTAAAGTCTAGTGCCGGCATGCCAGTCAGGAATGATAGAGAAGAGATGGCTGTGAGAAGACATCAGCCAATCGCACACTGACCGACCTCTCTCCAGCACAATAATGTAACAGCAACGGCCCCTATCTGAAGAGGACATAAGTTCCGCGGCTGACTGGTGATGGCCCAGTTCAATAGCAGCATCAACTCTAGTTACTTCGCTTGTACTCCTTATGCAGCACAGACTTGGAATTGCTTATACTGGAGAAGATTTATTATTTCATATGTCGCCCTTTGCTTGTGATACGTCTGTGCAATTGTAAAGGTTTAGTACTGTAACTTTCTCATTGTAAAAAAAAGTCATTAATACGACTTGTTTGGATGTTTGTCTCGTGAACTGTGCAAGCAGGCTTCCTACACACCACATATTTGGCGACAAGGCATATGAAGAACCAACACAACAACCTGTTTACGTTTCGCACCCAGAACCTGGCTGCAATAACTCTGGTTTTCATGGGCTTTTCTGTTTTGCTGGTGCCTTAATTCTTTGCAGGGGTGTGTTTACACGTTTTAACAGTGTCTTATAGCATTTTTTTGTAATCAGTGTTTTCAGGTGGAAGTTGCAGGAATTTTCTTTGCTTGTGTGCTTAATTCTATTGCTTACATTTTCTGTTTATTGCATTTGCCTATTCCAAAATGAGCACCCCACCTCTCCCACCCATTGCTAAGGCACCTGAGTTGCAAGCGATAGATGGAACGAAGCTAACCCAAGAGTATCAGTTTCAGATACAGCAGATCTCAACTCTACTAACTAGGGTACAGCAGTTACTGGCACATGCTGTGCACCCAACAGAACAAGCAATACCTGTAGCTCCAAGTACTATACCGCCTTTTTGGCAGTTTAACGAAAAAGAAGAGGGACGGCTCAAGTGGTTGCAACAGTATGAAGTGCACATAATTGCTCATGAAGTATCAGATACTGTGAAACTACATTACTTTTTGTCCACTGTAGGAAGTGCAGCCTTTCGCCTCATTCAGAAATTGTTCCCTAACACAACTCCATGTGATCTTTCCTATGATCAGGTTGTAGATTCGCTAACTAACTATTTTGACCAACAAGGGAATGTGGTGCCAGCTAGGTACCAATTCTTTCGTTGCAAGAAAAGGTCAGAACAAACTTATCGCACGTGGATAACAGAGCTGTGGAGTATGACAAGGAAATGCAAAATTAAATGTGCTTGTGGTGCTTAATATTCAGATGTGATGTTGCGTGCTGCGATCGTGTACGATGTAACTGATGTCAGATTTAGAGAACAGATTCTGAAACAGTCATATCCAACATTTCATCATGTAGTCCAAATTCTACATCAGTATGATTTAGGTGCCATAGAGGCTGATAAATTTGACCAGCCACCAATTTGTCACGTTCAGCCATCACTTACTCACGACTGGTCCAACAGATAGCAACACCACACACGTGCCAAGCCGGGTAAATAGAATTAAGTCATGCTCTTGGTGCTATTCATAGCACAAATGTCAAGACTGCCCATCCAGACAAGCACAATGTTGCACTTGTGGCAGGAAAGGTCACATAAAATCCGTATGTTTGCAATGGATCAAACATAAGAATTATGTCCATTCACAAAAATCTAGTCACACGGTCCATGTAATCAATGCAGTGTCTTCAAAGCCTGCAGGGATTAGCAAAACTAGCAAGCAAAGTTTCCTCAGTGCTATGACAGCCCGACAATCTTTTCGCTCATTTGCATATTAGTGGAAAATGAGTGAAATTTCAGTTGCAAACGGGTGCCCCTGTTACATTGCTGAATCATAACACATATGAGCTGTTGTGCTCTCCACACCTGTCTAAAACTAACACACACCTGATAGCTTAGAATGGACAACACATTCCCATTCTCAGAAAATGTACTTTGCCTGCCATGTATCGCTCGCATACGCAAACTGTGACTTTCACTGTGCTACAATCATGCGAATGTGTGAACATATTTGGCCTTGATTCATTTGGTTTTCAAATTCAGGACAATGTGTCAGTGACTGCAGTCAGTGCCAAAGACAGTGTAGCTAGCTTGCTGAAAGAATTCCCTAAACTGAAGTTTAGGCAAGACTAACAATTTTGTTGCACATATTACCGTAAAAGACATTGCTCAGCTGAAATTTTTCCGGGCCAGAACTGTTCCCATTGCATTACAAAACAAAGTGGCTGCTGGACATCTTTAACTGCAAGATAGTGGAGCTATTGCTGCGCATACAAGCTAGTCAATGGGCACGTCTTCTGGTTTTACTCCCCAAAACTTCAGGTCATTCACCTCTGTGTTGACTTGAAGTCCACAGTAAACCCACAAACTGTGATTGATACTTACCCCTTGCCACACCCAGAGGATCTCATAGACAGATTAAGCACTGGTCGCTACTTTTCAAAAATTGATTTCTGCGATGCATATCTTCAAATACCACTAGATGAAGAATCTCAAACTGTGTATGTTGTGAACACTCATTTGGGCTTGTTTAAATATCTGTGTTTGCCTTTTGGCAGTGCTTCTGCACCCACCATTTTCTGATGGTATTTGGAACAGTTGATTGCTCAAATACCAAACTGTTCAAACTATTTGGACGATATTGTCATAGCAGGTCATACACCTGAAGAACACATTGCAAATTTGCGTGCTTTATTTCGTGTGTTATCTGAAGCAGAACTAAAGTGCAGACTCGACAAGTGTGATTTTTTAAAACCTGAGTTGCAGTATCTTGGTCATGTCAAACAGTCAAAGTGTACATCCTCTTCAGTCACATTTATTAGCGATATGTGACCTGCTAATTCCTTGAATATCATAGAATTGCAGTCAGTCTTAGGAAAAATTAACTACTGGGCTATTACAAATGATTGAAGCGATTTCATAAATTCACTGTAGCTCCATTCATTGACATATGGTCACGACACACTACAGATACGTGGAAAAACTCAAAGTTTTGTTCAGCTGAAGCCGCACTTCAGGTTTCTGCTGCCAGAGCGCTCGAGAGCGCAGTGAGACAAAATCGCGACAGGAGCCGAGAAAGCATATGTCGTGCTTGAAATCCACTCACATCAGACAGTCACAACAGTGCAACGACACTTCAGGACAAAGTTCAACAAAGATCCACCAACTGCTAACTCCATTCGGCGATGGTATGCGCAGTTTAAAGCTTCTGGATGCCTCTGTAAGGGGAAATCAACGGGTCGGCCTGCAGTGAGCGAAGAAACGGTTGAACGCGTGCGGGCAAGTTTCACACGTGGCTCATGCCACAACTGGAGACCGACAGCGCCGACTTCACCTTTCAACAGGATGGTGCTCCACCGCACTTCCATCATGATGTTCGGCATTTCTTAAACAGGAGATTGGAAAACCGATGGATCGGTCATGGTGGAGATCATGATCAGCAATTCATGTCGTGGCCTCCACGCTCTCCCGACTTAACCCCATGCGATTTCTTTCTGTGGGGTTATGTGAAAGATTCAGTGTTTTAAACCTCCTCTACCAAGAAACGTGCCAGAACTGCGAGCTCGCATCAACGATGCTTTCGAACTCATTGATGGGGACATGCTGCGCCGATTGTGGGAGGAACTTGATTATAGGCTTGATGTCTGCCGAATCACTAAAGGGCCACATATCGAACATTTTTGAATGCCTAAAAAAAACTTTTTAAGTTTTTGTATGTGTGTGCAAAGCATTGTGAAAATATCTCAAATAATAAAGTTATTGTAGAGCTGTGAAATCGCTTCAATCATTTGTAATAACCCTGTAGTATATTCAGTTCATACAGAATGTTGCAAAAATTGCAGCTCCATTGCATCGCAAGAACGTCCCCTTTGTTTGGACAGATGAGTGCCACGAAACTTTTCAAAAACTTAAAAATGCATTGTTCAGTGATCGATGCTTGGTTCACTTTGATCCTGACAATCCAGTTTTGTTGCAAGCCTCTTACAGAATCACTGAAGCACCTTTGCACAGAATTAGTGATAAAGACAGGCCTATTGCTTTTGCATAAAAAGTGTTGTCCACAGCTCTATGTAACTATCCACAAACAGAGAAAGAGGCACTGGCTATTGGGTATGGTGTCACCAAATTCCACCACTATTCGTATTGCAGAAAATTCTACTTAGTAACGGATCACAAGACATTACAGTCCTTGTTTCATCTGATGAAGCTAGTTCCTGTATGAACTGCCCAAAAATTGCAAATGTGGGCTTTGTTGTTGTCTCAATACTGTGTATTGTCTGACAGCTCAACATGGTAATGCAGACGCACTTTCACATCTTCCAATTGGTCCTGATACAGACTTTGACGCATCTGCTGCACCTTGTCACATCAATGCTCAGGATTCTGAATTGCTTCAATCCTTTCCTCTAAACTTTAGGAAAATTCCACAGATGCTGATTCAGATTTGAACATTTTGCTAACATACATTTGCACTGGTTGGCCCCATTCCTCACATAGCATAAAGAATGTAGTGCACCAATATTTGCACATCAGCATAGCCTTGCTATATAACATGGTGTGATTCTTGTTCAAAATGACAGTGGACAGTCACGTGTGTTGATGCTCCAAGCTTTGGAAAGAGAATTGTTGCAGTTACTTCACCAAGGACACTGGGAGATTGTTCACACAAAACAATTAGCGCATCGACACTGTACTTGGTAGGGTATGGACACCCAAACGGAACAGACGATATCACAGTGTGATACACATGCGGAAAATCAGACCGCTCTGCCACAAAAATTCTCTACTTGACCCAAGTCACAATCACCACAGCAATGTGTGGACATAGACTTTGTGGGACCTTTTTGGAACACTCAGTAGTGCAGTGTGGTAGACTCTTATAGCAAGTTTCCTTATGCTGTGCCAATGAACTCGACAACGTCACGTAGCACAGTTCAGGCATTGTCCTCTATTTTTTGCCTCAAAGGTTTGCCCAAAGTCATAGTGTCGGGCTATGGCTCTCAGTTCAGTCAAATGAATTTGAAACATTCTGGCTGGCATACAGCATCTAACTAGTGCACCGTTCCATCCACAGTCAATCAGCAAAGGGAAACGTTTTGTCAGAACCTTCAAGTAGCAGATGGCCAAAAATCGCACCACACACACCAGGGATCAAGCACTGCAACTGTTTCTTGCCTCCTATCATTCGCATCCACAAGGTGGACCATTGCCAGTGGAATTGCTTCACAGCCACTGCCGTCGGACACTGCTCCACCCTCCTCAGCATCCGGAGCTGAAGGAAGGCCACAAGTATCGCTTCGCGCTGCATGGCGCATGCGTGAATCTCATTTCAGACCCAGACAGATTGCAGCACCGACATCACAATCAAATTCGCCATAGTCAATCCTTGTGTATCTCTTCCCCCAGATTCACGGATCCCAGGACAGCGAGGCCACAACAGCTGCCAGAGGGTGTCATGACAACACCATGGGACGACCTCACGGAGACGGAGCCTTCACCTCCTCTCCTCCTGCCGATGGAGCTGGACCCGCCCACGCCACAGCAGCTGACGCCTTCTATATCTGGGTATGCGCCTCAGGAGATGGAAACATACCCTTCTGGCCGTTTTCTGGGGGACTTTTTCACCAGAGCGAAGGCCAGATGGTGGGGTACGACCAGAAGTCTTGACGTCTCCTGTAGCCACAGCTTCCGGTCCCTCAGAGTGTCCGTGCTCCTGCCTCCCCTCCCGTTGTCGTGCTTCTTATATAACGACAGTCCGTCACATTGGGGGGGGGGGCAAGAATGTTACGGCGTAAAGTCAAGTGCCCGTGTACCTGTTGGGAACAATAAAGAAGAGATGGCTGTGAGAAGATGTCAGCCAATAGCACGTTGACCGACCCCTCTCCAGGACGACAACGTGACAGCACCAGAACGACAACGTGACAGCACCAGAACGACAACGTGACAGCATCGGCCCCTATGTGAAGAGGACATAATTACCGCGACTGACTGCTGACGGCCCAGTTCAAAAGCAGCATCAACTCTAGTTACTTCGCTTGTACTCTGCAAGTGTCACAGACTTGGAATTGCTTATACTGAATGAGAGTTATTATTTCAAATGTCGCTCTTCACTTGCGACAAATCTGTATAATTGCAAAAGTTAAGTATTGTAATTTTCTTAATGTAATAAAACTAATTAATACAACTTGTTTGTATATTGGTCTAGCAAACTGAGTAAGTAGCCTTCCTAGGCACCACACTGTATTCACTGATAGATGAAATACATCATTTTTTGATCTTAAAATTGTTTGCACGCACAACCACTCCTTGTTCATGTAGTTTCCCTTCATAAGTGGATACACATTTTTTATTTGTTCCTCTGTCTTTACTACAATGCACAACCCATTGGTTAAGATGATCGTGTCAGGCTGAGGATGAATGTGATATGTGCCGTTACCAAATTTTATTCTTGAAAATTCAAGAATATTCATAAAGGCTTGAGAATATTATAGAATAAGCTCAATTTTCCCCCTTGAAAAATACAGTGATTAGATAGATGACGTCTTGGCGACTAGCACAATATGATACAACCACTTCAAACAGTCATATCTCCACATCAACAACTGCACCGACACAACTACTACAGCATAAAATAAGGGAACCTAGGGTAGCACTCCATACAAATACCAGTGATTGGGGATGGATGGTTTTGGAGGTATTGTTAGCTTCACCCACAAACACACTAACTTGACTTAAAACTGTTAAGTATCATTTTGTGACCTATACCCACATCCAGAGACATGGATAATGTTATGGAAAATGCAATATAGATGATTTTATTTATCAGTTTTGCCATAGGTTTGTTAATGAAATCATACACCACTTTCTCTGTAAGTAAGTGACAGCAAAAGGGCTGAACGAATAGGTGGAAGTCGGTAAAGGTCATTTCTGCCTGTTGCCAAACTTAGCTACTAAGCAACACACCAAAGTACTGAAGTAGGCACTGTGAATGCAATATTGATTCCAGTGTGTTGGCTCTACTGTGAGAAACAGGCACTGAGAGACGACTTTCAAATCAGTACACGGCTTTAAGATTTAAAACAGCAGCACAGATAATGTTTCAGTCACTGATCCTTAAATACCATGCTCACAGCAACAAGACAGCAGCTGATATTGGAACAAATAATAAACGATCACATATAAACTTGTTTTCAGACATAACATTCAATTCTAACACATCACTTTTTACACACTGCTTTCAAAAATACCTTAGTCAGAAGAACTACTGCTTCTTAGCAATCTATTTTTGACGGCAGTATGTAAAAGTAATGTGTTAGAACTGAATATCATGTCTGGAAGACAAAGAGTTTATATCTGATCCTACCCCTCTTATTGATGTGAGCATGGATTCTGATGATCAGTGAATAAAAAAATTCTCTGTGCTGCTGTCTCCATTCGTTTTATTTCATATATTGTAGTCATGTTATGCCCTAGGCAGCAACAGTAGTTTCACTTAGTGTTAGCCCCTAAGCTGATCTTGTGAGTTATATACCTAGGCTTCAAAGAGGATTCCAACATTTTTCCACACTATCTAAACAATGTCAGTACCACACTAAAGCTGTTGTGTGATGCTGCAGATGTATACAAGGATCCATCATATGAATATTGTTAGCAAATCCTGATACAGAGTTGCAGATGATTAAAGCTCGACCTTCAGTACACAAAGCAGCATGAGACTCTTCTGAGTAATTAATTTGGTAATGGATGTAAGTACTGGAGGAGAGGAAGGGAGTGGGGAATAAACAGTAAAGGGGCTTGAACTCAGCTGGCAGACTGAAAATGTAGACTGGGAGAGTGGCATCAAAACTATCTTCAGACTGAAGATTACGACGTGCATAAACTGGTGAAAAGATTCAGTACTGTTTGATTATACCATCATAGAGCACCACCACTAGAATAGTAATAACAAACAAATATGTAAGCTGTGCTTTTACATATCAATCCAGAAGCGTGATCTGTATCTCAACACATTCTCACCTACGAATAATACTTGTGGACGAAAAAATGATAAAACAATTTATTACGTGGGCAGCACAACTACTGTGTGGAATTATTGTTTTATTTGCATGCAGAGAACAAGACCAAGAGACATTGTGCATCTTCAACATGGGACGGCAATCAAAGTAACTTCACAAGGGAGTTACTAGGGTGTGCGCAATATGATACCTCTGTGAACTGCCAGTCTACACTGAAGAAGCCTGCATTCCAAATGCAGGAAAAGATTACAGTGGCTGTATTCATACTGACAAGGGGACCGCATCTACTCATCATCAGCAATGTTATCCAAATTTTTTGTGTATGTGGGGGCTTGGCCAGAAATTGAAGTGACAGAAATGGGAGTTCCAGATGACTAAGCATTTAGAAAAAATAAAATTTTTGGCGCAGGTCAAGAGAGACACAGCCATTTGATGTTGGGGTAGTAACCAGCCAGCAGTTGGTGCAACAGAAAGATTACTGAATGGTAATCTGAGATTCACGGGGACAAGCCGCTGTGTGGAAACATTTTTTCTTTTTAATTTAATTTTTTATGTTACACGAAGAGTCACCCTCCACTTTTTCATACCCCGCCCCCCTCCCGCAAGTCTACTTCTTCGGATCAAATCAACTCATTGTCGAACACACACTGATAAAACTTACCCTACTTTCTCTTGTATTTTACTTCCAATTTAAATATGTTCTTCAATTATTACTGTGGAACTTTCTGGTGTGATCAGATTGTTTTCAACCATAAGATGTAAACTGCAATCCAGTGCCGTTTTCAATCACATCAGTGCTTCGCTATGAATGTTATTGCCAGTACATTTTCGGTCCTCCATATTTTCACCATATTCACACTGTGTTCTCAGAATTCTCTCAAAAAATTCACACTGTATGGCCACCAGGCCAAAGCTAGCCTTTCACCAACCCCTGTGATATCATCTGCACTGGGAACATAAAGTTCATATGCAGCTACTCGAAGATCAAAATGAAACTAATGAAATACAAATTTCAATCCTTTCTTGGAAAGTTATTTGAAGAGTGCTCCCGAACACTGTAAGCACAATCCTCAGTCTCAAATACTACTTTGCCTTTTCTTTTCAGGCCTTTTATAAAAATATTAATAAATAATACACTGAGCATTATTCTGGTTGAATATCAGTATAAGTGAAGTAATAGTTGAAAATTATAAATGGAAAAAAATAGTTTTAGTGAGAGGATCTTTTTCCAATGATAATTCTGATGTCCTGTTTTGTGGCCACGTGTTACACCACTGCTTGTTAATGCATTGAACCATCTGCTGCGAAACACCAACAAATCCGGCAGCTTCACACACTGTATGGCCATGGCCAAACATGAATGCCTCTTTTACCCTCTCTGTCACAGCCTTACATACAATGTCCTCTTGAAACATAAATGTCTCACTCATCGCTACTTCCTTATGCTCACATAGAGGCAGTGGGCACACAGTCAAGCACACAATTTGTTAGTTGTGCCATCTGTAAAGCTTAATGAACCACCTATGCATGCACCCTGGTGTGATCCATTCTTTCCCCCTTATGAGATTATTACAAAGGCAAGTACACTATGAATGTATTTAGTACAGCTTAGTAAACAAACAAAAAAAATGTATTGATCTGTGTAAGCAAGCCTACTGCTTACCAGCAGCTGAGTCGCACCCTTTTTGTTGGACAGATATCTAATACGGATTGTTTTCATCTCGAGCTTCTGACCATCGCGAAGCAGTACCTAAACATGTAAATGCCTCCAAAGCAGCCAGCATATTTTCATCTTCATTTTCTGGACCACTAGTTGAAATGCTGGAGGCATCAGTGATGAGGTTAACCATTTTGCTACCCTGCACGATTTGGTGCCCTGGATGTACAGTGTCAACACTCATCCATCCTTGATGGATGTTGTGTTCATTGTATTCTTGGGTATTGAGTTCTTTTAGCATATTGGGCATTTCAGACATACCACCTCACCTCTCACCATGGATAACGCAGTAGACGACGGGCTTCATTTTATGACAAAGGGCAGGTGTGTTTGCTTAGAGTTGTCATCGCTAACAGAGAAAGCAACAATGCATGAAAAACTGCAGACATCAATGTGGAATGTACGAATAATGTATCTGTTAGGACAGTGCGGTGCAACATGACGTTAATGGGCTACGGGAGTAACGACCAACGTGATTGCCTTTGCTAACTGCATGACATTGCTTGCAGCCCCTCTCCTCAGCTCGTGACCGTATCGGTTGGATGCTAGGCGACTGGAAAACTGTGGCTGATGGTAGTGTTCAGGCGTGGTGCAGACCCCACAAAGCCATTGACTCAAGTTGTCAACAAGGCACTGTGCAAGCTGTTGGTGGCTTCATATTGTTGTGGGTTGTGTTTACAAGGAATGGACGGAGTCCTCTGGTCCAACTGAACTAATGATTCACAGGAAATGGTTATGTTCAGCTACTTGGAGATCATTTTCAGCCATTCTTGGACTTCATGTCCCCGAACAACAACTGAATTTTTATGGATGGCAATGCGCCAAGTCACGGGCCACAACTGATACCAATAGGTTTAAGGAATGTTCTTGAGAGGTCAAGAAAATGATTTGGCCACTCAAACTGCCCAACATTGATAGGACATAATCAAGAACTCACTAGTTCCTGAGCAAAATCCTGTACCAGCAACACTTTTGAAATTACAGATGGCTATACAGCAGCACAGCTCAATATCTCTACACAGGATTTCCAGCGACTTGAGTTCATGCCACGTCAAATTGCTGCACTATGTCAGGCAAAAGGAGATCCAACATGATATTACGAGGTACCCCACAACTTTTGTCACCTTAGTGTACTCATGTTGTATACTGAATGTCACTTACCTTTATTGTACTGAATGTACTGCAAAATATGTAGATTGTTTGGTTAGATGGAAGAGGGAGCCTCTTGGTCCTAATATTGCCAGGTTCAATTAATGATTCTGCAAAACTTCTAAGATGAATCAAGAACACATTGAGGCTTAAATCGTACGACATATCTCTTGTACAAAACATTACAGGATATCAGAAAGTTAGCCATATATGAAAGCAAATCAACAATCATTTTTCCTATGCTGCATCTGCTAAGGTATAGGTGGTAGAGCGCAGTGGTAAAATGATACTATAGTGCAAAAGACATCACGAGTAGGATCAGAGAAAGATATATGTGGAAACATGAAGAGCCAGGGATCTGCTTGTGTGTGGTGGTAGAAAGTAAGTAGGTGTCTTACACTTTACATATCCAGATTAACTGAAGTATTTGATACTGCTTTGTCACCTCACAACCTAACTGTAACCTAGGCCTCTGACTATGCTGCAGATCAGTATGTCACTGCATCTATGACGTTCTGTGAATTCATTGGCTATGCTAACTCTCAACCAAACTACCGCCTTCCAACCTTGATTAGACCTCAGGCTACACAATGGAACAGAGTGACAGCACAACATATAGACCCAGAGAAAATACTGTCAGTGTTCTGCCCAGTTTCTGTTTTCGAATTTATGACATCATAAGCCACATAATCATCATGCTACTTGACAAACCCACCAACTGACAATGGTGGGTTCAGCTGACCCACATACTCTTACAATGCCTGACTTTGGGCAAAAATTAATGACACTGCAATAGCACTGAAGGATTACCACAATGCAGTCATCTACTGCATTGATGAACACAACAACTATGATGTCAGTATAAATACAAATAAGAAGAAACTCAAGACTGGCACAGTGAAGGTATACATGCAAAGAGATATTAAAATTGTGAAAAAGAAATTGCGAACTAATTCCCACGAACCTACTTCATCACAATACAAATGTAACATGTGTCTAATTGTCACAGAATTTCAATTCCGAGACTAACCTGGGAAACAGTAAACAGTTGAATATTTTAAATGAAACCAGTAAATTCATCAAACCTAAGAGCAGTGGGTAGTAAATGCACTACTGCACAATGTTTAACTGAATTTCCTTTTGGACTGATCATGGAAAACATCCAGATGAAGGTTTTACAGCATGTAGTTTGTCGGTACACTGAAGTTAAATTTTAAATAACACTGTCATCAAGATTTTATACAATCCTCAAGATGCTGCTCTATGGCAGTTTCACCAACAATTCATTAGACCCCCAGGATACTTGCAATAAAACAGCATATAATGTTGGGAAAATGATAAATTTACTCAGCAATGGGTAAAAGTTATGTAGTGGGGCATTTTCCATTTTTTGTAGGTCATGCACAACATGTGTAAACAATATGCATAAAATTTTGCTAGTTTTCTGAATTTACCTTACACTTTTAGTTTTTGTAACAAAAGGTGCAGTAAACATGGCAAAGTATGGTAAATAGGGCGCAAATTTAACATTTAGGTGTGCTATAGGTCAATCTGTAACCACAACCTTTATTAGGCACTGACGTTAATTGAGCTTTGCCAACTCGCATCACCATCTTCCAACCTAACCTAGACATAGTTCTACACTACATATCTGTCACTGTCACCAATATTTCAAGGGGGGGGGGGGGGGGGGGGGGGCTATAACACCTCACACTAGCCCAACCATGATATGATACAGTGCTAAATGTAACATGGCACAGGCAACATGCAGAAAATGATTTCTGGAGTTTCCAGATTTATTATATGTCAATCATTCTACATACAACAGTGTTATTTATGTTTTTATCTTAAGGACACATGGATGATCTTTATTTACTGCAAATACCTGTAGATCTTACTGAAATACTAGGTTACCCATCAGCCAAGTCATTATGGTTTGAGGGGGGGCAGTGCACAAATGGTTTAATTCACACTTAACTGGAAGAATGCAGAAAGTTGAAATAAGTGGTTCATGTAATGTTAAAACATCAGCTGATTCCTCAAACTGGGGGGCTATCAAGTACGGGGTCCCACAGGGTTCGGTCTTAGGTCCTTTACTGTTCTTGTTATACATTAATGACTTACCATTCCACATTGATGAAGATGCAAAGTTAGTTCTTTTTGCTGATGATACAAGTATAGTAATAACATCCAAAAACCAAGAACTAAGTGATGTAATTGTAAATGATGTTTTTCACAATATTATTCAGTGGTTCTCAGCAAACGGACTCTCTTTAAATTTTGATAAAACACAGTATATACAGTTCCGTACAGTAAATGGCACAACTCCAGTAATAAATATAGACTTTGAACAGAAGTCTGTAGCTAAGGTAGAATTTTCAAAATTTTTAGGTGTGTCCATTGATGAGAGGTTAAGCTGGAAGCAACACATTGATGGTCTGCTGAAACATCTGAGTTCAGCTACATATGCTATTAGGGTTATTGCAAATTTTGGTGATAAGAATCTCAGTAAATTAGCTTACTATGCCTACTTTCATTCACTGCTTTCATATGGCATCATATTCTGGGGTAATTCATCGTTGAGTAGAAAAGTATTCATTGCTCAAAAACGTGTAATCAGAATAATTGCTGGAGCCCACCCACGGTCATCCTGCAGACATCTATTTAAGGATCTAGGGATCCTCACAGAAGGGCTATATATATTCACTTGTGAAATTTGTTGTTAATAATCCAGCCCAGTTCAAAAGTAATAGCAGTGTGCATAGCTATAACACCAGGAGAAAGGATGATCTTCACTATGCAGGGTTAAATCTGACTTTGGCACAGAAAGGGGTAAATTATGCTGCCACAAAAGTCTTTGGTCACCTACCAAACAGCATCCAAAGCCTGACAGATAGCCAACTAACATTTAAAAATAAATTAAAAGAATTTCTAGATGACAACTCCTATTCATTGGCTGAATTTTTAGATATAAATTAAGGGGGAAAAAAAAAAAAAAAACTTAAACATTAGTGTCATGCAATATTTTGTTTAATGTAATATCTTGTACAGACATCTTTTATTAACCTGACACGTTCCACATCATTACGAAGTGTCGTATTCACGATCTATCGAACAAGTATTAACCTAATATAATCTAATCTAGTATAGCTACTGGAACAACAGTGTATTAGAGGTACACTTCGAGGAAGAAGAAGTGGAGCTACAATTTGCTCAGCCTAATGATACCTCAATGGTAAATCAGGCTTACATAGGTGGCAAATATCTTTGGTACAGTGTGTAAGATATACATGTATGGACAATATATAAAAAGAAACACAGTTCCAGTTTACTCAAATACAAAAACTGTACACTGGAAATAAGAAACGCTTAAGTCCAAAATGTCAAAAAACACAAAGAAGCCACAAGAGATACATGCTACATACGATTATAACAGTCTTACACATTCTGTAATGTCTGACAAAAAAAGTGTAATAAGTTTGGAAATTAAATATATCTATAAACTGATATTTGGGTAAAGACGTGTCGTGCCTCACTTCCATGGAAGCAATAACAAAATATATAGTACTGACATCACTTACACAATAAGAAAGAAAAGTCCCCGAGTTACACTTAAAAAAATCGACCACGGCTAATAGATGCTTTTTTTTCCAGCACTTAATATGTTGATCAGTGAATGGTGAGGATTATATCCTAAGGTGAGAAAATCATGCAGTTTGAACCCCAAAATCACATATTTGTTTTTACCTCATTCTACTACACAATACCCAATAAATAATCAAACGATTTTATCTTACATTGTGCCGTTTCTTTCAGAGCAATAACCGCCCACTTGTTTGCTGTATACGGCTTCTCTTGCGTTCTTAGCTGAGTATTTTTCTGTGTGTTCCCCCCTCTCGCCTTTCCATCATAAAGCAGGGCACAAAACATTCACGTCTAAGATAACTGAAATGATGTAAAAAGTACTATTCCTTGTTGCCTCTACGTAAGCGGGCGAGCAACAGGTTACAGCATGTTTACCACCGCGATAACACACGCTCGCCACATTTAGCGTTCATGTCAGGAACAAATGAATTTGCACATGGCTAACTCTAATGGAGGTACTTTTAAGTACAAGGAGGCTTCTCTGGGCCCTTCAACGTATCCCAAGGTTTTAGTCATGGTACAATCAAGCAGTTTATTCGTGAAAAACTAAAATATCCAATTTTGACACTTCCAGCGTTTCACATTCCCGGTCTTCAGTTGAAAACTAGTAATGGGTAGTGTATGAGAAGACATATCAGTATCCACTATTAAGCGATCTAATGCAATCATACAGAAAACATCAACTACAAATATCACTAGTCGTCGAAACTGGTTGAAACTACAACGCATAACATGCATTCATGAACACTTCACTTCTGTTTAGTCGTAAACACATAATGACATAAGCCATGCCATGATATACTGAGACTCATGCGCTATCCGCAGATCGTTTCCGTAACATAAGCGTTCTTGTTTAATGCTGATATCACAGTGTAGAAGTGATTTAAAAATAATCGGAGCAAACACTTACTTCGTATAAAATCCCTTCCGCTAAACATTCAAAAAACAAAACACACACACCCCAAGATGCTTTTCAAAGATTACAACCTACATAGCTACGCGATACTCAAAGACGGCGAAATTGTATAACTATGTTTTTGGTACTCGATCTCTGTGATTGTTTGCATCTTATTAGTAGGGCTATTAGTAGATGCTGTTCGAGCAGTTGACGTCACAGTTTCGGAAATCTCGGGCTCTATTCGAACTTTTGATCGCTCTGCGATGTAGTGACTTTTCTTGTTACTATCACAACGACTTGTCTTAGGCGGCACCTACATTGCATCCGGAAGTCGTCCCATCCGAACCTGTCTGGTGAAGAGCGATAAACGCGCTCCAGCGACGTCCGACTTCAATGCCTACACAGTGCACTACTACACTGGATCCGAGCCATTCGGCAATGGCGCGCAGCTGACGCACGTGGGACACTGGCTGCCAGCTGCCCTCACATAGACAATGGAAGAGATTACACCGAGCGTCAACCCAGTGTACTGTCGTCATTCATGAGTTTCCTCACTGGACTTAGTTACACGCTATAGGTCAGCAGTTGCAGTTGTTGAGAAGCGATCATGAGTGATTCGAATGATCATTTTTTGTGTTGGCTACTGCTGGACGAGAACGTTCGCCTTAAAAGACGGAGGAAAAGGAGTTGGGTGCATCGTTTCATTGAAGAGAGATCTGCAGGGGAATTTTTTTACAATTTGCCAGTCACTGCGAAATTTTCCAGACAAGTTCAAAGATTATTACACCATGTTTATAGAAACGTTTGACTATATACTTGAACGTATAAGAGACGATATAACTGACCAATCCAACTTCAGGGACTGTATCGCTCCATAAGTAAAACTATCACAATCAGATAAGCAGTTAAAAACAGCTGATAGCCTTTTAGTTATTGTGAGTAGCATAACTGGTCAAATAATGTTAGAGTATTATAAATAAATTCTAGCATCCGTTACAATAAAATATATTTAGTAACATTAACAAATATATGTCTAAATTCCATCACAGTAATAGATGTTATCAGCAAAGAAACAACTGTTAACAAGTAGCCATGAATAATCTGAAAATCAGAACGAAACAATTGTTTGGTTCAAGACTGACAAATATCAGCACTGAATGTGATTAGGAAAATTATGGATAATAAACACTTACTTTATACATAAAGACATATTGACAGTACATTAGGGATAGCCCATTAAATGAGTTGCAAACAGGTTGATGGGCAGCGGGACACATTTGAGCTACGCTCACAAAGGAAGACGAATCTTAGGTATAATTAGATGCACTTTGTCATGGGTAAGTTGACAGCTGTAATGATGGTAGAGGACATGCAGTGTGTGTTTGTATTAAACTTAACGACCTCTTATCACTTTTGAAGTTGTGAGCTTGTAAGGCTTCAGTGACGTCCCCCAAGATTTTCGTACATAGTCTCATTTTCTCCAGTTGATCCAGTTCTTTGACTGATGGCAGTAAACTCATGAAGGAGTAGTCGTCATCATCCTGATATTTCTGTTTTCGAGAAACATGTTGCTCAAATAGGTCGATCTTTCTTTTCTTGATGTCCAGAGCCTATGAAACAATCATATTTTTTTTTTTTTTTACATGACGTTTTGGTCTGTTTCTGCCTGCTTTCACAGAAGACGACATAGAAGCAGCCGCCTCTCGTTCTTCTGAAGAGAGACACGTTTCACCATTATTTGTACTTTTCTCACTTGCTTGTACAATGACTTTGATCACGTGGAGAAGGCCATTCTTTCTCTATGGCAGACAAGTTTCCTGAGCTGTCGTTCAACAACAGCTTGCTTTTTAGGTAGGGCCATTTATCAGATGCAGCAGCTTCCTGACCGCTCTTTAAGTCACATTGTATTTTATATTTTTTCCTAAAAGGGTCTCGCAAGTTCTGCCACATTATTAGAGCCTGTTCACCAGAAAAAGGAAACATAAATCTCACAAAATCAGCACATAAGGTGTACTCTGCTCTTGGAACAAATTTTCTGTTATTGTTTATGTATGTTTAATATTCCTAAAATATCATTAACAAAGGCTACCAACATCATTTGAGTAATATTCCAATATCATTTCACTGTTTCAGGTACTTAGCAACAGGCGCCTGCGCCACGTCTGCTTTTAGGAAGCTTTAATTGTAGAGTGGTAGTAATAGTGTTCCATAGATTTCGTGTTTGTTTTGAATACAGTCAGAGAGAGCCCCTTTAGTCAGCCATAGTGCCAGTAGTGCTCGTGTTTGTTTTGAATACAGTCCAGAGACAGGTAGTGCTATTTTCATTGTTTTCTACAAGAAGTGTCTAGTAACCACAGTTTAGTCAACTATCAGCCGCCTTTAGTGAATTAGCAGTCTAGTTAAAAGTTGATTAACTCTCTACAGTAACTCTTAGGATGGATAGGATGTGTGACTGCTGGTGTACAGACGCAGGAAGAGCTGGCCACTGTTCGCGAACAGCTGAACGTGTTGATGGCCGCGGTCAGCCGTCTTCAGGCTGCTGCCTCGGAGTGTAGCGGCAGTGGGGAGTCGGGTGCGTCGCATGGTACACCCCAGGTGTTACATGCTTCACACACTGACCTTGCTGTCGAGACATCTTCACGGGTACCGGGCGCAGTTGGGCCACCCTTTCCCCAAGGAGAGTGGCGGATTCAGCGGCGTTCGTGGCGCACGAGGCGGAGGGTCAATGTGGAGGCTGGCCGTGTGGTATCGCCTGCTCTGCCTGTGAGTGGACATGTGGCCGCTCCTTCAGCGAGGTCCGAGCAGGCACACGGTGGGAGGGGTTTATTAGTGATTGGGAGCTCCAACGTTAGGCAGGTGATGGAGCCCCTTAGGGAAATAGCGGAAAGGTAGGGAAAGAAGCCCAATGTTCACTCTGTCTGCTTGCCCGGGGGCCTCATCCGAGATGTGGAGGCCCTGCCGGCGGCGATAGAGAGCACTGGGTGCACCCGACTGAAAATTGTTGCTCATATCGGCACCAATGACTTGTGCCGTCTGGGATCAGAGGTCATCCTCAGTTCATACAGGCGATTGGCGGAGTTGGTGAAGGCAGAAAGCCTCGCTTGCGGGGTGGAATCTAACAATTTGTAGTATCGTCCCCAGAACCGATCGCGGTCCTCTGGTTTGGAGCCGAGTGGAAGGCTTAAATAAGAGGCTCAGACGATTCTGCAGAGATCTCGGATGCAAATTTCTCGACCTCCGCTATGGGGTGGAGAAATGTAGGGTCCCCCTAAATAGGTCAGGCGTGCACTACACGCAGAAACGGGCTACAAGGGTAGCGGAGTACGTGTGGAGTGCACATGTGGGTTTTTTAGGTTAGAGAATTCCCTCCCTAGGCCCGACAAGACGCCTCCTGAGACGCGGCAAGGTAGGAGTAGGCAAAATGCAACAGGGAATAACAATATTAATGTGCTAATAGTAAACTGCAGGAGCGTCTATAGAAAGGTCCCAGAACTGCTCTCATTAATAAACCGTCACAATGCCCCCATAGTACTAAGGACAGAAAGTTCGCTGAAACCAGATGTAAACAGTAACGAAATTCTAAACTCAGATTGGAATGTATACCGCAGAGACAGGATGGACAGTGAAGGGGGAGGCGTGTTTATAGCGATAAGAAGTGCAATAGTATCGAAGGAAATTGACGGAGGTCCGAAATGTGAAATAATTTGGGTGAAGGTCATGGTTAAAGCAGGCTCAGACATGGTAATTGGATGTCTCAATAGGCCCCCTGGCTCAGCAGCTGTTGTGGCTGAGCACCTGAAGGATAATTTGGAAAATATTTCGAGTAGATTTCCCCACCATGTTATAGTTCTGGGTGGAGATTTTAATTTGCCGGATATAGACTGGGAGAGACTCAAACGTTCATAACGGGTGGCAGGGACAAAGAATCCAGTGAAATTTTTTTAAGTGCTTTATCTGAAAACTACCTTGAGCAGTTAAACAGAGAACCGACTCGTGGCGATAACATATTACACCTTCAGGTGACAAACATACCCGAACTATCTGAAACAGTTAACGCAGAACAGGGAATCAGCGATCATAAAGCGGTTACTGCATCGATGATTTCAGCCATAAATAGAAATATTAAAAAAGGTATAAAGATTTTTCTGTTTATCAAAAGTGACAAAAAGCAGACTTCAGAGTGCCTGATGGCTCAACACAAAAGTTTTGTCTCAAGTACAGATAGTGTTGAGGATCAGTGGACAAAGTTCAAAACCATCGTACAATATGCGTTACATGAGTCTGTGCCAAGCAAGATCGTAAGAGATGGAAAAGAGCCACCATGGCTCAACAACCAAGTTAGAAAACTGCTGAGGAAGCAAAGGGAACTTCACAGCAAATATAAACATAGCCAAAGCATTGCAGACAAACAAAAATTACGTGAAGCGAAATGTAGTGTGAGGAGGGCTATGCGAGAGGCGTTCAATGAATTCGAAAGTAAAGTTCTATGTACTGATTTGGCATAAAGTCCTAAGAAATTTTGGTATTGTGTCAAAGCGGTAGGTGGATCAAAAAAAATGTCCAGACACTCTGTGACCAAAACGGTACTGAAACAGAGGATGACAGACTAAAGGCCGAAATACTAAATGTCTTTTTCCAAAGCTGTTTCACAGAGGAAGACTGCACTGCAGTTCCTTCTCTAGATTGTCACACAGATGACAAAATGGTAGATATCGAAATAGACAACAGAGGGCTAGAGAAACAATTAAAATCGCTCAAAAGAGGAAAGGCCGCTGGACCTGATGGGATACCAGTTCGATTTTACACAGAGTACGCGAAGGAACTTGCCCCCCTTCTTGCAGCGGTGTACTGTAGGTCTCTAGAAGAGCGTAGCGTACCAAAGGATTGGAAAAGGGCACAGGTCATTCCCGTTTTCAAGAAGGGACATCAACAGATGTGCAGAACTATAGACCTATATCTCTAACGTCTATCAGTTATAGAATTTTGGAACACGTATTATGTTCGAGTACAATGACTTTTCTGGAGACTAGAAATCTACTCTGTAGGAATCAGCATGGGTTTCGAAAACGACGATCGTGTGAAACCCAGCTCGCGCCATTCGTCCACGAGACTCAGAGGGCCATAGGCACAGGTTCCCAGGTAGATGCCGTGTTTCTTGACTGCCGCAAGGCGTTCGATACGGTTCCCCACAGTCGTTTAATGAACAAAGTAAGAGCATATTGACTATCAGACCAATTGTGTGATTCGATTGAAGAGTTCCTAGATAACAGAACGCAGCATGTCATTCTCAATGGAGAGAAGTCTTCCGAAGTAAGAGTGATTTCAGGTGTGCCGCAGGGGAGAGTCGTAGGACCGTTGCTATTCACAATATACATAAATGACCTTGTGGATGACATCGGAGATTCACTGAGGCTTTTTGCGGATGATGCTGTGGTATACCGAGAGGCTGTAACACGTGAAAATTGTACTGAAATGCAGGAGGATCTGCAGCGAATTGACGCATCCTTTATCATTTAGCTACAATATAGCAGGTCAGCAACTGGAAGCAGTTAATTCCATAAATTATCTGGGAGTACGCATTAGGAGTGATTTAAAATGGAATGATCATATAAAGTTGATCGTCGGTAAAGCAGATGCCAGACTGAGATTCATTGGAAGAATCCCAAGGAAATGCAACCCAAAAACAAACGAAGCAGATTACAGTAAGCTTGTTCACCCACTGCTTGAATACTGTTCAGCAGCATGGGATCCGTACCAGATAGGGTTGATAGAAGAGATAGAGAAGATCCAACGGAGAACAGCACGCTTCGTTGCAGGATCATTTAGTAATCGCAAAAGTGTTATGGAGATGATAGATAAAATCCAGTGGAAGACTCTGCAGGAGAGACGCTCAGTAGCTTGGTACGAGCTTTTGTTGAAGTTTCGAGAACATACCTTCACCGAGGAGTCAAGCAGTATATTGCTCCCTCCTATGTATATCTCGCGAAGAGACCATGAGGATAAAATCAGAGAGATTAGAGCCCACACAGATGCACACCGACAATCCTTCTTTCCACGAACAATACGAGACTGGAATAGAAGGGAGAACCGATAGAGGTACTCAAGGTACCCTCCGCCACACACCGTCAGGTGGCTTGCGGAGTATGGATGTAGATGTATATGTAGATGTCTTCGGTCCTAGGACTAACATTTCGACTGAGTGATTAAGCAATAGGTAAGTGCAGTTGTGGATGGGATATGGAGGAATTTCTGTGAGTGTTATCTACCCGTTCCTGGTACGAAAAATTTTGAAAAAGTATCGAGAGCAGTGGAATTTTGTTCGTGCAGTTGGATGCATTGATGGCAAGCAAATCCGAATTAAATGTCCAAAACAAAACGGAACTACGTTTTTTAACTACATAAAGCTTTTTCCAGTAGTTTTACAAGCTGTGGCAGACTACTGTCGTCGATTTATTTTTAAAAATGTAGTAAATTATGGAAAACAGAGTGACAGAGGAACGTTTTCCGCTTCTACTTTCTCTGCATTCTTGGAGAACTGTCATTCTACACTACCTCACCCTTCGCCTGTCGAATGAATTACTACAGATATGCCGTTTGTTTTGCTTGGAGATGATGCATATCCTTTGAAAACTTTCCATGAAACGTTACTCCAAACGATATCTCTCACACTAAGAAAAAGTTTTCAATTACAGGTTGTCGAGGGCTAGAAGATGTGCGGAGTGTGCTTTTGGTATCAACGCTAAGGGGCGTTTACTGGGAAAATATATTAAAACAGAACCTGGCAAAGCAGAGAGGATAGTGAAATGTATCAGCTTACTGCACAATCATAGTCCGTGGTCCATGAAACTCTTCAGCTCCTAACGTTTCGTCCAGAGCTGCGCTGGACATCTTCAGAGGGGTGTTTCTCCTCCGGTGAGTCTTGCCGACTGACGGGTCGGACGTCTGAGAGCGACTTATGTATCGTAGAAAGTGGGCGTGACCAGAGTTACACGTGATATGCAGAGATAAGTCGCTCTCAGACGTCCGACCCGTCAGTCGGCAAGACTTACCGGAGGAGAAACACCCCTCTGAAGATGTCCAGCGCAGCTCTGGACGAAACGTTAGGAGCTGAAGAGTTTCATGGACCACGGCCTTACATCCGGGAAGGTTTACCAGAAGATATGTTACTGCACAATATAATTAGTGACTGTGAAGGTTGTGACTTCTTCAACTCTGCAAATTTAGAAGAAGACTAAGTGCATCACCAAGTCAAGAAAGTGGTTCATCATGAACATTCAACAGATCGTGCATCACCAAGTCAAGAAAGTGGTTCATCAGGAACATTCAACAGACCATCACAACAGGTTCAAATTATCAGAGACAAATTCAAGTCGTACTTCAATGGGATAAGCGCCGTTCCATGGCAAAACGAACGTATGGACTGGTACTTTAGCAATAAAAAACTTATTTCTTTTGGATAGTTTGATAACAAAATTATATGTTAAAAGCAATATGATTGAAATTAGTATTGATTTGTAGTAATATGTAGTGATTTGAAAGCAAGCATTAAAACTACTGCAACGTAATTTTGATATTTACCTTTGACTGATAGTTGCTTCCCAATAGATTCCCACAGTTCTCACTTAATATCTTGGTTATGGTAGCCTTTAATCCGCTGGTCCCACAAGCGAGGCTCATTCCTCACGAGATGACTAGAAATTCCATTTCGATCATCCCACTCATGGTGCGTCACCGGACTGCACTGCCAAACAGGAAACAAACATGTTTGGTGGGCCAATCCGGCGTATTGCGTATAGCGATTCTCCCTCCAATGTACGCAAGTGCATTAGCCACCTGGTGTTCGTTTTTTACTCCATCGTTAGCTGGCGCCAGACCGGATCGGAACGGACGCCTTTCGGATGCAAAGTACGTGCAGCCTAGCGTTTCTAATGAACTGTGGACTTTAACACTAAAAGTAACCGTGAAACACAGACTGAAATGTCTTACAGTGTGCAGATAATTCTGCCCAATTATCGAGGTTTCACTCGTCCCACGATCAAGTGACTTCTCATGGTACTGTTTCCAAGATGGGTCTTGCCATTATAATTCATTCTCACGATAAAAATGACTGTCACTTTATTATGACTTATTTCGTTTGTTTGGCTATTAATTCTTGATTAATTGGCTTGATTGTTTCATTGAAAGTTGCCATCTTGTTTTCAAACAGCTTAAAATCTGGTAACATTTTTATCTATTATTCTGATATGCGAACAGAGAGTGCATTGCTCGTTTGTAACAATTCAATGTCTCATAAAAAAAAAATATTATACTGGGTTCAGTCAAATAATATTTTTGGGAGGACGAAATTTTCGTCTTTGTCTGTTACCTTCACCTACAAATCAGCACAAATATTTATATATCCGTACATACCGGTATTGTATGTGTACTCGTATTGTAAAATCGTTCAAACACAATAGGACTTTGTACAGTGGTAGGATTTAATGTTATTTCCTCCAGTGTTTCATGAAATATTTAAATTTTAAGCAGAGACATAGCATATTGTTGTGGCAAGTTCGTAGTTTCTTTCATATTCCCTGCATCCACGCTGCGGGAGCGAAAGGCCATGTGATTGTTCAAACAAGCTCGATGCTGTGTCGAACGCTGTGGCATCTTGGGCAACCTTGAGCTCATTCGAACCCAAGTATCATTTGCCAAGCCCTACTTATCGTTGTTTCCCAGAAATTCTCAACTGCAGGAACTGTCCAGAAAGGAAGGAAGATCACAATATCTACATATTTGTCCATATTCTACAAATCACCTTGAAGTGGTAATACACAGACATACGTCATTTTGAAGAGAAACCCTGAAAGTTATTTTTTTTTTCATGTTTACCGCCACAGCGTTGTTTGGTAATTTGCCGATAGTCAGCGCTAGTCGCAAACATGGCGAGTTCAGGTGCGAAGCGAGCTTTCTGTATGTTGGAGTTCGACAAAAACAAGTGCGCTACAGCTGTTCAATGGGTGTTTAGAACCAAGTGCGGTAAGAAGTACCAACAAGGAAGGCCATTTACCACTGGCACAACAAATTCGTTATGACGGGATGCTTGTGCCTGGCAAAGAGAAGCGGATGTCCCAGTGTGTGTGAGCTGAATGAGGAGTGCATACAAGAGACATTCATAAGGAGTCCAAAGAATTTGGTTCGTTGTGCATCGAATGTTTGTAAAAAAATTATCACAGTTTCTCTTCTAAATGCAATTTGTGTGACATCTGTACAATGTTCAGTTCTTGTACAACAAATAATTGCAAGTGTTCCTGGACTTTATGTAAACCCTGTAGTAACGTTCATGAAGGCCAGTTCATGCTGTCCATCATGTCGCATCACATCAAAACATTCTGCAATGCATTGCAAAGGGCGGCATCCACACAGTGATGTCATAGCGCCGTCAAGGTTTCTCAGGAAAATAGTTTTAATGGATGATGGCATCTGTCTTTCATGTCACCCCTAAGCTCATTTCCTCCTGATAAATGGCCATGCACACATCTCCATATTTCATTCCATTGTAGTTCTCATGGTTGACATTAGTTATATGTTGTTTATTATTTTTGTTATTTGTTACGAGGGCAGTTCAATAAGTAATGCAACACATTTTTTTTTCTGAAACAGGGGTTGTTTTATTCAGCATTGAAATACACCAGGTTATTCCCCAATCTTTCAGCTACACAACACTATTTTTCAACGTAATCTCAATTCAATGCTAGGGCCTTACGCCACCTTGAAATGAGGGCCTGTATGCCTGCACGGTACCATTCCACTGGTCGATGTCGGAGCCAACGTCGTACTGCATCAATAACTTCTTCATCATCCGCGTAGTGCCTCCCACAGATTGCGTCCTTCATTGGGCCAAACATATGGAAATCCGATGGTGCGAGATCGGGGCTGTAGGGTGCATGAGGAAGAACTGTCCACTGAAGTTTTGTGAGCTCCTCTCGGGTGCGAAGACTTGTGTGAGGTCTTCCGTTGTCATGAAGAAGGAGGAGTTCGTTCAGATTTTTGTGCCTACGAACACGCTGAAGTCGTTTCTTCAATTTCTGAAGAGTAGCACAATACACTTCAGAGTTGATCGTTTGACCATGGGGAAGGACATCGAACAGAATAACCCCTTCAGCGTCCCAGAAGACTGTAACCATGACTTTACCGGCTGAGGGTATGGCTTTAAACTTTTTCTTGGTAGGGGAGTGGGTGTAGCGCCACTCCATTGATTGCCGTTTTGTTTCAGGTTCGAAGTGATGAACCCATGTTTCATCGCCTGTAACAATCTTTGACAAGAAATTGTCACCCTCAGCCACATGACGAGCAAGCAATTCCGCACAGATGGTTCTCCTTTGCTCTTTATGGTGTTCGGTTAGACAACGAGGGACCCAGCGGGAACTAACCTTTGAATATCCCAACTGGTGAACAATTGTGACAGCACTACCAACAGAGATGTCAAGTTGAGCACTGAGTTGTTTGATGGCGATCCGTCGATCATCTCGAACGAGTGTGTTCGCATGCTCCGCCATTGCAGGAGTCACAGCTGTGCACGGCCGGCCAGCACGCGGGAGATCAGACAGTCTTGCTTGACCTTGCGGCGATGATGACACACGCTTTGCCCAACGACTCACCGTGCTTTTGTCCACTGCCAGATCACCATAGACATTCTGCAAGCGCCTATGAATATCTGAAATGCCCTGGTTTTCCGCCAAAAGAAACTCGATCACTGCCCGTTGTTTGCAACGCACATCCATTACAGACGCCATTTAACAGCTCCGTACAGAGCTACCACCTGTCGGAAGTCAATGAAACTATACGAGACGAAGCGGGAATGTTTGAAAATATTCCACAAAAAATTTCCGGTTTTTTCAACCAAAATTGGCCGAGAAAAAAAATGTGTTGCATTACTTATTGAACTGCCCTCGTATAAATTGTTCAGTTCCGTTATTTCTCTAGTACCAGGCGCCACGGAATTTGAATTCGCGCCAGACGTCATGGACGTCGAAGACCCATAGAGGTCGCTGCACCGTAAGCTGTGGCGGCGCGCGCCTCCTGGCCGGCTTTCAGTGTGGGGGCGCCACAGTGGAACACGTGGCCCCAGCGGCCAATAGTGGAGCCCCCGAGAGTGTACTCAAGCGCCGGCCACTCGCTCGTCCAGTCAGTCTAATCTCGCTTACGTCGGTTTACACCTCGCATGCGCTAGACTGCTTTCTCCCTGGTTCGTGTACGAGTTTGTTTCCTTGTGACTCTGTTGTTCGGTCTTGTCGTATTCGTGCCGTCCTCCGCTGGTCGCGTCCCTCCTCTCCCGTTGTGTTGTTGTTGGCGGGCCTCTCCACGGCTCGCGCTGCACCTTCTGTCAGTGCTACCCCACAACCATCCTGGTCGCAGTTACAACAATTTCTTTTGTTAAAATTTATAATTTTGTGATGAGTGTCGAAAGAGTAATTGAAGCATAGATGCAGCAATCTAAATGGTATGACATGAGTGCACTAAATTACTTGCCTACTAATATATTTTTATACATACTGGTATTGTGTTTAATATTTGACAATGAAATGGATTGCAGTATGGCTGCAACTTGAAGTGAAAAAAGTACTGTGGGTGGATCAAACTGATTAGTAAGTGCACTTTATATGCATGCTGTCAGGCATTTGTAATGTTTCATAAAAAAATGGACTGACACCTTCAGGCACTGCAACAATGACAATATGAGTTTTTTGAAATATGTATCAAGTAATGTATTAAAGTTGCTTGTTTAAATTAATGTGTTTGTGGCACTATTATTTATTTTTAAGTAGCTGTCTGAATTGTGTGTGAAACAGTTCTGCAAGCATCAGTGGTCATCATTCACGTGGTTTCACTAGCTAACCGTAGTACAAATAAGGCGCTTCACCATTAAAAGCCAAATACAAGATGTGAAAAAAACCTGCAAATTTTGAAGGGAAAGGTACTGAGGGACAAGTGGCTATTGCATAAAAATTTACCCTGGAGTGGCAACTGAACTTAAACAAACCCATTCTCCACAGGAAGTGATTGCAGCTCTTATCACTGTGTTTCTTTCAGTATTTCTGGGTGTAATTTGATGTAACAAATGAAAACAAACGAGTGCTTCAACTTTCTAAAATACTTATTAAATGCAGATTCTTCTTCCTCAGGCTCCTTGGTTGATTTGGAGGGAGGGGATCAAACAGCATGGTCAGTGGTCCCATTGGGTTAGGGAAGGATGGAGAAGAAAGTCAGTCATTTGCCTGAAGCGACTTAAAGAAATCATGGAAACCCTAAATCAGGGTGGCTGGACACCGGTTTGAACCGTCGTCCTCCCGAATGCAGATCTAGTGTGCTAACAACTGCACCACCTCACTCGGTTAAGCACCTTGTATAGTATGTGAGCCTTCTGTACCACATAGTGACATTTTTCGGCCCCACAGTCTTTTTTGCATTGCTCTGCACTTCTATATCCCTTCTCTAATTTATAAGCTATTACCAGCTTTACAAGCTTTGAACCATTTTAGTCCAATAAATGTAATTTTCATATCCATGTGGACTCCAGCATCACTGTATATAAGCTACCGGATTGTGTACCTGCATTTTGCATGTAAAAAAAACAGTCAAAAATCGTCTTACAAAGACTCCAATTCCCACGAAAAAACAGCTGAGGACAGCAATGCAAGTTGAAATCGCGTGACATGAATTGACTTGATGTGCAGTGTCGTGACAGACAGTGTAAGTACACCCTGACATAATGATGCCATGATGTGATGGCGTTGAATGGCCAACATGATTTTGTCAATAGATTATCTATATAGAAATTAGTGAGTTAGTTGTAGCAACAATAATCACCAAAGTTGTAATGCCAAATAGAACAAAGATAATGATTTATATGTTCAGCAAACTTGTAAGGTTACGGGGGTTTGGTTTTTGCTTGCTTATTCTTGAATTGAGAACACCTGTGTGAGGTGAAATGACAAGTTTAATGCCACAGTATTTCTCACCAAATTACAGATTTTCACAGTTTTCAACTCGCCAACATAAAAACAGCGCAATGGATAATGCATCTTACCAACACCAAAAAGTCAAATAAGTTTATACACAACAATGTTAAATATTAACTCTCTGAAAGAACATTAATCTTAAGCACAACATTATGAAAGTTTAATTGGACGTTTCTTTACAAAATTCCTCCTGCACATACATTATGATGTTGGTAATACTACGAAAATCATCCAATTCCGGTTCAAAGTTCGGTACTATTTAGGATGACAATCGAGTCTACGGTGGATGGTTAGTCAAGTGACAAATTTGAGCGCAAGATTACCGAAGGTCGCTCGAGTTTAGAGTGGACGCAAGCTGGTGAACCAACAAAGTTTACGCCTCTGCACGCGGTTTTTACCTTAAGCTGCGACGTGTTGCTGTCTGCAAGGCCGCTCTCTCCCACTGGAATTCCTACAAAACTAATCTGGCCTTTGCTGAACTTTCCAGCAGAAACTTTCCCTATGTTTCTAGTTATGCGAGAAAACGTACTCAGCCCTAGTCTTGTTATGTGGCGATATACACGCACATTGTTAGAGCAGCGTGCATATTTTAGTGCCTTCTCAGTTCTCGCAAGAACAAATTAACTAATTTGGCTGGTTAGTTTCTCCACAGCTGGAGCTAAACGTTGCTACGGCTAATTTTTAGCTGGAGTGCAGCCGATGTGAACGCAATGTCCACACTAATTTCTTCTCTGCGTCGTATGGAGCGTTAAGCGCTCTGTTCTGCACCCAACGCCAGTTCAGAGAATAGTCGCCAGAAAATTTCTCTCTTGTCCTACTCACAGCAGAACTGCCTCCCTCCACTTGGGTTCCTTTATCAGAGGATGGCTTTTTTCGAGCAATAGGTGTGATCCTCTTATTTTGTAGAAACACTCTCTACCAATCACAAAAATGGTTCAAATGACTCAGTGCACTATGGGACTCAACTGCTGTGGTCATCAGTCCCCTAGAACTTAGAACTACCTTAACCCAACTAACCTAAGGACATCACACACACCCATGCCTGAGGCAGGATTCGAACCTGCGACCGTAGCAGCAGCGCGGCTCTGGACTGGAGCGCGTAGAACCGCACGGCCACTGCGGCCGGCTATCAATCACAACGTCCCTTCTATCAAACTGCGTCGAAACTTCAGTAGTTTTCTCCTTACAAGTGGGTTTCCTCCAATCGGACGTTTTGTGCCCGTTCTAGACGCCTGAGATACATTGACCTCTCTGTGCGTCGCACTCGCTGGACAAAAATGAGCCACTTGCTTTTGTTCATATCCCGTTGGATTTCGAAACGCAGTTTTCTAAAGCTTCTTCTGTGCTCTTGTACCGACCTTCTCGCTACAGGCGGCCTTCCAGCGTGAATCACCTGGCCCGTGGTCGCTGTCCTCTTTCCTGCCACCCCTTTAAGTGGTTGCCGGCGTAACTCCTGCGGCGTGGTTTCGCTACGCCGTTGGCTTTTCAAAACTAAAAGTGACTCGACTCGAGTTCCTTGTTCTACCTTCCGCTCAATGACGTGCATTGTATAGGAATGGTGTGTTAATTACCGCTGATTGACTGTCATCCCTTTTTGCATTAGATATTGATATGCAAATGTTCTAATAACTGTCGATTTACGTTAAGTGTCACCTTCACCTTCTCATTGCGATTTGTAAAGGTCTCATGTAAGGTGCGAATCTGACAATTAATTCTGCTACCTTACATATCTTCCTCCTTCCATCTTCAATTTTGTACTGGGTCAATAAATAGTTGAGTAATTGTTTGAAGATAGTACAAAACTGGTTCAACTGCTGATTGTAGCAATGGAGATGTTTAGTGACCAACTTCCTATCTTAATGTGTAGTATAATTTATGCAGTGGTTCTATTCCGTCTCCTTTATTTACCTCGCACTTGACTTTCTGATCTTTTGCACTGTTTTATTGAACTAATTTAAGGAATTATTTTCTTTCAAATATAGTTGTCTACATTGAAATTCAAACAATGTGGTTATCTTTATATATTTGTATCATTTTAAAATTACCATTTTTATTTTGAGACTTCTATTTTATTCAGTTAATTTATGTTGAATGATGATGGACATGTATTTTAGTTGAGGAAACCTTCATTAAATATTATCTTCCTCATTTTATCAAAAAAATGTTACTTTTTTCTTTTGGATTACTCATAATCGAAAACATGTTTAATTCTTACAATTAAACTTTACAAGGTATATCTCAACGTAGCTCATGATTTCACAGCTATAATCCTATTTATTATTCTGTTTAAACTCTCCAGAAATATTAATTCTATGCATCATGACTTTACAAAAACTGTCACCATTGACTTTCACAAACACTGAATTTCTAAACCTAATTTTTACATTACAAAATATACACTGACATCCTGCAAGAGCTAAATCCATTCACGTTTATCTATCCTATGTATTTTTGTGAACACATTACACTCAAAAATTGTTAATAGTTGTCTTTTATTTACTTATACAAGTTAAAAAAACTGCAATATAAGAAAATATTATTTACATGTCAAAATGAGCAACCAAACATCGTTAATACAGATTTATCACCAACACAGGAAAAGTTTACATTAACATGTCTTTAAATACAATAAGAAGTTAAATTGTTGTCCCCTTTTTTTTAGATAGAAGTCTTTCTCCTACCTGTGCAATAGTTCACTTTTTCTTCAAGTGTATCGACGTGTTTCCGTCGAGCGTGGAATGACGGTCGGCTGTG
Organism: Schistocerca serialis cubense; assembly: GCF_023864345.2. Classification (NCBI taxonomy): domain Eukaryota; kingdom Metazoa; phylum Arthropoda; class Insecta; order Orthoptera; family Acrididae; genus Schistocerca; species Schistocerca serialis. The sequence continues at coordinate 121,811,060 of NC_064649.1, forward strand.
TGCCTCATCGTGACTCCTTTGAGACGCTTGGTATGCGTCTAGCCGCATTTCCGTTGACTGTGGCATGACGGTTGCCCATGCCTTGCTGTGTTCCCATCGACAACGGAATGATGGTCGGCAGAGAGAAAGGTCTGAAGGTCTGAGTGTGTCGTGAATGTCTGGTAGCCGTTGTTCCATTATGCATATGCCTGTGGTGCAGTTGAATTGGAGATCCATTTTTGGCAGCCAAAACCTTTCCGCTTCCACATTCGTCGAATCCTTATGCCGATTCATCATGGGTCATTTCGTCGGTAGATTTCCATACGAGTTGTTCTTTTCCATCTTTCTGCTATGCCCTCTAAAAGCGTTCAATCTGCCATAAAGAACATCGAATATATATGCTGTTAGAACAGTTACATTATATTCTCGCTGGTGGCTAAACGTAATAATGGTCTTTTATAGGAAGGTATTTGAAAAGGTTTCTTCATCTCTTCTGGTCCAGGCTCTTCTTTCTTCCAAATCTTTTGCGTTGTGTCTTCTGTTCTTGGTGCTTCTTGCTGTCTTCTTACTTGTGTCTTCGTTCTTCTCTGGACTGGTAGTTATGACTGAAGACCTGTTTAACATCGTTGTTTTTTATCTTTTCTCATGGCGTCTTCTTCACAGTTGTTGTCTATTCTTCATTGTGATCGGTTGTTCATCTAGATAAGTTGAACAGCCTTCCATCCTTTTCCTGCTCTGTCTCATGTGTTGTCTGGGATTGTCAAGCAGATGTTGAATTTCGTATGGTGTGATGACAGTTTCCGCTATGCTGCGTATTGAGTTACAGCAATGCGTTTCTTATTCTTCCTGTGGTGAATCAAATCCTCCACTGGTCCTCGCCATAATACGTCCTCCTCCGTTCCGGTTCGGTGGACATTCTTTATCCCTTCATATGCAGCTTTGAACAGCTTGCGATAGAAGTACTAAGTGAAGAACACTTTCGCAAAAACCATTGTTGATAAGCTTTTGGGTGGCTTTTGCAGGAATAAAGCTCACTTCCGAGTACAAGTTGCTTGCATTCAGGCTGCGTTGTATCTCTCCAAACTTTTCCACAGAGGAGTTATCCTCTAGGAACGTCGTTTCCACCAAGGCCTCTTCTTTTGTTATCTCGTAAGCTGATGTACCTGGCACTCACACTCAGTGTTCCTTTCTCTCACGCCGAACCGATCTCCTCAGTATTGTCGTCAATTTGGCTGCAATGATGATGCACCTTCGCTGCAGACTTCATCTTCAATATGTGACAATCTTACTTTCCATACATCCCTAAATTACGCTATCAACTTTACACTATCAACTTTACAAACATGAAACAAATTTTTATATGACTTTACAAAAGGTATCATTAATTCTATCAAAATTAGTTTGTCCTTTTTTTTGCATTTAACTTAATTTTACTATAAGATAAAGGTCATGGCTTCCTCATCTTCATCACGATGGATAGTAAGAATGAGATTGATGGTGATGATGGTTCAAAAACCGTCTCTATTGATCTGTTGTATTGTTTTTAACTTCGTACTTATCACTTCTTCCTATTTTTTCGATCGCAAACCTATTTTTTAATTCAAAAATTTAGTTTTTGTTCCTAATTTGACTTATTGTCATCTATGCAGACCAATTGCCATCCTGGCAGGGTCGCAATTTGTAAGGTGGCTGGGGTTTTGTTATTTGCTTGCTTATTCTTGAACTGAGAACAACTACATGAGGTAAAATGACAAGTTTAATGTCGCAATATTTCTCACTTCATTACAGCTTTTCACACAGTTTTCAACTTGCCAACATAAAAACAGTACAATGGATAACGCATCTTGCCAACATAAAAAAGTGAAATAAGTTTATACATAACAATGTTAATTATTAACTCTCTGAAAGAACATTAATCTTAAGCACAATATTATGAAAGTTTAATTGGAAGTTTCTTTACATTAATCCTAAGCACAATAGTATGAAAGTTTAATTGGACGTTTCTTTACTAAAGTGCTCCTACACATATGTTATGATATTGGTCAGTACTACAAAAACCATCCGATTCCGGTTCAAAGTTCGGTACTATTTAGGATGACAGTCGAGTCTGTGGTGGATGGTTAGTCAAGTGACAAATTTGACCACAAGATTACCCGAGGTCACTCGAGTTTACAGTGGACACAAGCTGGTGAACCGACAAAGTTTACGCCTCTGCACACTGTATTTACCTGATAACTGTTACAATGGAAAGTACTACTGCCATGCACTTCATAGTAGTTTTCAGAATATGGATGTCGATGAAGACCTGGATAGCAAAGGATGCACTCATACCACTACCTTATCACTCTCATTCCGCCATGTGTTTCTACCCATTCCGTGTGCCCATTTAGCGGGGAAGAATGCCTGCTTAAATGCCTCTGTGCGTATTGTAATTAGTGCAACTCTAAGTTGGACAGGGCATAATTAAATTATAATGGCCATGGCTAAAGGAGTTTTATTTCTTGAATAAAATGGAGGCACCTAAAAACTCAAGACACAGAACATTCCCTAGAACTCAACATAAATATGCGCACGTGCTGTTCAGAAGTGGCAAAGATGGTAAGGATATCACACACAGAAAGACATTACATCAGTAAAACAAGCTATATTATGCAACACATTCTCTTAACCCTCAACGATATGCAGGAATCAACAGCATATTCCCAAATTCCCCACGTAATAGTGATTCTCGAAACTTGATAAGAACGTTTTGTGTGATAGCTGGGCTCTCTCTTTAAGTGCTTGGCAGGTCAAGGTTTTCAACATTTACGTTGTGCCCTTAAACGATTCCAACATAGCTATGACCCTTTGTTCTGAAGTACGGAGTGTGACTCTTAATTGACATATCTAGATAATCGACAGCTAACCTTTCCAGAATGAGGTTTTCACTCTGCAGCGGAGTGTGCGCTGATATGCAACTTGCTGGCAGATTAAAACCGTGTGCCCGACCGAGACTCGAACTCGGGACCTTTGCCTTTCGCGGGCAAGTGCTCTACCACTGAGCTACCGAAGCACAACTCACGCCCGGTACTCACAGCTTTACTTCTGCCAGTACCTCGTCTCCTACCTTCCAAACTTTACAGAAGCTCTCCTGCGAACCTTGCAGGACTAGCACTCCTGAAAGAAAGGATATTGCGGAGACATGGCTTAGCCACAGCCTGGGGGATGTTAGTCGTGCTTCGGTAGCTCAGTGGTAGAGCACTTGCCCGCGAAACGCAAAGGTCCCGAGTTCGAGTCTCGGTCGGGCACACAGTTTTAATCTGCCAGGAAGTTTCATATCAGCGCACACTCCGCTGCAGAGTGAAAATCTCATTCTGGAAACATCCCCCAGGCTGTGGCTAAGCCATGTCTCCGCAATATACTTTCTTTCAGGAGTGCTAGTTCTGCAAGGTTCGCAGGAGAGCTTCTGTAAAGTTTGGAAGGTAGGAGACGAGGTACTGGCAGAAGTAAAGCTGTGAGTACCGGGCGTGAGTCGTGCTTCGGTAGCTCAGTGGTAGAGCACTTGCCCGCGAAAGGCAAAGGTCCCGAGTTCGAGTCTCGGTCGGGCACACAGTTTTAATCTGCCAGGAAGTTTCATATCAGCGCACACTCCGCTGCAGAGTGAAAATCTCATTCTGGAAACATCCCCCAGGCTGTGGCTAAGCCATGTCTCCGCAATATCCTTTCTTTCAGGAGTGCTAGTTCTGCAAGGTTCGCAGGAGAGCTTCTGTAAAGTTTGGAAGGTAGGAGACGAGGTACTGGCAGAAGTAAAGCTGTGAGTACTGGGCGTGAGTCGTGCTTCGGTAGCTCAGTGGTAGAGCACTTGCCCGCGAAAGGCAAAGGTCCCGAGTTCGAGTCTCGGTCGGGCACACAGTTTTAATCTGCCAGGAAGTTTCATATCAGCGCACACTCCGCTGCAGAGTGAAAATCTCATTCTGGAAACATCCACCAGGCTGTGGCTAAGCCATGTCTCCGCAATATCCTTTCTTTCAGGAGTGCTAGTTCTGCAAGGTTCGCAGGAGAGCTTCTGTAAAGTTTGGAAGGTAGGAGACGAGGTACTGGCAGAAGTAAAGCTGTGAGTACCGGCCGTGAGTCGTGCTTCGGTAGCTCAGTGGTAGAGCACTTGCCCACGAAAGGCAAAGGTCCCGAGTTCGAGTCTCGGTCGGGCACACAGTTTTAATCTGCCAGGAAGTTTCATATCAGCGCACACTCCGCTGCAGAGTGAAAATCTCATTCTGGAAACATCCCCCAGGCTGTGGCTAAGCCATGTCTCCGCAATATCCTTTCTTTCAGGAGTGCTAGTTCTGCAAGATTCGCAGGAGAGCTTCTGTAAAGTTTGGAAGGTAGGAGACGAGGTACTGGCAGAAGTAAAGCTGTGAGTACCGGGCGTGAGTCGTGCTTCGGTAGCTCAGTGGTAGAGCACTTGCCCGCGAAAGGCAAAGGTCCCGAGTTCGAGTCTCGGTCGGGCACACAGTTTTAATCTGCCAGGAAGTTTCATATCAGCGCACACTCCGCTGCAGAGTGAAAATCTCATTCTGGAAACATCCCCCAGGCTGTGGCTAAGCCATGTCTCCACAATATCCTTTCTTTCAGGAGTGCTAGTTCTGCAAGGTTCGCAGGAGAGCTTCTGTAAAGTTTGGAAGGTAGGAGACGAGGTACTGGCAGAAGTAAAGCTGTGAGTACCGGGCGTGAGTCGTGCTTCGGTAGCTCAGTGGTAGAGCACTTGCCCGCGAAAGGCAAAGGTCCCGAGTTCGAGTCTCGGTCGGGCACACAGTTTTAATCTGCCAGGAAGTTTCATATCAGCGCACACTCCGCTGCAGAGTGAAAATCTCATTCTGGAAACATCCCCCAGGCTGTGGCTAAGCCATGTCTCCACAATATCCTTTCTTTCAGGAGTGCTAGTTCTGCAAGGTTCGCAGGAGAGCTTCTGTAAAGTTTGGAAGGTAGGAGACGAGGTACTGGCAGAAGTAAAGCTGTGAGTACCGCGCGTGAGTCGTGCTTCGGTAGCTCAGTGGTAGAGCACTTGCCCGCGAAAGGCAAAGGTCCCGAGTTCGAGTCTCGGTCGGGCACACAGTTTTAATCTGCCAGGAAGTTTCATATCAGCGCACACTCCGCTGCAGAGTGAAAATCTCATTCTGGAAACATCCCCCAGGCTGTGGCTAAGCCATGTCTCCGCAATATCCTTTCTTTCAGGAGTGCTAGTTCTGCAAGGTTCGCAGGAGAGCTTCTGTAAAGTTTGGAAGGTAGGAGACGAGGTACTGGCAGAAGTAAAGCTGTGAGTACCGGGCGTGAGTCGTGCTTCGGTAGCTCAGTGGTAGAGCACTTGCCCGCGAAAGGCAAAGGTCCCGAGTTCGAGTCTCGGTCGGGCACACAGTTTTAATCTGCCAGGAAGTTTCATATCAGCGCACACTCCGCTGCAGAGTGAAAATCTCATTCTGGAAACATCCCCCAGGCTGTGGCTAAGCCATGTCTCCGCAATATCCTTTCTTTCAGGAGTGCTAGTTCTGCAAGGTTCGCAGGAGAGCTTCTGTAAAGTTTGGAATGTAGGAGACGAGGTACTGGCAGAAGTAAAGCTGTGAGTACCGGGCGTGAGTCGTGCTTCGGTAGCTCAGTGGTAGAGCGCTTGCCCGCGAAAGGCAAAGGTCCCGAGCTAATCTTTGATTGTGAAATTGCCCTGCAAAATTATTCCATATGATGTTAACGACATGAAGTATGCAAACCAAGATGGCCACCGTGTGAGAGCACAGGTCAGCTAAAAGAACTTATTTAAGAGGAAATAGTGTCAAGTTTAAATTTTCTTTGCTTTGTATGCTTTGTGTAGTGTCCGTTCTTGTCACTCAACTGAGTATTAGCGTCCCAGCAGAGCTTGTTCTTGAAAAGACTTGTTCTTTAGTTGCGGTCCCGATAATTGCGACATAACCCGAAATTTTGCATGACAAACACAAAAAAATATTTTCAAGTTTTGTTGATAGTGAAAAATTCGTTTAAAAAAGACAAGTACTAGTTTCATCAGTGTCTACTGTCGCAATAGAAGTGTAATTAAACGTTTCTAAATCATATTTAACCAACACATTTCGTATTGTTTACTAGTTAGATAGACACGATCTAGGGCAAAATTTTCCAAGTTATAAACGTTTAAAAAGATCACCAAACCCGCCTGATAATGTAAATTCTCTAAAAACAAAGTAATTACAAATTCATTCTTGTGTCATTGTATCTCTAAATCAGCATAAAAACAACGATCAACACACGTAAGACCTTTGTGCTGTATTTTGTTTGCCGGCCGAAGTGGCCGCGCGGTTCTGGCGCTGCAGTCTGGAACCGCGAGACCGCTACGGTCGCAGGTTCGAATCCTGCCTCGGGCATGGATGTGTGTGATGTCCTTAGGTTAGTTAGGTTTAACTAGTTCTAAGTTCTAGGTGACTAATGACCTCAGCAGTTGAGTCCCATAGTGCTCAAAGCCATTTGAACCATTTTTTTTGTTTTTTGTTTACACACAGCCTCGCGTCCTTGACAAATTTAAAACAATCTTTAAACTTAATTCGAATCTGACCATGAGTGAGAAATGTGGGAGCTGTTATAGGTTGGTGAGTAGAGGGAGTTGTTGCCAATCTTGTAGGAAATATTTTCACTGGGGAGGGATGCAGTGGGGAGAATGTTGGGAGAACAGAAGGGGCTCTCTCCTGGAACTGCAGAGTATGCAGTAGGAATATTTTGATTGAGGAAAAGGAAAGGAAAATCTGTGCCCTTCAGGCACAGTTTGAGGAAGCAAGGAAGGAACTCATAAGGATCAAGGGAGATAGGGGGGAGGTGGGTGGTTGGGAACTGGCAGCTGGTAGGAAGATAGGAAGAAAGAGAATGCGATCTGACAGTTTTATCATCAACACCAAAACCAGGTATCTACCACTGCCAGAGTTAAGTGGAGAAGAGCCTCAGGTAGAACGAGGAGCAGGAAATGTGCAGCACACTTCAACCAAGGCCAAGAAGCATAGGAATGTACCACGTGTTAGGAAGAAGTAAGTGCTGCTGCTAGGCAGTAGCCATGGGCGAGGTGTAGGCCCTCAGTTGCAGGAAAGTGTAGGGGAAGCATACCAGGCCACAAATATCTTCAAGCAAAATGCAGGGCTAAGTCAGATGACCTAGGGTCTTTATGTAAGGACTTTACAAAAGAGGACAATGTAGTGGTAGTGGGTGGGACAGGAAACAGTTTGGACAGGGATGGGGCATGTGACATAGGTGGGAACCGGGACAAATAGCTTCCCTCACTCATGGCACCAACGTACACTTTGTTGATCTGTTCCGGCGTGATGATCGACCACACCTTGATGGAGCTGTGAGGCGAATCAGCGTGGGGATAGGGATGGCTCTGACGATGGCCAACATTGCTCATGTTTCTGTGGTGCCTGTAGGGACTATCAACAGATGGGGTTTCACTAGGCATGGCCTGCACTTAAATAGGACTGGGAAGAGAAGATTAGTACAGCTGATTCATGAAAGACAAGGGGTGGATCTCAGTTCACACATGGTCAAATACCTGTTGTCTTAGGTAGGAAAAGTAGGTCTTTTTAGGATAAATCCAGACAACAGGTTCCCCTGCCTAAAGAGTATCTCCAGCAATTTAAAAAATCCTGCAACAATCAGTCACAAGACAGATTGTAACTTCAAATATCACACATACCAGATGTCACAAAGAAAAACAAACTATTGGAAAGAGTAACATGGGGCATTTTACAGACTTAACAATCCTCCATCAAAACATGCAATCGATAAAAAATAAAATACAACTATTAGAAGTTGAGCTCCAATCTTTGAACTGCTCAGTAGTTTGTATTACTGAGCACTGGTGTAGAGACACAGAAATCCAACACGTAGTATTATCATTATGTGAGAGGACAAACTCTTACTGCAGAACTACTTCAAGAGGTGGGGGATAATTAATTTACATCAGAAAAGGAACACAGTTCAAATCAAGATATGACCTCAGTACAGTAAGTGAAGACAAACTCTTTGAAATATCAGCTATTGAATCAATAGTGCTTGATACCACCAAGAATTTAATAATTTGTGTGTGTATAGATCTCCCAGTGGTAGTATGGACACTTTTTTCAATAAATTAACGAGAGTTCTAGGTAAAGTCTCAAGTACAAAGGTCAACATAATTTTGTGTGGGGTCATTAACATCAACATTAATATAATAAATGAATCCAGCAGCACCTTCATAAACATCCATCAAAGTTCTGGCATGTCCCTATTGGTCAATAGTGCAACAATGGTTACTACAATGACTGTATCAGTAACTGACCATGTGGCCACAAATATGGACAGGGAAAAATGTGATGTAGCTTTAAAAGATCTCGGACTATCTGACTATCTCTGTCAAATAACAACAGTAAAGTCAGGCATCAAATCATTCCCTGTTATTATTCTTATGGTTCTTTTCTGGAGTTTGAAAACTGTGTTCATATTTTGTGCATTCCACTGGGATGAAATCAGGAAACCAATGTGAATATGAAGTCTCTAAGTTCTCCACATTGTTTAAATTGAACTTTGAAAAGGCATTTCCAAAAGTATGCAAGTCTGTATCAACATCTCACAAAAAGAGATGGATAACAGCAGCTATTAAAAGGTCCTCCCAAGCACTTAAACAGCTAAGTTTCATGAAAAAGGTTTGCATGATTCTTAAATTTCTATCATATCTATAGGAAGGTGATGATTGCTGCAAAAAGTCATTTAATGACAAAATAATATATAATGCAGAGAATAAATGAGAAGCTGTCTGGGATTTTATAAAAAAGGGCATGGGGAGTGGCAAACAAATGCAGAAAAACATATAGAAAGACAGTAAGCTTAGATAAAGTACCAATGTGTGTACTGAAACAACGCATAGGGATTATACAAGGCCTCTTAAAAGAAATATAATAAATGAATCCTTCATGTCAGGGACATTTCCAGAGCAGTTAAAACAGGTAAGACTTGTACCTTTGCTTAAGAAAGGTAATACAGAGGACATAGACAATTACTTTCCCATTTCCCTACATGGATACTCTGCAAATCACATTTAAGTGCCTGGCAGAGTGTTCATCGAACAACCTTCACAGTTCTCTATTATTCCAATCTTGTATAGCGTGCTTTGTACTCTCTATGTCTCACAGACTTGGAATTGTTTAAACTGAAGAAGATTTATTATTTCAAATGTTGCTCTTCACTTGCGACAAATCTATATAATTGCAAAAGTTATTCCTAATGCTTCGAATTTATTTAATAGAATCTTGTGATCAACGATATCAAAGTCCTTAGAAAGATCCAAAAATATGCCTGTGACACTCATCTTTACCAAGAGCATCAAGTACAACTTCTATGAATTCTACTATAGCTGACTCTGTATTTTTTCCATGTGGGAAACTGAACTGTGATTCGCTTAAATGATTGTATTTATTCAGGTAATTCATTAATCTCTCTTTCATAATTGCTTCTATTGTTTTTGAAAATGGTGACAGTAGATGTAGATGATTTTATCTTATTAAGAAAGATGAGATCAGTGCTTTAGAAACTATGATTCATTCGCAAAGTTAGTCCAATATTTCGTTTTTTGTTCATTAGGTAATAGTGACGAATTGTATCGAATGTCTTCTGTAACTCAAGGAACACCTCAGCACTGTCATCTGCTCTGCAAAGGTCAATGACAGCGAGTCGCGTTTCACAATATCGGAATCCATGTTGACTCCTACACAGGATCTTCCCCAAAAAGGGAATATGACCAATGCTTTTTTTCTGATCGCTTTAAATCTGCCTTTGTTTAAAAGAGGAGACATCCCATCCAAGTAACCTATGTAGTGTTATGCAGCTGTAGCAACATGTCGAAATGCCATTCCTCTCTTGAGCGAGTTGAACAGATTTTCTATTCCCCTAGCATTTGCCTCAACATATATGGTATCTTTTTGAGGTTCTTGTTATGACTGAAAGAAGAAATCTATTCATGATATTAATATAATCTTCAAATTCTAAATTATGTTAGACACTAGATTCATTAGAGACAAGATAACTGTAATCATCAATAAGAGTGTCCTGATCCCTGTCCGACAAAACCAGATCTATATCGTTACGCTTCAATGGAGTTAGAATTTGCCCTGTCGCAGGTCGACCATCTGATGTATCAAGATTGTGGTCAACTGACGCTCTTTGGCTACCTTCCGACCGGAATATACACTGTATGCAAAAATATCTTTGTACAGCTATTTACATCCACCTTATACAGGTTCCTTTGATGACTGTCTATTGAATCTCCTCAGTAGAGTTTGCTGTATCAGTGAGCCCTGCTTCATAACTTGGCTCAAATCAATCAGCACAATGGTCAAAAAACTTGGTAGATGTCTCGATAACACAGTGTAATGCCTTCCTAATAACCGCAATTTGACGAGGGAGAGATTCCACTACACTCCATAACGAACAGTGTGTTATTTTAAGGAGGCAAGTAATATTTTGACCAGTGAGCTTACATTGCTATAAGGCACAGCCACGTGTGGAAATCGCATGCTACATGGCAGACGTCAAGCAGCATACATCTGTATCCGCACTACAGTACAAATGCTGAGTGTAATCGAGAAATGACAAGAAATGAGTGAGAAAATTTGATAGCGCACTGTAAGTGATCGCTAAAATTTATTGAATAAACCAAGTGGTGTGTGTTATCTGTGTTGAGAAGTACTCCTTACTTCAAATAAGAAAGTAAATCAAAGATAACAAAATGGAAGTTATTAGAGTGATATGATTTCACTCATCAGTTCATATGTATTTTTAGCGAATTTTGAACTTTTGGTGAAGTTTACGTCGTTAATGAAACAAAAACACGATTTAGACTCTGCTTTGATTGGTAAAACTGTCAGACCCATCACTGCAAGTTAGTCATTTTTACTTACATTATTTCTGCAACATCTTTGTATGCTGTGGCCTAGACACCATCACAGTTCACAAATTCCATTAATAAGACAGAATCACAACCTTTGTTTCAATAATAACTTCACATAGAGTAATGACATAGATTCATAGTTTGTGTATATGCAATGTGGCTATGCCGATTCAAGCCCACTTTAGCTTGTGCCCTTCGGGTTCTTAACATGAAGGAGCAAGGAATTGTCTGCATGCAGAGGCAATGACATTACCAAGATGATGGGGAAATAAAAAAAATGTGAGATGGCTGTGGCGGGAAATTAAATAATACAGCAATATTATAGTCACTGAGAAAACAAGAGAACTCCCTGCAGAAAAAGCAAATAAAACTCTCAAGGAAGTTTGTGATTGGTCAATAAGCAATAAAGTGACATTGAACATAAAGAAAACTAATGCCATGAGTTTCAGTTTGAAGAGGAAAAATGACAATGTTAAATTAAGTGTAGATGGCACCTCTGTAGACTGTGTAACAAATGCAAAATTTCTAGGAATGAATACTGATTCTCAGTTTAAGTGGTGTCATCACACAAAGGTACTTGCAAACAGAATGTCATCAGCATGTTATGCCGTTAGAATTCTATCAACAGTGTTTAACATGCACTGTCTTTTAGCTACATATTATTCATATGTACACTCAAGTCTTAGCTATGGCATTCTTCTTTGGGGAAAAAATGCACAAAATATGAACACAGTTGTCAAACTCCAAAAAAGAACCATAAGAATAACAACCAAAAATACTAGTAGAGCTTATTGTAAAGATCTGTTCAAAACACTGGGGATTTTAACTGCTCCATGTGAATACATTTCCAGTCAGTTGTACCCATCAAAAATAATGTTGTTAATTACTGCACAAACAGCTCTGACCATGACCATGACCATGCAACAAGGAATAGACTCAACTTACATTTACCAAGAAAAATAAACATAAAACTCAAAACAGCATTTTCTACCAAGGAATAAAACTGTACAATAAATTAACAAAAGAGATTAAAGAAATTGCAAAAATACACTTATTTAAAAACGATAAAACAGAGTAGGTGTTTGATAAAAAATGTTATACAAATAAATAATAATAATAATTATAAAACATCCAACATTCCACATAATATCTTCACTTTATATCTTTTTCCATGTTTTTTCCTTTCTGGAAATACTTAACCCCAAGCTATGGATAGCACAATACTATCACCTCTTCCACTTTCTGAGCTCAACATCTCACTCATTATGGAGGGATGCTGACTCAATTTTTCAGTGTCTGTGTGTGTGTGTGTGTGTGTGTGTGTGTGTGTGTGTGTGTGTGTGTGTGTGTGTGTGTGTGTGTGTGTGTGTGTGTGTGTGTGTGTGTGTGCTTTGTGCGTGTGTGCGTGCTTGTGTGTGTATGCCTTCTACTTTACTACTAAAGCAAATCACTCATTTGATGTTTTCATCACTGATATCTGCAATTACAAAAAGACCACATGTTACTGCATTCATCCAGAAATTTTGATCATACAGATGATCATTTTTCCTTCCTTCGTGCTCTAATTTTACTGATGAAGATATGAAGCCAACTCACACTATCATATCATGTCATGTCGAAACATTAGCATTTACACAGGTCTTCAACATTATGTGACACACATGATATCACATCACATCCCTGTCAAGATTTCTTAGGAAGAAAGTTTTGATAGTGATGTTGATGAAGCAAACAGTATTGTCATCTGCTGGCATCAGTCAGTCAATTAATCTCGTTATTCGCCCATTGCCGATATACGTTGTATGGATACAGTCATCAGTAGTTAACCAATCTCCCCTGTCTGCACCCAGTAGCTGAATGGTCAGCATGATGGATTGTAATTTCCTCTGGGACAGGGTTCGATTCCTGGGTGGGTCAGGCAATTTTCTCCACCCAGGGACTGGGTGCTGTGCTGTCCTCATCATAATCCTACCATCCTTTTTGACTGCAGGTCACTGAAGTGGCGACAAACTGAAAGACCAGCACCCGGCGGATGGCCTGCTCAACGGGGAGCCCTGAGCGTATGGTTAAATAAATGGAACCAATCTCCCCTGTACTGACCTTAGTTCTGTAAGTTATTTTGAGTTTTATCTCTTCTTAATCTTCATTTTATTATTTTGCTTTATTTATGTGGCAAATTAAAAATGTTGCATGACAACTTGGATATCATGTCATGTCATGTCATTTTGTTTAGGCCAGTACCTAACAGTGAAATTATGTTCAGAGACGCCATCCATTACACAAAAAGTGTGAGTGCATTATCGACATTGAGAAAATTACAACGAAAGAGTTTATTAATGACCAAAGCAAACTTCATAACATATATACTAATGATTTTGTGTGGTAAACTGCTTAGAAGTGAAACATCATTTCAAAACAATGACTTGTATTTGTCTTTGAATATGTATACTTATATACACATCAAACAATATATATAAGAGGTAACTAGAACCTGTGTACCTTATGCATAATTTTTTCAAGAGCACCTAATACCATCATAAACAATTGTATTTTTTCTTCCATTAGAGCTGACATTTTCACGTTGAAATGTTATTTTATAAAAATTGCTTCATCAACTTATGTGGTTATTTATGAATAGTGCAGGGGTTATCTCAGGATTTGTATTTGTATTTCTTTATTTATCCTGTAAATTGTGATTTAGTATATACTTTGTACAAACAACACAGGGTAAGTGAGATTTGATACAAGTTTTATTTTGAAAAATCATTCAATAGATGTTGAATATTGGTAGCATAATTATAAAAACAATAAGATGATTGAAAGAATACTAATGTTAATGATATGTGATCAGTTACATTATATTTTCTTGGTATTCCAAAAAGTCAGAAACAGCATAGAATCAGTTATCCGACACATATTCTTTCCGTTTCACTTTAAACTTACATAAATTCTATATCTGTTTCAGATAGGATGGCATATAGTTATACAACATAATGCCAGTATGATACACTCCTCTTGTATAAATGTTTGTACTTATTTTATTGAGATGCGGGTAATGCTTCTGCCTAGTATCGTTAGAATACAGTCCACAGTTTTGATTGAAGGTATTTTCTCATTTCAATGTGCTTTCTTTTATGAAGATCAGTACTTCGTGAATAATAAAGCCAATTCACACTGCCGTCATGGTTTGTCACCTTGTGGTATTATCACATCAGAGTGTATTCACATTGTCCATAACATCACGGCACAATAATTCAATAACAGTAGTGTTACTTCTGGCATTTTTAGATTTTTTTGGAATATGCCATTCATGACTGATGAGTTGAAAATATCTGTTAATTGTTCTATGATAAATACTACACTTGATTTCAAGATAATATCTGGTATGTCATCAGATTCAGCTGAATATTTATTGAGTAGTCTATTTATTACTATAGATAATGTCTCAGGTGTTGTAGGAGATATCAATAGTGTTCTCATATAAATTATTGAAATGGAATGTAGTGCATTGCTGTTGGTTGTGAGTTGTGATGTTTGGTAATCATGTGTTGTGCTATGTGTGAAAAGTACTTGTTGAATTTACTAGCCACTACTGTAGTTCAGTTATTTTAGTATATTTTCATGAAGTTTTATGTTGTTGGTGCCTAATTATAGAGACTCTGTTCCTGTTGTGATGATATTCCAGGTTGCTTTGATCTTGGTCCTGGCCCTGGAATTTTCTATTTATTTGCAATTTTTCACCTCCTTTGCTTTTTATATAACTTGTCTAAGTATTAGTTTGTATTGTTTAAACTAGTAAAAAACAAAATTTGTGGCTTGCTTTGAAGTTTCATGTAATTTCCTTTTATTCTAGCATGATATTACTGATGTTTGTTTAGAAAAGGCTATTTAAAAAAGTTTGTATGTGGCCCTAAAATTTAGCAAACTTGTCATTTGTGTTGTTTGAAGTGTAAACATCGTTCCAGTTTGTTCTTATAAAGAAAGAACACAAATAATCTACTTATTTATCATCGAAATTCCTGACATTACCTCTAGTTTTCTGGAGTCCATTACTGTAAAAACTAAATAATTTTTTTGCTTTTATATATCTGAACTTGTTAATGAAAGAATACACAATCCAAAAATTCCAAATCATCACAGAACATTAGTAGTTTGCGACTAAAGCAAAGCAAAGTAACAAAATGAATAAATTAAAATCAATAAATACAAATAAAACTAATAGAAATAATTAATAAATCTTTTGAAGAAGACCACTTTCTAAATGCCCTAAACTATGTAGATGTAAAACATTTGTTTGAAAAAGCTGAAGAGAAGAAATGGTAATGCAAGAAATGGTTATTGCACAGTTTCATGATTAACTATGAAATTTGAAGTATCAGTAACAGATTTACATTTATTAGTTTAATAACCATATTTTCAACAGGAATTTAAAGTCTGTGTTCAAAATGTTCTCCGCCAACATCCAAGCAAAGTATGCACATCGAAGCATGTTAAGGAAAACACTTTTCAGTACTCTTTGAAAAATGTTCGAAATTTCTTCACATATGTCGTTTTTTAATGTGTCAAGTGTTCTGGGATTGTTGCGGTACACTTTAGCCTTCAGAAATCCCCAGAGGTAAAAGCCACATGGTGACAAGTCGGGAGAGCAGGGTGGCCACAAGCCCTTACTAATGGTCCTCTCTTATGTAAAATCAGTATGTATATGAGCTAAGGACATATCCAATGTATGAGAAGTTGCCCCATCTTGCTGGAAACATGCACAACATTTTTCGTTCACAGTTAACGGAGCAGAAAATTCATCATAGAGGTGCAGGTAAACATGTGTGTTGACAGTTTCATTGAAGAACAATGGCCCGATAATTCTGTTACCAGATGCAGAACATCATGCACCAATTTTTAAATTGTATAACGGAGTTGCAGTATGCTATGGGGATTCTCTGTAGCCCACTTTTTTTTGTTTTGTGAATAAACTTAACCCGACAGATGAAAGCAAGCTTCAACTGTCGAAAAAAGGAGGAACGGATCAAGATGCCCGTTAGCGACATTTCCAGCAACGAATTACCCTTGTCTGCTTCTTTACTCACATGATAAGGTTTCATTTTTAAGCCATGAAAGACGCGTTGACATTACCTGTGTGATATTCCACATTGCTATGATAATCGTCATGTTTACTTGTAGGGACTTCTTTCGGTGTGTGCAATCACCTTTGCCACAACTTCTGGTGTATGTACAGTTGGTGCCTTATTTCTCTTTGAACTAAGAACACTGCCTGTCAAACATCACTTTCTCACTAGATCCTGAGTCGTCGATTTTGCAGGAATATTACATTCAGGAATCTTTTCATGACAAGTGTATGAACAACTTGATTGGACTAGATTGCACATATTCTTTGACAATGAACACTTGTTCTACAATGGAGTAGGGCATGACAGTGAAGTAATGGTTTATAAAGACTACTTTCCATATGAACTACTTACCATAATTATCACCTTAACATTGTGGGTCATTATTAAATCAACATTAATTATCCTAGACATAACAATATTTATAGACTTCTTCAAAAATACCGAAACTATAATTCAAGCAATTACCAAGAAATAACAATATCCTTAGAAAAATTATATAATATACCAACATTCAATATTACAATAATAATAATAATTATTTATTTATTTTTAGCACTATTAGCAGTAATTACTATTATTAACCAGGGTCCTTTTCGTAAAATAAGATAATTTACTAATGAATAAACGCTTATGATTAAGACATCCTTTAATTAGAATTATTAACAACTCTTTAGTTGATTTACCCGCTCCAACAAATATTTAATTTTGATGAAGTTTTGGGTCCCTACTAGGATTGTGTTTGGTAATTCATATCGTAACTGGACTATTTTTAGCTATACGTTGTACATCAGATATTGAAATGGGATTCAGTAGTGTAGTACACATCTGCCAGGACATAAATAACAGTTGAATTATTCGAACTTTACATGCAAATGGAGCATCTATATTTTTTATTTGCATTTATTTGCGTGTAGGATGAGGAATTTACTATGGATCTTATATATATATATATATATATATATATATATATATATATATATATATATATATATATATGAACACCTGAATAATGGGTACAGTAATTCTATTCTTAGTTATAGCAACTGCATTTATAGGATACTTTTTACCTTGAGGCCAAATATCATTCTGAGGTGCAACAGTAATTACTAATTTATAATCAGCAATTCCATACTCAGGAACATATTTAATTCAATGAGTGTGAAGAGGATTTGCTGTTGATATCGCAACATTAAATCGATTCTTTACATTTCATTTTGTATTATCATTTATTATTGCAGCTATGGCAGCAATTAACTTATTCTTCCTCGATCAAGCAGGATCTAATAACCCATTAGGGCTAAACGAAGATATCGAAAAAATTCCATTTCACCCATACTTCACTTTCAAGGATCCTATCACATCTGAAATAATAACATCGTTATTAATTATGTTATGTATAATTAACCCCTAACTTCTAGGAGACCCAGATAATTTTGTACCTGCCAATCCATTAGCAACACCAGAATGATAATTCCCATTTGCATATGCAATTCTATGATCAATTCCTAAGAAGTTAGGAGATGTTATTGCACTATTCTTATCAATTAGAATCTTAATAATTTTACCATTCTATAACAAAACACCTCTCTGAGGTATCCAATTTTATTCTATCAATCAGATCCTATTCTGAATTATAGTAGTTGTTGTATGTTTATTAACATGAATTGGTAAACGACCAGTTGAAGAACTTTATACCATATCAGGACAAAACATAACAATTATCTACTTTACATACTTATTAATTAATGTCCATGTTGCAAATGCATGAGATAAGCTAATTAGGGAATAAATAAGTTAATTAGCTTGGGAAAAGCATATGTTTTGAAAACATAAAACTAAAAGATTAACTCTTCTATTAACTTCTCTTAAAAAATTACACAAAATAAATGAGATATTTAAAATCTTTAAACCAACAAAGAAAATAAAAAATTTAAAGATAAAAGTAAAAAACTTTTTCAAGCTAAGTATATCAACTTATCATAATGCAACTGTGGTAAAGTACCTCTAACCCAAATAAAACCAAAAGATATAATAGCAAGGTTAATAAAAAATATAAAAGAAAAAAATCACCTCCTAAAAAATTAAAGCTAACAATATTCTTATAAAAACAAGAGTAGTACACTCAGCTAAAAAAATTAAAGTAACACCACCTGCGTCATATTCGATATTAAAGCCTGAAACTAACTCAGATTCACCTTCAGCAATATCAAAAGGGGTACGATTAGTCTTGGCGAAACAAGAAGCAAAACAAGCTAAAGCTAAGAGAAAAGAAATAATAATATATCAGCAATAAAGCTGATAATTTATAAAATCAAACATGTTAAAACTACCAATTAAAATAATTAAAGACAATAAAATCGAAGCTAAACTAACTTCATATGGAATTGTTTGAGCAACAGAACTGAGGGAGCCTAATAACGAATAATTGAATTAGAAGATCATCCAGCAATTATAACAGTATAAACACCTAATCTAGTACACCATAAAAAAACAAAACCCCTAATAAAAAAACATATATGGGTTAAATAAGGGAAAATTACTCGAACAGCCAAAGAAATCATTAAATTAAAAGCAGGAAAAAAATAATAAAGTAAATAATTAGGTATAATAGGAATAGGCTACTCCTTATTTAATAGCATCACTAAAGGGCTGTGGAATCCCTACAAATCCTACTTTATTTGGACCCTTACGAATCTGAATATAACCTAAAACCTTTCATTCCAACAAAGTTAAAAAAGCAACACTAATTAAAACACTAATAAGTAACAAAAGAAAAATTAAAATAAACATAAATAAATCAAAGTATCAATGCTGTTTGTGGAAAAATCTAAATAAATTAATTCTAAATTGAACACAATAAACTGTCAAAATAGTAAATTAATTAATATTAAAAATATATTTGAAAATATTTTAACCATATGGTCTTTTCGTACTAATATGGATTAATAGTCTTAGGATAGAAACCGACCTGGCTCAAGCCTGTCTAAACTCAGATCATGTAAGAATTAAAAGTCGAACAGACATAATCACTGGGCTCTTACACCCAAAATGTTTCTTAATCCAACATCGAGGTCGCAATATGCTTTGTCGATATGAGCTCTCAAAAACAAGTACGCTGTTATCTCTAAGGTAACATAACATTATGATCATAAATTATGGATCAAAACAACAAACATATATTATGAAACGTCCCCTTAGAACAATTATACAAGACTGTGCTTAAACTGACACACAATATTTTTAGCGCAACGCAATCTGACTTTCAATAATCCCTACAAAAGAATGGCCCTGACTAACATTAACCTATACCTTTCACAAATCGCTTAGCTCACAAAAATCTTCGTTACTCGAACTACTGCAATATAGCGAGCGCCACTACTGCCAGCTAAATAAAAGATTCAGACTACGGGAGGCACTAACTACTGATAGGCATAGATAGCAAATGAAAAATTTTAATAGAGAACAAACAATGTATTGACCTTAATAGTCATAATATATATAGCAGTTCATGACATCCAGTCTTGCACTCTCCTGTGTCATTAAAGACTACTGGTTTTGTGTCATTCAGATTATCATCTACATTCATAGATAAATTATTTAGCTGATCCGAAAGTTCAACTACTTTCTCTGATAATGAACTAATTTCCTCCATGTGTCGTTCTGAACCAATTTTCAGAGTATCTACTGTGTCCTTTAAGTTTTCCTGAGTTTTTGCAAGTTGCGTAACCGAATCGGTAGATGCAACTGAGTCAGTTTTAGCTTGCAAGGTCTCATGATTTTCACGAACGATAGTTTGCAGTTCTTTTATGGCTGCTCCGTGATTCTGTAATGCATTTTCATGCCGCGAAAAAATAGGTTGAAAATGCTCACAAATTTGTGTTTTTACGTCATTACAGACTTTTTGACATTTCGATTCAATGTTGTCTAACTCAGTAGTTAAATCTTCACGTGTTTGTTCGAGAGTTTGTTCCAATGAGTCTAACTTTCGAAGCTTTTGCTGTGTTTGTCTCTGATTTTGTTCCATTGTGTCTAACTGTTGCTGTGTTTGTCTCTGGTGTTGTTCCATTGTGTCTAACTTTTGAAGATTTTGTTCCATTGTGTCTAACTTTTGAAGCTTTTGCCCCATTTGTTGCATTAATTGTAATAACAATGCACTGTGTCTAAAACATGTTCCTCAGTGCTATTCGGCAATGCATTTGAACCGCCAATATTCGCATTTTGAAAAGCAGAAAATGTGTCTTGACTTATTTGAGAAAACGGCGAGGACGCAAAACCTGAATCTACAGTATTTGCAAGATTGTGTCCTGTCATTTCGGATTCCTGAGGCAAGCTGTTGCCGACCGATCGATCGATAATGCTTCCCTGTTCACTAATTGTTTCACTGCCTGCACCATTATTTGCAGCCCGCTGCATTTCCCTATGTACAATTACCAAACTACTACTTTGAACATTAGTTAATTCATTACACGGTGGTGCTAACACACTGCTTTCGTCTTCACTGTCATTTCTCAGTTTACTTTGGAGCCTAGTATTACGTTTTTCACACGCCATTATTGTCACAATATTTCACACAATAACACAGAAAATAAGAGAACACATTAACATAGCGCTGAAAATAATATCTAGTTAATTGCAAGCTGCAAAATACTTGGTGCAAATTTACATGCGTGCCACACCTGTTTTACTGTACAACAATGAAAGACTGCAACTACAAAGGAGATTCTCTCTACAATTACGCGGTAGCAATAAACAAAATCTACACTAATTACACATACTACAAGAAAAAAATCAGAAGATTCCAGTGAGGTATCCTCAGCTAAGAGTCGACATATGAAACGTCCCCTTAGAACAATTATACAAGACTGTGCTTAAACTGACACACAATATTTTTAGCGCAATGCAATCTGACTTTCAATAATCCCTACAAAAGAATGGCCCTGACTAACATTAACCTATACCTTTCACAAATCGCTTAGCTCACAAAAATCTTCGTTACTCGAAGTACTGCAATACAGCAAGCGCCACTACTGCCAGCTAAATAAAAGATTCAGACTACGGGAGGCACTAACTACTGATAGGCATAGATAGCAAATGAAAAATTTTAATAGAGAACAAACAATGTATTTACCTTAATAGTCATAATATATATAGCAGTTCATGACATCCAGTCTTACAAATTTCAAAACTCCGCCATCTCTCCCCCCACATCCACCACTGCTGGCGGCTCACCTCCAACTGCGCAACGCTACTCGCTGTTAACATCCAGCTGCCCAACACTACAATGGCAGACAACAATGAAACTAGCCACAGACTGCACACAGCACAGCCAGTGATTTTCATACAGAGCGCTACGTGGCGTTACCAATAAGAAAACCTAAACAGCCTACTTACAATATCAATGATATAATAATGAAGAGTTTATTTATTCTTCATATCACCCCAACAAAACATCATCAAATATAGAAAGGTAAACAAAAAACCATATAAAAGTCGAATGTTAAGCTCTATAGGGTCTTCCCGTCCTAAAGAAGAATTTAAGCCTTATGACTCAAAAGTTAAATTCAAAAATTTATTAAGATACAGTTGATTTCTCGTGAAGTCATGCATTCCAGCCACTAATTAAGAGCCTAATAATTATGCTATCTTCACACAATTAAAATACCAGGGCTCTTTAAAAATGAACTCAGTGAGCAGGCCTGACCTCAAAATATTTTCAAGAGGACATGTTTTTGATAAACAGGCAGAAATCAATTTTGCCTAGTTCCTTACAATAAATTTACAAGTTAAGAATTTTATGCAAATAAATATACTAATTCTATTATTATTACAATGATTTAAAAATTAAATCAAGAATCTTAATAAAAAAATCCTAAAACAGTTATAAAATCAAAATATAAAATAATGAACTAAAATGTAATCTTAAAGATAGCTGGTTTAAAGCTTACTATTATATTTTTAAAAAATAAATTATAGGTTAATAACTCCAAAGCTTATCCTTTAAAAAATAAATAAGTTAATATTTATAGTGAAAAAATCAAATAAAAGCAACTAACTAAAGAAAACTTAAATTTTTTTTTAAGAAACAAGATATCTTAGGAAACGATTAACATCTCAGTTCTATAAATAATTTAATAATAATTATGATACATTAAAAATAAATTATTTACAAATCAATCCAAATCAAGACAAGTAAAATAAATACTAAAATTTTGATAAAACCTGATTCAAAAGGTACAATAATTAAAATCGACTTTAAAAAATTTAAAATAATATTTCATAAAACATTTACATCGCCAATATACTATAATTTTAAAAATCAATTCTATATAATGTACTAAGACAAAACCAACAAATTTATTTATATTAAATAATTAAATAAACAAAAAATTAATATATTAAATAAGTAATCAAGACATCCTGTTTTGCACAGAAAAATTTTCTGTGTAAGTGAAACACTTTACTAGTAAGTTATATCTTGAAACTCTTCCTAGATACACTTTCCAGAACATCTACTATGTTACGACTTATCTCATCTACATTGAAGCTACTTTAAAATAATCAATACAGAATAATCAATAATGAGAGCGACGGGGGAAGTGTACACACCTCAGAGCCAATATCACTTAAATTAAATAAATCAAACTACTATCAACTCCACCTTCATCAACAGTATTTCAGCATCAAATCCCTTATAAACAAAAATCAATTGTAACCCACCTCCTCTTAACTATAACCTGCACCTTGAACTGAAATTTTTATAATTATAAATCTTGATAATTACAACTCTAAAAAGATTCTCTGATAACGGAGATAAGCAAAAAAATAAATTAAGTAGAGTAAATCGTGTATTATCAATCGTGGGGTAGTTTTCTCTGAATGGAATGTGAAACTGCCAAATTCTTTGGGTTTAAAGACCTTAAGTAATATTACCCTGTTAAATATAATTAACATTTAAAATAATAGGGTATCTAATCCTAGTTTGTTATTTAAATTTCACATACTCATAAAAACAGCGACAAATAAATTTTAACATTTCACCTTAAAAATTTATAATTTGACCCTAATAATATAAGCAACTCTTTAAACCAATAATATTCACTTGTATTAATCGTATACTCATGGCTGCTGACACGAATTATGCCGATACTAAATCAATTGCTAAATCAAAAATCACTTGATAATTAAATCAAATTACTGTAAAAAGAACAGAACTTACATATAATACAAAGAAAAAGTACATAAAGAAGCAAGAATAAAACCTTTAGGAACAAAAAATAATCAAGTTAAAGATTAATCAAAATAGGCAAAAAGAAAAGGTACAAAATATTTAAAGAAAAAAGAAAGAAGAAACTTACAAATAACAGCAAAAGAAAAGAAACAGACCACCTTTCATGACCACAACAACTTCTCTATTATATATATATGAAGAAAGATATGGAACACATATACCAATAAGTGTATTGTATTCTTTCTTATTTAATCTTTCTTTTCACTAATATTAAAGAAAGATTCAATAATTAAAAAAATATATTTGATACAGTATGTGAATTAATATAATATGTTGTTAATATAAAATTAACCATATTAAGTTAACTTAAATATTAATTAATTAAATAATCTAATTATAGATAATTATATAATTATTTTATGATAATTAATATATTTATTAATATTAACATAAGATATTATACTTAATATTATTAATCTTATGTATTATATCCAATTTTAATAATATTTCATATTAATTTATATTATTATTATATACTTATAATACAATAATTTATTTTAAGGTAAAAAGATAAGTATCTATAATCCCCAGTAAATAAATCTATTAAATTAATCACTTAATAATAATAAATTAAATTCTCATAGGTATTAAATTTAATCAGATTTAATATATTAAATTCAATTATTTATTTTATACATATTTATATGTACTAAACGAAGAAAATATGCCTAAATCGAAACAAGTAAATTTAAAATAACCAACACAATACACAACCTAATTTTTAAAAAAAACTTTTAATTTATATATTAAATAAATGAAGTGCCTGATTAAAGGGTTATCTTGATATGGTAAAATAAGTAAATAAGAATTTCCTTCATTAAAAAAATTACAGAAGTAAACTACCTCCTTTAGTATCAAAAACTAATGTGCATCATACACCTTAATTTAACATGGTAAGCTAATCAAGCTAATGGGTTCATACCCATTTACAGGGATATCAATCCTCTCCTTTTTAATGACCAACAACTCTGCAAAACTTCACTTCCTATCAACATTAATGATAGGAACGATCCTGTCCATTTAATCAAATTTCTGTTTTGAGGTTTGAATAGGACTTGGGGTCAACTTACTTTCACTTATTCCACATATAACGAGAAATAAAAATATAAATATAAATATTTTACTGTCCAAACAATAGATCCGACAATAATATTATTTTCAATTTTGTTGATTCAAATAAAGTACCCAGCAGGATGGGAAACAATCAGATCTAGATTATTATTAAAGACTGGAGATGCACCCTTTCATTTCTGATTTCCAGAAGTCATAGGCGCTTCAACCTGAACTAACTGTTTAACATTAATAACATGACAAAAAATTGCCCCAATAATGGTACTATCACATTGTATTCAACTAAGAACCTTTATTTGAACCATTATCATTTTAAGAACTGTTATTGGGGCAATAGGAGGTTTTAATCAAACATCTTAACGACAACGTCTAGGATAATCTTCAATTAGACATTTAGGGCAAATAATCAGATCCTTAACAGTCATAGAAAACATCTGGGAACTATACTTTATTATTTATTCTCTACTAAGACTAATCATGGCCTTATTATTGAAGTAAATAAATTTATTGTTTATAAATGAGATTTAGTCAGTTAGAAACATAAAAACTGAAATTAAATTCATAATATTTTATCCCTACTATCTCTAGGTGGTTTACCACCATTTCTTGGATTCCTACCAAAATGAATTGTAATACAATCATTAATAGAAAAGAACACAACAACGATTATAACTATTATAGTGGTTTTAACTACAATTACACTTTATTATTACATACATATTAGATTCTCGGCTCTAATTATGTCATATACCGAAAATTCATGATCTACAAAGACAAAGTCTCAAAAATAGAGAATTATTCTTCCTATAACCGTAATAGTTTCAACAATAGGATTTATTTGAACATCAACCCTAATCTCATTGTATGAAGGACTTAAGTATATCAAACTAATAACCTTTAAAGTTATAATTAAAAGAATAATCTTTTAGGCCTTAGTAAAACTTAACACCTCTAGAATTGCAGTCTAGAATGATAATTGAATATAAGACCAGAGTATGGTTAGAGTGCAAATGTCTCATAAGTAGATTTACAGTCTATCATCTAAAATTCAGCCATCTTACTGCAAAAATGATTATTCTCAACAAACCATAAGGACATTGGTAGTTTAACGTTCTATTTGGAGCATGAGCAGGAATACTAGGAACATCAATAACAATACTTATTTGTGGGGAACAAGGTCAACCAGGATCTCTAATTAGAGATGACCAGATTTATAATGATATTATTACAGCCCTCACATTTGTAATAATTTTCTTCATAGTAATGCCCATTATAATTTGTGGATTTGGTAATTGTCTTGTACCATTAATAATTGGTGCACCAGCTATAGCATTCCCACGAATAAATAATATAAGTTTTTGATTAATACCTCCCTCATTAACCCCTCTTCTTACATCTTCTATAGTAGATAATGGTGCTGGTACAGGATGAAAAGTTTACCGCCTCTAGCAGGAGCTATTGCACACGGAGGTGCATCTGTAGATCTATCCATTTTTTCACTACACTTAGCAGGTGTATCATCAACTCTTGGCACAGTATACTTTATTACAACAGCTATTAACATACGATATGAAAGTATAACTTTAGACCAAACACCTTTATTTGTTTGGTCTGTAGCTATTACAGCCCTTCTTCTTCTTTCACTTCCAGTTTTTGCAGGAGCTATTACTATATTATTAACAGACCGAAACCTAAATACATCATTCTTTGACCCTGTGGGAGGAGGAGATCCGATTCTATATCAACACCTATTCTGATTCTTTTGGCACCCAGAAGTTTACATTCTAATTTTACCAGACTTTGGTATTATTTCACACATTGTATGTCAAGAAAGAGGAAAAATTGAATCATTTCGAAGGTTAGGTATAATCTATGCCATGTTAACAATTGGATTAATAGGATTTATTGTATGAGCACACCATATATTTACAGAAGGAATGGATGTTGACACACGAGCATACTTCACATCAGCAACAATAATAATTGCTGTACCTACAGGAATTATGGTATTTATATGATTACCTACATTGTATAGGACTACATTCAAGTTTAATCCACCATTATTATGAGCTCTAGGGTTTATTTTCCTATTTACAATTGGTGGACTAACAGGGTTAGTACTAGCAAACTCATCACTTGACATTGTATTACATGACACATATTATGTAGTAGCCTACTTCCATTATGTCCTATCTATAGGAGCAGTATTCGAAGATACCCACTATTTACAGGATTAACTACAAACAATAAATGATTAAAAAGTCAGTTCACAATTTTATTTATTGGAGTAAACTTCACATTCTTCCCTCAACACTTCTTAGGATTAGCAGGAATACCACGACGATATTCACACTACCCAGATGCTTATACATCATGAAATGTAGTATCAAGAATTGGATCTGCAATTTCTATTGCGGGAATTATTATATTCATTGTAATTATATGAGAAAGAATGATTACAATCCGAGCAATTATATTTAGAACTAATATAAGAAGATCAACAGAATGACTACAAAATAACCCACCTGGAGAACATAGTTACTCAGAATTACCATTAATCTCTAGATTCTAATATGGTAGATTATTGCAGTAGATTGAAGCTCTACAAATAAAGGTTTGACCTTTTATTAGAAAAATCATTAATGGCAACATTATCAAATTTATCCCTTCATGATGGAGCTTCACCATTAATGGCGCAACTATCATTCTTCCCTGATCATACTATGGTTGTATTATTATTAATTACAGTAATTCTAGGTTATGCCCTAAGTTATATGGTATTTATTGCCTATAAAAACCGAAACATACTTCATGGACATTTAATTGAAACCATCTGAACAGCATTACCAGTAATTACCCTAATTTTCATTGCTCTCCCATCACTACGACTACTTTATTTACTTGATGATTCAGTAGATGCAATAATCACAATCAAAACAATTGGACGACAATGATACTGAAGAAATGAATATTCAGACTTTATAGACGTAGAATTAGACACCTACATAAGAACAAAATCAAGATTTAGAAAACGATGGCTTTCGACTTTTACATGTAGATAACCGACCCATTCTGCCAATAAATACAGAAGTATGAGTATTAAGAAGAGCATCAGATGTTCTTCATTCATGAGCAGTACCTGCTTTAGGGGTTAAAATTGATGCCACACCAGGTCGACTAAATCAAGGAACATTAACAATAAACCGACCTGGACTATTTTTCGGCCAATGCTCAGAAATTTGTGGGGCAAATCACAGATTTATACCAACTGTAACTCAAAAAACTTCAGTAAATTTATTTATCAAGTGATTATCTAAGGAGTTAGTTAAAATGTATAACATTAGAGTGTCAATCTAAAATAACTAAACAATTAGTATACCTTGAAACATCAGATGACTGAAAGTAAGTAATGGTCTCTTAAACCAAACAATAGTAAATTAACTACTACTTCTGATGGGGAAATTTAAATCAAAATTCCTCAAATATCTCCTCTCATATGATTCTCCCTATTCATTATATTTTCAGCTACCTTATTCCTACTCAAACAAATAAACTTTTTCTCATTTAAACCTAACCTCATTAACAGAGCAGAAAAAAGATGAATTGAGATAAAAAACCTAAATTGAAAATGATAACAAATTTATTCTCAACAATTGATCCACCAACTAAGATCATCAACTTGTCATTAAATTGAACTAGAACATTCTTAGGACTATTATTAATCCCATCAAAGTTCTGACTTACGCCATCACGGATTAATATTATCTGAAATAAATTAAACTTAGCTTCACACAACGAATTTAAAACATTATTAGGACAAGTATTATTTAATGGTACAACATTCATCTTCATCTCAATCTTTATTATAATATTATTTAATAATTTGATACTACTATTCCCTTACATTTTTACTAGAACAAGCCATTTAGCATTAACATTTGCAATCGCTCTGCCTATATGATTAAGATATATATTATTTGGATGAATTAATCATACTAACCATATATTTACACGCCTTGTACCACAAGAAACACCACCTGCATCAATATCAATTATAGTATTAATTGAAACAATTAGAAACCTCATTCAACCATGTATACTAGCAGTACAACTAGCAGCAAACATAATTGCAGGACACTTATTATTAACCTTATTAGGAGACACAGGACCATCTATAGCAATAAATTTAATTTCACTACTAATTATTGGACAAATACTTCTATTAATTCTAGAATCAGCAGTAGCTATAATTCAAGCTTATGTTTTCTCAATTTTAAGAACTTTATATTCTAGAGAAGTATACTAAACCTATGTCTACAACTCACTCAAATCGACCATTCCTTGACCACTAACAGGGGCAATTGGAGCAGTAGTCCTAGTATCGGGATTAAAAAATGATTCCACCTATTTAACATTAATTTATTTATGATCAGATTCGGAATTACCTTATTAACTATAATTAGATGATGACGGGATGTAGTATGGGAAGGAACCTATCAAGGATTACATACAGGAATTGTATCAATTGGATTATGATGAGATATAATCCTATTTATTGCATAAGAAATATTGCTCTTTGTACCATTCTTCTGAGCCTTCTTTAGAAGAACACTAGCACCAAGAATTGAGCTAGGAATATTATGACCCACAATAGGAATTTAACCTTTTAATAATATACAAATTCCATTACTTAATACAGCTATTTTTTTAGCCTCAGGAGTAACCGTAACATGAGCATCACAGTTTAATAGAATCTAACCACACACAAGCATTACAAGGATTATTCTTCACATTACTATTAGGATTATATTTCACAATACTTCAAGCATATGAGTATTGAGAAGCACCTTTCACTTCTGCAGATGCAGTATATGGATCAACATTCTTCGTTGCAACAGGGTTCCATGTAATTATTGGAACAATCTTCTTAACAACATGTCTACTTCGACGCTCAATAAACCAGTTCTCACCAAGACACCACTTTGGATTTGAAGCAGCAACATGATATTGACACTTTGTAGATATAGTATGACTATTCTTATATATTTGTATTTATTGAGGAGGTAGATAATTGTTTTTCTAGTATAAATAGTACATTTGACTTCCAATCAGAAAGCTTGATATAAATCAAGAAAAGCAATCTTAATCCTATCTACAAGAGTTTTTATTAGTTTTCTTATTTCAATAATTGTTACAATCCTTGCAACAACGTTATCAAAAAAATTAATCTATGACCAGGAAAAAATCAACATTCGAATCTGGTTTTGATCCAAAAAGATGAGCACGAATACCGTTCTCCCTTCGATTCTTCTTAATTGCAATAATTTTTCTAATCTTTGATGTAGAAATTGCATTAATTCTACCAATTGTAATTATTTTCAAAACTTCAGACATTATAATCTGAACAGTACCAACAATGTTTTTTATGTTACTTCTATTTGACGGACTATACCACGAATTATATCAAGAAGCCTTACAATGAGCAGAATAAAGGGTTGTAGTTAACTATAACATTTGGGTTGCTTAAAAAAGTATTGATATAATCAACCAACCTTAAGCAGAATGAGAAGCAAAATATTGCAGTCAGTTTCGACCTGTAAGTTTGGTAAATAATATGCTCTTATTCTTATTAATTGAAGCCAAAAAGAGGCGTATTACTGTTAGTAACTATTAAGTTCCAATTAAGGAAATGTATAGCCAATATGAAAGCTGCTAACTTATATTAGCGGTTAAACTCCATTAACATTTCTAAAATTTATATAGTGTAAATAAAACATCATTTTTTCACTGTAAAAATAATATATTCATATTTATAAATACCTAAAAGTAAATATACTTCAGTGTCATGCTCTAATTATTTGCTATTAAAGTTAAGAAAAGTAACATCACTAAAATAAACACTCAAAAAATAAAAGTTAAAGCATTAATCTTAAAGTTAGAATCATATCAACCCTGGATGTAACCAATTAAATAAATAAATAATCAATATAAACCCTGACCACCTAATAACACCTCAACCATAGTCACATGATTTTGATGAATAATAATGCAACTTTAAAGGAAAAAATCTTACAAACTTAGTTGAAAGGAAATGTATAAATCATATAGAACCAGGAAATCTAACAAAAGAAAGCATACTTAAAGAAAATAAATTATGAGATAAATCAAACTTAGACATAAGATAACCTAAATAAGCACCTAAAACAACAACTGTAATCGTCAAAAAATTTAAACAATAAGGCAAAGCATTCACATGAGGAATATGGAATATCAACCAAGATAAAAGACTACCACCAAAAACAGCAACAAATAATAAACCAATCATACCAAATGAAATATAACAACTCTCATCATCAAAAGAAAATCTAGAATAACGATTATTATCCCCAGATATTGAATAATAAAGAAAACGAAAAGAATAAGAAGCAGTTAAACCAGTAGAAAAAAATTAAGCAATTAATTCATCTTCAACAAACCATTTTAAGAAAGAAGTCCTTTGAATAAAATCCTGAAAAAAAGGTATACCACATAAAGACAAACTAGAAACATTAAAACAAACATAAGTTAAAGGCATAAAATTAACAATTGAGCCTATAAAACGAATATCCTGAGAATCCTTTAAATCATGAACTATTGAACGTGCACACATTAATAATAATGTGTTAAACAAAGCATGAGCCAATAAATGAAAGAACGCAAGCTTTGGATAAGCTATAGCCAAAATTTTTATTATTAAACCAAATTGTCTTAAAGTAGAAAGAGTAATAATTATCTTTAAATCAAATTCAAAATTAGCACCCAATCCAGCCATAAATATAGTTACACATTCAATTAAAAGTAAAACTCAACCACAATTATAAGTATCTAATATTTGTCTAAAACGAATCAATAAATAAACTCCAGCAGTAACAAGAGTGAAAGAATGGACTGAAGCAGAAACAGGAGTTGGAGCAGCCACAGCAGCAGGAAGTCAAGAAGAAAAAGTAATTTGAGCTTTTTTAGTTATAGCCGCCAAAACAATTAAATAGTAATAAGCCTTATTTAAAAAAATTAGAAATAAAATCATAATAATAAATATAATTTCAACCACCAAAAATTTAATATTCAAGCAATAGAAACTGAAATAGCAACATGACCAATACGATTAGTAAGAGCAGTCAAGATACCAGCACTATAAGTTTTACATTTTGATAATAAATAACTAAACAATAAGAAACCAAACCTAAACCATCCCATCCTAACAAAATTCCAATCAAATTAGGACTGATAATTAAGAACCATATAGAAAGAATAAATATTGAAACAAAAATAATAAAACAATTTTTTTTTCTCCTGATATATAATCCTCTCTATAGTTAATCACCAAAGAAGAAATATGCATAACAAAAGACTTAAAAATAAGAGATATTCAATCCAAAATTATAGTTATAACAACTATAGAGCCATTCAACACAAACTCTATAATCAATTATTAAATAATAAATCCCTAAATTAAAAATTACAGTTCTCAGAAAAACAAAAAATCTCAAAGAACAAGCAGAAAATAAATTCATGGCCTAAGATGAAAAACTTCTAAACATTGATTCCACAAAACAATATTTTAAATTAAAATGCTTAAGCTATTTATATAAAGAAATACTCACCTGTCAAACAAAGAATATTTAAAGGCAATCAATAAAAAAGTAAAAGATGATATTCCTAAAAATAGCCAAGAGAACAAGTATAAATACCAGAATAATAATTTCCATGCTGAAAATAAGAATATATATACAAAGTATAAACAGCTCTAAAAAAAATAAAAAGATTAAAGCAAAAATTCTAAAACAAGATCAAAACAAAATTCTATATAATAATCTAAGTTCACCTGGCAAATTCAATGATAGAGGAGCAGCTATATTTGATAATAATAATAGATAAATAAAACAATCCAGAAGAACATAAACCATGACCAACCAGTAAAGAAAGTGAACCTATACAACACCATCAATTCATAGTTATCAATCCACCAATAACTATTCTTATATGAGCACCAGAAGAATATGCAATTAGAGGCTTCAAATCAACCTGAGGAAAACAAATAAACCTAACCAGAAACACCTAAAGACAATTAAAAGTAATTAAACTTTAAACCAAAATAAGAAATAATCTTTATAACACGAAAAATTCCATAACTTTAATAAAACATCAGTAAGAATTATTCTACCTGAAATAGGAGCCTCTAAATGAGGCTTAGGAAGTCATAAATGAACCAAAAATATTGGCATGTTAACTAAAAGGGCCAGAATTATAAACACACAAAATATAAAATAATAAGAACGAAAATCAACCATTAAAGGGAAATATAAAATCATAAACCTTAAAGAAAACCAACAATTAAGGCAGTCCAGCAAAGAAAGTATAAACAATTAAATAAACAACAAGCTGCAAACACTCAGGTTGATAAGCTCAACCTAAAATCAAAAGCAAAGTAGGAACTAATCCAGCTTAAAAATAATATAAAAAGAAAGAAGACTTAATCTAGCAAATGAACAATAGAGCATAATTACTAAAATTAAAACCATAAAAACAAAAAAATTTGAATACTAAGAACTTAAGATAAACTGAACCTCTATCAGCAATTATTAAAGAGCCAACTCAAAAACTCAACAACATTAAACTACAACAAAAAAATCAATACCAAAATAATATCTAATTATATTTAAATCGGCATTCGAATATACACAAATTATAAAAACAAAATTCGACAAAAACATTAAACAATGAACCAAACACCTACAATTATTTAATAAACAAAGAGGGATCAAAAATAGTTATAAATAAATTATTTAGCATAAAGATAAACCAAAGGAATTAGAAAATCATTACCATGAGACCGAATTATTGAAACCGAAATAGAAAGAAACAAAACACCTTCACAAACAGAAAAAATTAAAAAAGTAACAGAAAAGAAATAATCATAATCAAATTCAATAAGAATAACAATAATTAATATAAATCAAGAAAGAACAATATACTCCAATCTCAGAAGAACCATTAACAAATGCTTACACCTGAAAAATATACCAACAAAGAAGTAAAAACAGAGAAATAAACAATAGTTTTAATGGTAAAAAAAACAGTCTTGTAAACCGGAAATAAGTCTAGCCCCCACTTTTAAAACTTCAGAGGTGGAAAGGTTCCATCGTCAGTCCCCAAAACCGATATTTTTAAATAAACTAACCCCTGAAATGATTAAAATAATAATTATATCATAATAAAATGTAATAAATATTAATTTTATTAAATTAAGACTCCCAATATCAATAATACTTTTCATTATCCTTCAAACTTCCTTAGTTGGATTAATAACAGGAACAATAGTGGAAAGCTTTTGATTATCATACATTTTATTCTTAAAATTTCTTGGTGGTATATTAATTCTATTTATTTATATTACAAGAATTGCATCAAACGAAATATTTCAACCTAAATCAATTACCATAATTATCACCTTAACACTATGGGACTTTACTATATC
Organism: Schistocerca serialis cubense; assembly: GCF_023864345.2. Classification (NCBI taxonomy): domain Eukaryota; kingdom Metazoa; phylum Arthropoda; class Insecta; order Orthoptera; family Acrididae; genus Schistocerca; species Schistocerca serialis. The sequence goes on from NC_064649.1 coordinate 121,844,965, forward strand.
AACATTAATTATCCTAGACATAACAATATTTATAGACTTCTTCAAAAATACCTAAACTATAAATATTGATAATTCAATCAATTACCAAGAAATAACAATATCCTTAGAAAAATTATATGATAGACCAACAACCATTTATACAATAATAAAAATATATTATTTATTTTTGGCACTATATGCAGTAGTTAAAGTTACTAATATTAACCAGGTGCTTATTCGTAAAATAAGATAATTTACTAATGAATAAACCCTTACAATTAAGACATCCTTTAATTAAAATTATTAACAAATCCTTAGTTGATTTACCTGCACCAACAAATATTTCATTTTAATGAAATTTTGGGTCCCTACTAGGATTGTGTTTGGTAATTCAAATCGTAACTGGACTATTTTTAGCTATACATTATATATCAAATGTTGAAATAGCATTCAGTAGTGTAGTACACATCTTCCGAGACGTAAATAACGCTTGAATTATTCGAACTTTACATGCAAATGGAAAATGGAGCATCTATATTTTTTATTTGCATTTTTTTGCATGTAGGACGAGTAATTTACTATCGATCATATATATATATATATATATATATGGTCTTTAAATACGTCTGCTTGTGTCTGTATATGTGTGGATGGATATGTGTGCGTGTGCGAGTCTATACCCGTCCTTTTTTCCTTTTTTCCCCCCTAAGGTAAGTCTTTCCGCTCCCGGGATTGGAATGACTCCTTACCCTCTCCCTTAAAACCCACATCCTTTCGTCTTTCCCTCTCCTTCCCTCTTTCCTGTTGAGTCAACAGTTTGTTGTGGTAGCTTGAATTTTGTGTGTATGTTTGTGTGTCTGTCGACCTGCCAGAACTTTCATTTGGTAAGTCACATCATCTTTGTTTTTAGAGATATATATATATATATATATATATATATATATATATATATATATATATATATATATATATATGCACACCTGAATCATTGATACAGTAATTCTATTCTGTTGAGTGGTACTTAAGATAAGTAAATAGGTGAAATCAAAGTGAAGTAGCAATTAGAAAATAAATGAAAAACTTCGTTTAGTTTAGAAGAATTACACACTGGCAAACAGCAGGCAGAACAGCAGAGCAGAAAGAGACAATGACCGTGAAGTCAGCAAGTTCAGAAGACGCCATCACCCTCCCCACATAAGCAGACGCTGTCGATTCAGCCGTCAGGGCATCGCCCGACCGGCTCACGTGTTTCTCAGTTGTCGCAAGTGATCAAAGGCCCTTGCCTACATTCCAAGAGCCAATGACCGACGTTAAGAAGATTCTTCGAGAAGGTTTTGAATGTGACAGAAGAGGCAATGACCGTGAAGTCGTTCACCTCCAGTGAACTGAAGTGAATGAATACGCGAGACACAGTGGACCCGAAAAAGAAGTGAAGAAGAGTAGCAGTAGTTTTCAGTCAGTTTCGGTGCTGAAGACCGTCATGCAAGAAGAGACTACATCATGCACAGACGCACCAAGTCCGCCGCTGTAATGGAATAGCAAGCAGCAGCCTCGGCGCCAGAAGACAGAAGTTAAAAGGTATTTGAAGACGGATTTTTACATACCCGGGTGACTTGTGAGGATGGGAAGGAGACGGCCTCACATCAGCAGTCACCTGTGAGCTGGGATGAAGATCTGACAGCCGAAGACTGGCAAGCGGGAGTCCGTTGTTCGAGTCCGGGACACTGGCCTTCCCCCGCCGCGCCGCTCCGCTGGCCGACGCACAACACACGCGTCCGCTTAGAGAAGAGAAACACTGGGACGCCACATCCAAGGTATCACTATCCGAAGCACGACTTCGCTCGCAATAATTGAACGGGCCACCTCGCGCTGCACGTCTCCAGTCAACTGGGCGAGACGACGACACGAGATACGCACTACCACGCGTAATCAGACGCCGCCGCTGCCGCAGCAGAAGGCTTCACAAACGACACAGCTGCCGTTCTCTGGGCCAGAACATCGAATAAGGAAACAGTTGTACAAATCTTCAATAAAAGTTATCTTATGTAAAAATGCTGTTTCATTCTACCTCATACCCGAGCCAAGGAAGTACCCACCCTGCCCACATGTTATTAAGAGAGAAAAAGTAATTAATTTAGTATTTTCACCCTGGCAGAATGCTTTAGAATCAAATGCCCTTTGCAGTAATGCTCATCTTGGCAATTGACTAGCATCAAAAGGGAAATCCCAGTTACTTTTAGTGACAGAAGTGTTACAATTCTTAGTTATAGCAACTGCATTTATAGGATACGTTTTACCTAGAGGCGAAATATCATTCTGAGGTGCAACAGTAATTACTTATTTTTAATCAGCAATTCCATACTTAGGAACAGATTTAATTCAATGAGTGTGAAGAGGATTTGCTGTTGATAACACAACATTAAATCGATTCTTTACATTTCATTTTGTATTATCAGTTATTATTGCATCTATGGCAGCAATTCACTTATTCTTCCGCTATCAAACAGGATTTAGTAACCCATTAGGGCTAAATGGAGATATCGAAAAAATTCCATTTCGCCCATACTTCACTTTCAAGGATTCTATCACATCTGAAATAATAACATCGTTATTAATCATATTATGTTTAATTAACCCCTAACTTCTAGGAGACCCCGATAATTTTGTACCCGCCAATCCATTAGCAACACCAGTTGACATTCAACCAGAATGATATTTCCCATTTGCATATGCAATTCTACGATCAATTCCTAAGAAGTTAGGAGGTGTTATTGCACTATTCTTATCAATTAGAATCTTAATAACTTTACCATTCTATAACAAAACACCATTCCGAGTATCCAATTTTATTATATCAATCAGATTTTATTCTGAATTATAGCAGTTGTATGTTTATTAACATGAATTGGTAAACGACCAGTTGAAGAACCTTATATCATAACCGGTCAAATCTTAACAATTATCTACTTTACAAACTTCTTAATTAATGTCCATGTTGCAAATGCATGAGATAAGCTAATTAAGTAATAAATATGTTAATTAGCTTAGGAAAAGAATATGTTTTGAAAACATAAACTAGAAGTTTAACTCTTCTATTACCTTTTCTTAAAAAATTTCACTAAATAAATGAGATAAATAAATTCTAAACCAACAAAGAAAATAAAAAAAATTAAAGATAAAAGTAAAAAACTTTTTCAAGCTAAGTATATCAACTTATCATAACGGAACCATGATAAAGTACCTCTAATCCAAAGAAAACCAAAAGATATAATAGCAAGGTTAATAAAAAATATAAAAGAATAAAAATCACCACCTAAAAAAATTAAAGCTAACAATATTCTTATAAAACCAATTCTAGGATACTGAGCTAAAAAAATTAAAGTAAAGCCATCTGCACTATATTCGATATTAAAGCCTGAAACTAACTCAGAGTCACCTTCAGAAAAATCAAAAGGAGTACGATTAGTCTCAGCGAAACAAGAAGCAAAACAAGCTAAAGCTAAGAGAAAAGAAATAATAATAAATTGCTGCTGTTTGAAGGTAGCAAAGAGACTGACAAGCTAGTAATGCGACTCACACATTCGCAGTCTGGTTTGGGCCGGTTTTATGTGCAACACTCTGTATATTCAAAAATGTACAGCATATGCCTGCCCTAATTTTTGTAACAAAGAAATTAAAATCGTCAGAAAGTTTTCGAGATTTTTGCTAAAAACACTTCCCTATCATGTACGATACACATTAAAAATGTGTACTCTATCTGAACTTTCATACGAGTATTGTGTAAGCATCTGAAGTAAATAGGTCAAGAAACATTCAAGATTTTTGTAACAGTGTCAAACTGCAACTTGCCTCTATACATGCATCAAAAAAAGTTTTGCATTCCCGATTCCCCAAACTCCTGCAGACGTTGACTGTGGATTTTGTATCACAGACATAGTCCCTTTCACCTTTCTGAGATGTCACTATACCCGCCCAAAGATGTAAACTACTCTGCATGAGTAGTACCTATTAGACAAAGGGGGTGCGACAGCCGATCAGTTCCTATCATTCCACCAGGAAGGAGGTACACGGGTGATGTTGGCTGTAGTTCAACCATGCCTGTACGGTCAATACCGCGGTTCGATCGCGTCCGCGTCCTTACTTTGTGCCAGAAAAGGCTCTCAATAAGGGAAGTGTCCAGGCATCTCGGAGTGAACCAAACCGATGTTGTTCAGATGTGGAGGAGATAGAGAGACACAGGAACTGTCGATGACATACCTCGCTGCCTCTGCTGCAGTGGATGACCGCTACCTACAGATTATGGCTCGGATAATCCCTGACAGCAACGCCACATTGTTGAATAATGCGTTTTGTGCAGCCACAGAACATCATGTTACTACTCAAACTGTGCACAATAGGCTGCATGATGCGCTACTTCACTCCCGATGTCCAAGGCGAGGTCCATCTTTGCAACCACGACACCATGCAGTGCGTATAGATGGGTCCATCAACATGCCGAATGGACAGCTCAGTGTTGGCATCACGTTCTCTCCACTGATGAGTGTCACATGTTCCTTCAACAAGACAATCTTCGAAGATGTGTTTGGAGGCAACCCAGTCAGGCTGAATACCTTAGACACACTGTCCAGCAAGTGCAGCAAGGTGGAGGTTAGCTGCTGTTTTCGGGTGGCATTATGTGGGACCAACGTACGCTGCTGGTGGTCACGGAGGGCGCCGTAACGTCTGTACGATACGTGAATGCCCTCCTCCAACCGATAATGCGACCCTATCGACAGCATATTGGCGAGGCATTCGTCTTCATGGACGACAATTCAGGCCCCCTCATGCACGTCTTGTGAATGACTTCCTTCAGGATAATGACATCGCTTGACTAGAGTGGCCAGCATGTTCTCCAGGCATGAATCCTATCGAACATACCTGCGATAGATTGAAAAGGGCTGTTTATGGATGACATGACCCACCAGCCACTCTGAAGGTTCTACATCGAATCACCATTGACGAGTGGGACAATCTGAATCAACAGTGCCTTGATGAACTTGTGGATGGTATGACACGACGAATACAGGATGCATCAATGAAAGAGGACGCGCTACAGGCTATTAGAGGTACCAGTGTGTACAGCAATCTGGACCATCACCTCCGTAGGTCTCGCTGTATGGTGGTACAACATGCAATGTGTGGTTTTCATGAGCAATAAAAAGGGCGAAAATGTTTATGATGATCTCTATTCCAATTTTCGGTACATGCTCCGCAACTCTCGGAACCAAGGTGATGGAAATTTTTTTTGAGGTGTGTATAATAGTATACATTACTTATTCCATAATTTAATGGCAGCTTATACAAAAATTGCGCTAAAAAGTGTCGAAGAGTTACCAGTCAGCAAAATTATGCAAGACCATAAAAAAAATCGAAAAATAAATACACAAATATAATATAATGAATGGTATAGTCACTAAAATTTGGCAAACTATGTTTTCCAGGACACTTTCAAAGGAAGTGGGCTACCATCTACTCGTTTTACAACGCCTACAAAGCTATAGATTATTAGGACAGCTTCGGCAACAGGAAAATGATGCCATATAAATCTGAAAATTAGCACTGACTGTAACACAAATAAAAAACAGGTAAATTGAGTTATGACACTTGTCTGAAAAACAAAAAAATGGGCCTTATTTTTTATGTTCAAAGTGAAGAGTCTAGTTTTTCTGGGTATCGAATACAAATTTTTATGGTGTCTACAACATGCCTGTACCAAATATCATAACTTACAAAGGGAATCAGTCTGTACTAGTGATGTAATGATATTCTAAATGTACTGGGCGCTTTACAGGCAAACTAGCACTGTTCCAAAACCACATGAACATGGTACCAACGTATGTTGACCACACAATATTGGCCTGTGCCTCTGAATGCTCACTCCAGAAATATTTCTACTGTATGGTCGATTCCATGGAAGATGACACTACAGACTTATACGGTACTTTGCTTTGAAGCCAGCCCTGCAATGTTAACTATCCGAAAACATTAGCAGACAGTTGCTTCCTGCTCTTAATTCCTATCATGTGCATGCAACAGCTGTTTTAAACAGAAAATGGTACAGTGCTTTTGTGAATAAAAGTGTCAGAAAGGTATTTTGTGACGTTTCTCTGGATTGAAATGCATATTTGATTCAGTAATAAGATGTATTTCGCGTCGTTTCTGTTATATATTTCGGATAACCAATAAGAGAAGTGTGTGATGCTTAAATGAGTCCACTTAAGGGAGGATGTTCATGAAAAACAGAAACTATGTTAATATGCATCAAATCCACAATTTTCAAGATATGGTACTTAAATTTTGTACCATGCTTCACATGAAATTAATATATTTACTGTTTAGTTGTTTGGATTATATATAATTATCTTTTTTATAGGATTTAAAAATTTTATTTTCAGTAAATAATGTTCCTCACACCATTCAAGAGATTTCTACAAAATTTTAGCAGCTTAATCTCTTTGAGGTGTTTTCAATGTATCAAACAGGAGAATTTTAATAATTAGTGAGTATTATATAACAGCCAATGGTCTTGTGGCATCAGTAACGGTGGTTCCCATCAGATCACAGAGGTTGAGCAATATCAGATTTGGCTAGAATTTGAATGGCTGTCTGGCCAGGTCTGTCGAGCACTCTTGGATGACACAGCGGCCAGTCAGTGCCATCTGGCCTTCCGAGGTCTGTTCGGATGGAGTCAATTGTGAACAACATTTAGTGGATTTGCAGAAATAAGTGTACAAAATTTCATAATTGTAACCATATATTCGAAGGAAAAGGTATGTAAACACTAAAAAATTAATTTTCTGGAAATGCAATATGTAGTTTTTTCTTAGGTCAGCTCTTCAGACGGACGCCAATTTGTACTCAGGATCCTCTTTCCCTTCAAGACCTCTGTTTTGACTTCTTATTTTCTGTTTTCTTTGCCTTACCAGATCTCATCTACTTTTTAGCCGCAGAGTGGTGCTGTAAATATTTTTTCAAAATGTCTTGGGTGAAATTTCCTATCTTAAAGCACATTCTCTCTAATACCTTCAAATTCTTTATTTGTGTGGCCATAGTTGTTTAAAATTCTTGATTGTATTTTTTTCTGTCATTGCAACTACAAAAATGCGTGATTTTTTTCACCAGAAACATTTCGCTTTATTGAGGTAAAAAAAAGATCATGCATCCTTGTGGTTACAATTGCAGAACAAAAATACCTTCAAGAACTAATACCTTCAGCTTCCCTACATTCCCACCATTAAAAACAAGAGCTCCATCATAAATTGCAATTCTGGATGAAATCCATCAGTAGCGTAGCCAAAACAGGAATTTCTTCTTCATAAACAAAGCAGCTGGTTTGTTATTATTCCTAAGATGAAGGAAAGAGTCATGCGTGATTTATAAAACCAAAGAATATTATCACAGCAACCAGATAGCCATAGAATGCTTGAAGGTAGTCCTTGGAATTATTGTTCACTGAGCTAGTATTAAAGTGTTGCTTCAAAAAGCGAGTGTGGCATGAAGGTCGCATCACACAGCTGTTTTTCAGGTACTTCAGATGCGATTTCATTACTGAAATTTTGAGATCTTCTAGTCCATTATATTTTCGGTCAGTTTTATGAATGTCCTCTCTTAAGAATGAAATGTGAGACCTTCACAGTTTAGACTATATTTAGAACAATTAGTACATTCATAAACGACACAGTCTGGCATTTTTGATCGAAACACTTCCACCAGAACCTAATGTTCAAAACAACTGACATGGCAGATGTCACCTTCAGGTTTGTGACACGACAACTCATATTATACCTCCATGGTCGATTCCATAGAGTAGAAATGACTTTGGAGTGAGCATTTCGAACAGATTACACAACACCACGATGAAAAAAGTATGTGACATTTGAAAGAGTTCTCTTAAGTGAGGACACTCATTGAAAACACATATTATTTAAAAGATGCACCTTATCCACACTTTTGAAGATACAGCAGTGAAATTTTGTACTATGCTCTACATGACAACACATTTACTGTTAAGTTCCTGTAATTATATAATTTAACTTTATGGAAGTTAAAATTTTATTTTCAGCAAATGTAACACCATTTGTTCGAAAGCAAGGCTGCGAAAAAGCTGGAAACACCCATAATCTCTCTTAATTTCGAATTGAGAATGAAGCCTAATTGAATCGTATGTATTTGTATTCTATAGAAGTACGATATTCTAGTTGCAGTCATTTATTTTAACAACGTATCTCACATAGCTTTACTTGTACAGCACAATTCCATTTCTCTTCAGAACAATTTTGCAGCCATTTCGCGCTCCTGTTTTCCTATTTTAAAATTCTATATAGCTTGATGCCTTTTGCTGAGTTGGTACAACAGTTTGGTGCAACATGTAGGAATCTTGATGAAAACAGTAACGAACACAGACCTTGATAACCGCCAAAAATTTTCGAAGATAATACCCAAATACCCACAATACCTTCAACTTGATGTGCTAACGATTGTGTATTATGTCACTTCCTGTGTTTTGTTGCAGGAACAGTCTTGTTCAGTGGCCTGGATATTAGAGATCCATGAAGATATAACAAGGAATATTGTAGATGTCAAAAAGTTTAAGCTGACATCCACCATGGTAGTCCCTCAAACATTAGCTCTTTGGGGAAATGTGTTGATTGAAAATGCCAGCTTGCGGCATTTACTGTTGTACTAATAATTCTCGTTATAGTCTAAAGTGCAAATTAATTACATTTCAATAGTGAGTGGACTTTTTCCAAGCGTTATTTGCTATTATATACATGAAATTTGGCTGTGCTGTGTCTTTTTAATGTAGCAGTTTTGTTCTTGTTATTTGGCTTTAGACTTCGAAAAGCTCCCTGGATGAACTCTGAGAAGGGAAGATTGGAAACTGGCCAAATAAAGCGAAATACGATCTCACCACTTTCGGCAAGAGGGCATAAACTGAGCATCAGCTTTGGTAAAACGTATTAAGGAAAATGCTGGATTGTGGAAGTAAACTTCTCGTATCACATACTTCTCTTCCTTGTTATTCGACACTTATAACGAAAAGAAAGTTACATTAACGAAGCGAAATGTGTCTTAGTGAAGGATCAAATATGGATTTAAGACTAGAAAAAGTCTTAAAATTTCTTTCTGGATTTTTATTATTCACAACAGCACTATTAAAATTTCTAGTCAAAATATTTAGCATGTACATCACAAACATCCATGCCCGAGGCAGAATTCGAACCTGCGACATAGCGGTCTTGCGGTTCCAGACTGCAGTGCCTACAACCGCTCGGCTACTTCGGACGGAAGTAGGATTACTATATGGTGCTGGAATCTCAGATTAATCGGTAAGAATTTTATGTTATTGTTAATTTCCTTGAATTTCCAGTTTGCTAGAATGTATTTTTCAAATGCGTTTGTCTCAAAATGACTTCACATTTGCGTGCAGTCTAACTCAAAGTATAAAAGCGATCATTATGAAAATTTATAGTATGATTCTTTATAAAATTACGTATTATATAAATCAACTTGTCAGATGATATCATGATTTAAGGGTATTTTTCTTTGCATAATTAGAGGTGAAAATCGAAGTAAATTGTTCCAACTCCAGCAAAATTTTTAATTTTCATTATGTTCACCTGTATTTAGGTTCATATTCATAGAAAATAAGTTATTAATGTAAATTCAAAATCTTTTCGGTTTCAGATGAAAATTGGAATGGCTACACTGCACGCAATTGGAGAACTACACTCACAACCTTCAGTAGACAGCACAGTATAACTTATTTTTAGCTGAAATTATTCAAAAAAATTCACAAAAACTGTTCGAAATATAAATTAAATGTCAAAATTTGATTAAATTCTAATTAAAATTTGATTAAATTCTAATTAAAAATCAGTGTCCAACTGCCTCCTGATGTGGTTTTCCCCATTAAGGTAATGTACAGCATGTGGCTGCATTTACACGCACAAGAAAACCATTGCAGTTGCCAGTTGGGGCTCCCAGTTTTTAGTGGCGCAACTTCAGCCACACAACTTTTGTCACGCCACAAGAAGTACAGCTTGGATATACACTCCTGGAAATGGAAAAAAGAACACATTGACACCGGTGTGTCAGACCCACCATACTTGCTCCGGACACTGCGAGAGGGCTGTACAAGCAATGATCACACGCACGGCACAGCGGACACACCAGGAACCGCGGTGTTGGCCGTCGAATGGCGCTAGCTGCGCAGCATTTGTGCACCGCCGCCGTCAGTGTCAGCCAGTTTGCCGTGGCATATGGAGCTCCATCGCAGTCTTTAACACTGGTAGCATGCCGCGACAGCGTGGACGTGAACCGGCATCATGGTGTGGGGAGCGATCTTCTACACTGGCTGTACACCACTGGTGATCGTCGAGGGGACACTGAATAGTGCACGGTACATCCAAACCGTCATCGAACCCATCGTTCTACCATTCCTAGACCGGCAAGGGAACTTGCTGTTCCAACAGGACAATGCACGTTCGCATGTATCCCGTGCCACCCAACGTGCTCTAGAAGGTGTAAGTCAACTACCCTGGCCAGCAAGATCTCCGGATCTGTCCCCCATTGAGCATGTTTGGGACTGGATGAAGCGTCGTCTCACGCGGTCTGCACGTCCAGCACGAACGCTGGTCCAACTGAGGCGCCAGGTGGAAATGGCATGGCAAGCCGTTCCACAGGACTACATCCAGCATCTCTACGATCGTCTCCATGGGAGAATAGCAGCCTGCATTGCTGCGAAAGGTGGATATACACTGTACTAGTGCCGACATTGTGCATGCTCTGTTGCCTGTGTCTATGTGCCTGTGGATCTGTCAGTGTGATCATGTGATGTATCTGACCCCAGGAATGTGTCAATAAAGTTTCCCCTTCCTGGGACAATGAATTCACGGTGTTCTTATTTCAATTTCCAGGAGTGTACTTTGTTGCGCCACTTTCCTACTACCACTGCTCCCTGGTGGCACTGTTTCGAAACACGAGCATTCTGTCGCAGTTACCGTGTAGTAATTGCTGTTTTACTCCATTAGATTTTCGCGTGTTTTATTTTGTTTCTGTAAAAAATGGAAAGTATAAACCAATATTTGAGTAATACACTTGAGAGAGAGAGAGAGAGAGAGAGAGAGAGAGAGAGAGAGAGAGAGAGAGAGAGAGAGAGAGAGAGAGAGAGAACATATAGCCAGAAACGCGAGTCACAAAAACTTCGTAATTTGTAAAGCCAGACATTGGATAAATTGTTAATTACATGGAGGAAAAAGCTGTAGTGTGTCATGTCGCAGCTGTTAAACCAAAAATTAGTTATTCGAAATACCTATATCAACGAATAAATAGAGTGTAAAATCCTGGAAAATTTGCGTGTCTGCAAATTATATTTACATGTCAGCTATGATGTTGTCACTGCAGACAGCATTTAAATCTATGAGAATTATTTCTTTTATAAATGTCTTTTTGTTTCCCCCCAATTTATTCCTGTGTGGATCTATTTTCAGATCCAGCATTCGGATTTCGTCTTCCTTTTATTTAACTCTTGTCGCAGCACTAAGGCACTATAACGTTCATACCCGCGCGTATTATTTTAGTTGATGTCGCTTTGCAAGCTGTGCAACCACGTAGAATTTGTGGCGTCCTGTGTGAACGGTAGCTCACGATGCCACTACACCAAGCTACAAGCTGTGGCGCCACATTAGATGCGTGCGTGAATCTGGCTTATGTCTGTAGCACTGTGCACCATTATTATATCTCCATTAAACATCACATCTGCATCTCGCAGATGTCAGATAATTCGTTGCTCATTGGCTGGAAAGGAAAGGAGGAGACGAGACAAGGGGAAGAGGCAAGAGTGAGAGGCAAGAGTGAGAGGCAAGAGTGAGAGGCAAGAGTGAGAGGCAAGAGTGAGAGGCAAGAGTGAGAGGCAAGAGTGAGAGGCAAGAGTGAGAGGCAAGAGTGAGAGGCAAGAGTGAGAGGCAAGAGTGAGAGGCAAGAGTGAGAGGCAAGAGTGAGAGGCAAGAGTGAGAGGCAAGAGTGAGAGGCAAGAGTGAGAGGCAAGAGTGAGAGGCAAGAGTGAGAGGCAAGAGTGAGAGGCAAGAGTGAGAGGCAAGAGTGAGAGGCAAGAGTGAGAGGCAAGAGTGAGAGGCAAGAGTGAGAGGCAAGAGTGAGAGGCAAGAGTGAGAGGCAAGAGTGAGAGGCAAGAGTGAGAGGCAAGAGTGAGAGGCAAGAGTGAGAGGCAAGAGTGAGAGGCAAGAGTGAGAGGCAAGAGTGAGAGGCAAGAGTGAGAGGCAAGAGTGAGAGGCAAGAGTGAGAGACAAGAGTGAGAGACAAGAGTGAGAGACAAGAGTGAGAGACAAGAGTGAGAGACAAGAGTGAGAGACAAGAGTGAGAGACAAGAGGGAGAGACAAGAGGGAGAGACAAGAGGGAGAGACAAGAGGGAGAGACAAGAGGGAGAGACAAGAGGGAGAGACAAGAGGGAGAGACAAGAGGGAGAGACAAGAGGGAGAGACAAGAGGGAGAGACAAGAGGGAGAGACAAGAGGAAGAGACAAGAGGAAGAGACAAGAGGAAGAGACAAGAGGAAGAGACAAGAGGAAGAGACAAGAGGAAGAGACAAGAGGAAGAGACAAGAGGAAGAGACAAGAGGAAGAGACAAGAGGAAGAGACAAGAGGAAGAGACAAGAGGAAGAGACAAGAGGAAGAGACAAGAGGAAGAGACAAGAGGAAGAGACAAGAGGAAGAGACAAGAGGAAGAGACAAGAGGAAGAGACAAGAGGAAGAGACAAGAGGAAGAGACAAGAGGAAGAGACAAGAGGAAGAGACAAGAGGAAGAGACAAGAGGAAGAGACAAGAGGAAGAGACAAGAGGAAGAGACAAGAGGAAGAGACAAGAGGAAGAGACAAGAGGAAGAGACAAGAGGAAGAGACAAGAGGAAGAGACAAGAGGAAGAGACAAGAGGAAGAGACAAGAGGAAGAGACAAGAGGAAGAGACAAGAGGAAGAGACAAGAGGAAGAGACAAGAGGAAGAGACAAGAGGAAGAGACAAGAGGAAGAGACAAGAGGAAGAGACAAGAGGAAGAGACAAGAGGAAGAGACAAGAGGAAGAGACAAGAGGAAGAGACAAGAGGAAGAGACAAGAGGAAGAGACAAGAGGAAGAGACAAGAGGAAGAGACAAGAGGAAGAGACAAGAGGAAGAGACAAGAGGAAGAGACAAGAGGAAGAGACAAGAGGAAGAGACAAGAGGAAGAGACAAGAGGAAGAGACAAGAGGAAGAGACAAGAGGAAGAGACAAGAGGAAGAGACAAGAGGAAGAGACAAGAGGAAGAGACAAGAGGAAGAGACAAGAGGAAGAGACAAGAGGAAGAGACAAGAGGAAGAGACAAGAGGAAGAGACAAGAGGAAGAGACAAGAGGAAGAGACAAGAGGAAGAGACAAGAGGAAGAGACAAGAGGAAGAGACAAGAGGAAGAGACAAGAGGAAGAGACAAGAGGAAGAGACAAGAGGAAGAGACAAGAGGAAGAGACAAGAGGAAGAGACAAGAGGAAGAGACAAGAGGAAGAGACAAGAGGAAGAGACAAGAGGAAGAGACAAGAGGAAGAGACAAGAGGAAGAGACAAGAGGAAGAGACAAGAGGAAGAGACAAGAGGAAGAGAGAAAGGAAAAGAGAAAGGAAAAGAGAAAGGAAAAGAGAAAGGAAAAGAGAAAAGAAAAGAAAGAAAGAAAGGAAGGTAGGTGTGCTCTGTGCCACCTGTTGAGTTAGGTAAAAAGAGCTCCACTGGCATGTAAACTGTTAACTGTCTTCTTAGCTTCTGGCTTAACTGCACCTTCATAACTTGCAACAACCAAATATCCTTAAAAGCCTTTGCAGTTTCACGTTTTATTAGTTCATTCCTAAGAGCACAAATCTAATATTTCAGAACATATTCATACTACAATAACAATAAAGTCCCAGAATCTATTAGAAATGTGAAGACGGAAAACATGTATTAGCAGGACGTGAAACTACCATCGGCCCACAGCTCTAAGCCTATTCATTGCTTTGTGATGAACACACGATATTTTCTTTCACCTTACGTTGTCCTGAAGGTTTTTACTATCGCTATGTCAATAACTGACATGTGAGTAAAACAAATCGTACTAAGAGTTGCCTTAAAATGGCATCATAATACGAAAACAGCAAAATACATGAAACTAATATCGCTTCATCACATTTCGTGGTCCCACTAAGTTTCAGTACAGCATCACTCATTTATGACAGAATATGATCACACAATATTACCCATTTTTGGCTTTCCTAAACTGTTTTTCGCAGTAATTGCGCACCTTGGGGCGGTTGTACAACGCCCAGTTAGCAGCTGGTTAAGCTCTAACCCCGGAATAGCGCGAGAAACGCGTTGTACGACCCCGAGCTAACGCCTAACCTGAGAATAAACTCGGGGATGGCTTAGGCGGTGATTTCTGGCCGGTTAGCGAGCTTAACCACGGAATAAGTTTTAAAGAGGGCAGGAATACCCATAGATTCAGACAGCGGTGACGAGTTTTTGGCTGAAGTGTTCATAACAATGAGGAAGGAGAAGAAAGTGAGACGCCGCCCGAATTATTTTGATGAATTCGACGACTCAGAATTTATCAGTAGATTTCGCTTGTCAAAGGAAGCCGTGCTTCGTCTTTTCAATCTTGTACGTCAGAAACTGGAAACATAGGGTGGAAGGTGAAACTATTTCTCTGTTTTCTAAGATAATACTGTTAAACTGTGTAAAATGTATTTCCTTTCCGTACTTCGTGAATTCCACTGTGTTATTTCTCTAAATTAGGTACATTAAAACGACTATTCGTGCCAAAATAGTCTTGCATATCTGGCGTGTGTTACAGTTGTTGCAGTAGTAGAAAGGATTGACTCGTTTTATTGAGAAGACAGTCCCATAATAGACTTAACGAAATCGAAAACCCACACCACTTATGGGTACTATTTGTATGGCAGTTTTAACAAAACGAAGATTCTCATGTTGCAAAACGCTTTGATAAGACGGTAGTGTCCCAATTTCAGACACATGACGTCAATATTTATACACAATTTTTTCTATTGGAAATGATTCTTTTTGTAAATACCACAGCAGTGTCAGAACAACTTTATTTTTTTTATTTATTTATAAGTTAATAAGAACAACTTCAGCCTTTAGTGAATATATTTGGATGAGAGGCCCATTATTGCTTCAGAGCAACAACATTGAATCCCACCATTCTTCACTGAAGTCTGAACTATTTGCGCTTACTCAAGCCAAGTTGAACACACTAATATTATCAGGAAACTATGGAACATAGCTGTTGTGTTTCTCAACATTAGTGTTATCCACACCAGCCCATCTGAAAACATCTTGACTTCTTCAGTTTATCTGTATATACTTTATATGACTTCCAGATGGGTGAAGATAAGGTAGCTGTCAACAGCTGTTACGTATTTGAAACAATGCATTTTCTTGCCATCAGCTGTACATTGTAACTTTATTCTCTGCTAGATTCGGTTTTTTCAACCATCATCAAGGAATAAAAGTAATACACACGGATGGTTGAAAAATACATTGTGTAATTACTGTGTTGTTATTACAAAATCTGCAGTGGTCAAACAGCTGATCATCAAGAGTAACAAACACTGCAGATTTTATAACAACACAGTCATTACACAATGTATTTAAAAAATTCCATTCCAGATGTTAATTTCTAAATTAAACTCCGTGACGCCTGTGTTGTCGGTGGTTATTGCAGTCTCTGAAAAGATGACATGACGTTCATTATTTCAAGAAGCTGCTTGCCTTTCAAAATAGTTGCTACATTATCTGCCTACGAAAAATTCATCATCTACCATATTGGACGGAATATTCTTATCTAGAAACGTTGCATCAGAATCAAAATGACTAGTGCGGCCATCTGAAGAAAGTTTAATTAAATTGTGTATTTTTGTATACACAACTACAAATTTATGTTCGACAAAAGGTCCACCGACAATCTGGAGCCTATGCTGCCTTAATGCAGCACAATATTTTCTGGTCTCTTTCTTTAGCGTGTCATTTCTGTCGCAGCTGATCACTGGTTCTGCATGATGATGATCGTTAATTATAGAGATCGCATACTTTCTCCCCTGCTTTATTCTGAAATTTGGAAAGATATCTTATTGGTCAAACAACGAAAACCTAATCATTTAACCAGTTTCAAGAGATATTTCATTATACACACATCACAAGCTTAGTTAAATGTTTTGACTGACCTTTTCACTACAAGATACTGCATGCGTTTTCTTGTTCTCTATTATGCTTCTGAAATCGTGAACGATATCGACAAGCTTTAATATATCTTCCAGGGAATAGTTTTGGGCTCTCGATCATTTTTCACTAATTTTAATCTAGCTCTTTTTGCAGATGACTAGACGTAAATAAACTTCAAAAACGCGCGAAAACACCCAGAGTGTTCTCCCGCTGTCGCCAACTTAACTGAACGAGATCGCTATTCCAGGGTTAACCAACCAGAGAATAAAAAGGCATCGTACAACCATGGAGGTAAAAATAAGAGGAGATGTCATGACGTCGCAAACTTGAAGCCAACCCAAGTGAAGATCCGCCATGTTAGCTACCCCAAAGCATTCGCTACTGGTGGTTTGATTCCGTGTAGTCGTGAAGTGTTTTGATAAATGACTGCTACATCGCTTACGGGTGTACTAATCGTTCTAATTGCAGTCTAAAGTTTAAACAAATCACATTTCATTCGTAAGTGGACATATTTAAGCGTTATTTTCTTATATGTAGTACTTGAAATTCTGATGCACTGTAAATTTGTACAGTATGGTTTTATTTCTATGAATTGACTTTAGATTTCCTATCAATCCTACGCAAAGAGCTCTCTGGAGGTGAGCTTGGTTTTCATTATTTGGTTATTCCCAAGTAACTGAAAAGTCCTGGCAAGAAATATCCTGGAAATGGGGGCTAATGTTTTAAAATGCGATAATTTAATATAAATGTAATGTAACTACATGTAGTTAATTAAATCTTCAGTAAAATGTGTGGAACACCTGTTACAGTGGTTAAATTATAAGTACTTAAAGGGTTACATATTTGTTAAAGCAAAGTTCCCTATCTAAGTCCAGGCAATTTAGATAATGACAATCAGTGTGCGGTCGTGTTACCCTGTAAATTGCTGTTATTTGCCACACTGAATGTCACTTGGTAGGTACAATTTAAAAACCATGCAGATGTGTAAACTACAATGGGCCTGACAATCTTAAATTCCGTTCTTTTCCATCGTAATTTAACGAATCTTTCACTTTGTTGACGTGACAGCTGGCTTGTTTATATCATCCCTGCATACATCTATGGGACTTGCAAAGGAAGTAAGATAAGTTTCTTGCAAATTTGGACATTTAAAATTTGCATTTGACTTGGAAATGCAACGATTACAAATTGGTGCCTCTAAACTATCAATCATTGCTTTTGGTGTTCTGGCTTTATCAATCATCGACACAAACACAATGAAAATGAATTCAAATGGATTATGAAAGCACGCTTTCCGTAGCTCATATTTCTCTTCTCGGTTATTCCAAGTGTATAAACAAAAAGGAATTACAGTACTGAGGACAGAAGCGACATATTTTCGTGTCGTATTACTGTATCGAATACGCATTTAAGACCAGAAAAACGTTTAAAGTTGCGTTCCTTATGCTGTGTCGTTCACTAAAACAGGTGTAACATTTACTATATAAAATAAATATCGCGTGCACACGACAGAAATAACAAACAAGAAGCAATTGTAAACACTCGTCTGCTAATGTTTTGGGGGATCCAAGATGGCGGCAGGCCCCGCCCACTGGCTTCAAAACAACGTACAGCGTAAGTCTGTAGCGCCATCTCCCCTTATTCCACCTCCATGCGTACAACGCGCTGTCAAAGTTATACCGTGGTTAGCTAACCTTTGATTTAACCGGGCGTTGTACAACCGGCCCCTTACAAGATATTTCTCAACCGTTATAACATACGAAGCACACTGAAAATTTAATTTACACAGAGTGAATTATATAAAACTTGGACCGCAAACATTGCAGAAATGGAAAGTGCTATTCATGTGCGATTTCCACAGAACGGATTGCTAGTCAGAGGCTTGTATTGTTAGCCCGTAGAGTGTCTGTAATAATTCTTGGAAGTGTATTTTTCGTGCAAACACACACTTTTTTTGAATGGAACAACGAACACTAACACCAACAAACTAAAAGTAGGGTAAATTGGAATTTCAGTGGTGTTTGTTGAAGGATTCTAGTACGAGTCATTTACGAGATACCGTATTTTGAAAAGTTCCCACTCCAACACCTACCTAGGGTAACCAGCGTATTTTGAGTGAGGATTTGCACACGCGACATGTTGCCACTAAATTTGTCGCGCCTTCCCCCCCCCCCCCCCCCCCCCCCAAAAAAAAAAAAAAAAAAAAAAAAAAAAAAAAAAAAAAACGCGCATGAATGTGTCAGGACTTCAAAACAGAGAAAGTAATTAAAACTTTTTGAACAAAGCCATTACAGGTGATGAGAGTTGGTGTTACGGATATGACACGAAAACCCAGCAAGCGACAGTTTGCGGTCGAATGTTCAGACGATGGTCGTAGTACCTTTTATGTACATGAAATTGTGCATCGAAAATTTGTACTTCCTGGCAGAATGTCAGACTTAAGTATTTTTTTCGAAGTTTTAAAACATCTGCAAGAGGATTTGTGGAGGAATGCTGGAACTTATGGCTATCAAGTGTATAGGAGCTGCCTTTATCATTTATAACTTTATTCCAATTGGCCCCAGTGCTTTTCCATTTTTCACAGCTTTACAAATTTCTTGCGAGGTTATCTGTCGTGGACATGGATATTTATCTTCTTCCATCAAGTTTAACATGTCTTGTATAAATTGGCTTCTTTTCTCTGTGAGCAGCGCTTGGTAATACTTAACCCACTCCTAAGCTTATAAGAGGAATCTCAGCACTTTTCGAACCATCACCACCATCACCACCACCACCCTGCTTGCTCTACTACCATCTAAGTTTTTGTTTATATCCTCTCTGACTTTCAGCACACCTCATTTTATGCTTTAGTAATGGCCCTTTGTGTTTCTTTCTGTTTAGCTTCATATGTTTTATGGACTTCATCAAGCCAAGTGCTGAGCTATTTATTATAAGCCTCCTTTTTCATTTTCACCAATTTCTCTCCTATATTCCACCATTGATTCCTCCTTTCCCATCACCCCCCCCCCCCCCGCCCCCACCTTTACCAGTGCTTCAAAGGCCACCTCAAGTATAATTACTTTGGCAGACCAATACATACTTTCTACAGCATCATCCTTGATGTGTAATACCCTGGCTGCCAATCTAGGTTGATAGAGGAAATGTGTTGATCTTGCTTCAGGCAGATTCTTCACAGTGTCAAGTTGCTAACATTCTACACCTAGTTACTGAATTAAAAGTAGTAAATTACCTGGCTCAGCTTGAAAAATAAGAGCCTCATTAAGTGTCATGTTTCATTTTTAGAAAAAATGTGAAAATTGCAAGTTTTATGTAAACATTTTTACATTCACAGTTAAAAAAATTATTAAAGTTATCTTAAAAACTAGTTGCCAAATCAAACAAACGAAAGAACGTATGAAATAAAAAGCAATGGCTGCTCGTTTAATTGGTCAACATAAAACAACTTTCCTCTGATAAATGATGTTCTGCAGTCCATCAAAATGACAGAGATATGTAGAATTCTCTTCATGTTTCCAGAAAAATATATATGTATTACATACAAGTTAATTTTTGTATAAAGTACATAATTTAAAAAATTGACATGGAACGAGTGGCTATACAAAAAAAGAGCAAAACCAGTCAAGTGAGATCGAGGCGAGAGAACGAGACTAGCTGAAGTGAACTGTGAACAATGTTCCACGGAATGAGACCAGACATGACAGAAGTGAACTGTGAACAATGTTCCACAGAATGAGACCAGACATGACAGAAGAGAACTACGAAAGAACATCTCCCTAGTTGTTCCTTTGGACCCATTTGTTCGACTCTACTGGATGCCTTTAGACATTGCGTGCTACAGGAAATTTTGATTCCTGTGCTTAACAGAAATTTAAATTTCGTGATCCAAAGCTCAGATAATAATGCAATTTGCACCAAACTACACTCACACATATTATGTTTCTACCTCCTTTGTCATCACTGCGAACTACTATGTTCCCAGAACTGTTAGATACTACAAATAATCTCGCTGAGACACCATTTGAACTTGGTGTCTACAATTGGAAGGTAAACGTATGTTACATGCCGCACAGAAACGTTCCTTTTATTTTTCTTTCTTCACATTTTTAGACATAACGCATATCAACAATCCCATGCCTCACAAAAGAGGCTGAAAAAATGGTTTTAATTTCCAAGGACAAAACACTGAGGACCATCAAGAACCAGATTGACTGCTTAAGATGAAAGAAAAAGATGAAAACATTGAAAGTTTTGTTAAGCATGCTTGCTTTAATTTTAATAAGCAGATTGATAGGGGGGAATTTTGTCTGCTATTCAATTATGAATATGCTCAGTACTTGCAATTCGTAACTGAGCAGAACTCTATTCTTTTGAGAAAACAATTTCTGCCATATCATTGACAAATACTGAAATGAAATAACACACTTCCAATCAAGCAGTATCCAAGAAGTCTTTAATACTGATTACAAAATAGGAGATGCTGATTTCGACTTTCAATGTACCAATATATCAACAGCAGAAGAAGAATACAATTCATTTGGAGACCACAGTGACAATAAAAGGATGCACAGCAGACTAAAATCACTGAGCTCCTATCAAGATTCCACTGAAAAGTACAGAATGCATGAAGTTTTTTTTTACTTCTGAGCATCAACTATTGAAAGAGAACTGTCACATGGATTGTGATCAACTTTTCGTTCGAACTAGTATCAATGATGACAAAAACTGGGCTGCCAAATATTATGTAAACAATAAGGGAAAGAAGAAAACCATCCTTCCAAACATAAGCATATATAAAGCTCATTAAATATTTCAGACCAAGAGTTCTTGTATATAAAAAGTATTAAGCCAACCACGTAAAACTGTATTCAAAATTGTTTACAGAAGAGGGCAGGATATTGATGGTTTCTAATTACTGGAAGACAGAGGATTTGTCTAAGCAAACATGAATATATCGGAGGCCATACTGTTGAAATAAAACATCAGTAGAAGTATCCTAAGAAAGACAAAGGATAACCCTTGTTTATATTTTTGAAATAATGGACAACAACTGAGTGTCTGAAAGTTTTTATTACATGCATGCTTTGATATTAACTGACAATTCAACTTTGAAAAAATTAAAGGTGAATCTGCAGTAGATCTTCGGGACAAACAAGATAATCCTTTCTCAGTTGGCGGCAATGCTAAAAATTACATGCACACACCTATTAAATCAGTCCCATGCATTGAGAATCATTATCTACCAACGCAGAAGTCCCACAAGTTTATAGGAGGAAGAACTATAGCAATTATCTATGGAGACAATGCTAATCTCTCTACATTTTCAAAAATATTCAAAATTAAATTCAATACATCTTTGTGGCCAACACAGATTCAAGCGAGTTTGCAGAACTTAACAATATCACAATATTTGACTATAAAGTGAAACAAGGAACTTGCTGTATGTGGCATGTGGAAGATGGAAGTGAAGGGAAATTTCAACACCCATGTACAAATTTATTGTAAAGATGGTCAATTCACATGTAGGAGATTCTGCAGACTTTATATTTTACTCAGACAATTCTCATCCTTTAAAAAACTAAATACTTCATGAAAGAGCGTACAAGAAATGGAGATGAGTATATTTGCCAAATGAAATGGACATGAAGTGAGGAAGCAATGTCTGTTTCCCATCACTGTTCAGTAGATTACAAGCATGAAGAAAAATCCACAATTTCATGATGTCTTTGCATCATCATACGATTTCACTGATTTTAAAAACCTTTTGAGTAAACTAGATAAGCATTTCATGATGAACAGAGATCTTAAAAAAATCCCGTTGAAAATTTAAAACAGTTCATGATTCATGAAGACCCCTTCAAGTTATTGTAAAATTTTTTTAGTGAAGATTATCAAGCCGCAAAAATATTCCAAAGAGAAGTCGACAGAAAGAAAATTGAGTCAAACCATGAAAGGCAGAGTAAACTGAGGAGATAGTCATGAAATACAAAAATATAATCTGCTGGAAAATAGAAAATCATTTGTTACTGGAAAGTTGTGCAAGCCTCCAAAATACCAACAGAAATATCTAACAAAAATAATGACTTAATTTCTCTAGTCAATGGAAAATATGTTCCAACTCTTCATTTTAACTTTTCTGGTCCTCTCAGTGTCAACAAAAACTATTTTTTCTTATTAATTGTACAAGCAATGTCACCAAAGTGTTCAAAAATTTTGTCGAATTTATAACATTTAAAATGTGCTGTAATAGTAAGGAAGTTTTCAGTTTTTATACTATAAAAATTTTTGTACTTCAAACATTATCTGTTTTCACCAGCACACCAGGCAGCAGAGGTTGCGAGATCGATCGATAGGGGCAAAACACAGACTCAAGAAATGCGCCGCCAGTGTAGATCAGTCAGTTCCAGTCTGTCATCCAGTGAGTCACCGAGCCAACAGTCGCAGCCCAGGGGGAGTCGCAGTTGAATAGATTAGTACTTGTTTCATAGATCATGAATATGACACTTCGTAATGATGTGGAACATGTCAGGTTAATAAAAGGTGTCTATACAAGATGTTTCATTACACAAAAAATTACATGACACTTAATATTTTTAATTTTTTTTGTGGGGGGTTGGGGAAATTACCCGCTTGCTATATCCAAAAATTCATCTAATGAATAGAAAGAGTTGCCATTAAGAAATTCTTTTAATTTCCTTTTAAATGCTATATGGCTATCTGTCAGACTTTTGATGCTATTAGGTAAGTGACCAAAGACTTTTCTGGTAGCATAATTTACCCCCTGCTGAGCATGTGTGGAAAAAAAACACACAGATGATGTGACTTACCGAGTGCTGGCAGGTCGATAGACACACAAACAAACACATGAAATTCAAGCTTTCGTAACAAACTGTTGCCTCATCAGGAAAGAGGGAAGGAGAGGGAAAGACGAAAGGATGTGGGTTTTAAGGGAGAGGGTAAGGAGTCATTCCAATCCCGGGAGCGGAAAGACTTACCTTACAGGGGAAAAAAGGACAGGTATACACTCGCTCGCTCGCGCGCGCGCCCACACACACATATCCATCCGCACATACACCGACACAAGCAGACATTATATATTGTGAGTCTACAGTGAAGATCTCTAGCTCTTTAAATAAGTGTCTGCAGGATGATCTCGGATGAGCTCCAACAATTATTCTGATTACACGCTTTTGTGCAATGAACACTCTTTTACTCAATTATGAGTTACCTCAGAATATGATGCCATACAAAAGCAAAGAATGAAAATAACACCTATTTTCATTGTTTGCTAAGCTAATTCACTGAGATGTATATCGCCAAAATTTGCAATGACCCTAATAGCATAAGTAGCTGAACTCAAACATTTCAGTAGATCCTCAGTGTGTGTGTTTTCTAGTTCAACCCCTCATCAATGCATACACCTAGAAATTTTGAATATTCTACCTTAGCTACAGATTTCTGATCAAAGTCTATATTTATTAATGGTGTCATTCCATTTACTGTGTGGAACTGTATGTACTATGTTTTGTCAAAGTTTAATGAGAGCCCATTTGCAGAGAACCACTAAATGATTTTCTGAAAAACATCGTTTACAAGTTCACCACTTAATTCTTGTCTGTTGGGTGCGATAGCTACACAGGGTGGTCCAAAAGTCAGGAAACACCCTCATAACATTCAAATGGAGTAGCAAACAAGGAAACAGAGTCCCTACACACGAGGAACAGGAAGGGGGAAACTTTATAGGCTATGCCACAAACATGGCGGCGATCTTGAAAGCCGCCATCTTGGATTCAACTCCAAAATTTCAAATGGGAATGTGGTCATGTGACATATCAAACAGATAGAGAATTTCACCAGAAAAGCAATGCCGTTGTTATTTTAAACATAGCTCTATTCATTCTCGGGTTATAGCCCGTTACATGTGGCTGCTGTGGGAAGCTTGGCAGCGTGTGTGTTATGTGCCGAAGAGACATTACGCCGATGCTACATAGTCCTGAGAGACCACCAACAGTCATAGGAATGGCTCGATATGTTGTCCATTATGTTGGATTGTTAATGCTATCCTCTGAACCCAGTCCTGATGAACTTTGACAAACATATCTGGCTGAATTTGACCACATGCATCAACAACGCGCTGCTTTAGATGATGCAAATCCCGTATTTTCACAGAATAAACCAGTACTTTGACATGATCTCAAAGATAAAAATCCAAAGGAGTCAAATCTGGTGAACGTGGTGGCCACTCCACAGCACCCCTACGACCATCCACTTTTGGGCGAACAGCATATCCAGGTATGCTCGCACATTGTGCCCATAATGCGGTGGGGCTCCATCATGCTGGAAGAATTCCGGAAATGTCTCGTCCTCCATTAACAACGAGGGAAACACTTCTTCAACCAATAACTTCAGATAATCGTTGGATGTTAACGTACCATCAATAAAAGAAGGTCCAACGACTTTGGTACCCTACACCAGACCATCACTTTTTGAGTCGACCGTTTTTGGAAGCATCAATCTAGTGCGAATTTGTGTGGGACCAGTATCTGTGATTCTGCTTGTTTACTTCACCACCGCCGGCCGCGGTGGTCTTGCGGTTCTAGGCGTTGCAGTCTGGAACCGCGGGACTGCTACGGTCGCAGGTTCGAATCCTGCCTCGGGCATGGATGTGTGTGATGTCCTTAGGTTAGTTAGGTTTAAGTAGTTCTCAGTTCTAGGGGACTGATGACGTAAGATCCCATAGTGCTCAGAGCCATTTGAACCATTTATGAACTTCACCTGATAGGGGAAACGTGGGTTTATCTGCCCTGCTGTGTCACCCATTCTGCGAACTGTACCCGACGGTCTGGGTCATCCTCGTTCAGGTGTTGGAGCAGCTGAATTCTGTACAGGTGCCATTTGTGCTGCGTTAAAATTCGCAGTATGGAGGTACGGCTAACCCGACATTCTTGTGACAGGCGACGAGTACTCTGTTGCGGACTCTTGCTAAATGATGCCAACACGCTCACTGTTGTTGCTTCATGGGTGGCAGATTTTGGTCTTCCAGCCTTAGGTTTATCTGTGACAGAACCTGTTGCTCGAAATTTGGCCAAAAGCTTGGGAACTGCTCTGTGAGTGACGGGCTGTCTGGTTGGGTGACGACTGTTGAAATCCTCAGCAATGACCTGTGTGCTTCTTTCTCCTGATATCAAGATGATTTCAATGCGTTCTTAATGTGTTAAGGACATGTTGTAACCTGTAAATAAGGAAACAATGATTAAAACGTTAGCACGAGTAAATTATGCCTAACAGTTAAACACATGTAACATATGGGACAGTCACTTTGCACTGTTTCAGACTCCATTTTATGACTTCTCAGTACGTAATACTCACGCTGCCGAGCGTCCCACTGCTGCCGCAAGTAATTGGTTATAACCCGAGAATGAATAAAGCTATGTTTAAAATAACAACTGCATTGTTTTTCTGGTAAAATTCTCTATCTGTTTGGTATATCACATGACCACATTCCCATTTGAAATTTTGGAGTTGAATCAAAGATGGCAGCTTTCAAGATAGCCGCCATATTGGTGGCATAACCTATGAAGTTTCCCCCTTCCCGTTCCTCGTGTGTAGGGACTCTGTTTCCTTCTTTGCTACTCCACTTGGATTTTATCAGGGTGTTTCCGGACTTTTGGACCACCCTGTACTTGTACCATCGGCAAAAAGTATCAGCTCCGCATCTTCATGAATATAGAATGGAAAGTCATTAATATATATTAAGAATTGCAGAGGACCCAAGACCGAACCTTGCGGCACCCCATTCTTGATTGTTCCCCAGTTTGAGAAATCACCAGTTTTTTGCATATTATGTGAACTGCTTATTTCAACTTTCTGCACTCTTCCAGTTAGGTACGATTTAAACTATTTGAGCGCTGTCCCATTCATACCACAGTACTTGAGCTTATCTGGAAGTATTCATGATTTACACAGTCAAAAGCCTTTGAGAGATCACAAAAAATCCAAACGGGTGACTTCCAGTTACTCAGAGCATTTAATATTTCGTTAGTGAAAGTATATATAGAGTTTTCCGCTGAAAATGCCTTTCTGGAAACCGAACTGACTTTAGCTCAGCCTCTACCTAGTGACCAGAGCAGTGTATATAGCGGACTTTTACGTCACCAGCAGCGAAACTAATGTGGACTATTGTGGAGAGCTTGTACCACAACACCTGGACTATCTTGAGTTGAGTAATTTTCTATTCTTTTGAGTAAAGAACCCAACTAATACTTGTGGACAGTTTGTATTACAGAAGAGGATACCGGCCACCAAACAATATCCCCTCCTTGCTTCCCACGGTATGTGCCTACAGTGAGAATGAGATGACACAAAAAATTTTATTTTAACTGTTATTTTCAAACAGATAAATTATGTAACTTCCATATTAATATTACAAATTCTGAAAAATGGTGAGTATACTTACTTGTTACAGACAGAGGGGCCACATTGGCAAAATCATGTTGTATTCATGTTTAGGATAAACAGTTGTTTCATTACATTAGAAAGTCTCTCAATTATTTTGTTAAGTCCCATAGTGCTCAGAGCCATTTGAACCATTTTGAACCAATTATTTTCACATTACAATTAAAAATGTATCAGGATACTGATTTTTTCATATTACACAGTAGTCAGAAAAACAACAATGGTTATTTGAAATTCTCTTTAATACAGTTGTGGAAATCAAGTGGTTTAGCACTTCAGCTCTTACACCATCCAAAATTTTAGTGAAACCGTTACAGAGAGTTTCAAAGTTTTGTTCTGCTGAGCCTATCAATTTATTGACGGGGAAAAGTTACAACCTCTAAAGTTTTAAACTTCAAATAATCCATCCATATTACAAAAACTTATGTATACACATACGTATATTCCTCATCTCCTAAACCACTGGATCAGTTTCAACTAAATTTGGTACACACATCCCTTACTGTCAGGCAACAATTGCTGTGTGGGTAAGAACCACCTACCTATTACAGTTCAGGAGTAAAATGCCATACACATTGAGATGGAAAAACGGTCACATCATGCATGACGTTTAAATTTATTATAACTAAATAGCTGAACAGATTTCATAAAACTTGATAACAAGATAGCTCAAATCCTGAGGAAGGACAAGCCTTATTTACAAAGTTTTACAGTACAAGATACTTACCGACTAAGAATCTTACGTGAATTAGGGGAAAGTATTTACCCTTTCGCTTTTGAACTTTATCATTTTTGTGAAAATGCTTGTGTTAATCAATTTGTGCTACTTGATAAAATTGAAAGAAACGAATACAGTGCTTATACAATCTTCGATGTGTTTAATCCATACTTCCAAGCTATTTGTTTGCATAATATGTAGCTACTATGCTTGCTATCCAGTATTTGCCAACGCGAGTACTTAGTGACTTGCGACAAACTTTATACTTAATTTCAAACCGTTACTCAATTTTTTCTGACTTGCAGCCCTCACAAAATTATGAGACGAAAAAAGTTATCACATACTACATTTTGCAGTTTTGCAGTTCATGCAGTAAAATGTCACATCAGGCACGATGTTTAAATTGAATTACCACTTTGCTGCTGACTCTATTACCAACACATTTAGCAGACAGTATTCACATTTGCTGCTGAATGTACCACAGAGGGAAGGGAGGGGGCAGAAAAGGACAGGGTGGAGGCGACAGATGGACGGAGAGGGGTGGGAGCATAATGGGTCGGTTGTGTGTGTGTGTGTGGGGGGGGGGGGGGGGGGGGGGGGTGCATACACAGGCAATGCCACATACTCAGATACTTACATATATGAAATCACAGTTGTGCATCGGTGTATTGCAAAGACCATTACTATGTAGTAGTATATGAAGAAAGTAGTTTATTTTAATTTACATATTGCACAGATAAATGTATAAAAAGCTATAACTCAACCAGGTTCTTGCAAGTTAACAGAGCAACATAACTTCATATTGTTTTAATACTTAACAAAAGTTATCTATAAATAAATTTGTAAATCCTAATTTTCAAATATGATTTCCCCACAACTTATTCCTTCATTTGCTTTCTTTCCAAGAAAGCTGTTACACGATCCCAGTGTGCTGTATGCTGCAATATGTTCTTTCCATTTACAACCATATCTTCTGGAACACCTGTCTCAAATGGTTGTTGCCACCTAAAAATAGAAATAAAGTGCTTTTTGTGTTGATTACCCACAGCAACAAACAGTGGATGTAAGTGATACAATCAGCAAAGAACTACAAGCACAGATTCACAGGACATCACTGGCAGAAAGAGACTTATGACACTGATATCCAGCTACACATGTAACAATAAGGACAAATAAGATTAGGCATTAACTCACATGTACATGAATTTTTTATTGGATAGTCAGTTCACTAGAAAGGGAATCACATATTAAATAAACTGATAAAATTCATCTACTTTTTCAAACAGACAGTCAGTAGATTAACATGTCCATTAAGTCTAAACACTATCTAATTCCTATAATGAAGAACAAGTACAAATACATAACCACTTAAGATGGATACACATTCATGTTCGGTGAGGAAAATCAACCAAATTTCACAGTAATCAACTACAGTGGAGTCACGCGAGGAGATCGCTGACAGTGACAACTGACTTGGTGCACCTGCTTTCCGCATGTACACAGTACCTCCGTGTTGTCAGTGCTCTACAGACGATTATGCTCCGATCACAATTACTCAATAGTTGACGTCTGTCACTTGCTGCTACAGTTTTGCCACATCGGTTGCCGGCTACCGCTCTGATACAGGCGGCACAGAAACACAGCGGGCTCGCTTCTCGAATGCTGTTATTGTGTAACGTAGGGCAATGTCTGAAGCGGTTGGCACGAGATAAGACAGCAATAGGAGATGATCTGTCCACAGCTGATTTTAAGTGACACATGACCTAATTGCACCAGAAGGATCATTGTACAGCCCTGAATTTAAACTTGTGTCCTAAACTAAACAAAACCCAGTGATTTGCAATGTAGCCAACAAAGTGGCAGTCAACAATCTACAGCAGAAGTAAAGTCACAATCACTTTTTTCACGGCTATTAGAGTTAACCTCTACAAGCAAACTCTAAGACCGAAAAACTCCAGTTTCAGTGCTAAAAGCAAATTGTAAGTTCTCTCTCTGACTGATTATCTGAAACCATCCTCTCACTGCCTACACCAGCTGCCGTATTACCAACTGATGAGCAGTCCTGTTTGGCACTCAGTTGCAGGTTATAGACAGCACAAGCAGATTTCAATGAAAAGCGAATGATAGGAAGAAAAACAAGTGCAAATAGATTAAGTGCAGTCTTCAGAAATTCTGCTTCATGCAATGTCACGCGAAGCTTGTCTAACATAAGCTCGTCTCTAGGATTATAAAAACTGTATACGTAACGCTGAATTGCGCCTTGTGTATCAGGTATACTGAAATACAAAATAAGAGGGTCAGACTCAGGATTCGGGATCTGAAAACATCATCAGGAAAGAAAGCCAGACAAGCACTTGGAAGTGAACCAATTGCTGTTGCAGTTTGGCAACAGTGAATGTGTGTGACATTGAGCACTCCGATTTCAGGAAAGCAGATACAAAGCCAGAAGTGTCAACTAACACATAATTTTAATCATACTATAGTTTCCACCAGTAGTTCCCATGGAAAGCTGGCAACAGTCCTCCCAGCAATCATCTGTTGCCAGCCACTCAATGCCTGTTGTGTGTGGTGAGTAGCACTATCTCCTTTCATATTGTCCATGTTCCATCCTGGGTTTTCTATCCTTTGAAAATTTGCTCTGACTGAGCTATTTTGCACAGATGAATTTGTATCCTGCATCAAACTGTAAGGAATCTGGCTATTACTTATACATCTTTATCCAAATGATTTGAAGGTTTCTCTCTAAATTACAATCTGTCTATCATACATATAAAACGCAATGTTGTGAATGACTCATCACACCCAAACCAAACTGCCAAAGACAGGATCTTTAAATCTGGAGAGACTGTTGATCTTATACTGAAGGCATTGTTTAGGAAGCGATTTTTGAAATCCCACGCATAATAGAAGGAAAGCTTTTTGAAAATATTAGCTATTAAGTCGATTTCGAAGATAGCTCTAAAGAACTCCTGAAGTTTCTTTGAAGCTACAGCTATGAAAATTGGTATTTGTCTTCTTGGTTATAGACATTTTTTTTAACAAAATCTGTGTTACAGTGTTTTTGGAAATTACAATGCTAATGTGGCGAAACAGAGAATGAGATTTTTTTACGCAAATATTTCATTATGAACATATTTTAAAGCTAAATCTCAAAACTGCAATTTGGCTTCTCAGTTAGAAATAAAAAAAAAAATAGCTGTTACACTGTTTTTGGAAATTCAACTCCTTAGGGGATGAAACGAGAGATAAAAGTGTGTAAGAAAATATTTTCTTGTATTAAAAAAACATTTTAAAGTTAAAAATCTGAAAATTGGTATTTCACTTATCAGTTACATATAAGAAATGTGTTTTAGGGATGAACGTTTATATGTAAATGTCTCCACAAGAATGCAAAAGGCATGATTAATGCCCATCTTTGACTCCAGCTAAAAGAATCACTTTTTGGTAAGAAGTACATTTGGGAAAGACCATGCTTCTATGGCCTTAATTAGCATGAAAAGTTTAGAAGTTAGTGCAATTTGTGAACATAAAAATTCAGTTTTAAAAAATCTGTGCAGAGCACACAGCCTGAGTGAGTGAAGCGGCAGATGCTAAGCTGGTAATGAATAAAACTAACTTTTACATGTAAATTATCTTTCCTGCAGAAGTTAGAATGGGTTAGACTTCTGAATAACTTAATCATGGGACTTTAAATTTAGATGCTTCATTACCAATATGAAAAAATGGCAAAAAAAATTTTATCCTCCGAGTTTTTCCTAAATACCCAGGTTTTTCTCAACCCTGTAGAAGATGTCACCAGCAAGGAGCTGGAAAGAAAGGAAGAAAGAAAGAAAAAAAGAGAGAGAGAGAGAGAGTGAGAGAGTTATGGAATCATTAGGTTAAATGGTAACCTAACAGGAAGCAAACCTTACAAGATGGTTTAAAAACCACTGAGAACAAACACGTGGGCCAGGACTGTTTTTTAATATTAATCACATTATAAGGCTGCTGCACAACCATGCCACAATAGTTTGGAATAAATTTAGTAGAATGACAATATCAATTGGGAATTCTATCTGCTGTAGAGAAGGAATGCAAAGTTTGTAAATGTCTCGGAAAGCACTAGCACATGTTCACGCAAGTAGGACCATCTAACCAGAGCTTCATAAAAGATGCCTGTGAAACATGTCCTGTTACCTTTAGTTGCTACTTGCTGAGAATTTCCTCACTCATTGACAGCATTTGGGAGATTCAAATGCATTATTAGCAAGTTTCTTCTTCTGAGTGTATTGTACCAGAGTTCTTGAGAATTTTATTTTCTTACAAATAAGTGTACATATTGTGAGTCAGAATAGCAAAATATGAATAGAATGTGCTGTGTATCAGACAAATATTTGGAATATGGGTTCAGGGTGAAAGTGAGGTAAGTTAGTGCATCCAGACCATACCTGAATAACAACAGAGAACTATAAACAGTGCAGATCCAGGTAAGGGTACACGTAATTCCAACAGAGCAATATACCTGTATGGTAATAGCTTGCTACCTATGCCACTTTTCCTGAGACTATTTTAACAAATGATACTGGAAATAATGTGTTTTGGACAGATCTTTAATGTGGGATACCAATCTGCACATTTCATTATACAAAAGCACAAGTACAAAAAAAATAACAAAATAAGGCACATTATCTTCGCATATATTGCGATTCAAATTCGGCACAGTTTGCTTCTGTCAGCCAAACACAGCACAGGACATGTGATAAAAAGTAACACCACTATTTTATCACACATACAGATTGAATACATGCAATGAGCGTTAAATGTGTAATTCAGGATCAAAAACTGCAAAACCTTTAAGATTGCAACAGAGTTACCGTACACTGCAAAAGATCTCTTTGAAACATTTTCCGCACAGTCTACTGCAATAAAGTGTTGAGAAATGTGCTACCTGTAGATCTCATCTTGCAGTTAGGTCTTTGTATCAGTAGTTAGGAAAGCAGACACAGTCTAACCCATTTAGGGAGCCCTGAACCAAAATTACAAATGGTAAACGTCCCAAACCTTCTCTGGTGTGGCAACCGTAAGCAGCATCGGAGCTCTACTGGGCGGTTTAATGATTATGTGTGTGTTCTCTTCCTGTAGTCTTGGAAACTGTCATATTATACATTGGTTGTAGAATACGAGTCATGTTGTAAGAATATATTCCAATCACAAGTAAATGAGTTGAACAGTGAGAGCACACAAGATGCCACATATACCTCTCATAGAAATGAAAACAACAAACTGGTGAACAGAGGAATTCGAATCAAAACTTCCAAAACAAAACGCAAGAGTAATAACGTGTGATACTTGTGTAGAACAAATAGGATGTACGTACTCCTGGAGGTCCCTTCCTCACAGCTTGCTGTTTCAAACTGACATTACACCATGACACTGCAATAAATACTTCTAAATATGTATGTTACAGTTTTTGTATTCTGTAGCATAGCAGCCAGTCAGTCCACGAAGATATGAATTTTGTTATTTCAATTATTTAAATCAAGATTATACACTGGACATCAATTTAAATATAGAAACATACATTTGCTGGAACTTACCATACAGCAATGAGGTCTCTTAATGATTGAACCAGTTGATCATTATTAGACAGTAAAGCATCCATATGTTCATTCCACTCACAGGTATTTGAGAATTTGTTGGAACTTTCAGATTCACGTGTTTCATCCGAGTGCATGCCAATGAGATGCTCTAAACGAGGATCGTCTGAAAATTATTTTTGTTTCATAAGCCACATCAAAGTTTCATCATCCTAATGATTTTACAGGTGTCACTTTGTTCTATTTTATTAAAAATGCAGCATTTTGCAGAAATTAATTCAGCCAGACCATCGTGAACACAGTTCTTACAAAGTTCTGGCACATAAATTGAAAGACCAATCATTATTTGCAATGTTTTTCCAAGTTACCATTTCTTACCTGCGAGGGTAGACATTTCAGGTAAACTTAGTGTCACATGTCTTGCCATCCTCTTTTGCGCCACAAGATCCAGTATATAGAACAAGTCATTATATGCTATACCAAAGTCCAATGACTCTTGTAAAGTAGAATCTCTGTTCATCAGTGATACCATGGTTTCATGCAACTGCAATCAAAGAAAGATTGGAGGCACAGTTTGGATATTGCAGTTCTGTCATTAACACCTCAAATAATAATAATAATAATAATAATAATAATAATAATAATAATAGCTCCTGTACACAAAAAAAATTTTAAAAAATGGCAGCCTCGATTCTAAGAGAGATGAAATCATTTATTACAGAAAATCTATTTCATTCACTACAGGACCCTCTTCAGTGCAAATATTAGTTTTAAAATTTGTGCAATAAAAGCACATATTATAACTTCAACATGACCTCAACACACAAACATAGCAGCCAGTGAACAAATATTTCTTCTGTTTCTGGTCACGTTGAATGAGGATGATGATGACTGGTTTGTGGGCTGCTTAACCGCACGATCATCAGTGCCCGTACAGTGTCCCAATCTTTACACAGTCAAATTTTAGCCACGGTCACAAATAATGATGATGATGAAATGATGGCGCAACACAAACACCCAGTCCCTGGGCAGATAAAATGCCCGACCCAGCCGGGAATCGAACCCGGGACTCTGTGATCCAGAGGCAGCAACGCTAGCCACTAGACCACGAGCTGCGGACGGCCATGTTGAAGTTGTTAGTATGTGCTTTAATTACACGAGTCTTCAATACTTATTTTTGTACTGAAAATGGCCATGCAGTGACTGAAATCAATTTGCTGTAATAAATGATTTCAAATCTCTTACAACTGAGGCTGCCATTTTTCTTGTTTACAGTACTAATACCGTGGTAGTTGAGAACATGGTTCCCAGAGGAATCCAACCTCAATAAAATAATTTACACCTACAGAAACGAACTTACAAAAATGAATCTTAAAGGGGAAAAAAACATTTTCTCAGCTTCCGGAATGCGTTCGACACAATTTCATACCTTTGACAACAAAACAGGAGCATATGGAATATTGGACAAGCTGAGTGATTGGACTGAAGATTTTCTAGGTAACAGAAAACAACATGTCATTTTCAATAGGGAGAAACCTACAGATGTACAATAAATAAATGTCCAAATGTTGAAAGTACCTTGAAGATTTTCATGGAAAATACTGTTGTGTACAGAGATGTTGCAACACTAGGAAATTTAATCTAAATCCAACACAATCTGCAAATGATCAATGCTTGGTGCAGGGACTGGCAGGTGACCCTCAACGTAAAACAAATTTAATGGATTGCAAATAAATAGGCAGGAAGACCCACTGCTATGTGGCTGAACAACTGCAGAACACTCACTGGATGCAATCACTCCCATAAAACATCTAGGAATGTATGTATGGAGCACTTTAAAGTAGAATGAACACATGAAACTTATTGCTGAGGCTGACACCAAACAGACTCATTGGAAGATCCTGAGGAGGTGGAGGCAACCCACAATGCAGGCAGCTTACAAAACCCTTGTTCAACCAATACTTTATGAACCTCATCAGGCTGGTTTCTGTATCAGATAGCAAAGACACAAGAATAAGGGCATACAAAGCAGAACAGCACATTTCGTTAAAGGTTCATTTAGTAAGAGAGTGAAGATGATGCTCAGCCAATCCCAGAGCGACGCTGCAAGAGAAGCATTCTGCACCACTGTGCACTTTACTGTCAAAGCTTCCAAGAGCATACATTCCTAGAATATATATATGAAGATAGTAATTGTACTCGAGAGAACAGATACCATTGATGACTGTGCAGCTTCTCTAGAATGAATGATAATTGAAACCTTCAGCTGCCTACAGGTGTTGTTGGTATACCTCGATGGGGACAGCTGGAAATGTGTGCCCCGACCGGGACTCGAACCCGGGATCTCCTGCTTACGTGGCAGACACACATTTTCAGCTGTCCCCATCGAGGTATATCAACAACACCTGTCGGCAGATAAGGGTTTCAATTAATTATCATTTATTCTAGAGAAGCTGCACGGTGATCAATGGTATCTGTTCTTTCGAGAACAATTACTATCTTCATATATATAGTTACAGGCTACCCAGCCATTGACCTTCGTCTGTGCGAATGCGCACAGGTTGCCTGAACTCTTATGGGAACCAACAACTTCGTGTGCGAGACTAATGAGCGAAAGGGCAAATATCTATTAGGTACATTACGTATATAGACGGTGGACAGTTGGGAATGTGGGTCTCACGGGAAGCGTGCAAGGGATAAGTCCCTGCAGTCGCACTATTCGTCTGTACCCTCGGTGGCTCAGACAGATAGAGCGTCTGCCAAGTAAGCAGGAGATCCTGGGTTCAAGTCCCGGTCGGGGAACACATTTTCAGCTGTCCCCATCGACGTATATCAACAACACCTGTCGGGAGCTGAGGGTTTCAATTAATTATGATTCCTAGAAGAGTTACTAGTATATTGCTTCCTACAACATATACAGAGTGTACATATAGTCCGGGAACACTTTCAATTATTTATTGCACAAGAACCAAACATTGGACAGATATTATACATGTCATTTTGAAGAGAAACCCTGAAAGTTTTTTTTTCATGTATGCCGCCACAGCGTAGTTTGGTAAGTTGCTGATAATCAGTGCTAGTCACAAATGTAGCGCGTTCAGGTGCAGAGCAAGCTTTCTGTGTGTTGGAATTCGAGAAAAACAAGTGTGCTACAGCTGTTCAACGATTGTTTAGAACCAAGTATGGCAAGAAGCCACCAACAAGGAAGGCCATTTACCACTGGCACAACAAATTTGTTACGACGGGTTGCTTGTGCCCGACAGAGAGGCAGATGTCCCAGTGTGAGTGAAGTGAATGTGGAGCATGTATGAGAGACATCTGTAAAGAGTCCAAAGGAATCTGTCAATCATGCATCCCGTGAACTCTAAATCGCTCCTATGACAGTGTGGAAAGTCCTGTGACAGAAGCTGTCTATGAAACCATTCAAATTGGAGCTAGTCCAGAAGCTCAATGACGACAAAGACAAGTTTTGTTTACAGTTGCAACAATTGAATGAGGATGGGGATGGCATTGCTGATCACTTAATTTTTAGCGATGAAGCCACTTTTCACACTAATGGGAAAAAGTGAACAGGCATAATTGTTGAATATGGGGTTCAAAGCATCCACATGAATGCATTGAATTTGAGCGTGATTCCCAAAGGTAAATGTTCTTTGTGCTGTGTCGCATCAAAAACTGTACAGGCCACATTGTTCTTTGCCGAGAGCACTGTCACTGGATATTCCTACTTGGACATGTTGGGGCAATGGCTGATGCCTCAAATGCAATCAGACTCTCCGTTCATCTTTCAGCAGGATGGAGCTCCACCCCGTTTTCATCATGAAGTTAGTCGGTACCTGAACACGGAGCTGCTGCATCGATAGATCGTCCTTGCTACAAAAGGGGACAGCTGTTTCGTGAAAGGGCCTTCCCGATCACCAGATCTCACTCCATGTGACTTTTTACTGTGGGGACACATTAAAGATCTAGTGTATGTACTGCCTCCACCACGTGATTTAGCAGAGCTCTGGGAGAGAATACGGGAAGCGACTGCCGCAGTCGATAATTGAAAGTATTCTTTGACTTTATGTACACCCTGTATTTCGCGAAAAGACCATGGAGGTAAAATTAGAGAGACCCCTGACCTCACATGAAAGCTTATCAGCAATCTTTCTTCCCACGAATCATTTGCGAATGGAATGGGGAAGAGGGTGGGGTTGAGACATGATACATAACGTACCATCCACCCACACCTGACTTTGCTTTGTGAGTATAGATGTAGATGTAGGGAATGGTGATAACCAGCTGACTGCACTTACTTCCATGATCTCATACATTACTGAAATAATTTCAACACAATTTAACCATTGTATCATAACGTAAGCGCATAATCCCTCCTCCATTCTAATATTTTTATTGAACAAATTTTTGCATGTCTTCATGTAGCTTAGTCTACCAACAACAAGTAAGGCACTCCTTCCTTTCTTTGGTGTATGAGGGTGGTTTGAAAAGTTCTCGGAATCACCACAAGAGGTCAGCACCAGCACAATGAGTGTTTCACGTGATATTCATTGGACTGTTGTCTGTAAACAGGTGTCATGCTCTTGGAAGAGAGCTGTGGCTGTGAAGTGGCTCTGTTGTTCCCACGTAGTGATTTGCAAAGATGGGAGAAAAAAAAAAAAAAAAAAAAATAAAATAAAATAAAAAATGAAAGTTCAAGATTCGAGCAGTGATTAAGTACTTTGTAAAGAAATGTATGAAAGCAAAGGACATTCATGCCGATTTCCAGAATACACTGGGGGACAATGCTCCTTCATATACAACTGTTGCCAAGTGGGTAAACGAATTTACATTTGGTCGAGAGATCTTAGATGATTAGCACAGTGGCCGGCCAAGACGTGTCACTACTCCAGAAATCATTGCATAAGTGCACAAAATGGTTGTGGAGGTTCGCCCACTGAAAGTGCGTGAAATTGCTCACACTTGCCAGATATCATCTGAAAAGGTATATTGCATTTAAACTGAGGAATTAGAAATGAAAAAATTATCTGCAAGATGGGTGCTGCGACTCTTGACATGTGCCCCCACACGTGCCGGCGGCATGGCAAAATTACACGCACTAAGATATAAATTGTTGTCACACCTACTTTATTAACCTGATATGGCTCTGACAGACTTCCATCTCTTCCCAAAACTAACAATTTTTCTTGGTGGACGCAGATTCACTTCAAATGAAGAATTGATAGCTGGAATTAGCAATTATTTTGCAAGTCTGGAGGAAACTCATTTTCGAGATGGGATCAAGGCACTGTAACATTGTTGGACCAAGTGCATTAGTCTACAAGGAGACTACATTGAAAAATGAAAAAAGTTTCAGTGATGTAAGTACTTTTTTTCTATTCCATTCTGAAAACTTTTCAAACCATCCTCATATCTTAATTAAATTTCCAGCTTCTAATAAAATGCCAAGGTGTTCCTTCCACTTAGTGACACCTGCAACACTTTCTAAAATCTAACAATATTATGGAAAGGGCAGCTGCTTCTCATCATATAGCACAGGTGCCGAGTTGCAGAAAGGCGCAAGAAAAAAACTGCCAGAAAATCAGCTTTCAGCCAACAAGATATTTATCAAAAATATGCTCCCCCTCCCTCTTCTCCACACACAAATACAACCTATGTTTGTGCCTATCTGCAACTCAGCATCTCCGGTATATGGTGAGAAGCAACTATCCTTTTCATAATACTGTTGCATTCCAACCTGGATTTTCCATTGCTTGACTTTCTACAATCTCTTCTTCATTAAGCACTAACCTCCATACTATTAGGTTGCTGCGTAAGTTCATAGCATTTGTGCCTAAGCTTATTAAACACAACAGATACACATAACAAGGATTTAGTCATCACTGACGTATTCTTCTTCAATATTTACAACAGTCTGCCAATGCCAGGGTAACTTTTCAATTCAACTGTAGGAATCATGTGGCTATCAGGTGAAGAACTAGTCGAGCCATGCTCAGACGGCGTTTTCATCTGGAAAGGGAGTACCTTGAAGGCTGTTTGATAGAGCAGAGAATGTGGAAATCTGAGGTCACAAGATCAGGTGAATAAGGTGGGTGCAGAGTGACTTTCCAACCCAGCTGCAGTACTACTTTTCAGTCCTGCAGAATGCAGGAGGACATTACTGTGGAGTAGCATCACATCACGCTATCTTCCTGGTCATTGTTCTTGGATTGCATTTGCCAGACATTTCAGTTGTTGACAGTAAATGTCAGCAGTAATGATTACACCTTAGGGAAGCAATTTGTAGTACACCATACCGTCATTGTTCTACCAGATGCATAACATTATCTTTTGTGGATGCATGCACATCTTGTACAGTGAGTAGATGCTGTGTTTTCCTTAAGTTAGCATAAAGACATCATTTCTCAACAACAACAACAACAACAACAACAACAACAACAACACAAGATACAAATGGTCGGTGTTGTTCATGAGCTAATTGATGACGCAAGCGGAGATGCATATATGGCCACCCACTCATTTTTGTGATTTTGGCTTGGGCCATGTGCTACCCAAACATCTAATTTTTTTACCCTTCCCCACTGCATGCACATATCTTCTTGTTGTCTTCAGTCCTGAGACTGGTCTTACGCAGCTCTCCATTCTACTCTATCCTGTGCAAGCTTCTTCATCTCCCAGTACCTACTGCAACCTACATCCTTCCGAATCTGTTTAGTGTATTCATCTCTTGGTCTCCCTCTACTATTTTTACCACCCATGCTGCCCTCCAATACTAAATTGCCTTGATGCCTCAGAACATGTCCTACCAAGCGATCCCTTCTTCTAGTCAAGTTGTGCCACAAACTCCTCTTCTCCCCAATCCTATTCAATACCTTCTCATTAGTTATGTGATCTACCCATCTAATCTTCAGCATTCTTCTGTAGCACCACATTTCGAAAGCTGCTATTCTATTCTTGTCCGAACCATTTATCATCCATGTTTCACTTCCATACATAGCCACATTCCATACAAATACTTTCAGAAACGACTTCCTGATACTTGAAATCTATACTCGATGTTAACAAATTTCTCTTCTTCAGGAACGCTTTCCTTACCATTGCCAGTCTACATTTTATATCCTCTCTACTTCGACCATCATCAGTTATTTTGCTCCCCAAATAGCAAACCTCCTTTACTACTTTAAGTGTCTCATTTCCTAATCTAATTCCCTCAGCATCATCCGACTTAATTCGACTACATTCCATTATCCTCGTTTTGCTTTTGTTGATGTTCATCTTATATCCTCCTTTCAAGACACTGTCCATTCCGTTCAACTGCTCTTCCTTGTCTGTTGCTGTCTCTGTCAGAATTACAATGTCATCGGCAACCCTCAAAGTTTTTATTTCTTCTCCATGGATTTTAATTCCTACTCTGAATTTTTCTTTTGTTTCCTTTATTGCTTGCTCAATATACAGATTGAATAACATTGGGGATAGGCTACAACCCTGTCTCACTCCCTTCCCAACCACTGCTTCCCTTCGATGCCCCTCGACTCTTATAACTGCCATCTGGTTTCTGTACAAATTGTAAATAGCCTTTCGCTCCCTGTATTTTACCCCTGCCACCTTCAGAATTTGAAAGAGAGTATTCCAGTCAACATTGCCAAAAGCTTTCTCTAAGTCTACAAATGCTAGGTACATGGGTTTGCCTTTTCTTAATCTAGCTTCTAAGATAAGTCATAGGGGTCAGTATTGCCTCATGTGTTCCATTACTTCTTCGGAATCCAAACTGATCTTCCTTTTCCTACTGTAGAATTCCAGTCACCCATGACTATTAAATTTTCGTCTCCAGTCACTACCTGAATAACTTCTTTTATCTCATCATACATTTCATCAATTTCTCATCATCTGCAGAGCTAGTTGGCATATAAACTTGTACTACTGTAGTAGGCATGGGCTTCGTGTCTATCTTGGCCACAATAATGTGTTCACTATGCTGTTGGAAGTAGCTTACTCGCACACTCATTTTTTTATCCATTATTAAACCTACTCCTGCATTACCCCTATTTGAGTTTGTATTTATAACTCTGTATCCACCTGACCAAAAGTCTTGTTCCTTCTGCCACCAAATTTCACTAATTCCCACTATATCTAACTTTAACCTATCCATTTCCCTTTTTAAATTTTCTAACCTGCCTGCCCGATTAAGGGATCTGACATTCCACGCTCCGATCCGTAGAATGCCAGTTTTCTTTCTCCTGAGTCCTCTTGAGTAGTCCCCGCCCAGAGATCCGAATGGGGGACTATTTTACCTCCGGAATATTTTACCCAAGAGGACGCCATCATCATTTAATCATACAGTAAAGCTGCATGCCCTCGAGAAAAATTACGGCTGTAGTTTCCCATTGCTTTCAACCGTTCGCAGTACCAAAACCTTCAGGAACCACATGTTTGTCTGGCCTCTCAACAGATACCCCTCTGTTGTGGTTGCACCTACGGTATGGCTATCTGTATTGTTGAGGCATGCCAGCCTCCCCACTAACGGCAAGGTCCATGGTTCATGGGGGGGATTTATTCCAATACTACAATATATATAACAGTACAACTGCCTACGAGAGCATAGGCTTTCACAGCCTTTGTCATCTTCAATAAAACAGTTCTGGGTGTAAAACCATGTTATGTTGATGCCACTATACTCAGAACCAGTTTATTGAAGAAACAATAGTTTAATCTACAGCCAAAGATAGATTTCGTCTTATGTTTCCAAACACAAGCTGTAACATTTCTTCTGTAACAGAAGCAGTGAAACTAGATATTGCAGTTTTCCATTCATCGATGGATTTTGGACAGTTGCTTTTGCTACCCCCCCCCCCCCCCCCCCCCCCAAAAAAAGGGGGTCAGGTGGTGTTAGGTCAGGCGATCGTGGAGGCCAAAGTCCCTGTTACATAATGCGATCACCAAAA
Organism: Schistocerca serialis cubense; assembly: GCF_023864345.2. NCBI lineage: Eukaryota > Metazoa > Arthropoda > Insecta > Orthoptera > Acrididae > Schistocerca > Schistocerca serialis. The sequence continues at coordinate 121,886,922 of NC_064649.1, forward strand.
ACATCAGCAAGCAGTGACATTGAAACGCGAGCTGTATGTGAAGTTACACCATCTTGTTGAAAATAACTGGTTAACAATTATACGGCACTGCGGAGAGACTTTTGAATGTTGCGAGAGTCCACTTGATGGGAAGTAACCCAGACAACAAACTGTGTGCGTCTGCACGCGCGTGCGCCCCCCTGTATGTGTACGCACTCAATTGAGTCTATCAGTTCTAGTGGGCGCCTGTATAACACTCGTCATGTGGTGCAAGGAAAGATGAACATGACAGAATAATATTAAGTAGTAGCAAGTAAGCCGCAGAACATATACTGTGCATGGGTGCTTTCATGTTTGCAGACATTAAGCAGGCAGTGTGGAATACAAGGAAACGGCAAGAAGTGGTGACAAATTGCTTCACCCGCTGTGGGTGGCACATTTTACGTTTTGCGGTGGTGGCTTGACTGTCAAAGAGCAACCACACTCTCCAAAAATGAACATGAGAGAGAGGATGGTTTTGCAACAGTTGAAATATACTGCAATCTGGACTGTCATATTGAGCCTTCAAGGCATATGTCTTATGAAAGTTGTGTTCTTCTCTAATTCATGAATCACACTAATGAGCTGTACAACTACTCAAGGAAAAATATGTCAAACTAGAGGACGTGCTTTTTATGATACGAGTAAGTTTTCTTCTTTTGCTCCAGTAACTTCAGAATGTTAAGAAGTCAAGCCTTTCCACAGGATTTCAGAGGCACTGATTAGCAGAACCCCTACTTCAAGAGAATCAACTGTAGCACTGGATTAAAAGGAAAAGGTAAATACTTCAGATGTTACGTCGGGTAACAGATCTTGTGAAGTGTTCTGACTCGGTTTCAAGTACAAGGTGCGAGCCAGCAGCTACATGAAACCCTAAAACACCAAGAAAAACACTTCAGTGTGCATCCTCTTGTGATATCAGACTGAAGTTTAACAATAAGGATGATGGGTGACCTGTTAAGCACTTTCACTGTACATCAAACTTTGGCACACTAATGGTTTAGTCGAGTCATCACATGGATTTATGAGTGGGATCCTGAGAAAAAGTGGAAAAGTAAGGAGCGGCACACAGACATCTACTTGACCAAAAAAAGCTCAAATAAGCAAATCAAAGATCAAAACAAAGCAAATTTGCTTTTTTGACAGTAGGGCTATCGTGCATAAAGAATTTGTTCCTCCAGGACAAACTGTCAACCAAATGTTTTACAAAGCTAATGTTGAAAGGCTCAGGAAAGAGAGAATTATTAACTGAGACTGGACATTGCACACAAGTGGATGCTGTTCGTGACATCGCCCCATGCCATGCGGCCACTTCCATCCTGGAATTTTTGACTTCAAAAGGCTTTCATGTTGTTCTGTGGCCTCCTATTCACCTGAACTGAGTCCTTTTGATTTTTCCCCCAAAATTGAAAAAATGTCTTAAAATGACATCATTTTGGGATTCAGGAACATTCAGAAGAATGTGACCAAGAGCACTGCAACCCAGAGTGGGAACAATGACTACCAGTGTATAGTTGCCCAAGGGAGTTCCCTTGGGCAATATTATTGACTGAAAAAATAAAAACTATGGTACATAAAAATCAGTCTCATTACTTTTCTCCCACATCAAATATACAGAAATGATGGTGTAACTACATATGCATCATGCAACGTGAAAGCTATACAAGATCTGCTTATCTGCATGGAAGAGGAGAAGGAGATACTTACAGCTTTAAGTTCCTCTGCTGAAGCTCTTCTCAATTTGTTCAATAGTTCTGTGAGACGATTTGGTGCTTCCTTGGATTCTATGTCTAGCTGTGAGCGTTTCCTTCTAGCTTTTTCCGCTGCTTCCTCAATATTGTGCCAGCTATGAGACAAATCGCTAGCTAAATTCATTAATTCCTTCTGAGCACTTTTCTGGAAAAAAAAAGGCCGTACATTAAAACAATATTCATTTCAGCTATTGCAGGTATAGAGGAACAGGAGTTATTTCTTGGCAAGTATTACATTTCTTCAGCATCAATGAATGTTGATTCTATTGCACACACAGTGTGGCCTTTGTGAGAAAGCATTAACCACAGGACAAATAGCAATCACAAACTTTACATAGTTACATAAGACATAATATGGCTGATACGATTTTACTTCATTTAAAGAGTTTTGGGCAGATTGGAAAATCCCTATCTTAAACAATGTAATATTTATTCATATAAAAGGTACCTTTTTTCAGCAATTATTGGGAATAAAAATTTGAAGAAAATATGCCTTGGGTTGCACATTTCTAGCCACTGACAGAGGTATTTCTGAAAGTATTGATTATTTTTAAGATAATTATATTTGTGAAAAGTAGACAAACTTTCTACACTTTTCGATGTGCATAAGGCTAACTTCTTTGAGATTTACAAAATACGAAAACCCCCGTGTTAAAATATGCACAATACTCCAATGAGTATACCCCATAATTTTGAACAAATTCTGGTTAATAGAAACTGAGAAAGTACACTTTTTTCTTGAAAAATACAACTTACAGAAAACAGCCATTAAAGTTGTCAATGCCTCCCAGCTCCATACATTGGGTTGTCTGCATCCACTTCCATTTCATCTCGCAATATCCTTTTTCCTGCCTGTCTTGCCATTGTTTCAAAGTCTCAAACAGTTCTCAGACACAAAAAGCCTTTCTTTATCTAAATTTAACATTTGTTTTACTGCAAAATGACCAAAGGTTTCTAGCAGCCTTTTCAGTACTTCATATCTTGCAACATTTCCTTCACTGAATGTTGTCACTGCATCCAAGACACCAAAATGCAGTATACTGATTGCCACCAACACTCTCGGGAATTCTCTCCCAGATTACACTGTTCATGGACTCATTAGGATTTTGGGAGTGATTTTCGTCAGTGGACTTACATCTGACAAATCCTTGGAAGTTTCTTTCAAGATTTCTACTTGCAAAAGAAATAGCTGGTTTGTAAATAGAATCACTTTCTGGAAGGCCTATGACTGGGTTTATTGTCTCTTGAAGGGTGGAACAAAACTGCCCACACAGCTTTTCTAATATCTTCTATGCTACTGCTATACCATAATAGTTTTGAATTCTTTCCACGACAGGTTTTTTCCATGTCTATTCTTACCATCTAATCGTCAGCCATCTTCCAATTTCTTTCCCTTATATGCAGTTTTCAGTCCTCATAGCCTCATACCCATTTGCTTTTTTTCACTCCTGCTTGGTGATCGTTACATTTTCCCCACATAGCTTCTCTTCCTCAAGTGTTTTGAAAGCTACTGAATCACTACCTCCTAAATAATTGCTCTCAGAGGTGGGGGATTCAAAAATAAAATTTCAATCTGAGAACTATTACATACGAGGGGCATCTGAAAAGTCCGTGCAAAGTCCAAGAGATGGCACCACTGGCCTGTATCAAGGTCATGTTCAGTTAGTAGTATCTTTTCAGCCATATTGGCCCATTTCTTTGTGTTTGACATTCGTGTGAATCAAGGAAGTGGAGTGATTGTCAAAAAATGGACAAAAAAATTTCGTGTGGTGATTAAACATTACTTTATGAAAGGCAAAACACCTCAGGAGACTAAAGAGAAGCTTGATAAACACTGCGGTGACTCTGCACCTTTGATTAGAACAGTTTATAAGTGGTTTCAAAATTTTCGGAGTGGCCATATGGGCACAAGTGATGCTGAACATTCTGGATGCCCTGTGGAGGTTACAATTCCAGAAATCATTGATAAAATCCATGATATGGTGACGGATGACAGAAGAGTTAAGGTGCGTGAGATTGCTAGTGCTGTGGGCATCTCAAATGAATGGGTACATATTATTTTGCATAAATATTTGGACATGAGAAAGCTATCCAGAAGATGGGTTCAGCGACTGCTTGCGGTTGACCAAAAACTGAATTGTGTGAAGCATTGCAAGGATGATTTGCAGCCGTTCAGGAAGAATCCGCAGGACTAAGCGTCGTTTCGTCACTGTGGATGAAACATGGATACATTACTATACTCCTGAGCTCAAACAACAATCTAAACAATGGGTTACCAAGGGAGAATCTGCACCAAAAAAGGCGAAGACCATTCCTTCGGCCGGAAAGGTTATGGCGACTGTCTTTTGGGATTCGACTATCTGGAAAAGGTAAACTATTACAGGTGCATATTATTCATCGTTATTGGACCATTTGAAAACTGAGCTGCAAGAAAAATGCTGGAGATTGGACCACAAAAAAGTCCTTTTTATCACGACAATGCACCTTCACACACCTCAGCAGTTGTGGTCACAAAATTAATGGAAATAGGATTCCAACTCATTTCACATCCCCCCTATTCTCCAGACTTGGCTCCCTCTGACTACTATTTGTTCCCCAATTTGAAGAAATAGCTGGCAGGACAATGATTTTATTGAAACGACGAGGTGATTGCAGGAACTAATAGCTGTTTTGCAGACTTTGATAATTCCTATTATTCGGAAGGGATCAACAAATTAGAATCACATTGGATGAAGTGCATAAGTCTAAAAGGAGACTATTTTGAAAAACAAAGGTTTACCCCAAACACATAAGTAGCTTTTATTTATGCACGGACTTTTCAAATGCCCCTCGTATACATGGTTACTCGCACAATGTTTTGTTGAAACGAATGAATAAACCAGAACTAAGGAGACAATGTGTGTTTTATTTATTATTGCGAATGGTAAATTCTGTAGGCCATGACCAGAGAAAAAAAAATGGAAATTAAGCTATCAACTTGTCCGGAGCCCCTTAAAATTATGGAAATGATAATTTTCTTATGCTCCTTCAGATATCGAAAAATAGTTGTTTACTGTGTGTTAGAGGATATACAGTCATTGACAACATATTCATTTCCAAGAAAGTCATACGTGGAAAACACGATCCATAATTAATCAACAAACTGAGGTTAGTGATATAAATATTCAGTGTGTAATCACAGGTTTTTCATTGTTCCACAGGTCTGTGATCAACTACTTTAAGAGAGGCTACAGGTATTATCTAATAGTTGTTTCATAATGTCCACTGGACCCTCGCCCCCTCCTCCTGACTTAGTTTTCCATTCCACAAACGCTCCTGCTTACACATGTCACATGCATATATGTCAATGTGTGCACGGAAATGAATGTGGAGAACATGTGATCTGAGTAACTGTTTATAACTCTAGAATTTTCCCATCTTCCATTTTTGTGCAGTTGCTATCTACAAATGATAAATTTGATCCATTGGTGGATTTCACACAGGACCAAAACTTAACCTTTGACAAACTGGCAATGCAGGTTTCACTTTCAAAAGCACTAAAGCCATCTTGCACAGCTGATCTTATGTCTGCATGAACCTTTTTTTGGTTATGTTGCATTGCTGGCCACACCAACAGGAAGAGGCACACAATCAGAGCTCCACAGTTTGTTGTTTTGAAGAGGGTAAACTCAGTCCAGTGTTTTGAGCATGAAAACATGGCCCAAGTAGACTGTATTCTTTTTATTATCCTTGGGTCATGTTCAAGCACCCATAACACGTTCAGAAATGGTGACATTGGTTTATACGTCAATTGTTGACAAGATCTTGCACATACATACACTTCATAACCCAAGTTATTTACATATCTTACGCTTCCAGCTTCTTTTCACACTCCAATACATTGTTAATACATGTGAACAGGTATGCTTCTTATTTTGGTGCGTATGTGGCACAAAGGCAATACAACAATGTATGTGATAATGTCCTTTAGCTGACAAAAACAAACTTCCTATGTCAGTATAGGCACAACTGTTATGGTATGACTGAAGATGTTTACAATCTTATCTGTGGATGGTCAATAACATTAAGTAAGGAACTGGTGGAATATTCACTGACATAAGCTTGTTATTCTCTCACATGCTATCTTGTTGGAAGTAAAGGATTGAAACTCTCACATCAGATATTATGTCACGTGTAATATTAGAAATTGTGGTACAGTCCAACCACAGAGGCCTTTTAATGAGGTGTGCCAGTAAGTTTAGGAAATAAAATAATACTGATGTACTAAAATAAATATCTCTCGCTCCCTCAAACACACACACACACACACACACACACACACACACACACACACACACACACAGTAGGTGAATCTTTTTTCACCATGCAGTGTTATAATGAAACTGGAAAACCACAGTTGGATTACACCATGCCTTTGGAACCTGCAAGTGTTATGTGAAGAAGGGCCCTACTTTGGATTGCCTGTATGGACCACCTAAATCACACTACAACTTTATGCGAAATGGAAGTAGTAGCTACAGTTTTGAGGAAAATATGATCCTCCTGTTAATAATTTACCAATGGAGATTTTAGTTTTTAGTGTGACTAATATGCCCCATGCCCATGCCCGGCATATTTTTAGAGGTATTAATATGACAATGAATGTTACATTTGTACATGTAACATGACATCATGTAAGAGCTATGAATCAGATGGTACTATAAGACTTTCAAATATAAGCTGTAAATGAGGCTATCTTCCACAAAACAGTAGCTAATACTTCCTTTCTGCATTGACTTTTACAGTAATTTAGATTCCTCATACAGGCAATCTAAAGTAGGTCCTCCTCCCTCGGACAACACCTGTAGATTCCAACATCGGTACTACAATATATTGTTGAAATAACTGTACTGACTATGGTATATAAAATTTGTAACTGGTTCTAATGTACCATTTGTTACTTAGTATTGCTTGCACCTTGTCCCGCACCTTTCACAGGGTTGGAATGGTGACTATCTGATTTGGCCGGAGGCTCTTCCTGCCGCCACCCCGTAAACGCCCCCCCCCCTTCCTCCCCCCAGGACAGAATCAGTGTACCCCAGCTGTCTGCATCTAGTGTAAATCATGAAAGAGTGCAAACACGTTTCAAATGTCTGCGAGTCTTAACTGAAGTGGGTCGTGGGGACCAGTCTGGTTTACACCTAGTGGGATGTGGAAAACCTCCTAAAAACCACATCCAGGCTTGCTGGCACTCCAGCCCTCATCATTAATCCGTTGGGCAGATTCGACTTGGGGCTGTTGCGCCTACCTGAGCCCAGGAAGCAGCGCATTAGCACTCTCTGCTAACCTGGCGGGTCATACCATTTGTTACTACATCAGTATTATTTCATTTTCTACACTGACTGGCACACCTCATTAAGAAGCCCAACATAATTTTCTGTAGATGGACTTTGTACTGTAGTTTCTAATATTACATGCAGCATGTCGTATGATGTAAGAGTTTCGATCCTCTACTTTTAATAAGATAGCACAAGTGAGAATAACAAATATATGTCAGTGAATATTGCACCAATAGCTTACCTAATATAATTGATCACCCACAGATCAGACCCAACATCTTTGGTCATGCCACAACAGTTGTGCCTATACTATGATGTGGCAGCTTCCCAGTTTTGTCAGCTAAGGGACCTAATCATGTACACTATTGTATTGTCTGTGCCACAAACACACAGAAATGATGCCTACCTGTCCACATGTACCAGTGATATATCAGAATGTGAAATGAAGCCAGAAGTTTATAGCAGGTAAGTATCTTGGATTAGGAAGTATATGTATTTGCAAGAGCTTGTAGAGAATTGACAGATAAACCAACGACACCATTTTTGAATGTATTATAGGTGCTTTAAAATCACCCACGGTTGAACTTAGTCAGTTTCAAAGATGATAAGAACACAGACTACTTGGACCACGTTTCCATTCTCTGATCACATTGAGGCTGTGGGGACTGTGTGTAGCTTATCTGATTTCTGTAACTTTTGAAGTCTGCTGTAAATATATTTTAATATCTGATCACTATTTAAAGATGTGATGTTGCTTAGTACATAAGAATTTTGTGAAAAAGGTCCTTCCAAACACTTCTAAGAATCAGCATGTACTTATTACAGAACAACTGCAGTTTTATGTAACAAGCAGTATAATCATTGATATGTCAGAATCAGTACTGCAAAATAAAAAGCAAATTTCCATGATTTTTCTGTTACTTTTTTTAGACAGTCCCTTCTCTGGTTGGGACAAACAGTTGTGAGAGGTACAAATCTCTGTTTGAGAAAATGGAGGAGTATTTTGTAAAATCTGCACGAAAAATACACAATATAAAATATACAGGTGTTTGTGAGTTAGTTAAATGCTGTCTATTTCAAAGCATACTCAATTCCCCCCATTATGGCTAACATGGGAATAAGTACTGAAAGGAGTAATGATACAGTAGACCTTACAAGGAATCACAAGAAGCTAAAAAGTTGAATATTTCAATATTTACAGGCACTGGATTACTCAAGTGCATGACATCATCCCAAATCTAACATTTGCCGTCTATTCAGCAGGAATGATGAATAAATTCAAAAGTATCGGCACTGGTGCAAATAGCCTCTCACCTTTGATTTCTTTTAGATTTCATAAGCAGTGTCACTGGAGTAATAAGAATGGCAACATTGTTGACGGAGCGACAACACTTTACCCTCCACCTCCCATAACAACCAGAGGTAGCAGCACAGTGGACGCAAAAAAAGAGAGAGAGAGAGAGAGAGAGAGAGAGAGAGAGAGAGAGAGAGAGAGAGAGAGGGGGGGGGGGGGGGGGGGAGAGAGAGAGAGAGGGAGAGGTGAGGCAATACTGACCCTACGACTTATCTCAGAAGATAAGTTAAGGAAAGGCAAACCTACATTTCTAGCATTTGTAGACTTAGAGAAAGCTTTTGACAATGTTGACTGAAATACTCTCTTGCAAATTCTGAAGGTGGCAGGAGTAAAATACAGGGAGCGAAAGGCTATTTACAATTTGTACAGAAACCAGATGGCAGTTATAAGAGACTAGGGGCATGAAAGGGAAGCAGTGGTTGGGAAGGGAGTGAGACAGGGTTGTAGCCTCTCCCCGATGTTATTCAATCTGTATATTGAGCAAGAAGTAAAGGAAACAAAAGAAAAGTTTGGAGTAGGTATTAAAATCCACGGAGAAGAAATAAAAACTTTGAGGTTTGCTGATGACATTGTAATTCTGTCAGAGACAGCAAAGGACGTGGAAGAGCAGTTGAACGGAATGGACAGTGTCTTGAAAGGAGGATATAAGATGAACATCAACAAAAGCAAAACGAGGATAATGGAATGTAGTCAAATTAAGTCGGGTGATGCTGAGGGAATTAGATTAGGAAATGAAACACTTAAAGTAGTAAATGAGTTTTGCTACTTGGGGAGCAAAATAACTTATGATGGTTGAAGTAGAGAGGATATAAAATGTAGACTGGCATTGGCAAGGAAAGCGTTTCTGAAGAAGAGAAATTTGTTAACATCGGTACAGATTTAAGTGTCAGGAAGTCTTTTTTCCTAAAAATATTTGTATGGAGTGTAGCCATGTACGGAGGTGAAACATGGACGATAAATAGTTTAGACAAGAAGAGAATAGAAGCCTTCGAAATGTGGTGCTACAGAAGAATGCTGAAGATTAGGTGGGTATATCACATAACTAATGAGGAGGTATTGAATATAATTGGGGAGAAGAGAAATTTGTGGCACAACCTGACTAGAAGAAGGGATCGGTTGGTAGGACACGTTCTGAGGCATCACGGGATCACTAATTTAGTATTGGGGGGAAGCACGGAGGGTAAAAATCGCAGAAGGATGTAGGTTGCAGTAGTTACTCTGAGATGACGACGGTTGCGTAGGATAGAGCAGCATGGAGAGCTGCATCAAACCAGTCTCTGGACTGAAGGCGGCGGCGGCGGCAACAACAACAACAACAACAACAACAACAACAACATTTTGAAAGAATAGAAGTAAGTATTTGGAAATACAGACCACTCAGTGCTTTAGTAGTTACTTACTAGAACTATGCACTGCATATGTCCAATGGTATATTATTTCAGCTTACATATGTAATGTGTATGTAGGACAAAAGCTAATACTTACATATCTTTCATCAAGTGCATTAAGTTTCTTTTCAGCATCAATTAGAACAACACGGAGGAAGTCTCTGTCGCAACGAAGTGAGCTACTACGAGACGAAATGATTTCCTTCAGTGAATGGCAGACTATATCACTAGTCTGTCTCGTAACTTGAAGCTTTGCCCATTCTCTTACAACTTCTCTGTCTGCTGAATCTGATAATGCGTGCTGAAAATGGACAGAACATTTACATTGCAAAAAATTCAAGTATATAATTACAAATGGATTTGCTTTCTTTCCAGCTACGCTGCTAAATATCTGACAGAGCTGCAACATCCCTGGTGTAAGGACAGCTGTCACTGCCCATAAAACAGTCAATCAACAACCTTATCAGTAGTATTAGTCAAACAATATTATTGCACCTGAGAGTGACGGCACTGTAGTCAGCTTATGATATTTCATGAGGACATGCTGAACCACTTGACAGTATATGCACAACTGTCTTAAAGCAATTCACAGTGTGATGCACTTTTCTTAATCACGACTCTAGTTGTTTACTGTAACATCACTGCATGTTTCCGGTAATGCCTACAGGAGGTCAAGTGGAACAATTTCGTGGTCAGGTAGCATAATCCTGTAAAACTACGGTAATTTTAAAAGCTAGCCAGTTACGGTGCTGACCTAAAATATATCGATACTAAATATTATCAACTCTTGTTCTCAAAACTTAATCCACATGCACTACAATCAATCCTGTCTGAGGAACATCCACAACTGAGAATTATACCAGAGGTTGAAAATACTGCCACAGTTGCAAGGTTGTTTTATTTAACACATGACCACTTTTGGGCTCTTATACGCCTGCCTTCAGGTGTCGTACTGAAAATAGGAAGTTATAGGAGATAATTTTTACAAGCAGCAAACATAAAAAGTAAAACAAAAAATCCATAAATTTGAAAACATTTATAAACTGTTGGTTGGGCTAGGTGCTGTGAAACCTAAGTCAATGCCAAAGTGACAAGACAGTACTATGGAACACTGCCTGGGTAAAGAAATATGCACAGAATACCAGAACACTTACACTCGGTGCAGTGACCCCGAGTGCCACAGTGGCGAGTACAAGATGCGGTGTGCTACCAATAAGCGCAGAGCTAGGAGTAGAGCAGACACGAAGGAGGAAGCAAACTGGTAAACCAGAGTGGCAAAAGTACTGCCATCTATTGACGGGAAGAAGAACGCGAGGCCACTAGCCCAGCCATTCACAATCTGAATTGGTGATTTACATTAAAAAACATTACACAAAAAATGTTAACAGTGCATTATGCATGGTAAAGAAAGATGTTGACCAAGGCAGCACAGAACTGTAGTAAAACTGAGTGGAAGCTGTGACATAAAATTTATGTAATGTATTACCTGCACCCGTTGGTAGCACACCACGTCTTCTACTCGTCCAACACGGCCCTCGGGGTCACAGTACCGAGCGTAAGTGTTCTGGTATTATTTACACATTTCTTTACCCAGGCAGTCTTCCGTAGTGCTGCCTGATGTCACTTTGGCATTGACTTACGTTTCACGGCACCTAGCCCAACTGCCAGTTTTTAAATTTATGGATTTTTTGTTTTCTTTGTGTTTTCCGAGTGTAAAAATTATTTCAAATCTCTTACTGTTTTCAGTATGACAACTGAAGATGGGCATATTAATAGCTCAAAACTGGTCTTGTGTTAAATAAAAGACTCTTACAATTGTAGCAGTATTTTCAACCACTGGCCACATGCATTAGTCATGACTGACAGTAATAATTGTTCAGTGACATGTTTTTATTATTTTGTATATGATTTGTCCTGTGAATTGGTGCCAACTCAGAAGAGCAGTACACATTAATTATTAATAATACAGGGTGAGCCAAGAGTCTTAACACTTGAAAATTCAATACTTCACAAAATAACATAGGTAGTGATGTAAAAATTTACACATGCTTGAAATGACATAGGGTTTTATTGAAACCAAAAAGTGTGCAAAATAACCAACAGATAGCACTTTGTACGATACAAAAGCAATAATTAGGTTGTTAGGCAAGCTTTCAGAGGCAGAGGCTGCTCCTCTAGGCAGACGAGCTGAAGGGGAAAGAAGAGAGGTGAAGGAAAAGGACTGGAGAGGTCTAGGAAAAGGCATAGATTTGGGGAAAATCACCCAGAACTGCACGTCAGGGAAGACTTGACGGACGGGATGGAAAGAAAAGATGCCGTGTTCCATCTGTGTTCTGCCATCGGTTGATGAGTAAATCTTATTTATTCAATTACATTACATTGTCAAAAATTGATTGTTTTCATTGTTATAAAAGCAATAATTAGCATAACAATCTATTTTCAGTAAAGATGATGATCTTTATAACAAGCACTCAAGATTAATCACATACAGTTTATGTTCCTCACCTTTATCTACAATAATGATATAGGCTGAGGCAGAAACATCAAATTACACGATGTACAGGCAGGATTAATTCCATTTCACTCACTGCAAAGGCACTATTCCAATATCGGAGAGCCTCTGCAATACTGATGCGAATTTAGAAATGGAATAGCAATGGGCTGAGGTGTGAACTGCAATTTGTATATGGGAGGGAGATTACAAGAGTATTCACTGCAGCTCTGGTAGCAGCGGCAACTGTGGCACAACAGTCAACACATCTGCGGAGTGAGCAGGAAACCCGGGATCGAATCCCAGTACTGGTAAAAATTTTAGTTCATTGCTTTAGCCTGGAGCATTACTGTAAATGCTCAACATGTCAGCTGTCTCATCAACAATACCTGTGGTCGATGGACTGTGTCGTGAACAGCACTGTACAGCATATCAGTAGACACGGCGAGAAATTGCCATCTGATTGTACCACAGCAAATTACGAGGGCAGTTTGAGAAGTTCTCACAACGAAATAGAAAAAAAAAGTACTTACATCACTGAAATGTTTGTTATTTTCCAGTGTGGTCTCCTTGTAGGTTAATGCACTGGGTCCAACGATGTTCCAGTACCTTGATCCCATCTCAAAAATGAGTTTCCTACAGGCCTGCAAAACAGTTGCCAATTCCGGCTATCAATTCCTCATTTGAAGTGAAGCTTCATCCACCAAGAAAAAGTTTCAGTTTTTGTAAGATATGGAAGTCCGATGGAGCTATATCAGGTGAATAAGGCAGGTGTGGCAACAATTCGTGCCTCAGTTCGCATAATTTTGCCATGGCGATGGTACATGTGTGCGGATGCGCATTGTCTTGACGGAAGATCACTTTCTTCCTTGCTAACTTTCTTCCTTGGCCTTTTTTCGCGTATCTATTGTTGCAGTTTGTCCAGGATGTTAGCATAGTATTCTCCAGTAATTTTTTGCCCAGTGAGGAGATAATCTACGAGTACAAACAGGATCCCCTTTGCATCCCAGAACACTAACGGCATGACCTTTCCCACCGAAGGAATTGTCTTTGTTTTCTTTGGTGGTGGAGAACCAGCATGTTTCCACTGCTTTGACTGTTGCTTTTGTCTCTGGGGTATAGTAGTACACCCAAGTTTCAGCTGTGGTCACAAACCGGCGAAAAAAATCCTGTTCGTTTCTCCTAAAACAGGCCAAACATTGTTCTGATATGTCCATTCTCGTGCGTTTTTGATCCAGCATTAAGAGTCGTGGCACTCATCTCGCAGATAATTTTTTCATTTCTAATTCTTCAGTTAAATTATGATATGCCCTTTCAGATGACATCTGGCAAGCGTGAGCAATTTCACGCACTTTCAATCTGCAATCCTCTGTGACCAATTTGTGCGCTTTTGCAATTATTTCTGGAGTAGTGACATCTCGGCTGACCACTGCGTGGATCATCTAAGCTCTCCTGACCAAATTTAAATTCATTTATCCACTTGGCAACTGTTGAATATGAAGGAGCAGAGCCCTCCAGTGTATTCTGGAAATCGGCATCAATGCCTTTGCTTTCATAGCTTTCTGTACAAAGTACTTAATAACTGCTTGAACCTCAATTTTTTCCTCTTCGCAAATTACTTTGCAGGAACAACAGAGCCACATAACCACCACAGTTATTTCCAAGAGCACTGATGTGGCACGTGTTTACAGGCAACAGTCCAACGAATATCATGTTAACAACTTGTTGCAATAGTGCTGACCTCTCGTGGTGATTCCGAGAACTTTTCAATCCTCCCTCGTATTATGAGTTGTCATCTTACATTGAAAGCGTAGCTTGGCGTGGAGCTATGAGGAGAGCAGATTTTGTTTCTCACACACACTGGCTACTGGGCCGTTTCGAGCCGTGTCCTTGACTAAAGCTGCATGCAATACATTCCTCATACCCTCTACGAATCTGAAGTAGTACTATTAAATATTAATCTATTTCATACTTTGTATACCAAATTCTATTGATAACACAACGGTAGTGTTAAATTTTCAAATCAATAACCTCCATACTTCCGGAGATACAAATTTTTATTTAAAACAAACAATAACGGCGCTGGCATTGTGAAACTTAATTACGGACTGTAAAGTATTCATCTTTTGTATGAACTGAAACTACAGCCAAGAGGACACGTTCACATTATCTAATTTTCTGGAATTTTCTTTAGTTTCATTACCACAGATTTCTTATATAATTAAAAATACTTAAAAAAATTATTATTTCATTGTGTTTTGGTTGTGTGCGTGTTTTGAGAAGGGGGAGGGGGGGGGGGGGGGGAGAGAGAGAGAGAGAGAGAGAGAGAGAGAGAGAGAGAGAGAGAGAGAGAGAGAGAGAGAGAGAGAGAGAGAATGGATGACATACATAAGCTGAGAATGTGATATTTCATTAGAACTCATTAGAACTATGCAAATAAATGCATGAGAAAGTTTGTGCAATAGAGGAATTTGCAACTTATGTCTGAGTGAGCTTGATTTTGTAAAAGGCAGCCAGAAGGAGCATTGAGTATAAAGTTTGTTAATAACTTGTTTTGTGAAAAGGGATCATATTTTGTTTTCATTAAATTTTATTTAGTTGCCACCATACAACTGCGTTCTGAATGCAATTGAGTCAAACTGAAACGACAATTCAGATAACATGTTATGAGGATATCTCTGCTGGGGGAGGGGGAGGGGGGGGGGGGCCACGTTTGGGGTTGATTTGGGGGAAGACACCAAACAGTGAGGTCATCGGTCTCATTGGATTAGGGAAGGATGGGGAACGAAGTTGGCCATGCCCTTTCAAAGGAATCACCCCAGTATTTGCCTGAAGTGATTTAGGGAAATCATAGAAAACCTGAAACAGGATGGCCGGACACAGGACTGAACTGTCGTCCTCCCAAATGAGAGTCCACAGGGCAAACCACTGCGCTACCTCAGATATCTCTGCCGGAAACATGTCACTTCTCACCAGTGCGATCACCGAGGACTGGGAACCTTCCTATCGAAAGATGTCAGAACTAGAGGAATATTACTGGAGGCGTATTGGTGTGATGCAAATTGCCATTGACAACACTGTCGTTAACACGTGTCCAGCCAGCACCGCCAAATCTGTCGACTAGCATGGACACAACCACGGACAACTGCAGTGGAAGTGACTAGTTTTTTAAGGTTTTAGTTCTACCTAGACATTCTTCGTCGTTTTTGGAAGTATTACTTATATTGTAGTAATAACTGTTTTCAATTACTCAAACATTAAGCTGATGCTTATTCCATTTCTTATAAGCAGCAGCTGTAAGCTGGCTGTCCTACGAGAAGGAGGTGGATCTTGTCGCAACAGCCGATGTGCTACGAGCTGAATGCGAGCCTCTACTCCCAGCATTCTCCACTCGGGAACCAAGTGAAAGTGTGCGGTCAGTAATTGCCATTTGTTTTATTTCCTGGGAATATGATCAGGTCTGGTATTATAATTTCCACAAAAAAGTGCCACGATCTAGTTCACTTACATGCAATGAAGTCAAGTCATGAAACAGATGCAGGAGTATCACGTTCATACTGATAGAAATTGGTTGAAGTATGCTCCTCTCCTATGAGATTCACAATACCTTTCCTATTTCGAAGAACTGCATCTGTAGTACGATGAATGGAATAATGTGTTGTATACACTGAAGTATTTATTTCAAGACTCTAAATAGTCGTAACATTGTTCCGGTGCCAAAAAATCACTCTCTCAGACTTTTTTAACATCTCAGACTCTTTCCCCTCCGTGAAACTATGTTTGTGTGTCTTCCTTAGCACAACCTATACTGCAGTGAAGTACTGAGTACATCACATTTCTTCCGTTTATAAACAATTTGTTTCTTGTCTGGGAGAAAGTGATAAATTTTTGGAAATAAAAAGGGAATTTCTTAAGATTTAAGATAAATTTAAGGGTTGGGAAGTCTTTCCTGTACATATTCATCTGGTGTGTAGCATTGTGCAGACGTGTAATATGGTTTGGACGAGAAGTAAGATTATGCGGGCAGATCAAGTAATTGAGTAACTATGAACAAAATTGGAGAAACAAGAAATTCGTGGCACAACTTTACTAAAATACCGGATCAGTTGTGTCGTGTCCCACTGACGTGTCCTGAGAGGGAGTGGAAGGACTGCGCTGGTGCGCGTCAGAGAACTTACTTGGCATGAGGTCTCGGTGGTGTGGGCCGCCAACTCCTCACTGCTCCGTTGTAGAGAAGGCTGCAAGGTGAGCTGGAGTACGGAACTCGGATAGGATCTTAGGGAAGCTTTCATGTATGAACACTTGATGTACAGAATGATTATACTGGAAGTACCCTGGCACTTGTGATTTAAATAAGATTCTATATACAGTCTCCAATGATTGTCTGTCTGGCTATGCAGTTGCCATCCCTAACTTCCCAAACCTAAGTCCTAATACAGCAGAGGCAAGCGCACCAGACTAAGTGTCAGCTGTGTCGATTCAGCCGAAGTCCCTACTTGTTGCTGTGCTCAATACTTTCCTGCAACTCTTGCAGCATCCCGACGCAGACTAACGTGGACCAGCGTCCTAAGTACCTCACTCTATCACTGTCCTTCAATCTAGCGGCTATCCGCTTTTATAGGGGGTAGTGCACCCGGCACCACTTGTTCTAGAAGGTTCTAGCACCCTCGAACTTTGAGCCCTGAGTAGGCTAGTCACGCGGCAGCATGTGATGCCTACGTGATGAACTAGCCATTCTCCACTGTTTGCTGTGTCCACGGGTTGCCACTAACTGTGCTTGAGCCTCGTGATACTGCATATTCCGCTCTTGTTAGTCGAGTACACATTACACATCAGAGAGTCTGGTCACGTCCGCCTCACTTGATCTGTAGCAATAATTTTCCAGCCTACAGCCTACATGATTTTAATTCTATCTTCTACTATTCGCGACAGTTGGTAGAGCACATCCTGAGGCACGAAGGGATTGTCAATTTGGTAATGGAGGGAAGTGCGAGGGGTAAAAACTGTAGGAGAGAACAAGGGAGGACTACAATAAGCCGGTTCAAATGGATGGAGGCTGCATCAATTATTTAGAAATGAAGATGCTTGCATGGGATAGGCAGCTGTGGAGAGCTGCATTAAACTTATCTTTGGATTAAAGACCACAAACATTTAAGTAATTTTTTCAGATTTTCAGTGACAGGGTGATAACATGCTCTCTGTTAATATGACAACTGTCCACATTTCTTTGGGAACTATTCACAAAAAGTAATGAATCTGGGAATTCTCATAGTAACTTACCATAGTATTCTGCGCCAGTCTATCAATGGCCAGTTCAATATTAGATTCATTCTCTTTCAACTGCTTTTTCAGGGCTACATTGTGAACTTCTGCCTCAATCAGTTCAGCATACAATCCTACATCTGGTGTCGGTTCAGGTGGTGCCGAGATGTGAGACTTTGCAAGATCTGCAATCACCACCTCCTGTTCTGCTATAAATTTTTCGACCACGCAAGGAGTTTCTGATGGTGAAGACTGCTGCT
Organism: Schistocerca serialis cubense; assembly: GCF_023864345.2. Taxonomy (NCBI): domain Eukaryota; kingdom Metazoa; phylum Arthropoda; class Insecta; order Orthoptera; family Acrididae; genus Schistocerca; species Schistocerca serialis. Next base: position 121,904,764 of record NC_064649.1, read on the forward strand.
TCTAGTTACAGAGAGTGAAGTATTATTGTAAGTTCACAGAATTATTAGTACGACAACAGAGACAATTATCCATACTTTTCTTCTTATGTTACCAGTTGTACGTATCACTTATATACAACAATGTACCAACATAAGGCCATTTTAAATGAGCGGTCGCCATAACTTCGGCTATCTGAACACACTTCCTGTCTGACCAAAACTCCCAGCTTGTCACACATTACTGCTACAGCAGTTGAAATTTCAGGAATATTGATAGTTCTGATGTGAAAGCCATAAATGAAATGTTACCTGTGTTCTGCCTCAGTTAATTTGTAGTTAAATTAGGAATGAGTTGAAAGGGTACAGGAACCATAATACAATTACCCGAGATTCCCTTTTGCTTTGCTTAGGTCAGCCTACCTTAGCTTAGCTTCTTCACAAAACATTGTAATATTAATTGGATATTGCAGCAGGAAACACTTCTTTTACTACATTTCTGTCCATAAACATTAACATTGTTCACATTGAGTAGTCTTTCCAATTTATGGGATAGACAACGTATTTTCTGCTGTCCTTGTGATGTCATCCTTTTCTGTTACACATCTGTTTGAAACTGACTGACAATATTTTATTCAAAGTAATCTCTATTGCTATTTATACATTTCTCCCAGCTCTCCAGCAGGCTATGAATGCCATGCCAAAAAAAAAAATAGTTCTTTCGAAGAGAACCAGTCAGTGAGACATTTTCATATGAATTGAAGCGTTGTTCAGTGAGAGTGTGTCCCAGTGATGCAAATAGATGTAAATAGGACGAAACCAAGTCTGAAAACTAAGCAGCATACCCTAGTATTTCTCAACTGAATGCCTGGATCATTTCCCTGACTCATTTTACTGTGTGATGGGGTGTTATCATGGAGCAATACGACTTGTCTTTTTCCCTATTCTGGTCATTTTTTGCATAATGCTCAAATTAAATAGATCATTTATTGTTGGCAGTGATCAGTGTGAATGGCTTCACCAGATTTTAGCAGCTCATAATAGATGACATTCTTCTGGTCCCACCAAACAGAATATTGTCTTTTTCCAAAGCGATTTGGTCTTACACTGGATGTCTATGGTTTGCCTGAATTCACATATGATTTACAACACTTACGATTCTCAAAATTATCCATTTTTCATCACCTGTCACTATTTGATGGAGAAACGACTTTCTTTTTATCTGATGAGTAGTATTTCACAAGGGCTCTTTTGAACTGCTTTCTGTATTTCATTCGGTTCATGCTGAACCAATTTCCCCACTTTCTGCATCTTTCGCATAGCTTTCTACCAAAGAGAAATGGCTTTCTGAGTCACATTCAATTGTTCTGTGAGTTCCTGTTGAGTTTGATCATCATCAAATCATCATATCATCATATCATATCAAATCATCATATCATATCAAATCATCATATCATATCAAATCATCATATCATATCAAATCATCATCATCATCATATCAAATCATCATCATCATCATATCAAATCATCATCATCATCATATCAAATCATCATCATCATCATATCAAATCATCATCATCATCATATCAAATCATCATCATCATCATATCAAATCATCATCATCATCATATCAAATCATCATCATCATCATCATCAAATCATCATCATCATCAAATCATCATCATCATCAAATCATCAAATCATCATCATCAAATCATCATCATCATCAAATCATCATCATCATCAAATCATCATCATCATCAAATCATCATCATATCATCAAATCAAATCATCATCATATCATCAAATCATCAAATCATCATCATATCATCAAATCATCAAATCATCATATCATCAAATCATCATCATATCATCATATCATCAAATCATCATCATATCATCAAATCATCAAATCATCATCATATCATCAAATCATCAAATCATCATCATATCATGAAATCATCAAATCATCATCATATCATGAAATCATCAAATCATCATCATATCATGAAATCATCAAATCATCATCATATCATGAAATCATCAAATCATCATCATATCATGAAATCATCAAATCATCATCATATCATGAAATCATCAAATCATCATCATATCATGAAATCATCAAATCATCATCATATCATGAAATCATCAAATCATCATCATATCATGAAATCATCAAATCATCATCATATCATGAAATCATCAAATCATCATCATATCATGAAATCATCAAATCATCATCATATCATGAAATCATCAAATCATCATCATATCATGAAATCATCAAATCATCATCATATCATGAAATCATCAAATCATCATCATATCATGAAATCATCAAATCATCATCATATCATGAAATCATCAAATCATCATCATATCATGAAATCATCAAATCATCATCATATCATGAAATCATCAAATCATCATCATATCATGAAATCATCAAATCATCATCATATCATGAAATCATCAAATCATCATCAAAATATCATCATCAAAATATCATCATCAAAATATCATCATCAAAATATCATCATCAAAATATCATCATCAAAATATCATCATCAAAATATCATCATCAAAATATCATCATCAAAATATCATCATCAAAATATCATCATCAAATCACCACCATAATATCATCATCAAATCACCACCATAATATCATCATCAAATCACCACCATAATATCATCATCAAATCACCACCATAATATCATCATCAAATCACCACCATAATATCATCATCAAATCACCACCATAATATCATCATCAAATCACCACCATAATATCATCAAATCACCACCATAATATCATCATCAAATCACCAAAATATCATCATCAAATCACCAAATCGTCATCATATCACCATCATATCATCAAAATATCACCATCATATCATCAAAATATCACCATCATATCATCAAAATATCATCATATCATCAAAATATCATCATCATATCATCAAAATATCATCATCATATCATCAAAATATCATCATCATATCATCATCATATCATCATCATATCATCATCATATCATCATCATATCATCATCATCAAATCATCATCATCATCATCATCATCATCATCAAATCATCATCATCATCATCAAATCATCATCATCATCATCAAATCATCATCATCATCATCATCAAATCATCATCATCATCATCAAATCATCATCATCATCATCATCAAATCATCATCATCAAATAATCATCATCATCAAATAATCATCATCATCAAATAATCATCATCATCAAATCATCATCATATCATCAAATCATCATCATATCATCAAATCATCATCATATCATCAAATCATCATCATATCATCAAATCATCATCATATCATCAAATCATCATCATATCATCAAATCATCATCAAATCATCATCATATCATCAAATCATCATCATATCATCAAATCATCATCATATCATATCATCAAATCATCATCATATCATATCATCATATCATATCATATCATCATATCATATCATATCATCATATCATATCATATCATCATATCATCATATCATATCATATCATCATACCATAATCATATCATAATCATATCATAATCATATCATAATCATATCATAATCATATCATAATCATATCATAATCATATCATAATCATATCATATCATATCATATCATATCATCATCATCATCATCATCATCATCATCATCATCATCATCATCATCATCATCATCATCATCATATCATCATCGTATCATATATCATAACATATATCATATCATATCATCATCACAATAATAATATCATCATCATCATCCAATAAAGCCTGCAATTGGTTGTCTTCTTTTTCGATGGTTTCCCACACTCTTTTCTCACATAAAAAAAATGAATTCTGTCCATAAATCTTAGTTTGTAAGCAAAAAACTCGACATGTTTACAGGTTTGAAACAGATAACGATGTATGGAACTTGGGTTTGTGTGTGTTGACATTCATCATCAGCTGTTACATGAAGCAGACGGCGCTGCAGACGTGGTCTCACAGGCCCTACACTGATGGCTAGCACGATCTATAGGGGAATTCCTGTTTCATACTTCTACACCTGGTAGAGGTAGAAAGTTATCACTTTTATGAACTGATATGTTATAATAAGAAAAACATCATTAGCTATGTCCGGTTACACTGAACTATTTTACTGACAATTGGCAGTGACTCAGTCATTTCTATGCATGGGAGGGAAACAACAATTTGAGGCACTGCTTTTTAAGACAACTGCTACACACCAGATTATTTTGACTCAAGAAAGTACAGTTGTCCTCATCCTGTAGATTGTCTTCAACACTGTAATGGTTTACTACACGCAGTCCTGTTGGAGGTGGGACGCCATTTTCTTCCTAGCGAGTCGAGGCGTGTTACACTTCAACGGACTCCATACCACTGCCCAACTTATTTTTCACATTAAAAGACAGTTGTGCAGAAGAGAAAGAAACAGTAAGTGAAATGAAGGAAACGTCAAGACTAAATGGGGATCTGCCCCATATCTTTGCATGTGAAGCAAGGCACTTACCCACATAGCCACACCACCTGTGTTTCTAAACAAGCATTTCTCTCTTACAACTGAACTAGCATTCTCTCAGAAAATGCTCCCCGTGACAGAACTCAAAATACCAGCCCAGAATGCACTAGTCGTTGCTCCACATCCACTGGCTTGCTCGAATGACTGCATGCTCCACCTGCTACGGCCTATCTGCGACTTTCTCACTGCCTTATATTGTTTATCTGTTCTTAGTCTAGACAGCACAGAGTGAATTATTTGTAGTTGTTGTTGTGGTCTTCAGTCCTGAGACTGGTTTGATGCAGCTCTCCATGTTACTCTATCCCGTGCAAGCTGCTTCATCTCCCAGTACCTACTGCAGCCTACATCCTTCTGAATCTGCTTGGTGTATTCATCTCTTGGTCTCCCTCTACTACTTTTACCCTCCACGCTGCCCTCCAATGCTAAATTTGTGATCCCTTCATGCCTCAGAACATGTCCTACCAACCGATCCCTTCTTCTATTCAAGTTGTGCCACAAACTTCTCTTCTCCCCTATTCTATTCAATACCTCCTCATTAGTTATGTGATCTACCCATTTAATCTAGAGCTTTCTTCTGTAGCACCACATTTCGAAAGCTTCTATTCTCTTCTTGTCTAAACTATTTATCGTCCAAGTTTCACTTCCACTCCTCACAAATACTTTCAGAAACGACTTCCTGACACTTAAATCTATACTCGATGTTAACAAATTGCTCTTCTTCAGAAATGCTTTCCCTGCCATTGCCAGTCTACATTTTATATCCTCTCTACTTCGACCATCATCAGTTATTTTGCTCCCCAAATAGCAAAACTCCTTTACTACTTTAAGTGTCTCATTTCTTAATCTAATACCCTCAGCATCATCTGATTTAATTCGACTACTTTCCATTATCCTCGTTTTGCTTTTGTTGATGTTCATCTTATACCCTCCTTTCAAGACACTGTCCATTCCGTTCAGCTGCTCTTCCACGTCCTTTGCTGTCTCTGACAGAATTACAATGTCATCGGCGAACCTCAAAGTTTTTATTTTTTCTCCATGGATTTTAACTCCTACTCCACATTTTTCTTTTATTTTCTTTACTGCTTGCTCAATATACAGATTGAACAACATCGGAGAGAGACTACAACCCTGTCTCACTCCCTTGCCAACCACTGCTTCCCTTTCATGTCCCTCGATTCTTGTAACTGCTATCTGGTTTCTGTGCAAATTGTAAATAGCCTTTCGCTCCCTGCATTTTACCCCTGACACTTTCAGAATTTGAAAGAGAGTATTCCAGTAAACATTGTCAAAAGCTTTCTCCAAGTCTACAAATGCTAGAAATGTAGGTTAGCCTTTCCTTAATCTTTCTTCTAAGATAAGTCGTAGGGTCAGTACTGCCTCATGTGTTCCGATATTTCTACGGAATCCAAACTGATCTTCCCCGAGGTCGGCTTCTACTAGTTTTTCCATTTGTCTGTAAAGAATTCGCGTTAGTATTTTGCAGCTGTGACTTATTAAGCTGATAGTTCGGTAATTTTCGCATCTGTCGATACCTGCTTTCTTTGGGATTGGAATTATTATGTATAGAAACCTTTAGAAAGCACCTGTCTGCACACAAATCCTTTTTATACTTTCATGTACATACATATTCAGGCCACTACAAGGTGTATGGTAGAGTGTACCTCGTACCAGGGTACTGCAATTAAAGTGCAACTACTCATAGAGGTCCAGTTGCAGCTGTAACTATCATATAGCAGTGAAACTTTGTTGATATGCTAATGCAGAACCAATTTATATTTGAAAAAACTTGGTTCCATTTTTGGCCACCAGGTGTAAATCTGGCACTGTACCTTGTACAACAGTATGGCAACCGTGCCATATTGACGGGGTTGCTGTTTTTGTAACTGACCGTGCAGTATATGCCCCAGGTGGTGCTAGCACTTGGGCTGTGCCTCGAAAATTGTCTATCCCATGGTCAACAGTATGGAAAGTTTTGCGTTCCATTTTACACTAGTATCTGCACAACATCCACACAGTGCAGTAACTGGAATCTCACAATCTGCAGCAACTTTCTGAATTTGCTATTCGGTTTCTGGCACAGACCAAATTTTATGACATGTGGCCTGTCATTTGAAGCGATGAGGCACATTTTACACTACAGGGTGCAGTGAATGCACGGCACTGCCGAATTTGGGGTACTGCTAAACCTTGTGTTGTACACAAGAGCCATTGCCCTTGTATGAGATTGTGTAATGTGGATTCATGAGTACCTATACAGTGACATCTTCACATTATCGAGATTTCCTCTTACAGCACGATTCCTGCTTTGTGAAACAACTCTGTGAAATCCACTGTTTTCATGCAAGATGGAGCAACATCTCATGTCACTTGCCCGGTGAAAGATCTGCTTAATGCAACCTTCCATGATCGTGTTATGTCTAGAGGTTATCTACAGGGTGTTACAAAAAGGTACGGCCAAACTTTCAGGAAACATTCCTCACACACAAATAAAAGATGTTATGTGGACATGTGTTCGGAAACGCTTAATTTCCATGTTAGAGCTCATTTTAGTTGCGTCAGTATGTACTGTACTGCCTCGATTCACCGCCAGTTGGCCCAACTGAAGGAAGGTAATGTTGACTTGGGTGCTTGTGTTGACATGCGACTCATTGCTCTACAGTACTAGCATCAAGCACATCAGTACGTAGCATCAACAGGTTAGTGTTCATCACAAACATGGTTTTGCAGTCAGTGCAATGTTTACAAATGCGGAGTTGGCAGATGCCCATTTGATGTACAGATTAGCACAGGGCAACAGCCGTGGCGTGGTATGTTTGTATTGAGACAGATTTCCAGAATGAAGGTGTCCCAATACAAAGACGTTCGAAGCAACTGATGGGCGTCTTAGGGAGCACGGAACATTCCAGCCTATGACTCGCGACTGGGGAAGACCTAGAACGACGAGGACACCTGCAATGGACGAGGCAATTCTTCGTGCAGTTGACGATAACCCTAATGTCAGCGTCAGAAGTTGCTGCTGTACAAGGTAACGTTGACCACGTCACTGTATGGAGAGTGCTATGGAAGAACATGTTGTTTCCGTACCATGTACAGCGTGTGCAGGCACTATCAGCAGCTGATTGGCCTCCACGGGTACACTTCTGAGAATGGTTCATCCGACAATGTGTCGATCCTCATTTCAGTGCAAATGTTCTCTTTATAGATGAGGCTTCATTCCAACGTGATCAAATTGTAAATTTTTACAATAGACATGTGTGGGCTGACGAGAATCCGCATGCAATTGTGCAATCATGTCATCATCACAGATTCTCTGTGAACGTTTGGGCAGGCATTGTTCGTGATGTCTTGATTGGGCCCCATGTTCTTCCACCTACGCTCAATGGAGCACGTTATCATGATTGCTTACGGGATACTCTACCTGTGCTGCTAGAACACGTGCCTTTACAAGTACGACACAACATGTTGTTCATGCACGATGGAGCTCCTGCACATTTCAGTCTAAGTGTTCATACGCTTCTCAACAACAGATTCGGTGGCTGATGGATTGGTAGAGGCGGACCAATTCCATGGCCTCCACGCTCTCCTGACCTCATCCCTCTTGACTTTCATTTATGGGGGCATTTGAAAGCTCTTGTCTACGCAACCCCCATACCAAATGTAGAGACTCTTCGTGCTCGTATTGTGGACAGCTGTGATACAATATGCCATTCTCCAGGGCTGCATCAGCGCATCAGGGATTCCATGCGACAGAAGGTGGATGCACGTATCCTCGCTAATGGAGGACATTTTGAACATTTCCTGTAACAAAGTTTTTGAAGTCACGCTGGTACGTTCTGTTGCTGTGTGTTTCCATTCCACGAGTAATGTGATTTGAAGAGAAGTAATAAAATGAGCTCTAACATGGAAAGTAAACGTTTCCGGGCACATGTCCACATAACATATTTTCTTTCTTTGTGTGTGAGGAATGTTTCCTCAAAGTTTGGCCGTACCTTTTTGTAACACCCTGTAGATGCATGGCCTTCAAGATCACCTGATATGAAACCATGTGACTTGGCTCTGGGAAGATCTAAAATAATGTGTTTACCTGGGACACATTTGGTCTCTACGTGCTCTGAAGGCCAGTATACAGAAACACGTTGCTCAGATTTTGCCAGAACTGCTGCGGCCAACTGTCGATCGCATCATTTCACAGACACAGCATCTTGATGTCTCTGGCGCTCATATTGAACAAATAGTGTAACTGAGATTAAAAATAAAAACAGCATTATGATTTTCTCACTTGTTTGACATTTTCTGACCATGTCTCATTCCTAATGCATTACATACGGATATATTTCTATACATCTTTCTAACATTAACACCACCACATTTGCGTATGGTGGCCAAAATTGGAACTAATTTTTCCAATGCATAAATCCATTCCATCTTAACACATTAGCGTATCTACCAAGTTTCACTGCCATATGATGATTACAGCCTACACTGGACCTCTGTGGATAGTTGCAATTTGTTAAGTCATTCCCTTTCTTCTTGCACTCTCAAATGGAGGTAGGGGCAAAAAACTGTTTCCGTACAAGCCCTGATTAACCTCCTCTTAGTGGCACTTACACAAGAGGTATATTGGGGGCAGTAGGTTCATTCTCCCATTTATCACAAATTCCAATTCTATAATCTTTCTCAGTTGTGATTTGCTGAAAGAATGCCTCCTTCCCTCCAGGTATTGCAATCCGAGTTCACAGAACACTTCCATAATACTTGCCTGTTAATGGACCGATGTCAAAGAATAGCCATGTGTAAGGTTCTACCTGCATATGAAAGCTCTCTGCACTGCAGCCTAATTTTATATAATGAAATTGCTCTATGAATCTAAAAGATATGGAGGGGGGGGGGAAGGGGAGATTTCTTTTGTGAAAGTACCCTCTGCTGGCACACTGAATGTGCAAATAACTTAATGAATGCAGCAAGGTGATACCCTCAACAACCAAATACGTACAGTTACATTAATAACAAAATGAATGCTACAGCAGACCTCTTCACTTACCTGCTTAGCATTCTTGCTGTACGATGTGATGCAATTACTGTCACACATTAGCTTCATGCCATTCTTAAGCTGCTGAGATGCTGCATTCACAGTCAAAGTTAGGTTGTTCAGCTCACGAATTTTATGTAGCAAACTTGAAGCTTTTTGATCTGAAATAAAACGGATGTCTACTATGAGTAACTGGAATCTGTAATACTGTGTGTCCTATAATAACCACACTTCCTCCTAGACCAGCATCATCTACCCCAGGATTCTAAACTCTACACGCATCAATCATGATTCACTCATGTTGTGAATGAAATATGCTGTTGAAGGAAAAGAGAGAAATGCTCTCTAACTTAGCTGCTGAACAATTGGAGGAGGAAGCAAAATTTCTTTTACACATGACAATGTTACTGGCAAATTAAGACAAACATTTTTGGCAGGGTAAGTTGATAATTACAGGAAAGAGGGAATAACTAAGTTTATGACAAACAGCATCAGTATTGCATGAGGTTATTTAATGATACTAGCATACAAAGATAATGATAACAGAACATTTCAAACATGACCTGTATGAAAATAATGGATGTTAATCTACTCAATAAGAACCTGGTTGTCATGTTCTCTCAGAAGACCTCAAACCCACAAACATTCCTTGTGTACTCACATTTCCTCATCCACATATTCAGTTCTCCTCAACTGCACTTCTTGGGGATGTCTCTCCATTCTCTTCTCATCTTTTGTCCAACATAGCTGACCACAAGACTGTCTCACTAAAGGAATTCACAGTTTTCAGCACTGGGATGTCTGTCTAACTGACATCTATCTAGTGTTACCATCTAGTGACAAGTTTTGGAACTTAGGAGAAAATACCATGGACCACAAACTGTTTATGAAGAAGGCAATGAGTGATGAAGTAGTATGTGCTAATAACTGTTACAGTGCATCTGTTTCATGAAAATGAAATCATCATCTCCGTTATGGAACTGCCTGAAATAACTAATTGTGTTTCTTTATACATCACTGACATTGTTTTGAAACATTACTACTGTCCTCCGATTCTGCTGGTTTATCACTGAGTTAGCCGAAAGTACATGCCCAGCAAATATGATAGAATATAAAAAACAAATATCGGTAGGCGCTACAGCAAAGCAATCTTCAAATTATACGTTGACAATTTTTATGCAGTGTGTCATGTTTTTCATTTTCCTGAAAACAAATGTCTTGGTACGGTCCTATTAAACAACCAGCTCCATATTACTAACAGAAGACAAAGTTACAATCAGAATAAGACATTGCTGCATCACCATTTTGTTGCCAACTTCTGAATATTACTCTTTCAAAGAGTGCTAAATACTTAGGCACTGTTTGAACAATTTTATGAGCCAGTGTAAATGTAAGCTTCAACTGTATACACCTTTTCATTCACATAACACTGAATGATTTTCTTACTTTCAAGCAACAGGTGAAACTGCTAGCCAATCACGCAATATTCAGATCAGGCAACCAACAAATAGTGAAACACAATGTGTAGACTGCAGAGCAAGAATGTTTTTACCTTCAAAATATGGCACTTATAATGCTTTTATGGGATCTCAGGCTTTGATTACGAAATTGCAGACAAGGCCAACACAAAAATGACAGATTGCGTTTCCTGAGGACAAGCTGACATTGTCACCTTTAATTCCCATGGCAAACAGATATTATCTGCTGCATCATGCTGCAGGGAAAAGGGGGGGAGGGGGGGACTCAGCACCATAGCCAACTGTGTGATTGTCTTTGGCACTCCTCACAAAAGTGATACCGTTTGCCTCAATGCCACCTTGGAGGTGTGACGTAATTGGGCATTATATTCCGACTGTTACTATGCCTTTCCATTTGGCATTAGTCAAGTTTTTTCAAAGCTTTCATTTCACCAATCAAAGAGTCCTGACAGTTTCTTTGGCTGTGTGTACTGCATAACCTTGACAACAATGTCACTGACAAAGTGGCTACATACAGACAAGACTTCTACCAGAACTTAACGAAAAGCCCGTCGGAGGGGGGCATTACTTCTGAATAATCACATCTCCCTGCAGAAATGTAGGAACATATGAAGCATTACTGATCTTGCCATTTATCTTAAACAATTGATTAAAGAAAGGGAAATCGGTGTTTATAGCATTTGTAGATTTACAGAAATTCTTTTGACAAATTTGACTAGAATACACTATTTGAAATACTGAAAGCTGCAGAATTAAAAAAGGGAGCCAAAGACTATTTACAACTTTTATAGAAACCAGAATGCAGCTGTGAGTCAGAGGACAATAAAGGCAAGCAGTGGTCAAGAATGGAGTGAGGCAGGTTTGTAACCTATCCCCAATGCTATTCAATAGGTAGACTGGATAAGCAATGGAAGACAAAGGAAAAATTTGGCAAAGGAATCAAAATGCAGGGAGAACAACTCAAAAATTTGACATTTGCAAGCAACACTAATTGTCACACAGCAAAGGACTTTGAAGAATGGTTGATCACAATGGATGTCTCTAAAAGGGGTTGTAAAATGAAGAACAAAGGATGCATTCCTGGAGCAAAGAACTATCTAGATGTTGACATGGGACCACATCTGTTACAGTGCTGTGGATCTGAAAGCAACTATATAACTCCTATCATCCAATTGATCATGGCAGGGAGGATAGTTTAAATATAGAACACTGAAAAGGAAACATCTTTGAAACATGTGTATTTATTATGCATGTGCTTTTCACTACCAATGTACTACTAGTTCCTTTATGGTTGATCACAACAAATTGTGAAATGTTAGTTACGTGTTCTTTACTGACAACCTTCAGTCAGTCAGTCTCTCAGTCTCTCTCTCTCTCTCTCTCTCTCTCTCTCTCTCTCTCTCTCTCTCTCTCTCTCTCTCTCTCTCTCTCTCTCTCTCTCTCTCTCTCTCTCTCTCTCTCTGACCCCCTCCCCTCCTACTCATCATCATGCAACATGTGGGAATCCATAACACTGGAAATTCCTGGATGGAATAATACATATATGTGGGTAGCACACTCTCAAAAACAGTTTATGACAACATTTGAATGATCACTACATATGGCCAACTCTAAAACTGGGACCAAACTTTAGCAGTATGGTGGTATAAACATTGAAACACTACTAGTAATAGTAATATTAATAATAATTAAAATCAACTAATGCATATTACAAGGCATTAACCAACCAACATTGGAAAAGACGTACGTTTTTCTTTGATCTCTCTTTTAAGAGATTCTATCCTCTCCTTTTGTGCTAATTCCTTTGCTTTCTTCTCCTGGACTTCCATTTTTAATGCTTTGTATTCTTTTAGCAATGCTAACCTTTTTTCTTCCTCTGACTGCAAGAAATAAAATGCAGCATTATTAATAATTAGTTGTTATTTTTGTGGTTTTGGCTTTAATGTAATGACAACTGGACTGACAGACCAGTGTCAGTCATCAGATAGCTGTTTATGGAAGACAGACATACTGTACAAATATTTTTAATAAATTTAGTAAACTGTCAAAGTTGAGAAATATGGAAAACAATGAACATGAAAAAAAAGCTCAAGGTGATGACTCATCATACGATTTCTGAGATTTCTAGGTTGAAATACCAAATTTTCCAGAAGTAATTTTTTTTTGTATGTGAGAACAAGCTTTATTTATCTAACCTTCATGGCTGCTAATTAAACACTTTTAGTTGGCACATGATTTAATGGTGGTTATTACACATTGAGCTAGCATTGTAAACAAGTTTGCTAAGAAATATGATTACAGGGTGTACATCAAGTCCGGGAACACTCAATTATTTACTGCACAATAACCAAACATTGTACAGATATCACACACATGTCATTTTGAAGAGAAACTCTGATAGTTTTTTTTTGTTTTTTTTCCACGTATACCACCATAGTGTAGTTTGGTAATTTGCCTATAGTCAGTGCTAGTCAAAACACGGCTGTGTTACAGAAGGGGATGCTGCTTCATGAAATGGCCTCCCCAATCGCCAAATCGCACTGTGAGAGACTTTTTTTCTATGGGGACACATTAATAATCTGGTGTACGTACTGCTTCTACCACTCGACGTAGAAGAGCTCCGCGAGAATACAAGAAGCGGCTGCCACAGTCAACGATGCCACGCTGGTACGGGTATGGCAAGAATTCTATTACCGTATTGACATCTTGATATAAGATGAACATCAACAAAAGCAAAACAAGGATAATGGAATGTAGTCTAATTAAGTCGGGTGATGCTGAGGGAATTAGATTAGGAAATGAGGCACTTAAAGTAGTAAAGGAGTTTTGCTATTTGGGGAGCAAAATAACTGATGATGGTCGAAGTAGAGAGGATATAAAATGTAGGATGACAATGGCAAGGAAAGCGTTTCTGAAGAAGAGAAATTTGTTAACATCCAGTATTGATTTAAGTGTCAGGAAGTCATTTCTGAAAGTATTCGTATGGAGTGTAGCCATGTATGGAAGTGAAACATGGATGATAAATAGTTTGGACAAGAAGAGAATAGAAGCTTTTGAAATGTGGTGCTACAGAAGAATGCTGAAGATTAGATGGATAGATCACATAACTAATGAGGAAGTATTGAATAGGATTGGGGAGAAGAGAAGTTTGTGGCACAACTTGACCAGAAGAAGGGATCGGTTGGTAGGACATGTTCTGAGGCATCAAGGGATCACCAATTTAGTATTGGAGGGCAGCGTGGAGGGTAAAAATCGTAGAGGGAGACCAAGAGATGAATACACTAAGCAGATTCAGAAGGATGTAGGTTGCAGTAGGTACTGGGAGATGAAAAAGCTTGCACAGGATAGAGTAGCATGGAGAGCTGCATCAAACCAGTCTCAGGACTGAAGACCACAACAACAACAACATTGACATCTTCTGCCGGGTCACTCACGGTTTGCATATTGCATGTTTGGGGGAGAGAGGGGGGGGGGGGGGGGGGGGAGAACACCTTTCAGAGTTTCTTTTCAAAATGCAATATGTATGACATCTGTACAATGTTCAGTTCGTGTGCAATAAATAATTGAAAGTGTTCCTGGACTTTATGTACACCCTGTAAATGTTCAATATGAATGGCATGTTCAATATTAATACTCTTTAATAACAGAAATTTGTGATAATTTACTATATATTTTATTCATACCGAGAAAACTTATTAGAATACAGTATGAAGGAAAGGTAAAGTAACAGACAACAAATTTACTAATGAATTTTTATTGTTCTACAGTAGGAAAAATACTCTCCTCAGTAGTCAAAAATAGTGTCAGCCAAAACCAAAAGAATGTCACATCAGCTTTAAACTGATTTGGAAGTAGTATTTGAAACAAAATGGTTGAGAATGTCATAATGAAATACTATTCCAAGAAATTTTTGAACGAAGGTAATTCAGATATAATATGGCACCACATTTGCTTACAAATTTTACTGAAGATAAATGAAATTAAAAAGCAGTATGTTACTCTACATAACTTCCTTCACTGGGCAGTGCACTTCTTAGCCTCTGTGCTCATATATCAGAAGCAATTCCCTGAAGTCGTCAGTGAATTACCCCAACTAATACCACTTTCTTTAGCTCGAGCATAAGTAATTTAGCGAGTTTACAATAGGTGCATTTCACCAGTTCACCGACCCACGCACACTGGTGTGCAGTGCTACAGAGGAGGAGAAGAGAAGTGGGCAGAGGCAGATGGAGGACAGCAATTAGGGAAGATCGAGGCCTGGGGGTTATGGGAGAGTGTTCCAACTAGTGCAGCTATGATTAAAACAATTTATTATAGAATAACCATTTGACATAATAATTTACTAATATATAAGAAACTATCAGCCTTGATTGCGGTAATGAAACCAACCTTTACCTAGGTTTCAGCCCAAATAATTTACCCGTCTTCAGAAGATATACCTGAATCTATAATTTGTCTAAGAGGGCATGGTCTTATTTCTAGACCATGCCCTCTTAGACAAATTATAGATTCAGGTATATCTTCTGAAGACGGGTAAATTATTTGGGCTGAAACCTAGGTAAAGGTTGGTTTCATTACCGCAATCAAGGCTGATAGTTTCTTATATATTACATTATCACGATTGCTGACTGTGCTGCAAAGTTGAAAGTACATAATAATTTACATTTGATGCTGTTACATAGTTACTAGTTTTTTTTTTAAGACCACTTATTTTAGTAAACCTCAATGTGAGCTCCCTCAGTAGCTTGGAGAATGCCGAGGCGGTATTCCCGTTCCTGCCAGGTGTTTCGTAACATGTATTCTGTCACGGTATCCACAGCAACTTGTGTCCCAGCCTTCAGTTCATCAATGTCAGCAACTGGTGTGACGAAGACTGTCCTCAATATAGCCCCAGAAAAAAAAGGTCAAGGGGCGTAACATCTGGAGAGCGGGGTGGCCAGGTTGTTGGACCGTTCCTTGCAATCCACCGATCCGGAAATGTTTCGTCCAGGAAATCACTCATCATCAAAGCCAGCCCAATGGGGGGTGCTCGATCTTGCTGGAAAAGTATCCGCAGTTGATATTCTTTTAACTGTACGGCAATGAACTGTTGCCAAACATGTAAGTAAACGTTAGCAGTAATGAATTTTTCCACGAAGAAAAACAGACCAAAACCCCTGTTATGCACGAGGCCACACCAAACATTCATTTTTTCACTGTCTCGCTGTAACTGTACAGTAGCATGCAGAGACTGAACCCCATATATGGACATTATGCCTATTTACCATTCCACTGACACGAAAGGTGGATACATCAGTAAAGCATATGCAATTTAAGTAATCATTAGCACCATCAATCCTGTTGAGAATCTCAGTTGCAAATTCAGCACGTGTCAGCAAATCATTCGGTTGCAAGGCCTGCACGATTTGCACTTTGTAAGCGTGCAACCTAAGACTTTTGTGAAGAACCTTCATCACACTTGCTTGCGATATTTGAAGTTCACACGATGCTCGACGAGTCGATTTAGATGGACTGTCGAAACGATTGCCAAATGCGATCGACAGTTGTATCACTCACACGAAGCCCGCCACTTCGAGGACGATCTTCAACGCTGCCTGTTTCGTTAAACTTTGCATCCCGTTGCTTTACTGATTTAACGTCAGGAGGTCTGTGTCCATAAGAAGCCCACAATTTACACCAAACACTGATGGGCGATTTCATTTCGTGAAAAGGAAGCACACACTGCACTTTCTCCTATTTCGATGCCGTTTCGCCAGCAACTAACGTGACCTAACAGACCCGCATCGGTGTTGTGGAGCACTAGTGCCATCTATTGGTTACAACAACTAGCTACACTAACCTATGAAATGGCATCAAATGTAGCTTATTATGTTATTCTGTTATAAATTTTTATAATCAGGGCAAGACTTTGTGCTCACCCTGTATTTCTTCTGTTACCCAACATTTCTTTATAGTCACTTTCGTTGCCTTTATGTCTGTCCAACTTAAGTGACTGCCCTTTTTTGAAAAGTTCATTCCTCTTCAACTGAACTGCCTACTGTGAATTTTTTTTGTCACAGCATCTACAGCCTTAGATAACCTCAAACACACCTCGTCCATCCTCAGTACTTCAGTATCCGACTTCTTTCCACTTTGATTCTTCCAGAAGATTATCTTACACTTCTCTCTACTCTTCATTACTCAGTTGTGATCTGAGTATCTGCAGCTGGGTATGCCTTAAAACCCAATATCCGATTTTGGAATCTTGTCTTACGCTCCAGGTGCGTCTCCTCCTCTAATGAATCATTAACAGTGTATTCGCTATTACCAGCTGAAATTAGTTGCAGACGGAGCTATTGAAATAATAGTCTGCTCACTCAGAACTTGGCATACAGACTGTTATGAAAAATACCCAATCACTGAGACACATTAACATTTCACTTTCGCACCGAACACTGAAGTGGAACCGAGGCTTGCAGCAGAAAGTGACTGATTACAATCTGGCAACAACCCAAGATTCTTGGATTTCCCAAATCTTAACCACACCATTATGGCTCACCCATATTACCATCGAGGGAGTACATACAGGTTATGTAATTAACATAAGAACAGTGAACAACTGCAACCAACTGAATGAAGCATTGCAGTCGTACAGACACCGACTTCATCTTCGGGAGTAGTTTGGTCTGTCCTGTCACCCAGATTTTGGCTTTTTGTCATTTTCCTAAATCACCTCAGGCAAATACCAGATTGGTGCCTTCAGCAAGACCACAGCTAACCAACTGTCCTAGTCTCATAAAACATATTATGTGTGCATGTGTACTGGAGCTACTTGTATTCCTAGTGTTATGGTGAGACATCTTACACCATCATGACAATTTCTGGGTTAAATAAACACATACGTAAAAGAGAATGACATAGATCTGGTCTGCTGCTATCTGCTCCAGCAGTCTATGAATGATAAAGTACAGAGGAAAATCACAGGTGTATCAGTAATGGTAACGCTAATGCAAAAAACAGCAAATAATCACCACAGAGATTTTTTAAAAATAGTGCGAACTTACATTTTTTTCATCAGATTCAGACTTCTTTTTCATTTCACTCATAGCCACACGTCTACGTATCATCTTCACCTCTTCTTCTGGACGAATGCGCATCATCATATCTTCTATGATTGGTCGTATTTGTGGATTACACACACTGGATAGTACAACATGCTATTATAATTGGTTTGCCGTGTTAAAAATAAAAGTTAAAAGTCAAAGAAATAATATAAATACAAAAGTTACAAGACATCAGAAAATATCAGGGTACTTACAAATATTTAGCAAATTACACAGCACAGTAGTGTCACCTAGTGAAATGCACAGTTACCACTGTTTTAAAGTTTTTCATTTGTTACTGTTAGAAAAAACAGCTCAGAAACAGACGAACAACTAGAATCACAACAGCACAACCAGTGTTCGGCTGTAGTCAACTGTTTAAATACAAACAAATATGAACCTAGACTATACTAGATGCCAGTCTTACAACAACCTTTACTTAGCATTCACATTCATTGCCTTCATCAACTCGACCAAGTTATCACCTTTCACCCTAAACTAGACTTCAGGCTACTGCTACAGAACTGTGTCATCACAACCAATCAACCCCATTTCAGCACGACACCAGTTGTACCGTACTCATTCTAGCAGCTCACCAGAAATGGGCTAAGGTTTTTCAGCTTGCATTTAAGGAAATTTGCGAAAAATGGAAATTGTGTGTGACAGATTTGTTATACGACTTTACAATTTTTGTAATGGCCAAAATCAACAACCGTGCCTCAAATCCTATTGTTCAACTTTTGATAATCACCTTCACAGATGGCTGTTTACAATTCATCACAAACATGATTCTGTGAGAAGTAAATTATGTTAAGATGAGACCGGAAAGGACTAGCACATGACTTATTGTGATACAACTCAAGGCACGATGAGACTGCAACGTATTTGATTTTGCATTAACATCTAGCTATGAAAAAGATCTGTTCCCAACAAATATCACAAAACTTAAGTGTCAATTACTGTAAGGAAATGCTTAAAAAATTCTATCAATGGGAAGCAAGATGTCTATACAAAATCCTAACAGGAGACAAAGCTGTCATATTCCAGAAACTAAGTAACGATCACTTGTTCGTGTGCCTGAGTCAAAGTGAGACCGAAAGAGGTTTACGATAATGATTGAAGTAGAAAAAATAAATTAGAAACTAGAATACAGATTACCATGGCTGGCTGATCATGAGAATAGAAAGGAGAAGCAAGCCACTCTGCATTACATTAAAACCACCACCCTAAAAGCCGTACAGTGGAGGACACAGAGGGACAAAGGACATACCCTAAAACTCATATCAAATGATAAAACACACCCTCACAAATAGAACATAGAAGTAAAGCTACTGTTGGAGCATTGTCGCCTAACACCGAAGGTAGTGTGCTGGGAAATTTAAAAGTCCACCACAGAGCGGCTAAAAGTGGGCAGTCCAGCAAGAGGTGGACGACTGTAATTTGGAAGCCACAGCGATATTGAGGTGGGTCCTCGTGACGGAGGAGGTAACTAGGTGTGAGCCACGTACGGCCAATACGGAGTCGACAAAGAACAACTGATTCTGTGCAAGAGGCCCGCAGGGAAGACTTCCACACATTCGCAGTCTCCTTAATGACACACAGTTTGTTGTGCATACTGTTATGTCACTCCGTCTCCCAAAGCTGAAAAACCTTGCGGCATAAGACAGAACGCAGGGCAGTTTCATCAGAGATACCCATCTCCAGGAGAGGTTTCCGCATAGCCTGTCAACAAGTTCGTTACCTGGGATTTCAACGTGTCCTGGGGTCCACACAAACACCACTGAACAAGTGGACCATTCCCGGGCAGACGTGGCCTCTTGCATGTTTGCTACTAAAGGATGGCAAGGGTAGGACTGGTCGGTAGCTTGTAAGCTGCTCAGGGAGTCAGAACAGAGAGGAAACTGCTTACCAGAACAGGAACGAATGTACTAAAGTGGATGAGATATGGCCACCAGCTCGGCAGTAAATACACTGCAGCCGGCAGGCAAGGAATGCTGTTCAATATGGTCCCTGAACATAGGCGAAGCTAACATTACCGTCAGCCATCGAGTGAACAACTTCAGAGCCCCAGTACACGTCAAGAATTGAGAGGAAGCGACAGCAGAGAGCGTCGGGGTTAAAATGGTCCTTAGGGCCGTGCAAAAGGTCCAGACAATGCTTCGGCCGAGGTATACACCGTGGAGGTGTACATGAATGGACCTCGAGCAGAGATGGTAAAGAGAAGGACTCCAGTTCAGAGAGAAGGGATCACACGCGAACCGAAATCGTGAGCCCTAATGTTGGCCGCCGATGCGGGAGATAAACTGCTGCATGCGGCAAAAGAAGACAGTAATTCAGATGCTCAGAGGAGCTACGAATGTGTGCAACAAAACTGTCAAGCAGTTGTGCACATCAGATCCACAATCAAGGGACTCCGGCCTCCACCAGGACACTGGTCACCCAACTCTTTCTAAAAGCTCCTGTCACTAGGCAAATGCCACAGTGGTGCACTGGGTTGACTAAACGCAATGCTGAGGGCACCACCGAGCCGTAAACCAGACTCCCATAGTGAAGGCAGGATTGAACAAGGGCTCTGTAGAGCTGCAGCAGCGTAGAGCGATCTGCACCCCAGTTGGTGTTGCTCAGGCAGTGGAGGGCATTGAGATGCTGCCAGCACTTCTGCTTAAGCTGACGAAGGTGAGGAAGCCAAGTCAATTGAGCTTCTGGATGTCCTAAGAATCGCTTTATCTACACTACAGTGAGTGGGTGGATCATCAATAAGATAAAATTCAGGTTCCAAACGAATGGTACGAGGCTGACAGAAGTGCACGACACACGACTTTGCGGCAGAAAACTAGAAGCTGTGGGCTAGAGCCCATGACTGTGCCTTGTGAATGGCACCCTGCAGGTGCTGCTCAGCAATACCAGTACTGGAGGAGCAGTACAAAATGCAGAAGCCATCTGCATACAGAGAAGGCGAGACCGGCAGCCCTACAGCTGCTGCTAAGCCGTTGATTGGCACTACAAAATTGAGATACACTCAATACGGAGCCCTGAGGAATGCCATTCTCCTGAATATAAGAGGGGGGTGGGGGGGGGGGAGGATTATGGGAGGCACCAACCTGGACACAGAGTACGGGGCGAGAGGAAGTTTTGGATAAAAATCAGGAGCAGGCCCCGGAGACCCCACTTATACAATGTGGCAAGGATATGATGTCACCAAGTCGTGTCAAATGCTTTACGTAAGTCAAAAAAGACAGCAACCAGATGTTGGCATCTGAAAAAGGCTGTTTGGATGGCAGACTTGAGGGACACAAGGTTATCAGTGGTAGAGCAACCCTGGCAGAAACCGCACTGACACGGAGCTAGTAGGCCATGTGACTCCATCTCCCAACCCAACAACCAACACACAATATGTTCCAGCAGCTTATAAAGAACGTTGGTAGGGCTGACGGACCGATTACTATCCGCATCAAGTGGGTTTTTACTGGGTATGAGCAGTGGAACTACAGTGTTCTCCCACCTTGCGATGAAAATATGCCATCACAGCAGATCTAGTTGAAGATGATGAGGAAATGGCACTTGTAGTCAGAAGAGAGATCATCTGACTGTGGATCCAATCCGGCCCACGAGCTGTGTCAGGTCAATGTGCAAGTGCGCTGAGGAGCTCCCACTCCATAAATGGAGCATTAAAGGGTTCACTGTGGCGTGTAGTGAATGAGAGGACTTTCCTTTCCACTCGCCGTTTCAGGGTGCAAAAGGCTGGGAGGGGGGGGTTAGTTCTCCGACACAGAGGTTCAAACATAGTGCTCGGCATTCACGTTTGCGTCGGTACAGAGCACGCCATTGATGGTAACACCAGGGACACCTGTTGGGGTCTGGTACCCAAAAAGACATCTGATCTTTGTCCAGACTTGGAAAGGTGACATATGGCACCCAATGGTCGACACTTACCTCTACCAACACTCCTGTTTCCGTCGTTTTACAAGCTGGCATACACGGGTACGGAGCTGCTTAAAGGCTATCAGATACTGTAAAGAGTGCCGCTCGTGTCACTGTAGAGCTTGCCAACTAATTGCCTCAGTAATTTCCGGCGACCACCAAGGGACTGCCTTTCGCCGGGGGGGCACCCTAAAGAGCGAGGGATCACCTGCTCAACCATCACATCGATGTTACCATGTCAGGGAGAGTCAACAGTGACATCAGAGGTTAAAGTTTCCCAATCCACCTTGTTTAAAGCCCATCTGGGCAGGCATCTGTGGGCCTGACGCCGGGGCAGTGACAGGAAGATGGGGAAGTGGTCACTACCACACAGGTCGTCACAAGATCTCCAGTGGATAGATGGGAAAAGTCCTGGGCTGCGAATTGATAAATCAATGGTCAAGTAACTAACTCTAACCACACTCAAATGTGTGGTGGGCCCAGTATTTAGGAGGCAGAGATCGAATTGCGTCAGTAAAGTTTCGACATCTCTGCCTCGGCCAGTAAACACGGTGCCACCCCACAAGGGGTTACGGGCGTTAAAATCTCCCAAAAGTAGGAAAGGCTGATCTAATACATTCAAGGGTACTGCACCATCTGGAGGGAGATATACGTTGCAGACAGTTATTTCCTGTGTCATCCATATTCTGACAGCCACAGCTTCAAGAGGGGTTTGAAGGCACACATTTTCACTAAGATGAGTTTACGACATAAATGTGAACTCCACCTGACATCTCTACGGTTCATGTAATATCCCTTATAGTTGCAGAGGGCAGGGGTCTGCATTGCTGGGAATCAGGTTTCCTGGAGGGCAATGCAGAAAGCAGGTGTAAAGCTTAACAGTTGCCATAGCTCAGCCAGGCGGTACAAAAAACCGCCGCAATTCCACTGGAGGATGACATCATCGTGCGACTGGGAAGGCACGGAATGTTCAATGAGGCAGTTTATGCCTCAGGGTCACCTGCTGCCAGACTTTTTGCCTGAGCAGTCTATATCCATTGTGTCTGAGGGTCCAGCAGAGCTTTTAGGAAGCAGTGGTGTGGGTGCCACCACAAGTTCCTTGTTCTTGGGGGTCTTCTTTTCTGATTTCTCACACTGTTCCTTGGGTTTCCCTGGTTGGGACGACTTCACTGATTTAGTCTCTGGGACTGAGGATGAGTGTGAAGCCCTACAACCAGCTGCTTTTGGGCTCTTCAGCCACTGGCAGGTGTCACCTTTCCCACTAGTTCCACCACCACCACCACCACCACCACCACCACCACCACCACCACCACCACCACCACCACCAATTATTCTTACGTTATACCATTTTCTGCTGCTGTTGGTATTACCATATACTCATATGACCAAAAATCTTTGTCTTTTTCATTTCCTTCCACCCACCACCACTACTATATTCAGATCGAGCCTCTGCATTTCCCTTTTCAGTATTTCTAGCTTCCATGCCACATTTGAACTTCTGAAATTCCATGCCCCAACTCTTAGAATGTTATCCTTTCGTTGATTATTGAATCTTTTTCTCATGGTCACCTTCCCCTATGGTAATCCCCTCCCAGAGATCTGAACAGGGGACTAGTCCAGAATCTTTTGCCAATGGAGAGGTCATCATGACACTCACAGGCCACATGTCCTGAGGATACAAGTTAGAGGATACAAGTTATGTGCCTCTAATACAGTGGTTTCCTGTGCCTTCTGCATCCTCATGCTGTTTATCATTGCTGATTTTTCTGCCTTTAAGGGCAGTTACCCACCCCAGTTGCCCTGAACCTCCGTCCACTCCTCATCCTTTTGAGAAGGCCGGCCATTGAAAGAATGAGGGTGACTTGTTATGCTGGAAGTCTTTGGCTGACAATCATGATTATTAATCAAATTGAAGTGGTGGCATGTTTCGAACCTGGGACCATGGACAGTTTGATTAGTACTCACAGGTACTACCCCTAGACCACAAGTGCACCACATATGTCCCATCATTAAGCAGACATGCCATCTTGCTATTGCAATGACAAATGATTACATGTATTGTCATGTTAAAGCTTCAAGATACAGATTCTCATGCAACAATCTGGAAGTGACTATACAGGAAATAAATTTCCTGTACAAGTCCATGATCATTGTGAATATTCCACAAATAAAAACATCAGCACCACTTAATATATTTATTTATAATGCCATTTCAGCTAATGCTACCATAAAAACTAACTCAAATTAAAAGAACAGAATTGCATGTCCATTACAAAAAATTGTAGAAAGTAGCTGAAGGTTTCGGTTTCGTGACAGACCGCCGCCGACAAACAGACCGCCGCCGACAAACAGACCGCCGCCGACAAACAGACCGCCGCCGACAAACAGACCGCCGCCGACAAACAGACCGCCGCCGACAAACAGACCGCCGCCGACAAACAGACCGCCGCCGACAAACAGACCGCCGCCGACAAACAGACCGCCGCCGACAAACAGACCGCCGCCGACAAACAGACCGCCGCCGACAAACAGACCGCCGCCGACAAACAGACCGCCGCCGACAAACAGACCGCCGCCGACAAACAGACCGCCGCCGACAAACAGACCGCCGCCGACAAACAGACCGCCGCCGACAAACAGACCGCCGCCGACAAACAGACCGCCGCCGACAAACAGACCGCCGCCGACAAACAGACCGCCGCCGACAAACAGACCGCCGCCGACAAACAGACCGCCGCCGACAAACAGACCGCCGCCGACAAACAGACCGCCGCCGACAAACAGACCGCCGCCGACAAACAGACCGCCGCCGACAAACAGACCGCCGCCGACAAACAGACCGCCGCCGACAAACAGACCGCCGCCGACAAACAGACCGCCGCCGACAAACAGACCGCCGCCGACAAACAGACCGCCGCCGACAAACAGACCGCCGCCGACAAACAGACCGCCGCCGACAAACAGACCGCCGCCGACAAACAGACCGCCGCCGACAAACAGACCGCCGCCGACAAACAGACCGCCGCCGACAAACAGACCGCCGCCGACAAACAGACCGCCGCCGACAAACAGACCGCCGCCGACAAACAGACCGCCGCCGACAAACAGACCGCCGCCGACAAACAGACCGCCGCCGACAAACAGACCGCCGCCGACAAACAGACCGCCGACAAACAGACCGCTGACAAACAGACCGCTGACAAACAGACCGCTGACAAACAGACCGCTGACAAACAGACCGCTGACAAACAGAACGGATCCTGAATTCCCATGCTGCAGAACGACTGCTGCACGTAGCAAGCTAAGAACCACACCGGAAATGACTATGGAAAGAGGCCCTCGGACATCAGCACAGAAGGTACATAAAATCTACGGCTGCGAGCTCGACTCTACTACACTCCGCCACCAGCAATGGAAAATGAAGCTTTGACAATGCCAGCCACTTGTACTGGCAAAACATCAGAAAAATTATCAATCGTACATCAGCTGAAGAACCCGATACAGAAGCCAACAGACAGCATGTCATAAAATATCATGCTACAAGGATGATATATTAGATGTTACAAATTTTACACTACTGGCCATTAAAATTGTTACACAAAGAAGAAATGCAGATGATAAACAGGTATTCATTGGACAAATATATTATACTAGAACTGACATGTGATTACATTTTCAAGCAGTTTGGGTGCATAGATTCTGAGAAATCAGTACCCAGAACAACCACCTCAGGCCACAATAACGGCCTTGATACACCTGGGCATTGAGTCAAACAGAGCTTGGATGGCGTGTACAGGTACAGCTGCCCATGCAGCTTCAACACAATACCACAGTTCATCAAGAGCAGTGACTGGTGTATTGTGACGAGCCAGTTCCTCGGCCACCATTGACCACACGTTTTCAAATGGTGAGAAATCTGGAGAATGTGCCGGCCAGGGCAGCAGTCGAACATTTTCTATGTCGAGAAAGGCCCATACAGGACCTGCAACATGCAGTCATGCATTATCCTGCTGAAATGTAGGGTTTCACAGGGATCGAATGAAGGGTAGAGCCACAGGTCGTAACACATCTGAAATGTAACGTCCACTGTTCAAAGTGCCGTCAATGCGCATAACAGGTGACCGAGACGTGTAACCAATGGCAACCCATACAATCACACTGGGTGATATGCCAGTATGGCAATGACAAATGTGCGTTCACCGCGATGTCGCCAAACATGGATACAACCATCATGATGCTGTAAACAAAATCTGGATTCATCCGAAAAAATAACGTTTTGCCATTCGTGCACAAAGGTTCGTCGTCGAGTACACCAACGCAGGCACTCCTGTCTCTGACGCAGCGTCAAGCGTAACCACAGCCACGGTCTCCGAGCTGATAGTACATACTGCTGAAAACGTCATCGAACTGCTCGTGCAGATGGTTGTTGTCTTGCAAACGTCTTCATCTGTTAAATGAGGGATTCAGACGTGGCTGTATGATCCGCTGCTAGTGATACGAGGCCGTTGGGATCCAGCGCGACGTTCCTTATTACCTTCCTGAACTCACCGATTCCATATTCTGTTAACAGTCATTGGATCTCGACCAACGTGAGCAGCAATGTCGCGCTACGATAAACTGCAATCGCGATAGCCTACAATCCGACCTTTATCAAATTCGGAAACGTGATGGTACGCATTTCTTGTCCTTACACGAGGCATCACAACAACGTTTCAGCAGGCAACGCCGGTCAACTGATGTTTGTGTATGAGAAATCGGTTGGAAACTTTCCTCCTGTCAGCACGTTGTAGGTGTCCCCATTAGCGACCACCTTGTGTGAATGCTCTGAAAAGCTAATCATTTGCATATCACAGCATCTACTTCCTCCCCCCAATGAACCATGGACCTTGCCGTTGGTGGGGAGGCTTGCGTGCCTCAGCGATACAGATAGCCGTACCGTAGGTGCAACCACAACGGAGGGGTATCTGTTGACAGGCCAGATAAACGTGTAGTTCCTGAAAAGGGGTAGCAGCCTTTTCTGTATTTGCAAGGGCAACAGTCTGGATGATTGACTGATCTGGCCTTGTAACACTAACCAAAACAGCCTTGCTGTGCTGGTACTGCGAACGATTGAAAGCAAGGGGAAACTACAGCCGTAATTTTTCCCGAGGGCATGCAGCTTCACTGTATGGTTAAATGATGATGGCGTCCTCTTGGGTAAAATATTCTGGAGGTAAAACAGTCCCCCATTCGGATCTCCGAGCGGGGACTACGCAAGAGGATGTCGTTATCAGGAGAAAGAAAACTGGCGTTCTACGGATCGGAGTGTGGAATATCAGATCCCTTAATTGGGCAAGTAGGTTAGAAAACTTAAAAAGGGAAATGGATAGGTTAAAGTTAGATATAGTGGGAATTAGTGAAGTTCGGTGGCAGGAGGAACAAGACTTTTGGTCAGGCGAATACAGGGTTATAAATACAAAATCATATAGGGGTAATGCAGGAGTAGGTTTAATAATGAATAAAAAAATAGGAATGCGAGTTAGCTACTACAAACAGCATTGTGAACGCATTATTGTGGCCCAGATAGACACAAAGCCCACGTCTACTAGAGTAGTACAAGTTTATATGCCAACTAGCACAGCAGATGACGAAGAAATTGAAGACATGTATGACGAAATAAAATAAATTATTCAGATAGTGAAGGGAGACAAAAATTTATTAGTCATGGGTGATTCGAATTCAGTAGTAGGAAAAGGGGGAAAAGGAAACGTAGAAGGTGAATATGGATTGGGGGTAAGAAATGAAAGAGGAAGCCGTCTGGTAGAATTTTGCGCAGAGCATAACTTAATCATAGCTAACACTTGGTTCAAGAATCATGAAAGAAAGTTGTATACATGGAAGAACCCTGGAGATACTAAAAGGTATCAGATAGATTATATAATGGTAAGACAGAGATGTAGGAACCAGGTTTTAAATTGTAAGGTATTTCCAGGGGCAGATGTGGGCTCTGACCACAATCTATTGGTTATGAACTGTAGATTAAAACTGGAAAAACTGCAAAAAGGTGGGAATTTAAGGAGATGGGACATGGATAAACTGCAAGAACCAGAGGTTGTACAGAGTTTCAGGGAGAGCATAAGGGAACAATTGACAGGAATGGGGGAAAGAAATACAGTAGAAGAAGAATGGGTAGCTTTGAGGGATGAAGTAGTGAAGGCAGCAGAGGATCAAGTAGGTAAAAAGACGAGGGCTAGTAGAAATCCTTGGATAACAGAAGAAATATTGAATTTAATTGATGAAAGGAGAAAATATAAAAATGCACTAAATGAAGCAGGCAAAAAGGAATACAAACGTCTCAAAAATGAGATCTACAGGCAGTGCAAAATGGCAAAGCAGGGATGGCTAGAGGATAAATGTAAGGATGTAGAGGCTTATCTCACTAGGGGTAAGATAGATACTGCCTACAGGAAAATTAAAGAGACCTTTGGAGAAAAGAGAACCACTTGTATGAATATTAAGAGCTCAAATGGAAACCCAGTACTAAGCAAAGAAGGGAAAGCAGAAAGGTGGAAGGAGTTTATAGAGGGTCTATACAAGGGCGATGTACTTGAGGACAATATCATGGAAATTGAAGAGGATGTAGATGAAGATGAAATTGGAGATACGATACTGCGTGAAGAGTTTGACAGAGCACTGAAAGACCTGAATCGAAACAAGGTCCCGGGGTTAGACAACATTCCATTAGAACCACTGATAGCCTTGGGAGAGCCAGCCGTGACAAAACTCTACCATCTGGTGAGCAAGATGTATGAGAGAGGCGAAATACTCTCAGACTTCAAGAAGAACATAATAATTCCAATCCCAAAGAAAGCAGGTGTTGACAGATGTGAAAATTACCGAACTATCAGTTTAATAAGTCACGGCTGCAAAATACTAACGCAAATTCTTTACAGATGAATGGAAAATCGAGTAGAAGCCGACCTAGGGGAAGATCAGTTTGGTTGCGTAGAAATATTGGAACACGTGAGGCAATACTGACCTTACGACTTATCTTAGAAGAAAGATTAAGAAAAGGCAAACCTACGTTTCTAGCATTTGTAGACTTAGAGAAAGCTTTTGACAATGTTGACTGGAATACTCTCTTTCAAATACTGAAGGTGGCAGGGGTAAAATATAGGGAGCGAACAGCTATTTACAATTTGTACAGAAACCAGATGGCAGTTATAAGAGTCGAGGGACATGAAAGGGAAGCAGTGGTTGGGAAGGGAGTGAGACAGGGTTATAGCCTCTCCCCGATGTTATTCAATCAGTATATTGAGCAAGCAGTGAAGGAAACAAAAGAAAAATTTGGAGTAGGACTCAAAATCCACGGAGAAGAAATAAAAACTTTGAGGTTCACCGATGACATTGTAATTCTGTCAGAGACAGCAAAGGACTTTGAAGAGCAGCTGAGCAGAATGGACAGTGACATGAAAGGAGGGTATAAGATGAACATTAACAAAAGCAAAATGAGGATAATGGAATGGTGTCGAATTAATCAGGTGATGCTGCGGGAATTAGATTAGGAAATGAGATGCTTATAGTAGCAAATGAGTTTTGCTATTTGGGGAGCAAAATAACTGATGATGGTCGAAGTAGAGAGGATATAAAATGTAGACTGGCAATGGGAAGGAAAGCGTTTCTGAAGAAGAGAAATTTGTTAACACCGAGTATAGATTTAAGTGTCAGGAAGTCGTTTCTGAAAGTATTTGTATGGAGTGTAGCCATGTATGGAAGTGAAACAGGGACGATAAATAGTTTAGACAAGAAGAGAATAGAAGCTTTCGAAATGTGGTACTACAGAAGAATGCTGTAGATTAGATGGGTAGATCACATAACTAATGAGGAGGTGTTGCAGAGGATTGTGGAGAAGAGAAGTTTGTGGCACAACTTGACTAGAAGAAGGGATCGGTTGGTAGGACATGTCCTGAGGCATCAAGGGATCACCAATTTAGTATTGAAGGGCAGCGTGGAGGATAAAACTCGTAGAGGGAGACCAAGAGATGAATACACCAAGCAGATTCAGAAGGATGTAGGTTGCAGTAGGTACTGGGAGATGATGAAGCTTGCACAGGATAGAGTAGCATGGAGAGCTGCATCAAACCAGTCTCAGGACTGAAGACCATAACAAAAACAACAGCATCTTCTTCCTGTCAGTTAAATTTCACGTCTGTAGCACGTCATCTTTGTGGTGAAGCAATTTTAATGGCCAGTAGTGTAAAAACCTGATTCCACAAACCTTACAACTTGCAAAATTCAACATCAAAAACAAATGGTAATCAGGGGACTATCTTGGGTCATAAAATGAAATAAATATATTAAGTTCCAGCTGACAGTTTGTGGCAGTGTAGGGATGTTGCCCCTCAGAACTTACATTTTTATACAATTTTTGCAAAGATTGTAATTAACACCCCAATTAGGCATATATTTTTGATGCTGAATTGAACCTTGTTTTACAAATTCTAAGATTTGGTGCATTAGCTTTTTACAATTATTTAACTTTTAATTATTTACCTTGAGTAATGAACACTTGTCATTCTTTATGCGCATATAGTCTGAATTGCAGATCTGATGATGGCAGAAGCGAAAAAGTATTATAAAGGAAGAAATGTTAAGCAGCGAAGACTGTTTTATTCACAAAAATCTGTTGAAACATGTTTTTTTACTGAAAGCATTATTACTTTTTTATGATGATATAATAATTTCAAACGGGACTCAGCTTCAACTTCATACAGCATCTGACCTAATTATCTTTCAGTTAGAATGAGCCATCTTATCTACTGCTGCGTATTCAACTAAAAACTTATGTATCACTCACTTATATCACAAATGATATTGTATATTGTACTTTATGTGTAGTTAGTCATGAAAAATGCTGTGGTCTACAACCATGTTTTATCACAATCGTGGGTGAAAGTTATGGAGTACCACCTCCCTCCCCCCTATGTTTTTTGTAGTTAATACACAAGACATGTATACAATGTATCGAAGTACTCTAAAGCCTGCCCATTACCTAAAGCAGGTTTTCTGAATTTATCATACAATTTCAGTTTTCATGACAAAATTTATGATAAACAGGGCACAGTATTTTAAATATAGCACAAACATTGGGCTATGCTACATAGCCACCTGCACAAATACCTATATTTAGCTTTCAACTTTGTTGGCTACATCAACTCTTAACCAGATTAACACCTTGCGAAAAAACCGAGACCTCTTGCTACGCTATTACACTGTGTTGATTTTTGGTTTGGGGTAGGGGTATGTACTCTATCACACACTAACCCACTTGGGATATATATGAAATTGTAAATAAATTTCATACAGTGAACATCTCATCAGCAATAAATAAATTTATCCAACATATTCAGCACCAAGAAACCAACAGGTCTGTTTCAGTCTTTATTTTCATTTTGCAGCCAGTTCTGGCTCAAAGAGATATAACAAAAAATAAAACTGATTAGAATATGTACATAATTCTGGCTTATTATGAGGAAGTACATATAAGCAACATATGGAATTTTGAGATGTACAGAAACACAAAGTGTAAGTTGAGATTGCAGAATGTTTATCACGAACAAGATTTTTTATGGATGTATGCTGATCCAAAGGTAATAGGAAATTATCAATTTAGGAAATACGGAAGCGTCCGATCCCGCCCATCTGCTATGACCCATGACGTCACAAATATGACTGAAACGACTATAAACCACGATTCCAATACGGTGCGTATAAAGTCGTTACATACACATTATGAAGACGAAAATGCATCGAAAAAAAAAACAAAAAAAACCCACACACACGTTCCACAAAAAGCCTAATGACACTAATGGGACAAGCACGGGAAATTGGGGGTTTTTGGGTGGGGACAAACTAAATATAAGCAAATTTAGACACACACCCCCATACAATACCACGCAAAACTCCCCAATATCATCTGGAATTGGGCACTTCCCTTGACCTATATAGCTCAACAGCAGCTCCCGATCCCATAAACTAGGATCAAATGCTTCCCTTCACCTATATAGCTCAAAAACATCTCCCGATCCCATAAATTATGATCAAACACTTCCCTTGACCTATATAACCCAAAAACATCTCCCCATACCAATACCAACATTCACAGCCACACATTTCAATAAAACACTTCCTTCGACACCAACACACACTAGCAACAAAAAAATAAAAGCTTACCACAAAAAAGTTCCGGCGCCACAAACTAGGTTGGCCACCACAATCCAACACACACACACACACACACACACACACACACACACACACACACACACACACACACAAACAAACTAACTAAAAAATACTCAACCAAAAGAAAGACCTGACCCACCCACAGCTCAACCCCCCAACCAACCCAACCTCCCCCTCACCTCAAAATAAAAAACCCATTAAAAAAACAACTGCAACATAAAAAAATCTCAATCACACACTACAACTCAACAAAAACTTCAACAAAATAGATCCTCCAAACTAAAACATTAATCAACACACACCCCGCCCCCTCACAAACACTAACACCATCCACCCCATACTGAGCCGCAGCCACCCACCCACCTACCTACCTACCCAAACCACCCTAATCAACCACTTTAGGCCTATACATTTTACTAACAGCCCTTTAAAAAAACCCGAAAAACACAATAGCCCTCAGGGACACTCTTTCGCCAACAGTACTCATCTAAATGAGACTGAAGGTTGGAAGAGCACCCCCCCCCAAACAACTGACTTAACAGTCCCCCCCCCCCCCACATCCCCTCTATTGTATTTGTCCAAGCCCCCATTTCATAATTTTTGAACTCTAAGCTATGGTTAATGACTAAATGATTGAATCCCCTCTCACCCAACCCCTTGTATCAAGAAAATGCATCTGAAACTACTGTGGACCCCTGTTCTATGTACCCCCCAATTAATCCCACTAATTCCGCCTTAGACCTCCCTTCCACAACCCTAAAAACACATTCAGAACACCTACCCCCCCCCTCCCCCGCACCGTAACAACAGCCCCCCACACCCAGACACCAACTACAGACTTACCCCTCCCACACTTCCTTTTCCCAAACTGCGACTCTTCTTCCACCTCCACATCAACCCCATGCCCCCCCCCCCCCCCCAGCTAACCCCTGTACTTAATGAACTATGAACACACTTCACGGCAAAAAGAAAACGAATCAAGCACACTCCTCTCACTCACAACAGTCTCATGCGTGCAAAAACTGTGTGATGATCTATAACAAAAATAATAGGTCACCAGTACAATCTCGCGCATGCCCAACCTAGACTTCTCGAACCAGGAACCACACCGTATGGAACGCCAAATGTCATCCTTTCGACAGTGCCACATATAACCATCCCTGGTCCGAGATGCCAGAACTTTAGCTAACTTCATTTCTTCGCTACAAATAGAGCACATCACGACCCTGGCAATTCAACCAAACAGCTGCAAAAACTATCAGTTCCAAAGCAGTGTTTCCCATCATTTCCCTCAGATGCGCACTATTAATTTTATCCATCATGTCTATTCCTCAACAAAAACAACAACCGATTTAACTCAAATTACCACACGACCTACAGTGAACAACACTAAATTAACCTTCACACAAAACCACTAAATCGTTAACTCTCTGAAACGAATTCCACTACAAACACAGCCAACACTAACAATTCTGTATAATGAGCAAGAGCAAACTGAGCCCATTACACCACACAAACGAAAGCCCAGAACATACAACCAGAGGGCACAACAAACCACAACACGACGACATCTACAAACACACCACACTCACAAACCAAACTCCACACCGTCATGACGTCACACACCACAGCACCCTTACGTCATGGGTCAAAGCCGATGCGTGGGATCGGACGCTTCTGTCGACCCTCAATTTACAGTCCTCTGAAGCAACTAACATCAGTATGCTATGTAGTTTCAGTAATAATAATTCAAGTGAGCAGTAGCTTACACATTAAAACAGATATTGGATTGTCAATTCTGTCTATTTATGGAAAATATTCCAGGAAACAAATGTACTGAACATAGTAACAACATCTAAGCTGCAATAAGAGGCTATAGACATTACAACAAAGTGGGAAGAGAACTCACTGTACTGAATTTCTTATACACTAAGGAATCTTTACTGTTCCAAGTGAATAGTTTGCAAACAATGTCCTACATAAAGAGACGGACAAGCACCAAAGAAATAGGTCTTTACATGAACATGGAAACAGATGCAGCCACCAGTTACACCTCAGCAGGAAAGAAAATAAAATCTTGTGCTGTATAGTGAAATAGAGTTATGCAATTAAGTGATCGAAGACAAACATGAAATATACACCTCCAGTAAAACTTTACACTCAAAATTATTCATTAAATAGCAGTTTTGAAACTTCAGGATTACCTGAAATATGTAAATTATATAGACAACTGTACTATTGTAACTACTATGACTGAGGGCTTTTGCAATACATTCAATTGAATAGTGAAAAATGCTGTACAAACATGTAACAGAGCAAATATTGCAGACCTATTTATGTAACTGTGTGTACTTGGGCACATATTTATGACATACATACAACTTACATTGTCTACACGTGGATAAATATACAGTAGTCTAGAATAGTCAATCATCAGGTTCCCAAATCAGAAGACATCTGAATTCTCGGGTCTGCTCAGGCCAAATTCAAAACTTTCTTTGGTACAATCAACATTACTTCACTCCTAAATCCAAGAAAGCTCTACAAATTAGGAGAAACAGTTAAGAAAAGTCAAATTTTAACCATGCTAGAAACACGATTGCAAAGTGAGAATGAAACCACGTAGCATGGATTTTGGAAATTGCAGACTATTCAAAAAGCAAAAAAGGCAAAATAACACCAATCAATATACCCCATGTGGTAGATTGTTTTACCGGTTTCATAAGACATTCAGAGATCCATAATCAAAGTGAAGAACAAAATTAATGACAATTTACTTTGAATGTGCAAATAAAATTTAAACAGTAATTAATGTAAATCAGCCAGGGGGGAGGGGACAGAAAAGTAAACATGCGATGGGGGTGTGATAGAAAAATTAATCTCTAAAATTCCACAAAATCATGGGAAAATTTTGACAGAGTATTTTAATGATTAGTTAGTGCAAGAGAAAATGCAAGGAAATAATTTGTGACTTCCTTGTGCACAAATGGAACAAGCAAAATGGATACTTGTCTAACTGTGTAGAAATTTTAACCACAAAACTGTCAACACATTTCAAACAAAACAAAAAACATTGCTATCACCCGACAAGAATTTAGTCGAAATCCGTACTGATCATATCACAATCTCATAGCCACATCACAAGGGGATTTTAGATATCTACAAGTACACACATGTCCAAATATTTACAGATCACTACCTAACCACAGTGAAACTAAATTTAAAGCCTCAAAAGTTCAGCAAACACATACAGGTAATACCAAACATGATACTGATTAACTCCAAGCAATGCTATTAGCAAATGAACTCAAAACACAAGCACAGAACTCCAAAGAAATCTCAACAGAAACTTATCGAAACTGCATAAACTCAAATTCCTCTACAAAGATGGAAAGAGACATCAATGGTGGAACAAAGACTGTGCAAGCAGTAAAATCTTGACAAAGGGGATTCAAATCATGAAATAATAACTTGGAAAAAAAAAGTGCCAAGCAACTCCAAGCAGCTTGAAAATTGAACAAAAAGACATTATGAGAAATGATCTTCAGGCTTACAAAAAAACAGGGATTCTTACATGAAACACTTAAAACAAAGCTAAATGGATACCAGCCCCAAAAACTGTTTCATGAAAGAAAGTGCACACTTGGCAAATAACCAAGAAATAAATAATTTAAAAAACTTCCAAACTGCCCTAAACCCAAAGAAAGATTTCTATCAGAAATTCTAAAAACCAATTCAGGTTCACACGCATCAAATGACGGGGAAACTGCTGGACAAGAGGTTAAAAATAAGCATTTGGTTAGGACGGAACACTGTTGCAGAAGTCCTAAAACCTCCCACAAAAATTTTGAAAGAAAATTACAGTGATCATGCAAAATATCTGACAGAAAACCATACAAACTGGAAAACTGCACTGATACATCCACTACATAAAAAAGAACCATAACCAATAATACCTTTAGACGGGCCTTCAGTTTGTGCCATACAAAATTGTATTAGTACACACACACCACCACCACCACCACCACCACCACCACCACAATCTGAATTCAAATTCGTTGAGTATCAAGAAAATTCCAGACCAAACGGATTTTGTCTAAAACAAATTTTAGCTATGAAACTAATTCTCACATCAAAATATTTATAATAAGAAGGTATCTTTATAGATTTTAAAAAAGTTTATGAGAAAAAGTAATCCGAAAGTGGCGAAAACTGAAATTACAGTTTAAAATTGATGAACCAATCAAATTCAAGAGTGATTCTCAACCCAAATACATATGTTAAACTATTCAGTGACAGCTTTCTGGCTAACAAATGACATCCGTGACAAAAAAAAAAAAAAAAAATATGCATATCAAAATAAACAAAACTGAGGCACTACAATACAGCCACAAAACCAGTCTGTCTATATGGGGCTGAAGGCACTTAAGAAATCCAATGTGAAAAACGAAAATAACATTATTAGTTTGAAATCGCATTTAGGAATGAAAATACTGTACATAGAAATTGAACGGGCAGAAATTGCGCTTCAGGGTACACGTCCTGGCACAAAAATCCAATGAGACCATTACAGTTTGATCCTATGAGCGCAAAAAGGAGCTATTCTGGAAGACAAAACGTAATACAAACAATAAGAAAAGGTAAAACTAAACCATAAAATGCCACTAGTTGTACATGGCGCGGTCAAGTAGGTCCCAAACGTTATGATTATTATATTACATTATGTTTTCGTTACAATAATGAAATGAAGTATTCAGCAATAATCCAGCGAGAAAACGAAAAAATAGCACTATGGTTACAGGTGGCTGTCAGGAAAAGCGGATTTAATTGAATAGCTCAAACCTTCGCAATGTTTCACTATCAGGTGGAGGAAGACCAAGCCCTGCTCTCCAACTGACTACCTTTAATTGAAATTCTTCCATTCTATACGCAGCTCAGTTAACACTAGCTCACTGAACGTCACGCTGATTTCCTCTTTCAACTCGCGCTGAAATTTTCAAACGTCAACACTCAACAGTGTACAATTCGATTGTCGACACTTGTTGTCGATTACATCAAGGTCGATTAAAAGTTAACCGAAAAAATCGGCCTTACAAAAATTGTAGTACACCACCCTCGTTTTAAGTTAAATGCGGGAAATAATCGCGATTAAAGTCAACTGAGGTTGTAGACTCGTTTACCTTGAATTCATCGCAGTTAAAACGAGGTAAGCAGATGCCGTACGAAAATGGCGGCCCGTTTTGATGTTTTATGGGCCAGTTGTACAATCTTGGGCTGTAAATCCAGGGATGGCTAACCGCGGAACAGGCTAATCACGGGTTGGAGAGTGCGTTGTACGACACCTTCTTATTCCCCGATTTGTTATTCCCGCAACTGCGTTCCCGTTCAATTAAGTTGGCAACAACTTAATATCACACTGGCTATTTTCATGTACTTCAGTTCATATACTTTAAATGTCGTCTGCAGAAATAGCGCGTCTAACGTTAGCAAAATTATTCGTTTGATGGTGGTAGATACTGTAGAAGGATTCAAGAGTGTAGTAGAAAACTTCAACGAAGACATTAGTGCAAAACATTTAACTGAGTTTGTAGGGTGCTTGCATGTACAACTTGTAACGATCTATCGAAAAATTCGTTAAAGGATCATCAGGTATTTGTTGCTTACCAGTAAGAGATCTTTCAGGATTTCCAAATAAAGTATGAGAAAAAGTATGCAACAGTTTCCATTCAACTTCATAAATATCGACAGAGCAGCTACAGCAGACGTACGATTTGTTTTCTCTCAAAAAAGAAACGCATAAATATTACACCTAGGCGAGAGATCGCTGGCGCCTGATATGTGAAATCTAAGTTTCACGTTCTATACGATGAAATTTACGATTTGATAAAGTCAATGGAAGGACATCACAGTTTAAGTAGGGACATAATATAAAAGCAACTGCGAAATGCGGTCAATCATAATCAGACCACGAAAATAAATAACTTTAATTTAACTGACTAATATGTCAAAAATAGATATATGATGATTAAAATCATTATCTTATCTTAAATCTTAGAAATTTTTTTCCTTCATGCATTCTTTTCTGTTACATTGCCAAATAATGTCTCTTTTGTTGTTCTAAATCTTTATCAGCTCTTTTCTCCTTTATAACTGCTTTTACAATTGCTGTAGATACACCAGTGAGTGAATCAATAGTTGCTAGATACGGGAATGAAGTTAATAATAATGGTAAAAATCCACTTCATGTTTCGTTTCTTTTTTGTTCATTAAATATTCAACAATTTTTTCACAATAGGAATACCTAATCTAATAATTAAATTTCCAGCAATTTTTTTACCTCTTCTTCGTTTTTGTGCATCTGTTAAATGCTGATGAATATTATTTAATTATTCATTATTCAATTAACTTTTACTGATTTTGGTTCTATTTTGCCACTTGGATGTCTAGCATAATGAATAATAAAGTTATTCATTGATATAGATTAAAAATTAATAAACAATATTTTTGTACTCCCCATTCATTTTTATCAACATTTAATCCAAGTCCTAATTTTCGTTTTCCATACTGCAGTTGAAGCTAATTCTCCACCAACTGGAGCACCTACATCTACATGTACATGGAAACTCTGCAAACGACATTTAAGTGCCTGGTAGAAGGTTCATCGAACCACATTCACAATTCTCTATTATTTCAGTCTCGTATAGCATGCGAAAAGAATGAACACCTATATCTTTCTGTACGAGCTCTGATTTCCCTTATTTTATCGTGGTAATCGTTTCCTCCTACGTAGGACGGTGTCAACAACATGCTTTCACGTTTGGAGGAGACAGTGATTGGAAATTCGTGAGAAAATTCCGTCGCAACGAAAAACGTCTTTGTTTTTATGATATCCATCCCAAATCCTGTATCTTCAGTAACTCTCTCTCCCATATTTCGCGTTAATACAAAACGTGTCCTCTTTGAAATTTTTCGATGTACTCCGTCAATTCTATCTGATAACGATCCCACACCATGGAGCAGTACTCTAAGATAGGATGGGCAAGTGTAGTGTAGGCTGTCTCCTTAGTACATCTGTTACATTTTCTAAGTGTCCTGCCAATAAAACGCAGTCTTCGATTAGCCTTCCCCACATTTTCTATGTGTTCCTAACCAATTTATGTTGTTTGTAATTGTAATTCCTAGGTATTTAGTTGAATTTATGGCCTTGAGGTTTGACTGATGTGTCTTGTAACCGAAGTTTGACGGATTCCTTCTGGCTCTCATGTGGATGACCCCACAGTTTTTGTTATTTAGGTTTAAATGCCAATTTTCGCAACATTCAGATAACTTTTCTAAATTGTTTTTCAAGTTGTTTTGATCTTTTGATGACTTTATTAGTCGATAAACGACAGCGTCATGTGCAAACAACCTAAGACGGCTATTCAGATTGTCTCTCAAATCGTTTATATAGATAAGGAACAGCAAAGGACCTATAACACTACCTTGGGGAGCTCCAGAAATCACTTCTCTTTTATTCGCTGACTTTCCATCTATTACTACGAACTGACCTCTATGACAGGTAATCACAAATCAGGTCACATAACTGAGACATTATTCTATAAGCACACAATTTCACTACATGCCACTTGTGTGGTACAGTGTCATAAGCCTTCCGGAAATCCAGAAATACGGAATAAATCTGAAATCCCTTGTCAATAGCACTCAACAATTCATGCGTACAAAGAGCTAATTGTGTTTCACAAGAACGATGTTTTCTAATCCCATGTTGATGGTGTGTCAATAGACCGTAATTCATAATGTTCGAATACAATATATGTTCCAAAAACCCTGCTGCATATCGACGTTAATGATATAGGCCTGTAATTAAGTGGATGCCTCCTACTGCCTTTCTTGAATATTGGTGTGACCTGTGCAAATTTCCAGTCTTTGGGTACGGATCTTTCATCGAGCGAACGGTTGTATATGATTGTTAAGTATGGAGCTAATGCATCAGCATACTCTGTAAGGAGCCTAATTGGTATACAGTCTGGACCAGAAGACCTGCTTTTATTAAGTGATTTAAGTTGCTTCACTACTCTGAGGATATTTACTTCTACATGAGTCATTTTAGTAGCTGTTCTTGATTCGAATTGTGGACTATTTAATTCGTCTTCTTTTGTGAATTCATTTCGAAAGGCTGTGTTTAGTAACTCTATTTTGGCAGCACTGTCATCGATAATATCTTTATTGCTAGCGTGCAGAGAAGGCATTGATTGTTTTTTGCTGCTACCATACTTCATATACGACCAGACTCTCTTTTGACTTTTTGCCAGGTTTCGAGAAAAAGTTTCGTTTTGGAAACTGTTGTAAGCATTCCGTACTAAATTTCAAGCTTCTGTAAAAGATCGCCAATCTTATTGATTTTGCGTCTGTTTAAATTTGGCATGTTTGTTTCGTTGTTTTAGCAACAGTGTTCTGACCCATTTTGTGTACCAGTGAGGATCAGCACTGTCGTTTCTTAATTTAGTTGGAATAAATCTTTCAATTTTTGCCGATACTGTTTCTTTGAATTCAAGCCACATCTGGTCTACACTTATATTATTAATTTGGAAGGAATGCAGATTGTTTCTCAGGAAGGCCTCAAGTGAATTTTTATCTGCTTTTTTGAATAGGTATATTTTTCGCTTATTTTTGGGGGATTTGGGGGTAACAATATTCAGTCTCGGTACGACAATCCTATGTTCACTAGTCCCTGTATCAGCATTGATGCTTGTTATTAATTCATGATTATTTGTTGCTAAGAGATCAAGTGTGTTTTCACTACCATTTACTACTCTCGAGGGCTCATGGACTAACTGGTCGCAATAATTTTCAGACAGTGCGTTTAGCACAATTTCGGATGATATTTTATGTGTGCCTCCACAATTAAACATGTATTTTCCCCAACATATCGAGGGTAAATTAAAGTCACCACCAACGATAATCGTATAAGTCGGGTACATGTTTGAAATCAAAGTCTAGTTTGCTTTTACATTTTAGCAAATGTATCATGTTAATTGGAGGGTCCAATAATTATATTATTCCGATTGTCAACAATGACCTCTTACCCATACTAACTCACAGGAACAAACTACTTCAATTTCGTGACAAGATAAACTACTTCTAACAACAACAAACACCCAACCACTGACCATGTTTAGCCTATTCTTTTGGAACACCGTTGAGTTCTTCCCAAAAATTTCGGCTGAGCTATAACGATTTGAGCATCAGTGCTTTCTATTAGCGCTTGGAGCTCTGGTACTTTCTCAATATAACTACGAAAATTTACAACTGTTATACTGAAGGCTCCTGTATCTACATTCTTCCTGTGTTCAGCCGCACCCTTTGTGACTGAAGCCCTCCTTGTGTTTTCCCGAGACCCTCTAACCTAAAGCATATGCTTTTTCTTTTGCAGCTACTTGTAGTTTTTTACCATTATCATGGTTTTTCTACTTGTTTATCATCACTATACAAAATATCATATTCTTACATGCTTTATCTAACGGATTTATTCATTTAACTCCATGTTCTAATCTTTCATTTACTTTAGTCCCAGGGTCATACAAATTATGACCAGGTCAATGCTTTTCAGATGGTAAATTGTTAATTGCATTTCTTTTGGATTGTTAATCATTAAATTCATTAGTAAACTTTTTTGTTATTCGTAATTTTTCATTGTGATAATTTTTCTGTCCAGCTAATTCTTCTCTGAGGATTGTTGTTCTGCTATCAAAAAAATGGTTCAAATGGCTCTGAGTACTATGGGACTTAAAATCTGAGGTCATCAGTCCCCTAGAATTCAGAACTAATTAACCCTAACTAACCTAAGGACATCACACACATGCATGCCCGAGGCAGGATTCGAACCTGCGACCATAGCGGTAGTGCGGTTCCAGACTGAAGTGCTTAGAACCGCTTGGCCACACCGGCCGGCTGTTTATCTATCAATTAATTAACTTACATTATTCATCCACATATATTCAACTGGTTTTTCTGAATATTTTTTATTAAATCTTCACCAACATTATGAAATGAATTAGTAAGATTCTTTCTGAAAAACTAGGAAAATAATCTTCAACAATTTTGTTATCAAATAATTATTCTTATTTTCTTTAACTGATTTGATTTTATTTGGCTTATTCTCAGAATATACAACATTTGAGTCATATAAAATTATAGCATAAATTTATAAATCAAAAGAATAGAATTCCTTACCTAGATCATCCAAAGTAATTTGTTTTCCAGTTCAAAGATTCGTCAATCCATCAGTAACTAAATATTCTTTTTCATCAATTTTTTATTTATCTTAACTGAATTCAACTGAATATTCACAGGTTGCAATCCAAAAAGAGTAGATTTACTATGAATGATAAATTTTAACGTTCTTTCACTTATTTTTTAATATCTTTTATTTTTTATTTTTTCCATCATTAACTTCTTCTTCATATTTATTAAATAAATCATGTATTTCTGATTCACTTATTGGATAATGTCTTTTATCACTACCTATTGTTCAATTAATGGAATATCGTTGAATTCTTCTAAATAATGTTGACTATATGGAACATTTGTTTTTCAACTCATATATTTTGTTCTCTTGCTTTTATCACATTATCATCCATCCTTTCCTTCTTTAACTTGTTCAGTTACATCGATAACTGGTTTTTACTTTTTCACAATCTGTTCTTGGCTGTTCCTTACATTTTTTAAACTCTTCTTTTAATTGTTCTTTCACTTTTCTATTTCGTTTAGCTTTTTTAACAATTGCTGGCTTGTATTCTGGAAACATTTATTTAGTATAAAAATACAATAATCATTTTTATTTCTTGTCCATCTTTTATGTTCAACGTTTTTATGTCCAACTTTTATTTAACATTTCAAATTTAAAAAATTTTTAAGCTTTTTCTGTATTTACCATTATTAATTTTTCTTGTCACATCTATTGTTATAATCCAGATTCATCATTATTCCAACATTTGCTTCACATTTCTTTAGCAACATCAGTGTTTAAATTACCACCAACAAATTCATGATAAATACGATTTAAATTTGTGTCACCTTGCCTGAAAATAGTTAAAAAGTTTACATTATCTAACCTATGTTTTGATATTATTGAATAAGTTTGAGCTAAATAAACACAATCTATTCCTTTAATCTAGTACAATATTCTCTTACTACATTTTGATTTTCAGGAATGAAATCACATTAAACTAGAACTGAACTTTTTGCGTTCATCTAATGGAATAATTTCATCATTATTTTCAAGTAGCAATTTTTAATTCATTTTATGTTCAATTTTTTCACATCTATTTATAAATTCTTGATATTTTGCCTCATTGAAACTTTTTGAACAAACTTACAAATGATTAATTTATTTTCAGTTGAACCATCCTGGAGCTAGAATATACTTATCATTCATTAATGTTGTTTTTACACAACCACTTGGTACTATTACTGATCATCGAATTGAGTGTGGCAAAAGTTCACCATGTTTGTTTTTTTAAAATTTTTTCACGAATTCGTATTTTTGGTTTCTTATCTGAAATTTATTTACATAATTTTTATTAATATTAATGATCAGATTATTTCAGTTGATTGATAATTCATCTGTTCTGAAGAAAAGACTATATGTTCCATTGAAAGAAATGTATAAAAATGTTTCACTGGTTGGATTATATTTAACTTTCTTAACTCCAAATATTCCAACAAAAAATAGTAAATTTTATACTAATGAAGAAACGACAGAAATTCCAGTTGGTCAACACAGTTCGAAAAATTAAGAAAACTTTATACAGTGGAAAAAAATATAACATACATACTGAGGAAGACAAAATTTTGAATAGAGTTGTTACTGAAAGTTAAATTATTTAAAGATAAGAAGATTGTATTGGACAACTTTTACGAGTTAATATTCAAATTACTGACGCTAATGTATAAAACAATTGCTAATAATGTTCCTAAAATTAGTTCATTTGAATTTAGAAATATTAATTTTGATCTAGCTAATGGAATGTTAGTTAAACACAATGATCATTTTCATAGAGAAACTAATATTATTTCTGCATTTAAACCAAATTCTGAATTTGGAGGACCGATCATTTATGAACCCTATTATCCTATACATGTAACCAATTTTTGACACTATCAAAAATTTAATAACTACTATTACTGATGAGAATTTAATTGACTTCAATGGTGCTCATGTAACAGCAATTTTAGAATGAATTAATAATTTTTTCCATAAAAATAATGAACAAAATCGAGCGTTATCAGTTTTAGTCATTTCCTGTAAATGAGAAGACAAAAAGTAGTTTAAACCTTCGTAACAAGGAAACAGAAATTAATATTAATATTAGTGATACATGTATTCACTCTAATTATTCACAACTTTATATGACATTTGATGTTATTCATACAGATGAAACAGATTTTTCTGCATATGATTGTAAGTTGAATTTTAAACTAATTTATAATTATGTGTTAAAAATGTTTGATGTTATTACAGTTAAAAAGAAGGAAACAATACTTTATCTAGAATAGAACATCCATTTATTCCTTCACCAAATCTTATTCCATTAACTTCATTTCTATCCAATGAATTTACTACTGAAGGACATATTATTAACAATGATGAAATTAAAAACTAACAAAATGAATTGCTTCATCAATTAG
Organism: Schistocerca serialis cubense; assembly: GCF_023864345.2. Classification (NCBI taxonomy): domain Eukaryota; kingdom Metazoa; phylum Arthropoda; class Insecta; order Orthoptera; family Acrididae; genus Schistocerca; species Schistocerca serialis. Next base: position 121,949,729 of record NC_064649.1, read on the forward strand.
ATTTACTTGGTGGATTTTTAAGGAGTTTAAAAAACAATTTTGTAAGGTGATTTAACAGTAACTTTCACCTAGGGTTCAAGAAAATACCAAGAAGATTCTATTCTTCAATGGGCTATTAATAATGAGAATGGTACACCACCAAAAGAAGGCAAAATTGTTGTAAAAATATGGAAATTCATGTTTCTATTAATAAATATGAACCAGGATATTCACCTGAACTGGAACAAGAAAGTCTTAAAAAACGCAGATATTCCAATTTTTTCCTTCAACTACAAACAATAAAGTTTGTTGTATTACAGGGAAAAGAAATTTTGAACCAGATCCTACTAATTATTGTAATTTTGCCGAATCTTAGGTGCCTAACTTTATTTTTTTACCAAAATAATCGAAAAAATAGTGAGTTTTATGATTCTTCTTTATTGTATCATGTTAAATTACAAATACTTAAGTTAAAAAATTGAAGAATTGAAGATTTTCCTCAAGAATGATGAATTCTTGATCCTCCAAATAATTTTTAAAAGCTTTCAATGCTTTTAAAGGTTTTAAAAGAATAATGCAATTAAATAACGACGTAAATGTAAATATTCAATTTTATTCAAAATTATCCTATCTATGTCATAAATATGGAAAGAAGAATGAATGTTTAACTACTGAAAAAACAGCAATGAAATTATATGCACTTCTTACTGAAAATATACCTAATCATACAATAGCATATATAATTATGTATGCTAAAAAGAATTTAATTTATGATTCACAACATACAATTTTAACTGAAAATTTTTAATTACGCAAATAAATAAATTTTTTTAACAAGTTATAAAAGTGTTATCTTCATTTTTCATTTCCTTTTGAAATGTTTTCAGAAGATTAGAGAAGACAAAAGCTGAAAAAATTATGGTTTTAATTTTTGGAAACCAGTTTTTTCTATATACATAAAATCAAAACCAAGTGCACATGAATGGTAGAGTTGAAATTCTTGTAAATAAACTTAACAGTTAAGTAATGGTTGTTTGTAAGTGTTCATTAAATTATAAGAACTTAAAGTAAATATATCTTACAATATTTAAAAAGCTGGAAGTTTAATAACTAAATATGGTGGCAAACCGTTTCTTTTAGTTTGTTATACTAAATATTTTCAGACACGATGATAAATTAGAGAAAATTGTTAGAATAAATTTTGTTTATTGGGATGAAAAACAAAACAAAGATTGTTTGGTTGTGTTACTGAATTTGAATAAATTTTAAAATTTGTATTTTTTTAAATTTTTAAATTGAATGATAATTTTGTTTGCAGATATAGACAAATTTTTAAATGGGGGAAACAGCAAAACTAAGGCCTTGGCTTCATATCGAGAAATTTTTAAAAAATATTCTCTTTGGTCCAGAAATCCCTTACATATACTACTGACCATGGTGTCATCAGCATATCTTACTTGATGTGGCTTTGGGGGTTGTGTCATGTCATTGATGTAACAAAATTAAAAAAAGAAAAGGACCAACAATTGACTCCTGCGGCAACCCCTAAATTACTGTACCCGTAGAAGACCGGAACTCTATGAACATATTACCTACAGCGGTACAGCATGTGTCACAGATGACTAGGGTGAACGATGGCTGTGGAGATGTGTACAGGTGAACAGATGTTCCACTGTTGGGATGCCTCCTCAACGGCTGTTTAGCAAACATTGGTGTAAACCAACCTCTACAGCAGGCGCTTGGTTCATGCATTCTAACTGCTGTTCATCAGTGACAAAAGCTAGAATTTGCATGCCAATACTGCAGCTGGATGTCCATTGAGTGGTGACAGGTGGCCTTTTCAGATGAATCACGTTTCATGCTGCACCAGACAGCCAGACATTGGCGTGTGTGGCATGTAAACATCTGAAAGCAAACACCTTCCAACCAGGAGGTAGCATTATGGTCTGGGGATTGTTTTCTGGCATTCCGTGGATGACGAAGTCATTCCGGAAGGCACAATGGATCAACACAAATACGCATCTATTCTTGGGGAACGTGTCCACCATTACGTGAAGGTTATATTTTCTCGGTATGAAGGCATCTATCAGCAAGATAATGCAACATTTCACACAGCTCGCAGTGTATACGTGCGGTTCAGAGAGCAGCAGGGTGAGCTTATCATACTCTTGGCTGTCAAACTCTCTGAATTTAAAGCTAGTTGAGAATCGGTGGGACCATCTCAATCTGGCTGCTTGTGCCATGGATTCTCATCCGAGAAACCTAACGCAGTTGGCCACTGCACTTGATTAAGTACAGCTCCACATCCCATTTGGAACCTTCCAGAACCTCACCTCTTGCATATCTAGTATTGCAAAAGATGGTTACTCAGGCTTTTGATGGGTGCTCACATTAATGTAACTGGACAGTGTGCATACTTACAGGTCTAGTATGAGAAGGATATGACACGTAGTTGTACATGACCTTATAGCAGGGAACATGTCGGCTTCGCCCTGAAGTAATTTGAGAAAACCTGGTAAACCAAAATCAGGATGAAATCAAAGGAGTTTTATAATCAATAACTGTTTATAGAAGTCGTTAGCTGTTTTGCCATACAACTGTCTCCCTTGTACAAATTTAGATAAAATACACAATAGAAATATTAATATTAATTAAGGTGCTGAACAGTTCATATAACAACAACAGGTATGTTGATTCAAGTATTGCAATAGTAGTAGAATAATTATTGCTAAACTAACATATCATAAACACAGAGTTCACTATTTTGTCATATGTTGTTTAGATATTTTCTCACTATGTCATAGACGGTGACTACTCCAAGAGGTTGCTACTGGAAAGAGGGACATGTACACGTTTCTGAAACAGATTCTTCAGTAATTCTTCATGGTGAATCCTTAATAGGGAGCAAGTAAATGGGAGGCAGTGCACATCAGCAACTGTTTCATTTCCTCCTCACAATAAGCTGCCTCATTAAGACTGAGGAGGTACAGCTGGTCTGGTAATTTCCCATGAGATAACCTCAACTATATTAAAATGGAGCTCCTTCTTCTCCTGTAGTTTGTTTTGTGGAACTGACGTCACAATGGGATCTTGAACTTCTGTGTAGTGCCTGCTCTTTAATTACCTTGATGAAATCTAGTCTTCTTGCCAAAGGATATTGATGCTGGATATGATGATGTAAAATTCTGTATGAAGTAATTTTATACTTAAAAGTATCCCTGTTGTTAATACTGCCATTGCAAGTTTGTCCACTTTTTCATTGTTTCTGACTTCTCTGTGTGCTTTCACCCAAGGCATCTCTATGACTGTTTTACTTTTCTGTTACACCGAATACAGTGTTCTATTCTATTGATAGTACAATTATACAAAAATGAACTCCAGTTTCTTGTTGACATAGAATTTAAGAGAGACATTGAATCATTGACCATCAAAACTACATTTGGGACTATGTGCATAGCATAATTTAGTTTTTCAATTATAGTGAATGATTCTGGAGAAAAAATTGAGGTGTTTTCTGCTAACTGATATTTTCTATCATCTCTTAATCGTGGGTACTGAAAAACGCATCCTAATTAGTCATTTAAAGTTTGCTTAGATCTAGTATAGTTGAAGAAATAACCTGGCCATTTATTGAGCATCTCCCCATACATTTTTGAGTAAGTATTGACATGATTTTTTTATGGACTAACAATAAGACGCATAGGTAATTTGTACATTATAACGGAACATAATGCTTCTTGATGACAATAATTTTCTTTTTTAAATAATTCCGTAACTTGTGATTATGGTACAAAGTTTGGGTGATTTTTCTTCTACAGTTACCTTTGGCCACAATAGAGAAGGGGCTTGTACATGTGATTGCTGGGTGCTCACAAATGGACAGTCGCTTTAAGGTCAGTTGCTTGTGAATCTACATAAAAAATATATTTTTACTTTTTCCTCTTAAATCAAAGTTTAAAGTATTTTGAAAAATTGGTAGTTAAAAGAATCTGGCTTCAAAAAAACATTTCAAGTGTCTGCTCTTTAATTACCTTGATGAAATCTAGTCTTCTTGCCAAAGGATATTGATGCTGCATATGATGATGTAAAATATATTTTTACTTTTTCCTCTTAAATCAAAGTTTAAAGTATTTTGAAAAATCGGTAGTTAAAAGAATCTGGCTTAAAAAAAAACATTTCAAGTGTGAAAGCAGTGGAAACATAGATATGGCCACACACAGGGATCTTCAAGCTGGTTTTTAAGCAACCCCCACCCCCAGTGTCCAAAGTACAACCATGTTGAACTTCTTGTGGCACAACAAAATTTACATCTCTTAAGTTGCACTACTGAAAATTGGGAGTTCACAGAAGCAACTGCATTGCAAATGCAGTACGCCACTAGCTGTGGAGACCCTTTTTTTGCGTATGTGAAGCTGACTTAAAGATGACATTTGAAGTGTGAAAGCAGCGGAAACACGGGTACGGTCACACAGTCGGGGATCTTCAAGTTGGTTTCCAAGCAACTCCCCAGTGTCCAAAAAGAGTGGCACCACAGCTATAGCCCATATCACATAGGACAGCACATCCGCGCATAGAGGTGAAGGGGTAAGAAAGCACGGAGGGATGAGAACTGCGCATGTACACTCCTGGAAATTGAAATAAGAACACCGTGAATTCATTGTCCCAGGAAGGGGAAACTTTATTGACACATTCCTGGAGTCAGATACATCACATGATCACACTGACAGAACCACAGGCACACAGACACAGGCAACAGAGCATGCACAATGTCGGCACTAGTACAGTGTATATCCACCTTTCGCAGCAATGCAGGCTGCTATTCTCCCATGGAGACGATCGTAGAGATGCTGGATGTAGTCCTGTGGAACGGCTTGCCATGCCATTTCCACCTGGCGCCTCAGTTGGACCAGCGTTCGTGCTGGATGTGCGGACCGCGTGAGACGACGCTTCATCCAGTCCCAAACATGCTCAATGGGGGACAGATCCGGAGATCTTGCTAGCCAGGGTAGTTGACTTACACCTTCTAGAGCACGTTGGGTGGCACGGGATACATGCGGACGTGCATTGTCCTGTTGGAACAGCAAGTTCCCTTGCCGGTCTAGGAATGGTAGAACGATGGGTTCGATGACGGTTTGGATGTACCGTGCACTATTCAGTGTCCCCTCGACGATCACCAGTGGTGTACGGCCAGTGTAGGAGATCGCTCCCCACACCATGATGCCGGGTGTTGGCCCTGTGTGCCTCGGTCGTATGCAGTCCTGATTGTGGCGCTCACCTGCACAGCGCCAAACACGCATACGACCATCATTGGCACCAAGGCAGAAGCGACTCTCATCGCTGAAGACGACACGTCTCCATTCGTCCCTCCATTCACGCCTGTCGCGACACCACTGGAGGCGGGCTGCACGATGTTGGGGCGTGAGCGGAAGACGGCCTAACAGTGTGCGGGACCGTAGCCCAGCTTCATGGAGACGGTTGCGAATGGTCCTCGCCGATACCCCAGGAGCAACAGTGTCCCTAATTTGCTGGGAAGTGGCGGTGCGGTCCCCTACGGCACTGCGTAGGATCCTACGGTCTTGGCGTGCATCCGTGCGTCGCTGCGGTCCGGTCCCAGGTCGACGGGCACGTGCACCTTCCGCCGACCACTGGCGACAACATCGATGTACTGTGGAGACCTCACGCCCCACGTGTTGAGCAATTCGGCGGTACGTCCACCCGGCCTCCCGCATGCCCACTATACGCCCTCGCTCAAAGTCCGTCAACTGCACATACGGTTCACGTCCACGCTGTCGCGGCATGCTACCAGTGTTAAAGACTGCGATGGAGCTCCGTATGCCACGGCAAACTGGCTGACACTGACGGCGGCGGTGCACAAATGCTGCGCAGCTAGCGCCATTCGACGGCCAACACCGCGGTTCCTGGTGTGTCCGCTGTGCCGTGCGTGTGATCATTGCTTGTACAGCCCTCTCGCAGTGTCCGGAGCAAGTATGGTGGGTCTGACACACCGGTGTCAATGTGTTCTTTTTTCCATTTCCAGGAGTGTAGCTGCAGAGAATGGGCAAAGTAAGTCCATTGTGCCAAGCTGCACTGCTGAGGACAACAGTTAGACTCATTTGCCTACGGTACATCGTATTATACGTTCAGATCAATGAGGGGAATAGTAAATATTAAAATCAGTTCTGATCAATCATCATGAGAGAAATATTAATACTTACCATGCTAAGCCCTTAACTGCATGCCACTCCCTGTGTGCTGGCTGATTTTTTCTATTTTCAGCAGATTTTAAATAGCTGTAAAGGACGTTAAGTTAGAGATACATAAAAACTACAGGTATGGTTTAAAACTTTAAGGTTTCAACTTTACATGGGTTAACAGTCATGTGTATGGGGCATATACTGTTTCCGAGAAGTGATGTGGATTTCTCCTCGATTTTGCGAAAGTAAATTTTTGTCAAAAATTTATTTTTACTACTTTATTCAATTTAAAGACACAGAAAAGACATTTGTTATACCATTTGCACATAAAGCATAGCTACATACACATAAGCTATTTTGCATAGTGAACCACAGTGTGATAAAGCTTGAAGCACGGGGTGACACACAAACCTACATTACACTCACTGCACTCATAAGAAGTATCTTTCCTCCCAGCTTTCCCAGTAATGTTCTTTTGTTTTCCACTACACACTACACAACGTCTTTGTGCTTTCTTCTTTCCTTCTGCCATTTCCACACGTTTCGGAAAATGTTTCTGCGACAATCACGGAATCGATGCAGATCCATGAGAATCCTCAATTCTCTCTCCTCTCTGTAACACTAGTGCAGTACAGACCTCCTGTATAAACTTAGGAGTGCTCAGTTTCTTCTCATTGATGCAATTGTGCAAAATACAACCATTGGAAACTGCCATAATTATACAGTGGAAGGCAAGCTTTCTCCACCACTTCACTGTTTTGTGATCAAGTGCTCCATATGAAAGACGCTGATCAAAAAGGTCTACACCAGCTTTATGTTTGTTGTAATCCAGCACTGCCACTGGTTTCTACTTCTCATTGCCTTCTCTTGTAGCAACAGGCAACATTGAGGATGTGTGCCTGGTACTTATCATCCACACATCCCTCTTGTCTTTCCATCGCAATGCTAGCACATAATTCGTGAGGCGAAATATTTGTTCACCCTTTTTGAGTTTACCCTCTTTGAGAGCCTTGGGCAATCCTTTTCTGTTTGGCATTACAGTCCCTACAAGACCAGTGTTGGCTCTAGCCAGTTCTTCGGCTAGCTGAACACTGGTGTAAAATCTGTCAACATATACAGTGTGGCCCTTACCTTGAAGTGAGCCGAGCAATCTCTTTACCACTGCAGAAGCACTGTTGTCCAGTTTATCGTCCCTTCCGTGGTAAACTTCAAAGTTGTATATGTACCCAGTTTTGGATTCTGCAAGAATGTATAGCTTCATGCCATATTTGTTTGGCTTATTAGCCATATAAACTTTGAAACCTACACGCCCTCTGAAAGGACACATACCTTCATCAATGGTTAACGCTTCACCTGGCTGATAACTTTCTTTGAAATTCCTTACCAAATCATCCAGAAGAGGCCTGACCTTATGAAGGGCATCAAAGTCCACTTCACCTTTCTTTTTTTGCTTTATATTGTCATTTATGTGGAACATAGACAAAATACTCAGAAATCTGTCCCTTGGCATAATATTGGGGCAAAAATTGCAGCTAACCACTGGATCACTACACCAGTGACTGGTCATACTTGGTTTCTCACTGATTGACATGTGGAGGATAATAGCCAGAAACGTCTTTGTTTCAGCAATTGTTAGCGTCCTCCACTGCTTGAATCTAGAATTGGGCCCTAATTTGTTTTGTGCTCTCAGTGTGGCCAGCTTCTGTCTAGCATATAGGTTTGTTTGTTCCTTCATAATTGAAATAACGCTGTCATTTATAAAATGAGAAAAAAAATCTAAATATTCACTAGACTGACCGAGTCCTACATTATTTAGCACACCATGAGACCCTGTAAATAACTAAATGTTTGGTGTTTGATCCACAATAGTCCAGTCATCCTTTGAAATGTCACTCAATCTTGACCTCTTTCGATGATGAGTGGAGGGGGGGGAACCACAGGCGCTGGCTCGCCTTCATCTGAAGACAAATCTGTGTCTGAAATAATACAGAACGTAACAGAACAAATCGCAACATGAACTGTCTTGTTCTGCATCGATTTAGTAAGATGTTAGACTTACCTCGACTATCGTTATTTTCCGGCATTTCATAATCACTGTCACTATCGAAATCCGAAAAATCATCATCAGTAGGTTCAGCAAGTACTTCTTCAATCATTTTTCAAAGTTTTGCATCTTCATGACTTGCCATTGTGAGTAAAAAGAAGATAAACCAGCTAAAACCAAAATACTAGCGCCAAAATCAACGGTAAGCAAACGACAGGATACCACAGAACACGTAACATACGCCTGAAAAACACACGTGAATTCGTTCGGAAATATATACGGATATATCGCATTACCTCACTAGGTGCTGCGACCTAGCGCTCATATGATGAACTACAAGCATTACAAGACCTACAGGTTGTAGCGGGAACGCTAACAATGCGTTTGAAACACTAAAACAATGTGGAATGCAGCGGGACGTAATATTACGGCGGCCGCATTTTCTTCGTTTCCGCCCGCGACGTAATATCACGGCAGCCGCACGGTAAGTGTTAATTCACATCTTGATGACATTGCATCCACTGCTCCACAGATTTACTCTGCATGATGTTGGGAGGTGAGAACAGCTGACACAGCTTTGTGAAGATGTGAAGTACAATTTTTCTCAAAATGACAATTGTCTAATGACAAGATCACTGAAACTGCTTGCAATAATTATCATTTATTGCTCTAAGCTCTACAACCATGTTATCTGAATAACAACTTACATCACACAGTCAAACATGAAAATATATATAGGTATATGAGTTGAGAAGGGATATAGTGGGAAATATTCAGTCTTCTCAAATAAGAACAGCAATTTACTAAAAACATACTTTTGTATTTTTTCATTAGAGAATATATAATCACAAAAATTTTGTTATAAATGTCTGCAGAAAAGGCAGCAATCACATATGCTGCCAAGAATTAATTTCATCAGACGTCCCTGATAAAGCTTCCAATACATTGTCTAGTGCTGCAAGTATTGAAGTATCAGTATCTCTCGTGGAATGGATACTCTGGATGTTTTGTTCTTCTGGAATAGGGAAAAAGAAAGATGAAAAAGCAATCAATAATACAAACACCAACTAAATGAAGCTATGAGGCATATTATAAAATTAAAGGCCATTTGCTAATAGTAAAATTTAAACTTTTACATCCATAAAAGACACACTTCTTAAAATATTCCGGGCTATTATGCTGTTGTTTGATATATTTCTTGTTAGCTTTCAACAAGAAATTCATCTGACCACAACATAACAGTTGTAATACTTTAATAAGGGTGATATTTCTTAATATATAACAGCATTCAGCTCAAAACAATGTTGCAGTGCCATGTATTAATTATTTACAGAGCCACACAAGTCAGTATTTTGAAACAGTGGAAGAATGGAAAAACAGACGCTTAGCTCAGGAAAAGTCAGTTTATGTTCCACATATAGAAAGGGATACACAAACAAATACTGGTCCTGATGTATTCTAGAAGATAAGTAGAAGAAAGGGAAAACCATGGTTACAGCATTTGTAGATTTAGAGGAAGCCCGACATACTGTTAACTGGACTACATTCTTCGAAATTCTGAAGGTAGTAGGGGTAAAATACAGAGAGTGAAATATTGTTAGAACTTGTACAGAAACCAGATGGCAGTTATAGGAGTTGAGTGGCATGAAACAGAAGCAGCGGCTGAGAAGGAAGTGAGACAGAGTTGTAGTCCATCTCCGATGTTATTGATTCTGTACATTGAGCAAGCAGTAAAGGAAACCAAAGAAAAATTGTGGAGTAGAAGTTAAAGTTCAGGGAGAAGAAATAAAAAATCTGAGGTTTGTCAATGACACTGTTATGCTGTCAGGGACAGCAAAGGACTTGGAAGAGCAGTTGAATGGAATGGACAATGTCTTGAAACTAAGATACAAGATGAACATCAACAGAAGTAAAATAGGGGTGGAATGTTGTTGAATAGAATCAGGTGATATTGAGGGAATCAGATTACAAAAAGAGATGAGTTTTGCTATTTCGACAGCAAAATAACTGATGATGGCAGAGGTAGAGAGGATACAAAATGTAGAGTGGCACGAAGAAGACAAGTGTTTCTGAAGAAGCGACATCTGTTAACACTGGAAATTAATTTAGTTGTTACTAAGTCTTTTCTGAAAGCATTTGTCTGAAAGCATAGCCTTATATGCGAGTGTAACATAGATGATAAACAGTTCAGACAACAGCATGGATGATAAACAGTTCAAACAAGAGGAAGCTTTTGAATTGTGGTGCTACAGAAGAATCGTGAAAATTAGAGGAATGAGATGGTGGTGGTGGTGGTGGTTTTCAGTCCAAAGTCTCGTTTGAAGCAGCACCCCACACTACTTTATATTGTGCAAGCCTCTTCATCTCTGAATAACTACTGCAACATACATCTGCTTACTGTATTCGCCTCTTGGTCTCCCTGTACGATTTTTAACCCCTCAAACTTTCCTCCAATACAAAATAGATGATCCCTTGTCATCTCAGAATGTGCCATATAAACCAACCCCTTCTATTAGTCAAATTGTCCCATAAATTTCTTATCTCTCCAGTTCTATTCAGTATCTCATTAGTTACGCTATCTACTCATCTAATCTTCTACATTCCTCTGTAACACCACATTTCAAAAACTTCATTCTTGTGTAATTTGTGTATTGTCCATGTTTCACTTCCACATATGACTACATTCCATACTAATACCTCCAGAGGAATGGGGAAAAAAGGAATTCATGGTACACTTTACTAAAAGAAGTGATTGGCTGACAGACTACATCCTGAGGAATCAAGGAATCACCAGTTTTGTAATGGAGGGAGTTTTAGGGGGTAAAAATTGTAGAGGGAGACGTAGGGATGAATACGGAATCAGGTTCAAGTACATGTAAGTGGCAGTAGACATGCAGAGGCATACACGCGGCATACTAGCACGGAGACCTGCATCAGACCAGTCTTTGGTCTGAAGACCACAATAACAACAATCCTTTGGCTGCAAGTGAAAGCAAAAAAGAATGCCTTTGAAAACTGTTGATTCAACCAGATGTGAAGGGTGCACTGTAATTCAATGCAAAAGGATCTCGAGACATTCAGATTCATCAAGAATAGCGACTGGTTTATGGGCTTACAGTAATGAGTCACAGGGAACTTGAAAAACCAATAAAAGGTTGGACATAATTTCCAGCCTAAATACCTTGGTGTCACACTAGATTGGTCTCTGACATATAAAAAATACTTGGCAAAAACAAGCCAAAAACAAAAGACCGAAAACAATGTTGCAAAGAAACTAGCTGGTACAACACGGGGTGCCGACGCACATCGACTCTACGTACTACCGTACTTATGCTGGTGTACCCAGTTGCAGAATACTGCGTTCCAGTGTGGCAACATAGTGCCCACACAAGGAAGCTGTACATACACCTGAATGAGTCAGTGAGGATTATTACAGACACATTAAAATCCCCTTCAATCCCCTGGCTGCACCCAGTCAGTAACATCCCACCACCTCAATTGCGACACCAAGAAGCAATTGATCGAGAATGGAGGAAACTACACCACACCAGCTACCCACAAGACCTCTCAATTCATACAGTCTTAAACAATCCTCCCCCAGACTCCTTATAATCTTGCAATCCACTGTGGCATAATGAAAGGAACAGTAAGAAGTTTGACATTAAAGAAGAGTGGTGCAAAATATGGAATGCTGCAACAATAGCACACCAAGGTGTCCAAGATCCAACTGACAGCCTACCAGGATTTCATCTACAGAGAAGTGAGTGGAAAATGCTGAATAGAATAAGAACTGGCCACGCCAGGTGCAATGCTATGGTGCACAAGTGGGGACTCCGAGATCCTCCAGCTTGTGATTGTGGGGCCTAACAACAAACTATTCAACATATGTTAGAGACTGTCCTCAGAGGAAGAGTCCTGGACCATATAATAACTTTGTTAATGCTACTCCCTGTGCTGTTAGTTGGCTTCAATCATTAGATATTGAAATATAATTAAATCAAACAATGGAAAATCCAGATGGAATGTAACAATACAAGAGAAGGAAAGTTGCTACTCACCATATAGCGGAGACGCTGAGCCACGATAGGCACAACAAAAAGATTCACACAATTAATGCTTTCGACCATTAAGGCCTTTGTCAGCAGTAGACACACACACACACACACACACACACACACACACACACACACACACATGCAAGTGCAACTTGCACACACATCTGCAGTCTCAGAGAGCTGGCAGTGTAGTTTCAGCTCTCTGTGACTGAAGACGTGTGTGCAAGTTGCGCTTGCGTGAGTGTGTGTGTGTGCATGTGTGTATGTGTGTCTACTGCTGACAAAGGCCTTAATGGCCGAAAGTTATGACTGTGTGAATCTTTTTATTGTGCCTATCACGGCTCAGCATCTCTGCTATATTGAAATATGATTAAATGTATCTGGCTTTTTAAACTTGCAATTATATCAGTTAAGTAGTCAGTAATATTAAGTTAGTAATTTTCACAATTTAAAAATGTGTATAAAATTTGTGCCAAAAAGTAAAACTAGACTATATGTAAATACTTAACTAGTTATACATGTATAATTAAATTTTATGTACTTGTCACTGTTTGCTGTTGTTCCCATACGATAAATAAATAAAGACTTGGAAAGTGGTAGCTTAACTCTGCATGATAAACAACCTAGTGTCAGGCATAGTATCCAGACTGACAAATCGTGCAACTCGTGGAGGAGTGGGCCAAAAACAAAGATCTGATCAACAGATGGCCACCGGAGCTGTGGCTTACGAATTTTCTCACGACAGATGCTCCATTATTTGCACAATTATCACAAAACTCAGATGTAGTGAGTTGTAGGCAACACGGGTACTGAAAATGGTTACCGAGTGACACACTGTCACAATGCAAGTGGAATACAGGGCTGTGGAGTAATTCTGGAACACAGTGATCCTCATACTGTCTGAAGGTATGTGGTTGATCACACACCTGCCCTGCTAACTGCCCTCTGCATTACGTCGATGTGTGGACCACTGCCATAACAATAAGTCGATACAGCATTTCATCAATCGGCTCTGCGCAATACCTTGCCGGACAGGAAAATAACTCGACACAGGGATGCTACAAAGGGGTATGTTCAACACTGCCGGGCTTCCCACAAAACCTTTGCCAAGTTGACACAAGTTGTAGTAAGTGAAGTCACTGGCACACGAGGGCACTGCACGGGTACCGGCCAATCACCACAAGTGCTTTGTCATCACACAAACTCCCACAGAGTATGCGGCTTTACAGCACGACCATCCTCTCTGCTCCAGATAGGAAGCTGTCGTGGGCCGTCACCGATCACACTCGACAGAGGAGACCACGCACCCCTATCGGCTCCTGCTCGATGTAACGATAAATAGTTTTACTGCGACCTATTGGTCTCGCTGCAGCTACCTCTGACAGTCTCGAGGCCTGCCTGCTGACCAAACCGACAGTACCTGGGCAGGAGAGCAGCTATATCATCCTGACAGACCGAAGCAATGTTCTCCCACCTCACAATGATGAACTGTGACACCCATCCATTACAGCAAAGAGCAAAGAATGTCCACTACCGACAACATGGAGAGAATTTGTCTCACACTGTTACAGGCAACTAGATTCAGATGCCCTACACTGACATAGTATCAAAAGAGCAGTCAGTGCAGTTTTAACATTTAAATTTGCAAAGAAAAATAATTGCGTACTCTTCTTACTCGAGTTGCAAATTATGGCTGCCACTTTCTGGAATGAGAAAGGCATGCTTTAGGTTGATTTCATGGAATGCTGCTCAATAATTACAGCTGACACATAATGGGCAATGCACACCAAACTGAGACATACCATCCGACATTAACGGTGTGAGTAAATTGTCACGTGCGGTAGTATTCCTTCGTGACAAAGCGTGTCCACGCACTGTTGCCTGTACTGATGAAAAGATTCATTGTTTGTGTTGGGAACTTTCTGATCGTTCACCCTACAGTTCTGACTCTGCACCTGGTGGTTATTACCTTTTGTTGCATTTTAAAAAATGGATTGGTGGTCAATTATTTGAACATGACAAACTCAAAACTTGTTACTAACTGGATCAATTGACAGGTAGAGAACTTCTAAAGCAGACAGGTTGAAAAATTTAAGCCAACATTACATAAAATGATCAGCAACATAAAATGAATAGCAATTATCTAGAACAGCAAAGAAGGTATGCAGGAAATAAAAGCCACTAAAAAAAAGTTTTTTCTAAAGAAGAAAGAAATGGAACCAAACAATGGAAAATCCAGGATGGAATGTAACAATATTCTGAGAAGGAAAGTTGCTACTCACCATATAGCAGAGATGCTGAGTTGCAGGTAGGCACAACAAAGAGATTTTCACACTTAAAGCATTTGTCAACAATAGACACACGTACGTACAAACCACACTCACGCAAACGCAACTCACACACGTGTCCGCAGTCTCAGGCAACTGAAACAACACTGCAAGCAGCAGCACCAGTGCACGATGGGAGTGGCAACAGGGTGGGGGAAAGGAGGCTGGGGAGGGGAGGGGGAGGGATAGTATGGTGAGGATGGCAGACAGTGAAGTGCTGCAGGTTGAGCGGCGGGCAGGGAAGAGGTGGTGACGGGGGAAGGAAGTAGTAGAAAAGGAGAGAAATAGGCCGCAACCTCGGTTAGTCGCTGTCCTCACCCATCCAGCCCCTTCCCTGCTCCCATTCCAGCACTACACAGCCATCACTCCACCACCGCACCCAGTCATTTATTTTATTTTATTATTTTTTTATTTATTTCTCTCTATTTCTCTCATTTTCCCCCGCCCAACCTGCAGAAATTCACTGTCGGCTATCCACACCATTACTATCTCTCCCCCTCCCGTCCCAGCCTCCTTTCCCCCACCCACTCACCACTCCCATCATGCACTGGTGCTACTGCTCACAGTGTGGTTTGGGTTGCCTGAGACTGCAGTCGTGTGTGTGAGCTGCATTTGTGTGTGTGTGTGTGTGTGTGTGTGTGTGTGTGTGTGTGTGTGTGTGTGTGTGTGCGTGTGTGCGTCTATTGTTGACAAGGGCTGTTGGTCATAAGCTTTAAATGTGAAAATCTTTTTGTTGTGCCTATCTGCAGCTCAGCATCTCCACTTCATGGCGAGTAGCAACTTTCCTTCTCAGAAGAAAGAAATCGAAGATTCCTAGACAATGCTTCACCAGTTCTATGACTAAGCATTACAGAAACATAGAATAAAAAATAATTATTGCTACACTCATTAATAAATATGACTGTAATGTGATACATTATGCAACTATAAAGCAGTTTTTAGCCCATTTTCATAATTTTCAATACCGTTACATTAGAGTACTGTGACTAATTTTACTTTTATATGATCTTCATAACGTTGTTGTTGTGGTCTTCAGTCCTGAGACTGGTTTGATGCAGCTCTCCATGCTACTCTATCCTGTGCAAGCTTCTTCATCTCCCTGTACCTACTGCAACCTACATCCTTCTGAATCTGCTTAGTGTATTCATCTCTTGGTCTCCCTCTACGATTTTTACCCTCCATGCTGCCCTCCAATACTAAATTGGTGATCCCTCGATGCCTCAGAACATGTCCTACCAACCGATCCCTTCTTCTAGTCAAGTTGTGGCACAAACTCCTCTTCTCCCCAATCCTATTCAGTACCTCCTCGTTAGTTATGTGATCTACCCATCTAATCTTCAGCATTCTTCTGTAGCACCACATTTCGAAAGCTGCTATTCTATTCTTGTCCGAACCATTTATCATCCATGTTTCACTTCCATACATGGCTACACTCCTCACAAATACTTTCAGAAACGACTTCCTGACACTTAAATCTATACTCGATGTTAACAAATTTCTCTTCCTCAGAAAAGCTTTCCTTGAAATTGCCAGTCTACATTTTATATCCTCTCTACTTCAACCATCATCAGTTATTTTGCTCCCCAAATAGCAAAACTCCTTTACTACTTTAAGTGTCTCATTTCCAAATCTAATTCCCTCAGCATCACCCAATTTAATTCGACTACATTTCATTATCCTCGTTTTGCTTTTATTGGTGTTCATCTTATATCCTCCTTTCAAGACACTGTCCATTCCGTTCAACTGCTCTTCCAAGTCCTTTGCTGTCTCTGACAGAATTACAATGTCATCGGCGAACCTCAAAGTTTTTATTTCTTCTCCATGGATTTTAATACCTACTCCGAATTTTTCTTTTGTTTCCTTTATTGCTTGCTCAATATACAGATTGAATAACATTGGGGAGAGGCTACAACCCTGTCTTACTCCCTTCCCAACCACTGCTTCCCTTTCATGCCCCTCAACTCTTATAACTGCCATCTGGTTTCTGTACAAATTGTAAATAGCCTTTCGCTCCCTGTATTTTACCCCTGCCACCTTTAGAATTTGAAAGAGAGTATTCCAGTCAACATTGTCAAAAGCTTTCTCTAAGTCTACAAATGCTAGAAACGTAGGTTTGCCTTTCCTTAATCTAGCTTCTAAGATAAGTCGTAAGGTCAGTATTGCCTCACGTGTTCCAGTATTTCTACGGAATCCAGACTGATCTTCCCCGAGGTCGGCTTCTACTAGTTTTTCCATTCGTCTGTAAAGAATTTGTGTTAGTATTTTGCAGCTGTGGCTTATTAAACTGATTGTTCTGCAATTTTCACATCTGTCAACACCTGCTTTCTTTGGGATTGGAATTATTATATTCTTCTTGAAGTCTGAGGGTATTTCGCCTGTTTCATACATCTTGCTCACCAGATGGTAGAGTTTTGTCAGGATTGGCTCTCCCAAGGCCGTCAGTAGTTCTAATGGAATGTTGTCTACTCCCGGGGCCTTGTTTTGACTCAGGTCTTTCACTGCTATGTCAAACTCTTCACGCAGTATCTTATCTCCCATTTTGTCTTCATCTACATCCTCTTCCATTTCCATAATATTGTCCTCAAGTACATCGCTCTTGTATAGACCCTCTATAAACTCCTTCCACCTTTCTGCTTTCCCTTCTTTGCTTAGAACTGGGTTTCCATCTGAGCTCTTGGTGTTCATACAAGTGGTTCTCTTATCTCCAAAGGTCTCTTTAATTTTCCTGTAGGCAGTATCTATCTTACCCCTAGTGAGATATTCCTTTTTGGCTGCTTCATTTACTGCATTTTTATATTTTCTCCTTTCATCAATTAAATTCAATATTTCTTCTGTTACCCAAGGATTTCTACTAGCCCTCGTCTTTTTACCTACTTGATCCTCTGCTGCCTTCACTACTTCATCCCTCAAAGCTACCCATTCGTCTTCTACTGTATTTCTTTCCCCCATTCCTGTCAATTGTTCCCTTATGCTCTCCCTGAAACTCTGTACAACCTCTGGTTCTTTCAGTTTATCCAGGTCCCATCTCCTTAAATTCCCACCTTTTTGCAGTTTCTTCAGTTTTAATCTACAGGTCATAAGCAACAGATTGTGGTCAGAGTCCACATCTGCCCCTGGAAATGTCTTACAATTTAAAACCTGGTTCCTAAATCTCTGTCTTACCATTATATAATATATCTGATACCTTTTAGTATCTCCAGGGTTCTTCCATGTATACAACCTTCTATCATGATTCTTAAACCAAGTGTTAGCTATGATTAAGTTGTGCTCTGTGCAAAATTCTACCAGGCGGCTTCCTCTTTCATTTCTTACTCCCAATCCATATTCACCTACTACGTTTCCTTCTCTCCCTTTTCCTACATTCGAATTCCAGTCACCCATGACTATTAAATTTTCGTCTCCCTTCACTATCTGAATAATTTCTTTTATCTCATCATACATTTCTTCAATTTCTTCAATCTTCATAACAACTATTCTAAATTGACATGCTCCCACAAGAACAGAGAAAATATTTTCAAGTTACTTTAAAGAAATTACTTACACTCATATTTATACCAATGATGAACAATAATTAAATGTAATTGAGAAGAAATTATAATCTCCCTAGTGTTAAATACATTAAAACATCGAACTTATATATAAGAGCTTTGCAACAACTGTTTGAACGTAATGTGAACCGGAGGTATCAAGAAACCTTTACTAATTTATTTAATGACAATTACATGCAGTCATAGCCACAAGGACATACATGGCACAATATACCATTAAAGAATTGCCCACAAAGTAAGTTATAATGCGCCCAATATATCTAGAGATATGAATTGCTCCTTTGCCAAAATCACAAGTGACACTAATGTATCCAAGGTAATAATGCTTCCATTTTAGCACTTGAAAATGGTCTGAGGCCAAACTCGTACACCGCACATAAGATAAAGTGAATAGCAGCAGAAGGCATCATGAAACCATTCAATAAATTCATTGCACCTGAAGACCCTATTGAAATGAAAATTAAAGATTTTGTGTCTTTTCTTTTTGTGACTGAATGGTGCTTAGTTTCTGAATACGCCTTGTACTATTATATAAAGGTGGAAAACATACTTGCTAGGCTGCCATAGACTCACAACCAACAAATACACAGTAACGAATAAAGCAATGAGAAGAGAGAATACTTACTCTGGTGCAATAGCATCATTAAACATTCGGCCCTGTGGTCCTTTGTCAAGAGCATCTAGTTCATCCATATCTTCTTGCGTCAGTTCAAAATCGAAAATCTGAAAATTTCCTGAATGGTAATGTTATTGTATCACAGGTATATGACAGGTTTTCATTTAATACCTCAGAAACTGTGTACAGGTGTGTGCAGCAGTTTGTTTGGAAGGACGGAGGGGGAAGGGGGAGGGGGGGGGGGGAGGAGGAAAGTATGCCACAATACAAACAATGGAAACTCCAGGTTGGAATACCCATGATACAATGAAAAAACAGATTGCTACAGACTGTAAAGATGACACACTGAGTTGCAGAAAGGCACAACGAAAAGACACTTACACAACAACTTGCAACCAAAGCCTTCGTCAGACACGTGCATTCGTGCAAGCAAGTACACCTCACGTACACACGGCTGTCATCTCTGGTGGCGTTAGCTGAAAGCTATTGTGCATCTTTTTGTTGTGCCTGTCTGCAACTCGAAGTGTCATCTTTATGGTGAGTTATCTTTTCCTTACATTGCTGATATGCCACAATACAGGTATACTAGTAAGGACTGCAGCAAAGGCACAATTTCTGGGAGTGGGCAATAGTGTATTTGATTAGAGCTATCACAATAAGGTGCAAAGGATGGGAAATTAAAGAGATGGAATCTGGGCAAGCTGAAACAACCAGAGATAGTTGAGAGTTTCAGAGGATGTACCATGCAATGACTAAATGAAGCAGAGGTAAGGTATATGGTAAAAGTAAAGCCATAAGCTAGTTTACATATCCTGCCTACTTATGATGCCTATATGTTACAAATAATGTGCACAATTAGACAGACACAATTAAATGACATATCAGACTACAGATCGGATTTGGAATTTTCATTCTTTTGTGGAGCACACACATCAAACGAAAGAAAATTCTAGAGTTAAACATTTTCCTATCATACAAAAGTATTTTTCAAGTATTAACCTCGGTTATTGGATACAGCATACAAATTATTGGAGTAATAATGTGTTTACGTGCTGTCGTGATTGTACGTGGAACGGTACAATAATATGATGGTGAATGAAATGCAATCACATTCAAGAAAACTGTGACTCTGGACAAAAGTTTGTTAAATGTAATTAAAATCTGCCTGTGTAAACAAAATATATTAACAAATAAATAGTATCACTTTATGTTTCCTGCGAGCTCTGCTGTCACTTTATACACATGAAATTCTCTTTAGCTGGATCACAATATAAAACTGTTTGAGTTGTAACCCTGCCTACAGAATATTCATCCACTTTCTAGATGTAACTGTTTGTTGTGCCACAGACATGTACACTCTGGTTAGCCTTGGAAGGACTGAACTATGCCTGAATAGACATCAATGAGAGCAAATGAAGTTAAACATGATTTTGAAGAGAAGAAAAATGTTGGACATAGTAACAGTGGTGATTCTAGATAAGTATATGTAATTAAAAGTACCATTTATGAAACTCATAGGTAACCACTATAAATGCAAACTTATTTTTTTATCCCCCCCCCTCCTCCTCACCAAAGTTATAACTTGTTTGCAGAAATCTGTGGTTGGAATTCTTTCTACTTTAAATACTGTTATTCTGGTATTGTGGTACAGAAACATAAATCAATTTAATTTAGTTGTATTTACTGAATTAAAGAAACAAAAAGAATTATTGTATTCAAATACAACAGCAAACTGATGAAATTTTGATTTAAATTCCTTTCATAGCCAATTTATACATATAAAACACAACATCAAAGTGTAGATCAGCATCCATAATGCAGTATAATGTCTGCTTGTGCAATTTGATGTCTACGAAGTGACAGTAGTAGGTGTTTGAGTGAACAGACATTTTTACACCAATTCCAGCTGCTTCTGACATCTGGTGTTCAATGTAGAAGCTGCGAACTTTCTAGACCACCACAGAGATTCACAAGAGTTGTAAATATATTTTCAACATTGTGGTAAAACATGTCAACTGAGCTGACATGATGTAAGGTTACATCCAATGTACTTTCTGGCATTTCCTCATTTTCTGTTACTACCATAATATCATGTGAGCTGCACACTAACTGTTCAAAATTCATAACTATTTTTGTGCTGTCCTTTTACTATTGAACACATATTGTATTAAAGTAGATGTTAAATATATTTAACACATACAACTGTGAATATCAAGAACTTTTTCAGATTTAGCATTATTACGTTACAACTAAGACACACTGTCATGAACATTTGAAGCCAAAGGTATTCACATTTTTGAAATAAAATTATGATAAATCTACAGCACTTTGATGCCTATGTGACAGACTACAAGTTCACAGGTTTGGGATTCTATCCTTGGAGTGTTGTAAATTTATTCTTGTAGTTAATGTGGCTTTTATCTTTGGCAACACCACATATGGGAAAAATCTAGATGCATTACTATTTTAATTCCACATTAAACTGTAGGCCTCCTAGAATGAGTAAAACAGTTGTAAAGATGGAGGAAGATCTCTAATGGGACAAACCGATCTTAAGAGAGGTGATGATTACTTTTTGGACCTGTGGTACTACATTTACGACACTGCAGGCAAGTATGTCTTAAGACAATAAATTAAACTATAATCATACTGAATCTGAGAATCATTGCCTGCTGATCTAATTTAATAGATAATTCACCAAAGACAAACACTGAATATATGTTCTGAAGCTACATCTGTAAGTTATATACTGTTTTCACCAATTAGAATGGGGATCACAAAGTTAAGGGGACTGCTGTATGAACACATGCAGAAATCTTGCAAAATTTGTCAGTTTTCTAAATAGTGAAGCTCAAAGAATAAGAATTGTAAGTCCATGTAACGCCTATACCATCTTTGGAAAACATTTTGATGTAAGAACCATACAGAGATTCCAAATCACAGACAGTAATTAAATTAAATTCTTTATTTCACAAAATAAATGATGGTATCCCACAAGTTTCTGTTTTTATACATACAACCTTCCAGAAACAAAGTACAGGAAATTTATTTACACTGATGATGTTGCTTTAATCTCTCAGGATCCAAGCTTTAGGGAAGCTGAAGCAACACTAAGCTCATCAGGCCTGAAGAGATTGGACGAATACTTCAAACATAATTCTCTTCGACTGAATCCTCAAAAGACCTGGCATCAAACTTTCGACCTATGGACTAAACAAGCAAACTACATACCTATCATATTTAGAAATCTGACTCTCCAATATTGTAACACTCAAAAATACCTAGACATGACCTTCGACAGGTCTTTCATGTTAAAAATCCAACTCCAGAATGTGACAATTAAAATCAAAACTCACAACAATATAATCCATAAGTTAATGGGAACTACCTGGGACAGCGCAACAGTTCTCAAATCATCAGCTTTAGTTCTTTCATACTCAGTTGCAGAATACCTGGATAAACAGTGCTCGCCCTAATATAATCGAGACACAGCTCAATCAAGCAATCACAGGGTGTATTCATCCCACAAACATGCATTGGCTACTGGTCCTTGGTAATATTCCACCACTGTCAATAAAAAAAAAATCACAACTGATTTTGAATATGTGGACAAGAATAAATAGCAACCCAGAATTGCCAATTCATTCAGAAATTTCATTATTAAAAACTGAGCAACTGAGGTCTACAAAACCACTGTTTTACAAATATCCTAAATTGGAACAATCACATAGTTAATAATGTGGGTAGAGCAAACCAATGACTGCGATTCATCGGGTGCAACAGGTCTACTACAGAGACTGCTTACACCACGCTTGTCCGCCCTATTCTGGAGTATTGCTGTGCGGCGTGGGATCTGCATCAGGTGGGACTGATGGATGACATCAAAAAAGTTCAAGAAGGGCAGCTTATTTTGTATTATCACAAAATATATTATCACGTATCATGCCACAGACACAATACGTGAATTGGAGCTGCAATCATTGAAACAAAGACGTTTTTCATTGTGACGGGACCTTCTCATGAAATTTCAATCACCAATTTTCTCCTCCAATTGCGAAAAAATTCTGTTGCCACCGACCTACACAGGGAGAAAATGGCTCTGAGCACTATGGGACTTAACATCTTAGGTCATCAGTCCCCTAGAACTTAGAACTAATTAAACCTAACTAACCTAAGGACATCACACACATCCATGCCCGAGGCAGGATTCGAACCTGCGACCGTAGCAGTCCCACGGTTCCGGACTGCAGCGCCTAGAACCGCACGGCCACCACGGCCGGCACACAGGGAGAAATTATCATCACAATAAAATAAGAGAAATCAGGGCTCGGACAGAGAGATTTAAGCACTCATTTTTCCACACGCTTTTCAAGAGTGGAACAGTAAAGAGACAGCTTGAAGGTGGTTCATTGAGCCCTCTTCCAGGCTTTTTATTGTGAATACCAGAGTAATCACATAGATGTAGATATAGGTGTGGGTCACAGCAATTAGTTTGCAGGATAATAACTTCAACAAGCAAGGATTAGGAACAATCAATGACAGGAGCAGTCTAACATGAAGTGTCACCAACTACTCAATATTCTCTGTGAGCAACCAAAAATCCTTATGATGCTGGCACACACTAAATTGGATCAGAACTGGCCAAGGCAGATGTGGAGTGTTGCTGCACCAATAGTATGCAAATTCTCCCTTCCACGTGACTGCGGCAACGAGCAACAAACATTTTTCACGTAACACTTGAATGTTGCCTCAAAGCATCCAAAGGAACAAATGGAAGACCTTCACGATTTGCCTGTAGAAACTTCTGACTGGATTTCAAACCTGGATTTAGAACTACGAAGCCATTACAAACTAAACATTGTGTGTCTCTGTGCAGCTACTCACGGATGTCCAGTGTGGGTTGTAATCATTATATAGCAGTGCAGCCTGGTAGATATGCTAATGCGTTATTGCAGAACTGAATAATGTTGGAAAACAAATGAGTTTCAGTTGTGGTCACCAGTTGCAAATCTGGTGCTGTACACTATTTGTATGACAGTGCGACATCCACACTGTCATTTGACAAGCCAAAATGTGAGTGAACGGTATGGTTTCACTGTCAGTGGAACTGTTTTATGTTAATAGGTACAATTACAGAGCTGCACTGAAAGAGTATTGCTGACTGAAAAGTCTGAGAAGAGGTCCGATAGCATTAAATGGTTTAAGGACAATGATAATGAAATTTGAAAACACAGATGAGCTTGGAGTGGCACATGGAAGACTAAGGCAGTCTACACCACGGGAATTTATTGACGAGGTTGCTGTTGCTGTTGCTGTAACTGACCACGCACTGCATTGCTCAGGTAGTGCTAGTGTTCGTACAATATCACAAGAATTGGCCATCCCGCGGTCAACGGTGCAGAATGTTTTGCGGTCTATTTTACATTAGTACGCGTACAAGTTTGACTGGAATACTCTCCTTTAAATTCTGTAGGTGGCAGGGGTAAAATACAAGGAGCGAAAGGCTATTAACAATTTGTACAGAAACCAGATGGCAGTTATAAGAGTCGAGGAGCAAGCTGTGGTTGGGAAGAGAGTGAGAGAGGGTTGTAGCCTGTCCCCAATGTTATTCAATCTGTATATTGAGCAAGCAGTAAAGGAAGCAAAAGAAAAATTCAGAGTAGGAGTTAAAATCCATGGAGAAGAGATAAAAACTTTGAGGTTTGCCGATGACATTGTAATTCTCTCAGAGACCGCAAAGGACTTGGAAGAGCAGTTGAACAGAATGGACAGTGTCTTGAAAGGAGGATATAAGATGAACATCAAAAAAAGCAAAATGACGATAATGGAATGTTGTCGAATTAAATCACATGATGCTGCGGTAATTAGATTAGGAAATGAGACGCTTAAAGTAGTAAATGAGTTTTGCTATTTGGGGAGCAGAAGAACTGATGATGGTCAAAGTAGAGAGGATATAAAATGTAGACTGGCAATGGCAAGGAAAGTGTTTCTCAAGAAGAAAAATTTGTTAACATTTAGTATAAAGTGTCAGGAAGTCGTTTCTAAAAGTATTTGTATGGAGTGTAGCCGTGTATGCAAGTGAAACATGGACGATAAATAGTTTACACAGGAAGAGAATAAAAGCTTTCGAAATGTGGTGCTACAGAAGAATGCTGAAGATTAGATGGGTAGATCACATAACTAATGAAGAGGCATTGCATAGAACTGGAGAGAAGAGAAATTTGTCGCACAACTTGACTAGAAGAAGGGATTGGTTGGTAGGGCATATTCTGAGGCATCAGGGGATCACCAATTTAGTATTGGAGGGCAGAGTTAAGGGTAAAAATCGTAGAGGGAGACCAAGAGATGAATACACTAAACAGATTCAGAAGGATGTAGGTTGCAGTAGGTACTGGGAGATGAAGAAGCTTGCACAGGATAGAGTAGCATGGAGAGCTGCATCAATCCAGTCTCTGTGCTGAAGACCACAACAACAATAACCTGTACAAGATCCAGACAGTGCAGCAACTGAAACCTCATGATCTGCAGCAATGTTCTGAATTTGCTCTTTGGTTTCTGGCATGAACTGACATTGATAACATGTGGCCAGGCAACTTTCTACGGAGTGTTGAGGTACTACGAGGTGCAATGAATACACAGAAATGCCAAATTTGGGATACTGTTAAACTGAGTGTTGTGCATGAACAGACAATTTCACTCACTGTACGAGAGTGTGTGGTCTGGATTGACAAGAAATTTATTCTTCATTTCTTCTTCTTTGAAAAGAATACACCTAGAGGGCCTGTCAGGACGTCTGTACATTATTGAAACCTCCTTGTACAGCATGTGATTCCTGCTTTGGGAGAGTGCAGCTGTGTGGAATGCAACGTTTTCATGCAGCGTGGGGTAACACATTGTGTCACTTGCACAGTAACACCAACAACCGTCAAAAAGAAATGCAAAGTACTTCTACTTAAAAAAGATAAAAAATGCTCTTAATGCCTTTTTAAGAGACAGTTTCCACCCCTCCTGATCTGATCAAATTAGCATAGAAAAGATGTGGAATGACTTCAAAGAGATAGAATTGACAGCAATTGAGAGGTATATAACACATAAATTAATAAGTGATGGTACTGATCCCCCATGAAACACAAAATGGATCAGATCGCTGTTGCAGAAGCAATGAAAAGCATGCCAAATTTAAAAGAATGCAAAATCTCCAAGATTGGCAAAGATTGCAGAAGTTCAAAATATAGTGCGTACTTCAATGCGAGATTCTTTTATAATTGTCCAACGTAACTCTGTCTTGGAATCTGGCAGAAAACCCAAAAAGATTCTGGTCGTGCATAAATCACACCAGCGGCAAGACACAATCAATACCTTCACTGCGCGACAACAACTGTGAACTCACTGATGACAGGGTCACTGAAGCAGAATTATTAAACATGATCTTCCGAAACTCCTTCACCAAAGAAGATGAAGTAAATATTCCTGAATTCCAATCAAGAATGACTGCCAAGATGAGAAACATAGACGTTGATATCCTTGGTGTAGCAAAGCTGCTTAAATCACTAAAGGCAAGGCCTCCAGTCCAGACTGTATACCAGTCAGGTTCCTTTCAGAATATGCTGATACAATAGCTCCACATTTAGCAATTATATACAACTGCTTGCTCACAGAAAGATATGTACCTAAAGACTGGAAAATTGCTCAAATCACACCAATACCCAAAAAGGGAAATAGGAGTACTTTGGTGAATTATAGGCCCATATCACTAACCCTCCACGCTGCCCTCCAATACTAAATTGGTGATCCCTTGGTGCCTCAGAATATGTCCTACCAACCGATCCCTTCTTCTAGTCAAGTTGTGCCACAAATTTCTCTTCTCCCAAATTCTATTCAATACCTCCTCATTAGTTATGTGATCTACCCATCTAATCTTCAGCATTCTTTTGTAGCACCACATTTCGAAAGCTTCCATTCTCTTCTTGTCTAAACTATTTATCGTCCATGTTTCACTTTCATACATGGCTACACTCCATACAAATACTTTTAGAAACGACTTCCTGACACTTAAATCTATACTCGATGTTAACAAATTTCTCTTCTTGAGAAACGCTTTCCTTGCCATTGCCAATCTACATTTTATATCCTCTCTACTTTGACCATCATCAGTTCTTTTGCTCCCCAAATAGCAAAACTCATTTACTACTATAAGCATCCCATTTCCTAATCTAATTCCCGCAGCATCACCTGATTAATTCGACAACATTCCATTACCCTCATTTTGCTTTTGTTAATGTTCATCTTATACCCTCCTTTCAAGTCACTGTCCAATCCGCTCAGCTGCTCTTCCAAGTCCTTTGCTGTCTCTGACAGAATTACAATGTCATAGGTGAACATCAAAGTTTTTATTTCCTCTCCGTGGATTTTGATTCCTACTCCAAATTTTTCTTTTGTTTCCTTTACTGCTTGCTCTATACACAGATTGAATAACATCGGGGAGAGGCTACAACCCTGTCTCACTCTCTTCCCAACCACTGCCTGCCCCTCGACTCTTATAACTGCCATCTGGTTTCTGTACAAATTGTAAATAGCCTTTCACTTCCTGTATTTTACCCCTGCCACCTTCAGAATTTGAAAGAGAGTATTCCAGTCAACATTGTCAAAAGCTTTCTCTAAGTCTACAAATGCTAGATACGTATGTTTGCCTTTCCTTAATCTATTTTCTAAGATAAGTCGTAGGGTCAGTACTGCCTCACGTGTTCCAAAATTTCTATGGAATCCAAACTGATCTTCCCCGAGGTCAGCTTCTACCAGTTTTTCCATTCATCTGTAAAGAATTCAGAACATTGCTGCAGATCATGAGTGTTAGTATTTTGCAGCTGTGGCTTATTAAACTGATAGTTCGGTAATTTTCACATCTGTCAACACCTGCTTTCTTTGGGATTGGAATTATTATATTCTTCTTGAAGTCTGAGGGTATTTCGCCTGTCTCATACATCTTGCGCACTAGATGGCAGAGTTTTGTTAGGCCTGGCTCCCCCAAGGCTGTCAGCAGTTCTAATGGAATGTTGTCTTCTCCTGGGGCCTTGTTTCAACTCAGGTCTTTCAGTGCTCTGTCAAACTCTTCACGTAGTATCATATCTCCTATTTCATCTTCATCTACATTCTCTTCCATTCCTATAATATTGTCCCTCAAGAATATTGCCCTTGTATAGACCCTCTATATACTCCTTCCACCTTTCTGCTTCCCTTCTTTGCTTAGAACTGGGTTTCCATCTGAGCTCTTGATATTCATACAAGTGGCTCTCTTTTCTCCAAAGATCTCTTTAATTTTCCTGTAGGCAGTATCTATCTTACCCCTAGTGATATGCGTCTCTACATCCTTACATTTGTCCTCTAGTCATCCCTGCTTTGCCATTTTGCACTTCCTGTCAATCTCATTTTTGAGAGTTTGTATTCCTTTTTGCCTGCTTCTTTTACTGCATTTTTATATTTTCTCCTTTCATCCATTAAATTCAATATTTCTTCTGTTACCCAAGGATTTCTACTAGCCCTCGTCTTTTTACGTACTTGATCCTCTGCTACCTTCACTATTTCATCTCTCAAAGCTACCCATTCTTCTTCTACTGTATTTCTTTCCCCCATTCTTGTCAATTGTTCCCTAATGCTGTGCCTGAAGCTCTCTACAACCTCTGGTTCTTTCAGTTTATCCAGCTCCCATCTCCTCAAATTCCCACCTTTTTGCAGTTTCTTCAGTTTTAATCTACAGTTCATAACCAATAGATTGTGGTCAGAATCCACATCTGCCCCTGGAAATGTCTTACAATTTAAAACCTGGTTCCTGACTCTCTGTCTTACCGTAATATAATCTATCTGCGACCTTCCCACCGAGCGAGGTGGCGCAGTGGTTAGACACTGGACTCGCATTCGGGAGGACGACGGTTCAATCCCGCGTCCAGCCATCCTGATTTAGGTTTTTTTGTGATTTCCCTAATTCGCTCCAGGCAAATTCCAGGATGGTTCCTTTTAAAGGGCACGGCCGACTTCCTTCCCCGTCCTTCCCTAATCCGATGAGACCGATGACCTCGCTGTCTGGTCTCCTTCCCCAAACCCAACCAACCAACCAACCTTCCAGTATCTCCAGGCTTCTTCCACGTATACAACCTTCTTTCATGATTCTTGAACCAAGTGTTAGCTATGATTAAGTTATTCTCTGTGCAAAATTCTAGCAGGCAGCTTCCTCTTTCGTTCCTTAGGCCCATTCCATATTCACCTACTATGTTTCCTTCTCTCCCTTTTCCTACTATGGAGTTCCAGTCACCCCTGACTATTAAATTTTCTTCTCCCTTGTCTATCTGAATAATTTCTTTTATCTCATCATACATTTCTTCAATTTCTTTGTCATCTGCAGAGCTAGTTGGCATATAAACTTGACTGAGACATGAATGTGAGCTCACTGTTATGCTCCTCAAACCACTGTAGCACGGACGTTACCCTGCTGGAAGAAGCCATTACCATCAGGGAAGACATCGAGGGCAAAGGGATGCTGGTGCATTGCAGTACTATTCACGAAGTCCACAGCTGTTACTGTGTCTTCAATTACTATGAGTTGAATATCCCATGTAGTGTAATATTGTCTCCACTGACCTATATCTGTGGCACGATGCACATTTCGAGCAGCCGTTCACTGGACAATGGTGTATCCAGACAAGAATATCGACCTGGTGTGACAAAGAATGTGATTCATCCAACCGGGCTAAAAGTTTGCACTGATCCACAGTTCAATCTCTGTGGTCTAGTACCCACAGCAACTGCAACTGATGATGACGATGTGTCACACGTGCCGCAAAAACCCACATTCGACGAAGTATGCGGGATGGCGTGCTCCGAAACATTCGTGCCTCCTGTGTTATTGTACTCTGTCATTAGACACCGCTTTCCAGACCAGCAAACCTCCGACCTCCACATCCTGTGACTCGAGATGTGGAAGTCTGACAGCTTGTTGCCTACTCACAGTTTCACTGTCCTCTATCCACAACAGTAGCACACTAACAGCTTCACCATTTTTGAGGTGCCTGTTCGCTGGGGCCTGACTGTAACAATGTGTCCTTTGTCAACATTTTTTACATCAGCAGATGTCCGCATTTGTCAGTAGAATGATTCCACACTTGTCTGCTCTGCTTGTACACTATCCTTACAGCATCACACGTCCACAATGCCACCAGGAGGAACTCTTATCTCACAGTGGACAGTGCTCATCACATTTTGGATCATGAGTGTACTTTTAAGGAGGACAGTCTGTAAGTTTGCACTCGAAGGTATCAAAACACTGACAGTATTTAGGCATACACAAATATCAGTGTATTCGATTATAACAACAAATGTTGTCATTTTGATAGCAAAACCATACTTGTGCATAAAATACAATAATGGTCACTGTTAACACATTGCTAAACCCTTTGAGCATGCACTTTCAAACTGACAAACAAACTGTCAGTGCTGTTCATGTGGGAAGCAAACTGACAGGGAGACCATGCCTATTTGTCACCACCAGTTTCCTCCAAATTTATGGTGGCCTCGGCTAGAAATAAAACTGACTAAGTGTGAGCTCTACATGGCCATGCGTTTAGGAAGAATTGTGGCACAAGTCTGGTGAGGCACAAGCCATTTGTGTTAGCATAGTTTCCAGGCTGCAGTCGTAATGTTTGAATATTCCATTAGTAGTGTAGCGCTTGGCACAGTCATGTCGATTAAATATTTGGGCGTAACATTGCAGAGCGATATGAAGTGGGACAAGCATGTAATGGCAGTTGTGGGAAAGGCAGATAGACATCTTCGGTTCATTGGTAGAATTTTAGGAAGATGTAGTTGATCTGTAAAGGAGACCACTTATAAAACACTAATAAGACCTATTCTTGAGTACTGCTTGAGCATTTGGGATGCCTATCAGGTCAGATTGAGGGAGGACATAGAAGCAGTTCAGAGGCGGGCTGCTAGATTTGTTACTGGCAGGTTTGATCATCATACGAGTGTTACTGAAATGCTTCAGGAACTCGGGTGGGGGTCTCTGGAGGAAAGGAGGCGTTCTTTTCGTGAATCGCTACTGAGGAAATTTAGAGAACCAGCATTTGAGGCTGACTGCAGTACAATTTTACTGCTGCCAACTTATATTTTGCAGAAAGACCACAAATATAAGATAACAGAGATTAGGGCTCATACTGAGGCATACAGGTAGTCATTTTTCCCTTGTTCTGTTTGGGAGTGGAACAGGGAGAGAAGATGCTAGTTGTGGTACGAGGTACCCTCCACCACGCACCATATGGTGGATTGCAGAGTATGTATGTAGATGTAGATGATGTAGAAAGAGTACAGAACACTAATCCGTGGGTCGCGGGGTGGTTCTCTATGTGGAAGCTTGCTTTATTTTCAATTTTCGCATTTCTTATACTGCAAATAAACAAAGTAACCCAGTAGTTTACAGTGGAATATGCAGTGGAATATGCTATAACCTTTCACAAAATAATAATGCCCACAGTCTTTGTATGCCTACAAGGAGTACTGGCTCCATTGGACTGAGGATTCAAAGAACACTAGATCAGTGCAAAGCAAAATGGAGGAATCTCAACATTACTTGTCAAAATCTCGCAAACTTATAACAACCTCATACAAAAAGTTTTTAACTGATGTGATGAAACCCAATTTATAACTGACTCTTGGGGAAAATAAAAATAATGATACAGGATGAGATTTTTCAAGATGAAGAAGGACTGCTATCGTGCGGCATTAAAATGATTCCCTTCAAATCACCTCCACTAGTGCAAGACTTGTAATGTCTATTTTTATTCTACATCTACATACATATTCCAAAAGCCATCATAAGATGCAAGGTGGAGGGTACCAAGTAGCACTTGTAATGGGACACCCTCCTCTAGCATTGCCTTTTTTTTATGTTGGAGTAGCCAATAGCAGGATTAATCTCGAATCTAGTATGGGTTAACATTATCTCAGCTGTTTCACTAAATGAATTTCATATGATTTTGTATACAATGTATTATATTTTGGCTAAAATGTATAAAAAGAAATTAATTTGTTACAATCGATATGTACAGCTAAAATTACTCTCATTTTAGAAATATTTGAAACCAAAAAATATCTGGCATACTTAAAATTCATTTATTAACTATGCAATCTAATGCTAATTATAAAATTAATTTCTGGCCTCATTTATAAAGTAATGATATAACTTGGTGAAGATTCTTCATTCGTCAAAAAAGTTTGTACACTCTTTTGCTTTGTAAACTCTTTGGAATACTCTGAGGACTGCAGAATGTAGGTAGTAGTGAATATGCCTCTCATGGAAATGCACAAGTTTTTTAGTTTTGTCAATAACAAAGTAATTGTTGGTTTTATGAAAATGGAGATTGTGAAGTCACCGTGATATAGAAGAATGGGATAAAATACATTACTGGCCATGAAAACTGCTACACCACGATGACATGCTACAGATGCTAAATTTAACTGACAGGAAGAAGATGCTGTGATGTGCAAATGATTAGCTTTTCAGAGCTATCACACAAGGTTGGCGCCGGTGGCGACACCTACAACGTGCTGACATGAAGAAAGTTTCCAACCAATTTCTCATACATAAACAGCAGATGACCGGCATTGCCTCATGAAACGTTGTTGTGATGCCTCATGTAAGGAGGAGAAATGCATACCATCACATTTCCAACTTTGATAAAGGTCGGATTGTAGCCTATCGTGACTGCGGTTTATTGTATCGTGACGTTGCTGCTTGCATTGGTCGAGATCCGATGACTGTTAGCAGAATATGAAATCGGTGGGTGCAGGAGGGTAATACGGAAAACCATGCTGGATCCCAACGGCCTCATATCACTAGCAGTCGAGATGACAGGCATCTTATCCGCATTGCTGTAACGGATCGTGCAGCCACATTTCGATCCTTGAGGCAACAGATGGAGACGTTTGCAAGACAACAACCATCTGCACGATGCCATTTTGCTGCAGCATGGACTATCAGATCGGAGACCGTGGCTGTGGTTACCCTTGACGCTGCATCACAGACAGGAGCACCTGTGATGGTTTACTCAACGACTAACCTGCACGAATGACAAAACGTCATTTTTTCGGATGAATCCAGGTTCTGTTTACAGCATCATGATGGTTGCATCCGTGTTTGGCGACATCACGGTGAACGCACTTTGGAAGCGTGTTTTCATCATCGCCATATTGGCGTATCACCCGGCGTGATGGTATGGGGTGCCATCGGTTACACGTCTCGTCACCTCTTGTTCGCATTGTCGGCACTTTGAACAGTGGATGTTACATTTCAGATGTGTTACGACCAGTGGCTCTACCCTTCATTCGATCCCTGCAAAACCCTACATTTTAGCAGGATAATGCACGGCTGCATGTTGCAGGTCCTGTACGGGCCTTTCTGGATACAGAAAAGGTTTGACTGCTGCCCTGGTCAGCACGTTCTCCAGATCTCTCACCAACGTCTGGTCAATGGTGGCCGAGCAACTGGCTCGTCACAATATGCCAGTCACTACTCTTGATGAACTGTGGTATCGTGTTGAAGCTGCATGGGCAGCTGTACATGTACACGCCATCCAAGCTCTCTTTGACTCAAAGCCCAGGCATATCGAGGCTGTTATTACGGCCAGAGGTGGTTGTTCTGGGTACTGATTTCTCAGGATCTATGTGCCCAAATTGCGAGAAAGTGAAATCACATGTCAGTTCTAGTATAATATATTTGTCCAATGAATACCCATTTCTCATCTGCATTTCTTCTTGGTGTAGCAATTTTAATGGCCAGTAGTGAAAAAGAAAGTCATAGCAACAGAAAGTACTACATTAACTATCTAGTCATCTGGAACCCCCACAATTAACATTTCAGCTTCAAGAGTCTACCCCTAGATGCGAGAACTGCAGCCAACAACAAGAGAAAATGAAGATAAGTAAAAAGTCTTGTATATCTTATGCCTCTCTAAGCTTTCGACACTTTTGCAGAGACAGAGAAATTTAATGGTGATGTGTGGGAGGGTAATATTACACACTATTAGTCACGTCCTTTCCTGTTCAACTCACAAATAGTGAGAGGAAAAAACAACTGTCTATATGCCTCTATATGAGCCCTAATATCAGGTAAAGAGTAAAAATAAAGTGTGACCAAAAAGCTTCAAAACTGACTAACAACCAAAACATGGTATGATCACTTACATCGAAGTTCTGCTTGATGCGATCAGGGTTGACACTTTTTGGGATGACCACAATGCCTCGCTGTACGGTGTGACGCAGTAACACTTGAGCAGTCGTCTTCTTGTACTTCTCTGCAATACGTGACACTACCGGATCTGTCATGGGGCTCAAGCTTACTAACCTGAAAAGGGAAGCAAAGGAAGGACATCCACCCATTAATCTCATTTAACTCTTGACTCTAAAATATTCTGCTTTCTTACAGTAAAGTTATAACAGTGACACTAAAGCATTGTCAATGGGTGTGTACATGGGAGTTGAATGCTCAATAAGCCACTGCAGATAATTGTAAAGGCAGAAAGGCTTCAGTAATGAAGTCTTCTTTGGTTATTAGCTGAGTCAAGATGTTACTCTGCCACAGAACAACACCTCGATTTGGCTGATAATCCGAGAAGATTTATCATCAAAATTAGTTGAGAAACGTTGCATTTCCATAAGGGCTTCAGTACTCAATTCTTCCTCCTAACCATCACTCCCACCTCAAACTAAAGCTGCAAATGTTTTTTTTTTTCAGTTTTTATTCCATCACATCAACAATTTACTGGAACATGTATTTCATGCAATGCCACTAGGAAGAAGAGTGTAAAAAAACTTTAACTATAAGTGTAAAATTATTTAATTGTATCTAAAAACAAAGATGATGTAACTTACCAAATGAAAGTGCTGGCATGTTGATAGACACACAAACACAAACATACACACAAAATTCAAGCTTTCGCAACCAACGGTTGCTTCATCAGGAAAAAAGGAGAGGGAAAGACGAAAGGATGTGGGTTTTAAGGGAGAGGGTAAGGAGTCATTCCAATCCCGGGAGTGGAAAGACTTACTTTAGGGGGGGGGGGGGGGGGGGGAAAGCCTGAATTTTGTGTGTATGTTTGTGTGTCTATCAACATGCCAGTGCTTTCGTTTGGTAAGTTACATCATCTTTGTTTTTAGATATAATTTTCCCACATGGAATGTTTCCCTCTATTATATTCAAATTATTTAATTGGATAGATAAGAATTCTACTCACCAAGCAGCGGCAGAACACAGACATAAAAGACTGCTGTGATTGGCAAGCTTTTGGAGCCAGTGGCTCCTTCTTTACACAGAAGGGTTGAAGGGGAAGGAAGAAGGGTGAAGGAAAAGGACTGGAGAGGTCTGGGAAAAAGGGTAGATTTCGGGAAAGTCACCCAGAACTGCATGTCAGAGGAGACTTATAGTATAGGATGAGAATGAAAGACTCCTTTTCCTTCACCCTTCTTCCTTCCCCTTCAATCCTTCTGCCTGAAGAAGGAGCCACAGGCTCCAAAAGCGTGCCAATCACAATAGTCTTTTATGTGTGTGTTCTGCTGCCACTTGGTGAATAGATTTTTTATCTGCCCAATTAAATAATTTGAATATAATAGAGGGAAACATTCCACGTGGGAAAAATATATCTAAAAACAAAGATGATGAGACTTACCAAACGAAAGTGCTGGCAGGTCGATAGACATACAAACAAACACAAACATACACACAAAATTCAAGCTTTTGCAACCAACGGTTGCTTCGTCAGGAAAGAGGGAAGGAGAGGGAAAGACGAAAGGATGTGGGTTTTAAGGGAGAGGGTAAGGAGTCATTCCAATCCCGGGAGCGGAAAGACTTTCCTTAGGGGGAAAAAAGGCCAGGTATACACTCGCACACACAAATATATCCATCCACACATACACAGACACAAGCAGACATATTCAAAGGCAAAGAGTTTGGGCAGAGATGCCAGTCGAGGCAGAAGTGCAGAGGCAAAGATGATGTTGAATGACAGGTGAGGTATGAGTGGCGGCAACTTGAAATTAGCGGAGATTGAGACCTGGTGGATAATGGGAAGAGAGGATATATTGAAGGGCAAGTTCCCATCTCCGGAGTTCTGATAGGTTGGTGTTAGTGGGAAGTATCCAGATAACCCGGACGGTGTAACACTGTGCCAAGATGTGCTGGCCGTGCACCAAGGCACGTTTAGCCACAGGGTGATCCTCATTACCAACAAACACTGTCTGCCTGTGTCCATTCATGCGAGTGGACAGTTTGTTGCTGGTCATTACCACATAGAATGTATCACAGTGTAGGCAAGTCAGTTGGTAAATCACGTGGGTGCTTTCACACGTGGCTCTGCCTTTGATCGTGTACACCTTCCGGGTTACAGGACTGGAGTAGGTGGTGGTGGGAGGGTGCATGGGACAGGTTTTACACCGGGGGCGGTTACAAGGGCAGGAGCCAGAGGGTAGGGAAGGTGGTTTGGGGATTTCATAGGGATGAACTAAGAGGTTACGAAGGTTAGGTGGACGGTGGAAAGACACTCTTGGTGGAGTGGGGAGGAATTAAATAATTTTGTCAATAATTGATTGTTTACATTGCTCTATTAACTATAAGTGTGTAGCATTCTGCGCAATATTAGCGATGGTGCTAGATTACTCTTTCTCCTCAAATCCATTTTTGGTTTCTCAGTTGAGGCCCCATGGCATAAACAGCCCAATCAACATGGTGACACATATTCTTGATTGGGTTTAAATCTGGGTTGTTTGGTTGCCAGGGGAGTACAATAAACTCATGCTGGTACTCCTTGAACTTGCTTGTAGTGGTGACATGTTGCCCAGGGATATATGCATACTTTTCTTGGTCCATCCTGCCTTCCAGATCTTTGAGATCACCACGTACAGAATGCTGAGTTGGGGATTTTCTCCACTCAGGGTCTAAGTGTTTGTGTTGTCCTCATCATTCAGGAATCAGTGAGACTGGAAGGTGAAAAGACTGGGAATTTGTACAAGTGCTGATAACTGCACTGTTGAGTGCCCCAGAAACCAAAATCATCATCATCATCACCACTATTGAGGAGCATTTAGTGACAAGGTGATTACAGATCATCGTCCAGGGCTGACTTAGACAGGGAAGTCATTTAGTGAACTCTTAGAGACAGTTGTTGTAAATTGCATTTGCTATGTACTGTGAAGTTTACCTATGATTATTTGCACTCAGCCATTGAGGGTCTTTTTTGTGTTACATTAAATATAGTGTTGCAGACTTCATTATTCGACAAATCACACAGATAAGTAAACCTTTTTAACTCATTTGTGTGACTTTGGTCCTAATTTGTTGCAGTGTTGTAGAATCTTCATTCTCCTATCCTGTTACCTGACCCTGGGGCATGGCTGTGTAATAGTGGCAGGGAGAAATTGTTTTAGGAGTGTACTGCACCAGAAGCCATTTTACGAACTCACAACCTTGGCCTACTGTAACAACAGTGGCAACTTGGCCTCCACAGTAGTAGCGACGAGGCCTTTACAAAACTGACAATTAGGGTTTACAAAACTGGTGACGAGGGTATACAAAATGAAGCAAATATTTAATAAGGCTCAACTGCAAAAGGCAACACTTCTGGATCGGGAGAGGCGTACTTTTGTTTTTGGCACTCTTAAAGACAGGCTGCAGAGTGGAAGGAAGAAGACACAAGATGAAAGAAGTGCCGGAGTCTCTGCTACAATTGAACAATCTCCTACAAAATTGACATGGAAATGTGCCTCAGAACTTGGTATACTGAGGACAAAAATGTGAGATCACATGAAAAAAAGTCCTTAAGGTGAGATTTTTCTGAATGGAGTTCGTAAGTAAGTTACCAGATGAGTGCCCTTTAGCATGCCACATTTTATACTTAATTTCCAAATGCAGTGAACTGTGCCAAGGTCATGTTTTCAGATGAATGTGTTATATATTACACCTCACTTACTATAAATACAGGGTGTCCACAATGAGACTCGAACATTTTAATATCCTACATCTTTTTCATTTCAGATGGTGGACCTGTGAATCCTGAAAGGGCAGACAGAGCAACTCAACAAGTTTCAATTGTTTTAGCAAAATGGAGGATATGAAGGAGTGTGCACAAGTGGTCTGGTGGTATGCAGAGACAAAATCGGCAACACAAGTGCAAAGAAACTTTCGTCGAGTTTACAACAAAGCGCCCCCATCGTTGAAGACTATAAAGAAGTGGTCTGATCAGTTTTTGGCTACTGGGAGTGTTGCGAAAGGGCATGGTGGTGGTAAGCCTGGGATCAGCGAACATCATGTGGAACAAGTGCAGCGGTCATTTGAACAAAGTGCACAGAAGTCAGTGCGACAGGCAGCACGAGAACTTCGTATGAAATGTTCAACAGTGCACAAAGTGCATCAGAGATTACGTTTGTACGCATATAAAGTGCAGGTTGTGCAAGAAATCAAGCCTGATGATCGATCAAAGCGAGAAGAATTTGCACGTGTCATGTTAGATTGCATTGCTGTGGGCGAGACATTTTTATCACGCATGATGTTTACTGATGAGGGAACCTTTCACGTATCAGGGGCAGTCAATCGTCACAATGTGCATCTGGGGTCTGAAAATCCACATGCACCTAGGGAACACATGTGTGACAGTCCGAAAGTTAATGTGTGGTGTGGTTTGATGATAAATCGCATTGTTGGGCCATTTTTCTTTCAGGAGCCGACTGCGGATGGAGCCATCTACCTGGACATGTCGGAACAATTTGCCATGCCACAGATAACAGACCTGCAGCCAAATGTGATGTTTCAACAGGACGGTGCACCACCCCATTGGAGCCTTGGCGTCTGAATATTTTTAAATGACACATTCCCGCAACGATGGATTGGCCGTGGAGGTCCAATTCCTTGGCCGCCACGTTCGCCCGACATAACCCCCCTCGATTTTTTCTTGTGGGGTTATGTGAGATATCGGGTATACGCTACACCACTAAAGGACCTGCAAGACTTGAAACAGCGCATAAGAATTGTCATCAACTCTGTCACAGAACAGATGCTCCACAACACATGGCACAAAATCGATTACAGACTTGATATTCTTCACGCTACCCGTGGTGCCCGTGTTAAAGGGTACTGAACCGTCCACCTGTGTATGAAAACTTGATGAGCTGCAGTATGATTTCCCTGTATTTGTTCGTCAATAAATTGTGTTTCTCCTCAGATTTTATGAGTTCAAATGTTGGAGTCTCATTGTGGACACCCTGTACTGTCATTTGGGTCAAAGGGAATCCTCATCACATAGTCGAGTTAGAAAGAAACCTGCCTCATGTACTGATACAGGCTGCAAAGACACTGCAACATCTGCTTGGACCGCAGTTTATGGAAGGGACTGTCAATGGTGCAAATTATTTGCACATGCTACGAATATGATTAATACCTCAGCTAGAGGAAAAGGGGCCTCACAGTACACACACAGTTGGAGCAAGATGGTGCACCTCCATACTATGCTTTTGCAGTGCCCGAGTTCCTAAATGAACACTTCCAGGATGTGGATAGGTCGTGGTTCAACAGTAACACCAGTTCCCTCGAAATGGCCACCAAGAAGTCTGTCCTCACCACACCTGACAGCTCGTTAGGGGAGTCATTAAAGTGCATATGTCTGCTCGTCGTCATGCTATGAACAAAGAATTGCACACACTGTTGATGATGTATTTCAGACTATAACACCAGACATGTTCAAGAATACGTCAAGAAGAGCATGGAGGCATATGGAAATGTGCTTAAAGTGTGATGGGGGACATACCAATATCCTGGAAACTTAATACGTAAGTAAATACTTGTGCTAAAACAAATCAAATCAATGAGCATTTGGTACTAGGAGGTATGCGGTGTCTCACACACTGTGTAGATGTAAAAGTCTAGTGAAGATGCTACTGTTCCACAGAGAATAGCAGTTGATATTTGTCCTTTATTCATTTTCATTTCTTCTAGAACAGTGGTCAGCCTGGGGGCTGCACGGACCAATTTCGTCTATCCAGCAGAGCTATCATCTTTTCAGTCACAATACGTACAACAAAGCTACCAGAGATGAAATGTTCTCGGGTGATCAGCTGAGAGGTGGCATCAGCTTGTCACAACATTTCAACAAGTTTCGTACACACGGTCCTCGCTTGATGGTGGGAATGAAATTCATCGAAATGTTGCGACAAGATGACGCCACCACTCAGTTCATCACTCTAGAAGACAGTTGTTTTCAATTTTATTTCACTACTCTGTTCAAGAATTCATGCCCTCAACACTGTATTGGGTAAGAAATGTCAAAGCACTGTCAAGTTGCTTTGTTTTGTGGACATCTGTAAGCATTTTCAGAATACAATGGAACACAATTTGTGAAAATTTAAAAGATACGTGACAATCCCATGTAAAACAGTTTTTGAAATTTGTGGTAACTCATCACAAAGTATTCTTATTGTGAACCACCTGTTTTCACAAATTTTCTCATTCACTTTCTCAACTAAACCACCACTGACAATGGGACCCTCCATACTGTAAATCATGGATTTTGAAGCTCTTCCAATATGTTGTAGAGGCACTTACCCTGAGTACCTGGCTATCCGCTTTTTTAGTGATGGGCCTCGGTTTTTGAGAAAATCAATTTTGAAGTTTATTGCGCCCTTTGTATACCCATAACATTACGTATATTCCAAGCAAGTCAGTGTAGCGCAATGGTAAAGGGTCACGGCTACTGTGCTGAAGGTACCATGTTCAGATCCTGCTTTTTTTTCCAAAATCAATCAAATTTTTCAATTTTATTTCAAAGAATATCAACAAACAGTGTAAGGTGTGCAAAATTATGAAGATATATTCAGTTATTAATTTTTCCAAATATTAATTCCATTTGTGGTTCGCAGTTGGAGTTCCAAATGTTTGTACAACGGTCGCTTCTTGTATTACCTGAGATCGATCTCCGCCCATTATCGTCCCCTCTCCCACGAAGAATGTTTGTCATAACAGGAACCCCAGCTCCTAGCGGCAGCCAATGACGATGTAAATTGCTTTTCTTTACGTTCACATCTAACTTCAGTGTCAGTTGCTCACAAAGCGTCTCTAGTGCCGTGTGTTAGAAAAATTCTGTGAAATGGAAGAACCAAGTGTTTCTGCAGTAGTGCAGCCAGAAGAAGATCCACAAGGAGATGAGTTGAATGAAGGATCAAAAGGCGAAATCACAAATGCCATTAAATAGGCCGAAAATCTACTTCGCGATTTGAATCTCATAACGAATACACCGCCTAGCATGATCTCTGCCAATTCTGTTGCAATTGGCAAAGAGATATGTATCGCAATACAGGATCTCTTGGCTGAAAGACAGATCATTATTGATGATGAATTGATAGATTTCATCGAAGAAGATGAACTAGGAGACTATGTTGCGAACCACAAATGGAATGCATATTTGAAAAAATTAGTAACTGAATATATCTTTATAATTTTGTACACCTTACACTGTTTGTTGATATTCTTTGAAATAAAATTGAAAAATTCAGTCGCTG
Organism: Schistocerca serialis cubense; assembly: GCF_023864345.2. Taxonomy (NCBI): domain Eukaryota; kingdom Metazoa; phylum Arthropoda; class Insecta; order Orthoptera; family Acrididae; genus Schistocerca; species Schistocerca serialis. Next base: position 121,991,073 of record NC_064649.1, read on the forward strand.
TTATCAAAAAAAAGTACACGAGCAGGATTAGAACACAGTACCTCCATCGCAGTAGCCATGAACTTTTGAAAAGTTATGTGTGCTTCACTGTTTTTTTTTCTTTAACTAATTTGTGCCTGATTTTATTCTGAGAAGCTCAGTAATGTATGTAAATACCGTAAATGTAAATGTGATTCAAAAAGTAATTGAAGTGAAGTGAAGCACAGCTGGACAGCAAGAAACTCTTTTGCGCACAATCCCCGCAACGATAGTATTAGAGAACCTTTGAGTATGGACTCTAAAAAAAAAAGCAAGACAATTGATTTTATTTAAAAGAAGACTGTTAATCCGTATCTTGCGAAAAGAGGACGTGTTGCTAGGCCATCACTCAGAACGTATTGTTACATTCAATGAAAATTGATATTTTAGTGATAGAACCAAGTAAAGTACGAGGGCTATCCAAAAAGTACATTACGTTTTCATTTGTGTCCGTTAGGGGCGGGGCTAGTGCGGCCATCTTGGTGTCATGGCATTCCGCCGCTCAGTCGGCATCCTGCCGTGTTAGTGAGAGGTTCGTGCTGTACTCTGTTGAGTTACTGTGACAGTTTGAAATGTCAGCGTTAATTGAAAATGCCGCAAAGTGTGAAGCGCGTGCTGTAATAAGGTTTCTGACTGCAAAAAACTGTACACCGATAGAAATCTATCGGCAGCTTTGTGAAGTGTATGGGGACAACATAATCACTGAAGGTGGAGTGCGTCAATGGGTCATAAAATTTAAAAATGGCCGAACTAACGTTCACGACAAAGAGCGAAGTGGAAGACTCAGCATAGTGACTGCCGAACTTGTCGAAAAAGTCGATGTCGCGGTTTGTGAAAACCGTAATTTCACAATAATGGAACTCTCTATGAGTTTTCCACAAATTTCACGAAGTTTGTTGCACAAAATCATTACCGAAAAGCTTCGTTACCACAAGCTTTGTGCAAGATGGATACCAAAAATCTTGACAGAGATTCACAAAAATCAGCGAATGGCTGCAGCGTTAACGTTTTTGGACGCTTACGAGAAAGATGGCGACTCATTACTCGATCGCATCGTTACTGGTGACAAAACATGGGTTAAGCATGTGAACTGTGAGACAAAATTGCAGTCAATGCAGTGGGGGCACACAAATTCCCCCCAAAAGCCCAAGAAATGCGTGCAGACAATGTCGGCAAGGAAGGTGATGGCGACTGTCTTTTGGGACAGAAAAGGTGTGATTTTTGTGGATTTCCTGGAAACAGGCACTACAATAAACTCTCAAAGGTATTGCCAAACTCTGCACAACCTCAGAAGAGCAATACAAAACAAGCGCAGGGGAAAGTTGGCCTCAAAGATCTTGCCGATTCACGACAACGCCCGGGCCCACATGACAAAATGCCACTCGTGAAGTCCTCGAATCTTTTAAGTGGGAGTTGTTTCCTCATCCACCGTACAGTCCCGACCTGGCACCGAGCAACTTCCACTTATTCCCAGCAATGAAGAAGTGGTTGGCTATGCAGCATTTTGATGACAACGCACAGCTTCAAGAAGAGGTAACCACGTGGTTGAAGGTGCAGGCGGCCGAATTTTACGACGAAGGAATTTCCAAGCTCGTCCATCGCTACGATAAGTGCCTTAATTTAAATGGCAACTATGTAGAAAAGTAGTATTTAAGTATGGCTTTCATCTGTATATAATAAAAAAAATTTCCAATACTTTATTTATTTTTAATTCCAAAACGTAATGTACTTTGTGGATAGCCCTCGTATGTGTAAGAGTTGCCAAAAATTTATGTATACAAATTTTCTGGTAGCGAAGAACAGAGATATCTTGTTTTTGGAAAAGGAGGTGAACTTCATTGTCGTCGCCGTCTATCAATCGACAGAATTGTAAGTGTACAAAGTTCACTAAAATACAGGAAAAGAAATACATTCTCTATAGTTTTCATTCAATAAGTAACAATCTCTCATAATTTCTTGATTACAGTAATTGGATTATGTCCCATATCCATCCACACATATACAGACACAAGCAGACATCAATGTCTGCTTGTGTCTGTATATGTGTGGATGGATATGTGTGTGTGTGTGTGCGAGTGTATACCCGTCCTTTTTTCCCCCTAAGGTAAGTCTTTCCGCTCCCGGGATTGCAATGACTCCTTACCCTCTCCCTTAAAACCCACATCCTTTTGTCTTTCCCACTCCTTGCCTCTTTCCTGATGAGGCAACAGTTTGTTGCGAAAGCTTGAATTATGTGTGTATGTTTGTGTTTGTTTGTGTGTCTGTCGACCTGCCAGCACTTTCATTTGGTAAGTCACGTCATTTTATACCTTTACTACTGCGCTACACTGACTTCCTCGAATTATATGTAATGTTACAGGTATACAAATCATGCAATGAACTTCAAAATCAATTTTCTCAAAAACCAAGGCCCGTCACTAAAAAGCCAGATAGCCAGATACTCAGCGTAAGTGCCTCTACAACATATTTGAAGCGCATCAAAATCCGTGATTTACAGTATGGAGGGTCCGATTGTGAGAACAGGAGACCACCCCCTCTGTGCTTCGTCATGAACACACCCTGAGGAGCTGTCACCAGAGTTATTGGGGGAGGTTATTATTTTTCAAAGATCGACCTGGCAGAGGCGTATTTACAGCTGCCACTTGACGAGGAATCTAAATGCCTTCTAGTTATCAATACCCCATTTGGATTTTATCAACACCAGCATTTGCCTTTTGGTGTGGCAAGCATGCCAGCTATACTTCATTGCTTTTTGGAGCAACTTATTGCATCAGTTCCAGGCTGCATCAATTATTTTGATGACATGGTAGTGTCTGGTGACTCCACAGGGGAGCATCTGCAGAACCTTCATGCTCTGTTTTCTGTTTTACAGCCTGAGGGTGAAAGTGCAGGTTGCACAAAAGACAGCTTTTTCAACTGCCAATCATTTATTTGGGTTATGAAGTGTCATATACTGGCATTAAACCATTGTACCAGCATAGTGATGCTATTACCACCCTGCCACACCCCACATCCATCAAGAAATTACAGGTTTTTTTAGGAAAAATTGCATACTATCACAAATTCATACCAGACGTTGCTGCTGTGCACAGCCACTCCACGAATTATTACGTGGGTCACTCCAAAAGAAATGTACACTATTTTTGTAAAAGTACAGTTTTCATTCTGCATGTGTGAAAGTTTTACAGTGTGTAGATACATCCTTCCCACTTGTTTTCAAACTTAGTTCAACCTGTTCCCATGAATGGCGCTGTCACAGCATGTCTTCAACATGGCTGCTACACTTGACGTTCGTCAGAAGCAACGTGCTGTCATAGAATTCCTGTGCTGTGAAAAACGAGACAGTGGGAAACTTCCAGAAGAGGTTGGAAAAGGTGTACGGAGATGCTGCTGTCGATCGCGGTACAGTTAGTCGGTGGGCAAGCAGGTTACGTGTTACGTGATGAAAGCAGAAACAGCAATATTGAGGATTGTCCTCACAGCAGCAGGCCTCGTACTGCACACACTCCAGACAATGTGCAGGGAGTTAATGAATTGGTGACTGCTGACAGATGCATCACAGTGAACGAATTGTCATGCTACGTTGGGATAGGGGAAGGAAGTGTTTGCAGAATACTGAAAGTGTTGGCATTAAAAAAGGTTTGTGCCAGGTGGGTTCCCAGGATGTTGACAGTGGCTCCCAAAGAAACGAGAAAAACGGTATGCGGCGAACTTTTGTAACAGTACGAGAATGGTGGAGATGAATTTCTTGGTAGAATTGTGACAGGTAATGAAACGTGGCTCCAACATTTTTCACCAGAGATGAAGAGGCAATCAATTGAGTGCCATCATGCAAATTCACACAAGAAAAAAAAATTCAAAACCACACCTTCTGCTGGAAAAGTTATGGCTACAGTGTTTTTTGATTCCGAAGGACTCTTGCTTGTGTACATCATGCCAAGTGGAACCACCATAAATTCTGATGCATACGGGATGACACTGAAGAAACTTCAAGCTCGGCTGAGTCGCGTTCGACCAAATTGGCAAAAGCAGGATGTTTTGCTGTTGCACAACAATGCACGGCCACATGTCAGTCAAAAAACCATGGAAGCGATCACAAAACTCGGATGGACAACACTGAAACACCCGCCTTACAGTCCTGACCTGGCTCCCTGTGACTATCATCTCTTTGGGAAACTGAAAGACTCGCTTCACGGAACAAGGTTTGAAGATGATAACTCCCTTGTGCACGCTGCCAAACAGTGGCTCCAACAGGTCGATCCAGAATTTTACCTTACGGGTATACAGGTGCTCGTTCCAAGATGGTGTAAGGCAGTTGAGAGGGATGGAAATTATGTGGAGAAATGAAAATATTGTTCAAGGATGTATCTACACACTGTAAAAGGTTCAAACATGTAGAATAAAATATGGATTTTTAAAAAAACAGTACATAAAGATGCTCCTTTCCACTGGGCCCCAGGTTGTGACCAGGCATCCAAGCTGTTGAAATCTAATCTGCAGTTGGCCCCTTGTTTGGCACTTTTAAGCCAGGCCAGTAACTTGTGTTAGCAACGGACATGTCTCAGTCTGGCCCCGTGTCATCCATGTTCATAACCGTGTGGATAGAACTGAATGCCCTACTGCATATGCCTCTGAATCCTTAAATTCAGCACAAAAGCATTACCCTCAGACAGAGGACGAGGCTTTGGCAATCGTATATGCTCTAAAAAAATATTAATGTTTTTCTATACGGATCCAAGTTTCACCCGAGCACAGCCCACAAACTGATGGTTGTCTCTTTTTAAGTCTCTGTTTTAGAGGTCCAAACACATAAAAGTCACACAGTGAAAGGTCGGGACTGTACGGTGGATGTTCCAGCGTTTCCCACCAAAACTGCGGCAATGTCATCTTCACCGCTTTGGCTGTATGTAAGAGGCATTATCGTGCAGGAGGATAACGCCGCTGGACAACATGTCTCGGCATTTCGACTCGATGGCTCGTCTGAGGTTCTGTAAGGTGGCTTGATAACGCTGGGCATTGATGGTGGTTTCCTGTTCCAGTAACTCGACAAGCAGTGGGCCCTTGTGGTCAAAAAAGGAGGACATCGTGGCCTTACCGGAACTGGTTGCACGGCCTTTGATTTCTTTGGAGGTGGGGAATTTGCATGTTTCCACTGTTTGCTCTGATGCTCGATTTCCTGTTCAAAATGGGGACACCACATCTCGTCACCTGTGACAATATGTGTGACAATATGCAATAGAAAGCCGTATTCCTCCTGACGATAACATTGCAAATGACTCAAGACAGTACCATTTGAGTATTGCACTGTTTGGCTGTCAGTTGGTGGGGAACCCTCTGTGCACAGATTTCTCAAAAGTTCAAGTGTTAGTGCATTACAGTGTGGGCGGTGCTCGCGCTAATACCCAGTAACCGATGGATCTCCTCCACAGCGATTCTGCAGTTGTCCAAGACTAAAGCATTCACTTCCGCAACCATTTTCAGTGTGATGACACGAAGATCCTGTCTGGGACGAGCATCATCTTCCAGTGACTCGCGACCCTCGAGGAATTGTTAGCGGCATTCCACAACACTTGAACGAATCGGACTGTACTCACCCTACATGGCCTTCATCCGTCGATACATTTCATGGCCTCCAACTCCCTCTGCCACCAAAAATCGAATCCCTCCTCATCGCTCCTGCTTACTCGCCTGCACGTTCGGTAGTGGACAATAACTTGTGTGATCACCTCCTCTTTGGCATGAGACCGCACTGGCACTATGCAACATGAAACGGTGTGCGCGCGTCAATCTCTCTGCCGATAGATGGCGCCACCGTACCCGCAGTTATGTGGTGCCACCTTACGGGTGAGGCAAAGGTAGACACATTGACCAGGTTTCATTTGAATGAACCTCATAGTTCAAATGGTTCAAATGGCTCTGAGCACTATAGGACTTAACTGCTGAGGTCATCAGTCCCCTGGAACTTAGAACTACTGAAACCTAACCAACCTAAGGACATCACACACAGCCATGCCCGAGGCAGGATTCAAACCTGCAACCGTAGCAGCTGCGCGGTTCCAGACTGTGACGCCCACAACCGCTCTGCCACTCCGGCCGGCTGAACCTCACAGTTCCCTTCTACAGCTGTAGACTGGTTGAGTCATCATTCCCAGTCTTGTTAGCAATGCTGAAAGGCTTCAACTGGTGGAGCCTTTAACATGTCAGTCACATTCTTTTGAATGTACTACAGAGTCCCACAATTATGTCGTTTTAAGGCATTTTTTCAATTTTGGGGAAAGAGAAAAGTCATAGGGACTCAGATCAGGTGAAAAGTGACTGTGGAATAACAGGAACGCCTTTTGAAGTCAAAAATTCTGTGATGGAAGTGGGCGTGTGACACGGAGTGTTGTCATGATGCGCCATCCACTTGCCTGCAATTTCCGGTCTCACTCAGTTCACCCTCTTCCTGAGCCTTTTGAGGTCATCTTCGATCTTCGTAAAACACCTGGTTGACAGTTTGTCCTGGAGGAACAATCTCACAAGAGGATGCACACATTCAATGTTTTCATTGGTTTTTAAAGCTGAAGGTCTCCCTGAGAAAAGTTCATCTTCAGCGTGTTCTCGGCCTTCGTAAAATGATTTGTACCACAGAAAAACTTGTGCTCTTTATGAGAAATTTTTCCCCGTAAGCCTGATTCAACATTTCAAGGGTCATACTTGTGAATTCCCCAAGTTCGACACAAAACCTGATGGCATAACATTGCTCTAAATTCCGCTATTCCATTTTTTGTACCACACAACAAAATACAGCTTTGGTGATGGCACTTTCAAAACCATGCAATGACTGCATGGAACTGAAACTAAGACTGAACATCAGGAAGGGATGAGCATACCAGTCTACACAAGTAGAACAACACAGCATTGCCATTTCTCTCACAGTGTAGTCAGTCTTATTGTTTTTCTCGTACACCTCATAAATTTGTGAGAATGTACATTTGGAGCACAGAACTGTATGGCACTGTGGACTCAGAAAACTGGAAAAGAAGAGGAGTGAATCATTTTAGATGTGGTACTACAGAAGGATTTTGAAAATTAGGTGAAGTGTTAAGATGAAAAATGAGGTGGTTCTCTGCAAAATCAGCAAGGAGATGAACAAATGGAAAATATTGACGTAAAGGAGGATGGGACGAAAGGACATGTGTTCAGCCGTTTATGAACAACTTCCATGGTACTTGATGGAACTGTAAGGGGAAGACAGATTTGAATACACTCAGCAAATTTTGGAGGAAGTTGAATGCCAGTGCTACTCTGAGATGACGATGTTGGCACAGAAGAGGAATTCACAATGGGCTCCATGAAACCAGAGAAAAAAACAAAAGGACAAGTCTAATTAGGACTAGTGCTGTGGAGTTTTTGTACAAACTTAATTATGTACAAGATTTTCAGAAACAGACTGAAAAGCTTGTAATGGTGTTGTAGGGTAGATTGTGCTGAGAGATAATTGTTAAGAAAACAGTTTGATAAGTTGTAACATTACTCATTTAATTAGCATTGCTGCTAGCCAGTCAGGTCATTGTACACCACTGGCCATTAAAATTGCTACACCATGAAGATGATGTGCTACAGACGCGAAATTTAACCGACAGAAAGAAGATGCTGTGATATGCAAATGATTAGCTTTTCAGAGCATTCACACAAGTTTGGCGCCGGTGACAACACCTACAATGTGCTGAAATGAGGAAAGTTTCCAACCGATTTCTCATACACAAATAGCAGTTGACTGGCATTGCCTGGTGAAACGTTGTTGTGATGCCTCGTGTAAGGAGGAGAAATGCATACCATCACATTTCCAACTTTGATAAAGGTCAGATTGTAGCCTATCGCGATTGCGGTTCATTGTATCGTGACATTGCTGCTCACGTTGGTCGAGATCCAATGACTGTTAGCAGAATATGGAATCGCTGGGTTCAGGAGGGTAATACGGAATGCCGTGCTGGATCCCAACGGCCTCGTATCATTAGCAGTCAAGATGACAGGCATCTTATCCGCACGGCTGTAACGGATCGTGCAGCCACGTCTCAATCCCTGAGTCAACAGACGGGGACGTTTGCAAGACAACAACCATCTGCACGAACAGTTCAACGATGTTTGCAGCAGCACGGACTATCAGCTCGGAGACCGTGGCTGCGGTTACCCTTGACACTGCATCACAGACAGGAGTGCCTGCGATGGTGTACTCGACGAAGAACCTGGGTGCACGAATGGCAAACCATCATTTTTTTGGATGAATCCAGGTTCTGTTTACAGCATCATGATGGTCGCATCTATGTTTGGCGACATCGTGGTGAACGCACATTGGAAGTGTGTATTTGTCATCGCCATACTGGCGTTCACCCGGTGTGATGGTATGGGGTGCTATTGGTTACATGTCTCGGTCACCTCTTGTTCGCATTGAGAGCACTTTGAACAGTGGACATTACATTTCAGATGTGTTACGACCCGTGGTTCTACCCTTCATTCGAGCCCTCTGAAATCCTACATTTCAGCAGGATAATGCACGACCACATGTTGCAGGTCCTGTACGGGCCTTTCTGGATACAGGAAATGTTTGACTGCTGACCTGGCCAGTACATTCTCCAGATCTCTCACCAATTGAAAACATCCGGTCAATGGTGGGCGAGCAACTGGCTCATCACAATACGCCAGTCACTACTCTTGATGAACTGTGGTATCGTGTTGAAGCTGCGTGGGCAGCTGTACCTGTACACGCCATCCAAGCTCTGTTTGACTCAATGCCCAGGCGTATCAAGGCCGTTATTACAGCCAGAGGTGGTTGTCCTGGGTACTGATTTCACAGGATCTATGCACCCAAATTGTGTGAAAATGTAATCACATGTCAGTTCTGGTACAATATATTTGTCCAATGAATACCTGTTTATCATCTGCATTTGTTCTTGGTGTAGCAATTTTAATGGCCAGTAGTGTATTTGAGCACTTGCACATGGTAAAATGCGGTAATGTACAGATATCTGTAGGTTCTTGAGTTACCATGTGTTGAAATGGTAATTAAGAGTTAAAATGTGCCCATTTCATAACTGATAAATTTAAGCCAGGTACATTTCTTTGCTTTGAGGAAACCAAACGAAGAACATATTTGGTGACACTGTCCTTGTCAGGCTGCTTGAATTTGCATGTGCAACAACCTAATTGGCTAACTTCAATGCTAATTAAATTGGATACCACTACATATCACATTTTTCTTAGCAATTATTTATCAGCACACCCTACCTTGCAATGCCCTTACTTTTTTTTTTTACTCACTGAGCCCGTGCACTTTTTTCTATTCGCCACCATTTCAGCAACTTGTGTGTCCCTAATCAACCAAAGTTATCCAATCAGGGAAATGGGGTGTATGGTTTAACGTGGTATCCAAACTGCGTGTTGTTTCTGGTGAATCCTCACATCATTGAGAGCTTAAGTCTACGTTCAAACAATACAAAAAACCTTTGGTCAGATCGGGATTCAATCGCACGACCTCTCAATTTCCATTACACCCCCCCCCCCCCCCCCACACACACACACACACACACACACATATACTCTTTACTACTCAACCACCTGGCCCAAGATGGATATAAATAGTTCATCTGCAAGTTTTGATGACTGAGTTTGTGAGTATCAAAACATTTGATGTGTATGGCCCTATCTTTTGATTGCATTGACTTGGTAGAAGGTAAAGTTATTTACGCTACCAAGGGACCACAGACCTTAGTATTTGATATAGATTTCAACTTGATATATCTACCCTTTTCTGACTTAAACGAGTCTTAACAGATGGATGACAAATGGCGAAATAAATATTTTTTAGGTGACATAATTGCAAATTAACAACTTCTGATGTTTTTTTAACTTGCGCTGTGAAACTTTGCTTCTTGCTAAATTTTATTATTGTAGGTCAACAGGAAGTATCCTACAGGTTCTGATGAGTAAGTTTTCGAGTATCAAAATATGGGATATAAACTGATTGAATAGCGTTAAGAGCTTAATTTTTTTTTGCCCCGCCAAAGGACTATAGACCTTAGTACCTGACAAAATTTCAACTTATATGCATACCCATTCCTGAGAGAAAGGGTTCTTGATAGATAGACAGATGGACAACAAATGGACAGAAAATATTTTTAAAGTCCATGTTGGAGTATCAAACAATATTGTGAAAAGGATAGATTGCCACTCACCGTAAAGATCACCCACTGAGTTACTATTCACCATAAAGCATAAAGACAGCCCATTGAGTTACAGTCTTTCATTGTGCCTGTATACAACTCAAAAGGTCATCTTTATGGTGATTACAATCTACACTTTCTGTAATACTGCGGAAAATATTTTTTTAGTGTGAATTAATTGCAAATTGACAATTTTCAAATTTTTTGCTTTACTTGCACTGTGGAACCTTGCTCCTTGTCAAATTTCATGTGTGTATGTCAACGGCAAGCGCTCTATAGGTTTTTATGAGTGACATACACGAGTTCAGTGTCTATATTTGATGGTGCCTGTATAGTCCAGTGCAGTAGTTCTTCAGACATGCATGCGTACATGTCAGTAGGAAAAGAAACCTCTGGCAGTTAATAACTGTATTGAATCATGAAATGTATAGACATGAAACTTCCTGGCAGATTTGGCAGATTAAAACTGTGTGCCGGACTGAGGCTTGAACTCGGGACCTTTGCCTTTCGCGGGCAAGTGCTCTACCATCTGAGCTACCCGAGCACGACTCACACCCGTCCCCACAGCTTTACTTCTGCCAGTATCTCGTCTCCTACCTTCCAAACTTTACAGAAGCTCTCCTGTGAACCTTTCAGAACTAGCACTCCTGAAAGAAAGGACACTCTGCTGCAGAGTGAAAATCTCATTCTGGAAACATCCCCCAGGCAGTGGCTAAGCCATGTCTCACCAATATCTTTTCTTTCAGGAGTGCTAGTTCTGCAAGGTTCGCAGGAGAGCTTCTGTAAAGTTTGGAAGGTAGAAGGTAGGAGACGAGATACTGGCAGAAGTAAAGCTGTGAGGACAGGTGTGAATCGTGCTCGGGTAGCTCAGATGGTAGAGCACTTGCCCGCGAAAGGCAAAGGTCCCGAGTTCGAGTCTCGGTCCGGCACACACTTTTAATCTGCCAGTAAGTTTCATATCAGTGCACACTCTGCTGCAGAGTGAAAATCTCATAGTGTATTGACAAATTATGAATATGGCACAATAGCTAAGCAGTTTACCGGAAACAAGTGAAAATTTGTGTTTGACTGTGAATCAAACCAGATTTACCGATTGTCATGAGTGGTCACCTTAACAACTTTGGCTATCGCTTTCGGGACTGACCCAAATCTCCGTGTCCCACTGTCTCCTTCTCATAGTGCTCACACAATTCTGTGATTCCCACACAGGAAGAGACGTATTTATGAGGTACTGGGAGAGACTTAATGCCTGGAAATTAAGTCATGTTTTGTTCTACTGCCACCGCAGCACTGGTTTTGCTGTGCCATTCGTATGCACTCGCCTCTCCACTACATTTCCTTCCCAGTGATGCCATTACATATTTGACAACCTCTGAGCCTACTGACTATGAATTGTGTTTTGTAATATGGTTTTTTAACATAGAGAATGTTAAGCCAGCTGAAATTTATCATCAACTTGTAGAGATTTATGGCGAAAATGTAATGACTGTTAGATTGGTGAGAAAGCAAATGAGACAATTAAATGATAGAAGAAACAATGTTCATGATGAAGCACAGAGTGGACAACCATCTATTCTCAGTGGTGGTTTGGTTGAGAAAAGTGACCGCCGATGAAACTTCGGTTTGTCTATGTACCGACTTGACAGAAAATCCTAGGAAGTTCTGGTCTTACGTTAAATCAGTAAGTGGCTCGAAACAGCATATCCAGACACTACGGGATGATGATGGCATTGAAACAGAGGATGACACGCGTAAAGCTGAAATACTAAACACCTTTTTCCAAAGCTGTTTCACAGAGGAAGACCGCACTGCAGTTCCTTCTCTAAATCCTCGCACAAACGAAAAAATGGCTGACATCGAAATAAGTGTCCAAGGAATAGAAAAGCAACTGGAATCACTCAATAGAGGAAAGTCCACTGGACCTGACGGGATACCAATTCGATTCTACACAGAGTACACGAAAGAACTTGCCCCTCTTCTAACAGCCGTGTACCGCAAGTCTCTAGAGGAACGGAGGGTTCCAAATGATTGAAAAAGAGCACAGATAGTCCCAGTCTTCAAGAAGGGTCGTCGAGCAGATGCGCAAAACTATAGACCTATATCTCTGACGTCGATCTGTTGTAGAATTTTAGAACATGTTTTTTGCTCGAGTATCATGTCTATTTTGGAAACCCAGAATCTACTATGTAGGAATCAACATGGATTCCGGAAACAGCGATCGTGTGAGACCCAACTCGCTTTATTTGTTCATGAGACCCAGAAAATATTAGATACAGGCTCCCAGGTAGATGCTATTTTTCTTGACTTCCGGAAGGCATTCGATACAGTTCCGCACTGTCGCCTGATAAACAAAGTAAGAGCCTACGGAATATCAGACCAGCTGTGTAGCTGGATTGAAGAGTTTTTAGCAAACAGAACACAGCATGTTGTTATCAATGGAGAGACGTCTACAGACATTAAAGTAACCTCTGGCGTGCCACAGGGGAGTGTTATGGGACCATTGCTTTTCACAATATATATAAATGACCTAGTAGATAATGTCGGAAGTTCCATGCGGCTTTTCGCGGATGATGCTGTAGTATACAGAGAAGTTGCAGCATTAGAAAATTGCAGCGAAATGCAGGAAGATCTGCAGCGGATAGGCACTTGGTGCAGGGAGTGGCAACTGACCCTTAACATAGACAAATGTAATGTATTGCGAATACATAGAAAGAAAGATCCTTTATTGTATGATTGTATGATAGCGGAACAAACACTGGTAGCAGTTACTTCTGTAAAATATCTGGGAGTATGCGTGTGGAACGATTTGAAGTGGAATGATCATATAAAATTAATTGTTGGTAGGGCGGGTACCAGGTTGAGATTCATTGGGAGAGTGCTTAGTCCATCAACAAAGGAGGTGGCTTACAAAACACTCGTTCGACCTATACTTGAATATTGCTCATCAGTGTGGGATCCGTACCAGATCGGTCTGACAGAGGAGATAGAGAAGATCCAAAGAAGAGCGGCACGTTTCATCACAGGGTTATTTGGTAACCGTGATAGCATTACGTGTTTAATAAACTCAAGTGGCAGACTCTGCAAGAGAGGTGCTCTGCATCGCAGTGTAACTAGCTCGCCAGGTTTCGAGAGGGTGCGTTTCTGGATGAGGCATCGAATATATTGCTTCCCCCTACTTATACCTCCCGAGGAGATCACGAATGTAAAATTAGAGAGATTAGAGCGCGCACGGAGGCTTTCAGACAGTCGTTCTTCCCGCGAACCATACGCGACTGGAACAGGAAAGGGAGGTAATGACAATGGCACGTAAAGTGCCCTCCGCCACACACCGTTGGGTGGCTTGCGGAGTATAAATGTAGATGTAGATGTCACTGCAGAATCAGAATGACAGTTGATAGATGGATTTTTTTTCCTCATTACACGATACATTTTCAACATACAGCACAATGTGCAAATGCTGACACTTTATCGTGTTTACTGATCGATCTGGATCCAGAGATTGAAAAAGAGGATTTGCTATGTTTTTATTTAGGTGTTACGCTTACCGCTAATGTCAATCCTGTTACTCCTTTATTACTTATGTCTCTCTTCATTTCATTCTCAATCTATAGTGAGTGCTCTTAGGCTGTTTACTCCATTTAACAGATCCTGCAGGTCTTCCTCCCTTCCAATGAGGTTAGTGACATCATCGGCGAGTATGGTCACTGACATATTTTCACCGTGAATTTTAATCCCACTCCTGAATATGATACTGGCTGTTGTTGTTGTTGTTGTTGTTGTTGTTGTTGTGGTCTTCAGTCCAGAGACTGGTTTGATGCAGCTCTACATGCTACTCCAGTGCCAACTGCAACCTATATCCTCCTGAATCTGTTTAGTTTATTCATCTCTTGGTCTCTACTCTAAGGTTTTTACCCTCTGTGCTGCCCTCCAATATTAAATTGGTGATCCTTCATGCCTCTGAATATGTCCTACCAACCGATGCCTTCTTCTAGTCAAATTGTGCCACAAATTTCTGTTCTCCCCAATTCTATTCAATACCTTCTCAAGAGTTATCAGCATCCTTCTGTAGCATCAAATTTCGAAAGCTTCTATTTTCTTTTTGTCTAAACTATTTAATGTCCATGTTTCACTTCCATACATTGCTACACTCCATACAGATACTTTCAAAAAAGACTTCCTGGCACTTAAATCTATGCTCGATGTTAAATTTCTCTTCTTCAGAAACGCTTTCCTTGCCATATGGTCATACTGGCTATATATGCAATAAACTTACTTGCTGGCATCACCGCCTCTTGCGTGGAACAGGTTGGGCATCTGAGGAGACCCCAATGGAGCGAATGCGCAGACCGTCACGTCGAGTGCTTTGCAAAAGGCTGCCAACTCCCGCTGCTGGAAGTAGATGTGCAGCTCCACCTGCAGGTTGGCCGGCTTGATGCGAGCAGCCTGCCAGATGCGTTTTATCTGGCTGGAGTTGAAATTCGACAGCCCGACGGAACGGGCTCGACCGGCGTCCACTTGTGCTTCCATCGCCTGTGAGATGGCAAAAAATGTACAAAAATTATTGAGACACAAATGCCGAAGGAACATCTTTCACTTTTACAATACACTGCTAAAGTAAAATCAAACAATGGAAAATCCAGGATGGAATGCAACAATATTTTGAAAAGAAAAATTGCTACGCTCCATATAGTGGAGATGCTGAGTCACAGATAGGCACATCAAAAAGTCTCTCACAAATATAGCTTTCGGCCAGTAAGGCCTTTGCCAAAATTAGACAAAAAACACACACATACACACTCATACAAACGCAACTCACACACACACGACTGCAGTCTCAGGCAACTGAGGCCACACTCAGTGTGGCCTACTATGACTCAGCATCTCCATTATATGGTGAGTACCAACTTTACTTTTCACAGTATTGTACTTCAGTAAAAATTATTCCATTCCATTGTGACAGGGTGTTACGGCAACAGTTTCAAAACCCGCAACTAGTGATTCTATAATCTGTGCTTCCTCCTGCTACCCTCATCAGTGTAAGTTGAGCATTTTTAAATCTATAGTGTGCTGAGAGAAATAAAAACAATAATATTTTTTTATTTTTATTATTATTTCTCTCCTTTCCGCTACTTACCCCCTCCCCCCTCCACATCTTCTCACCTATCCTCAATCTAAACTGCAACACTTCACTGTCTGCCACTCCCACCACACTATCCCTCCCCCTCCCCGCCCCAGCCTCCTCCTCCAGCCAGTCGCCACTCCCATCATGCACTGGTGCTGCTGCTCGCGGTGTAGTTTCAGTTGCCTGAGACTGCAGTCGTGTGGCCAAGTTGCGTTTGCGTGTGTGTGTGTGTGTGTGTGTGTGTGTGTGTGTGTGTGTGTGTGTGTGTGTGTGTGTCTACTGCTGACAAAAGCCTTAATGGCCGAAAGCTTTGATTGTGTGCATATTTTTATCGTGCCTATCACGGCTCAGCATCTCTGCTATATGGTGAGTAGCAACTTTCCTTCTCTCGTATTATTAGACATATACAGACATCTTAAATTGTGCCCAGGTTAAGCTGACCCAATATGGGTACTTATGTTACTTCTTGTTAAGCATGTCTCTTTAGAGGTACTTTAGTGATGAGGGAAACCATCTTGAAGCCCACCAAAAGGTCATCCTGGTCTGGTCGAAAGTTCTGAACCTGCTGGATTAGAAAGGCAGTATTTCGTACCTGGTGCATGCATGCACGCATTTGCCAACAGAGGGGCTAAGTATCACTGTCAGGTGTTTTACCAGCTCATACATTCATGTACCAATACGGCATCAATGGGAGGGAGTGGAGTCCGTCTGTTATGGAGTGTACATAATCCATGAAGTTTACAGGGGGCAGCAACTTGTGGACAAATGCTTTTCCTGTGTTACTTCAGAAAGCATTCTTGTGAAGTTGAATGGTCTTTCTTTTCACATGGTTGGTTGGATTATCATCTATTCACTTTCTTGCAGACGTCATCCTCTAGTGGGTTGTAATGGGAATTTTTTAAAATCTTCTTGTTGCGTATGTTCCTGATGTATTTCTGCATTTTCAGCTGTTTTGGATATTTGGTTTATAGTTGACAGTAGAAAAGGTTACACATATTTTTGATTGCATGACAAATTTTTACTTGCCAAAAAGATATATCACAGAATTTACATTAAATTTTGCTTGTAAAGTGGAATAAGATCCAGCACCGCATTCGAAATGTTGATTGTAGCTTTTGGCGAATCTGCTATGAGTAAGACAAGAGTTTATAATTGATATAAATGTTTCAAAGAGGGTTGAGAAGATGCTGAACCAAACAGTGAAAAGACCAGGAAATTAGTATAAATCATAAAAGTGAAGAATTAACAGAAGTGCATTCTGCCAAATTTCTAGGTCTGCACCTCGATAAGAATTAAAACTGGAACACACATATTGAGTACCTGTGCAGCAAACTGGGTAGCTTTGCATATGCCATGCATAAATTATCAAGTGCTGCAAACATGTCCAATCGCAAAGTAGCATATCTAAGTTACTTTGAATCAGTGATAAGATATGGCATTATTTTCTGCAGGAGCTTCAATAATATATCTCGTGCACTGAAGCTTCAGAAGAAAATCATCAGAAATATGTGGACTGCACAGCAAAGAGAATCATGTTGTCCATTATTACAGAAACTAAAAATTTTGACTGTCCCCTCTCTATACATATACGAGCTAATGATATTTTTACACAACAAACCAGAATTGTTCATTAAAAACCAATTTGATCATCCATAAAGTACAAGAAATAAAGATAATTTTATGCTTCCTGCCCATAGATTGAAATTATATGCTCAGACATGGGCATGGAAGTCTACAACAAACTTAAAGGCAAAAACATTCTAAACATGGAACTAGGGATACTAAAAAAGAAGTTACATGAAATTCTTATACACAAATGTTATTACTCGTTAGAAGAGTTCATGGAAGATGAACTGATAATTTGAGCAGAATCCAACCACAAATTAGCATTATATAGTGAAAAAAAAGTCCATTATCGAGAAAGATATTTACCTATGCTGGAAAATAAAAAAATATAGATACTGCTACATAGACTAAATATAGTTCTAAAAATTAATATTAGATTCTAGTTTTTTATTTTTGATGTGTCTCCTGTAGCATAATCACATGATTTGTAAGTGTATGTTATGAGACTAATAAATCACAATTCACAATTCTCAATGACCGCACTGGATGCCGTAGCACATCAGTTACTGATGACAATGTGGAAGAAGTAAAGAAAATGGTTCTTGAAAATCACTGAATCACCATCAGAGAAGTTGCTGATGATGTGGACATGTCCTTTGGCTCAAGCCAAGCAATTTTTTTGCACGTAGTGGCAAAGTTTGCTTCGAAATTGTTGAATTTCGGACAAAAACGACATCGCACAGGCACCACTCGGGAGTTACTGAATAAAGTCAGCAACGATCCAGACCACTATACAAGGTTATAACAGGTAACAAAACATGGGTACACGGGAATGACATCGAAACTGAGGCCCAATCATCCAAATGGAAACTATCTGAAGAGCCAAGACTGAAAAAAATTCAAGTTCGACCACATGTGACGGTTGTTCTCACTGTTTTCTTTGATTACAATGGGATAGTGCATCAGGAGTTTCTGCCTTATTGTCATACAGTCAATAAGGAATACTACGCGTAAGTTGTGTGTCGCCTGCATGAAGCAATCCAGAGAAAACAAGCAGAAATGTGGCGCAACTGCTTGTGGAAGTTGCATCACAATAATGCACTCGCTCACACCTCAATGCCTGACTGCAATTTCCTGGCAAACAATGAAACCGTTATTTGCCTCAGCCACCGTATTCACTGGACATGGTCCCCTGAAGCTCCTTTCTATTCCTGAGGCTGAAGAGAATGATGAAAGACTGTCGCTTTGCCACCACTGATTTGGGGGGGGGGGGGGGGGGGGGGAACGGGGGGGGGGGGGGGGGAGGGAAGGGGGGGGGGGGGAAGAGTGTGAGAGAGAGAGAGAGAGTTCCTGAAGGAGCTGAACATTACAAAAAGTGAGTTCTGGAAGCGCTTCCAAGACTGGAGAAAGTATTGGCACAATTGCATTATATCAAAGGGCAATGACTTTGAGGGAAACACAGTTGATGTTGATGAAAAATAAATATTCTTTAAGAAAAACAAAAATTCCCATTACTTTGTGATCACACCTCATATACGTCTACCATAAATCACAATATATTAGCGATCTGTATCACCCGCAACTGTAAAAATAAGTACAGGGCTATTACAAATGATTGAAGCGATTTCATAAATTCACTGTAGCTCCATTCATTGACGTATAGTCACGACACACTACAGATACGTAGAAAAACTCATAAAGTTTCGTTCGGCTGAAGCCGCACTTCAGGTTTCTGCCGCCAGAGCGCTCGAGAGCACAGTGAGACAAAATGGCGACAGGAGCCGAGAAAGCGTATGTCGTGCTTGAAATGCACTCACAGTCAGTCATAACAGTGCAACGACACTTCAGGACGAAGTTCAACAAAGATCCACCAACTGCTAACTCCATTCGGCGATGGTATGCGCAGTTTAAAGCTTCTGGATGCCTCTGTAAGGGGAAATCAACGGGTCGGCCTGCAGTGAGCGAAGAAACGGTTGAACGTGTGCAGGCAAGTTTCACGCGTAGCCCGCGGAAGTCGACGAATAAAGCAAGCAGGGAGCTAAACGTACCACAGCCGACGGTTTGGAAAATCTTACGGAAAAGGCTAAAGCAGAAGCCTTACCATTTACAATTGCTACAAGCCCTGACACCCGATGACAAAGTCAAACGCTTTAAATTTTCGGCGCGGTTGCAACAGCTAATGGAAGAGGATGCGTTCAGTGCGAAACTTGTTTTCAGTGATGAAGCAACATTTTTTCTTAATGGTGAAGTGAACAGACACAATGTGCGAATCTGGGTGGTAGAGAATCCTCACGCATTCGTGCAGCAAATTCGCAATTCAGCAAAAGTTAACGTGTTTTGTGCAATCTCACGGTTTAAAGTTTACGGCCCCTTTTTCTTCTGCGAAAAAAACTTTACAGGACATGTGTATCTGGACATGCTGGAAAATTGGCTCATGCCACAACTGGAGAACAACAGCGCCGAATTCATCTTTCAACAGGATGGTGCTCCACTGCACTTCCATCATGATCAGCAATTCATGTCACGGCCTCCACACTCTCCCGACTTAACCCCATGCGATTTCTTTCTGTGGGGTTATGTGAAAGATTCAGTGTTTAAACCTCCTCTGCCAAGAAACGTGCCAGAACTGCGAGCTCGCATCAATGATGCTTTCGAACTCATTGATGGGGACATGCTGCGCCGAGTGTGGGAGGAACTTGATTATCGGCTTGATGTCTGCCGAATCACTAAAGGGGCACATATCGAACATTTGTGAATGCGTAAAAAAACTTTTTGAGTTTTTGTATCGGTGTGCAAAGCATTGTGAAAATATCTCAAATAATAAAGTTATTGTAGAGCTGTGAAATCGCTTCAATCATTTGTAATAACCCTGTATAGAGAAGACACTGCAATTACAATATGGAAAAGTTGTTGCAAAACAGTTTACATCATTTAGTAGCTCGAATAGAGCAGAGCTCTCTTTCAGCACCAGCCTAAACCGCAAATGATGAAGTCACATGGTAAGAACTAGTAGCACACCACAGCAAGTCCACTCAAGCATTTACCTTCAAGAATGGCAACTGTGAATTATTCGTAAGGTAAAGGTGGCACACACGTGCAATGAGGTGCCAGATCGTGTACGGAGTGGAGCCCGACCCGTAACACTCCGACATATATTATCCATCTAATTGTAACTGAAATACAGGGTCGGCATTAATAAAACCAACAAACTGCAGGAACAGATTACTGACAGGAAATGGTGGAAACGAGGTCCTAAGAACATGTGTCCAGAAATGGATGGCATGTTTGCAATGAAAAAAATTCCTCCCAGAACACAGTACACAGCTGCATCGCATTCACAACACAATAGAAGCTCAAAGAGGCCTCTATGAGACTGCAGGTGGTGGTGGTAGTAGCAGTAGTATGGTATTCTGCCTTATGGCAGGTCTTGTCATGGGTTAAGCCTCTTCCACTTTTGTCTGTCCATAGCCAGTCTTTTCATTTCTGAGTATTTGCCTCCTTTGATATTGTCCAGCATTTGATATCTTCTTTTTCCTCTTCCGCTTTTTCCCTCCACCATTCCTTCCTTCAATAAACAGTCACTCCTCAAACAGTGTCCAATCCAGTTCTGTTTTTTCTTTCTGATGACTTTCAGCATGTTTCTTTCTTCTCCAACTCTTCTTAATACTTCTCCATTCCTTACTCAGTCTTCCCATTTCACTTTTTCCATTCTTCTCCATATCCACATCTCTAGTGCCTCCAACCTTTTTTTCATCTTCGTTCCTCAATGTCCAGGTCCCTGCACCATACAGTGCAACGCTCCAGATGTAACATTTGGCAAGTCTTTTCCTCAGATCTTTATTTAGTGGTCCACAAAGTAATTACTGTGAATCCTTCTTTTGTCATTGCAATTCTTTTCCTAATTTCTGTTGAGCAATACATACCATCCATTATTACACTTCCCAAGTAATTGAAGTTATTCACTTGCTCTATTTCCTCTCCCCCTATTTTCATACGGCATTTTCTCCCCTTTCCTCCAATTACCGTGCTTTTTGTTTTCTTCTCGTTAATCTTCGTTCGTAGGACTTGGAATGTTTTAACCCTTCTCCAGGAAGGGAAATTAGGAAACACCAAACGTGAAATGACAAGAAACAAATTGGATGTACTCGGAATGTGCGAGGTGAGATGGGGTGGTTGTGGAGAACTAGAAAGTGACGACTTCCGATTGTACTACTCAGGTGAAGATAAAAATGGAATGTATGGGGTTGGAATTTTGATAGGTAAAAGACTGAAGGACAAGGTTATCGAGGTTGAATATGTTAGTGGAAGAATAATAATGATGAGACTGAAAGGGAAAAAGAAAGACTTAGTTATCATCCAGGTCTATATTCCAACAAGTAATCATCCAGAATGTTATGAGATGATAGAAAACTTAGCAGAGAGAGAAAATAAATGCACGTATTGTTATAATGGGTGATTGGAATGCAGTAGTTGGCGAAGGACGAGAAGGAAAAGCTCTGGGAAAATTTGGACTGGGGGAAAGAAATGTGAGAGGGCAAAGATTGTTGGAAAACTGCAATGAAAATTTCATGGTAGTTGGAAATACTCTATTTGATAACCACAGAAGATGACAGTATACTTGAATATCTTGATTTGACAACAAAAGATATGAAACTGATTACATAATGATAAAACAAAGATACCAAAGTTGCCTAAAGAGTGTCAAAAGCTATCCAGGGGCAGATATTTATTCAGATCATATATCAGTAATAGCTGAGGTCCTAGTTAAATTGAAAAGAACCTGGAAATGACAGAAGAGAGAGCACATTAACTTTGAGAAACTGAAAGAGAAAGGCAACTGTGAAAAATTAGAGAGTGCATATTGTGAAATCATGATGAAAGGACAGGAAAACGGAATGCACAGAAGGAAGATGGGATCATTTTAAAAATGGGATCTAAAAGGCAGCTAAGGAAACTCTTGGAATCAAGGAGAGGAAAAAAGTAAAGAAAGACTGGGTAACACCAGATATGATAACAGGATGATTGCAGGAAATGGAAAACTGTAAACACAGAAGAAGGGAAGTGCAACAACAGGAGGTTAAATAATCAATTAAGAAGGGAGTCAGAAAAAGCAAGGGAGAAATGGCTGACAGAAAAGTGTGACAAGATAGAGAAGTTAGAGAAAGAAGGAAAATATTATTTTATGTACAAAGAAGCAATGGATTTGACATTCAGGGAAAAGAGAAACAACAATGGACTAAAGGAAGTAGTGGCAGCAGACGGTAAAATGGTGAGTGAACCCCAAGAAATAATGAGAAGAAGGGGAACAATATATACAATGGCTATACACTGCAGACAGCCGACCAAGTGAAGAAGACGTTGGGATAGAAGAAAAAGATCAAGTTGCAGATGATGACAAAGGAAATGCAATACTAACTAGTGAGATTGAACAATCTATGAAGGGCGGTAACAGGGATGTTGTTGTTGTTGTTGTGGTCTTCAGTCCTGAGACTGGTTTGATGCAGCTCTCCATGCTACTCTATCCTGTGCAAGCTTCTTCATCTCCCAGTACCTACTGCAGCCCACATCCTTCTGAATCTGCTTTGTGTATTCATCTCTTGGTCTCCCTCTACGACTTTTTACCCTCCATGCTGCCCTACAATACTAAATTGGTGATATCCATAATCATTATTTGGCTTACATCATGTTTGCTGGCCACTTGTCTGGAGGTTGTACTAGAGTTCACCTCAATAAAACCAGTCCTCCAATTCTGGTGAATTCACAGTCCACTGTCCCTCTGCACGTTTGTCTGTCTGAAAGGACCCACAATCATGGAAAAGCCGAAAAAGGGCTCGAAATGTTCTCTGATGCGGTGCGTGTCTGTGAGGATACTCGTTTCGGTACGGCCGTGCTGCCTCTCGGCAGTTTTCATCTGCTCAGATGTACACAAACACCATCTCAGCTTAATTCTGACATGAATACCAGACCATTCTGCTGCTTACAGCATGCTGGATCAATCACACAGCCCGCAACATACACGAAATACACAGCATGTGTTCAGAGAAATCGTCATTCATCAGCGCCATCTACTGTGGCAATGACACATTTCCGGACACGTGTTCATAAGACTTTCTTCCTCCACTTCCAGTGAGGAATCTGTCCTGCAGTTTGTCAGTTTTATTAATATTAACCCTGTATATTGCTCCAGATTGTAACAACAACAATGTAATGAGAAGAGACTGCTGGTTACCATTAAGATGACATGTTAAGTTGTAGACAGGCACTATGAAAACACACTTACACATTAACTTTCGGCCAAAGCTTTCGTCTGAAAAGGAAACACCCACACAATTATTCACACAAGCTAGTACACCTCAAACACACACACGATCATCATTATTGGGAGCTCAAACCGGAATGCAACCGTTACATACATTATGTGATCAAAAGTATCCGGATACCTGGCCCAAAATGACTTACAAGTTCATGGTGTCCTCCATCGGTAATGCTGGAATTCAATATGGTCTTGGCCCACCTTTAACCTTGATGACAGCTTCCATTCTTGTGGGTATACATTCAATCAAGTGCTGGAAGGTTTCTTGGGGAATGACAGCCCCTTCTTCTCGGAGTGCTGCACTGAGGGGAGGTATCGATGTTGGTCAGTGAGGCCTGGCACGAAGTCAGCATTCCAAAACATCACAAAGGTGTTCTATACGATTCAGCTCAGGACTCTGTGCATGCCAGTCCATTACAGGGATGTTATTGTCATGTAACCACTCCGCCACAGACCGTGCATTATGAACAGGTGCTCAACGGTGTTGAAAGATGCAATCGCCATCCCCGCATTGCTCTTCAACAGTGGGAAGCAAGAAGGTGCTTAAAACATTGATGTAGGCCTGTGCTGTGACAGTGCCACGCAAAACAACAAGGGGTGCAAGCCCCCTCCATGAAAACCACAACCACACCATAACACCACCACCTCTCAATTTTACTGTTGACACTACACACACTGGCAGACGACGTTTGCCAGGCATTCACCGTACCCACACCCTGCTATTGGACTGCCACATTGTGTACCATGATTTGTCACTCCACACAACATTTTTCCACTGTTCAATCGTGCAATGTTTATGCTCCTTACACCAAGTGAGGGATCGTTTGGCATTTACCGGCGTGATGTGTGGCTTATGAGCAGCCGCTCTACCATCGAATCAAAGTTTTCTCACCTTTTGCCTAACTTTAATAGTACTTGCAGTGGATCCTGATGCAGTTTTGAATTCCTGTGCGATGGTCTGGGTAGATGTCTGCCTATTACACATTATGATTCTCTTCAACTGTCGGCGGTCTCTGTCAGTCGACAGACAAGGTCAGCCTGTACACTTTTGTGGTGTACATGTCCCTTCACATTTCCACTTCACTATCACATCGGAAACAGTGGACGCAGGGAGGTCTAGGGGTGTAGAAATCTCACATACAGTTGTACGACACAAGTGATACCCAATCACATGACCACGTTTGAAGTCCACGAGTTCTGCAGAGCACCCCATTCTGCTCTCTCATGGTGTCTAATGACTATTGAGGACAGTGATATGGAGTACCTGGCAGTAGGTGGCAGCACAATGCACCTAATATGAAAAATGTATGATTTTGGGGGTGTCAGGATACTTTTGATCACATAGTGTAGAATAGAAGCAGCAATGTGAAGGGGGGCGGGGGCAGGGGGGGGGGGGGGGGCAGGGCAACGGGATGGCAGAGCACAGGTGGAGGGAGATAGAGGTACTGTCTGGCAGAGAATCAGGAGGCTATGGGGTAAGGAGGTGAGGAAGGGGAAATGGGGAGTGAAAAGGAAAGGAGCAGTGAAGGGGGAAGCAGCACACAAAGAGCCTGAGAGGTGAGAATAGGGAGGAAGTGACAGGACAGAGGGGGTGGAAACTGTAGGACTGATGATGTGGGGACAGTAGGTTGCCACAGGTTGAGGCCAGGACAATTTCAGTAGTGGAATATGTGTTCTAAGGTAACTTCCATCTGTGCAGTTCAGAAAAACTGGTGGTGGAGGGGAGAATCCAGGTAGCTGAGGTAGCACTTGCTTGGCTAATGTGTGTGTATGTGTGTGTGTGTGGGGGGGGGGGGGGGGGAGGAGAGGTGGGTGCACGTGCATGTTTGTTCTTTTTCTGACGAAGGCTTTGGCTGAAAAATCATGTGCAAGTGTCTTTTCATGGTGCCTGTCTGTAGCTTAATGTGTCATCTTCATGGTAAGTAACAATCTATCACTAAGTAGTGAACAGGCACACTTAAAAGCAGGCTATCGGAATAAGTCTTTCGTCAGATGAATGGATACAAGTGCATGAACACAAAACCACACATGCTTATGAGCACATGCACGTGCCAGTGCCCATGCTCATGCTCATGCTCATGTCCATGCACACATGTGCACATGCACATGGGTGCATGCGCACAGATGCATGCATGTAGATGCACATGGGTGCATGCGCACAGATGCATGCACGTGTGCGTGCACACAGATGCATGCCTCCGCGCGTGTGCACACACAGATGCATGCATCCGCACGCGCGCGCGCACACACACACACCCACCCACACACACACACACACACACACACACACACACACACACACACACACACACACACATTACTTAACACTGTTGTCTCAAGACACTGAGGCCCGGCTTGGGTTAAGCAGCAATCTCCACTGGGGTAGGCAGTAGGTGTATGGAAGAGGTGAGGGGGAAAGGTAGCAGGGCATAGGTGGAGGAAGATGCTGTAGTACTGCCTGAGGGAGTGTGCAGGACAGGGTGGTGGGCTGCGAGGTGCAGCACCGGGAGGCTGTGCTTTTGGGGGGGACGGGGGGGGAGGGGGACAGAAGCAGAGAAAGGACTACAGAAGTGCACTGAGCAGGGGAGAGGATGGAGCGAGATGGAGGACAGGGACTGACAGAGGTTTGCGACAGGGTGGTTGCAGGGACAAAAGATATATCGCAGGGACAGCTTCCCCCTGTGCATTTCAGCAAAGCTGGTGTCAGTGACAAGAACCCAAATAGCACACGCTGTGAAGCAGTTACCACAATCGAACACAACGTGTCGTGGGGCACACTCGGCAACTGGGTGGTCTGGCCACCGCTCGGCACATTTTGGCAGTGATCACCTGTGTGGACTGACAGCTCAGAATGCAGCACAGTGATTGGAGCAAAGTTGGTAGGCCACATTGCAGCTTTCAGGGGTGGCTCTGCCTTTGATGGAGTAGGAGATGCCTGTGAAAGGACTGGTCAGTGGTAATAGGAGGGAGTACAGTAACAGAAAGCTCAATCGTGTTAAAAATGAGCAGCGAGGCAAATTCTGAGCTTTAACTGAGGCATCCTGTTAACTCTTTTGCTGCTCCAGATGTGCTCTGTGCATACCGTGCCGAGCGAGACTGACGTCACTGCACTCCTCGCCAAATGCTGTGACCTGTGCTCGGAGATGGCATTCCAGCTGTGATGAAATACTTATTGTTCAATTTTAAGAAAAATCTTAGGTGAAAAAATTATATTTTTGCAAATCTTACAGTCTGATATCTTCTCTCGATCGAGGGCTGAATTTACTTTCTTATTTGTCGTAATTACTGCACTGCCTCAAACTAAGTAAAACACTGCACAAAATGTTAAAGAGCTTGCGAAGGTAAAAATGACCTGTGTAAACTTTGCTTACAGTTGCTCATACATTGCTGTGTGTGAAATGCAGATAAAATATCGAAATTTTGTTTAAAATTGAGAGCAACAAATCTCATTTCATTCTCGAGTTACTGGATTTTATATCCAGTGGATGGTCACATGTGAAATGCCCAATTGTGTGGTCATAACAATTGTCATATTTTATAAGCAGTTCAAGATTTTGAAATGAGTTTCTTCACGAATGATAGCCCATAGAGAGGGACATATGTTGTGTGACATATACTTTAAAATGTTTTTTTTTTTTTCGCCAAGGTATGGAAATAACTTATGTGTGGCAGTCAGAAGTCAGTGGAACGAGACTTGTTAACACCTCAACAGCACTTAAGGAAAACCCAGGGGCCAAATTTAAACACATCCTCATCATCTGGGTGCGGTGGAAAGTGAGGTGTTAACTCATCCACAGTAGTCGAAGGGTTAATCCGTCCTAGGTTTTCCATCACTTGATTGTAGTTACAGTCGCAACAACAGAGAATGAAAATGTGTATACAGTCAAAAAGTTGTATAAATTATCACAGCTACAGCCGTGTGACTCAGTTTGACTCAGTATGTCTCTGGTCGAGCTCAGTGTTTGTCTCAGTGCTGACTTTGTTAACAGCCAAGCTGTCTGTTATTTAAAACCTTTTGGATTTTTGTGCAGGTCAGGTACTTTTATGTCTGATACAAGAAACAGAAAATTGTAACCAGGCTCTGCCACATTACTTCTGCTTCATGGAGCCACAACCAGTTTATTTATGATGGAAATGACATAAGTTCTGGAGTCATTGTTTCTAACATTGCTACTTCCATTGATAATGTACAATGATATTATTAGCACACTTGCTAAAAAAATCACCTTCTTGAATAAAATTTGTTTGTTAAAGTAACCAATTTTATATATTTAAAAACAAAGATGAGGTGACTTACCGAACGAAAGCGCTGGCAGGTCGATAGACACACAAACAAACACAAACATACACACAAAATTCAAGCTTTCGCAACAAACTGTTGCCTCATCAGGAAAGAGGGAAGGAGAGGGAAAGACGAAAGGATGTCAGTTTTAAGGGAGAGGGTAAGGAGTCATTCCAATCCCGGGAGCGGAAAGACTTACCTTAGGGGGAAAAAAGGACGGGTATACACTCGCACACACACATATATCCATCCACACATATACAGACACAAGCAGACATATTCAAAGGCAAAGAGTTTGGGCAGAGATGTCAGTCGAGGCAGAAGTGCAGAGGCAAAGATGATGTTGAATGACAGGTGAGGTATGAGTGGCGGCAACTTGAAATTAGCGGAGATTGAGGCCTGGTGGATAACGGGAAGACATGTCTGCTTGTGTCTGTATGTGTGGATGGATATGTGTGTGTGTGTGTGTGTGTGCGAGTGTATACCTTTCCTTTTTTCCCCCTAAGGGAAGTCTTTCCGCTCCCGGGATTGGAATGACTCCTTACCCTCTCCCTTAAAACTCACATCCTTTCGTCTTTCCCTCTCCTTCCCTCTTTCCTGATGAGGCAACAATTTGTTGCGAAAGCTTGAATTTTGTGTGTATGTTTGTATTTGTTTGTGTGTCTATCGACCTGCCAGCGCTTTCGTTCGGTAAGTCACCTCATCTTTGTTTTTATATATATTTTTTCCCACGTGGAATGTTTCCCTCTATTATATTGAAATCAATTTTATATATTATTTAATTGGATCGATAAAAAATCTACTCACCAAGTGGCGGCATAACACACACATAAAAGACTGTTGTGATTGGCAAGATTTTGGAGCCAGTGGGCCCTTCTTCAGGCAGAAGGTTTGAAGGGGAAGGAAGAAGGGTGAAGGGAAAGAACTGGCAAGGTCTAGAAAAAGGGGTAGATTTTGGGATAATTGTATGTAACAGGTGGGAAGGGGGTGGTGAAAAATAGACGGGAAAGACAATAAAAGATGAAGAAAACTCAAATGGAGTGAAGCAGAGATTAGTTACAGTGAAGAAAGCTGAGACAGAAGAAATTAACATAAATTAAGGCCAGGTGGGTGGCAAGAACAAAGTACATGTTGTAGTGCTAGTTCCCACCTGCTGAGTTCTGAGAAACTGGTGTCTGGGGGAAGAATCCAGATGGCGCATGTGGTGAAACAGGTGCTGAAGTCACAAATGTTATGTTGCAGAGCATGCTCTGCAACGGGATACTGTGAGTTACCAGTATCTACCCCTTTTCCTAGACCTCTCCAGTCCTTTTCCTTCATACTTCTTCCTTCCCCTTCAACCCTTCTGCCTGAAGAAGGAGCCACTGGCTCGAAAAGCTTGCCAATCACAACAATCTTTTATGTGTGTTCTGCCACCACTTGGCGAGTCGATTTTTTATCCATCCAATTAAATAATTTTATCAGTAATTGGTTGTTTTCATTGTTATAATTTTCTATATTATATGATGGAGTAATAATTTGTCAGAAAATGCATGTCTTCAAGACTCTCAATGCAATGGAATTCACAATAATTGTGTAACAACAACAGCAATGAAACTTACCTTCCACAGGCTGATGATGTCAGTATTCATGTCCAAGAGAACTTTTCCATCCTTGTCTCTTGGGAAAGTATCACCACCCACATCCTGGAAGCCCACAGGTTGGTGTATCAGGTACAAGTCGACGTAATTCAACTGCAGAGCTTCCAGAGATTTTTTTAGGTACTTTTCAACAGACTCTGCACGGTTTGCAATAGCTGGAAGCTGAAAGACAACAAGGATCATACAGTTAATCCCTCATCATCATTAACATCTTTGATAAGGAACAAAATATGTGCAATTATTCAGTTGGTGGATAAGTTCATAGCATTTTTGTTTGCATGTTGCTATTCTGGTAGCTGTGGGTTTATTTATCGATTTCATTTTTTAATTTGTAGTTCACTGTTGCTATTGGTGTTTACATATTGTGATTTTGTCATTTGGAGATAGTGAGTGGAGTTGTGGACACTACAAAATGGAGAACTGAGTGGAGAAATCAGAACTTTTCCGACATATTATTCTGTTTGAGTTCAATAGAGGGGTGATAGCAGCAGAGGCAGCCATAAACATCTTATGCCATGTATGAGGATAATGCCATTGGGAAGAGCATGGCAAGAAAATGTTTTTCTCATCTTAATGATGATTGTTTTGACATTAGTGACTCTCCACATTCAGGAAGACCTTCGTTGTTTGATGAACATCATTTAAACACATTAACCTACAATGATCCACGTCATTGTATTTGAGAACTGGCACATGTGATGAACTGTGATCACTCCTCCATTTTGTGACATTTGCATGCAAAGGGGAAGGTTCAATAATCAGTTGTATGGGTATTGTGTGCTATAAGCCAAAATCACAAAAACCAGTGAGTGGTCATACGTGCATCAATTGGCTCTTGAACAAACCCGATCATTCCAACCCTGTATCATTACTGTGATGAGAAATGGTGTCTTTATGCTACCATAAGGAAAAGAAACGAATCATTGAGCCCAAACAGAGCAGCAACTCCTTGTACCAAGATTAGCATGCATTCAAAAAAGATAATGTTGTGCACCTGATGGAACAACGATGGTGTGGTGTACTATGAACTGCTTCCTTGTGGTGTACCCTTCGCGGCTGGCAATTATTGTCAACAACTGAGGTGCCTTGTAGACATAATCCAAGAAGAACAACCAGGAAGACTGCAAGAGGTGATGCTACTCCACGAAAATGCCTGCCCTCATTCTGCTAGACTGGGAGTCATTCCGTACCCATCTTAATCACCCGGTCTTGTGGCCTCAGATTTTCAACTTTTCCACTCTCTATTGAGCAACCTTCAAGGAACTTCCTTTCCAGATGAAAATGTGCCCAAAACATGGCTTGATGAGTTCTTCATCTCAAAACCATGTGATTTCTACAGTTGTGGAATCAAAAAGTTATCCCAGCATTGGCAGACTGTTGTAAATAGTGAAGAAGGACATATTATTTACTACTAAAGTCTCTGTTATGTGTATCTGTTGTGATTATTAAACTTATGGAAAAACTCTAAGAATTAGTGCACCAACCCAGTACATAGACAGGCTTAAGTACTGGCAGATTGCTTCATAAGAATTCCAAGAAATTACTCATTGCATTTCTTTTTTGTGACATATTCCCTGTCGGCCTTTATCCCAGGGTCTTCAGCTGACAATTGTTTAATGATATTTTTATGTTTTGCCAGCACGAGCAGCTAGTACTCTTAAGGACACATCTGAATTGCATGTGGCAGAATATATTTGAACCCACAGCCAGAGATTGTACACCCTTGTCATGCAAACATCTGAAAGCCTTTTCCTGGTCATTATTGCTTTGGTCCTCCCCATGTTACTTGCAATGGTCATTCACAGCAGCACATGAATGCAGGTCAATTTCCCCTTTCTGTCATGTGACTGAATTTCAGTGGCTTCCCCAACTGTGTGTTTTTATAGGGTGCTCCGTCTCAACAAATGCATGTTGTACCACAGCCAATATCTCCTCCTGTCAATATCTCCTCCTGCCCACCCTGCAATAGAATTTATGTTTGATGATGCTGGTATTGATAGATTGTCCAGTTATTTCAACATAAAACTTTTTCCCATGTACAATGCAATCAGTATACTCCTGACATTACAACTGGAACCCTCTTCAGAATGAGATTTTCACTCTGCAGCGGAGTATGCCCTGATACGAAACTACCTGGCAGATTAAAACTGTGTGTCGGACCGAGACTCGAACTCGGGACCTCTGCCTTTCGTGGGCAAGTACTCTACCAACTGAGCTACCCAAGCACAACACACACCCCCTCCTCACAGCTTTACTTTTGCCAGTACCTCATCTCCTACCTTCCAAACTTTACAGGAGCTCTCCTGCGAACCTTGCAGAACTAGCACTCCTGAAAGAAAAGATATTGCTGAGACATGGCTTAGCCACTGCCTGGGGGATGTTTCTAGAATGAAATTTTCACTCTACAGCGGAGTGTGCGCTGATATGAAACTTCCTGGCAGATTAAAACTGTGTGCCAGACTGAGACTCAAACTCGGGACCTTTGCCTTTCGCGGCCAAGTGCTCTACCGGCTGAGCTACCCAAGCACGACTCACGCCCCGTCCTCACAGCTTTACTTCTCCCAGTACCTCGTCTCCTATCTTCCCAGTGCTCCACCCCGTGAAAGGCAAAGGTCCCGAGCTCCAGTCTCGGCCCGGCACACAGTTTTAATCTGCCTGGAACCCTTTTGTCCTTTGCTCATCTGTCGGACCAAGACTCGAACTCGGGACCTCTGCCTTTCGTGGGAAGTGCTCTACCAACTGAGCTACCCAAGCACGATTCACACAGAAGTAAAGCTGTGAGGAGGGGGTGTGAGTCGTACTTGCGTAGCTCAATTGGTAGAGCACTTGCCCGTGAAAGGCAAAGGTCCCAAGTTCGAGTCTCGGTCCGGCACACAGTTTTAATCTGCCTGGAACCCTTTTGTCCTTTGCTCATCTGAGACACTTTTTTTTGTCATCTTGGTTAGTTCTATATAGTCTTTAAATTGTCTGGGCATATACAGCTGATTTTGTCTGTCACCCTGGGGACGAATGGCAGGAAGGACTTATCCAACATTTCATTTCGCAGGGTGTTAGGTTTCATGACACTTTTTGTGTCAATGCAGAGGTACTCATTGTTCCTTAGAATTCACTCCAGTTGTCGCATCTTGAATTTGAGGTTCTGTGGTTCACATATTCATCTTGCACATGTAATACTATATGAATCACACCTCTTTTCTGAAGCCGCTGAAATTTATGAACATGACAATAGTTTTAACAATAAAGAAGTGGATGACTGTCGTAAATACTAATGGAGGAGCTACAGTGGCAGTTAATAGGAAAATGCTCCTCCCCCCCCCCCCCTCCCCCAGGGGATATTTGTGTGTACAGCAAATATAACCTCCAGCTGTGGGCTCAACTCTGGTCCATCACCTTCAATGGAGAGTGAATCTTCATGAATGCCTACCACTCTTGCTGGTGCAAGGTCAGGAAAATCATTAAATAAATCTCAACTGAAGCTTCCAAGATGAAAGCCAATAGGCAATATGTCAACATGTGGCTACAAAAACCTCATAAATTTTGTCTCCATTTTTAGGGTTCTGAACATCAATCAGTGAAAATGGAACCCTTATAGGATCACTTTGTTGCCTGTCAATATATCTTTTCCTCAAGAACAGGGAGAGGCATCAAACTGAAATTCGTGTCAAATATTAAGATCCACGATCCCTTGGCAGTGTAAAAAATTTAAGCTTCTAAGTCAATGTAATCAAAAGATGTGACCATTTATGTCAAATGTTTTGATACTCAAACTCTCACCCATCAAAACATATAGGATACTTCCTGTTGCCCTAGAGTTATGAAATTTGGCAAAAAGCAATGTTTCTCAGTAGTAATAACTAAAAAAATCAAAAGCTGTTAATTTGTAACCAATCACAAAAAAATATTTTATGCCATCTGTCATCTGTAGGTTAGGAACTCTTTTCTCAAAAACTGGTAGAGGTATCACATTGAAATTTATTTCAAATACTAAAATCCACGGTCCTGTGGCAGTGTAAAAGAATTTAAGTTTCTAAATAAATGAAGCCAAAAGATGCAGCCATTTGTGTTGCATATTTGGATACTTGCAAACTCACTCATCAAAACCTGTAGATGATCTATCTATATACATAATTAACTTTATATAGAATCTTCAGAGAGCAATGCCTACTCCCACTTATCCAGCTATTTACTCATGTCTACTCTTCTAAGTCAACTGGCAGAATTTGTTTTCAAATGATCACTATTTGTCATCTGTTCTAAACTGACACTTTATATGCTCTATTTACTATTTATAAAAAAAAATAAACATTTTTTAGTGATTCAGTGCCTCGTTTGGAGTGCTGTTGCCGATTGTATAAAAAAAAAAGCTTTTTGTGTGTATAGTCTTTCCTATTCACCTCAATCCCTGGAATTCTTCCCTTTACTCCCTTCTGGTCATCAAATACCCTTAATGGGTTTCGACACAGAAATAAGTTAAATATAGGACTATAAAACTCTTTCTTATGCTTATCCTATACAAAAAATGCTTGAGATGGCAGAAAGATGTGTAACTGCAGGGAAAACTTAGTCTCTCTTGAAAGCTCTGCTAGAGTACAACAGAATGGAAATCTTAGGTATATGGGTATAGCCATAACAAATTATATATCTGGGGAACTATAGTCACAGCAGAAGAAACACAGATGCACCACTACAAGCTGGAATACAAATTTCAAAGTGTGGAGAGGAATCTACGCACAATAGCTAATTATAAGTGACCAAAATGGGTGCTATAAGGGGCAGTCAAATGAAAACCAAAAACCTGTCACAAAGGGACCATAGAACGGTTCCATTCAAGTTCGAAAGAATGATAGCATTCTGACAGCCTGAGAGCACATGGCAATGTCTACAGTGGAAACATCTCACATCTCCCCCAACAAAGAAATCCACAGCTGTTCACATAAGTCTGCTAAGGTCACATGAACCTTCTTCGTTGACTGGAGGGGTCCTGCGCTTGTCAAGTTCCTCAAGTGCACAATCATTGCCCAGTGCTGCAACAACATTTTGCAGAAAATGTGATGTGCCACAAAGTCAAAACACCCAGGAAAGTGGTCAGATTGAATCATCCTGTTGTGCAATAACACATGCCACCACACTGCCAATTGGACGAATGCTACACTTAAGCGATTTGGTCGGGAAACACTGCAATATCCTCCACAGAGCCCATATCTATCGCTTCTTTACTGACGTGAAGAAAGACGAGTGGATGTTGGTTTCAGTCAGACAGGTCTTGTCTTCCAGTCGATTACATATCTTAACACATGTGGGGATTACTTTCAAATGGAACCTTTTCATGCTGCTGTTGTGGCAGGTGTTAGGTTTTCATTTGACTGCCCCTCATAGGTGACCATCTGTGGGATAGGTGACTGCAGCTGTGTTTTGCAAGTGTAAAATTCCAGAAAAAACTGAAGCTGTTCCTTACCTATATAAGTGATTTGGGAGACACTCTGAGCATCCGTCTTAGGTTGTTTGCAGATGACACTGTCATTTATCGACTAGTAAAGTCATCAGAAGATCAAAACAAATTGCAAAATGATTCAGAAAAGATATCTGTATGGTGTGAAAATTGACAATTGACCCCAAATAATGAAAAGTGTGAGGTCATCCACATGAGTGCTAAAAGGAATACTTTAAACTTCGGTTGCACGATAAATCAGTCAAATCTAAAGGCCATAAATTCAACTAAATACCTAGGAATTACAATTACAAACAACTTAAATTGGAAGGAATGCACAGAAAATGTTGTGAGGAAGGCTAACCAAAGACTGTGTTTCATTGGCAGGACACTTAGAAAATGTAACAGATCTACTAAAGAGACTGCCTACACTACGATTGTCCATCCTCTTTTAGAATACTTCTGCGCAATGAGGGATCCTTACCAGATGGGATCGATGAAGTACATCGAGAAAGCTCAAAGAAGGGCAGCACATTTTGTATTATTGTGAAATAGGGGAGAGAGTGTCACTGAAATGGTACAGGATTTGGGATGGACATTATTAAAACAAAGGCGTTTTTCGCTGCGAAGGAATCTTCTCATGAAATTCCAATCACCATCTTTCTCCTTTGAATGCGAAAGTATTTTGTTGATGCTGACTTACATAGGGAGAAATGATCACTATGATGAAATAAGGGAAATTAAAGCTCATACAGAAAGATACAAGTGTTCCTTTTTATCTGCACGCTGTACAAGATTGAAATAATAGAGAATTGTGAAGGTGGTTTGATTAACCCTCTGCCAGGCACTTACATGTAATTTGTGGAGTATTGATGTAGATGTAGGAATATTATAAATCTTTGGACCTTGGCTATATATTTATGAAAAGTATAAAAAGTACATTACAGAAACTTACTTAGTTTAGCAGGTAGTTAGTAACTTATTTGGAACTGATGACTGAAATTTATCCTGAAAAAATAGTTCAATTGCTGAAAATTACTGCCATGAATAAAATAACAGATTCATTATCTTGTTGAAACATTAGACTTTTGTCCCTTAGATCCTCATACAATCAAATCAGTTCTGTCTCTAAAATCTCAATCTCCATGTTAGAGTTCATTCTAGTCACCCAAGTAATGCGTGACTTACCTTTAGCACAGATGGCTGCCCAAATCATAACACTTCCACCATCAAAACTTCTGCTCATTTTTACTTGTTGCTCTGTTCTCAGATCATGCCAGTAATACTGAAACCCATCCGGCCCATCTAAATTACACTTCTTCTCATCAATGAAGATCACTTTATCCTATCCTGAAGTCCATGACACGTGTCTTTCAGCAAACTCCAATCTACTCTGTTTACTTTTGGGGGTTAGAGTAGGTTTCTGCAGTTGCTTCTTGAATGCAAAATGTTTATCATTTGAGGAAATTTGTCATATACATCTGGGAGATACTGGTAACTGTAAATCAGCAACAAGTTGAGAAGAATAATGGTTTGCGGCCACTTTTTTTTGCAAAAGTAACCCTGAAATAATTTTCTGCTGTGTTCATATTTTCCATTCTGTCCATATCGAGTGCCCAATCTAATGAAATTATCAATCACTGTACTTGAACAGCACAACCGCTTGGTGGTTTGTCGATTACAGAGAACCATTTCCTTGTACACACCAATTTTTGACTTTTGGTCATATAATAACTGTTTTCTGTGTGGCATTGTCACAACCATGGTTTATGTGCACAACACACACTGTCATTATTGGTGTCTTTTTCCTATCTGAGTAAAGGCCTGTACGCATGCACTAACACCACACAGAGCTTCCTCCCTCTATACCAAGTTCCACCCTCTACCACGTGGTCCATTGACATCTTGTTATATACTGTACGACTGACATCAAATGTTGTACCATTTGACTGCATTTTTTTGGTATACTGGAACTCATACTATTGTATGTACACTGGGCACACCTATTTCAACTGACAATGTTAATTTTTGCACAAATATCCATACCTTTATACATTTTTCTACTAGCGTATGTTCTGTGTATCAGAAGACATTACTAGGCATCAACTTTCACATTAAACAACATAATCGTGTTTACCTTCAGTGTGTATCCACTAGCAAGTACAAGTCAAGCATTCTGCTCTTCTCTGCAACGAAATCCCAGAAAATGCACACTGCTGGACTGACCAATGAAACGTTATGTCAGCTACTGGTGAATTACTATATGATCACAAATCAGTAATTTCTAACAGTGACAATGAAAATGAAATGATGGCACGACATAATGCTACAGTCAACACCAGCAGACACCAAGGACATTGCAAAAAGTATAAAGAGTTTGAAAATGTTTGTGCACATGAAGCTACTATGTTGACTACTCACCTTAGTTACAATAAAAAGGTCTTCACGTTTCAGTTTCCCCGAGTCAAACCATTTTTTTAGAGCTTGCCCTATTTCTGCTTCATTTCCATACAGATAAGCTGCATCAATGTGTCTGTAGCCAGTTTCCAAGGCAACATCAATAGCACGCCCAACTTCACCTTTAGAAGCCTGTAAAAGCATATCGGATTCAACGTTACTACAACAAAAATGTTCCCATATTTTAATGTTACCCCCCCCCCCCCCCCCTCTCTCACCACACACATACATTTTATATTGTCCGCACATCAAACTACTTGCCCATAAAATTTGTATCGACAAATATACTGACTCAAAATCTGAGTCGTAAAAACATATTATGAGAAAGAAAGTTGCTACTCACGACATAGGGGAGACGCTGAGTCGCAGACAGGTACAACAAAAAGATTTTCACACTTAAAGCTTTCAGGCAACGGCCTTTGTCAACAATAGACACACATATGCACACACACACTCACTCAAATGCAACTCACACACACAACTGCAGTCTCAGGCAACTGAAACCAGTGTGGTTTCAGTTTTTGTGTGTGTGTGTGTGTGTGTGTGTGTGTGTGTGTGTGTGTGTGAGTGTGTGTGTGTGTAGGCGCGCGCGCGCGTATGTGTGGTTTCAATTGTCTGAGACTGCAGCCGGGTGTATGAGTTGCATTTGCATGAGTATGTGTGTGTGCGTATGTGTGTCTATTGTTGACAAAGGCCATTGACCAAAAGCTTTAAGTGTAAAAATCTTTTTGTTGTGCCTATCTGCGACTCAGCATCTCCGCTATATGATGAGTAGCAACTTTCCTTCTCATAATATTGTTACAGTCCATCCCAGATTTTCCATCGTTTGAGTCATAAAACCTATACTTTTACATGCAGTAATTCCATTTTGCATTCATTCAATTCATTCATTCATTCATTCATTCATTCTTCATTTTCTGTTGATCCCATGAGGAAGGATGAACCTTCAGGCATGTGGAACAAGTCAAAGCATACACTGCAATGAGACAAAGACATTGCATAAACATCATCATTACAGCTGTATTAAGGTGTCACTCTCCTGTTTAATGCTATTCATAGTTGTGGCATATAAATTTAATCCAGTAAATTAGAAAGAAAGTTGTTAGTTTGAAAAAAGCTGCTGCCTCCTTAATTTTTTCACATAGATGCTGTTAATTCACTATTACTACATTATTATTTACTTAAATACAACAGTATTTTTCCAAGAAAATGTTTTCATACCTCTAAATTCTGAGTACGATTTATAGTACACTAGCCTTTTACCTGCAACTTCTCCCACAAATGTGTTCAACACATATATTGAATACACCTCTGTCACCCCCTCTCTGTGTCTACCTCTTCTTCCCACTCCCTTTGTCTGTCTGCCTCATCCTCCCACCCCCATCTGTATACCTCTTCCTCCCCCTCTGTTTGTCAGTTTCCTTCAACCCCACTCTCTCACTGTAGCTTCCACCCCATCTCTCTGACCATAATCTCCTCCCCTCTCCATTTCCATCTCTATCTTCCTCTCTTCCTTTTCCATCTGTCTCACTATCCCTCTACGCATTCCACCTGCCTCATCCGTCTCCCTCTCCTCCTCCTCCTCTATCTGTGCATTCCCATCTCCCCCCTTGCTTTGTCCATCCCCTCCTCTACCCACCTCAACCTGCCCCTCATCAGCATGTAGCCCCTGCAATACAGTTCAATAAAGCACGTCAAAATTACTCCCACAACATGCCTACCATGCTGGCCAGGCTACATATCTGGGGCTTGACAAGATATGTGGTATGTGGTTTATTCATCTCATTAAGTACAATTTTCAAATCATTTGACTTGATGTACAGGAGACATGTCAAGGTTTACAAAAGAAACTTTTTTTCACTTTTTTAAGAGAAATACAAAAGTTTACATTATATTTTACATTTCTAAGTTAAAGCTACACATGTACATAGAATAATACACTCCTGGAAATGGAAAAAAGAACACATTGACACCGGTGTGTCAGACCCACCATACTTGCTCCGGACACTGCGAGAAGGCTGTACAAGCAATGATCACACGCACGGCACAGCGGACACACCAGGAACCGCGGTGTTGGTCGTCGAATGGCGCTAGCTGCGCAGCATTTGTGCACCGCCGCCGTCAGTGTCAGCCAGTTTGCCGTGGCATACGGAGCTCCATCGCCATCTTTAACACTGGTAGCATGCCGCGACAGCGTGGACGTGAACCGTATCTGCAGTTGACGGACTTTGAGCGAGGGCGTATAGTGGGCATGCGGGAGGCCGGGTGGACGTACCGCCGAATTGCTCAACACGTGGGGCGCGAGGTCTCCACAGTACATCGATGTTGTCGCCAGTGGTCGGCGGAAGGTGCACGTGCCCGTCGACCTGGGACCGGACCGCAGCGACGCACGGATGCACGCCAAGACCGTAGGATCCTACGCAGTGCCGTAGGGGACCGCACCGCCACTTCCCAGCAAATTAGGGACACTGTTGCTCCTGGGGTATCGGCGAGGACCATTCGCAACCGTCTCCATGAAGCTGGGCTACGGTCCCGCACACTGTTAGGCCGTCTTCCGCTCACGCCCCAACATCGTGCAGCCCGCCTCCAGTGATGTCGCGACAGGCGTGAATGGAGGGACGAATGGAGACGTGTCGTCTTCAGCGATGAGAGTCGCTTCTGCCTTGGTGCCAATGATGGTCGTATGCGTGCTTGGCGCCGTGCAGGTGAGCGCCACAATCAGGACTGGATACGACCGAGGCACACAGGGCCAACACCCGGCATCATGGTGTGGGGAGCGATCTCCTACACTGGCCGTACACCACTGGTGATCGTCGAGGGGACACTGAATAGTGCACGGTACATCCAAACCGTCATCGAACCCATCGTTCTGCCATTCCTAGACCCGCAAGGGAACTTGCTGTTCCAACAGGACAATGCACGTCCGCATGTATCCCGTGCCACCCAACGTGCTCTAGAAGGTGTAAGTCAACTACCCTGGCCAGCAAGATCTCCGGATCTGTCCCCCATTGGGCATGTTTCGGACTGGATGAAGCGTCGTCTCACGCGGTCTGCACGTCCAGCACGAACGCTAGTCCAACTGAGGTGCCAGGTGGAAATGGCATGGCAAGCCGTTCCACAGGACTACGTCCAGCATCTCTACGATCGTCTCCATGGGAGAATAGCAGCCTGCATTGCTGCGAAAGGTGGATATACACTGTACTAGTGCCGACATTGTGCATGCTCTGTTGCCTGTGTCTATGTGCCTGTGGTTCTGTCAGTGTGATCATGTGATGTATCCGACCCCAGGAATGTGTCAATAAAGTTTCCCCTTCCTGGGACAATGAATTCACGGTGTTCTTATTTCAATTTCCAGGAGTGTACATGTAATACAATCCCTGTGTTCAGACTGTGAAGCTGTCCTCAATGAATTCATCGACAGACTAATAACACTTTTCCACCAGAAGAGTAAAGAGCAATCTTTTCAGTGAACCAATCTCCATTTTAAATATATTAGTGCCTTTTATTTTATTGAAAATTTTTAACCCCATATTCTCTGGCATTTGGGAATAAAGTTTTAAATGATGTGTTGGAAGTTTGAAGTTATCTCTGTGGCGAGTGCTGTAGTTGTGGTCAAAACGGAAAGTGTCTCGTGTATGTTGATTTTTATATAGGAATACCACCATCTCATATATGTAAAGCAAGGGGATAGATTTAAAAAATTTTTAACAGTGGTTGACATAATTCCCGTTTTTTTGCAACACACATGTTTCTAATTACTTTCTTTTGTAATACTAGGAGCCTACATACATTTGCTGAATTTCCCCAGAAGATTATGCCATAACGAATAACTGACTCA
This sequence comes from Schistocerca serialis cubense, assembly GCF_023864345.2. NCBI lineage: Eukaryota > Metazoa > Arthropoda > Insecta > Orthoptera > Acrididae > Schistocerca > Schistocerca serialis. The sequence goes on from NC_064649.1 coordinate 122,031,939, forward strand.
AAGTAGCAGTGATAAACTATCTTTCTGGTATCCACGTTTGTGGTACCTGACAAAATACACATTGCAAATGCTAAGTTGTACAGTTTATTTGCTAAGTAATCTATGTGTACCTTCCAATTTACATTAATCATTATGCTTTTAGTTACATTTAGTTTTAGTCCATTTTGATAGAAACAAGATTCAAGTTTTCTAAAGTATTTTTGGCTTTTTCTGGAATATTTTCGGATACCTCATTTTCAATTAGAACTGATGTATCATCAGCAAATAAGTCATTTACGTAAAAAAGAAACAGATAGGGACCCAATATCGGACCTTGTGGTACTCCTTGGGAACTGTTTTCCAATCTGATGAATAATTGGTTCCATTTGAAGTTGAAATTACTCTTTGTTTCCTACCTGACAGGTAAGAGCTAAACCATTTTAAAGCAGTGTCCCTGATTCCATACATCTGTAATTTGTGGAGGAGTAATGCATGGTTCACTGAATCGAAAGCTTTAGTCAGATCACTGAATATACCTGTGACCTTTCTACCTTTATCTAACATGGTGCATATTTTTTGGATAAACTCATTTATAGCATTCACAGTGCTTTTACGCTGTTGGAATCCGAACTGGTTTTTAAAAATTATATCATTTATGGTAAGAAAGTTATTAATTTGTTTTGCTGCAATCTTTTCAAACACTTTAGAGAAGACCGGCAAGAGAGAGAGATAGGGCGGTAATTCCCCATTTGTATTTGCCCCTGACATACAGGTCACCATTCAAAGCAGGTCAATAAAGCAGGCTGAAACAACTTCAACATAACATGCTTGTCATGCAGGGCAGTCTACATGCTGAGGCCTGGAAAAGCTGTTTTTTGCCCCTGAAAAGCAGGCTGCCCTGCAAAGCAGGCTGATTGTTTTCACACAACATCCCTGATGTGCAGTGCAGCCTACATGCCAGCACCTGAAAAAAGACATTTTTGCACATGTCTCCGCTCCTACTGGAGCTATTGGGTTGTGAACCCCACAGTGCTTATACTCATAAGGCCTGTTGCTACTGTGCTAAATTTAGTTGAAATCGATAGATCCTTGACATACACACATATACTCTGCTTTATATATATACAACAGATTATTACTTATCAAACAGTTTTGTAATGAACACAGGTGCTTGTCATCTAGCTAACATAAATGTTCAATCCCTTAAGATAGATATCTCGATAATTTGCAGAAAGAGTAGTTAATGAGGTACATTTTTAATTTTCTTTTGGGTTGGAAGCAATTCGCAATTTCTTGCTGCATGTTGTTGGAGAGTTTGTTGAATACCTTGTCACTGACATACGTAACTAATTCTGAATGGTGGAAAGAGTGCAGAGTCAAAAGTCTACATGTGAATTATCTGAGTGTCTCGAACTGTGATTGGATAAATCAGTCCAACTGGAAACTGATTTTTTTAATTCTCATCAACAAAAACCTTTAAGGAGTAAATATATTGGAAAATGAATATAAGATTTCAAAGATCCTTGTGAAGGCTTCTGCAACACATACAGTTATCTAATTTACATATTATTTTTATGGTGCACTTCTGCTGAATGAACACTTTATTTACTTTAGAAGCAGTGCCCACCCCAAAGATGATTCCATAAGACAACAAGGTGTGTTGTGTAACAATTACTGATGGTTGCACTCGTGTCTTTCCCACCTGAAAAATGTCCAATAAATATTTATCAATCTTTATTTCATTGCATCCGTGTTAGCTTTATTTCAAAACATTCACACGATTTTGTTTGTTTTCTGATTCATGTGAAGTTTATGGTGACAAAGTGGCATCACACTTCTCTGTTGACCTGACACTTTGCTATGCTGGTTGCCATGACAATTTATACGATGAAAACCAATTGCCTTGTTATGTGTTCGTACAATACTTAAAAATAATTGAAACTGATAGTTTTCTAACTGCACCTATAATTAATGCAATGAAAATGTTTAGTATCAATTAAGAGCTGGTTAACTGTGGATGTGGTCTGTTCACTCTGCTAATATTCATATTGCATATAGGCATTGAGTAATTTATCAATGCA